>NC_083229.1:118548526-119932698 GCF_032191835.1 Heteronotia binoei | reverse complement strand
GGAGAAGTGGCGTGCGATGGGGCTGAGGAGTGGGGAAGGGGCAGGAGAAGTGGCTGCGATCGGGCTGGGAGGGAGGGGGAAAGTGCAGTGAGAAGTGGCTGCGATTGGGGCTGGGGAGGGAGGGGAAGGGGCAGGAGAAGTGGCTGCGATCGGGGCTGGGAGGGAGGGGAAGGGCAGGAGAAGTGGCTGCGATCGGGGCTTGGGAGGGAGGGGAAGGGGCAGGAGAAGTGGCTGCGATCGAGGCTGGGAGGGAGGGGAAGGGGCAGGAGAAGTGCTGCGATCGGGCTGGGAGGGAGGGGAAAGGGCAGGAGAAGTGGCTGCGATCGGGGCTGGGAGGGAGGGGAAGGGGCAGGAGAAGTGGCTGCGATCGGGGCTGGAGGGAGGGAAGGGCAGGAGAAGTGGCTGCGATTGGGGCTGGAGGGAGGGGAAGGGGCAGGAGAAGTGGCTGCGATCGGGGCTGGAGGGAGGGGGAAGGGGCAGGAGAAGTGGCTGCGATCGGGGCTGGAGGAAGGGAAGGGCAGGAGAAGTGGCTGCGATGGGGCTGGGAGGGAGGGAAGGGCAGGAGAAGTGGCTGCGATCGGGGCTGGGAGGGAGGGAAGGGCAGGAGAAGTGGCTGCGATCGAGGCTGGGAGGGAGGGGAAGGGGCAGGAGAAGTGGCTGCGATCGGGGGCTGGGAGGGAGGGGAAGGGGCAGGAGAAGTGGCTGCGATCGGGGCTGGGAGGGAGGGGAAGGGGCAGGAGAAGTGGCTGCGATTGGGGCTGGGAGGGAGGGGAAGGGGCAGGAGAAGTGGCTGCGATCGGGGCTGGGAGGGAGGGGAAGGGGCAGGAGAAGTGGCTGCGATCGGGGCTGGGAGGGAGGGGAAGGGGCAGGAGAAGTGGCTGCGATCGGGGCTGGGAGGGAGGGGAAGGGGCAGGAGAAGTGGCTGCGATCGGGGCTGGGAGGAAGGGGAAGGGGCAGGAGAAGTGGCTGCGATCGAGGCTGGGAGGGAGGGGAAAGGGCAGGAGAAGTGGCTGCGATCGGGGCTGGGAGGGAGGGGAAGGGGCAGGAGAAGTGGCTGCGATCGAGGCTGGGAGGAAGGGGAAGGGGCAGGAGAAGTGGCTGCGATTGGGGCAGGGAGGGGGAGGGGCAGGAGAAGTGGCTGCGATCGGGGCTGGGAGGGAGGGGAAGGGGCAGGAGAAGTGGCTGCGATTGGGGCAGGGAGGGGGAGGGGCAGGAGAAGTGGCTGCGATCGAGGCTGGGAGGGAGGGGAAGGGGCAGGAGAAGTGGCTGCGATCGGGGCTGGGAGGGAGGGGAAGGGGCAGGAGAAGTGGCTGCGATCGGGGCTGGGAGGGAGGGGAAGGGGCAGGAGAATTGGCTACCAGTTATATACCGGGTCTGTTACAAAGTGCTGGTCATCACCTTTAAAGCCCTATATGGTCGAGGACCTGTCTACCTTAGGGACCGTCTCTCCCCATATGAACCCCAGAGAGCACTGAGGTCAGCCGGGAAAAACCTGTTGACTATTCCCGGACCGAGAGAGGTGAAGTTGCAATGTACCCGCAATCGGGCCTTCTCCTCTATAGCTCCGAGCCTATGGAACCAACTTCCAGAGGAAATGCGGGCCCTGCGGGACCTTGAACAGTTCCGCAGGGCCTGCAAGACCTTCCTCTTCCGACTGGCTTTCGCTGATGAAAATGGAAATTGATAAGGAAACCGCCATCATAAAAGCAAACATAAAGTAAACATAGCATTAGCACTTAATTTTAAAACTTAAGCAGATTTTTAATTAAATGTTCATGTCGTTTAACTGTAATTTTATCTATCTGTATAGCTAAACTTGAATTGTGTTGTTAGCCGCCCTGAGCCTGCCCCGGCGGGGAGGGAGAGATATAAATAAAATTTTGTTGTTGTTGTTGTTGTTGTTGAGAAGTGGCTGTGATCGGGGCTGAGAGCTGCAGCAAAAGCAACTCCCAGCTCCCCCCCCCCCGAGCTAAAGGGCCCGCAAAACAGCTGATCTGCTGGCCCTTTAACTCCAGGGGGAGGCTGAGACTGCTTCTGCTCCTGGCCGGCAGAGGCCCCGGGGATTCGTTGGGGTGTCCAGTCAGGGGGCCTCACCCAGAAGTTTGGGGGCTGTGCCCCCACAGGCCCCCTCGTAGCTACGGGCCTGGCTGCAGTTGACCCTGCTTAGCTTCCAAGACCTGATGAGATCAGGCTTGACTGGCCTATCCAGGTCAGGGCAATCGAATGTTTTTTTGAGCCATTTGTCTGGACTGAATTTTGCTCTTAAGATGAAGCACATGGAGACCCATCTCCCACCAGCCTTACGCCTCTCTCACTCTCCTCTTCTCCGCAGAGCTTCCATTGGATTTCACGCTATCTACCCCGGGGCTGCAACTTGCTCTGCCTCTTTTGTGCAGCAAACAAGATCCTCTAAAAACCAGTTTCTGTTTGCCACGCAAAAAAGGCAAAGCTGGTTGCAGCCCCAGGATAGATAGCGTGAAATCCGATGGAAGCCCCGTGGAGAAGAGGAGCGTGAGAGCGGCATAAGCCTGGTGGGACATCAGTCCTAGTTTACTCCCCCTTTATTAGGTATGTCATTCTGGGTATAAGCTTTCATGTGCATGCTCCTTTCATGTGTACATGGAAGGAAGGAAGGAAGGAAGGAAGGAAGGAAGGAAGGAAGGAAGGAAGGAAGGAAGGAAGGAAGGAAGGAAGGAAGGAAGGAAGGAAGGAAGGAAGGAAGGAAGGAAGGAAGGGCCTGCAAGAGAAGCTGGGGCCAGGATCTCCGTGCAGCAGAATGAACTTTCCTTGCTGTACAGAGACCTTGGGTGTTTTTACATTCAGTTTGATCCAGAGTTTTAGAGTCTTCAAATCGCCTGCCACTGTTCCACTTTAATTATTTTCCTTTTACATTTAAGTGTTTCAATTGGGGGGGGGGGGGTGTCTCTGTTCAGAGGGCATCCAGAATACCAGTGCTTAGTTAAATGTATATGATTGCTTGGAAATCGTGTCAACACTGCAAAAACAATACAAATTTAAATGGCAAGATGAGGCAGGCAATGATATGTAAAAATTTCAAGTGCTGCCAGTTCTCATGCAAATTACTGTACCTTGTGGCGGCTTTTGGCGGAATCTTTTAAAACGCATGAAAACTTCTACAATTCAAGTTTGAAACGCCTGTAGAGAAAAGACCAGGTCAAAACTAGTGTGGAGAAAAACGTTGCAGGAGCAGCTCCGAAACGCATCTCGCTGAAACAAATGTAGATGCTTCGGGCAGCAACGATGCAAAACAGTTGTGAGAACATTAGGTAATGTAAAAAGTGAGTTTCCAATGCGGCGATATAGAGTCGCAAACTGCCAGTGTAAAAACACCCCTTGCTTACAGGCTTCTCTTGCCGGGTGGTTTAAACTGTCTGGGAAGAGAAACTAGCCCTGTTCCAGCTGCGTCACCTGGAAGAAGCTGGGCAAAGTGGCCGGTTTGGGGACAGTTTCTCTTCTAGAGCACTGCTCCAGGAAGTTCCACCTCCAAATGTGGCCTGGCTGAGGACATTTTTATTTCCATGCTCACATCTCTGGTTCCTGCCCATCGCTCTTACCTGAGTGGAATGGAATCTGGTAGTTGCATGTGTTTGATGAAAAGATGACCTCCCCTCCCCCATGCTTTCTAGTACCGCAGTGCAAGGATGAGTGCCGCCATGTGACGAGGTCATTTCTGCGTCTTTGAAGTCAGTGTTTTCAGTCAGCAACAATCAAGATCAAACACCCGCAGCATCAAAGATAAAGACTGAGCCCTACCTTTTAGCAATTCAGAATTTACTTAGATGTAGCGCGGAGTCCTTTCAGTAGGAGCTTTTCAAAGAAAAAATGCGCACTGCCGTGTGACAGCTGTAGGGAGTGGTGGCTTTATTTATGTCCAATTTTTAAATAATGATAAGATTTGAGGGAAATCAAATTACAGTAAAAATATGGGAAGAGTGGAAGTTGTCTTTACAAAGTGCTAGGTCTACATAGGAGGTTGAAAGACAATGGTAAAGTAGCTGGTATTTATTTATAGCTGTAATTCGGTGTCTATACGGCCTTGAGTCTTACAATGCCATCTGAAGCACATTTATATCCTTCAAAGTCCATTAAAGTGAATGAGCTAAGAAGGGTGTATCTGTGCTTAAAACTGCCCTGTAAATTGTTTAAATCAGGGGTCCTCAAACTACGGCCCGCGAGCCAGATGCGGCCCGCTGAGGATGTTTATGCGGCCCGCCGGGTTATGGCAAAATCAGACCGGAAATGACGTTCGACCTAAACTCACGTTAGCAACGCACACTTCCGGCACTGGGCTGAGGCGGTGGAGACAGAGTGTGAGGTGATACCAAGGTGAGGTGAGTTCCCAGGCTGGGGTGTGTGGTGTGGGGAAGGGAGAGAGATGCAGAAGACGGAGAACTGACGGCCTGCGGCCTTGTACAGTAACGGCAGTCCGGCCCTCCAACAGTCTGAGGGACAGTGAACTGGCCCCCTATTTAAAAAGTTTGAGGACCCCTGGTTTAAATAAACCAGCAACTAATTTTAACATATTTATTTTATCAGATTTATATCCCGCCCTCCCCAATGGGCTCAGGGCAGCTAACAACAGTTAAAAACCACATAATATATTAAGAACGATATACAATAAAATCAATTCCACACATTTTAACCATAAAATCCAAGATGCATGTCGATGTTTCTGAATATCTGTATTTGTCCAGTGGGATTGCCAGTACTGTGGGACATTTGCTGCCTCCCCTTAACTGTTGCTACCTCCCCTTAATTTGCCTATTGAAGGCAAGCTTAAATAGTTCGGTCTTACAGGCCCAGCGGAACTAAGGCAGGTCCTGCAGGGCCCTGAAGTTTTCGGGGAGGGCATTCCACAGAGTGGGGGCTAGTGCCAAAAATGCTCTGGCTCTAGTGGTGGACAATCGAACTTCTTTCAGTCTGGGAATCTGAAGGAGATTTCGAGACCCTGAACGTAGTGCTCTCTGGGGCACATATGGGGAGAGGCGGTCCCAAAGTTAGACAGATCCCAGGCCATATATACCTAACCATGTAAGCCCTGACCTCGATCACCAAGGTTTGTCCAATCTCGTCAGACCTCAGAACCAAAGCAGGATTGGCCCTGATTAGTGTTTGGAGGGGGGGGGGGCACCAAGGAATACCAAGGCTGAGACACAGAGGCAGGCAATGGAAAACAACCTCTGAACATCTCTTGCCTTGAAAACCCAACAAGGTTGCCTTAAGTCAGATGTAGCTTGACAGAAAACGAAGTACTTAGGAATGCCAATCTTTTGGCTCCTCAACCTCCCCCCCCCCCCAATTCTGTCTTCCTTCTATTTATTTGACTTAGGAGGAATCTCTACATTCACTTTGAATTTTGGTTTGAGCAGACTCCAGAAGCCATCTTGGAAAGGGCATCAGAGAACTTTTAATGGCACTGTCCAAACCTCTTTGGCTTTTTTTGAATCCCCAAATCAACTTTGAATTTAGCTTTAGCAAAAATTCCAGAGGCAATTTTACTGTATTCTAAAACAATGCAGAGAATATGTCAAATAATAAATTCGGCTTTGATCAGAAAGTTGATTTTAACCACATTCGGATCTTCTTCGATGGCTGCCTTTCATTCTAAGGGAAGAATACCTCCATGGGGGTGGGTCTGAATGGATCACATATGTAAGCTTTCCACAAGCAACAGAGAGACATGCGGGGGGGGGGGGTTGTAGCAGGAACTCCTTTGCATATTAGGCTACACCCACCTGATGTAGCCAATCCTCCTGGAGCATAGTTTGGTGCCAGTTGGAGAGCCAGTTTGGTGTAGTGGTTAAATGTGCGGACTCTTACCTGGGAGAACCGGGTTTGATTCCCCACTCCTCCACTTGCACCTGCTGGTATGGCCTTGGGTCAGCCGTAGCTCTTGCAGATGTTGTCCTTGAAAGGGCAGCTGCTGTGACAGTCTTCTTAGCCCCACCCACCTCACAGGGTGTCTGTTGTGGGGGAGGAAGGTAAAGGAGATTGTGAGCCGCTCTGTGACTCTGAGGGCATTTTCGCACTTACCTTTTACTGGCGCGACCACCCTCCTCACGCCGGCGGATCTGCAGAGATTTCGCACCAGAAGCGCCAGCGCAGCCAAAAGAGCCGGCAACTTCCGTCGCGGAGCCAGCTCAAACGGAAACCGCCAAGAAGCAGGAAAACGTTTGAGCTGGCTCCGCGACGGAAGTTGCCGGCTCTTTTGGCTGCGCCGGCGCTTCTGGTGCGAAATCCCTGCAGATCCGCCGGCGTGAGGAGGGTGGTCGCGCCAGTAAAAGGTAAGTGCGAAATCAGCCTGAGATTCAGAGTGGAGGGCGGGATATAAATCCAATATCATCGTTATCTTCTTCTTCTTCTTCTTCTTCTTCTTCTTCTTCTTCTTCTTCTTCTTCTTCTTCTTCTTCTTCTTCTTCTTCTTCTTCCAGGGCTCTTATGAGTTGACAAGCAGTCACCTGCAGGGGTGGGATTCTAGCAGGAGCTCCTTGGCATATTAGGCCACAGCCCCTGATGTAGCCAATCCTCTAAGAACTTACAAAAAAGAGCCTTGTAAGCACTTGGAGGATTGGCTACATCAGGGGGTGTGGCCTAATATGCAAATGAGCTCCTGCTAGAATTCCACCCTTGGCTACCTGGATCAACCAAGAGTACTTGCTGTGGTGATCCTCCTTATCCTAACCTAACGTATCTCAGGCGCTTGCCAATCAAACTGCCAACCAACTATCAACCATCAACCTGCACTATGCCTGCCATTTTATTCTGTGCTGTGCCAGTCTGCTGTGACCCAGTCTATTTTATTAAGCCTCCATAGAGAACAATTTTTGCATGCGCAAAACATAACCCTAGAATAGAATGTTGGTGTGATTTTTTTTTAATTTTAATTTTTAATTTAACGATGTAGTTAAAGAATGGCATTTCAAGGCAGGAAATGGTAAGCACTCGATATCGCACAAGGATCGTGTCGTGTTCAGAGCTACTGCTTGCGCACTGATCCTTGCATTAATGGATCACCTCTTATTTGGAGATGAACTCCACTGACGTCTCATTGGCTACACGCCATTATCATTCTGAACTGTTCAAAGATTCAGCAGCTTTTGTAGCTGTACCCATCTGTTACCCGCATGCCATATTAAGCTTGCAATTTATTGTTATTATTTTGGATAACATGTTAGATTGTGCCTATTTTTCAGTTGCATTGCTTTTTATCATCCACAACTGAGCAACATCTGTAGTTTTAATGCATGTGGGATCAGTGCGTCTAGAATCCAATATTTCCAGTGTTTTCACATTGGTTGAAGTAATGCCCACTGATAGAAGGCAACTCACTATATTAAAAGCAGGCTCCATTCTGCGGAGAAGAGGGAAATGGTTTTGTTAACATTACATGAGATTGGGATACCACTAACTATCTGATGTCTTGCAGGACATAGCTATTATTATTATTATTATTATTATTACTGAGACCACTTGGATAAATTAGATCATCGTTTATACTGAACTGCTCTGAACTATATGGGCGTTTTCGTACTTACTTACTTACTTACTTATTTATTTGTTTGTTTGTTTGTTTGTTTATATTTTGACTTATATCCTTATTTATTTATTTATTTATTTATTTATTTATTTATTTATTTTATTTATTTATTTATTTATTTATATTTTGACTTATATCCCGCCCTTCCCACCGAAGTGGCCCAGGGCGGCTTACAACACAATAAACTCACATAAATTCAGCTGAAAACATTTACATAATAAGGTTAAAACCATAATTAATAAGACATAAAAAGATAAAAACCAGCGGTCTATTAAGTGCATTTTAGTTCCATCCAAATTTTTCTCAGTGTCAGTTAGCTGTTGTAGGCCTGCCGGAAGAGGACTGTCTTACAGGCCCTGCGGAACTGCCCTAGGTCCCGCAGGGCCCTCACCTCTTCCGGCAGCTGGTTCCACCAGTAAGGCGCCGTTACCGAGAAGGCCCGATCCCTGGTGGATTTCAGACGGGCCTCCTTTGGCCCGGGGATTACTAACAGGTTTTGTGAACTCGATCGTAGTACTCTCTGGGGAACGTGTGGGGAGAGGCAATCTCTAAGGTAGGCAGGTCCTAGGCCATATAGGGCTTTAAAGGTGATGACCAACACCTTGTACTGGACTCGGAATGTTATTGGCAGCCAGTGCAGATCCCGAAGCCCCGACCGAATGTGCTCCCATCTTGGGAGCCCTAATAGCAGCCGGGCAGCGGCATTCTGCACTAACTGCAGCTTCCGGGTCTGGCACAAGGGTAGCCCCATGTAGAGGGCATTACAGTAGTCCAACCTCGAGGTGACCGTGGCATGAATCACTGTTGCTAGGTCGTCGCGTTCCAGGAACGGGGCCAGCTGCCTCGCCCGCCTAAGATGAAAGAATGCGGAATTGGCAGTGGCCTGCTATTTGAGCCTCCATTGTCAATGAAGGCTCCAATAGTACTCCCAGACTTTTGACCCTGCGCGCCGCTATCAACGGCGCGCCGTCAAAAACTGGCAGGGAGATTTCCCCTCCCAGGCCGCAGCGACCCAAGCAAAGGACCTCTGTCTTCGCCGGATTCAGCTTCTGCCCACTCAGCCTAAGCCACCTAGCCACTGCTTGTAACGCCCGGTCCAGATTTTCTGGGGCGCAGGCAGGCTGGCCGTCCATAAGTAGATAGAGCTGGGTGTCATCAGCATATTGATGACAACCCAGCCCATACCTTCGGGCAATCTGGGCAAGGGGGCGCATATAGATGTTAAATAACATCGGGGAAAGTACCGCCCCTTGAGGCACTCCGCAATCAAGCGCGTGTCTCCGGGACAGTTCGTCCCCAATCGCCACCCTTTGTCCCCGACCGTCAAGGAAAGAGGAAAGCCATTGCAAGGCCAGCCCCTGAATCCCCGCGTCGGCAAGGCGGCAGGCCAGAAGCCGATGGTCGACCATATCGAATGCTGCCAATAGGTCTAACAACATCAGCACCGCCGAGCCGCCTTGATCCAGATGCCGCTGAAGGTCATCCACCAGGGCGACCAGCACTATCTCCGTCCCATGGCCCGGGCGGAAGCCAGACTGGCAGGAGTCAAGGACAGAAGCGTCCTCCAGGAAACTCTGTAGCTGCAATGCCACTGCCCTCTCAATAAGTTTGCCCAAAAAGGGCAAATTAAGCCGGAGCGACGTCCCTCTTCACCGCGCAGCGTCTGCACGGTTTTCGCACTAATTGCTCCGCAGAACCTGGAAGAGCTGCAAAATCCCGTGGCTTTTGCATCGCAAATGTAAACTGGTTTTTGGCGGTTTACATTTGCGACGCAAAAGCCACGGGACTTTGCAGCTCTTCCAGGTTCTGCAGAGCAATTAGTGCGAAAACCGTGCAGACGCTGCGTGGTGAAGAGGGACGTCGCTCCGGCTTAAGGTAAGTGTGAAAACGCTCTATGTGTGATAAAAAAGAGTTTATTTGAATACTCATGGCTTGTGTAATGGGGATTAATTTCTAGATGTTCTAGGTATTTATCTCATTTGTAACAAGATGGTAAGCCTTGAATTGGTGATAACTGTCTTCTTGGTCTCTGCTCATACCTGCCCTTCTTATGGCCAGAAAGATTGCCAGCTAGGATTGCCAGCCTCCACGTGGGACCTGGGGATCCACTGGAATTACACCTCAACTCTAGATTACAGAGATCAATTTCCCTGGAGAAAATAGGTGCTTTAGAACAGGAGTGGGCAAACTTGCTAACGTAAGAGCCGCATAGAATAAATTCAGATGTTTGAGAGCTGCAAGACAGGGTGGGAGGGAGGGAGGAAGGAAGGAAGAGGTGGAAAGAAAACAACTTTAACTTTAAATAAATTCTCCAAACTGCTGGCTGGCTAGGCTTGGAGGAGTGATTTAAAGAGAGAAATGTCTTCCCCAAGTCGGCCAACACGGTGGTGAGGGTTTCCAAGAGCCGCACAATGTGTGTACAGGAGCCAGTGTGGCTCCGGAGCCACAGTTTGGCCACCCCTACTTTAGAAGGTGGGCTCCATGGCGTTGTACTCCGTTGAAGTCCCTTCCTTCCCCCCAAGACCTATCCCCAAATCCTCAGGAGTTTCTCAACCTGGATCTGGGAACTCTCTCCTCCATCCCTCCCTGGTGGCCAGGGGGGAACCCAGCAACTAGAGGTAAGCATGAACCGTCTCGTGAGCTAAAGTTCGTGATGAATTCTGGCCAGTTCATGGTTTGCAAAGTGAAGTTTATGGCAGGTCAGCTGACGTGAATAAATATAAATTTATCTGTTTTGCAATATACTTCTTGGGAGATTTATTTACTGCCACTCGGTATTACGCTCCTACGAGAAAAAAAATTACAGTCAAACCATCCAGCCATGGCCGGCCTTGGAATATCCGGCACCCTAGGCAAAGCTAACTTCAGGTGCCGCCCCCCTCCCCCGCACTGATAACATCACCAAGCCACATGGGGGACATCCAATTCAGCACCCCCAGAAGGCTGGTGCCCTAGGAAATTGCCTGGTTTGCCAGTGGCAGAGCCGACCCTGCATCCGGCTTTGGCAAGCAAGCAGTAATCAAATGGGCTGCCACCCAAAGATCACAGCGATAATTATTCAGAGCTCCAAGTAGGCAGCCGTGTTGGTCTGAAGTAGTAGAACAAAATAGGAGTCAATTGCACCTTTAAGACCAACTTTGCTTTATTCAGAACGTAAGCTTTCGTGCGCTTTCTAAGCACGCTTCATCAGACGAGGAATCCGGCACAGCGAGCAGAGCATTGGATCTTAAATCTGCACCATTTTACATTCTGAGCCATTGCCTACCAGCTACGTGTGGCTCTGCTCACTGTGCCAGATTCCTCGTCTGGTGAAGTGTGCTTAGAGGACATGAAAGCTTACGTTCTGAATAAAACTGAGGGTGATTCCGCATTAGCCTTTGCTCCGGCTACGACGCTGTGTTTCCCCCGGAGCAGATGTTGGTTTCCGCACATTTTGACCCGGGGCGGCAGTTTGACCCGCCTCCGAAGCAGTGCTGCCCCGGATTAAGGAGATAGGCAAAATACCAGATCTTTTTTTTGCTGCAGTTCGAGGCTCGGAATTTTATGTGCGGAACTCGCGCCAATGCGCTGTCAAACTTCTAGCATCAGTAGAACACACCCACATAACTCCACGCCATGATTCCGCCCAGTTATTTCGTCATACTTCCGCAATTTTACTCCCTTTGAAAATTATACAATATTTTCCTGAAATGGATTAATTTTTTTTAAAAAACAACTCATTTCGTGTTACAACGCGAAAACAATATAACGCTGTAACGCTATTTTCTTTTTCGAATGCATCACTTACTTGCACCTACCGCCCTTCTTTACTATATTCCACGTGAATTTGATAATGTGCCATTGCATTGTGATTACTTCTTCCCCCTTCGAAAAAAATCAATCCTGACTGCTATATTTTTTTCCAAATAAGATCATTGCAACACAACTAAATAAAAAGCGACGTTGCAACGAACTACTTTAAACATGCGTGATTGCCACCTTTATCGATCCCCCCCCCCTCATGGCCTCAAACGGAAGCTTTATATTTTTGATAGGTTGGGGAAACTTTCTCCCTTAACCCCTCTGCATATTTCTCCCCCCCCCCCCTTTCATGCATCTGTTTGTAATTTGTCATAGGTTTAAATGGAAAACTGTGTGCTTAACATTCAGCATGTGTGGATAAAAACGGTGGATCGCCGACTCAGATTTCATGGGGCTTAACCTGCCAATGGCAGGGCGAAAGGAAAACACGTGACTTTGCCAGTATTATGCCTCTGGCATTACGTTGTAATGCAAACAGACGTTACATTGTAATGCAAACACGCATGCGTGTTAAAAAAAAAGGGAAACGTATGAAGGAGGGGGAAACTCGGGAGCAGAGGTAATGCGGAATCAGAAAACATGGAACAGATTGGGAATTGAATCCGGGTGAAATCCTCTATTGCGGAATCGGAAATCTGGCCCGCGTGGAACAACCCTGGAGCGAAAGGAGGGCAAACGCCAAATGCGGAATCAGCCTAAGTTGGTCTTAAAGGTGCAATTGACTCCTGTTTTGTTCTAATTATTCAGAGCGTCCATCTTTTGAAGATGCCTGTAAATTTTAAATATATGAAGGGGTTGTTTTGTAGAAAAATAGGTGGTGGAGCTCATCCAGGGATTGTTATGCAGCTGCACCTACTATTCAATGGCACAAGGTGGGAAGGAGGAGGTGGAACTCTCAGAAAGGTTCAGGAGCTGCACTGAATATATGGTATACGAAGTCACTTCCTGGGCTGAAAAATCTATGCAAATATAATGTGTGTGATGCTACATGAGGCTAATTCCAAAATAAGTAATTGGCGATCCTGTTGTTGAAGAGCCTTTTCTAAGAAATTGTGCACGTTGACATAATTCAGTTACCACTTGCATGTATTTTAAGGCTGGAGAGGGAAGGATAGGAAGGCATTCGCATAATTTAAATGTAACACGGAAGGCTGAGCTCAGAAAATAAATCTTTGACATTGTTGCACTGGATAGTCATCTGTTTCAGCAGGGCTTCCAGGAGAGCAAAATAGTTGCTGAGGGGTAAACAATATTGTGGGGGGGGGGGGGGGTTGTGGGAGGGGTGGATGTTAAACTTGTTTCCACTGTTGATAGGGTGACCAGCCCTCCCCCCCCTCCAGCTACCAACAGTTTTTTGGGGGAAGGGGGGTAGACACCAGATCCAGTTTGGGAATCTCCTGGAGATTCGAGGAGGGGGCCTGGGTGACAAAGGAGCCCCGTGGCGCAGAGTGGTAAAGAGGCAATATTGCACTTAGAGCTCTCTGCTCACGACCTGAGTTCGATCCCCGGCGGAAGCTGGGTTCAGGTAGCCAGCTCCAGGTTGACTCAGCCTGCCGTCCTTCCAAGGTCGGTCAAATGAGTCCCCAGTTTGCTGGGGGAAATTTTAGAGGACTGGGGAAGGCAATGGCAAACCACCCCATAAAAAAGTCCACCGTGAAAGCATCGTGATGCAACATCACCCCAGAGTCGAAAACGACTGGTGCTTGCACAGGGGACTACCTTTACCGTTTACCCTGGGTGACAAAGGGACTTCTGTGGGGTACAATGCCACAGATTCCTTCCCCCCCCCCCCCAAAAAAGCATCCATTTTCTCCAGGGGAACTGATCTCTGTAGTCTGGAGATGAGCTGTAATTCCAGGGGATCTCCAGGTCCCACCTGGAGGCTGGCATCTCTAAACGCTAATCAGTCTTTCTGTTTTCTCTTCTGCTGTCCAATTGGTGCCATATTGTTCTGCTTCACCTTCTTCTAAGGAACCATCCCATAAGGAACTGAGGATCACATGGTAAACTAGATGGCGTCATGCCTCTACACAGCCAGTCGCATTGGCTATACGATGAGGGCACTTTATTGGTCAATTTGGTTAATATGGTGGAGTTTGCGCAGTCATAGAAGTCTGATACTGAATACAGTAAATAAATCTCCCAAGAAGCATATTGAAAAAGAGGTAAACTTGCATGTATTCAAGTAGATCCGCATTCAGGTTGCAGGCAAAAGGAGAGAAGAAACCTCATCTAAAGAGTAATTTCCCTATCGCAAATGGCCAGCTTGTCCAGCATCATGTGCATGGGAGTATGAGGGCATTGCCAGTGTGGTGTAGTGATTAAGTGTGCGGACTCTTATCTGGGAGAACGGGTTTGATTCCCCATTCATCCACTTGCAGCTGCTGGAATGGCCTTGGGTCAGCCATAGCTCTGGCAGAGATTGTCTTGAAAGGGCAGCTGTTGTGAGAGCCCTCTCAGCTCCACCCAAATCACAGGGTGTCTGTTGTGGGGGAGGAAGATAAAGAAGATTGTGAGACTCTGAGATTCAGGGTGGAGGGCAGAATATAAATCCAATGTCATGGTCTTCTACAGGAGAGATTTGCAGAGACATGTTTCTCCTTGGAAGGCCATGTAGAGAGAGTGAGAGGACAAAGCGAGAGGTGAGATTAGAGGACATCTCCCAGGTTAAGACAAAGAGAGGCATCCTATTCAACAAGATAACCTCCATACACGCTTTGGGTGGGATCACACAAGAGATTTGGTGCAGTAATGCATTGGGTCTGAAAAAGTCGGTTCTCTTTGATCCATGCTGCAGCATTCACACAGCCCCCGTCCTGCTGCTAGGAGAGGCAAGGGCTACACAGTCACAAGAGGAGCATTCAGATTGCTCAGGGTAGGTGCATTGCGCACCTGGCTGTTCAGTCAGCAGGGAAACATGCCCTGCATACGTTTTAGAGGTTTGCTACCAGGAAGTTTGGGTAGCTATTTAATCCTGTCCCAGCTCATCCTAAAATGGGGTAGGTGTGGGTGGGACTTGGGGCAGTTGTGCATGTGTGCTTGAGTACATTAAATCTGGATGGGAGGCCTGGCTAGGTCGGGCCAAATCTCTCATGTGATCGCACCCTTAGAGCGATGTAGCCAATGCCCAGGCACACTGAGTCAATCATTTCGACACAATTATGGTCAACAGTAGGAGTGGAATTCTAGCAGGGGCTCCTTTGCATATTAGGCAACACACCCCTGATGTAGCCAATTCTCCAGAGCTTGCAAGGCTCTTTTTTGTAAGCTCTTGGAGGATTGGCTACATCAGGGGTGTGTGGCCTAATATGCAAAGGAGCTTCTGCTAGAATTCCACCCTGGTCAACAGACAATTGAGCAATGCTTCCTGGATCAGTGTAACTGTTTCTGAATGCATGGACATTGTTCCACTTTTTGCCTCATCCTCATCCAAATGCCGTTAAGAGGGAGGAACTAAAAACTCAGCAAACAGAATAAAACAGCCAAATAAAAACCAAATGCAATGTGCAGAGCAGCCCTTAGTTTCTTTCTTCTTCTTCTTCTTCTTCTTCTTCTTCTTCTTCTTCTTCTTCTTCTTCTTCTTCTTCTTCTTCTTCTTCTTCTTCTTCTTCTTCTTCTTCTTCTTCTCTTCTTCTCTCTCTTCCTCCTCCTCCTCCTCCTCCTCCTCCTCCTCCTCCTTCTCCTCCTCTCCTCTTCTTCTTCTCCTTCTGTCATTTCTCTTTAATCCAAAATTGAGATATGGTATCAGCTGCCTTTAAAGAAAGATGAGTGGATATTGAATTTAATACAGGTGCCAAGTCCAAGGACACGTTATGAAGTGCTTTCAGAGCGAAGATGTTCTCCCAATGAGTGCAGCAACCTTGTCGACTCCTAAACAGACTTCATAGAGCTAATTGTAGAGAAACAAAAAGCCTTGTAACGCTGGAAGGAATGTGGAACTTTTAAAAACGCATGCTTTTGCAGTATTTTAATGATAAATCTCGTTGGATTTTTACCCAAATACTAGGAAAGAAAGCAAAACTAAGCTAAGCAACTGCAGCGAATATTTGAGACAGAACGAATCACTCTTTTTAAATGCCAGATTCGGTCCTGCCTTCCTTTCCGTGTCATTTTTCCAATGCAAAAAGTTGCAGAGAGGGCAACACTGTCATCCTAATCAGCGGTATGTGCAGCGGTGGGCTGAAGAGCTCCCACTAGGGCCATCTGGGGTCAGAAAAATGGCTTGCCGGGAAGGCAGGGGTCGCTTCTCCCCATGCACCGTGGTCCCAATCCAAATAAGAGCCCTGCACACTTGACAATTGAGTTCCTGCGGATTACTCGCAGCTGGCCTCTATCTGTAAGTCCCCAAGATGCTCACGTGTCAACCTAATGTGTAGTTCAGTCCTAACAGTAGATTGTAAATTTCTGGGACAATAAAACAGCTGTTTTTTTTTTTTACTTTACAAACAGTATATTAGACGGAAGCATGTTTTCTTTGTCAAAGATTTGTCCAGGCCTCGGATTCAGCAGGAGCGCAGCTCTTGAACCTTTCTGAGGGTTTCCCCTCCTCCTCCCCACTTTGTCTGTTGAATGGTAGGTGCAGCTGCATAACAATCCCTGGATGAGCTCCACCACCTATTTTTCTACAAGCGGCCCCTGGTTTTGTCACAAGGGCTATAAGAGGAACTTAGATCATTAGACCCTCCAGAAGCCATCAGGGCCCTGCGGGACTTATCGTAATTCCGCAGGGCCTGCAAGACTGTTTCGGATGGCATATCACATCTAATGGGAGAGAGCTGCCACCACATCTGGAGCTATCGCGCTTTAGTACTAACTGCCTAGGATCTCTGCGTGTGAGAAAGAAAATACGACATGATCCGCCTGAAGTAGCACGATTGCCATTTATCTGATCGTTTGTTTTAATATTGCTTTTGTTTACTGTCTATTTTACGCTGTTAGCCACCCTGAGTCTGTATAGAATGAGCGGGATATAAATATAGCGTAAATAAATAAATGTTGTTGGTTTTTTCTGCTTGAAGAAAGGTAGCTTTTATTGTGAGTATGGGGTGGGCTGCAGTGCAGGACCAGATAAAATTGCCTCTTCCTTCTGCCTTCACTGACATGAGCTGCAAACAGAAGAGGGTGGGCTTTTCTGCTGGATCCAACCCTAAATCTCCCCAATCCTTCTCTCTGAGGCTAACCACTACTCAACACTATCAGCCAGAGTCATACACGGAGTTTTTTTGTAGCAGGAACGCCTTTGCATATTAGGCCACATCCCCCACAAAGCTTACAGTAGGCCCTGTAATAAGAGCCTTGTAAGCTCCAGGAGGATTGGGCTACATCGGGGTGTGTGTGGCCTAATATGCAAAGGAGCTCCTGCTAGAAAAAAAGCTCTGGCCATACATGCATCTTCATTGTGTGAAGGCTGAAACGTCATGTGATGACTTGCATCTGTGGATGGAGCAGCAGTGCTCTGTCCTCTTGGTGCTTGGAGGGCAACAGTGGGAGGACTTTCTGGAGTTCTGCCCCTGCTGGTGACCTCCTGATGGTACTTGGGTTTTGCCACTGGGTGGCACAGATTATTATTACTATTGTATGCCATTGTGTGCAGAATAGCCAGGAGATCCTAAGATTGCCTGGCAGCCAGAAGTTCTTGTTCTTTTAGCATTATGCACCACTAGGTGGTGGAGCTAGACTTGTTTTAAGGCAAGAGACGTTTCAGAGGTGGTTTGCCATCGCCTGCCTCTGCGTCATGACCCTGGTATTCCTTGGAGGTTGCCCTTCCAAATACTAGCTTAGGTTCCAACATCTGATGAGCTATGGCTAGCCTGGGTATCCAGTTAGGTCAGGGTTGTGACACAGAGGCTGCGATCACACACACTCAATAATGCGCTTTCAATCCACTTTCAATGCACCTTCCAACCGGATTTTGCAAGTTCACACAGCCAGAGTGTTGGACTGGATGGGCCCCTGGCTCGATCCTATATGGCTTCCCTTCTGTTTTTTATATCTTTATGTATTTATTTAGATATTTACACCTTTCTCCCCAAAGCAGTTGACAGCATCATATCCTCACAACAACCTGTTAGGCTGGCAGAGAAAGTGGCTGTCCTGAGGTCACCCAGCAAACCTCATAGCAAAGTAGGGAATTTGAAGCTCGGTCCCCCAGTTTTTAGTCCATTCTTCTAATGACTACATCTTGCCTGCTCTGAGCGTGGTGATATATCCGTGAAGGCCATACACTTAATATCGTCTCAAATTCATTCTCTTTGGTGAAAATTCTCTTTGGTGAAAAATAGTACTGCCCTTGTTTGTTAGCTGTACCCCCAAATATCGTACTTTTTTCACAGTTTGGAAGTTAGATTTCCCCTCTCATTCTGTTAGCATTTGGGTAGGTATATTTTTAACTATCATTTTTGTTTCCCCAAAATTTACTTTCATGCCCGCAACCTTCCCAAACCTATTCAGTTCTTCTTTCAAAGCTACGATCGACTCTATCGGTTCCTCCAATATAAAAACTTGGCCGTCAGCAAACACTTGTACTTTTAATTCCTCCCCTTTCACTCTAAGATCTTGGATATCCTTGTTCTCCCAAAATACAATGTTTAAAACTTCCAAATGCAGTATAAATTAAAAGTGGTGACAGAGGACAACCCTGAACAGATCTTTAAAAGTAAAGGAAATAAAGTTATTTTTAAAACAGAGGCTAGGCAGCCATCTGACTAGGGTTGCCAAGTCCAATTCAAGAAATATATGGGGACTTTGGGGGTGGAGCCAGGAGACTTTGGGAGTGGAGCCAGGAGACATTGGGGGCGGAGCCAGGATCAAGGGTGTGACAAGCATAATTGAACTCCAAGGGAGTTCTGGCCATCACATTTAAAGGGACAGCAAGTTTTGAAACTTGGGGGTACTTTGGGGAGAGTCACTAGATACTATACTGAAAATCTGGTGCCTCTACCTCAAAAAACAGCTCCCCAGAGCCCCCGAAACCTCCAGATCAATTCCCCATTATACCCTATGAGAATCGAACTCCACATAGGGAATAATGAAGTGCTCAGCAGACGTTTCCTTCCCCCCCCCGCCCCTGTTTCTGGCGACTCTGAAGGGAGGGATTGGCCTCTCTACTCACGAGTTGCAGCCAACTTCTTCCAAGTACCACAGACACACCATCCCAAGAGGAAGCCTTTCAATCGGAGACTGAAGCTTCCGGAGGGGGAAAGTTACATGGTAGCTTTGGGGGTGGGGCTTCTCCCCGCTGGCCAGCTGACTGGGGGTAGGAAGGAGCCTGGGAAAACCGAAGAACCCCCGCTGGGACCTGGGGATTGGCAAGCCTACATCTGACAGCAATGCTGATTCTTTGAATTTAGGCAGATCATGAGAAGGAAGGCAGGAGGTTGGACTAAATGACCCTGGAAGTCCCTTCCAGTTCTACGATTCTATGATGTATATTCATATATCAACCTGCCTTCAGATGCTGACAGAAGACTTATCAATATACCTTTCCTATACACATCCTGTGTGAAAACTTCTGTATTTGTAAGAGCAAATATCCAGGCCACACTGTCTGTTGAGAAGCCCTCATAGATAACCTGCAAGGAAAGCTCGGCAGTTATACTTAACAGAAGAGACAGAGTTACTCCATGAAGAAGTACCCTTTCAATACATTTAAAAGGCAGGGCGTGTTTTAAAAACGCCTCTTTACTGAGGATAAAGAAGACAAATTTAATCTTTCGAACAACCTGAAGATATCGTAGATAACTCATTACAGGCTGGAATCTGCCGGGTCTCTCTAATCCAACCAAAATGGAGGCCCAAATCACCGCAAACAACCTTAGACACTTTTGACATCTGCTGTGCAAAAAAAAGGGAACCATTTCACTTTGCCAGAGATATGGCCCACAGTATGAATCATAATTTAACATTGCAGCAAATACCTGAAAGCCGAATAGACTTTACAACAATCATAAAATGTCCAACCCAACTCGTAGAAGGCGAGCATTTCTGAGTGCCTCTCCCATACTAAAGTGATAATTGTACCACTGCGCTCGTTTACGAGGCCATAATCCGGCTCTGCGAGTGGATAAACTACAAGGCTGGAGGCTGTGCGGTTTATCTTGACGAAGGAACCGGATTATTGCTGAGTAAAAACAGCACGACAGGGCCGCAGCTGCCATTCCGCTCTTGGTGACTTTTTTCTTCAAGTCTTTAAAGGTCTGTTTTGCTCAGATAATTATGCTTCTGACTGCAAATGGGGACAAGCACCTTCACACGAACCTCCATTAAAAAAAAAAATACAATCAGGGACTCTTTGTCGTTGCTTTAAAGAATGTGACCCGTTGCAGCCGTGAATTGGATATTAACCAGATTTCCAACTGGCAAAAGAGGGGGGAGGGATTGCATAGGGTTGCCAACCTCTGCTATTACAATTGATGTCTAGGCAGCAGAGATTAGTCCTCTTGAAGAAAATGGCTGCTTTGGAGGGTGGACTGTGTGGCATTATACCCAGCCAAGGCCCCTCCTCTCCCCAAATCTTGCCCTTCCCAGGCTCTGTCCCCCCGAATCTTTAGGTTTGGTGTAGCGGTTAGCCAGTTTGGTGTAGTGGTCAAGTGCGCGGACTCCTTTCTGGGAGAACCGGGTTTGATTCCCCACTTCTCCACTTGCAGCTGCTGGAATGGCCTTGGGTCAGCCATAGCTCTCGCAGAGTTGTCCTTGAAAGGGCAGCTTCTGTCAGAGCTCTCTCAGTCCCACCTACTTCACAGGGTGTCTGTTGTGGGGGGTGGGGAGGTAAAGGAGATTTTAAGCTGCTCTGAGACTCTGAAATTCAGAGTGAAGGGCAGGGTATTAATCCAATATTTTAAAAAAGGTATTTCCCAACCCCAAGCTGGCAACCTAACTATTGAAAAGGCTCTGCCAGGGATCGTTGCACCCATGTGTGACTGGGCTACAGTGAAAAGGCAGGTAAGATCAAGCAAAGAATCTTATAGAATCCAGCCTGGTACATCAGATACATAACTTTTCAGCTTCAGGATTATCCTGATAATAAAATTATATAAAATGTGGCATTAATTTAGCTCTACTGTGAAGAAGATAAGGTTTTTCTCTACCCTACCCTAAAGAGTCTCAAAGTGGCTTACAATCATTTCCCCTTCCCCTCCCTACAACAGGGGTCTTTGTGAGGTAGATGGGGCTGAGAGAGTTCTGAGAGAACTGTGACTGGCCCAAGGTCTCCCAGCAGGATTCATGTGGAGGAGGACTAGAGAATCAAACCTGCTTCTCCAGATAAGAGTCTGCCTTTCTTAACCACTACACTGTGTTGGATAGAAAGGTGTCCTTTGGGCGTTTTTACATTCAGTTTGATCCAGAGTTTTAGAGTCTTCAAATCGCCTGCCACCATTCTGCTTTAATTATTCTCCTTTTACATTAGTGGATTTGCTCTGCTCATTTTGCGTAGCCAAACTTCTATATTTCCTGCTGAAAGCGTTTCAATGGGGGGGGCGGTCTCTGATCAGAGGGCAGACGAATACCAGTGCTTAGTTAAATGCATATGATTGCTTGGAAATCATGTCAACACTGCAAAAACAATACATATTTGAATTACAAGATGAGGCAAGCAATGATATGTAAAAATTTCTGTCAGTTCTCATGCAAATTACTGCACCTTGTGGTGGCTTTTGGAGGAGTCATTTAAAATGCATGAAAACTTCCACAATACAAGTTTGAAACACCTGTAGAGAAATGACCGGATCAAAATTACTTTCGAGAAAAAACGTTGCAGCAGCAGCACCAGAACTCATCTCACCGAAACAAATGTAGATGCTTCGGGCAGCAACGATGCAAAACAGTTGTGAGAACGTTAGGTCATGTAAAAGGTGAGTTTCCAATGTGGTGATAGAATCACAAACTGTCAGTGTTTAGAATCATAGAGTTGAAAGGGACCTCTAGGATCATCTAGTCCAACCCCCTGCACAATGCAGGAAACTCACAAACACCTCCCCCTAAATTCACAGGATCTTTATTGCTGTCAGATGGCCATCTAGCCTCTGTTTAAAAACCTCCAAGGAAGGAGAGCCCACCACTTCCTGAGGAAACCTGTTCCACTGAGCAATCGCTCTAATGGTCAGGAAGTTCTTCCTAATGTTGAGCTGGAAACTCTTTTGATTTAATTTCAACCCATTGGTTCTGGTCCTACCTTCCGGGCTACAGAAAACAATTCAACACCATCCTCTAGATGACAGCCCTTCAAGTACTTGAAGATGGTGATCCTATCACCTCTCAGCCGCCTCCAGGCTAAACTTCCCCAGCTCCTTCAACCTTTCCTAATAGGACTTGGTCTCCAGACCCCTCACCATCTTCGTTGCTCTCCTCTGGACCCGTTCCAGCTTGTCTATATCCTTCTTAAAATGTGCTGCCCAAAACTGAACACAATACTCCAGGTGAGGTTTTACCAGAGCAGAGTAAAGCGATACCATCACATCGGTGATCTGGACGCTATACTTCTGTTGACACAGCCCAAAATTGTGTTTGCCTTTTTAGCCACCGCATCACATTGTTGACTCATGTTCAGCGTATGATCCACTAAGACCCGTAGATCCTTTTCGCACAGACTACTGCTAAGACAAGTCTCCCCATCCTATAACCATGCATTGGATTTTTCCGACCTAAATGCAGAATTTTACATTTATCCCTGTTAAAATTCATTTTATTGATTTTAGCAGTTTTGCAGTCTGTCAGAGTCATCCTGTATCCTGTGTCTGTCTTCTTCTGTGTTTGCAACCCCTCCCAATTTCATATCATCTGCAAATTTAATAAGCATTCCCTCTATTCCTTCATCCAAAACACCCTTTGTCTGAGTTTCCTACCATGGTCCAAATGCCAGTTGCATATTCCCTTTACATTATACAGTCTCCACATAGCTCCCCCTTTGATTAACAAAACCTTCTCAAAACCTTCTCACCATCCCGGGCCTAAGGAAGTCCGTCTTAAGACAACTAGAGACAGGGCCTTTTCCACAATGGCCCCTACATGGTGGAAGCAGCTGCCGGAAGAGGTGAGGGCCCTGCGGGACCTTGCTCAGTTCCGCAGGGCTTGTAAGACAACCCTCTTCCGGCTAGCCTACGCCTGACTGGGAAATAAATGTAGCTTATTAGACTTCTGTGAATCATACAGTATAGATGTGATGTGATGTTAAGATTTTAAGGTTTAGGTTTTAAATGTTCTGACTTTTTAAATGTTTATATATGTAATAATATTTTAAACTCTGTTTTTATTGTTTGCTGTGAGCCGCCCTGAGCCATTTTATGGGAAGGGCGGGATATAAGTCATAGAATAAATAAATAAATAAACAAACAAACAAGGTGGCTAACCATAATCATATAATCAATGAACTATTTCTAAGTAACAAGACTGTTGCTAATTCATTCCTACCCCAGGGGTCGCTATGTAGAAAAAGAGGTGCCGGAGCTCATTAGCACAACTCATTTGCCTATGCCATCACCCCTAACATCACCGGAAGGTGTACTCAATTATATCAGTTCAGCATCTACCTTAAAATGCTTCTTGAAATAGAATTGTCATCATAAAACCTTACTCCCATCATACTTTTAAAATTGCTTTTTCTCGTGTGGCCACAGTGGCATGAGGAAGATTTCCATCTGTCTGCTTTATAGGCTTTGGTTATTTCCCCATTTTTTGTGGGGGGAAATATTAGAAAGTTTGCCAGATCTTAGAGTTCAGCAAAATTCTCACTGGTGGGGGTGGGGTGGGTTTGAACAATGGGGCCCAGAAGCAAGTATTTTTTTTTGGGGGGGGGGGTTAAGAAAGAAAGAGCACAATAAAATTTAGAGGTCCCGGAGTTTCATTCCTGTGAGCTGCTGCCCAAAATGAGACCAGCCTACCCTGTTTGGTGTGGTGGTGAAGTGCACGGACTCTTATCTGGGAGAACCGGGTTTAATTCCCACTCCTTCACTTACACTGCTGGAATGGTCTTGGGTTCGCCATAGCTCTCGCAGGAGTTGTCCTCGAAAAGGCAGTTCCCATGAGAGCTCTCTCAGCCCCACCTACCTCATGGGGTGTCTGTTTGTGGGGAAGGAGATAAAGGAGATTGTAAGTTGCTCTGAGACTCTGTTTCAGAGAGAAGGAAAGGAAAGGTCCCCTGTGCAAGCACCAGTCGTTTCCGACTCTGGGGTGACATTGCTTTCACAATGTTTTCACGGCAGACTTTTTACGGGGTGGTTTGCCGCTGCCCTCCCCAGTCATCTACACTTTCCCCCCAGCAAGCTGGGTACTCATTTAACCGACCTCGGAAGGATGGAAGGCTGAGTCAACCTGGAACCGGCTACCTGAAAACCCAGCTTCCGCCAAGGATTGAACTCAGGAGGTCGTGAGCAGAGCTTAGGACTGCAGGCGTATAAATCTGCAGTCTTCTTCTTCTGTTGCCAGTTACAGTCATGGCAGATAATACTCAGCGTGCTATGAACAGTCTGCAGCTCATACACAAGAACAGGATCGGCGGCATTCATGGAACACCAGAGGCGATCGTAAATCAGATGATTTACAGGCAGAGATTCCCTTCCTTTTAACAACCCTGGAGAAGACAGACAACATCCCACAAGAAAAGCTTCTCCTTCTTCGATGCCGAAGTGCGGTGCAGCTGTTACGCTGCCACACAAGGAGCTGGGAGACCTAGGTTCGAATCCTACTCTGCCATGTTAGTATGTGGAATCTTGGGGTAAGCCAGACCCTCGTTACACAATCCATGTGGTTTCTGACCATTGTTTCTCTTTTATGGCCCTGCAAGAGAGACGGCGAGGAGCCACACCCAGGCCTGCCCTAGACTATCTGGCATCCTAGGCACCATCACTCCCTGCACTGATAATGTCCCAGAGTCATGTGGGGGGGCAGCCAATTTGGCACCCCCAGAATGCCAGCGCCCTAGGTGATTGCCTAGTTTGCCTAGTGGCAGGGCCCGCCCTAGCATAAAGAGGCCGACAAGAGCAGGAGGACTGTTCTCCCGATTGTTTCCTCCAAATAATAAGCACCTTACATGCCAAACCAGAACCAAGAAGAAGAAGACAATATTGCATTTATATCTCTTCCTCCGCTCTGAATCTCAGAGTCTCAGAGCGGCTCACCATCGCCTTTATCTTCCTCCCCCACAACAATCACCCTGTGAGGTCGGTGGGGCTGCGAGGGCTCTCCCAAAAGCTGCTCTTTCAAGGACAACTCCTACGAGAGCTATGGCTGACCCAAGGCCATTCCAGCAGGTGCAAGGGGAGGAGTGGGGAAACAAACCCGGTTCTCCCAGATAAGAGTCCACACGCTGAATCACTACACCAAACTGGTTCTTGGGTAAGTCAGGCCTTCATTACACAATCCACATGGACCCAAAGAATATTACTTTTGTATTACCTTCTTACAGGGTTTTTTTTTTTTGTAGCAGAAACTCATTTGCATATTAGGCCACATGCCTATGATGCAGTCAATCCTTCTGGAGCTGACAGTAGGCCCTGTACTAAGAGCCCTGGAAGCTCTTGGAAGATTGGCTACATCAGGGGTGTGTGGCCTAATATGCAAAGGAGTTCCTACTACAAAAAGAGCCCTGCCTTCTTAGCATCAAATGTAGGGATATAGAGATTACAGAAATCACATGTAGATTTTTTATTTTTTACAAATTTTTTCATGGAAGATGATGTTTTGAATTCCAAAAGCATGCCCTCTGGCAGGCAGACAGGGTCAGGGTGATAGACTCCATAATAACAAGCCCTCCTCAATGTCTCTTATTACCATATGAACCACTGGCAATAGAGGGGCGTTAAACTAGTGGCACCACCAACTGGCTAACTTTTAGGAAATAAAGCAAAAGTCCAGTGACTCCTGAAGGACTAACAACTGGGGTGGCCAGACCTCTAGTGGAGTCAGGGGTCTATCTGACATGCAGTGACGTGTCTATGCCACTGCCCATGTGGCCCATAAGTGACATCATCACATCCAGGACCTCAGCGTGACACTCTGGCATTTGGGCAAAACTTCGATGATAGAAACCAAATTCACCATAGAGTTTCTGTCCAAGTACCAGAACAGTGCCCTGACATCCTGGACACAATGACATCACTTCCAGGTCATGCGGGCAGTGACGTAGGGATGTTGCTGTATGTCAGATGGGCCTCCCTGCTGCTCCTAGCAATTCTGCCCCCATCTTCCCCCACTGAGGAGAAAAGCAGGGTATAAATCTCTAAATCAGGAGTGGCCAAACTTGTTTAATGTAAGTTCCACATAGAATAAATGTCAGATGTTTGAGAGATGCAAGATATGAAGGGAGGGAGGCGGGAAGGGAGGAAGGAAGGAAGGAAGGAAGGAAGGAAGGAAGGAAGGAAGGAAGGAAGGAAGGAAGGAAGGAAGGAAGGAAGGAAGGAAGGAAGGAAGGAAGGAAGGAAGGAAGGAAGGAGAAGAAGAAGAAGAAGAAGAAGAAGAAGAAGAAGAAGATATTGGATTTATATCCCGCCCTCCACTCCGAAGAGTCTCAGAGTGGCTCACAATCTCCTTTACCTCCCCCCCCGCCACAACAGACACCCTGTGAGTTGGGTGGGGCTGGAGAGGGCTCTCACAGCAGCTGCCCTTTCAAGGACAACCTCTGCCAGAGCTATGGCAGACCCAAGGCCATGCTAGCAGGTGCAAGTGGAGGAGTTGGGAATCAAACCTGGTTCTCCCAGATAAGAGTCCGCACACTTAACCACTACACCAAACAGGAAGGAAGGAAGGAAGGAAGGAAGGAAGGAAGGAAGGAAGGAAGGAAGGAAGGAAGGAAGGAAGGAAGGAAGGAGAGAGAAGTGGAATGAAAGCAACTTTAAGCTTAAATGCATTCTCCAAGCCAATGAGAGAAATGACTTCTCCAAGCCAGCCAACAGAGTGTTGGGGGCTTTGAAAGCCATACAATATGTGTGAAAGAGCCACATGTGACTTCCAAGCTGCAGTTTGGCCGCCCCTGCTCTAAATAAATAAGGTAGAGGGAGATGAGGCCATGAGTTATTCGTTTCAGTTCAAAATCCCTCATATCGGCCTCTTTGGTAGAAAGGATGGCAAGCGAAAGGAAAACCTCATCTAGCTCGAATCACTTTGATCCTCCTTCATAAGCAGCAGCTTGTGTTGTAGGCTGTTTCTGAGAGGTCGTAAACTGGGGGCGGGAACAGGCCAATGACAGTAAACTGTCAATTTTCACAGCACTCATTTCCTCTTTTGCTTGATTCATACGCATGTGCTACCAGACAAAGCACTCGGATGTCAAAATTCCTACAAGATCAAATGATGAACGGCCTCCTAAGATAAGTACATCCCGCACATCTGAAAAACAAGGAGGAGAAATGGGATTGCTTCCCTTGCTATAATTCCTTTCCGCGGGCTCGATAGTAAAAAATGAAATAAAAGGCATTGCCTGGCCACTCACCAATAGGTAGTCCAAATATGCAGGAAATGAGTGGCTATTCACCTGCGGCCATAAAGCACGGGATGAATGAATGAATGAATGCTAGATGTCCTCTGAGCGATTCCTCACGCTGCACTGCAGCTTTTTGTTAAGCATTTCAGTCAAGCAGCAGATGTCTCCTTGCTATACTTCATCCCCATTTAGTTGGGCTGAAGCGGTGTCAAAGTACATGAGAATTTCTTTTGTCATTCGGCTAATAATTTTACGGCAAGCAAAGCCCCATCCTAAATAAGAGCAAGCTTTTTAAAAAAAAAAACGACACCTGTTCTCTTTCTCGCATACACAAACAACTACTCAGATTTGCAGAAATGCCTGTGTAATTATAAAAGTTATAAATGTTTCCTATCACCTGTGATTATGCATAAGAGCAGGGCTTTTTTTGAGCAGGAATGCACAGGAGCACAGTTCTGGCTGGCTTGGTGTCAGTGGGTGTAGCCTAATATGCAAATGAGTTCCTGCTGGGCTTTTTCCTACAAAAAAGCCCCGTATGAAACAATGGTGACATCGAGAGGTGTGGCCTAATATGCAAATGAGTTCCTGCTGGGCTTTTTCTACAAGTGCATTTTCTTCCCTCAAGTGCCTTAGAGATGCAACTTCTCACACCTGAAAGGTCTCGTCTCATATGATTCGGTTTGCCAACCTGCTCATGGAGACTGGGGGTCTTTTTACACTGACAGTTTGTGACTCTCTATCACCGCACTGGAAACTCACCTTTTACATGACCTAACATTCTCACAACTGTTTTGCATTGTTGCTACCCGAAGCATCTACATTTGTTTCAGTGAGATAAGTTCCGGCGCTGCTGCTGCAACTTTTTTCTCGAAACTAGTTTTGATCCGGTCATTTCTCTACAGGCGTTTCAAACTCGTATTGTAGAAGTTTTCGTGCGTTTTAAAAGACTCCTCCAAAAGCCACTACAAGGTGCAGTAATTTGCATGAGACCTGATAGCACTTGAAATTTTTACATATCATTGCTTGCCTCATCTAGTAATTTAAATGTATATTGTTTTTGCAGTGTTGACACGATTTCCAAGCAATTGTATACATTTAACTAAGCGCTGGTATTCTGGCTGCCCTCTTATCAGAGACCCCACCCCTCTCAAACTGAAATGCTTTCAGCAGGAAATATAGAAGTTTGGCTACGCAAAATGAGCAAAGCAAATCCACCAATGTAAAAGGAAAATAATTAAAGCAGAACGGTGGCAGGCAATTTGAAGACTCTAAAACTCTGGATCAATGTAAAAACACCCTGGGATTGGAATTGATCTCCAGGTAACAGGGGGTCAGTTCACCTGGAAGAAATGGCTGCGTTGGAAGGTGGACTCTATGGTCCTCTACCCCAGTGATGTCCCTCCCCTCCCCAAACCCTGCCCTCCTCAGGCTCCACCCACCAAATCTCCAGGCATTTCCCAATGCAGAGCTGGCAACCCTACCTGCTTCTGGGAGTTGAGGTCCTCTTCTCAAGCCCTGCCCTCTGTACCACGACCTGCAAAGGTGAGGCAAATGGCAATCAAAGGCAGGACGTTCTCCGTGGTGGCACCTCACCTTTGAAATGAACTCCTGTTGAGGGCCTCTTGGTGTCCACCTTATTATTAATTTATTTATTTTATTCGATTTATATCCCACAAAAGAGAGAGAGCCAGTTTGGTGCAGTGGTTAAGTGTGCGGACTCTTATCTGGGAGAATCACGTTTGATTCCCCACTCCTCCACTTGCACCTGCTGGCATGGCCTTGGGTCAGCCATAGCTCTTCCTGGAGTTGTCCTTGAAAGGGCAGCTTCTGGGAGAGCTCTCTCAGCCCCACCCACCTCACGGGGTGTCTGTTGTGGGGGAGGAAGGGAAAGGAGATTGTGAGCCGCTCTGAGACTCTTGAGTGGAGGGCGGAATATAAATCCAATGTCTCCTTCTTCTTCAAAAGCAGGCTCAGAGCAGCTTACATATTTATGTAAATGCATGGAATATAAAATTGTCGGTGTATTGAGTCCTCCGTCCACAGCATGACTGAAGAATGAAGCAGCAGGTGGATCTACAGTGACAGCATCTGACAGGTCAGGTCAGATCAACCTTGGGAGTGAGCCAGTTCTGGCCGGATTGTAACCAGGGGAAAGCACCTGCTGGAGTCAGCAATTGTGTGGACTGCCACGATTGGCTGTGCTGTATATATAAGGACTACTGTGCCAGACAGTATTTCTCTCTGTCGAGAGTTGGTTCCTGGCGTAGCACTTTGTCACTCAGTTTAATGTTATTCACCGCACTGGTTGTATTGTATATAGTTCGTAAATACACTACTTTTATACTAGGTGCTGGTGTGTGGCTCAGTTTCTTCCCAGAGTCTACTCTCAGGCAGTTCTCTGTTTTGCACTCTGCACGTGGACCACTGATAAAAATTACATTAAGATATAGAAACATAAAAACATAGAAATCGAACCCTTTCAAGTGCTATAATGATCTTTGAATTTTTCTGTTCTGTTGTTCCAGCTGGGTGTTCTATAGAAAGGCCGATCTTAGGTTCCTGCTAGAGGTGGTCCAGTTGTTTGGAGTCTGTTGTAGCCTGTGATCTTAATTTACAAATGCCTGGTGGAAGAGCGCCGTCTTACAGGCCCTGTGGAACTGTGCGAGCTCTCGCAGGGCCCTAACCTCCTCAAGGAGTTCATTCCACCAGCATGGGGCTACAACAGAAAAGGCCCTGGCTCTAGTTGTCACGAGCCTGGGCTCTTTAAGGCCAGGGATTGAGAGCAGATTCTGTGACCCTGACCGAAGTGCTCTCTGGGGAACACGTGGACCTGGTTTTAGGCGCCAGGTCAAAGCAGCTCTTTTTACTCAAGCTTCTCCCACCAATGGTAGAGCCTCTTCTCACAGGGGCAGGAGAAAGGTGCTTTGCCAGCAGCATGGATCTGTGGGGTTCAATTCCATATATACACCTCAAGTATAAACCACAGGGCTTTTTTTTTTTATCAGGAACTCCTTTGCATATTAGGCCACACACACCACTGATGTAGAAGAAGAAGATGATGATATTAGATTTATATCTCACCCTATACTCTGAATTTCAGAGACTCAGAGTAGCTTACAATCTCCTATACTTTCTTCCCCCACAACAGACACCCTGTGAGGTGGATGGGGCTCAGAGGGCTCTCCTAGAAGCTGCCCTTTCAAGGACAACTCCTGCTAGAGCTATGGCTGACCCAAGACCATTCCAGCAGGTGCAAGTGGAGAATCAAATCTGGTTAAGAACATAAGAGAAGCCATGTTGGATCAGGCCAATGGCCCATCCAGTCCAACACTCTGTGTCACACCGTGGCCAAAAAAAAATACACACACACACACACACACACACACACATATATATATATATATATATATATATATATATATATACACACACACACTGTATATATATATATACACTGTATATATATATATATATACACTATATATATATATATATATATATACACTGTGGCTAATAGCCACTGATGGACCTCTGCTCCATATTTATATCTAACCCCCTCTTGAAGCTGTCTATGCTTGTAGCCGCCACCACCTCCTGTGGCAGTGAATTCCACATGTTAATCACCCTTTGGGTGAAGAAGTACTTCCTTTTATCCGTTCTAACCTTACTGCTCAGCAATTTCATCGAATGCCCACGGGTTCTTGTATTGTGAGAAGGGAGAAAAGTACTCCTTTCTCTACTTTCTCCATCCCATGCATTAACTTGTAAACCTCTATCATGTCACCCCGCAGTCGACGGTTCTCCAAGCTAAAGAGCCCCAAGTGTCTTAACCTTTCTTCATAGGGAAAGTGTTCCAACCCTTTAATCATTCTAGTTGCCCTTTTCTGGACTTTTTCCAATGCTATAATATCCTTTTTGAGGTGCGGTGACCAGAATTGCACACAGTATTCCAAATGAGACTGCACCATCGATTTATACAGGGGCATTATGATACTGGCTGATTTGTTTTCAATTCCCTTCCTAATAATTCCCAGCATGGAGTTGGCCTTTTTTATTGCAATCGCACACTGTCTTGACATTTTCAGTGAGTTATCTACCGCAACCCCAAGAGCTCTCTCTTGGTCAGTCTCTGCCAGTTCACACCCCATCAAATTGTATTTGTAGCTGGGATTCTTGGCCCCAATGTGCATTACTTTGCACTTGGCCACATTGAACCTCATCTTCCACGTTGACGCCCACTCACCCAGCCTCAACAGATCCCTTTGGAGTGCCTCACAATCCTCTCTGGTTCTCACCACCCTGAGCAATTTAGTGTCATCTGCAAACTTGGCCACTTCACAGCTCACTCCCAACACCAAATCATTTATGAACAAGTTAAAGCGCATGGGACCCAGTACCGAGCCCTGCAGCACCCCACTGCTTACCGTCCTCCACTGTGAAGACTGCCCATTTATACTCACTCTCTGCTTCCTATTAATTAGCCCGTTTTTGATCCACAAGAGGACTTGTCCTTTTACTCCATGAATCTCAAGCTTTCTAAGGAGCCTTTGATGAGGAACTTTATCAAAAGCTTTCTGGAAGTCAAGGGAAACAACATCTATTGGGTCTCCTTTGTCCACATTTGTTCACCCCCTCAAAGAAATGCAACAGTGAGGCAAGATCTTCCCTTACAGAACCCATGCTGAGTCTTCCTCAATAACCCGTGTTCATCAATGTGCCTACTCATTCTCCCAGATAAGAGTCTGTGCACTTAACCACTACACCAAACTGGCAGAAGCTGGGAATGGAAAACCACCTTGGCTAGTCTATTGCCTTGAAAACCCAATGTAATTTGGCTATTACTTGATAGTACTTTACACACACACACAATTCAGTTGATTCATTTCCTGTGGAGTGGCGGGCTTCATATTTTTAATTAGACGCAGAGTGATAGGTGCGTTTTGAGAGATCAGGATATGCCTTCCATACCACTTATCACTTCCAGGGCCAGGCTATCAAACCAATGAATTGTGATGACAATTTCCTGGAACTGTCCAAGATGTTTTCCCCCCCTTCAGTAGCAGTTACTCATTAAGAACCTTACCTGACAGAACTTAAGTAGCAGTATAGGTTTTCCGGAGTCCTGTCATTTTAACATGAAATTGAATTTTCATCTGTCGTTTCCCTGTCCATTCCTATGGTTATTATAATTGCCTCCCATAAGCTCAGCGCAGTGTCGTTATCTTACATTATTTTGCGTTGTTTCATCGTTTAGCCGCCTCCTCGTTCCTGTTGCCCAGAGCATCACCGAATATTTTAAAATGCAGATTCAAATGCCTAGAGCACCCTGATATCCGTTCTTCTCTAGTGTAAGAATTGGATGGCACATTCTTATATTCACGCTTCTGGACTTCTGTGACTTTTTAGACAAACAGTAAAAAGGGGGTGGAGGAAACATCTTGATCCAAATCAGTTCCTCTTGAGTCAGCAAAATAAGGTATTCTACACCAAGGCTGTCCCCCCGCCCCATGTACACAGGTTTTGAAACCAAGGATGTTAGACACATTAGATCAGGGGTGTCAAACATGCGGCCTGGGGGCCAAATCAGGCCCCCAGATGGCTCCTAGCAGGCCCCTGAGCAACTGGCTGTCATCTGCTTCCTTCTCTCTCTCTTGCTTCCTTCTGCATCACAGCTTGCTTTGCAAGGCTTGCTTAATAACACAGGAGCTATAGAGCAAAAACTCTGTTTTCTCCATTGGCTGAGGCTCCTCCCTTGGGGAGGAAGGGGGGAAGACAGAGCTTGTTTCTCCAGGCTCTCTCAATCGGACAGCAGAGCTAATGAGCCAAGCCTCTCTTCCTTCTATTGGCTGAAGCTCCTCCCCCTCCTGGCCCCCTGGGGAAGGAAGGAAAGAACGAGAGCTTCCTTTGCCCAGCTCCCTGGATCCCATGAGAGAGATACAAAGAAAGCATCTTTAAGACCAACAAGTGCTAACATTTTAAGCATATTTTAAGGGGTTTTCTTAATAAAAAAAATTAATTGTGTCTGTGTCCTTTATAAAGTTTATATCTCTGCTACTTAAATAGGTATATACATGCCTAGCCCAACATGGCCCGGTCCAACCTGAAATGGCCCCGCCCAACAAGGTCTCATTTATGTCAGATTTGGCCCTCATAACAAATAAGTTCGACACCCTTGCGTTAGATCATCTTATGTTATTCTGCCATCAGTGGACTGTGCCCAGATCCTTTTGGATTATGCCTGTCTTACAGAAACATCAACTCCCTGTGGAATCTTGGGTGACAACCCCACTGCTGGCACATGTGGACCCTGAAATAACTCACTCGGCGGCAAAATATTTGTCAATAGTGCTCTCCCTAAAACAAAGGCCCGGTCGTGCTGCTAATATGTACTAAGATTTTGACTCTAATTTTATATTGTTATCATGTTTGATAATGTTAAAGGGTTTTACGGAAGTTTATATTAATATTAGGTAGTCTTTCAGATTATTTAATTGTGTTTCGGGATTATGGTCATTGGTTTTCCCTCTTGCTGCTAGTCTATTTTGGTTTTAAATTATTTGTAATTTGCTTTCTATTTACTGTCTTGTTTTATCTGAGCCTGCTTCGACGGGGAGGACGGGATATAAATTAAAAATAATAATAATTATTATTATTATTATTGTTGTTGTTGTTATAATTATTATTATCTTGAGCTTAAGGCCATTGGTCAAAGAAGCTAACAAATAAAAGGAAAGGATGTGCAGTTTGGAACCTTACTAATTAAGATCTGGCCCAAACCATCGCCATTATTTAATACTGTAAACTTCTTGATCTATACAGAATTATTTTGGTCATGTGCGCGGCTGGATGCCTTTCACTCTGCCAGTTATACTAGAGCCTCACTGGCTGGTTTTAATTCCCGGGACGACAGATGGTAGGAGCAACAGCAAAAAGGGAGGGGCGGTGGCTCAGTGGTAGAGCATCTGCTTGGTAAGCAGAAGGTCCCAGGTTCAATTCCCGGCATCTCCAACTAAAAAAGGGTCCAGGCAAGTAGGCGTGAAAAACCTCAGCTGGAGACCCTGGAGAGCCTCTGCCAGTCTGAGTAGACAAGACTGACTTTGATGGACCGAGGGTCTGATTCAGTAGAAGGCAGCTCCATATGATCATAATGGTAGAGCATCTTAGCAGATAGGTGCCTGCAGGGGTGGAATTCTAGCAGGAGCTCCTTTGCATCTTAGGCCACACACCCCTGATGTAGGCTCTGTTTTGTAAGCTCTTGGAGGATTGTCTACATCAGGGGGTGTGTGGCCTAATATGCAAAGGAGCTCCTGCTAGAATCCCACCCCTGGGTGCCAGACAGGGACATCACCCAATTAAGAGTTTGCTGATCTTCCTGCCACACGGGCGGGAAGACTGTCCGGCACACTAGGCAAGGCTACCTTCTGGCACCCTCCCCCGGCACTGATAATGTCACCAAGTCATATGGGGCGTCCAATTCGTCTCCCCCAGAAGGCCTGTGCCCTAGGCAATCACCTAATTTGCCTAACGGCAGAGCTGGCCCTGCACACAGAATGATCTCAATGGGTGTTTCTGTGCAGAGCACTTATACTTCCCACCAGTTGTTGCACCATCTCAAGCTTGAGGGTGGGCTTTCTGGTTCTGCCTAAGTCTAGGTCCTGCTTGCGTGAACTGTATTGATCCGGTTCAGTCGATAGACTTTGGTGACTCAAAACAACTCATTTTCAGATAAAGAAAAATATGTCTGTGTTGGCCATTCTTTGAGACTTCAGAAAGGAATTTTTCCTTGCCTACCCACCTGCCTCTGTTCTGCCTCTCAATGCATTTATCTGACCACAATAGGGGGACAGTGGGAGGGCTTCTAGCCCCACTGGTGGACCTCCTGATGGCATTTGGTTTTTTTGGCCACTGTGTGACACAGAGTGTTACCCTGGATGGGCCATTGGCCTGATCCAACATGGCTTCTCTTATGGTCTTATGACGTATCTGGAGAACATTCCAGCTTTAGATTTTGGATGACCCCAAGAAAGAATTTGCAGAATTTACTGTCAATCCCCGGGCCGAGGGAGGCGAGACTGAAGGCTACCAGAGAAAGAGCCTTCTCAATTGCTGCCCCCCACTGGTGGAACCAACTCCCAGAAGATGTAAGGGCTTTGCAGGACCTTGCCCAGTTCCACAAGGCCTCTAAAATAGCTCTATTTCGACTTGCCTTTAGTTGAACTACAGTATAAATAGATGCCCAACATCGCTGAATGTATGGTACCAACTCTAGCACCAAAAATTGTTTTAATTAATTTAAACTGTTTTAAATTGTTTTAATTGTTTAACTAGTAATTGATTGTTAATTTTCATTGTTTGCTCACTGTTTTATTGTTTGGTGTTTAATTGTTGTTAGCCGCTCTGAGCCTGCTTTGGCGGGGAGGGCGGGATATAAATGTGAAGAATAAATAAATAAATAAATAAAGGTATCCTCTGGTGGACCTCCACTAAGTGCATAACCAACCCTGCATAGCGTGCGCACACATACTGCTTCCCCTCCTGGAGCAGAGCACGATGCTTTCACATTCCTTTAAATCCCACTAGTGCCTGTAGGGCTTGAAGAAGTGCAAAAAGTTGCAATGTGTTCCCCCCAGTGTGTCTTTACATGAGAAATGGGACATTGTTCCACAGGGCCCTGCAACACCCCAAGAGCTTCTAGAGGGGTGTCAAACATGTGGCCCAAGGGCCGGATCAGGCCCCCAGAGGGCTCTTATCAGGCCTGCAAGCAACTCACTGTCATCTGCTTCCTTCTCTCTCTCTCCATCCCTTGTGCATCACATCTTGCTTTGTCAGGCTTGCTCCGTCACACAGTAGCTACAGAGCAAAGCCTCTATTTTCTCCATTGGCTGACAAGCACACAAAGCTACTTATGTACAAAAGCTCACAATGCCCAGTCGTTTCATGTTTTCCTCTGAGTATCAAAGCACTGACCATGAGATTTCTGCAGTGAATGTCAATAAATCAAAAGTCGGTTTGCAGTTTACAGACACACACCTGAACACCTGAACAGCCTACTCAAGATTGCTACAGCACAGACATTGTCTCTAGATTTTGATCCAATGATTCAGAGCGAGAGGGGTCAATTATCAGAAACTGTTAAATAAACAAAATATTGCAAGAGTGCTAATCTTTTAAGCATGTTTTGTTTTATTTTTATTTTTAAAAAAACTTTAATTGTGTTTGTCTGTGTCCTTTATACAGTATTTATCTCTGCTACCTGGCATTACATTTTATGACACACATGGCCTGGCCCTACAAGGTCTCATTTATGTCAGATCTGGCCCTCATAACAAATGAGTTCAACACCCTTGGTGTAGAATGATCTCTTGTTTTATATAGGAAAGGCATTTGTGGAAAGTGGAATGTTTAACCTCATTGGCCCCAGCAGGTTTTAAAGGAGTTGTAACGGCTTCTTTAGTAGAGACATCACCCTGCCAACAAAAGTCTATATAGTCAAGGCAATGGTATTCCCAGTAGTAATGTATGGCTGTGAGAGCTGGACCATAAGGAAGGCCAAGCACAGAAGAATAGATGCTTTCGAGCTGTGGTGCTGAAGAAGAATCTTGAGAGTCCCTTGGACTCCAAGAAGATCAAATCAGTCAGTCTTAAGGGAAATCAACCAAGACTGTTTCCTGGAAGGTCAGATGCTGAAGCTGAAGCTCAAATACTTTGGCCACCAAAGGAGAAGGGATCACTCACTGGAGAAGACCCTGATGCTGGGAAAGATAGAAGACAAAAGAAGAAGGGGATGGCAAAAGATGAGATGGATGGACAGCGTTACTGATGTAACAAACACAAATTTGAGCAGACTTCGGAGGATGGTGGAAGACAGGAGGGCCTGGCGTGACTTTGTCCATGGGGTTGCAAAGAGTCGGACTCAACTGTGCGACTGAACAACAACTCCTTGCCATAACCTGGATAGCCCAGGTTGACTCTGTCTCATCAGATCTCAGAAGTTAAGCAGGGTCGGTCTTGGCTGGTATATTGATGGGAGACCACCAAGGAATATCAGGATTGTTATACACATCCCTCATTTCTGTTCTTGCTCTATCCTTTTGTTCCCACTAAGCTCCACCCATTGACACAAATGGTCCCACCCCTGAATAGTTGGCTCTAGGGCCAGGCTCCACCCCATGCAGATTTGTACCTTCTAGGAGCTGGCTACACGTGGCTGTTGCAGTCACCACAACTAAGTAGGAAAGGATTTGACTCCTCTTGAGTCCTCAGTGGTGTCAGCTGGAGTGCGAAAGGGGTCCACATTTTGAAATTAGCATTGTAAAATATCAAGTTTTCCGGATTCTTGGGAGGAAAGTTGATTTGCTGCGCTCCCATCTGTGTTCGGGCCAATGAGGTCACCAAATCCTTCCCCTTAAATAAACTGGTTTTGGTGATCTGTATGAAACTAAGAAGAGCCCCATGGCACAGAGTGGTAAAGCTGCAGTACTGCAGTCTGAGCTCCCTGCTCACGACCTGAGTTCGATCCCAGCAGAAGCTGGGTTCAGGCAGCCGGCTGGAGGTTGACTCAGCCTTCCATCCTTCTGAGGTGGGTAAAATGAGTACCCAGCTTGCTGGAGGGAAAGCATAGATGACTGGGGAAGGCAATGGCAAACCACCCCGTAAAAAGTCTGCCGTGAAAACGGGAAACAACGTCACCCCAGAGTCAGAAATGACTGCTTGCACAGGGGACTACCTTTACCTTTATGAAACTAACACCCCAATCTGAATCACGTTTGCTTTGGAAATAAGTCTCAGTGGCATCTGTGGAGTTTATTTCCAAGGAAGGGCCTTTGGACCCTAGCCCGAGGTGGCGTAGTTCAACCGTTTCCATGGAATGAAGCATCGTGAAACCAAACGCGTCAAGGACTCAGGTGTAGCACAATGCCATGATTAATCTACAGAATCATTAGATAAAAGCCGCATTTCCAAGCTTCACATATTTGGCACTGACTTCTTTTTACCATTTCAGTCCTTAATTAAGTCAATTCATTTAAACATTTTTAAAAGCCTTTAAATCTTCCCACTGTCAAGCTTAAAGTGGCTGAATCAGGGGAAAAAATAAGGCAGATATGCAAACCTTTCTCTTTTTTTTGTCTCCCTGTGCCGTTGTTTGCTCAAAAGTCATTTCTTTTCTGTTTCAAATGTTCTTCATATCGCCTCCTTGTTCGGCTCATGTCAAGGGTTATTGTGTCGCTCGCATCGCATTACACATTACGCAACACAGATACTCCAAACCGGCAAATTTGTTATGACTGCCATTGTATATTTCATGATGCATATCTCTGCAATGAGTTTGGAAGAATCCAGGACTCTGAAGGGCTCCAGCGTATTTTACAAGCCTGAATCGTAGGTCCAGGACAAAAGCAGCCAAGATGTAAAGGGGGGAAAACACCAACAATAACACCCAGCCGTCCTCTGCTCTGCTGTTTCGCCATTAATGAGCACCGCGTTCACAGCTGCGAGTCCCGTAAACCTCATTTCAGATGCCTCGGCAATAGCGACATTAAAACCCTGAACCTGGAACAATAATTAACGCGTTACCATGCCAATTATTTTAAATCTTTAAAAGCACCGGGTACGATTCCTTCACAAGAGCTTGTGCAAGGTCATCGGAACTCAGCCTCCATGCCCCTGCCTCTTTGGCCTGGTCCTCAGAACCATATTTGATGTCATTTCCTGTCGTTATCAAAGTGTTAAAGGATGCCGGCGAGGGGGAGTACAATTTGAACTGGGAATTGTGCTGTTGGGAAGAGGCGATTAAACATTTCTCTGCTACTTGTACGCACACTTAATCCTGTTCATAGGTTACAGTGCATGGACTTTAAGTACATTCACTGAACATAAAATTGCTCAATGGATGTGCACAGTTTACAATTTAGGAATGCCAGCCTCCAGGTGGGATCTGGGGACCCCTGGAATTATAGCTCCTCCTCCTCCTCTTCTTACACTAGGAAAAAGAGATGCACCCATATTTTACAGGACTTTACCCCATGCTAACAGCAAATGAGGGGGAGGATTTCTAAGAATTTTCAGCCTTTCTACCCCACAGCCATGCGTCTAATCCAAATTGCACAACTCTGCAGTTTCTGCTTTTAATATTAAATATTTAGAGTATCAATTAGGGTTGCCAACCTCCAGGTGGTAGCTAGAGTTCTCCTGGGATTAGAACTGATCTCCAGGCGACAGAGATCTGTTCGCCTGGAGAAAATGGCAGCTTTGGAAGGTGGACTGTATGGCATTATGTCTCACTGAAATCTCTTCCCTCTCCAAACCCCACTGTCCTCAGGATATACCCCCCCTCTCAAAAAACCCCTCCAAATATTTCCCAATTAGGGTTGCCAAGTCCCCTGCAGCCTCTGGTGTACCATAGAGTTTTCCTCCCAAATTGCTAGAGCGCCCGGGAAATCCATAGAGTTTTCCCGGATGATCCTAGAGCAGCCAGCATGCGATGTCGTTGGCACGATGACGTCACTTCCGAGTGATGTCATCACACCGGCAACATTGGGGGGAGGATCCCCCCACTGGCCCAATGTGGGCCAGCGCGTTGGAAACCTCCAGGGTGGGAGAACCCCCGCCTGGGCCGGGAACTTGCCAGCCCTATTCCCAATCCAGAGATGGGAACCCTGGTATCTGGTCCTGTATTTCTCATGTTATACGCAGGGGTGGAATTCTAGCAGGAGCTCCTTTACATATTAGGTCACACACTCCTGATGTAGCCAATCCTCCAAGAACTTACAAAAAAGAGCCTTATAAGCTTCTGGAGGATTGGCTACATCAGGGGGAGTGGCCTAATATGCAAAGGAGCTCCTGCTAGAATTCTACCTCTAGCTATACATGTTTAAAAAATAGAGTTTGGCACCATTTAATTTACATGAAAGCAAACAGACAAGGACATGGAAGAGAGGAAAGGAAAGGAAGCCAAAACCTCAGCTGAAGCTCAAATCAAGTATTGCCTTCCTCAGGAGAAAAAGAAACTTGTATTAAAGTCATGCAAAGGCATTGGATTTTTTTTTTTATTATTCCTTTTAGTCACGGGTAATATTTCTAACACCGTCTGCGCTGTCTTTTTTTCTTTCGCCTTCCTTACAGATAATGCGATGGAAATGTAATCATTTATTATCGGGTTTAATTATTTGCTTTATCCTCTCCCTTTATCGCTTTTTTCCCCCTTCCAAAAAAGGTGAGCTTCTGTTTCATCATCTTCCCTTTGTTGAAATATTATAATGCCGTCCAATAACACCTTGCGGTTCTGAGACTAAGAATTTAGATTAAACAAGCTACTGGGTCCTTCCGCTTGCCTCTCCCACAATAGCATTTGCAACAAACCTGCCCGAGCTCTGCATGTTCTCACACGTGTGAATGTGTGTTTGCCCTGCAGGTATGTGTGGTCCTCTTCAGTTCCACCTCTGCCTGGTCTCCTGCTCTTTTCCGGGCAATACCAGGCAACCCTGACATGAAAAGGTAAAGGTAATCCCCTGTGCAGGCACCGAGTCATTACTGACCCATGGGATGATGTCACATGACGTTTCCTTGGCAGACTTTTTACGGGATGGTTTGCCTTTGCCTTCCCCTGTCATCTATGCTTCACCCCTAGCAAGCTGGGTACTCATTTTACTGACCTCGGAAGGATGGAAGGCTGAGTTGACCTTGAGCCAGCTACCTAAACCCAGCTTCTGCCGGGATCAAACTCAGGTCATGAGCAGAGCTTGGACTGCAGTACTGCAGCTTACCACTCTGCACCACGGAGTGGCATACGTACATTCTTACAAAACCCATGAGGAGGAGATTCAGCATTGACAGTGCCGATAATCGCTTCTTCGGGAGAAAGTGGAACAGAAGCCGGATTGAGAGTTTCTGTATTAGAACTGATCCATTGGGCTTACTGGAAGCACACCACCATCAAAAAGTGACAATGCCAGCTGAGATAGAACCATGTAGATTCAATCTAGTGTAATCTTGGTGGCTACGTTGGCTATTTTGAATTCCATCAATAATTCTGTTGTATACGTGGGACCTAAAAGAAGGAAACACTCCCCAGCAGTCAGAGGACGGATGGGAACTTAGATCTCCATTGTCCCTAGGGTTGCCAAGTCCCTCCGCTGCTGCAGCGGGGGAGTCCTTCCTTATGTGTGCGTCGAGTGCGCAGCATGATGACATCACCCAGAAGTGACGTCATTGCGATGGGGATGTTGCACCGGGAACACTCTAGGACTTGTGGTAAAACTCTATGATCTTTTTCACACAGCCTAAGTATTCCGGTATGGCAGCTGGTCAGTTACTGAACAGTAACGGGTTTCTGTTGGCATTTCAGACAGACCCGATTCAGTAACTGGCTGCTACCGGAATACTCTCACCTTTTCACACAGTCCCGCGGCTGTCCCGGTAGTGAGGCGTGCCTGAGTCGTTACTAACAAAGAGCAGCTTCTTCCACTTTTCAACCCCTCCTTCCGGGTTGAAATCGCTATGGGGTGCTGTGTGAAATGTCCAGTATCTAACCCGGGAGCAGTTTTCGCGCCCTTTTTCGCCCGCCGGCGCGCGATCTCCGGCTTTTTTGGGGGGGGGAACATCAGCTAAGATCGCTATAGCGATAGCGACATATCACAACAGCAGCATCATAGGGATGCCTGGATTGCATTAAGATGCCAGAGATCGCCGCCGCTGAAACTTGGTAATTTATCTCAATGGAGCCTAGCCATCTCTATGGTGGTGCTGTTGTGATACAATGCTATAGCACTATAGCGCTATAGCGATCTTTGCCCGACGTTCCAAAAAAAAAAATTAAGCCGGAGATCGCGCGCCGGCAGGTGAAAACGGCTGGCGCTGGTGGAAGCGAGATAAAAGCGGAACAGTGTGAAATGGCTTGCTTCAATCACGGAACCCTACCGGGAAAAAAAACATGTGTCTGAAAACTCCCATCCCTGTCTCGGATTACTGCAAGGCGGCACAATACCGACTCCCTTCCGGCTTCCACTGGTAAGTGTGAAAAGGGCCTATGGTACCATAGAGTTTTACTTTGAGTCCAAGAGCGTCCCTGGTACGACGTCCCCAGTGAGATGACATCACTTCCAGCTGATGTCATTGTGCAGGGCACATCATGTAGCGGCAGGGCTCTTTGGGGGTGGGGATGCCCCTGACGGCCTGCTCCATGCCAGTGGGTTGGGGCCCTCCATACTGGGGGATTCCCAGCCCCCAGCGGGAGCTTGGCAGTTCTAATTGCCTCTCTCTCACACACTCTCTCTCACTCACTAACTAACTATCTATCTATCTATCTATCTATCTATCTATCTATCTATCTATCTATCTATCAATCATCGAGGGTGGGGAGGGAGGGAAGTATAGGGGCCAATGGAGTTTCCCCAAGAATAAACTGGAGCTTTTTGAGCTGGGTGAATTCACACTCAGAGCTCCTGATTCCGGAACCATCTGCGTTGCTTGTTAAGGCTGGCTTTTCTCTCCTCTTTCTCTGCATTTCCCGCTCATATGATCAGCCAGTTTTCTGGCAGGGGAACGGCTGTGGCGGAGAGAGCAATGATGTGTAGGATACTTATCGATAATCACGACTCCAAATTAGATAAGAGTGCCTTTTACTGTCAGGCTCCTGGGGGGAAATTCAGCTGTTGATGTTGATATTGTTCCACTTCATTATCAAGCATTTTAAGGTTCTGCACTCTGGATCAGTATGGGGCGTCATAAAAAGGAGTCTATTTTTAATCCTGCAAATTAAATTGCCACAATGTCTGATGAAATAAGAGCCAAGGTGAGTGACGGGTTCTCTGACCGCCAGTAAAGGAGCCGACCAGTTTTATTGATTCTCATAAAGAGAAATACAGCATGAACTTTGCTCCTTTCACTGAATCAGATGCTCAAAGGCCCAGTGCCAGACCAAACTTGTCCCTGTGGTGTTGTGGTTAATAACGGCAGTTTCTAATCTGGAAGCGGGTTTTGATTCTCCGCCCCTCCTCCACAGGAAGCCGGCTGGATGACCTTGGGCCAGTCACAGTTATCTCTGAGCTCTCTCAGCCTCACCTACTTTACAAGGTGCCTGTTGTGGGGAGAGGAAGGGAAAAGTGATTGCAAGCTGCTTTGAGACTCCTTAAGGTAGATAAATGCGGAGAACAATAAATAAACCTAAATAAAGCGATTAACTTGCTAGATCAGATCTCAGTGACTTTTGCTTGCTCTGGCACAGAGGTCTCTAACGGGACCAGGGGTGGAATTCTAGCAGGAGCTCCTTTGCATATTAGACCACACACACCTGAGATAGCCAATTCTCCAAGAGCTTACAAGGCTCTTTTTGGTAAGCTCTTGGAGGATTGGCTACATCAGGGAGTGTGGCCTAATATGCAAAAGAGTTCCTGCTAGAATTCAATCCCTGAATGGGACCATTTCAGGATTAGGACACCTGTGAACAGAAGACCCTTTCTCTAGAACAATGAGAGCATCTGCTCTTAACCAGTACTGGGCATTAGACCTGGCCCAATCAGCACGAATGGATAAAATCTGAAACTGTGAAGAAGGAGAGGATTCAGTTTTTTTAATTACCGTCTTATTTTCCTTGGATCCATCCCAGCATTTTGTTTGACAATCCAGAAGTCTGTGTTTTTGTTTTGCTGTCAAGTCACAGCTGACTTATGGTGGCCCTTCATGGGGTTTTCAAGACAAGAGAAGTTTCCCATTGCCTGCCTCTGCATCATGGCCTTGGTATCCCTTGGTGGTCTCCCATTCAAGAGCAGGTAGGGGAGCCAGGTCCCTCCTGTTTGGTGTAGTGGTGAAGTATGCAGACTCTTACCTGGGAGAACCGGGTTTGATTCCCCACTCCTCCACTAGCAGCTGCTGGAATGGCCTTGGGTTAACCATAGCTCTCACAGAGTTGTCCTTGAAAGGGCAGTTTCTGTCAGAGCTCTCTCAGCCCCACCTACCTCACAGGGTGTCTGTTGTGGGGGAAGGAGATTGTGAGCCACTATGAGACTCTGAGATTCAGAGTGGAGGGTGGGGTATAAATCTAAATTTCTTCTTCTTTTTCTTCCTGGTGACATGTCTACAGTACTGACCACATGACCTGGAAGTGACATCATCACTTCTGGGATGATGATCTGGTGTTTGGGCAAAAACTCTGGTAAATTAGGGTTCTATCATAGAATTCTAGCTCAAAGTGTCACCCTGACAACCTATACATTAGAACGTCACTTCTGGGTCCCATGGGCAGTTACACGTAGCTAAACATCGGATGCCAACCCTCAGGTCGTAGCTGGAGATCTCCTGGGATTTCAACTGATCTCCAAATGACAGAGATCACGTCACCTGGAGAAAATGGCTGCTTTGGAGGATGGCACTGTACCTGTTGAGGCTCCTTCCCTCCTCCAACCTTCCCCTTCCCAGGCCGCAACTCCAAAATCTCCAGGTGTTTCCCAACCCAGAGCTGGCAACCCTAATGTGTGTCCTAATCTCTGAAATGTTATAATCTTCATGCGATCATTTCTCCCCCTCACGGTAGCTTTCACCGGCCCATTTTCCTTTCCGAGGAAGATTAATGCTGTTTTTTTCCAGAAGAAAGAAATACTGTTTTGTACAAATGCATGGGTTCGTGAAAAGTAAATTTGCCCACAACCTGGAAGGGGGGAAAAAAATGTCCTGTCCTATTAATAGAGGCTTAAATGCGTGGAAATGTGCAGCTTGAAGCTTTTCATGGCACAGAGGTAAATAACATCCCAGAGTGCCTCTGTTAAAAAGGCAGAATATATTTTCTCCAGGTTTCTGGCAAAGCACCAACCCAGCAGTCCCGACATCGCAACGGTATGAACACTTTCCTTGGAGGAAGCCCCACTGAATAGATTTCAGCAGGATTTTCGACAAACTAGCCTAGGATTTCTTCTGTACCCTGGGTATAGAACACATGGAGTGGAATGAGGTGCGGAAGACTCTGACATCGGAAAGACTTTTCCGTGGGGGAGCATTCAAAAGATTCCTATCCCATCTGCAGCTGGAAAAAGGTGTAATCCATTCTTGTGAGGTGCGTGTAATGCTTTAAAGAAGCCTGCAAGAGTGAGGACATTGTGGCCCAACATAACCACCCCTCGCTCCCGGATTAAACAGGTGCATTTACATTTGCACATCTGGGCCCCGAGCCACAATTGCACCTACCTCATCGCTTGATAGGAGTCCAGTGGTGCAGAATGTGAAAGCTGCAGTGCTGCAGTCCTAAACTCTGCTCATCACCTGAGTTCGATCCCCGGTGGAAGCTGGGTTTTCAGGTAGCTGGCTCGATGTTGACTCAGCCCTCCATCCTTCCAAGGTTGGTAAAATGAGTACCCAACTTGCTGGGGGGAAAGTGTAGATGACTGGGGAAGGCAATGGCAAACCACCCTGTAAAAAGTCTGCCGTGAAAATGTTGTGAAAGCAACGTCACCAGTCGGAAACGACTGGTGCTTGCACAGGGGACCTTTCCTCCTTTCCACCTCCCGATGCCTCAACTCCTCTTTAAAGAGCATTGAAGTGCTTCCATGGCACATTTCCAGATCGTCTGAATGGTCAGGGCCTTGCACATGCATGAGCGGTGTGACTGCTTCTTTGACATGTACGCAGCCCGTGCCTCTCTTGGCAGCTGGGCACGAGCCGTTTTTGCATACTAGGCCCTGATGCAGCCAATCGTCCAATACTTTACAGTAAGCCTTCTAAAAACAACCCTGTAAGCTCTAGGAGGATTGGCTACATCAGGGGAATGTGGCCTAATATGCAAAGGAGCTCTTGCTACAAAGTGAGCCCTGAATGTGCCGGGCAAAGGTTTGGCAGCCTCCAGGTGTGGCCTGGAGAACCCCCAAAATTACAATTGATTTTCAGATTAGAGAGATTAGTTCCCTTGGAGAAAGTGGCTGCTTTAGAAGGTGAGCTTTACGCCATTCTACCCTGCTGAGGTCTGTCTGATCCCTAAACCTTGCCTTCCCTTCCATCCAACCCCCCACCCCACCCCAACTCAGAGCTGGCATTCCTAGCCCTGAAGCAGCACATCAGAGTTCTGTTTCTTTAAATTCAAGCCAAGTTTTCAAGTAGAGGCACTTGGGGTCTGGGGATATTGCAGGTTTGCTTCATTATTTAGATACTAATAAAAAGGTGCTTTCTCATACACTAAATAACAGATTTTCAATGCACGTTGCAACTGGATTTTATTGTGTGAGATGACAAAATCCATTGCAGACGGTTGCTGAAGTCGGTTGAAACTGCATTATTTAGCATGTGTGAAAGCATGTGAGCTCTCTCTGACTTTTTGTCAAAGCAGTTGTTATTGCCTCTAGGAGTTTGGGCTGGGAACTGCTCCAGAGATTATTCTGTCCAGCCCTTCCTTTGCTGTTCACACAGCTGTTACTGTCTGCTTGGCTTGTGTATGAAATCAGCTTTCTAGGATGTCTCCTTCAGCATCTCACAGAGTGCAGGCAAAAAAAAAAAAAGGGCGAAATTTAGATTTGGGAGTATTCAGGGCTTAAAAATTCAGGGAGCCAAATATCTCCTAATAGCAGATTCGGTAGCCGAATCTGATTTGGGAGATATTCGGCTATTCCCAAATATATGGCCCAATTATACCCTATGAGCCATTGAACCATCTCACCAAATAGTGCCCTTTCCCCCAGTGATGGGAGCAGGGAGCAATCAGTCACTTTCTCCACTGTAATTACACTGAGGAGAGTGACTTGGGGGGAGAGGGGTTGAATGAGAGGCACCAAATTTGAAGGCTAGCACCCTCAGCACTGATGATTTGACTGCAGAGATTCTCTAGGAGAATCTGACTGCTGCCTGGGGTAGGTTTCCCATCATAGGTGGCGCCCCTAGAGATGAACCCCCTGGCCTAATCATTTTGGAAGCTGGGTGTTCTGTGGAGGAGCGGCACCAGAAGCAGCCCTGTAAATTTGGTGCCTCTCACACAAACTCCCTTCCCCACAGCTGCAATTCATTATACGCTATTTTGCCATTGACTTCAATAGCCCCTAGGGTATAACGGTGGAATGAGGGCACCCCCTTTGGGTGTCCCTAGAATTGGACTCCCTTGTCCAATCCTTTTGAAACCTGGGGCCTCTGTGGGGAAGAGGCTCCTGAAGCTTCCCTGCAAATTCGGAGCCTCTATCTCAACCCCCCCTCCCCCCAGATGCAATTCATTATACCCTATTTTGCCATTGACTTCAATGGCCCCTAGAGTATAATGGAACCAAATAGCCACTGAATTTTGGTGGCCATTCACAGCTGCTGTATTCAGCACCCAAATCAGATCAGAGGATCTGATTCAGCTCTATGTGGCCTGAATACAGCTGAATCAGCTGCTTTTCAGGGTTGTATTCGGTTCAGCCAAACCGAATGCACAATCCTATTCAACAAATCTTCTCTCCCTCACCCCAACCCACTACTAATCTTTTCCTGTTTTCTAGGCAAACCGGCCTCTCCAACAAGCTCGCTGGCCTCAAGCAGGTTGTAAGAGTTCCTCTGTGTAACTAATGGTGGTTTAATCATCTCGAATTGTCTCTTCCTGATTACTAACAGCTCCTGAGGGAGAAAGCAGCACCTCGACATCACTTGCTAGGCTCTTATTTCACAATCGCATATTGGCAATTGCTTATGAAGGATAACATTACAGTCTGATCTAGGATTGGCAAGTCCAATTCAAGAAATATCTGGGGACTTTGGGGGTGGAGCCAGGAGACATTAGGGGTGGAGCCAAGATCAAGGCTGTGACAAGCATAATTGAACTCCAAAGGGAGTTCTGGCCATCACATTTAAAGGGACGGCACACTTTTTCAATTCCTTCCTTCCGTAGGAAATAATGAAGGATAGAAGCACCTTCTTTTGGGGCTCATAGAATTGGACTCCCTGGTCCAATCTTTTTGAAACTTGGCGGGTATTTTGGGGAGAGGCACTAGATGCTATACAGAAAATTTGGTGCCTCTACCCCAAAAAACAGCCCCTCCAGAGCCCCAGATACCCGCAGATCAATTCTCCATGATTTTCTTTGGGAATAAATCTCCATAGAGAATAATAGAGTTCCCAGCAGACATTTCCCTCCCCTCCCCCTGCTTTCTGACGACCCTGAAGCGGGGGGGGGGGGGGTCTCCAAACCGGGGAATCCCCTGCCGCTACCTGGGGATTGGCAACCCTAATCTGATCATAGCTTCCGTTTGCATGGCCAGGTCAAGACTCTTTGGGGTCCTGGCAGGGCTTTTTTTTGTAGCAGGAACTCCTTTGCATATTAGGCCACACACCCCTGATGTAGCCAATCCTCCTGGAGCTTACAGTAGGCCCTGTACGAAGAGCCCTGTAAACTCTTGGAGGATTGGCTACATCAGGGCTGTGTGGTCTATTATGCAAAGGAGTCCTTGATACAAAAAAACCTCTGGATCCTGGCAAAAGATCTGCAGTGAGACCAGGAATGCCAACCTCCAGGTGGGACCGGGGGATCCCCTAGAATTACAGCCAGGCCTCAGATTCAGCAGGAGCTCACAGGAGCACAGCTCCTGAACCTTTCTGAGGGTTCCCCCTCCTCCTCCCCACCTCCCTCCCTTGTCCTTTGTATAGTAGGTGCAGCTGCATAACAATACCTGGATTAGGATAGCAGGCAGCCAGCCAGCCACCAGGAGCTTTGCCACGCCCCCAGCAGCCCTCACTAACCCCTGGAGAAGCCCGCACCACCCTTTCTCCACTTCTTATGTGATTTTGGCTGGCAGGTGGCTTGCTGACCTTTTGACTGGGGGGGGGGGCAACTTGGCAAGGAGAATCCCAGGTGAGGGAGGCCTGCTTGGGCTGGCTGGATTTGTAGCCAGCCCAAGCAGGCCTTGCTCGCCCGGGGCTCTCCTTTCTTGCATCAGGTTGCTTTTGGCTGGGGAGGCATATGCCAATGAGTTATGCTAAGGAGCTCCGCCACCTATTTTTGTAAAATACGACCCCTGATTACAGCTCAGCTCCAGAGTGCAGAGATTCAGTTCCCCTGGAGAAAAGGGATGCTTTGGAAGGTGGGCTCTGTGGCCTTGTGCCCCGTTGAGGTCCCTGGCCTCCCCAGGCACCACCCCCAAATCTCCAGGAGTTTCCCAGCCTGGCTCTGGCAACCCTAAGTGAGCCACTTCTTCTCCCTCCCCAAAAAACACACGCCACTAAGAGACGCAGGAAGCATAGAGATGCACTCCCTCCATGCACACACATGATGCAGATGTTGCTTGTATTGTTGTAGTTATCCATTTACGCTGTGTCCGTGGGGCCCCACAATGGGATCATTCTTGGGCTGGCTCACCAATACAATCAAATCCAAACTGTAGTTAGGACAGCAAAACAGAAACGAAAGAAAGACAGCAAAACTACGTCTGATAACCCTAGCTGACCTTGAAAGCTTCATGCCTCCAGGGATCTATCAAGGCATGACTTCTCTCGATTAACATGTGGAATTCACTGCCACAGGAGGAGGTGATGGCTACAAGCATAGCCAGCTCCAAGAGGGGATTGGATAAGCATGTGGAGCAGAGGTCCATATATATTGACCACTGTGTGACACAGAGTGTTGGACTGGATGGGCCATTGGCCTGATCCAACATGGCTTCTCTTATGTTCTTATGAAACAAAACAACGGAAATCAGGGGGGATCCACAGAAACAGCAAAAATGATTAAAAACTAAAAAAGTCAAGGCAGCCCCCTGTGCGAGCACCAGTCGTTTCCGACTCTGGAGTGACGTCGCATCACGGCGTTTTCATGGCAGACTTTTAACAAGGTGGTTCACCATGGAAAGTTGAGTCACTCCTGAGCCAGCTACCTGAACCCAGCTTCCGCCGGGATCAAACTCAGGTCGTAAGCAGAGTTTGGACTGCAGTACTGCAGCTTTACCACTCTGCACCACAAAGATCAGTGATTGCCAACACGTTATGCACATGTAAGCAGCAATAAAAGCAAAATGCACAAGTTAGCATTCAAATGTAACATAAGAAACACCTCTCCCATGCACCTGTGTGAGAGGAGGGATGATCCTGTGGCTCAGTGACAGAGCATTTGCTTTGAAAGCCGAAGATCCCAGTTTCTATCTCTGGAATTTCTAATTGAAAGAATCAAGGAGTAGTTGATTTGGAAGATCTTGACCTGAGACGTGGGGACCCCCCAGAATTACATCTCATCCCCAGACTCCAGAGATCAGTTCCCCTGTGTCAAGTCGGCAGATTCAATAACCATTCGTTATTGATACAAAGAAACTAGTTTATTGTTACAGTGTACTTGAGGCAAAAGCCAGTATTGAAAGACTAAAGAATATACCTTGATACACTGCATTTAAGGGGGTACTTCTGAGGAATTCCTAAGAGGGGGGGGGGATTATGCAGGGCACATTCACACAATATGATGTTACAATATTCGTTCCCAGGCTGATGGCCTTGATCGTCTCGAGTGTCTCGACTCCCTCCTGAGAGCCAGCCTGAGAAGGCACCGATAAGGCTTTCACATCTTTCCATTTCAAAGCAAAACTATCCACTACAGGAAGGAGGGGATGGGAAAGGTTTGAGCTAGCAGCATTTGGTTATACTTTGGTTTTACCCAGAATGCTCTCTGACTGAGCCAGAGTTTACAGACAGACTTGACACCCTGGACAAAAGGGATGCTCGCGAGAGTGGACACCATAGCACCATACCCCACGTAGGTCCCTTTCCAGGCTTCACCATCAAATCTCCAGGAGTTTCCCAACCTGGATCTGCCAACCTGATCCCTGCTGGTAGCCAAGGGGGAGCTAGCAACCCTAGCTGACCTTGAAAGCTTCATGCCTATCTATAAAAGCATGACTTCTCTTGAAATTCATACTTGGGTGCCCTCTTTCAGAGGGTAGCTCTCCAGATGTTTTTTTGCCTACAACTCCCATCAGCCCTAGCCAGAATGGCCAATGGCTGGGGCTGATGGGAGTTGTAGGCAAAAAACATCTGGAGAGTTACCGTTGGCCACCCCTGCTCCAGGGCATTGTATTCTGCTGAGTTCCCTGACCTCCCCAGGCTCCACCCCCAAATGTCCAGAAGTTTCCCAGTCTGGATCTAGCAACCCTATACCCAGGGGTGGAATTCTAGCAGGAGCTCCTGTGCATATTAGGCCACCTTCCCCCCGACGTAGCCAATCCTCCAACAGCTTACAAAAAAGAGCCTTGTAAGCTTTTGGAGGATTGGCTACATCAGGGGTGTGTGGCCTAATATGCAAAGGAGCTCCTGCTAGAATTCCACCCCTGACTACCCGCATCCCCTGCTAGTGGCCGGGAAGGGGGACCTGGCAACCTGAAAAATTACTCTGATTTAATGGAAACATTTGTGGTCTGCTTTCAGCTTTTTTCATGCCATCTCACTTGTGCGGTAAATGACAGCAATATAATCAATTCAAATTTGGGGGCCTTTGTTTCGGCTTAAAACATTAGTCATCTCTCTTCTAAAGAGGTCCCTTTTGTGCTTTGGAGAGGGGGAACCAGCCTGTGTGACAGATATCAAGCGAGAGTCTTTGTCTTTCTTCGTAAATACCTTGCCGCACTTGAAGTAAGTGAATACTGGGAAATGGCGCTTTCTATTTGATGCCTAGATCTCCTTCTCCCATTATTACCGCTATATTTGTTTCCTTCGTTGCCATGGGCCTCTGCCACTTGCGGGACCAGCCTGAACGTGTCGGGGGACTTGTACGGTTACCGAATGCACCAAGCTTTAAAGGGGAGCCAAGTGGGGCTGCCAACTTTCAGATGGTGCTTGGAGATCTCTCGCGATTACTACTGGTCGCCAGAGGACCAAGATCAGTCCCGCTGGAGAAAACGGCTGCCTGGGAGGGTGGATTCCAGGGCCGTGCACCCTGCTAAGATTGCCAAGCCCAACTCAATAAATATCTTCAGGGGGTGGAGTCAGGAGACTTTGGGGGTGGAGCCAGGAGACATTGGGGGTGGAGCCAGGAGCAAGGATGCAACAAGTGTCATTGAACTCCAAAGGGTGTTCTGGTCATCACATTGAAAGGGACCACACACCTTTTAAATGCCTTCCCTCCATTGGAAATAATGAAGGATAGGGGCACCTTCTTTGGGGGCTCATAGAACTGGACCCTCTGGTCCAATCCTTTTGAAAATTGGAGGGCATTTTGGGGAGAGGCACTGGATGCTATGCTGAAACTTCAGTGCCTCTACCTCAAAAAACAGCTCCCCCCGAGCCCCCGATACCTGCAGATTGATTCTTCATTATACCCCATGGGAATCCTTCTCCATAGGGAATAACAGAATGCCCGGCAGACATTCCCCCCCCCCCCCGCTTTCTGATGACCCTGAAGTGTGGGGAGGGCCTCCAAACCGGGGGATCCCCTGCCCCCACCTGGGGATTGGCAACCTGACACCCTGCTGAGGTCCCTCCTGTCCCCAAACCCCGCTCTCCTCAGGCCCCACCCTCCCGAATCTCCAGAAATTTCCCACGGCAGAGCTGGCAATGCTACAGATTAAGTATAGGCAGCAGTGGCATTTAGTGATTAGAGCAGGGGTGTCGAACTCATTTGCTATGAGGGCCGGATCTGACATAAATAAGACTTTGCCGGACTGAGCCATGTCAGGCCGGGCCGTGTGTGTACCTATTTAAGATTAGGTAGCAGAGATATAAACTTTATAAAGGACACAAACACAAAGGTATTTTTTTTATATATATATAAAAACCCCTTAAAATAAAACATGCTTAAAACATTAGCACTCGTTGGCTTAAAGGTGCTTTCTTTGTATCTCTCACATGGGATCCAGGGAACTGGGCAAAGGAAGCGCTGGCTTTTTCCTTCCTTCCCGGGGACCAGGAGGGAGAGGAGCCTCAGCCATTAGAAGGAAGAGAGGCTTGGCTCAGTAGCTCTGCTGTTTGATTGAGAGAGCCTGGCAAAGCAAGCTCTGCCTTCTCCCTTCCTCCCCAAGGGAGGAGCCTTAGCCAATGGAGAAAACTGAGGTTTTGCTCTGTAGTTCCTGTGTGATCGAGCAGGCCTGGGAAAGCAAGCTGTTATGCAGAAAGAAGCAAGAGAGAAGGAAGCAGATGACAGTCAGTTGCTCGGGGGCCTGATAGGAGCCCTCTGGGGGCTTCATTTGGCCCCCAGGCCACATGTTTGACATTCCTGGATTAGAGTGTCAGAAGTGAGGAGACTTCAGTTCAGATTCCCTCTCTGCCATGGAAGTACGCTTAGAGACTTTGGGGCAGTCATCTCACAGGGTTAAGATAAAATGGAGGATACGAGACTGGTCAACACACCTTCTCTGAGCCTCAGTTCCTCTTTTTGTAAAGTGGAAACAACTGAAACCTGTTTTTCTGGGTGGTTGTGAAGGAAGGCACAATACTAGAGCTGTATAAAAGTAAAGGTGGTCCCCTGTGCAAGCATCGAGTTGTTACCAGCCCTTGGGGTGATGTCACATCACAACATTTTCTTGGCAGACTTCTGTGGGGTGGTTTGCCATAGCCTTCCCGAGTCATCCGCACTTTACCCCCAGCAAGCTGGGTACTCATTTTACCGACCTCGGAAAGATAGAAAGCTGAGTTAACCTTGAGCCGCCTACCTGAACCCAGCTTCTGCCAGGATCGAACTCAGGTTGTGAGCAGAGCTTGGACTGAAGCACTGCAGCTTACCACTCTGTGCCATGGGGCTCCCTATAGCACTCTGCAAATTTTAAATAAAATACTATATTTATGATAATCATAATCAGACTCACAACAAAATGTACTGTGTCAATTTTTTTGTTTGCCGTCGACTCACAGCTGTCTTATGATGATCCCTTAAGGGTTTTCAAGGCATGAGATGTTTGCCATTGCCTGGCTCTTTGTAACAACCCTGGAATGCCTTGGTGATCTCCCATCCAAATACTGACCAGGGCTGACCCCAATTAGCTTCCAACATCTGACAAGATCAGGCTAGCCTGGCCTTCCTAGGTCAGGGCAATAGTGCATGATTAAAAACCTTAAAGCCCTGCTGATGGCAACAGGATTCTGTAGTGACTGGAAGCTTCAAATGATGATCCTTTGTTGGAGAGTCTCCTTGCAGCTGCATTCAGATTGGCAGCCCTTGCTGAGCCAGCCAATCAGGTAACATCCATTTGAATGAAGCCCGTTGTTTGAGAGGCTCCTTGCAGCTAAACTCAGAGTGGCTGCCCTTGCTGAGCCAGCCAATCAGGTAACATCCATTTGAATGAAGCCCATTGTTTGAGAGGCTACTTGGAGCTACCCTCAGAGTGGCTGCCTTGCTGAGCCAGCCAATCAGGTAATATCCATTTGAGTGAAGACCATTGTTTGAGAGGGCTCCTTGCAGCTATACTCAGAGTGGCCGCCCTTGCTGAGCCAGCCAATCAGGTAATATCCATTTGAGTGCAGACCATTGTTTGAGAGGGCTCCTTGTAGCTATACTTAGAGTGGCCGCCCTTGCTGAGCCAGCCAATCAGCTAATATCTGTTCAAGTGAAGCCTATACAAATGAGAGTTCTGAGCGCCTATTTTTCTATTGGATTGTTTATTGCTGGAGGTGTGTTTTGTGTGAAGTGTCTGTGTATATAGATGTGGCTAGCCGCATGTGGTTTCAGTTGGGTTTTCACTAATAAAAGAGCTATGTTGGAATCACTATAATGCAGGGGTGGCCAAACTTACTTAGCGTAAGAGCCACATAGAATAACTGTCAGATGTTTGAGAGCCATAAGGGAGGGAGCAAAGGAAGGCAGGCAAATAAATGGAGAGAGGAAGGAGAAAAAGGTGGAAAGAAAGCAACTTTAAATGCATTCTCCAAGTTGCCAGCTGGCTTGGTTTGGAGAAGTGATTTAAAGAGACAAATGCCTTCTATAAGCTGGCCAACAGGGGTTGGGGACTTCGAGAGCCACACAATATGTGTGAAAGAGCCACATGTGGCTCCCGAGCTGCAGTTTGGCCACCCCTGCTATAACGTCTGAGTACTTTTCGGATTCAAGCATTTATAACTTTGAACTGGTTGGGAGCAGTGGGTCAAAGAGACTGTGGTTGAGTCTCATTCGACTTTTATTATTACCTTTTCCCCACAATCCCCATTAGATTTTATCACCTCACATCAAAGTACAAAGGGACCTACGCTACCCCAATCTCCAATGCATAAATCCTTCTAGTTATCATTACTGAGGCAGATTTGGCAACCAATAAACCAGTATGAGCCTGAGGTGTTTAGATTAGATCTGTAAATTGGAACAGTGATGGGATATATACTGCAAATGATCCATGGAAAAAGAGAATTTTTTTTTTTTGTTAGCAGTGCATTGGCAAGTTCTGACTTAGGGTGAAACTTGTATGTTTCATCTCAGCTTCATGTTGATAAAGCTACTGTTGCGTGCAATGCGTCATGAACAAGAAGGTGTGATAGGGCAGCCAGATCTGACTCAGGAAATATCTGGGGACTTTGAGGGTGGAGCCATGAGACTTTGGGGTGGAGCCTGAAGCAAGGTTGTGACAGGTATGATTGAACTCTGAAGGGCGTTCTGCCCATCACATTCCTTTTAAATGCCTTCCTTCCATGGGAAGTAACGAGGACGGGGTGCCTTCTTTTGGGGCTGAAAGAATTGGACCCCCAGTCCAATCTTTTTGATACTTTGTTTTTCTTTTTTGAGGAGAGGCATCAGATGCTATGCTTAAAAACTGGTGCCTCTACCTCAAAAAACAGGGGCGGCCCAGCCCCAGATACCAACAGACTGATTCTCCATTATACCTAATGGGGACCAGTCTTCATAGGGTATAATGGAGTGCCCAGTGGACATTTCCCCTCTCCACTTTCTGATAACCCCAAAGTGGGGGGAAGCCTCCAAACCAGAATTGCTCCCAACTGGGAATTGGTAACCCTAGAGTGTGACTTGCTGCAAAGGAACATTGGGCAATAGGAGAGTGCCTAACCATTGAAAAGGATCAATGAAGGCGCAGCCTGGCCGTTAGGGAGAACTGGGCAATTGCCTTGGACATGCCCCCCCCCCAACTTTTTTGAGCCTGTGGGGACCTTTGGAATTCTGACAAAGGGTGATGGCCACAGCCACAGAATGGCTGCCGCAGGAGGTGAAGCCAGATACAAAATGGCCGCCACCATTTACTTTCAGTCACACAGTGAAGAGCCTTATGCTGTGGTGGCAGGGGCTGCCAAATAAATGTTTGGTTTGGTTTTTTAAAAAAAATCTGCACAGCCAATCAAATCTCCAATGGTCAATCTGAAGCCTTGCTGGAGAGAAGTCACACCTCACCCCCACACAGTTTCTTGACAGCCACAGGTACCACATTGGGGACTGTTGGCCTACGGGGAAGAAGAAGAAGAAGAAGAAGAAGAAGAAGAAGAAGAAGAAGAAGAAGAAGAAGAAGAAGAAGAAGAAGAAGAAGAAGAAGAAGAAGAAGAAGAAGAAGAAGAAGGAGGAGGAGGAGGAGGAGGAGGAGGAGGAGGAGGAGGCGAAGAAGAAGGAGAAGGAGAAGGAGAAGGAGAAGAAAGAAGAAGACAACTTTGGATTTGTATTCTGCCCTCCACTCTGAATCTTACAGTCTCAGAGCAGCTCACAATCTCCTTTTTCTTCCTCTCCCACAACAGACACCCTGTGTGGTAAGTGGGGCTGAGAGAGCTCTCCCAGAGGCTGTCCTTTCAAGGACAGCTCTACGAGAGCTATGGTTTACCCAAGGCCATTCTAGCAGCTGCAAGTGGAAGCCCTGAGCCTGCTTCGGCGAGGAGGGCGGGATATAAATTAAAAATTATTATTATTATTATTATTTATTATTATTATCATCACCATCATCATCATCATCATTATTATTATTATTATTAGGAGTGGGGAATCAAACCCGGATCTCCCAGATAAGAGTCCGTGCACTTAATGGCTACCCCAACCAGGGCATTAAGTCGGAACACTGAGTAGCAGCCCTTGCACTGCATGCCTGCTAGGGCCTGTTGGCCCAGCCTGCCTTCCTCTGTCCCACCTCACCCCCATAGGCAGGAAGAAAAAGCAAACAGCCTTCACCCAGCTCACAGGGCAGTGGCAGAGTCTTCTTGGACACTTGGGTCCCTGCACAGTGTTTTGGGATACACCCAGGCAGGGCTTTTTTTGGAACAGGAACGCCTTTGCATATTAGGCCACACACCCCTGATGTGGCCAATCCTCCTGGAGCTCACAGTAAGCCCTGTACTAAGAGCCCTGAAAGCTCTTGGAGGATTGGCTACATCAGGGGGTGTGGCCTAATATGCAAAGGAGCTCCTGCTACAAAAAAAAAAAAAGCCCTGCACCCAGGTCTGTGCCCTTCCAGCTTGAGCATGGTGGCTTGGGATATGTCCAGGGTTGTGGAAGCCCAACACACAGTACAGAAAATCTACGCACTTCTAGGCTGCAGCAGGGGGACAATCAGGTCCCTGAATGCCTGGCTCAGGGTCTAGGCTTGCCAGTCCTCAGGTCCCAGCAGGGGTTCTCCCACTCTCCCAGGCTCCTTCCCATCCCCAGTCAGCTGGCCAGCGGGGGGAAGCTCTGCCCCACAGCTACCATGTGCCTTTCCCCTTCAGAACACTAGGAGAAAGCTTGCAAAGGCTTCCTTTTTTGGATGGTGTGTCTGTGTCTTTAAGGCTGAATGGGGGCGGGGTGAGCAGGCAGAACAATGCAGCTGCTCCCCATAGCTGTGAAAGCAGCCCAAACCCTCCATTTGTTGTACAAGCTTTTCAGAGGTCGTTTGCATAGTGAAAGGTAAACTTGAACCTTTGGTTTCCCCTGTGTTGTTGGAAGTTCAGCAACTTGTGAGTAAATTGTCCCAGTGAGACCACACCAGTGTGGGATTGCAAACTTGTTTTATTTTTGCTTCTCTGTGTGTGTGTATTAGAGAGATAGATGATTTGCAGTTGCTTGGGTGAGGAAATGAAGACTGTATTCAGGGGAACTGCACTGCTGTGTCTTTATGTATTTATTTTAGGGAAAGTCTCCTGGCTGCACCCCGAAAGTCTCCCAGCCCCACCCCCAAAGTCCCCAGATATTGCCTGAGATAGACTTGGCAATCCTATCAGGGACTGTCGGACACAGTTCTGAATTACATCCATAATCTTACAGGTTTAGCGGAGGAAGCACTAACGCTGGCTCTAAAAATATAGCACTGGGCAGACAAAGATGCGAGTCTGAAAAGTTTATTTCACTTTGATGTTTACCTGAATAGGCTTACTATAGATACCTCGGAGACAAAGGTAGAGGGGGGGGGGCATGGCTACGTCTGCTTTTGTTTCACGGACCAGACTTTGGGAGCAGATATTAAACTGGGTCAGTTCAAATTATTTTGATTTTTGTTCCATGGCTTCGACTCACATTTGGCAGTAAAAAAACAAAACAAAGGAACCGCTCTTCCCGAGAATCGCTCGACACAGCAGAGAGTCTGTTATTCTTCACGTACTGTTACTATTCTGTGCATAAATCAGTGATTAATGCTCCTATTTGCCAGCATTTTCTCTCCGCTGAACATGAGTCGTATAATGTGGGGCGATAATTTTTTCAGTTCTTTTCAGTCGACTTTCAGTATATTCTCTTTGCATTCGGCCACAGCAAATTTGACATCTTCTATTTTTGCCAGTGTTGTCTTCTGATATAGATGAGTACCCAATTGCCAGAACCATTCCTCCCTCCCAAAAAAGTCCCAACGCTATAGGGTTGCCAAGTCTAATTTAGCAAATATCTGGGGACTTTGGGGGTGGAGCCAGGAGACTTTGGGGCGGAGCCAGACTTTCCCATTTCCAAAAAAAATGTATAACAATACAGCAGTGCAGTTCACCTGAATAGTCATCATTTTCTCATCCCCCAATAGCTGCAATTCTAGTAAATGAAAGTGTAAACACACAAAAAGCAGCCAAAATGCACAGAGTTTGCAAGCTCACATTTTTGTGATCTCACGGGGGTTTTACTCACAGGAAGTGCTGTTTTTCAGCCTAACACAGGTGAACAAAAGAGAGAGGTGGAGTTTTCCTCTATCCCACAAACAGGCTCCTATACAAAGACTCTGAAAACAATGCAAAACAAGCACAGAGACAGACACACACTATTACTCCCTCCCCTACAAAGGCTTCTGAAAAGTACTCTCTCTCTCTCTCTCTCTCTCTCTCTCTCTCTCTCACTGGGTCTGGTTCCTCCACAACGACATCTGACAATTACAGGGACTACGCTGCTCTCTCTCTCACACATACACACACACTTTTACTTGCTGTATAACAAAAACAAAACAAATGGAGGCTCTGCTTCTGACCCTTCCCCATGAAGTACTTCCTGCTTCCTGCTCAAGTTTAAAGGGGCACACACACACACACACACAAAGAGGCATTTTAAAATGGGACATGTTTGAAGGTTTCTTAATCTGTGGGAGATCTAGAGGTACTGGTGGATGTGGGGGCATGGCTTCCCCCCTGACCAGCTGGCTGGGGGTGGGGGGAAGCCTGTAAAACTGGGGGATCCCCTGCTGGAACCTGGGGATTGGCAAGCCTACCACACACACACACACACATATATATATTCCTTCCTGATTTCTCTATCATATCATTATTTTTATTAAATTATGCAATGAACATTAACACACAATTATCAACCACATTATTCCATCAATCTGCTATAACGTTCATGTGCATTTTTACAATAGAAAACATTCTCCGATAAATCTACATACAGTTAACACACCTATTTGCTAATCAAGAGTCATTTTCTATTCTGATATTTCTATTCTATATCTTATATCCAAGGGTCATTTTGTAGAAAAATAGGTGGTGGAGCTCATCCAGGGATTGTTATGCTGCTGCCCCTACTATTCAATGGACAAGGTAGGTGGGGAGGAGGGGGAACCCTCGGAAAGGTTCAGGAGCTGCGCTTCTGTGAGCTCCTGCTGAATTCAAGGCCTGTTTATATCACCCCTGTTTATATCACCCATTTCCTCTATACCATTCAGTCCCCCAATCCGTTTTATCATAATCAATGTATTTCTCTGTGTATTAAAGATACTGTGGAGAGCTAGGCCTTCACTCTGCCATGCTAAAAAGACCAACTCTGCCTGCGTACCTTGAAGAGACTTATAAGCAAACCAAAGCCTAACACCAGACCATTCTTGCTTACGTGTAAACATCAGCTGTCTTTTGCTAATAGGACAGCATCTCCATCACCAAAAAAAATTCAGTTCTTCTGCACTGTGTAACCTTTCCACTTCTGATGTGCTGATAATCTTCTTTCTCCACTTTCAACATTTTTTTCTCTCCACCCCCCCCCCATCATCTCCAGGAATTCCCCAAGCAGGAGTTGGCAACCCTAACCGAGCAGAATCTGTTCTTTCCTTTTCTGGATTGCTTTTACTCACTGCACTGTGATTTGGAACGCTTACCAGTTAACTGGGTACCAATTACACTTATGTCCTGCAGCTTAGACTTGCCGGGTCCAGTTCAAGAAATATGCAAAGACTTTGGGGGTGGAACCAGGACACATTGGGGCGGAGCCAAAAGCAAGATTGTGATAAGCATAACTGAACTCCAAAGGGAGTTCTGGCCATCCCATTTAAAGGGACTGCACACCTTTTAAATGCCTTCCCTCCATTGGAAATAGTAAAGGATAGGGGCACCTTCTTTTGGGGCTCATGGAAGTGAACCCCCTGATCCAATCTTTTTGAAACTTGGAAGGTGTTTTGAGAAGAGGTACTGGATGCTATGCTGCAAATTTGGGGCCTCTACCTCAAAAGACAGCTCATCCAGAGCCCCAGGTACCCGTGGATCAATTCTCCATTATGCCCTATGGGAATCGGTCTCCATAGGGAATAATGGCATGCCCTGGAGACATTTCCCTCTCCCTCTCCTGCTTTCTGATGACCCTGAAGCAGGGGGAGGGCCTCCAAACCAGGGGATCCCCTGCTCCCATCTGGGGGTTGATAACCCTAGTCTTGCTCGCTGGCTGCAAGCAGGGAACTGATTTTTTTTTTTTTTTCAGCAGGCAATCTGGCTGTTCATGAGCATTTGGAGTCTGTTTGGCAGGTTATTTTCTGTGTGCTTTAAACATTCTAGTGCAATTGACAGAGAAAGGGTCTTCTGTTCACAGGTGATAAGTATTAAAGTGTCCTAATCCTGAAATGGTCCCATTCAGGGATGGAATTCTAGCAGGAGCTCCTTTGCATATTAGGCCACACACCCCTGATGCAGCCAATCCTCCAAGAGCTTACAGAGAAGAGCCTTGTAAGCTCTTGGAGGATTGGCTACATCAGGGATGTGTGGCCTAATATGCAAAGGATTCCACCGCTAGAATTCCACCGCTGAGCACCCCTGGCCATTGTTTGTCCAGCCACTGCTTGTACCCATGCATTTTTACACTGCTTTGTGAGAGCTGTGGTTTCTCTCCCTCTGAGCATCATTTAATTACCTGACCCAATGACCCAGGATGACCCTGGGGGGAAATTAAGTTCACCTACTAGTCCTGGCCCCACTGGTGGACCTCCTGATGGCACCTGAGTTTTTTTGGCCACTGTGTGACACAGAATGTTGGACTGGATGGGCTGTTGGCCGATGACTTCTCTTATGTTCTTATGTTCTTACTCAGTAGGTGCAAGGAAGAAATCAGTGAAGCTTCCCCATTACAGTTACGGCCCAGCTGCACCACTGTTAAACACTTTGCTTGTATTAGACAACGGGCAAGGAGATCTGTGGTTCGGTCCACAAGCGATAGCAGTTGTCAAAACCAGAGTATTAGCCTGCCAAACATGGTTTACTATCAAGTTCTTGACATCCCTAACTGTAAAGAAGCGTCGAGGGAAATTCTGGGATAGCTTCTCTGAATATAATCTTCCTTTGGGATTAAAAAGTGAATGATATTGCCTCTTGGGATGCTTTTCCAGCAGTGCTAGTGCTTTATGACAAAACCGCTTCAGGCCTGTGCTAATGTCTTCAAGCAGCTTTGCAGCGCAATTCAGCAATATACTTGCTGCCTTCAGTCAGAAATGGAAGGAGTTGTTTTTTTGTTACCAGGGCTTTCTTTGTTGCAGGAACTCCTTTGCATATTAGGCAACACACCCCTGATGTAGTCAATCCTCCTGGAGCTTACAGTAGGCCCTGTACTAAGAACCCTGTGTAGGGTTGCCAAGTCCAATTCAAGAAATATCTGGGGACTTTGGGGGTGGAGCCAGGAGACTGTGGGGTTGGAGCCAGGAGACATTAGGGACGGAGCCAGGAACAAGAGTGTGACATGCATAATTGAACTCCAAGGGAGTTCTGGCCATCGCATTTAAAGGGACAGCACACCTTTTTAAATGTCTTCCTTCCATAGGAAATAATGAAGGATAGGGGCACCTTCTTTTGGGGCTCATAGAATTGGACCCCATGGTCCAATAGTTTTGAAACTTGGGGAGTACTTTGAGGAGAGGAACTAGATACTATACTGAAAATTTGGTGCCTCTATCTCAAAAAACAGCTCCCCCAGAGCCTCCAAAACCTCCAGATCAATTCCCCATTATACCCTATGAGAATCGATCTCCATATAGGGAATAATGAAGTGCTCAGCAGACGTTTCCCTCCCCCCCCCCCGCCCACCCCATTTCTGGCGACTCTGAAGCGAGGGATTGGCCTCTCTACTCACGAGTTGCTTCCAACTTCTTCAAAGTAACACAGACACACCATCCCAAGAGGAAGTCTTTCAATCGGAGACTGTTATTCCCATGACAAAATAAACATGTGAACAAAGCAGAGTCAAGTAACACCTTTAAGACCTACAAAATTTTATTCAGAATGTAAGCTTTCGTGTGCTCTAAGCACACTTCATCAGACAGTAGGATGAAATGGCAAGCAGTCCTAAATATGGAGAAAGTGGGCAGTAAATCAGCATGCAAAATCATGGAAATGTCCCTTAGCAGATTAAAAGAATCACAAGCCGGGGCCTAGAGACTGCCAGCCTGTGTCCACTGGGCTAAAACAACAAAAACAGTAATAAACGTCAGAATTCCAGACTGATGTCCATTAAGTGTTCTTCAATAAATAAGAGTCTGCTCTGGGTTAAAAGGAGGGCGTAAGGTTCTCAGAGGCTTAATGTAAACATGTAACACACATATAAAAAACATCATTCTAGTTTGCCATTATAAAAAAAAATACATTAAAATAGTGGAAGGTGGGTTAGTATACGTAACGAGATAAACAGCCGATATCCCTTATTTGAGTATGTCAATACAAAGCAAGGAACACAGTCAGGAATTTCTACTGAGACACCTGATGCGTTGGCATTGTTCCTATGAAAGCAATTTTTTAAAAAGATGCATGAGACTGTAGCCTGATGGGTGACTCCAGAGAAATAACATTTGTCACTATACCTAACCGTGAATCCTAAACAAAATTACACCCTTCTAAGCAGATTGACCGTGATGGGTTTAGAAGGGCGTGACACTTTTTTAGGATTGCTCTGAAAGTTTCCCTGCAGCATAAAGGATGGATGATGATATTTACCTGCCCCCAAACCTGATTGTGTAATTAACCATCCACAACTTGAGTGTTAAGTGCTGTGAACGCGTTAGGGGAAAATGTTTTGCAGTTGTTAAGTACTTTTGAAAAATGCAGACGCTTTTCTATTCGGTGTCTTTTGAAATTTTCGCTTGTAGTCTTATAATTGGTTGCATTACCTCCTACGAATATATTTTACAAGTTATTTTTTCCCCCCAGTCACACGTTTTCAACTTACATCAATTTTCTAATCTACAACGTATATGCTGCATGAATAAACCCAGTGCTGGATTTTCCTTAAATTGTTTTGTGTGTGTGTGTGAGAGAGAGAGAGAATGCATAAGCAAAATTAAAGGTTATTTACTTATCTGAACCATTTTCTCCAAAGCTGGACCAAAAATAATTTGCAATAAAAATTTAAAAAAAAAAATCTGAAAAGTACTTTTTGTTTTAAGGTGTACCTCCCCAGTTACTATAGCAAGGATCAATGTGGCTTTATGGGTTGACCTTGAAGGAATGTGAATCATAGAATCATAAAGTTGGAAGGGACCATAGAGGCCATCTAGTCCAACCCCCTGCTTGCTCAGTGGAGGATCAGCCTAGAGCATCCCTGACTAGTGTTCATCCAGCCTCTGCTTAAAGATTGCAGGTGAGGGGGAGCTGATTCCACTGGTGAACAACTCTTACTGTAAAAACATTTTTCCTAATATCCATTCAATACCTTCCTAATATCCATTCGATACCTCCCCACCCATAATTGAAACCCGTTACTACAAGTCCCTTTCTCTGCTGCCAACAGGAACAGCTCCCTGCCTTCCTCTAAGCGGCAGCCCTTAAAATACTTCAAGAGAGCAATCATGTCCCCCCATGGAGAGCCAGTTTGGTGTCATGGTTAAGTGTGCGGACTCCTGTCTGGGAGAACCGGGTTTGATTCCCCACTCCTCCACTTGCAGCTGCTGGAATGGCCTTGGGTCAGCCATAACTCTGGCAGAGGTTGTCCTTGAAAGGGCAGCTGCTGTGAGAGCCCTCTCCAGCCCCACCCACATCACAGGGTGTCTGTTGTGGGGGAGGAAGGTAAAGGGGATTGTGAGCCGCTCTGAGACTCTGAGAGTCGGAGTGGAGGGTGGGATATAAATCCAATATCTTCTTCTCAACTGCCTCGTCTCCAGTCTGAACATGCCCAAGTCCCTCAGCCTTTCCTCCTAGGGCTTTTTGGTCTCCAGTTCCCTGATCATCCTCATTGCTCTCTTCTGCGCCTGTTCCATTCTGTCCACATCCTTCTTGAAGTGAGGCTTCCAGAACTTCATGCTATACTCCAGGTGTGGCCTGACCTTTACCTCCATTGTTAAACCAGACTACTATCGTCTTTGACTATGCTTCTGGCTTCATGCACTCTTGCAGTGAGCATTGGGAGGCGTAACCTCTTTATGGGCCCAAATAATCTAGTGTTCAAACCCCCCGCAAAGAACCTCTGCCCGGCTTTAGGCTCTTATCCCTCAGAGCATTCTGGAATCCATGATCCTTCAGTCTCTGATGGTGGACTAGTCTAGTCCACCACTCTTGCAAGGAGAAGACCCCGCTGCCTTTAGCAGAAACAGTACAACAGTGGCACGTGTTGGCAAATGCCCCATTAACAGACCACCAGAAAGCCACTTTGTGCAAAAGGTTGATTTCTTTTCTCATTGCACTTGCACACATATCGTATTGCTCTTGACACCCCACCACCCCGTTGGCCAGCTTGGAGAAGGCATTTCTCTCCTTAAATCACTTTTCCAAGCCAAACCAGGTAGAAGCTTGGAGAACGCATTTAAAGTTAAACCAAGGGTGTAGTCAGGATTTGAAAAGTCAGGGGGCTTTTTAAAAAGTCACTACGGGGCTTGCCACTTCTCAGAAGCTTTCTGGGGTAGGGGCAAAAGCTCGAGGCTCTGAAAGTGGCCAAGTCGAGGCAGCGAATGCTAAAATTTTCGAATCAAGAAGGGACTGCATCTGCAAGCATGGGCCGGTTTCCTTCCACCTCCCTCTCCCCAGGGCCGGTGCGTAGGAGTAGGCAAAATAGGCAGTTGGCTAGGGTGCCACCTGGCATAGGGGGAACCATGGGGCGCCCCCTTCCAAAGCATGACTCTGGCTCCTGACCACTGTCACCTCGTCCTCTCCCATCATCAAGCTGCCCTCAACGAAGTCAAGCCACCCCCCTCTCCCCGCTGTGTGACTTGGCATCCCGCCTCCTCCAATCCCTCCACCCTCCTTTCTGGTGTGACCGGCAAGCACTTCTTCTCACCATTTTTTAATAACTTATCACATTTTTAAAAAAAAAAAATTAAAAATCAGTAAATTAAAAACGTGAAAAGTTTCAAGTTTGGGGCTCTTCATTTTCCCTATATTTTTTACTAATGGGGGAGCACTAATGGTGATTCGCCTAGAGCGCCAGAAAGCCTAGCACCAGCCCTTCCTCTCCCCACCCTGGCATTTTGCAGCCAGCAGCTCCATCTGTCTCCCCTTGTGGCATGGCCGTGTCAAGAAAAAAGCAGGCTGCGCCCCAGAGGGCCCCCTGGGAGTTGGGGGGGCCCTTCCTGGAAGTCAGGGGGCAGTGCCCCCACAGACCCTCCCTGTGGCCACAGGCCTGTATTGGACCCAAAACGAGCCCACTACAGTCATAAAGACTTGAGACTGGCCATTCAAGAAAGCGTTCATTTGGAATTTGAAATCTCCCAGAACTATCATCCTACGTGTGTCTCCAGCACGTGAGGCCACCTCTACCAGCCACTAGAGAACTAGACAGAGTACGTTAGCAGAGTACTCAGTCTGCCATGGCTTGCCGCACAAGCGAGCACACAATCAAAGCGAGCGATGCTTTACACCCAAACTCTGTGAAAGTCACAAAGGATTAGGGTGACACATGTACCGTTCTCTGTTATGCAGCTGATGAAGGATTGTACCCCAGCTGGCATTACTTGAGACAGAATAACATTGACTGAGCCCTCTAGCCAGGTTTCCGTCACACTTGCCAGCTCAATATCTTCTAGCAAAACATTTGCGAAACATGATCTTATTCCTAACAGGCCTGGCAGGGCTGACATAGATAACTTATCCTCTCATAACCCATCCAAAGACTCTACTGATGGTATATCTTGGTGCAATGGGCCATACTTCATCTCATTTACATGAAGCAAGGGAGCCCCCTTCACCTCGAGTGGCAAAACAAATGTTATTTCCTATACCAGGGTTGGCCAAACTGTGGCTCGGGAGCCACATGTGGCTCTTGCACACATATCGTGTTGCTCTTGACACCCCACCACCCCGTTGGCCAGCTTGGAGAAGGCATTTCTCTCCTTAAATCACTTTTCCAAGCCAAACCAGGTGGCAGCTTGGAGAACGCATTTAAAGTTAAACTTCCTTTCTTTCCACTTCTTCCTCCCTCCCCAATCTATTTTCCTTCCTTCCTTCCTTCCTTCCTTCCTTCCTTCCTTCCTTCCTTCCTTCCTTCCTTCCTTCCTTCCTTCCTTCCTTCCTTCCTTCCTTCCTTCCTTCCTTCCTTCCTTCCTTCCTTCTTTCCTGTGGGAGGGAGGGACGGTGGCTCAGTGGTAGAGCATCTGCTTGGGAAGCAGAAGGTCCCAGGTTCAATCCCCGGTATCTCCAAAAAAGGGTCCAGGCAAATAGGTGTGAAAAACCTCAGCTTGAGACCCTGGAGAGCCGCTGCCAGTCTGAGAAGACAATACTGACTTTGAGGGACCGAGGGTCTGATTCAGTATAAGGCAGCTTCATATGTTCCTTCCTTCCTTCCTTCCTTCCTTCCTTCCTTCCTTCCTTCCTTCCTTCCTTCCTTCCTTCCTTCCTTCCTTCCTTCCTTCCTTCCTTCCTTCCTTCCTGTGGTCTCAAACATCTTCATGTCTTGCGGCTCTCAGACATCCAACGTTTATTCGATGTGGCTCTTACATTAAGCAAGTTTGGCCACCCCTGTCCTATACCAATAACCAAAGGTCATTTTGCAGAAAAAGAGGTGCCAGTGCTCATTGGCACAACTCATTTGCATATGCCGCACACACCCCTGACATCACCAGAAGGTGTACTAAATTATATCAGCTCAGCGTCTACCTTAAAATGCTTCTTGAATAATAACTTATAATAAAATAAATAATAAAACCTTACTCCCATCATACTTTTTAAAATGACTTTCTCCAATGTGGTCACAGCGGCATGATGAAGACATCCGTCTGTCCGCTTTCTATGTTTTAGTTATATTCCCATTTTTTGTGGTGTGTGTGGGGGGGGGATGTTAGAAAGTTTGTCAAATCTTAAGAGTTTAGCAAAATTCTCACAGGTGGTTTGAACAATGGAGCCCAGAAACAAGAGGGTTTTGGGTTTTTTTGAGGGTGGGGGGTGTTAAGAAAAAAAGAGCACAATAAAACTCAGAGGTTCCAGAGCTCTGCTTCTGTGAGCTTCTGCCCAAAATGAGGCCTGCTGGTAACAAGAAAAGCAAGGGAGAAAGCAGAGGATTTCAGTTAAGAGAAATTTGTGCTTTATTATTTCCAGGGATGTCCATACATAGGATACAGAACGAAAGCAGTGTTGATTGCAAACGAATCTGACCTGCCTGGAGTGAGTATAGGTGAGAAAACCTCACATGACCTGCTCTCAGTGGCGGACTGGCCAGGGTGTCAGCTTGACCGATGGCAAGTGGGCCCTGTGAGCCCCTGATGACGTCGACCCCCTTAAACATTAGACAATGTGTTTAAAAAGCTAATGACCTTTTAGTAGCTTGACAATATAATAGAAGTTCCAATATTATTCCCGCTTTTACAACTGATCTCCAGCTGGCAAAGATCAGCTCCCCTGGAGAAAATGCAATCTGCATTTACATTTAATATCTACTGCAGACTGTCAGTAATATGTACATTATATATACACTGTAATTACTAAATATATATATATATATATATATATATATATATATATATATATATATATATATATATATATATATATATATATATATATATATATATATATATATATATATATATATAATTTATTTAGCAAAAGTTTTAATTGTACCTTTTTCCACTTATGTATTTTTTTTTTGAAAATTTTATTTATTTCTTATAAAAATCAAATGATAGCCTTATAGCTGTGGTTGGGCCCCCTTTGTCTCCTGGCAACCAATATTTTTAGACCCAGTCCGTCACTACCTGCTCTGGCTTGTTGTGGAGATAATAGTACAACAAAGATGTCTCCTAGGCTCCATTGGTGGGACATTAGCTGAGTCCCCACCTCAGATCCTGCAGGTCACAAGAAAACCACCTGTGTGAAGGAGGACGAAGATTGTGTGGTGACATATGTCAAGTCGGCTGAATTCAATAACGAGTCTCTTGGTGAAACAGAGTAACAAGTTTATTGTAAACAGAACTAGAGACCATGGCAGAGATTGAAGGACTGAAATACATAGGCTCTAAACCAGCATTTAAGGTATAGATGAAAGGAATTCCTACGGTGGGGGTAATCTATGCAACACATTTTCGCACTAGGATGCTACTCCCTTCATTCCCAGGCCGAAGCCTCTCCCACAGAGAACAAGGCTGGGAAGGCGCCCTTATCTTATTCACATGTTAGCATTTCAAAGCAGACTACACAACAAAGGCCTCTCTAGTGAGGGGGCAGGAAAGTGAGCTAGCAGCAATCGGTGTACACTGTAAAGTACCCAGACTCCTTCACTTCAGAACCAAACTTAATACAGGTATTGAGTAATTCATAGCAGACTTGACAACATAAAGGTGGGAAAGAGAGAAGTTAAATTTATAGTCTAGCTAACTATAGGTAGAAAGAGGCAAGTTTTCTCTGTAAATATAAAGCTCAAATACCACTCCTCTCGTAAATTCAGTGTATGCATGATCCAATTCCAATCCAAGAAATCCAATTCAAGAAATATCTGGGGACTTTGGGGTGGAGCCAGGAGACTTTGGGGGTAGAGCCAGGAGACATTGGGGTGGAGCCAGGAGCAAGGGTATGACAAGCATAATTGAACTCCAAAGGGAGTTCTGGCCATCACATTTCAAGGGACTGTACACCTTTTTAAATGCCTTCCTTCCATAGGAAATAATGAAGGATAGGGGCACCTTCTTTTGGGGCTCATAGAATCAGACCCCCCTGGTGCAATCTTTTTGAAACTTGGAGGGTATTTTGGGGAGAGGTGCTGGATGCTATACTGAATATTTGGTGCCTTTACTTCAAAAAACAGCAAACCCCCCCCCCCAAGCTCCAGATATCCACAGATCAATTCTCCATTATTTCCTGTGGGAATAAGTCCCCATAGGGAATAATAGAGTTCCCAGCAGACATTTCCCTCCCCTCCTCCCGCTTTCTGATGACCCTGAAGTGGGGGGAGGGCCTCCAAACCGGGGGATCCCCTGCCCCCACCTGGGGATTAGCAACCCTAATGCATGAACATGATATGTATTGCAGTGTTTCTATAGACTTGTGCATAAATAACGTGATGCAGAGTTGTCTGTCTTGAGAGATGGGTCTGTGGAGTTCTCTCATGCTGATCCTGTGGACCGAATTCTCTCCGACGCAGCTTTTATACAAGGCATTTGGAGTTTTGTCCTTGAGTTTGTCTACAGCTTCTTGTGTTCTAAATATTTTATTCTCCTTGCCATTTTAGAAGCCGGATGAGGACAATCTCGGGGGAAGTCAGCGATATTATTTCATTTTAAGATTCAAAAACTCTTCAGGGGGAACTCCAGAAAGTATATAATCCTCTACAGCTCCCCGAGGGCACAAATCCCAATTTGAAACTACCATGTCTTAGTCTCTGATTTACACAGAGCTGAACAAAAGTTTCATTTGGCAGTAAATATCATCTTCTCCAAGGTCCCAAGGATTCCATTTTCTTTCCCCATGTATCGAAATTATAGGACTTGCAGGACAATCAGCAAGGGATATGCCATAGCTTAGAGAGCCAGTCTGTAGTGGTTAAGTCTGTGGACTCTTACCTGGGAGAACTGGGTTTGATTCCCCACCCCTCCACTTGCACCTGCTGGAATGGCCTTCAGTCAGCCATAGCTCTCGCAGAGGTTGTCCTTGAAAAGGTAGCTGCTGTGAGAATCCTCTCAGCCCCACTGACCTCACAGGGTGTCTGTTGTGGGGCAGAAGGTAAAGACGATTATGAGCCACTCTGAGATTCAGAGTATAAGGTGGGATATAAATCCAATTTCTTCTTCTTCTTCTTCTTCTTCTTCTTCTTCTTCTTCTTCTTCTTCTTCTTCTTCTTGGTAAAACACACGCTTTGCATGAACCGGATCTGAGATTCAGCTGCCATAATAAGGACATTTACAGCTATTCCTGCTTGTGCATCTGTGCATGCAAACTGTGGGATCCTGGATGCATCAGAGAACAGCAGGGGTCATTTGGTAGAAAAAGAAATGCTGGAGCTCATTAGCACAACTCATTTGCATATTTATTTATCTTAATTTATTTTATCAAATTTATACCCTGCCCCCCGTTGTATATGTGCTTAGAATTGTATCTATAAGCTTCTTGCCTGGCTCACTGGGGCCAGGATCCAAATCCTGCTGCCCTGATCCAATCAAGAGCCCCCGACTGGTTTGAATGGTCCAGTCACAGGTAGTGAGGGAACTTTGGGTGTGTATATATAGTGAACCCTGTGGCCCTAGTCTTCAGTCTTTGTAGGCAGCGCTATACCATGCTGCATTCAATAAAGGAGTTATGTTCACTACCACCTCGCCTCATTATTGTATAGAACCCACTATATTATAGTGGCAATGAAGGTGGAATCCTGGTAAACGAGGCCAGCAGCTACGGGCGTTCCGCACCACACATGCACCACCACCGTTGACAATGGCTGCTACGCAAGGAATGATTCCCAAGTTTGATGTGACCAGCCCAGAGCAATGGGAGACCTGGTTGGATCGACTGGAGAACTTCATCCACTACCACGGAGTTGTGGGGGATAAAAAGAGATCGCTATTCCTCATCTAGTGCGGGATGAACACCCAGGAGTTAGACCAGGGGATAATGGCGCCCACCCTCCTCAAGGATGCCTCCTACATGGACATCACCACCACCCTGATGACCCATTTCGCACCACAGTCCTGACCCGTCGCTTCGACTTTTCCGAGCGCAGACAGCGATCCAACGAGTCTACTGTTGACTACATTGCAGCCCTCCACCGGCTGTCACTCCACTGCGAGTTACACCGTTTGGAGGATAGACTGAGGGACCGGTTTATTTTTGGGCTGCAGGATGAGCCGCTGGAGGAGGAAGCTGCTGGGGAAAGATGAGATGGACCTCCCCAAGGCGATCAAAGCAGTTACCGCCTATGAGAAATCGTGGGGAGAGCACATGCCGGCGGTAGCTCACCAAGCCACCTCATCCTCCTCAGAAGTGGACGACTCAGGGGGAGATGACGCTCTCAAGCTGCACCACGCTGCTGCAAAGCGCCAGCCGCCACGTGCAACCAAAAACGCACCAGCTCAAGAGTATACAAGTTGCGGGGGAAACCATAAGTGTAGCTCCTGCCGCTTCCGAGACACCGTCTTCCACCAGTGCGGGAAGACGGGCCACCTCGCCAGGGTCTGCCGCTTGAAAATGACACCAACCTAAGAGAGTGGCACCCATCGGAAGAGTGGAAAAAATGGCTGCCGCCATGAGGTCACTGTCATAGAGGATATCAATGCCATCACTGCGTTGGTTGGACAGGTATGCAACATCCCCATGCCGTCCCCAGATAAAGTCAAAATGACAGTGTTTATTGAGGGTGCCCCCTGTCAAATGGAGGTTGACTCAGGGGCCACACACACCATCATCTCCGCCCAGACCCTAAAGAAACTTTGCCCCAAGGGGGGACCTAAGCTACACTCATCCCCCGTGCTAGTACGAGACTTCCAAAAAGGGGCAATTGTCATCAAAGGGGTCAGGGTAGTCAAGGTGCAATACAGGAAATTTTCGAGAGACCTTCCATTGCTGGTGGCGGAAGGGGACCTGAGTAGCCTGCTGGGCCAGGCTTGGTTTGCACCCTTGGGGATCCGAGTAGAAGGAATCCATTACACCCCCGCCAGCATGGATTTCCAGGACATCTGTGGGGAGTTCCCATCAGTTTTCGATGGGACACTAGGAAGATACACGGGTTCCCCCGTGTTGTTACAAATAAACCCCAACGTGCTGCTCGTATGGCTAAAGGCCCGCCGGGTACCCTTTGCCTTGAAACCCAAAATAGAGGAGGAGCTAGACCACCTAGTGGCACAAGGGGTCCTGGAGCCGGTCACCAACGCATGATGGGAAGCCCCAATCGTCACCTCAGTCAAGCCACATCTGTGCAAACTACAAATACACGATCAATAAAGCACTGCAGGACCACGCCTACGCAGTCTCGATGGTCAGCCGAGTGTTGGCATCCCTAGCAGACACCATTTTTTTTGGAAAGCTGGATCTGGCCCAAGCGTACCAGCAATTGCCGGTGGACGCAGCCACGGCCAAGGCCCAAACCATAGTCACACATCAAGGCGCTTTCCGAGTAAAGCGCCTCCAGTTCGGGGTCAGTGTGGCCCCGGGGATTTTTCAGAGCCTAATGGATTCTTTCTTAAAAGGGATTCCCGGGGTCCAGCCATTCTTTGACGATGGGCTGATCACTGCAGCAACGAAAGAGGAATTCACCTGCTGCCTCCGCACTGTACTACAGCGTTTCAACAAGGCGGGGCTCAAAGAAAAGAATGAAAAATGTCTATTGGGGGTCCCTACAATAGACTTTTTGAGGTACACGGTGGATGCGAATGGGATCCACCCATTGAAGGACAAAATCATGGCCATTTGGGACGCGCCAGCCCCCATTAACAAAGCCGAATTGCAATCATTCCTCAGTGTCCTCAACTTTTACCACGCTTTCCTCCCCCACAAGGTGGCGGTAGCGGAACCCTTGCATAGGCTCTTAGACAAAAGGACTCTGTGGGTTTGGGACTGCCGGCAAGCAGTCACCTTACAGGCCATTAAAGGCCTCCTGTCATCCAACAGCTTGCTGGCGCACTTCGACGAGAGGATGCCTGTCATTTTGGCCTGCAACGCCTCCCCCTAAGGGGTGGGCACTGTCCTGGCCCATGTGATGCCAGACGGCAGGGAGGTCCCAGTGGCCTATTACTCCAGAACATTGCAGAAACCAGAGCACAAATTGACAAGGAGGGCCTGGCAATCATGGCAGAAGTAAAAAAAATTCATGATACAGCCAGCCCTTTACCATCCATATGGACCACAAGCCCTTACTTAGCCTCTTCGCCCCTGACCGACAAACGCCCCAGATTTTGTCACCCAGGGTATTATGGTGGTTCATTTTCTTGGCGGGGTACCAGTATGGTCTTCAGTACAGGCCAGGGAAAGCCATAGGCCACGTGGACACCCTCAGCTGCCTGCCGCTGCCATCAGAAGATCCGGATCCAGCCCCAGCACACCAGATCCTACTTCTAGAGTCCCTCCTGGATCGCCCAGTGCACGCAAAAGACATTGCACGCTGCTTGGCCAAGGACAAAATACTCTCCTGAACTTTGAACTGGGTGTAGATGGGATGGCCCATGGGCCGGGTGGGGCCGGAGTTTTGGGCATTTGCGTCTCGCAGGGATGAGCTCTCTGTCCATAAGGGGTGTTGTCTATGAGGGAACAGGGTGGTGGTGTCACCAGTTCTGAGACACCGAGTCCTCATGGCACTGTACAAAACCCACCCAGGAATCGTGCACGTGAAGGCACTTGCCCGCAGTTATATATGGTGGCCCAGGATGGACGATGCGATAGAGTCTTGGGTTGCCCGATGCCAGCCCTGCTAGGAGACCCGGCCAGTGCCTCCCCGGGCTCCGGTGCAGCACTGGGAATCCACATGAAACCTCTGGTCCTGGTTGCACCAGGGACAAATGTTTTTCTTAATTGTGGACCCATACTCGAAATGGCTGGAGGTGCTCCCAGTTGCATCCACCTCCTCCCGGGCCGCCATCGGCAGTCTCCGCCAGGTGTGCGCCACGCATGGCCTCCCGGACACACTGGTCTCGGATAATAGAACGGCCACATCGGGAGAATTCCAGGACTTCTGCGCCTGCAACCTCATTAGGTACATCAGGTCAGCCCCCTTCCACCTGGCCACCAACGGCCAGGCCGAAAGGATGGTGCGGACGACTAAAGAATCGCTCCGCTGCATCATCCAGGGGGACTGGGAGGGCCACCTTGCAGAATTCTTACTATCACAGCACAATATCTCCTCCTCGGCCACAACCCGCAGTCCTGCCAAACTTCTCATGGGCTGCCAGGTAGCCACCCTACTAGACCGATTGCACCCAGACAGAGCCCTCAACCTGCAGGAGGTTCCAGAGTTGATCTGGGAACCTAATACAGGGGACCTACAGGGGCTAAGAACTTTGGGGGGGGGGGTGCTTGGATTGCAGCAAGGGTTGCCAGGGTGCTGGGGTCTGTAATGTACAAGGTTACAACAGAGGGGGGGGGTACACCATAAGGTGGCACATCGACCAGCTGAGGTCCCGCGAGAGCCCTGAGGTAGAAGTCAAGGATTACAGTCCTGACAACCAGACCGCCACCTCCCAACTGCCGCAGCAGAGGCAGGGGCCCAGAGCTCCGCCCATCAGAGGGGGGCCGGCAGTCACAGAGGCCCAGGATCCGCCAGCTGAGAGCGATACAGCGACAGCCCCTCCACTCACTGCCACTGCAACTGAATCTGTTCCACCACCCCCTCCGGGGCTCGGCCGGTCCACCAGAGAGCATCGCAAGCCAGCCTACCTCAATGACTACGGTCGTTTTCGCACTTACCTTATTCCGGAGCGACGTCCCTCTTCACCGCGCAGCGTCTGCGCGGATTTCGCACTACTTGCTCTGCAGAACCTGGAAGTCCCGCGGCTTTTGCGTCGCAAATGTAAACTGGTTTTTGGCGGTTTACATTTGCAATGCAAAAGCCGCAGGACTTCCGGGTTCTGTGGAGCAAGTAGTGCGAAATCCGCGCAGACGCTGCGCGGTGAAGAATGACGTCGCTCCGGAATAAGGTAAGTGCGAAAACGACCTACGTCAGCTAGGCTTGTGAACTAAGGGGGGAGGGATGTTGTATATGTGCTTAGAATTGTATCTATAAGCTGGAGTTCTTGCCTGGCTTACTGGGGCCTGAAGGACAGAGCTTGGTGACTCGGGAACACTAGGCAGCAGGATCCAAATCCTACTACCCTGCTCCAATCAAGAGCCCCCGGCTGGTTTGAATGGTCCAGTCTTTGGGTGTGTATATATAGTGGGCCCTGCGGCCTAGTCTTCAGTCTTCGTAGGCAGCACTATACCATGCTGTATTCAATAAAGGAACTATGTTCACTACCACCTCGCCTCATAATTGTATAGAACCCACTATATTAAACGCTACACTATATTGTATGCTACATCTCTGGCAGGTGTACTAAATTATATCAGCTCAGCATCCACCTTCAAATGCTTCTTGAATTATAGTTGTCATCATAAAACCTTACTCCCATCATCCTATGCGATCACAGTGGCTTGATGAAGATTTCCATCGGTCTGCTTGATAGGTTTTGGTTATTTTCCCTTTTTTTGTGTGGGGGAAAAATATTAGAAAGTTTATCGAATCTTAGAGTTCAGTAGGATTCTCACAGGGGGGGTTGAACAATGGTGCCCAGAAGCAAGTATTTGAGGGGGGGCAGGGTTTAAGAAAGAAAGAGCACAATAAAATGCAGAGGTTCTGGAGCACCACTCCTGTGAGTTCCTGCCCAAAATGAGACCTGGACAACCAAGCCATATACAAGCATAGGAGTTCCTGCTAGTTATATGTTCTCACAGTCACTGCACCAATATTCATGTGTTCCATGCTAGTGTGTGCGTAAGGAAAGTCAGGATCACTCATCCGTAGAACAAAAGAGCTAATGTGAATTGTCCCTCGGGGGGGGGGGGCATTTTCCAGCTTGAAGAGGGGTGGAAACTTTGATAAAAACTTTAAATTATCTACAGAACTGGTGATTTCTTGTGGTTCTGTGAAAAAGCCTCTTCAATCTAAACCCTCACAAGCTAGTATTATGTATTTATTTTACTTCATTTATACTCTTTTTCTGTTCCATAGGAACCCATAAGGGCTTATAGCTTTGTCTCCTTCTCCATGTTACGGATTATTTCTGTTAAGAAACTAATCTGATCGGCTGGGCCATTTTTACACCATCATATGCACTTGAAACACAAAGAACGCTGAAAACACAAAGAACTTTTTTTTTTCTAGCTCAAGGAAACAAAATGGTGCAAAAATAGTAATGGGATCCCTTCTCAAAGGAAGAGCAAAATCAAAATGGAGATGTTTGACTCAAACCAACACTCTTGAGAAACAGTGTCATCTCTAGTTGTGATGTTTAACGTCAGTAGACATGAGATAGTGGTCATGTGTTTTAGCAGTAAGATTCCTAACCAGGGTTTCAGAAATAAATCCAGGGAGGAAGTGACTTGACCTCTACTTTTCTGATTTTTCCAGGTCCTAAATCTGGCAAATTTTCTACTCGGTTTCTTCATCCTCACTGTGGACACCACCACCCCCCCACACACACACACACGGCTTGTGTCCACATGGGTCCCAGCATAGGGCGTTTTCGCACTGACCTTAATCGGCAGCAATGTCCCTCTTCACCGCGCAGGATCTACGCGGATTTCGCACCAATTGCTGCGGAGCACCCTGAAGAGCTGCAAAGTCCGGCGGCTTTTGTGGCGCAAATGGAAACCGCCAAAAACCAGTTTCCATTTGCGCCGCAAAAGCCGCGGGACTTTGCGGCTCTTCCGGGTGCTCCGCAGCAATTGGTGCGAAATCCGCGCAGACCCTGCACGGTGAAGAGGGACGTCGCTGCCGATTAAGGTCAGTGCGAAAATGCCCATAGTCTTTTTGGTGGTCAAAAGAAGGCTCCTTAGGGTTGCCAACTCTGGGTTCAAAAATATGATGATGGTGATGATGATAATATTGGATTTACATCCTGCCCTTCACTCTGAATCTCTGAATACCTGGAGATTTGACTGTGGACCATGGAATTTAGAGAGGAGAGGGGCCTTGGGAAGGTATAATGTCATGCAGCCTACCTTCCAAAGCAGCCGTTTTCTCTGGAAGAAGTGGAATAAATGTTTAAAATAAATAAATAATAAGTGATTTATCATGAGGTTTTTGCCAAGTAACACTCAGATAGACCTCGACTATGAAGGCATAGGTGAAGCTTTATTGATAGATTACCGTTCAGACCTTTCCCTTACGAAGGCCTTGCCGAAAGTGAAACTAAGAACCACAGATATCATTAAGTAATTCAGGAAAGTGTGGGTTTCCCCTGCCCAGACCTTCTAAGACATAACTCTTCACAAAATGGTTCACAGTCCTCCTTATCTCCTGAGATACCTCCTATTCCCAACCTCTGTCTCCAGGAGGGAGGGGGATGGCCCCCACATTCCCAGGCAGCTACCAGCATCTCCTCTGTGAGAGACAAGTACCGTTTTCGCACACAGCTTACCTCGCAGTCACAATTCTGTTCCCTCCGCAGCGTCCTGTCGGATTTCGCACCATCTGCGCCGGAGTTACAGGAAGTGCCGCAGCTTCTGCGTAGCAAACGTAAACTGGGTTTTAGCGGTTTACGTTTGCTATGCAAAAGCCGCGGCACTTCCTGTAACTCTGGCGCAGATGGTGCGAAATCCAACTGGACTCTGCGGAGGGAACAGGATTGTGACTGTGAGGTTAGCTGTGTGCAAAAATGGTTAAGATAACTTTCCACAGACCGTCCCAAGAACATTACATACATTCAGCACACCAGCACATGACCCCGTAGCATACTATATAATAAGACACACATGTGGCTCTTTCACACATATTGGGTGGCTCTTAACAATTTTGACAGTTTTTCTCCCTTTTAAAATGGCAATCGTTATTTCTCTATGGTACAGTTCCAGCCTAGAGAGGTCTCTCTTCGTCTTTCTTGATCTGAGTCTTGGACTCAATTCCTTCCTAGTTCAAAGGTCGGATGTCACAGCTCTTGTTGTCCTTATAGGCTCTGATTTATTGTCCAGCCCCTTTTAGTTTCACTTCCTGTCACAGCTTAGACTGATCTCGTGTCTAATCTCGCAGTTTTTTGAGCTGCATGAAGAAACCGCAACCACAAAAATTCACAACAATATGTCCTTTCTCCAAAATATCTTTGAAGGCAATTGTTTTTACGGCGTTCAGTTTTCCCAAGCTGAATTCTTTTCCTGCTGTGCCCCCACTCAGCTCAGTTCATTCTAGGTTCTGCAGTTTATGGGCATATATACACGGCAACTCTCTTTTCTTTCTTCTGCGTCACCAGCCTCCCATTGCCAGCTTTCACTCTTATCTTGAAAGGTTTTTTTTTTTTTTTTGCTGTTGTTCACATCCAAAGCCACAGAGCTCAGCTTAACAAGGTAAAAGTTTTTTTTCCATTCAATTATGCTTTGCCTTCGTCTGTTATTAATCCACTCAGTGTTTAAACTATATTCAAAGTCTCTCAGAGTGAAGATAAGAATGATGAGTCTACCTTTTAGATGTTCTCAACTCCCCCGGCTGCTATTTTCTTGCAATTAAAATCAGTCCTTCTAGCGTGCTTGGATTCCGACAGCCTTAAGTGACCGAAGTCACTTTAGAGTCACTGCAGACGATGGTTGACATTCCATTGCCGGACATCAAGAAATGAAGGAGTCAGCTCCCTGACTGCTCCAGTTCGATATCAACAGCATTAAAGGAAGATAAGTCGTCTTGGGTTAACCCTTGCCTAGGGTTAATGAGCATAGACCTTATCAGGGGTCTTTAATACCCTGAACAGTGACAATAAAATCCCCCTCTGTTAGGGAGCTGCAGACTGTCTTCCAGCCAAACAGGAAGTCCATATTGGGTGGCTCTTGAAGCCCCCACCGCCCCATCAACCAGCTTGAAGAAGGCATTTGTTCTTTTTCAAATCCCTTCTTCTTCTTCTGCTGGCGGCTTGGAAAATGCATTTAAAGTTAAAGTTGCTTTCTTTCTACTTCTCCCTCCCCATCTATTTTCCTTCCTCCCTCCCTCCCTGTCTTGCTACTCTCAAGCATCTAACCTTCATGACTTGTGGCTCTCAAACATCTGATGTTTATTCTATGTGGCTCTTATATTGAGCAAGTTTGGCCACCCCTGTACTATATGCTACATAACAAGGAAGGCATGACGGGAGACTCAAGAAGGAAGACATGCGCAGGAAACATTATTTGGATCCTGACGTTTATGTAGTCTGGAGAGCAGCTGTAATTCTGGGATATCTCCAGCTTTGACTAGGTCTCTTCCTCCCTCTTTCCTCAGTGGAAAACTTGGTAAGAATATTGCCCATTGTTTGGACCATGTGCATGCCATATTGGGCCAATCCTGAACCAGATTTCCAGTGCGTTAACATTTGCTTAAGTTTTGTCCGAAAATTTGTTCTCCTGTCTCCTTAAGAAGACAAGTGTATCGTGATTAATAGGGAAGGCATAAAATGCCCTTTATTGACAGAATATTTTCACCGGGCTAACAAGTGTCGTAATGAGACAGATGGATCTCTTCTCTGTACCCTTCACAGATCAATTCAAACCTATTAGGCGTTTAAGTTGCTTTGCTGCTTTTGCCTAAAGTAACAAAATATGCATCTCTGTTGATAAAGTGTCCTACCAGTGGAAATAAAATTACTCTAAGTAATGTTTATCATAATGTGGATTAACACATCTGTGCTGCACAGTCTATAATGCTCCGGGGAATCTTTATCTCTGCCAAGTCTTAATGGCTTGCAACACTTTGGGCTGCAGCGCTTCCCCCAACGTCCCCAGCTTCAATTTTAAGGCATTTGAGGGAAGAGAGAGGAGGAGGAGGAGGTGGAAAATAGTGGATGTGATCAACATTTAGCCTTCTCTATTCCCTTCCCGCCCCCCCAAAAAACACTAAAAAAACTGGAGTGGATCCATTTCTTGGAGAGCTATTTTTACAAGAACTGGTATATTATGCAAGTATGGGTATTAAGTACTCAGTTTCCATACCTGGTTGGGGTTGGGGGAGTTATATGTCTGTCCTCCAGTTCATATCTAGGATAATGAAGATGATATAGCCAGGGCTTGTTGTTTTGTTTTGAGCAGGAATGCACAGGAACACAATTCCGGCTGGCTTAGCAACAGGGGGTGTGGCCTAATATGCAAATAAGATCCTGCTGGACTGTGAAACACTGCCGCCATCAGGGGGTGTGACCAAATACGCAAATGAGTTCCTGCTGGCCTTTTTCTACCCCAAAAAAGCCCTGGATATCACAACATCTGTAATGATGATAAAGTTTTTGGTGTTGTCTTTAACAAAAAGGGATGGTGGGATGGTGGGACGGAGGGATGGTGACTCAGTGGTAGAGCATCTGCTTGGTAAGCAGAAGGTCCCAGGTTCAATCCCCAGCATCTCCAACTAAAAAGCGTCCAGGCAAATAGGTGTGAAAAACCTCAGCTTGAGATCCTGGAGAGCTGCTGCCAGTCTGAGCAGACAATACTGACTTTGATGGACCAAGGGTCTGATTCAGTATAAGGCAGCTTCATATGTTCAAAAAGGTCATTGCAGGGAAAGTAAGTTGCTCAAGTACCCAGTGGATTTTAGTTGCGGGGTTGGCAGCTAAGATTGCCAAGTCCTCTTCATCCCCAGGCGGTGGACATTCACGTGCATGACGCGCGCACATGCAATGAAATAACATCATGCGGGGAACCTCCCCCTGCATCGCTGGCGCGATGACGTCACCCAGCAGTGACATCATCAAAATGGCAGCGCCCATGCGTGGTCACTCTAGGCATTTCCGGGAAAACTATGGTTTTCCCAGACGCTCTAGCTATTGTTTTCCTGGACGCATCTCCCAAATGGCTAGAGCATCCGGGAAAACCATAGAGTTTCCCTGGAAATGCCTAGAGCGGCCCCGCACGCACGGGCGCCGCCATTTTGATGATGTCACTTCTGGGTGACGTCATCACGCCAGCGATGCAGGGGGAGGTTCCCCACATGGTCTGGGGGCTTGGCAGCCCTATTGGCAGCTCTGGATTGGGACATTCTTGGAGGTTTGGGGGGTGAAGCTTGAGGAGGGCATGGTTTTGGGAGGGGAGGGACCTCAGCAGGGTATAGCGCCATATTGTCCACCCTCCCAAGCTTTCCGTATTCTCTAGGGCAACTCTTCGCTGTAGAGAATAGTTGTAATTCCGGAAGATCTCCAGCCACCATCTGCAGGTTGCAGACTCTATTTATTTAGCAGATAAGCAATTAAAGATCCTGCCAGCTTATTGTAGGGTTGCCAATCCCCAGTTGGGGGCAGGAGAACCCCTGGCTTGGAGGCCTTTCTCCCTGCTTCAGGGTTATCAGAAAGTGGGGAGGGGAATGTCTGCTAGGCACTCCATTATACACTATGGATTTTGGTTCCTATAGGGCATAATGGAGAATCAGTCTGTGGGTATCTGGGGCAGCTGTTGTTGTTTTTTTTAAGATAGAGGCAGCACATTTTAAGCATACTTAATAGTGTACAATTCATAGAATTGGACCCCCGGTCCAATCTTTTTGAAACTGTGGGGGTGGAGGAGGTTGAGAAATCTGGCGCCTTTCCTCAACCTCCTCCATCCCCACAGTTTCAAAAAGATTGGACCAGGCGGTCCAATTCTATGAGCCCCCAGAGAAGGTGACCCCATCCATTATTTCCAAATGGAGGGAAGGCATTTAAAAGGAGCACAGTCCCTTTAAATGTGTTGGCCAGAACTCCCTTGGGAGTTCAGTTGTGTTTGTCACACCTTTGCTCCTGGCTCCACCCCCAAAGTCCCCAGATATTTCTTGAGTTGGACCTGGCAACCCTAGGCTTATGCCATCCTCCCAGAGTGGGATAAGCTGGAGAAGGGGTAATAGACCAGGGGAATAGGGTTGCCAATCCCCAGGTGGGGGCAGGGGATCCCCCAGTTTGGAGGCCCTCCCCCCGCTTCAGGGTCATCAGAAAGCTGGGGGAGAAGAGGGAAATGGCTGCTGGGCACTCCATTATTCCCTATGGAGACTTATTCCCACAGGAAATAATGGAGAATTGATCTGCGGGTATCTGAGGCTCTGGGGGGACTGTTTTGTGAGGTAGAAGCACCAAAATTTCAGTATAGCATCCAGCGCATCTCCCCAAAATATCCTCCAAGTTTCAAAAAGATTCGACCAAGGAGTCCAATTCTATGAGTCCCAAAGAAAGTGCCCCTATCCTTCATTATTTCCTATGGAAGATAGGCATTTAAAAGGTATGCAGTCACTTTAAATGTGATGGCCAGAACTCCCTTTGGAGTTCAATGATGCTTATCCCACCCTTGCTCCTGGCTCCACCCCCAAACTCTCCTGGCTCCACCACCAAAGTCCCCAGATATTTCTTGAATTGGACTTGGCAACCCTACAGGGGAACAAGAGGACAGCTGCTTCCAAAACAGGAATGGGGAAGGCAGTGCCTTTCCTAAATGGATGACAATCTCAGCTCTGATTTGTACATATACATTTTTTTGGATTGCAAGCCAGACCTTAGGGATCTCTTTCCCTGTGGAGTTACAGTTATCCACCATGCAAGCATGACTGAAGTTCACCAATGTTGCTGTTCCCCATGAAGCAGAGGACCCAGCCTGCCGTAGAACCGAACCTGTGTTTCACCCACCCTTGACTCTGTGTCAAGACAGGTCAAATGAGTCTTGCTAATTAAGCTCAGAGAGATTTGTAGCACAGAACCGCTAATGTTGCTAATTAAGTTCAGGGTCTGTCCAATTGCCATGCTTAAGGTCAGGGAGAAGTTTCAAATGGGGTCGGATTAGTTAATAACCTTGGTGGTATTTTGACTTTTCCTTAGCATGTAGCATAGCTCACTTCCTTGACTCACTCTGAAGCTGTCTCAAAATCATCTACAGTTATTGCTTTCATAAGAACGTAAGAGAAGCCATGTTGGATCAGGTCAATGGCCCATCCAGTCCAACACTCTGTGTCACACAGTGGCCAAAAACCCAGGTGACATCAGGAGGTCCGTCATAAGAACATAAGAGAAGCTATGTTGGATCAGGCCAATGGCCCATCCAGTCCAACACTCTGTGTCGCACAGTGGCCAAAAGCCCAGGTGCCATCAGGAGGTCCGTCATAAGAATATAAGAGAAGCTATGTTGGATCAGGCCAGTGGCCCATCCAATACGACATTCTGTGTCACACAGTGGCAAAAAACCCCAAAAACCCAAGTGCCATCAGAAGGTTCACAATTCGAGCTAGAAGCCCTTCCACTTTGCCTCCCCCCAAGCACCAAGAATACAGAGCATCACTGCCCCAGACAGTTCCAACAATACATGGCGTTCTCTAGTATGGGTTGATTTGGAGAGCGTTGACAACAGAGATGCCAGCCTCCAGGAGGGACCTGGGGATCCCCTGTAATTACAGCTCATCTCCAGACTACAGAGACCAGTTCATCTGGAGAAAATGGCAGCTTTGGAGGGTGGACTCCAGGGGTGGAATTCTAGCAGAAGCTCCTTTGCATATCAGGCCACACACCCCTAATGTTGCCAATTCTCTGAGAACTTACAAAAAAGAGCCTTGTAAGCTCTTGGAGGATTGGCTGCATCAGGTGTGTGTGGCCTAATAGGCAAAGGAGCTCCTGCTAGAATTCCACCCCTGGTGGACTCTACGGCACTGTATCCCACTGAGGTCCCTGTCCTTCCCAGGCTCTGTCCCCAAATCTGCAGGAGTTTCTTAACCTGGATCTGGTAATTCTACCCCCCATCCCCTACCGGTGGCTGGAGGTAGGGGGACCTGGCAACTGTACTTGGCAAAGATGGTTCTGCCTTTGGAGCAGAGGGTTGTATGGGATAGCTTTTTAGTACCACCTTTGCTTAGTTCTGCATAATCCTAATATGAGTTTAAGGATAAAATTATCTCCCCTCCCCTCCCACCCCCCGTCCTTGCATTGTATTTCTGTTTATGAATGAAACTGAGCTATCAGAGTGATTCTGCTGAAAAAGCTTCCAGCTATCACATCTCACACCTACAGTATTGCTGAAATGCAAGGATATCGATTGCTCGTGTTTGAAGCCTGGACAAATTGTTAATTAATCTACATTTCTTTGAAAACTTGCACCCTTTCTACGTGCTGATCTAATATAGTCAGTTTCAAGCCCGGTTATTTAAGATATCTAGGCAAATGGTGAGCTTTAAAAGATATTGATTCTCTCCTCTGTGGGTAGGAGTGTGCCAGTTCATGACACAAACACTGCAGAATTGTTTGTGGGTAGAATTCCACAGCGTTTGTGTCATAAACTGGCAAGACATTGTAATATCAGAGTATTAGATTTGAATACACACACAGATGGGGGGGCGGGGGTTGTAGCAAGAACTCCTTTGTATATTAGGCCACACACCACTGATGTAGCCAATCCTCCAAGAACTTACAGGGCTCTTATTTGTGCAAAGGAGTTCCTGCTACAAAAACTGCCCTGCATACACACACACACACACACACACACATGCACAAAAGGAGCATATCTTTTGAGCCAACTTGGGGTACGATAGTGAAGCCCAAGCCTTCTTTTTTTTTTTTTTTTTGACACAGAAAAGCTTTATTGGTATAAAGTTCAAGGTACAAAGGTGGTAGTACATCAGCAGATGCATAGCATATACCAATATATAGTGAGGAAGTGGATACATACAATGTTAACCATTAAAAAACTAATTACAACAGTAGTTGGCATGACATTAATATAGCATGGTGTGAGTCATTAGGGTTTCTGCTGTCTTTTGAGACTTTATCAATAAAGGGACGCCATTTACACACAAAGTCCGAGGAAGCGGTCTGGGAGGAGCAACGAGGATCTAAGTCATAGGTGAGCTTATCTAAGACAAAATAATCCCATAGTTTCAGCCACCATGCCTGTCTCGAGGGAGGAGTTTGTTGCTTCCAAACCAGGGCAATTGCAAATTTAGCTGCCATGAACATATGTGAAATTAGTTCCTCCGCGTGCTCAGGAATGCGTGAGGTGCCTACAAGGTTCAGGAGAGCGTACTCCGGCGTGAAAGGTGGGGAGTATGAGGTGAGGGCATGTACTTCTTGGTAAATTAGCCTCCAAAAGCTTTGTATAACGGGGCAGAGCCACCAGGAGTGAAAGAATGTGCCTCTCTGGCCGCAGTTCTTAAAACAAAGGGGCGAAGTAGAGAAGGAGTGTGATAATTGCACCGGGGTCTTATACCAGCGTGTGAGAACTTTAATGGCTTGAAGTTGCACATTCATTGCCTTCGTTTTATATATGGAAGAACTCCAAATAGCCTGCCACTGCTCTTTGGTTAGTTCGGTACCCAGATCTCGGTGCCAGGCTCCTTGATAGGAGTAAGCCTTCTCATCTTATGAAGTGAGAGAGAATTCAGCCCCCAAATAATGCAACACAGATGTTCTGTAGCCCAATAACCTTGAGATGACCCGTTCCTCCGTAATATGACTTAGCGCCGCGACAATGTCAAAAACTCAATAAATTGACTGCGCAAGAAGAAAATACGAAGTAATCCCAGGTTATATGCATAGAACCATTTCTCAGAACTATTTTTAACTAAACTGACGATTATCAGCGCTGACATCTCTGCCAGCCTCATTCAAGGCAGAAGAGACAGTGAGATATGTTTGGTTCTTCCAAGGTAACTGGTTGGCCCCTGTATGAAACAGTACACTCAGGGCTCTTTTCCTAGCAGGAGCTCCTCTGCATATTAGGCCACACCCCCTGATGTAGCCAATCCTCCTGGAGCTTACAGTTTTGTCCTGTACTAAGAGCCCTGTAAGCTCTTGGAGGATTGGTTACATCAGGGGTGTGTGGCCTAATGTGCAGAGGAGTTGCTACTAGGAAAAGAGCACTGAGTACACTGGACTAGACCACTGGTCAGATCCAGCAGGCAGTATTTATATGGTTGAGATGTGATCATTGGACGAGGGATGCTGCAATTTTCCCCTCAAACATGTTCAACTGTCGGTTTTACCGAGTTTGAAGGTGGCAAAGAGCTGGGAAATGACTGTACAGTTGTTGAAAAAAATCAAGTTTCTGTTTGTCGTCAGCAAATAGGATGCAAGCTGAACTGAATAGGTGCTCAAGCATCCCTCGGTTGGATACAGTCCATCAGCATCTTATAACGGACAGCTGACAGCGTCAAAAATCAGTTTGGAGAGGCATTCTTCCCATAATGCTGGTTGTATGCAGCGAAGGTTTGCAGTTCTTCTTTTTTTTTATGTATATAAAGGCCCTGATCTGGATAGCCCAGGTTAGCCCAGTCTTGTTAAATCTCCAAAGCTAAGCAGTGGTTGGCCATGTTTGCGCGGACTCTTATCTGGGAGAACCGGGTTTGATTCCCCACTCCTCCACTTGCACCTGCTGGAATGGCCTTGGGTCAGCCATAGCTCTGGCAGAGGTTGTCCTTGAAAGGGCAGCTGCTGTGAGAGCCCTCTCAGCCCCACCCACCTCACAGGGTGTCTGTTGTGGGGGAGGAAGATCAAGGAGACTGTGAGCCGCTCTGAGACTCTGTCCTTGAAAGGGCAGCTGCTGTGAGAGCCCTCTCCAGCCCCACCCACCTCACAGGGAGTCCGTTGTGGGGGAAGAAGATAAAGGAGATTGTGAGCCGCTCTGAGACTCTGTCCTTGAAAGGGCAGCTGCTGTGAGAGCCCTCTCAGCCCCACCCACCTCACAGGGTGTCTGTTGTGGGGGAGGAAGATCAAGGAGACTGTGAGCCGCTCTGAGACTCTGTCCTTGAAAGGGCAGCTGCTGTGAGAGCCCTCTCCAGCCCCACCCACCTCACAGGGTGTCCATTGTGGGGGAAGAAGATAAAGGAGATTGTGAGCCGCTCTGAGACTCTGTCCTTGAAAGGGCAGCTGCTGTGAGAGCCCTCTCAGCCCCACCCACCTCACAGGGTGTCTGTTGTGGGGGAGGAAGATCAAGGAGACTGTGAGCCGCTCTGAGACTCTGTCCTTGAAAGGGCAGCTGCTGTGAGAGCCCTCTGCAGCCCCACCCACCTCACAGGGTGTCCGTTGTGGGGGAAGAAGATAAAGGAGATTGTGAGCCGCTCTGAGACTCTGTCCTTGAAAGGGCAGCTGCTGTGAGAGCCCTCTCAGCCCCACCCACCTCACAGGGTGTCTGTTGTGGGGGAAGAAGATAAAGGAGATTGTGAGCCGCTCTGAGACTCTGTCCTTGAAAGGGCAGCTGCTGTGAGAGCCCTCTCAGCCCCACCCACCTCACAGGGTGTCTGTTGTGGGGGAGGAAGATCAAGGAGACTGTGAGCCGTTCTGAGACTCTGAGATTCAGAGTATAGGGCTGGGTATAAATCCAATATCATCTTCATCATCTTCCATCCTTCTTTCTTCTTCATCATCATCAACCAGTGTGGTGTAGTGGTTAAGTGTGAGGACTCTTATCTGGGAGAACCGGGTTTGATTCCCCGCTCCTCCACTTGCAGCTGCAGGAATGGCCTTGGGTCAGCCATAGCTCTGGCAGAGGTTGTCCTTGAAAGGGCAGCTCCTGGGAGAGCCCTCTCAGCCCCAACCACCTCACAGGGTGTCTGTCGTAGGGGAGGAAGATCAAGGAGATTGTGAGCCGCTCTGAGATTCAGAGTGGAGGGCGGGATATAAATCCAGCGTCTCCTTCCTCTTCTAGTATTTGGATGGGAGACCTCCAAGGAGTAACAGGGTCCTGATGTGGAGGCAGGCAAAGGCAAGCCATCTCTGAATGTCACTTTCCTTGAAAACTCTACAACGGTTATGGGCTCACAGTTCATAATAGAGAAATAACAAACAACTGAACACTGTGATATAGCTGGCTAACATAACTATAAACTTTTATCAACAATCTTCACCACGTAAGGAGGAAGTACAATGTTATAAAAGAGTCCACCCAGTATATTTTTACTAAAGAATCCATCCAATGAGTACCCGGTTTAGACTCATTTCATTGAATTCTTTCTTAAGGATGTAACTGTCCATGTCAAGGACACCCTCCAAGTTTCAAAAAACATTGGATTGGACCAGGGGGTCCAATTTTATGAGCCCCCAAAGAAGATGCCTCTGTCCATTATTTTCAAATGGAGGGCAGACATTTAAAAGTCCCCTTAATGGGTGGATGTAATGGGGTGGAATCCTCCAAGGGCTTACAAAAAAGAGCCTTGTAAACTCTTCAAGGATTGGCTGCATCAGGGATGTGTGACATAATAGTCAAGGGAACTCCTGCTAGAATTCCACCCCTGGTGATAACTATAGCCCAACTTGAAGGCTGGCAACCCTAAAGAAGAACCAGCATTGCCTCCCAACTTCATGATCATGGACAGAGCTCTACAGTTTAGGAAGGCCCTAAAGTGTCGATGTGCTTAGAGCCTAAGAGGGTGATCCTTAGTGACGCAGGAATGAAGGTTGCACACAGTAGTTGTAAAACCACTATATACATTTATTTACACATCAATCACTCTCCACTCTGACAATATGCTCCGCTGCTCTCCAACTTCATTAACCCACACACACCAAAGTGTCTCTGTACATTTATACATTGAGCAGCCAATCAGCAACTTGCTGTGTCATGCTGACTGTGCTGGCTGATGCAATATCCCTGGCACCCGGCCACCTACTGTCATCTAGATGATCTAGCCTCTAGCATTAGTTTCACTTTCCCAGCATGTGCTATAAGCTGTCACTTCTCTCATATACAAGCGACATAAAGAAGAGCGGTCCATTTAAATGTGATGGCCAGAACCCCCTGTGGAGTTCAATGATACTTGTCACAACCTTGCTCCTGGCTCCACCCCCAAAGTCCCCAGATATTTCTTGAATTGGACCTGGCAACCCTAGTTGCTATAAGTCAGCTGTGACTTGACAACATCATCATCAACCACAAAAACAGCAACAAGGTATATAAAGGTATCTTAAGCTGAGTCAGACCTTTACCTAACACGCTATAGCAGGGGTGGCCAACGGTAGCTCTCCAGATGTTTTTTGCCTACAACTCCCATCAGCCCCAGCCAGCATGGCCAATGGCTGGGGCTGATGGGAGTTGTAGGCAAAAAAAAAATCTGGAGAGCTACCGTTGGCCACCCCTGCTCCATAGTGTATTCTGAATTGTGGCAGCTGAGAACTTCAGTCTCAGGCACTGTCTTTCTTCACACTCGCTACTCGAGGCCTAAAAGTGGAGGTGAGAGGAATTGAACCTTCAGCCTTCTGCATACAAAGTTTGTCTCCCCACAGAGCCGAGCCACTCCCTGGATTCAAATATGAATCTGGCACACAAAAAAAGCATCCACTTAGAGAAATGCGTTTTCACCCAGAAGGCCTGGGAAGGAATGCATACACACCAGGAAGATTAAAGCAGTAATTTTCAAAACTGCGTGCAGCTGAGAGGCCTTCTAGAGAACTGCAAGAAATAAACCAAAGTATCCTGTAGGCTAAAATAACCATCCACAGAGGATGCTGCGTGATGCACTTGTCCTCTCACATTTCCTTAGCTGTGATTGGTGCTGCAGTTCCTCCCAGTGCAGAGATACAGGGAAACTGCCTGCGCTCAGAAGAGGTGTGCTCAAAACAGTGACTCCTGCAGAAATAGAAGAAGAAGAAGATATTGGATTTATATCCCGCCCTCCACTCCGAAGAGTCTCAGAGTGGCTCACAATCTCCTTTACCTTCCTCCCCCACAACAGACACCCTGTGAGGTGGGTGAGGCTGGAGAGGGCTCTCCCAGCAGCTCCCCCTTCAAGGACAACCTCTGCCAGAGCTATGGCTAACCCAAGGCCATTCCAGCACGTGCAAGTGGAGGAGTGGGGAATCAAACCCGGTTCTCCCAGATAAGAGTCCGCACACTTAACCACTACACCAAACTGGCTGCTCTGAAGGTGCATAGTTATTACTCTTACTCACTTGAAACATGAGAGTAAACCTGGAGTAAAGTGAGAGTAAATTGGAGTAAAGTGTATTTGGGATGGTTACTCGCCTGATCAATCACTCCCTCCAGCAATCAGAGACGATGTCTCAACCAGAGGACCAATGGTTATGCCACATGGATCCCAGAGCTTGCAGAGCAAGTATATGATAAAGAAGAAGAGATGGGATTCATCCCCACTCTTTACTACCTGAAGGAGTCTCAGAGCAGCTTACAATCTCCTTTCTCTTCTCTGCCCCACAACAGACATCCTGTGAGGTAGGTGGAGAGAGAGCTTGTAGAGAGAGCTCTACAAGAACTGTCCTTGAGCAGAACAGCTGTGAGAAAATTATGGTGAACCCAAGGTCACATCAGCGAGTACATGTGAAGAAGTGGGGAATCAATCCCGGTCCTCCAAGATAAGAGTCCACGCACTTAACGACTTCACCAAACTGGATCTTCTTCAGGTAGTCCCACAAATAGCCTTCCTATGTAACAGTAGAACTCTACCCATGATCATAAAGTTGGGAGACGATGGCTCTTCTTTAGGGTTGCCAGCCTTCCAGTTGGGCCAGAGTTCTCCCAAAATTACATCTGATCTCCAGACCACAGCAATTACTTGCCCTGGAGAATCTGGAGAAAACCTGGAAAAAAATGATGAAAACCTGGAGAAAATGGCAGCTTGGGAGGGGGGATTCTGGCATCATATGCCTTCTGAGCTCCCTTCCCAGCTGCTATTTCCCAAATCTCCAGGAGGTTCTCAACTCTGGGTTGGCAAACCTATACAGCTCTGGGGAGGGTGGAGTTTGGGGAGGGACCTCAGCAGGCTGTAATGCCAGAGATGCTACCCTCCAAGGAATGAAGAAGAAGACTGCAGATTTATACACCACCCTTCTCTCTGAATCATAGACTCAGAAAGGCTCACAATCTCCTATATCTTCCCCCCCCCCCAACAACAGACACCCTGTGAGGTGGGTGGGGCTGAGAGGGCTCTCACAGCAGCTGTCCTTTCAAGGACAACTCCTATGAGAGCTATGGCTGACCCAAGGCCATTCCAGTAGCTGCAAGTGGAGAAGTGGAGAATCAAATCCAGTTCTCCCAGATAAGAGTCCACGTACTTAACCACTAGACCAAACTGGCTCTCTATTTTCCTCAGAGGAACTGATCTTGATAGTGGAAGATCTCAAGGGGCAACCTGAGGTCCGGCAGCCTCTGAATTATGTCCTTCAGACTTGACCCAGGTGCCTGACCTACTTTGAAATCATCTGCTGTTCTAAAATATTAATAATGATAAATGACGTCAAGGCTCTTTTTTGTAGCAGGAACTCCTTTGCATATTAGGCCGCACACCCCTGATGTAGCCTATCCTCCAAGACCTAACAGGGCTCTTCGTACAGGGCTTACTGTAAGCTCCAGGAGGATTGGCTACATCAGGGAGGGTGGCCTAATATGCAAAGGAGTTCCTGCTACACACAAAAAAAGTCCTGCATGAAGTGCTAACAGAAGTTTGGGGAACACTAGCTTAGAAGCAGAGTGAATGGTTACAATCCGTGCGCTTTTTCATATTTATATCCATGCCATTCAAATAAATAGAGCAAAACTTCCCCAGTAATAGAAGGAGTGAAGGGAAATGTGTATCATTATTCTTATTGTTAACAGCCTGACAATTGGCTTTGTTTTACATGGTTATTGGGGGATACAATGGGTATTACAAGGGCCAGGATTGCCTGATAAAAATCTTGTCAGTGGTAAAACATTTGATTTATTTGGCACTTTCCATAACAATTATATGATTTTTTTAAAAAAAAAATTGATGTAGACCTTTCCCATCAAAGAGAACAATCTTTTCTGAGTCGCCTTTCATATAATTTTAACCTAAAATGCCTGTCTTTGTAATGCGCTACTCTCGAGAACAATGCATGTTTGATGAAAACCTGTAATAAGTAACATTATGGAGACTGTTACTAGACGTTGATTGATGTGTATATTATTTTGTCGGCTGCATGTTAATGGGTAGTTTTATCCACTGACACGTACACTCTCCTTCCGCAGTATCTCAGGCATATGAAAAGTCCTGAAGGAAACGCCATGTGACCCATGTTTCTTTTCTTTTCCCCCCCGAATATTTTCTTTTTATTTCCAACAAATACCATACAACAATAAAAAGAAAATCAACAACACCAACACCAAAACATGAACACATTGACAATACCAAACCCAAAACCACAATAAACAATAAACTGGAGAGTAAGAACTTAAACTATTTTAACCTACTTATTTCATCCTACATATATTCAGTTTCTCTCTTAACCTAACCCTTCTTCTCTCATTTGACCTGACCCTCTTTGACCCATTTTTCAAGGCAAGTTCATACACACAGAAGGTCAGAGCAGAGCTGGCGCATGGGAGTTGGCCAGGTAGGTGGCCACCTAGGGCTCCCCTTGGCCGACAGGGGCATTGTCAGGTGCCTCCTCCCCCCTGCCCCACTGCTCTCGACTTCCTGGGTCTGTGCAGACCCGGGAAGCCGAGAGTGGCAGGGCAACACATCAGCATGTGCTCTCCTCCCGGCTTGCCTTCCCTTGCAAGGGAAAGTGAGCTCAAAGGAGAGCACATCCCCCCTCCCCCTTCTCAGCTTCAGCAAAGAGTGGTGTCAGCATGTGCTCTCCTCCGAGTCTGCCTTCCCTTCCAAGGTGGCGCGCCGGCCGACACCCCCAAACCTCACATTCCCTAGCTCAGAGTGTATAGATGTAATGAAATCCTGAGAAGACTCGCACCTTTCTAAGTTCATTGCAGTCGTTCTTCTTAATGTTTTCAGCTAAACATTTGGAAGAAGAAGAAGAAGAGGAAGAAGAAGGTGGTGGTGATGATTGTCAAGCATGCATATTTCTGTAACATAATGGTTCCTTCCATAGGGAGCAGGTCAACCATCGTTTGCTGCTCCCCCTTCCTTTACAACCTTTGGGCAAGTAATAAATCCATCTGGCCCAAGGATGTTTATGCTACAGCCTGGCTGTGACTACTTTCATGCTGCCTCTCCCCCAGGTTCACACAGACATTCTTATCTGAGCTGAAAGAAGTGTGAGAAAGGGAGATGTTTTTAATAACCGAAATTCCTTAGTAGTAAAAGAGATAGCATGTAGTAACCTTTGAACCCGTGACTCAAGCTGCATATGTATGAACATATGAAGCTGCCTTCTACTGAATCAGACCTTCGGTCCGTCAAAGTCAGTATTGTCTACTCAGGCTGGCAGCGGCTCTCCAGGGTTTTTCACACCTACTTGCCTGGACCCTTTTTAGTTGGAGATGCCGGGGATTGAACCTGGAACCTTCTGCTTACCAAGCAGATGCTCTACCACTGAGCCACAGCCCCATTCATGGCTCTCCAGGGTCTCAAGCTGAGGTTTTTCATGCCCACTTGCCTGGACCCTTTTTAGTTGGAGATGCCGGGGATTGAACCTGGAACCTTCTGCTTACCAAGCAGATGCTCTACCACTGAGCCACCGTCCCTCCCGTCCCTACCATATGTATGGTACCCTTTGAAGTTATCCTATATAGCAACTGTGTAACTCTGTGTATGTCATTACTTCCAAGGCTTGTGTCCTTGGTAAAGCTTCTGAGTTTCTTAAATAAAGCAACTTTTGATTCAACAACAAAAGACTGGTTATTGGGAAATATCTATGCTTGACAATAATATTGGTCCATATACCATCCTATACTCTAAATCTCAGAGTCTCAGACAGGTCACTGTCTCCTTTACCTTCCCCACCCCCACAACAGACACCATGGTAGGTGGGGCTGAGAGAGCTCTTACATCAGCTGCCCTTTCAAGAACAGCTCCTACGAGAGCTATGGCTAACCCAAAGTCATTCCAGCAGCTGCAAGTGGAGGGGTGGAGAATCAAACCCGGTTCTCCCAGATAAGAGTCCATGCCCTTAACCACTACACCAAACTGGCTCTCTTCCTGACAGTGGACCAGGTTTCCTCAGGAGGTGGCGGGCTCTCCTTTGAAGGTTTTTAAACAGAGGCTAGATGGCCATCTGACAGCAGCGCTGATTCTGATGGAGCTGGGGGGAAAGCAAGCTATGGTGTGGCTGTAGCAGCAGCCCAGGAAAGGAAGCAGGAGAAGGAAGTCATCCTGGGGCTCGATTTGAGTCCTGCCACATGTTTGACACCCCTGCTCCAACGCTTGCATTTTCTCCAGGGGAATTGATCTCTGTGAATTCAGGCAGATCATGAAAGGGAGGGAGAGCAGGAAGGCTTGCATCAAGTGCTTAGTTCTGGTGGACCTTTCTTACACACCCAGGGAAATGCTGATCACCACTTTGGATCAGGAAGCAATTTTCTCCAGGGCCAATGTGGCCAGGGATCCTGGAGTGTTTTTTTTTTTCCCCTTGCCATCTTCTGGGCATAGAGCAGGGGTCACTGGGGGTGGGGGGTATTTGTGAATTTCCTGCATTGTGCAGGGGGTTGGACTAGATGACCCTGGAGGTCCCTTCCAACTCTACAATTCTAGGTTTCCTCCTGTTGCCGTCTCAAAAGTGCTTCCTGAGTTCTGTCCATGAACTCTTCACCTTCCCTTATAAAATGGACAAGCCTGCCTCAGGTCCCTGTATCTTCTCCTCCAGTAGGGCTACCAGTTTACACTCCCTGCACATGTAATTGCTGTTACCCTCAGGTAAGAATACAAACATGCCGCAGACTTTGCATGTCACTGCCTCTGCTCCTTCACTAGCCATGCTGCTGCAATCCTCTGAAGAAGTGGTTCAGTTTGTCGTGCACTTCCCTGATAGCTCCCCTACCAAAACTACTTGAGAGAGGATTGCAGAAGCAAAAAAGATGTAAGAGCTACTCAGCGTCTTAAAGGCCCCCAGGCCTCCTTACCCTCAGGCTAAGAGACACAGGGCAAGAGTCCTTGAGCTCTCACCCTTCAACTTGTGCCTTTGGTGAGGAGGAGCCTTAAATAGTTCAAGGCTCACCCCGTAGAGGGGTAGGGCCAGCAGTTACCCCTAAGCAAAACATACCCTCCCCAATCAGCAACAGTCACCTTCTGCAATCAGTTACAGTCAGCTACAACCCAAACAAAAGAGATGCTTCTTATGTAAGAAGTGCTTGGATTTAAGCACGCACTAAGCTAGTGCTGTCAAGTTACATTACAGCATTCTGAATAGGAGCTTGTCCCTGTCCATCATCCACCTAACCCACCTGGATGGGGAAGAAAAGTTAGTTTATAAAAGACATGTTTGCCTTGGGTGTCTTAGGCCCACAGGAAAGCAATTGCTTGCCACTTGTCTCTTGAATATCCCAGCCTTGCCCGTTTTGCCTCTCTGATTCCCAAAACTCAGCATGTTTGTGGTTGTTAACTATTCTAAATTAGATCACAGGTACATTTTTGCATTGTCAACTGGGTAGAAGAAGAAGAAGAACTGCAGATTTATATCCCGCCCTTCTCCCTGAATCAGAGACTCAGAGCGGATAACAATCTCCTATATCTTCTCCCCCCACAACAGACACCCTGTGAGGTGGGTGGGGCTGAGAAAGCTCTCACAGCAGCTGCCCTTTCAAGGACAACTCCTGCAAGAGCTATGGCTGACCCAAGGCCATTCCAGCAGCTGCAAGTGGAGGAGTGGGGAATCAAACCCGGTTCCCCCAGATAAGAGTCCGCACACTTAACCACTACACCAGACTGGCTCTCTGGGTATTGGAGTTCCATCAAGTAAAATCTGAGCATGCACCAACATGGTGCGTACCGTCTACTGCACAGGCACAGAATAGAGTTGCCAACCACCAGGTGGCACCTGGAGATCTCCCACTATTACCATAGATCTCCAGTTGATCAAGATCAGTTCCCTTGGAGAACGCGGCTGCCTTGGAGGGTGGACTGCATGGCATTCTACCCCGCAGAGGTCCCTCTCCTTCCCCAACACCACACTCCCCCAGGCTCCAACCCCAAATCTCCATGGATTTCCAAACTTGGAGTTAGGAACCCTACTTTTATAGCTATTGTTAGAGAAGTCCTGGAGGGGCAGGTTGGTGCTAGAATTTGATCCCTCCTCTGGGTGCTAATGGAAGCATTTTGACCCAAAGGAGCCGTGTTAGTGTTCTCCCATAACACGCACCTTGCTAGTCAAGGTTTGAGTCATCTGAAACTAGCTGCTCCTCAAGCAACTTTCTGAAATATTTGTGATCTCTCTGATATGTTGCAACCTGAATTATGTACGATAATCAAAGGATTAGAACAGAGGTGGGCCAAACTGTGGCTCAGGAGCCACATGTGGCTCTTTCACACAAATTGTGTGGCTCCCGAAGCTCTGACTGCCCCAATGGCCAGCTTGGAGAAGGCATTTGTCTCTTAGTTTAAATCACTTAAGAACAGAAGAGAAGCCATGTTAAATCAGGCCAATGGCCCATCCAGTCCAATACTCTGTGTCACAGAAGAACATAAGAGAAGCCCTGCTGGATCAGGCCAATAGCCCATCCAGTCCAACACTCTGTGTCACATAAGAACATAAGAGAAGCCACGTTGGATCAGGCCAATGGCCCATCCAGTCCAACACTCTGTGTCACACAGTGGTCAAAAAAAATTATACACACACACACACATATATACACACTTATCCAAGCCAAGCCAGCTGGCAGCTTGGAGACTGCATGAAAAGTTAAAGTTGCTTTCTTTCCACCTCTCTTCTCCCTCCTCCCTCACACCATGTATTTCCTTCCTCCCTCCCTCCCTCCCTTCCTTCCTTCCTTCCTTCCTTCGAGAGCCAGTCTGGTGTAGCAGTTAAGTGCGCGGACTCTTATCTGCGAGAACCGGGTTTGATTCTCCACTCCACTACTTGCAGCTGCTGGAATGGCCTTGGGTCAGCCATAGCTCTCACAGAGTTGTCCTTGAAAGCGCAGCTTCTGTCAGAGCTCTCTCAGCCCCACCCACCTCACAGGGTGTCTATTGTGGGGGAGGAAGGTAAGGCAATTGTGAGCCGCTCTGAGATTCAGCATGAAGAGCAGGATATGAATCCAATATCTTCTTCTTCTTCTTCTTCTTCTTCTTCTTCTCCTTCTTCTTCTTCTTCTTCTTCTTCTCCTCCTCCTCCTCCTCCTCCTTCCTTCCTTGCAGCTCTCAAACATCTGACATTCACATCTTGTGGCTCTCAAACATCTGATGCTTATTCCATGTGGCTCTTAACGTTAAGCAACTTTGGCCACCTCTGTTCTAGAGGGAACAACCGTTTTGCAAACTCAGGCCTGTTATTTGTGGCAGCTCATCCTGACATGCGGATTTGCATGGTACAGAAGTCATGTGTAAATGGTCCTTTGAGTGCAATCTTCAGCCCTTAAATCAATGGCTTCAACGAGTTGTTTATTGGCAGAGTTAAATATTTCCCATGGGGAGCAGTTATGGATCATATCAGGGCTTTTTTTGAGCAGAAATGAACAGGAACGCAGTTCCGGCCGGTGCTTTGTCGGGGGGGGGGCGTGGCTTACTATGCAAATGAGTTTCTGCTGGGCTTTTTCTACACAAAGCCCTGTGTGAAACAATGTGATGACAGGGGGTGTGGCCTAATATGCAAATGAGTTCCTGCCGGGCCTTTTTTTCCCTGCAAAAAAAGCCCTTGGATCATATAATTAGAAAGGAGTGCTGTGTTTAGTAGTCTTCTTCCTGGTATTTTAGCCTTCCTAGTGAGTGCCTCCTTTGATCTCTGTGGGGCTTCTTTCATCTAAAGGTAAGCATAAGACAGCCCAATGCAGGCTGCAAGCATCCAAGGCATGCAGAGACCATTTTTTAACTCAACAGTGACCTCTCTGGTCAGTCAAAGAAGAATATTTGTAGGTTTTTTTTTTCTCCCTCCAACCAAAAAAGCATAAAACATAATAAACGGCTTCAAGGTGGGAAGAGGGAGGCAAATTAAAAATTGGAGAAATGAAGTTTGGAGTGCTTATGTCTTGCTGTCGGAGAGAATGATGGAGCCAAACCGTCGTGAGCAGAGCTATTTTATTGCGATTGTCGGCAACAAGACATCAGCTTGAGATTTTAATTTTGGCCGGTTGTCATTCATTATTATGCCGCGTTTCGCGACGCTCGCATCCAGTGAAATGAACTCAAAAGGAGGGGTGCCGACTTTAATTTAAAAACGAAATGGGTTGCGTCCTGCTCCTTTCCGTAGCCCGTTCTCCAGGCAACAACGGCCCCCTTTGCTTTCCAAAAAAGCAGAAATGAAAGATGCAGCCAAAGAAGTGGGGCGGGGGGGGGGGGAGAGAGAAAATAATTCTGTGGCAGAACACTTGTTAAGGCTCAACGTTGAGCTGTAAATAGAGAGATTGCCTGCCAGTTCCCTCGAGTGAAAAGGGGAGTCCAAAGGAAATGGTTTTTTCGGAGAACAAGTCGGCCACTTTGGACGGACTGGAAGCCGGCCATCGACCCAGCTGCCTGAAGAACAAGCCAATAGCTGGAATGGATGCCGCTGGAAGAATCTCGCTCTCTGATAGACTAGCGAGCATATGGGCCTTTTGATAACCAGCTAAAACAGAGGAGGAGGAGGAAGAAAACATCAGTGCAGCTCTTTTGGAATTTGCGGGAAGAACTTCGAGAACGTGGGGGTAATATTGGGGGGGGGCTGTGGCTCAGAGATAGGGCACCTGCTTGGTATGCAGAAGGTCCCAGGTTCAATCCCCGGCATCTACAGGTAAATGGACCAGGCAATAGGTAATGTGAAAGATCTCTGATTGAGATCCTGAAGAGTGGCTGCTGGTCTGAGGAGGCAGCACTGATTTTGATGGATCAAGGCTCTGATTCAGTATTAGACAGCTTCATGTGTGTTTGTGACCACATTGATATCTATATCAGGGCTTCTTTTGTATCAGAAACTCCTTTGCATATTGGGCCACCCCCCCCCCCGATGTAGCCAATCCTATAAGACCTTACAGGGCTCTTATTGCAGGGCCTACTGTAAGCTCTTGGAGGATTGGCTACACCGGGTGGGTGTGGCCTAATATGCAAAGGAGTCCCTGCTACAAAAGAAGCCCTTTTTATCATGTCTGTAAATATTCTGTGTGGAGAGAAAAAAAGTCATGGAGGGGAAAGGAGCATTTCTTCCCCCTTGGAAATATAACAGATATGTGCCATTCATGGCTTGATATTACATAGTGGACTCCACCAGAGCAACAGATACGTGCTGTGAAAGTGTACAGGACCGGCTCAAGTTTTTGTGGTACCTTGGCTTGGCAAACTGAGAGGCCGTCAATGCAATATAGCAGAGGTGTTCTACGGTGCTCTTTCTGTTTACATGGGGATTCAGTTGTATTCAGCTTTCCTCTGCGGTGAGTGTATCCTTTCCCCAATGCTATTTAACATTTATATGCACCCCTTTGCCCAGCTAGTGCAGAATTTAGGGCTGGGGTGTCACCAGTATGCTGATAACACCCAGCTATATCTGTTAACGCCATGAACTTCCATGGATTTTGGTGCAGTTTTTGGGAGTTTTGTGGTGGTTCATAAAGGTAGAAAATGGCTTCATAGAAAAATGGCTGTTTGGTTTAAATGACTCTGAGCCCTGTTTGGAAACTAGTGCTTCCTGCTCCCCATAAAAAGTTGCAGGGAGCAGAAAGCAGGAATATAGACTTTTAAATGGCTCACAAACCCATACGGAGCAGGTTGGTTCATGAACCGGCCTCCTGGTTCGTAAGGGTTCGTAGTTTGATTTGTGGCTCAGCCACAAACCATGGAGTGAACTGAACCCCAAAAATGCGCTTTGTGCCCATCCGTACACAGCACTCCAGGTGTGGCCTGACCAATGTAGTGTTCAGTGGGACTACAGCATTTTGTGATTTGGATGTTATGCTTCTGTTGAAACACCCCCAAGACCATCTTAGCCTTTTTTGCTGCTGCATGGATGCCATAGGAGTGAGAGAGAGAGAGAACCCCAGAAGAAGAAGATTATGATGATATTGGATTTATATCCCACCCTACACTCTGAATCTCAGAGAGCAGTCACAATCTCCTTTACCTTCCTCCCTCACAACAGACACCCTGTGAGGTAGGTGGGGCTGAGAGAGCTCTCACAGCAGCTGCCCTTTCAAGGACAACTCCTATGAGAGCTATGGTTGACCCAAGGCCATTCCATCAGCTGCAGGTAGAGGAGTGGGGAATCAAACCCAGTTCTCCACACTCAACCAAATAAGCTCATTGAATAGCAGGCCTAGTAAATAATAGGCCTAATACATCTGATTGTTTCTTTCTTTAAACAAAGGCATATATTAACAAGCTTAGCTAGAAATCTGTAAAATATATATAATATCACTGAAAGAAACACTTCCATCCTATATTTAAATGTGATTTGTGAAATATGTATAGTACAAAGGAAACTAATTTCCATAAAGTAATTTGGCTACATCATTTATTTTGGGTGATTCATTTGTGTGTTTGCCTTAAAACTGTCATTTGTTTTCATCTATTTATTAATTCCCGGGGATTAGGAATGCATTGCCAGCGCTGTGGCATTCTTCTTGCCAACATACCCGAGAAAAACCAAGATGTTTAAAAGTTTACCATATTAAAGGGGTTATCCCTTGGGGGCCGGATGCTTTCCATTCTTGGTATGTCTGTTGGATTGATTTTACCTTTTGTAATTTATACGGTTCCACGTGCACATGAGGCTACCTTTATACCCTTGGTCGGTCAAGGTCAGCATTGTCTCCTCTGATTGGGGGAGGGGGCAGCTCTCTGGCATCTCAGGCAGAGGTCTTGGACAGCACCTTTTAAAAATGAAAATTCCACACACTGGACCTGGAACCTTCTGCATACAAAACAGATACTCTTGTGTTGAGCCCTAGTGCCAGCCTCCTCTTACTGTTTATGTAAAACCATATTTGCTAAATTACAGGGCTTTTTTGTAGCAAGAACTCCTTTGCAGATTAAGCCACACTCTCCTGATGTAGCCAATCCTCTTGGAGTTTACAGTAGGCCCTGTATTAACAGCCCTGTGAGATGATGGCTACATCAAGGGGTGTGGCCTAATCTGCAAAGGAGTTCCTGCTACAAAAAGCCCTGCCTTTGCATATTAGGCCACACACCCCTGATGTAGCCAATCCTCCAAGAGCTTCCAGGGCTCTTAGTATAGGCCCTACTGTAAGCTCCAGGAGGATTGGCTACATCAGGGGTGTGTGGCCTAATATGCAAATGAGTTCCTGCTACAAAAAAAGCCCTGTCAAAAACCAGTCACAGAATTTATAGGGGGTGGGGAGAGAAGGATGAGGCCTCAAAGGGATGGGTGGGAAGTTAATCAGCCATTCCCAGCCTTTTTGCGCAGCCACCCACACAACAGATTATGCCATCTCAGAATAATATTTCTTTTTGAAATGGGTTTTGGTTTAAAATTGAAATGCAACACGCTGGATAATATTCTTACTGCTTGCTGCAATGTTTTTGAGGCCTTTTGAAGAATAACCTTACAGGAAATGTTCCAAGTCGTTCCCTCTGAAGTGGGGAAAAGAGGAATATTCAAAACGAACCGGCTAAAACAAAATGTCCAGACAGGAAGGAGCTCACAGCCTCCTGATCTTCTTCATCATGCGTTTGGATTCACACAGGCAAGCCTGGCGGGAGGATCATTCACATTAAAAACATGGATCCGGTCAGAATCAATACCATCTTTTTCAACTGAATGGTTAGTCTCTCTTGAATAGGACCATGGAAGATGTACATTGCATGGGGACTGTTTGGAGGTCTGAAAGGAGCAAAACTTTCATTCTGAGTTTTAAATCTCTCTCTCTCTCTCTCTCTCTCTCTCTCTCTCTCTCTCTCTCTCTCTCTCTCTCTCTCTCTCTCTCTCTTTCTCTCTCACTCAAATTGAGAGCCTGTTTGGTGCAGTGGTTAAGTGTGCAGACTCTTATCTGGGAGAACCGGGTTTGATTCCCCACTCCTCCACTTAGAGCTGCTGGAATGGCCTTGGGTCAGCCATAGCTCTCACAGAAGTTGTCCTTGAAAGGGGAGCTGCTGAGAAGGCTCTCTCAGCTCCACCTACCTCACAGGCTGTCTGTTGTGGGAGGAGAAGATAAAGAAGATTGTAAGCCGCTCTGAGTCTGATTCAGAGAGAAGGGCAGGGTATAAATCTGCAGTCTTCTTCTTCTTCTTCTCCTCTCTCTCTCTCTCTCTCTTTCTCTTTCTCTTTCTCTCTGAGTAAAGAACAGGCAGGAAGGAGAGAAGTCAGTTCAATTGCATTCCAGACTTACCTCAACCCACCTTCATACAAATGCTACTAGGTCTAGACCAGGGGTGGCCAGATGGTGACTCTTTCACACACATGTGGCTCTTTCACACACATTGTGTGGCTCTCAAAGCCCCCACCACCACCCTGTCAGCTGGCTTGGAGATGGCATTTCTCTCTTTAAATCACTTCTACAAGCTAAGCTAGCCAAAGGCTTGGAGAATGCATTAAAGTTACTGTCTTCCCACCTCTCCCTCACTCCCCCTCCATATTTTCCTTTCTGTCTTTCAGCTCTCAAATATCTGATGCTCATGTCTTGCGGCTCTCAGATATCTGACATTTATTTTATGTGGCTCTTACGTTAAGCTATTTACGTAGTGATATACTTAAGTTAACTTTGGGCTAATTTTATGATATTGTGTTTTATACTGAGTTAAGCGTCAACTCTAATAGTACCCTTGTTAACCTTCATGCCAATAAAGGTAACTGAATGGAGGGGGGGGGGGGGGGACATTAAGCAAGTTTAGCCACACTGGGTCTAGACAACAGGATGGTCCAGTCTCACCCTGCTCCAAGCAGGGAACAAAGATTTGGAGGTGTTAAAGACAAGAAGGGCTTCAAGATAAGTTTGCCAATCCCCAGGTGGGGGCAGGGAATCCCCCGGTTTGGAGGCCCTCTCCCCGCTTCAGGGTCGTCAGAAAACGGGGGGAGGGGAGGGAAATGTTTGCTGGGAACTCTGTTATTCCCTATGGAGATTTATTCCCATAGAAAATCATGGAGAATTGATCCGCGGGTATCTGGGGCTCGGGGGGGGCTGTTTTTTGAGGTAGAGGCACCAAATTTTCAGTACAGCATCTAATGCCTCTCCCCAAAATATCCCCCAAGTTTCCAGACAATTGGACCAGGGGGTCCAATTCTATGAGCCCCAAAAGAAGGTGCCCCTATCCTTCATTATTTCCTATGGAAGGAAGGCATTGAAAAGGTGTGCTGTCCCTTTAAATATGATGGCCAGAACTCCCTTTGAAGTTCAATGATGCTTGTCACAGCCTTGATCTTGGCTCCACCCCTAATGACTCCTGCCTCCACCCCCAAAGTCCCCAGATATTTCTTAAATTGGACTTGGCAACCCTACTTCAAGAAGAAACTTCTAGAGGTTTCAAGAAAAGCTTTTTTTTGACCCTTTCTGACCTGATAAAACTCCTGGTAGAGCAGCGAGGAAGTTGATTTCATTGAAGCAGACAGAACCGAGGTCTGCAGGAGGTGACCATTGCACTGGGGCTGCTATGTGGGAGTTCCCCACAGCCGCCATGGCTTATAGCCATTGATAGACTTGTCCTCCATGAATCTATCTAACCCCCTTTTAGAGCTGCTTATTCCCTGGAGAAAATGGTTGCTTAGGAGGATGGACTGTATTGCATTATACCCTGTTGAAGTTCCTTCCCTCTAGGGTTCCCAGCTCTCCACTGGGAGTTGGGGTTCCTGCAGTTACGGGGCCGCCCACCGCCGGCCTGCTATTCGCTCCAGTCCGGCCTCCCTTCGCGAGGTGCATGCTGGGACTCGTAGTCCTTGGGTCCTCTCCGGCTGTGGGTGGCGTCTCCATGGAGCTGGCCAGTGGGGGCATCCCCACTCCCAAAGAGTTCCGTCACACCCGATGTGCCCGCACGATGACATCACCCAGAAGTGACGTCATCACACCAGGCACATCGCATGGGGGACACTCTAACAATTTGGGTAAAAACTCTATGGCACTATTTTATTTATTTGTTTGTTATATTTATATCTCGCCCTCCCCTATCTGGCTCAGGCAGCTAACAACAGTTAAAATACACACAAGTAAGTATACAATAAAATCATAAAAGTCATTAAAGCATCTTAACATATACATACACAATTTTTGTCCCCAAGATGGCGTTGTTATTAATTCTGGATTAGCCCTATTTCCTGTAATATCTTTAGATGTTATTAAGCGCCTTAAGTTTCTGTCTAAGGTCGGAATACATATCGATGCTGTGGGTTGGTGGAGTGCTGGACACCTCCATTAGGTGTTGAAAGCCGGTTTGAACAGTACTGTCTTACAGGCCCTGCAGAATTGCGGCAAGTTCCGCAGGACCCTGATATTTTCAGGGAAAGCATTCCAAAGGATAGGGGCCGCCACCAAAAAGGCTCTTGCCCTAGTGGTGGACAGCTGAACATCCTTTGGCCCGGGGATCATTAGAAGATTTTGTGAGGTTGATTGTAGTGCTCTCTGAGGCTCATGTGGGGAAAGGCAGTCCCCTATAGAGAAACTCTGTGGCACCCTGAAGAAACTCCCCCCTGCCGGGAGCCAAATAAGACCTGGCAACCCTACTCCCCTCCCCAAACCCCACCCTCCACAGGCTGTACCCCCAAAATCTTTCCCAACCTGAGCTGGGAACTCAGCCTAGGGTTGCCAATCCCCAGGTGAGAAAAAATCAAAGGTACATAACCCACCGTGAAAACCAGCTTCTATTATTGAATTCTACAAAGTTAACAAAGATAACAAAGATAAACATACTCATATACAAATTCCACCGTCATAAATTACAAAACAACCATAACTTTCAGTCCTTAAATGAAAAAGGAAGCATTCGCACCAAGAGTCCTTTTTATCCTGTGGTAAAATTTTCCATCTCATTCAAAAGATGCAGCCAATAATCCAAGGACAAGGTCATACTGAACCCTTGTTTCACGTGAGCTTCTTCAAGCTGCAATAATCCTAAATGACATAAATAGTATACCATAATGCAATAAAACCATATGCACATAAGCCATAAAAACCTTTTTAAACCCTGAATAAAATCAGCAAACCTCTTAGCAATTTTTCTTAAGTATTAGGCCAAGTAGCCAGCTTGTTTAAACGGACACCTACAAGGTGCTACAATGAGTCATACTATTTATGTCATTTAGGATTATTGCAGCTTGAAGAAGCTCAGGTGAAACCAGGGTTCGGTACGACCTTGTCCTTGGATTATTGGCTGCATCTTTTGACAAACATTAGTCATCTGGAGTACTACACCAGGATTTCATGGAATGAGATGGAAAATTTTACCACAGGATGAAAAGAAGGACTCTTGGTGCTAATGCTTCCTTTTTCATTTAAGGACTGAAAGTTATGGTTGTTTTGTAATTTATGACGGTGGAATTTGTACATGAGTATGTTTATCTTTGTTATCTTTGTTGACTTTGTAGAATTCAGTAATAGAAGCTGGTTTTCACGGTGCGTTATGTACCTTTGATTTTTTGTCCTTTTGCGGTGTTACTCTCTCTGTGTTGTATAATCCCCAGGTGAAGGCAAGGGATCCCCTGGTTTGGAGGCCCTCCCCCCACTTCAGGGTCATCAGAAAGGGGGGGGGGATGTCTGCTGGGAACTCTATTATTTCCTATGGAAACGTAGGTCAGTGGGTATCTGGGGCTCGGGGGGGGGCTGTTTTCGGAGGTAGAGGCACCAAATTTTCAGAACGCATCCAGTGCCTTTCCCCAAAATACCCCCCAAGTTTAAAAAAGATTGGACCAGGGGGTCCAATTCTATGAGCCCCAAAAGAAGGTGCCCCTATCCTTCATTATTTCCTACGGAAGAAGGCATTTAAATATGTGCAGTCCCTTTAAATGAGATGGCCAGAACTCCCTTTGGAGTTCAGTTATGCTTGTCACACCCTTGTTCCTGGCTCCACGCCCAAAGTCCCCAGATATTTCTTGAATTGGACTTGGCAACCCTAACCCAGCCTCAACTGGATACAGAAACCAAGGAGCTACAACCTGACTGTGTGTATATTTTCCATTGAAGCCAATAAGAAATGAAAAGAAACAAATTATTTTTGTGTCAGTAAGAGAACGGAATGGAATTCTTGTGTCAGTAACTAACAAACATCCCCATGACCCAGATGCTTTTGTTACCCTGTTTGTGAGGCTCCCAAAGGAATCAGACTGACCACAATACAAATGCTAGATGAAACGGACCTTTGGTCTTTTTTGTTTTCAGCGGGGCCATTCATACTTTCTTTTAAAGGTTACTCTGACAGAAAACCTGGATGGCTTCCTGACATTTTGGCACCACACGCCCCAGCAATGTTTGTGATATGACATCAAGGCCGAGAAAGAGATCATGTGATAACATGTGCAGGGCAACCAAAACAAAGCAGCCATTAATCTCTGAGGCTGGAGCTTTATCTGTGAGGGTGTGGTGATGAAAAATGCTCTTTGCTTCAGGTCCCCTCTGGAGAATATTTCTGGAGGGGAAGAAAAAAAAAGGTGACTTCTTCTGAAGCAAACTCCCAACCGCTCGGAGTCTCAAGTCCAGAATTATAACTAGACTGAACCAGTTGGAAAATCCTGACAGGGGCTTGAACCGCTAGTCCGGGGGTGTCAAACATGCAGTTCGGGGGCTGAATCAGGCCCCCGGAAGGCTGCTATCAGACTCCCAAACAACTGGCTGTCATCTGTTTCCTTCTCCCCATATCTTACTTCCTTCTGCATAACAGCTTGCTTTGCAAAGCTTGCTCATTTGCACAGGAGCTACAGAGCAAAACCTCTGTTTTCTCCATTGGCTGAAGCTCCTCCCTCGGGGAGAAGGGGGGGAGGGAGAGCTTGCTTTGCCAGGCTCTCTCAATCGCACAAAAAATCAAAGGTACATAACCCACCGTGAAAACCAGCTTCTATTATCGAATTCTACAACGTCAACAAAGATAACAAAGATAAACATACTCATATACAGATTCCACCGTCATAAATTACAAAACAACCATAACTTTCAGTCCTTAAATGAAAAAGGAAGCATTAGCACCAAGAGTCCTTCTTTTCATCCTGTGGTAAAATTTTCCATCTCATTCCATGAAATCCTGGTGTAGTACTCCAGATGACTAATGTTTGTCAAAAGATGCAGCCAATAATCTGAACCCTTGCACACTCCCTGCACACTCCCCAGTGTGTCAGCTGGAGCCCTGGCCAACCCAGGTGGAGCACCTGCCCCCCAAAAAGCCCTGGCTTTCCATGAATGCGTGCTTGCGTCCCTGCACCTCCTTCTCCCGGTTTAAAAGAGAAGGGGATCAAACCAGCATTTGTCAAGGCAAACTCTGAGATCATCAAAGAGGTGAATCCTGCTTTTCACAAGCCAACGGCAGTCAAAATGAACGGCGCCCAACCACAATAGGACTTCACTCAGAGCGCATCTAGACAAAGACGTATGGCATCGGAGCAACAAAGATTGTGGGCAGTCATGCCGATTTAGCAAGAGAAGCTCCGTGGACTCGCCTAAATCGGAATGATTAAAGGGACTCCTTCTGAGGGCAGGCGTTTCTGAAACACCTGCAGCCCCTGGCCCCTTGCCTGCCCAGGCTAGGTTTGGCCATTGCCAGCTCTGGCCGTTGCCAGCCCTCCGAACAGCGAGAGGGAAATCTGGAGAGACAGGGAGCCGTCCGTGAGGGTTTGAAGAAGGTGTCCTGCTTTTCAAATGCAGATCGTTTCACTTTTCACATCTTCCTGTGTTCTCAGAGCCAGGAATTGAGGGGGGGGGGGTTCCTTTGGATGTGGATTACCATGGCAGCTAATGATTTTTGTGTGATGCTCGCCGTGCATGTTTAGTGGGATGAAGAGAGAGAGGACGGATATTCAGGGGTTCGTTCTGGCATCATGTTAAGATTTCTGACCTTTCCAACGGAGGCCCGCTGCTATTCTCGGTAGTCTAAGGCGCAGAAGTGATTGTCGCTTCAAGCTTCACTCTGAGAGTTGCCAGCTTTGGCCTGGGAAATACCTGGAGATTTGAGGGGAAAGAACATGGGGAAAGTGTGGTTTGGAGAGGGGAGGGACCTCAGCAGCAGTCCGCCCTCCAAATCAGCCATTTCCTACAGGGGAGCTGATCTCTGTTGTAATAGTGGGAGATTTCCAAGTCCTACCTGTAGGTTGGCAGTCCTAGGACTTTTTTGTAGAAAAATGCCAACAGGAACTCATTTGCGTATTAGGCCACACCCCCTGGCATCAGCATTGTTTCACGCAGGACTTTTTTTGTAGAAAAAGCCCTGCACAAACTCATTTGCATATCAGACCGCACCTCCTGACATCACCATTGTTTCACGCAGGACTTTTTGGGAGCAAAAGCCCAGCAGAAACTCATTTGCATATTAGGACACACCCCCTGTTGCTAAGCCAGCTAGAATTGCGTTCCTGCTCAAAAAAAAAAAAGCCCTAAGGGGTCTTAGCGTTTGGACAGGAACACCTCTAGGTTTCAAAATTTCACGCCCAGTTTTCAAATTTCAATCATAAATAACTATATTCCATAACAAAATGCAAAAGGGTATATAGAAATCATTAACAGTTTTCATCAAGTTTAGTTACCAAGTGCCAGTCATACACATGTTACATATTTCCATTGTTCCCCCAACAGCTTTAGTTCATAATACAATTTAGTAAAAAGTCCACACTTTTCCAATAAGGGGATAAAGGACAAAAAAGTCTATTCAGCCTTCACATTTCAGATATTCCAAGATGTTTCAATTCATATCTTCCTCGGTTTTCAGGCTGTTCAATGGAACCCAATTTCAATTTCTTCATACACAGACATGAAGTACCTAGGCTTTCAGGACTAAAACCCAGTTATGGAAAAGTTGTATAAATAACTGGCAGTAGTTATAGCACAACGCATTTAAAGAGCCCACTGGCTGGTCCGTTTTGCCTGATTCTGTGCTCCTGTTCATGAGAATGCTCAAAGGAACAGCAATTGGATTGAACTGGATTTTTGAACAGGTAGTTAGAGATGCATAAATTAATGTATTGACTAATTTTTGCCAATTACATGTCCATCAGTTTCAATGAGAGTAAGGAAGAGCCCCGTGGCGCAGAGTGGTAAAGCTGCAGTACTGTAGTCAGAGCCCTCTGCTCACATCACGACCTGAGTTCGATCCTAGCGGAAGCTGGTTTCAGGTAGCCAGCTCAGGTTGACTCAGCCTTCCATCCTTCCGAGGTCGGTAAAATGAGTAAGAACATAAGAGAAGCCATGTTGGATCAGGCCAATGGCCCATCCAGTCCAACACTCTGTATCACACAGTGGCCAAAATACACACACACACACTGTGGCTAATAGCCACTGATGGACCTCTGCTCCATATTTTTATCCAATCCCCTCTTGAAGCTGGCTATGCTTATAGCCGCCACCACCTCCTGTGGCAGTGAATTCCACATGTTAATCACCATTTGGGTGAAGAAGTACTTCCTTTTATCCATTTTAACCTGACTGCTCAGCAATTTCATTGAACGCCCACGAGTTCTTGTATTGTGAGAAAGGGAGAAAAGTACTTCTTTCTCTACTTTCTCCATCCCATGCATAATCTTGTAAACCTCTATCATGTCACCCTGCAGTCGACATTTTTCCAAGCTAAAGAGCCCCAAGCGTTTTAACCTTTCTTCATAGGGAAAGTGTTCCAAACCTTTCATCATTCTAGTTGCCCTTTCTCTGCACTTTTTCCAATGCTATAAGTACCCAGCTTGGTGGGGGGAAAGCGTAGATGACTGGGGAAGGCAATGGCAAACCACCCCATAAAAAGTCTGCTGTGAAAACGTCATGAAAGCAACGTCACCCCAGAGTTGGAAACTACTGGTGCTTGCACAGGGGACTACCTTGACCTTTAAGGGGTTTAAGAGAGAACATTTTGCATGCACAACTGGCTTGGGTTTGCTAAGCCAAAACACATGTGCACAAATCTTTGATGCCCCGCCCACCCACTCACCCACCCACCGCCCACACCAAGCTGGAGGTGGGTTTAGAGGGTAAGTGGCGTTTGACTTGTATATCCGTCAAGCATTATGAGGTGAGAACATTTCGCATTGCAAACCAAGTCATTGCAAACGTCATTGTTCATTACGCCATAGCTGATGACTTCCTAAGAACATAAGAGAAGCCATGTTGGATCAGGCCAACGGCCCATCCAGTCCAACACTCTGTGTCACACAGTGGCAAAAAAATATATATATATACACACACACTGTGGCTAATAGCCACTGATGGAGCTGTGCTCCATATTTTTATCTAACCCCCTCTTGAAAGTGGCTATGCTTGTGGCCGCCACCACCTCCAGTGGCAGTGAATTCCACATGTTAATCACCCTTTGAGTGAAGAAGTACTTCCTTTTATCTGTTTTAACCTGTCTGCTCAGCAATTACCTACCTGTTCAAAAATTCCCGTTCTGCATTAGGCCCCAGGCCAGACTGATCCTTCAATTCCATCTGACTATGGCCGCTAGAGAAAGGATGCCCTCAAAAAACTAAATACGGTAGGTGAACGGGGCTTGTGGAAATTATCCCTCATGGCATTCGATGCTGTCAAGGCTCTATGGCTAGACAGGTTTTGGCTATGAACGACCACAGTGCTTAGGATGTCAGCCTCTTGGGTAGGGTTGCCAATCCCCAGGTGGGGCCAGGGGATCCCCTGGTTTGGAGGCCCTCCCCCCCATTTCAGGGATATTAGAAAGCGAGAGGGGAGAGGGAAATGTCTGCAGGACACTCTATTATACTCTATGCAAACCGATTCCCATAGGGTATAATGGAGAATTGATCTGTGGATATCTGGGGCTGTTTTTTGAGGTAGAGGCACAAAAATTTTTCAGCATAACATCCTGTGCCTCTCCTCAAAACACCTGCCAACTTTCAAAAAGATCGGACTAGGGGGTCCAATTCTGTGAGCCCCCCAGAAAGTTGCCTCTATCTTCATTAGTCCCAAATGGAAGGAAAAGCATTTAAAAGGTGTGTGGTCCCTTTAAATATGATGCCCAGAACTCCCTTCAGAGTTCAGTCATGCTTGTCACACCCTTTCTCCTGGCTCCACCCCCAAAGTCACCTGACTCCACCTCTAAAGTCTCCTGGCTCCATCCCCAAAGTCCCCAGGGATTTATTGTGTCAGATCGGGCAACCCTATTCTGGGGCCGGGAGAGGGGGGATCCCTTGGATTTACAGATCATCTCCAGATGATAGAGATCAGTTCCCCTGGAGAAGAATGCTTTGGAGGGTGGGCACTATGGCCTTGTATGCTACAGAGGTCCCTGTCCTCTCCAGACTCCACTCCCAAATCTCCAAGAGTTCCTCAACCTCCCCCCAATACTGCTGACTCAAGGGGGCCTGGCAACCCTATTAGCACATGTAGGGCTTTTTTTGTCATGGGAATTCCTTTGCATATTAGGCCACACCCTCCTGATGTAGCCAATCCTCCTGGAGCTTACAGTAGGCCCTGTACTAGTTGCCCTGTAAGCTCTTGGAGGATTGGCTACATCAGGGGTGTGTGGCCTAATATGCAAAGGAGTTCCGGCTCCAAAAAAAGCCTGAGCACATGAGACTTTCTTCTTCCAGATGACTGATGTTCTCTCATTCCTCTGAAGAAACAACGTCTGGGAAGTCCTTCGCCCAGTGCCGAGGAGATCCATTGTTGCTTCTCCTTCTGGTCATACAACAAAAATAGCAACATTAGCTGGCAAACGCTGGAACTTTTTGTCCTAGGATTGGGAAGGACTGGTGCTCTGAGAGGCAAGTAACTAATATGCACAATGGCGTGTCAAGCCTCTGGCTGAAGAAGGTTTAAATACCGAAACCAGTCCCTTGGCTTCTACTTCTGCTTGTGAATGAAGGACTTGTGGAGGACTGGCTGGCAAGATTTTTCAGATGACTCACGAGGTGTTATTCCTTATATGGACTACGAATAAGAAACTATGTATGTGAGCAGGGCTTTGGCCACACACCCCTGATGTGGCCAATCCTCCAAGAGATTACAGGGCTCTTAGTACAGGGCTCTTAAGAGGACTGGCTACACCAAGGGGTGTGGCCTAATATGCAAAGGAGCTCCTGCTACAAAAAAGCCCTATATGAGACTGACACATGAGTTGTTATGACATTATTTATGGCCATTGATGTATGAATGATTGTTGTTACAATAATAATCTTGCTACAATAATAACATTAGATGATATTTTGCCACACAGTTTTTGCCTTTATTGTGTTTCTCCTTCTGGACCATCCCCTTCTAGTTGAATATTTTATACGCTGTTCAATATATTATAGCTTTTTATTGTACAATGCGAGCACATCTTAAGGCAGTGCCTTTTTGGTGGCTCCTTCAAGACACCTTGAGCTATATGTAAGTAGATGACTTTATTTATCGTAATTATATTTTGTTCCTAAAGAGGAGCCCCTAAGAAGCATGAGAACACACCAGAGTTTTTGTTTGTTGGTTTGTTTTTAATGCAAGGCCCTGTGAAATTCGGTGACCAGCCACAAGAGATAATCATAAAGGGGAAAGGAAGGCTTGCCTGTTGGAGAGCATTACTCAAAAATTAACTGCTGTTTTACCTTCTGAATAGTTTATATTTCTTTACAAATCATGGTTCCTGACTACCAGTCCAGCACATCAAAGATTGGGCTGGAGGGTAACACTAAAATGTAACACATAATGCCTTTAGCCATAGTTTGCGTGAGTCTTAGGAGCCATGGGAAATATGGCAAAAGGCGGTAAAAGTTCTGAACAAGGATTTGAATGGTATAGAAAAGATGCCAGGGATGAATAATTTAGAACAGGGGTGTCAAACATACAGCCTTATTGCAAATATACCTCTCTTCTAAGTCAGCCATAAATAAACATGCTACACTCTGAGCACGAGTACTTTCTATAGCTATTCCCTTAATTTGCTGGTAAAATTCATCTCCAAATTTAAAATAGCTCTTATCAGGGCTTTTTTTTTTTGGAGCAGGAACTCCTTTGCATATTAGGCCACACCCCCTGATGGAGCCAGTCCTTCTGGAGCTTACAGTAGGTCCTGTAAGAAGAGCTCTGTAAGCTCTTGGAGGATTGGCTACGTCAGGAGGTGTGGCCTAATATGCAAAGGAGTTCCTGCTACAAAGAAAGCCCTGGCTCTTATCAAATATAATATCAATTAATTCAAGAAGAAAGTACAAAAGGCGCTGAAGTTTAGGTCTCTTATCAAATAATTTCTCCAGTATAAGCCATGCCTCCTTGAGCAGTATTCTTTTATATAGCAGGTGATATCTAAAGTCAAAAGAACCAACTCAGATGTAATAGACATCCCCTTGGACCATAAAGAAGGGCGAGTGCAGAAGAATAGATGCTTTCAAGCTGTGGTGCTGGAGAAGAATCTTGAGAGTCCCTTGGACTGCAAGAAGATCAGATCTCAGTCCTAAGGGAAATCAACCCTGACTGCTCCCTGGAAGGTCAGATGTTGAAGCTGAAGCTCAGATACTTTGGTCACCAAATGAGAAGGGAGCACTCACTGGAGAATACCCTGATGCTGGGAAAGACAGAAGGCAAAAGATGAAGGGGACGACAAAAGGTGAGATGGCTGGACAGCGTTACTGATATAACCAACACGAATTTGAGTGGACTTCAGAGGATGGTGGAAGACAGAAGGGTCTGGTGTGACTTGGTTCATGGGATTGCAAACAGTCAGACTCCACTGTGCGACTGAACAACAAAACTACAAGGGAAATAAAACATTGTGTGTCCTTGACATAAGAATTTATTTTAGAAACAAAAGGCTAAGTGTTACTTCTTTCTTTTTCATAAACTGAAAGTAGACCCCAGTCCGTATTGGACTCATAACCAGACCCACCCAAAATAGGTGCCGTGTACGTAAAGATATTAGGCTTATCTTTTTCAGTAAAGGTAAATAATCCGTCCTATGATGTCACCCCTCTCAATGGAATACAAGCAAACTAGAGAGATAATCATGGAAGGGAAAATGACAGAAATATATAACTAAATAACGTGATTTCAGTAATGGAAAATATCTTAGAAATTTCTAAATCATCACTATATAATTTAGAGTAGCCTAATAAAGAGTTCATGCCAAAAATTCTCATACACAGGGCTTTCTTTGTAGCAGGAACTCCTTTGTATATTAGGCCGCACACCCTTGATGTAGCCAATCCTTCTGGAGCTTACAGGGCTCTTCTTACAGGGCCTACTGTAAGCCCAAGGAGGATTGGCTACATCGGGTGGGGGGGGTAGCCTAATATGCAAAGGAGTTCCTGCTACAAAAAAGCACCGCATATAACGATTCCTAGACTCTCATACAATAATATTCCAAGTACAAATGTTGTACTATGACCCTAAGATGTTTTTTGATGGCAGGAGCGTGCGCTGAGTGCAGGTAGACCAAAGCAGTAACTTGCCTTAGCAACAGGAACGTTGATATGAAGAGCCAACACACCAGTTTGGTAGTATAACAAACTGTGTATTATACAAATATTTACAGTGAAGATATATACAGATACAATCCAGGGTAGCAAAGTGCTTCGCCAGTAACCCATATACAAAGAGAGAAAAAAACCACTCTGTTACTCTGCTGCTTATATAGTACAGCTCACCAATCAGCTAACTGCTGACTCCTCTGAACAGATCCAGATATTACCAGTCCTTACATCAGCCAGGTTAATTAGTCCTGTGACTCTTGACATGCGATTAGCTGTCACTTTGACAGTTCTTGATCTAGCATGCTTCATAGCAGGCTACATAAATCTAACAGAATACTAATATTCTGTCAGTCTCAGAAGTTCAGACTCCATTGGCCTGTACCTTAAGTTGGGATTTTTTTTGTTTTTCCCGGTGTACATCACCCTATACTGGCAGGATTGAACTTCATTTGCCACAATGGCATCCATTCATGGAGATTCTACTGGATCTGTTTGCAGTTCTAGGTATAGAAATTGTGCACAGAACGGTCTTCCCACCCTCTTCGCAAGTCACAGTGAACACACGTACAGTCTGTGTATGCCATTCACTTAATTGTTTGATGCATTGGGTAAGTAATGCTCGTGTTACATTAAATTGTAGAAAAACAGGTGCCGGAGCTCATTAGCACAACTCGTTTGCAGAGCTCATTTGCATATGCCACACACCCCTGACATCACCGGAAGGCATACTAAATTATATCAGCTCAGCATCTACTTCAAAATGCTTCTTGAATTATCATTGTAATCATTATCATTCAAATTGAAGTTTGATTCCCCCACTCCTCCACTTGCAGCTGCTGGAATGGCTTTGGGTCAGTCAGAACTCTCACAGGAGGTGTCCTTGAAAGGGCAGCTGCTGTAAAAAGCTCTCTCAGCTCCACCTGCCTCACAGGGTGACTGTTGTGGGGGAAGAAGATAAAGGAGATTGTAAGTTGCTCTGAGACTCTGATTCAGAGGGAAGGGAGGGGTATAAATCTACGGTCGTCTTCATCTTCTTCATCATAAAACCTTACTCCCATCGTACTTTTGAAATTAGTTTCTCCTATGTGGCCATAGCAGCATGATGAAGATTCCCATCTGTCTGCTTTAGATGCTTTGGTTATTTTTTCTTTTTTTGTGGGGGAAAATACTAGAAAGTTTGTCAAATCTTCATATTCAGCAAAATTCTCACAGGGGGTTTGAACAACGGAGCCCAGAAGCAAACATTGAGGGGTGTGTGAGAAAGAAAGAGTGCAATAACATTTAGAGGTTCTGGAGCTCCGTTCCTGTGAGCTACTGCCCAAAATGAGGCCTGATGTGTGTACAGCTCAACACACAATTTAAAGCTGTCATTTATCCAGGTACTGCTCCCTGATTTCATTTGTAAAGCAAACAAGTGTTGGCTCGTTCTTGCAAGCAGATGTACACAAGTACATGTCGGATTTATACATGCATTCACTAGAAGAGCTGAACAGGGCTTTTAAAGAAGAGAGAAACATGATTTCTGATATACGGGAGACTACTGCTGCATTTGAGTCTCCTAAGAAAAAAGTTCTAGAAGGGAAAAGAAATAATGTTTGTTACTAACATATTTTCCGAATCGGCTCAGCCGCTAAAGAATGTTAAAGGATAAACTCTTCTGAATTTAAAAAAAAAATCTGGAAAAGGTTTCGGAACTGGCAATAAGGCTCTGCACCATGTAAAAGAATGAGCATCACAGATCAAGTCCCTGGAGAGAAGCGGGAACCATATTCCGGAGGTGATTGTAGCAGACAATAACTTAGCTAATTGTGAAAGCGGAAAATAGGCCAGAGATGTGGCGTTTGGCATGAACAGAGAAAACAGCTTGCAAATCTGCATAAATCACAGTAAATCTACAATAGCACATTTAAATTTTGCATATGAAAAATGAGGACATTGCCACATACAAGGGCCTGGCAGAGGAAGGGGTGTGGACTTTTGAACAACGGTGAACAGAACAACGGGTGGGCAAGCACACAGAGGACTTGAGAGAAAGGGGAAACTCGCTCATTAACCATTTGGATAGCAAGTTTGGACTGGAAAAGAGAGCAATGGAGAAACCCATTCCAAGTTATGCAAATTTGGAATCGTTGGCTGCTGTAGTCTTCTTTGACTACAAGTTTCTCTTGAAGTTTCTCCCTTTAAGAGTCTGCTGGCTTCTCCCATTCTGTCATTTTCTCCACCCGCACCCCATTGGTGGACATGGAAAAGTGTAGAGAACTGGCCATAAGCAAATGCGCCTACATTAGCACAGAATTTCAAAAGGTAAGTTTGAAGGCAAAGGAGGAAAAAAAGGATCTGCATTTTAAAAGTACATTGTGTCAGTTTTTTAAAATAAATTGGTCAAAAATGGAGTACAAATAAGCAGAAATATTACGTATATAAAGGAAATAAAATAATAAAGGTTGTCCTCACAGTTTGGTGTAGTGGTTAAGTGTGTGGACTCTTATCTGGGAGAACCGGGTTTGATTCCCCACTCCTCCACTTGCACCTGCTGGAATGGCCTTGGGTCAGCCATAGCTCTGGCAGAGGTTGTCCTTGAAAGGGCAGCTGCTGTGAGAGCCCTCTCCAGCCCCACCCACCTCACAGGGTGTTTGTTGTGGGGGAGGAAGGTAAAGGAGATTGTGAGCCGCTCTGAGACTCTTCGGAGTGGAGGGCGGGATATAAATCCAATATCTTCTTCTCACATTATTGTTTGTATTTGTACTATTTATACCCCTTGCCAAATTAGGTCAGTGCTAACAGGTCAGCTGAGGGAGGAGAGAGCTGAAAGTTTTCTGTATAAATAAACATCTTTGACTTTATTTTTAAAAGTAGAACAAAGTAGAAGTCAAGTATCACCTTTAAGACCAACAAAGTTTTATTCAGAATGCAAGTTTTCGTGTGCTAGAAGCACACTTTATCATTCATTCATTACTCATTCATTACTTCATCATCATTCATTCATTACTCATCTGATGAAGTGTGCTTAGAGCACATGAAAGCTTACATTCTGAATAAAAGTGCGTTGGTCTTAAAGGTGCAACTTGACTCCTACTTTGTTCTACTGCTTCAGACCAACACGGCTGCCCACTTGGATTTATTTTAAAAAGCTCTTCTCAGTTGGTATTTTCTTCTGCTTCTGTGCCTGAGTTCAGGTTAATCTGAGAGGTGTTATAATGCACCATGTTATCACATATACCTTTGCTGGGATAAAGGCTTCATAAATTAACAAAAAAACAATTTTGGAGGAGGAGGAGAAGATTTTTATAACCTGTTTTTCTCTACCTCAAAGAGTCTCCAAGCAGCTTACAATCACCTTCCCTTCCTGCTCCCACAACAGGCCCCTTGTGAGGCAGGTGGGGCTGAGAGAGCTCTGAGAGAAATGTGACAGGCTCAAGGTCATCCAGGTGGGTGCAGGTGGAGGAGGAGTGGAGAATCAAACCTGGTTCTCCAGATTAGAGAATGTCACTCTTAACCAGTTCAACATACTGGCTTTCGATACTTTCAAAGCTTTATCCAATGTCTTTTGAAAACATTATAGATGAGAAGACCAACATTTCACTGTGGGTTTTTTTTTTTTTGCATTTTTCTTGCTTTATTAAAGAAAGAATTTAAAAATTAACAACTCCAACAAAATCTTTAACACTACACAAACTTAATATCATTTAAACATTATATCTACATGTTTTCTTCATCTTCTTCCTTCGTTCTTCTCTCAAAGATTAAATAATAAGATTTATAAAATTCATTAGATAATCTTAGCTCATTATATTAGCTTTACATTATATATTTCAAATCAAGTTTGAGCCAAGGTATTCTACAAATAATATAATATAGCCCAGCCCTTGGAGACCTTAAAATTTAAGGACTGGAGGAGAACAAAATTCCACCTTCCATGGGCTGATTATACCTTGGGGGAACACACTCAGACACTTACAACAGTCCCACCACTCTCTAGTATCAGAAAGTTATGCTTCCATTATAAATTGTACCCAAACCCTTTGAGGTTTTAGGTTTCGCTGTTCTAATACATTTCCACTAAATATGTATAAAGCATTTCATTCGTTGCAGTACCACTGATTTGACATTTTCCCATTTCCTTTGCTCCTGTCTTCCTGAAACGTTCTGCTTACATGATTGCCAGTTATAATCAGTGTTACCTCTAAGCTGAGTTGGTGTGCGAGCTAGCTCACAGTTTTTTAGCCTCCTGCTCACATATTTTTGTTTGAGCTCAAGAAAAAGGACCCCTGAGCAATTCATGTCTTGTGGCTCTCAAACATCAGATGCTTATTCTATGTGGTTCTTACTTTAAGCAAATTTGGCCACCCCTGATCTGGAGGGTATCTGGTCAGCAATGGTTGAACCACCTCATGTCCATGACAGAAGACCAATTTTGCCATCACAATAGCCTCCTCAAGTACATGCCTTTTTTTCCTATGGAAGCATAGGGCAGGCATTCAGTCAGCTCAGAGGTGTACACAGGGATGCAGTGAGCACGTAGGTGTTAAGCTGTTTCTTACTTTCAGTCAGGGGTGGAATTGGGTAGGGACGGTGGCTCAGTGGCAGAGCATCCGCTTGGTAAGCAGAAGGTCCCAGGTTCAATCCCCGGCATCTCCAACTAAAAAGGGTCCAGGTAATAGGTGTGAAAAACCTCAGCTTGAGACTCGAGAGCCACTGCCAGTCTGAGTAGACAATACTGACTTTGATGGATGGAGGGTCTGATTCAGTATAAGGCAGTTTCATATGTTCTAGCAGGAGCTCCTTTGCATATTAGGCCACACATCCCTGGTGTAGCCAATCCTCCAAGATCTTTCAAGGCTCTTTTTTGTTAGCTCCAGGAGGATTGGCTACATCAGGGGTGTGTGGCCTAATATGCAAAGGAGCTCCTGCTAGAATCCCACGCCTGCTTTTAGTGATCAAGAATCCATCCGATCACTTGTAGCCTGGCTTTTATCTGTACAGTAGTGTGCAGAGGACATAGTCAAGTGGGTGGGCTATAGGCAGACAGTTCTTTTAAATGGAAAAGTGGAACGAAGGTGTGGGATGCATTAACTTAAGAGAGTGGCCATTGAAACAAGCCGACTGAGAGAATTCTGCAGGACAATTATCTGTCGTTGCCTCATGCAGAGTGAAGAAAATACAACTGTCAAAATGCCTGTAAATTATTTATTCCATGGATTAAATTATTGGATGAATTATTAATGCAAATAATAATGTATTCATTATTTAACAAAGAAACTATTTTGGGTGTAGGCGCACTGTTGTTGGTACCCAGCTACCAAGGGGAAGGGGAAGCCATCTTTGCACGGTGTCATGATTTATTGTTATGGGTATCACAAAGCCATGGAGACACTGTTTGAAATTTCTTGCCTGCATTTCTGCAACTCCCTCTTATGAAAATTGGGAGGTCTAGAGGTGAACAGATGGCTTCCTTGGAAGGACCAAAAACTTTGGCAGTTCCTAGTCGTATCTCCAAACCCAGTAATGGTCTTCATTGCCCTGAAACTCTTGTTGTTCTCTACTGTGCTACTGGACTTGAATTTGTTTCAATCACTCTTACTGATTTCTCACTAGCATTGTTCCGCCTCCACATCTGTTTTCCCTGGCACAAGTGATCAATTTCCTACCAGTTGCTGCACGGCTGCATTTTGACCTGGGGCTCCCTCCAGTTCCCCTCGCAGCTTCCTAAGAACATAAGAGAAGCCATGTTGGATCAGGCCAATGGCCCATCCAGTCCAACATTCTGTGTCACACAGTGGCAAAAAAAAAAAAAAACAGGTGCCATCAGGAGATTCACCAGTGGGGCCAGGACACTGGAAGCCCTCCCACTGTGCCCACCTCAAGCACCAAGAATACAGAGCATCACTGCCCCATATAGAGAGTTCCAACAATACACTGTGCCTAATAGCCACTGATGGACCTCTGCTCCAAATGTTGATCCAATCCCCTCTTGAAGCTGACTATGCTTGTAGCCGCCACCTGCTGTGGCAGTGAATTCCATGTGTTAATCACCCTTTGGGTGAAGAAATACTTCCTTTTATCCGTTCTAACCCGACTGCTGAGCAATTTCATTAAATATCCACAAGTCCTCGTATTGTGAGAAAGGGAGAAAAGTACTTCTTTCTCTACCTTCTCTATCCCATGCATAATCCTGTAAACCTTTATCATGTCACCCCGCAGTCGATGTTCCTCCAAGCTAAAGAGCCCCAAGCATTTTAACCTTTCTTCGTAGGGAAATTGTTCTAACCCTTTAATCATTCTAGTTGCCCTTTTCTGCACTTTTCCCAATGCTATAATATCTTTTTTGAGGTGTGGTGACCAGAATTGTACACAGTACTCCAAATGAGGCCACACCATCGATTTATACAGGGGCATTATGATGCTGGCTGATTTGTTTTCAGTTCCCTTCCTAATAATTCCCAGCATCGCGTTGGCCTTTTTTATTGCAGTCGCACACTGTCTCGACATTTTCAGTGAGTTATCTACCACGACCCCATCTACCACGACCTCTCTTGGTCAATCTTCGCCAGTTCCTAATCCTTAAAAGCCAGCATCACAAAGCTGCAAGGGGAACTGGAGGGAGCTGCAGGTCAAAATGCACCCATGCAGCAACTGGTGGGAAATTGGTCGTTTGCGCTGGGGAAAACAGGAGCCTGGGGCTGAGCAACACTAGTGAGAAATCGGTCTCTGTTTCATTTTGCCACCAAATTGCTTGGAAACCTTCCTTTCCTTTTCTCTCTCTTTCCTTTTGTACCCTTAGAAGCTAATTGATTCACAAATTTTGAGCAGCAGATTCACACGTTTTGAGCCCCTTCCCCAGTCTAGTCCTTCAGATAATGTCAGGCTTGATAAAGTCGTACCGGTGGCTGCCACCATCTTGAACCGCATCTTACCACACATGTGCCGTGGGCACCTAGCACCTGCTCAATACAATCTTTATGCAAGTGACATGTGCTGCCGTTTCGAACTATTATGTGAAGGTGTGGCGCTGCTGTCTCTTATACTGCCAGAAAGCAGTAAGCATGAACGTATGAAATAACTTGCCATTGGTTTTCCCAAGGTTTTGTACAACCCATGGAACTTCGCAGGAAATGCAATGGTAACTGTCATAGTTCTAAGTCTATATGTACATAAAGAGGCCAAAGGAAAAAATATCTAGACTGTGGCCTGTTCATTGAATATGCAATTTTGTCACAAGACGGTGAAGTAAATTGTCATTATCCCTCTGATCCTGTTAAAGAATTAAGGATGAAGGCTTCTGAACTGCTAAAGGTCAGGCAGTGATTCCATGGCTGGGTTGGAATTTGAACTCAGATCTTCTAGGGCTCAGTCTAGTACTGCAGCATTGGGCCACATGTAGCTTTATGGCAGTAGATGAATCAGGGGGATAGCAGGGCATGGATTTGAAGCTGTATCCTCAGGAAAGCTTTGTTTCAGGGGTGGCCAACGGTAGCTCTCCAGATGTTTTTTTGCCTACAACTCCCATCAGCCCCAGCCATCGGCCATGCTGGCTGGGGCTGGTGGGAGTTGTAGGCAAAAAAAAACATCTGGAGAGCTACCGTTGGCCACCCCTGCTTAATTTAAGATATTTATTAACTGCCTTTTTTCCTTAAAGAGCTCGAGGCAGCTTAAACAGTAATCAAATATATTTATAATAGATTATATAGAATCATGTGTGTTTGTCCAGCTGCTGCTTAAAGACTGCCTGTGAAGAGGAACTCACCACCTCCCTAGGTAGCCGATTCCACTGTTGAACAAGACTCACTGTAAGAAAAGGTTTTCCTAATATCCATAATACATAACCCTAATATTATATAAATATAGGACTTAAGAGGTGAACAGGCAATAGGAATGGGGTAACTGTATAAAAATAAATACCAGATAATTTGCTACAAGTATGTAACAAGCATTTAGGGAGGGACGGTGGCTCAGTGGTAGAGCATCTGCTTGGGAAGCAGAAGGTCCCGGGTTCAATCCCTGGCATCTCCAAAAAAGAGTCCAGGCAAGTAGGTGTGAAAAACCTCAGCTTGAGACCCTGGAGAGCCGCTGCCAGTCTGAGAAGACAATACTGACTTTGATGGACCAAAGGTCTGATTCAGTAGAAGGCAGCTTCATATGTTCATATGTTCAACTGTTTCTGTTATTCAGACAGGTCTTTAAAACTTGAGGAGAGAGATTTCTTGGCAGTTTCTGCTTCCATAGACAAACATAAGCTTCTTGGTATCACAGACACTAAAGCTGGTGAAGGCAGAAACATTCAAAAAAGTTCCAGTTTCCCTTCTGAACCACTTAACAGGGATCATCCCCCTTCTTTATGAGCTATTTCTCTCAAGCAGGGATCATCCCTTTTCTGGGAGCTATTTCCCTCAGGCTTGAATGGGGATCCGTCTTGATCCTCTCACTCCTTTGGCCTTCCTTCCCAGTCTACTATCAGTTCTTAACTGTCTATTCTAACCTCCAACTTACACTCTCAACTGAAGAATTCAATTTGAATCCCCTTTCACTTAAGGTTTTCAGGAAATACTACTTTACATAGAGGGTGGTTGAAAGGAAATATTACTTTACTCAGAGGGTGATTAAAATGTGGAATTTGTTTCCAGAGGGTGTTGTGATGGCCACAGGAATAAACAGCTTGAAAGGGGGATTAGATAGAATCATGGAGGATCAGTCTGTCAGTGGCTACTAGACATGGTGCTTGCGGGGAACTTCCACATTCAGAGGGACTAATCCTCTGAATCCCAGAGCCAGGAAGCAACATTCCCTGTTCTTGGCCATCCAGAGGAACTAGTTAGCCACAGTATGCTAGACTGGATGGACTATTGGTCTGATCTAGCAGGGCTCTTCTTTATGTTTTTACGTAGACATTGTATTGTTATGTAGATATTATATTCAGAGGAGAAGGAGGATGGGATTGGAGTTATACCCCATCCTTCAGTCAGACTCTCAGAGCAGTTTACAATCTCCTTTTCTTCCTTTTCCCACAACAGACACCCTGTGAGATAGCTGGAGCTGAGAGAGCTCTTTCAAGATCTGCTCTTGAGAGAACAGCTCTGAGAGAGCTGTTACTGCCTCAAAGTCACCCAGAAGGTGCATGTGGAGGAGTGGGGAATCAAACGTGGTCCTCCCAGAATAGAATTTACGCTCGCTCTTAACCACTACACCAAACTGGCTTTCATAAGGGTTATAATCAGTTTTTGACCCTGTGTTTTCCATTTCTACTAGGAGAAAAGGGCAACAATTTTTGTTGTTTTCCCTACTCATTTTGCCCCCATACTGATTTTGTTTTGATTGCCTTATAATAGCCTCCAGGGGGGTGATTTAGGGGGGTCAAGCAAGCCACATAAGACCCAGAGCTCTCGTCTTAAGAGAGACATTTTATATCACATTAGCAAGTATTCTCCTTCCGGGTGCTCTATCCATCTCGAGCTAGCTAAGCTGCAAAGTGGCCAGCAGAGATGTTCCATCTGCCATACAAACTTCAAAAATATGTCACATGTATATCCTCAAGAACATCAAAGGAAGGTTTCTGGCAAGCCGCCCTAGGATGCAAGCATATGCCAATAGCCCTCGTATCAATACGAGCAATGTCGTGGGTGCCAAGAGAAAATGCAAGTTACACAGTGATGTCTATGTTTGCAAATTAATTTACTTGAATGTATTCCCATTGATCCTTAATAAGAAAGGACTATGTGTCCTGTAGGTAATCCAAAACAAAGCATATTTTACTGATGGGAGATTAAGCAAGGCAAAATCTGTGATAATGCTATCTTGGCACAACGCTGGGATATTTGCACGCATTCCCGCTGTACAAATTAACTTGGTGGAATAATTAGAGGAATTAAAGCAATGCCTCTGTTCACTAGTTGGTTCCTGGAAGATAGCGGCAGCCAATTCCCTAGTTGGCGTAATCCAGCACTATTTAGCTGAAGTCTATAGAATGCTATCAGTTTCCACAGGCTTCAGAATGCATTGCATCTTTTTCCCCCTAAATAAAATATGTGCTAATTAATTACTCTGAAGATAAAAGATGAAGGGGGGGTGGAACCTGACACAGTGGTTCTTCTCAGAAGAGAATTTTGAGCTTCATTCAGGTGCCACAAACACTTCCTGGTGGATTAAAGTGTGAGATGTTGCTTCATTTCGTAACGTTTATTGATTATGCTCGGTGGCAAAGACAACATGTCGTTTCTCAGACAACAACGTTATATGTACAATAAACCAAGAAGAACTATAATTATTTTAATATCAGTAATGTGTAAAAGAGCTAGAAAAGATCCTTATTCGTAAGGATGTTTTGTTGGCAACCAAGATAAAGATAATTTATGCCGTAGTATTTTCTACTACTATGTATAGGTGCTGGACAATGAAGAAAGCTGGCAGGAAGACCGTTGATTCCTTTGAAATGTGGTGTGGGAGGAAAAAACTTTTTATAGATATTGTGGACTGCCAAAAAGACAAATAAATGGGTTCTAGATCAAATCAAGACTGACCACTCCCTAGAAATGAAAACAACTAAACCAAAGCTATCCTGTAAATTCCAGCAGGATTGGCTAAATCAGGGTGTGTGGCCTAATATGCAAAGGAGTTTCTGCAGCAAAAAAGCCCCGGAGGACATTAATTCTATCTATCTATCTATCTATCTATCTATCTATCTATCTATCTATCTATCTATCTATCTATCTATCTATCTATCATCTCTCTCTCTCTCTCTCTGCTTATATGACCTTAAGCAGAAGTTAGAATCAAAAATTGTTTTAAAAGACCTTACTATTATCTCTCTTGTACTTCATTACTATGCTTATGAATTTTGCCACTGAGAGGGTGATGCAATCATTTGTATCCGACGGCAGCCATGACACCTGAGCTCACACACTCAGCAATTCTGTATTTTTAAGTAAAGGGGTGACCAAATTAGCCCTCAACTCATTAAAGACAGGGTAAAGCAGCAGTACTGCAGCACTGTGGTCTGACCTCTCTGTTCACGACCTGAGTTCAATTCCGGCGGAAGCTGGTTCAGGTAGCCAGCCCAAGGTTGACTCAGCCTTCCATCCTTCCAAGGTCAGTAAAATGAGTACCCAGCTTGCTGGGGGGAAAGCGTAGATGACTGGGGAAGGCAATGGCAAACCATCCCGTAAAGTCTGCCGTGAAAACATTGTGAAAGCAACGTCACCCCAGAGTCGGAAACGACTGGTGCTTGAAGAGGGTACCTTTCCTTTCCATTAAAGGCAGGGTACTCCATAATCATATGTTTGATAGTTTCGATTTTATCATATGAGCATCTGCATGTTCTATTAGACTATGATATTCTATATTATCTGCCCTCCAAAACCACCGAGGGAAGAGTGTTCATTCTTGCCAAAGGTCGAGCTCTTCTTAGATTTGGGACTGTCAGTTGATAAAAGTATCTTGGCAGTTGCCTCAAGAGGGCACTTCCCAAATGGAGGGATGAGCATTCATAGGGTCACCATGAGTCAGAAGTGACTCGATGACACTAAACACACGCAATGCAGAAGAGCACGTGCACAAATAGGATGAAATGCTTCAGTGGCCACCAGTCACCAAAGGCTTCATTCTGTGCTTGGCTGCCATCAGTGGAACCGGCAGGTGGGTTACAAGTGTTAGTTGGTTTGAACAAAATTACTTTTGGAAAAGCAAGATAAAAATCATATTAAATGTGGTCCCATTTAGTCCAGCATCCTAAATCTTACAGTTTCGACTGGCTTGGCAATAGAGGGTGTGGCCTAATATGCAAAGGAGTTTCTGCTGGGCCTTTTCTACAAAAAAAGCCCCGTATGAAACAACGGTGATGTCAGAGGGTGTGGCCTAATATGGATATGGGCTTTTTCTACAAAAAAAGCCCTGAATGCATATATGAATACATGAAACAATGCAATAGTGGATATACGAATATGCTTGGGACAATTAGCTATTCATCAGCAATGACAATAATATTAGGAAAGTCAATAAGCTGTTACTAAACCACAAGACTGAAATAAATCCTTGTCAGGGACTTGTACCTGACACTAGCAGGGGAACCCTTGGTTTTGCGACCCCCTCCCTGCCGCCAGCCAGCAGACTGGTGAGGGAAAGCCCCACCCCAGCAGCCACAATGTGCCTTTCTACTTCAGAAGGCTTAGAAGAAACTTGGGAGGTGTGTGTGCCTTTAAATCTCAGTAGGAGCAAGGCTGAAGGGGTTCAGGGTGAGTTGGCAGAGCCACATGGCTATTCCCAGTGAGACTGTTAAGCTGTGAGAAAAATAGAGAGCCCAGTCCCTTCATTTGTTTAACATTAATTTCAGAAGTCATTGGCATAGTAAAGAGTAAATTTTTGTTTCCTGTGTTAGTCTGAAGAAGTTGGTGGAAATACAGCAGATGGTTACATTCAGCAACTCCAATGAGTAAATTGCCCCAATGTATGCTTGCAAACTGAGCTTATTTGGGCTACTTTGTGAGTTTGTGTGGGTGTGTTCACTTTCATTTAATGGAAGTGCAGCCAGCTGCTGGGGAAATGAGGAAAGGAAGACTTTATTCATGGGAACAGCACTGCTGTATTTTTATTTATTTATTTTAGGGAATGGGAAACTCTCCTGGGTCCACCCCCAAAGTCCCCAGGTATTTTCTGTCTTGGGCCTGGCAACCCTACTCCCCAGCTGGTTCTGGGCTTCAGCCACTCAGATCTACCTTCCACAGACTCCATTTTGCCACTATATTTTAGCTTTTTTAGGGGGAGGGGGAATGAAGCCTTTAAAAGTTGTGGCTTTCCCACCTGCTCATGAAACTCTTCCAATTTATCCAGAGACATAAAACCACGTGGCCAACTCCTTATATTTCCTTATACGCAGAAGGCTGTTTTCTACTACTGACATTCCATTAGAGTGGATGAAATAACTGAATGGAAAAAGCTGTGTACGAAGCCACTACACAGCTGTTCGCATTCCAGAGAGCCCACTGAACATGTTGCGCATGGCACTCTTTCTTCCCCATTGGCACTTCTCCTGCGACTAGCAATTAATCTTGACTGGCTTTTCAGTGGCCTCATCTCCAATCAGCCGCCTGACAGACAATTATGAACTGAGAAATGCACATCAGGAAATGTGCTATTCTAGCAAGAGTGGCAAGCGATATCATCAATTCTTTATGAGGGAATAAAGCATACACAGGTTAAGGGGAACGCTGATTGCCTATTAATCAGTCTCCCGCCTCGCCCCACATCCAGTGCCCCCTTTTAGCCTCAAGTCTTCTAGCAAAGTAACTGTTCGGTCTTCTACCAAACGGATGATCATTCTACTCCTCGATGGATCCTTCCGTCTCTATCATACCCTTCCCCTCCTTTCCGCTATCTCTTTTAAATTGTCTGTCAGACAGTAACAAATACATTTTCACTTAGGTTGTCTGTGGGGAAATCACAGGTAACGTAAATGGCTGCCTTTTTTAATGCCATTTGTAAGAGAGTCGAATGATCTTGTGGATCTAAGTTTTATTAGGCCTGCACGCACAACGGAAGTACACGAAGGGTAGAGTTGCCAGCGCTGGGTTAGGAGAAACATGGAGAATCTGGGGTTGGAGTCTGAGCAGGGGTCATTTCGCAGGAAAAAAAGGTGCTGGAGCTCATTAGCACAACTCATTTGCATATGCCACACACCCCTGACATCACCGGAAGGTGTACTAAATTATGTCAGCTCAGCATCTACCTTAAAATGCTTCTTGAATTATAATTGTCGTCATAAAACCTTACTCCCTTCATACTTTTTAAATTACTTTCTCCTATGTGGCCACAGTGGCATGAGGAAGATTTCCATCTGCCTGCTTCATATGTTTTGGTTATTTCCCAGTTTTTTGTGGGGGGGAAATAGAAAGTTTGTCAAATCTTAGGGGTTGGCAAAATTCTCACAGGGGGCTTGAACAAAGGAGCTCAGAAACAAGTAGTTGGGAGTGGGGTGGGGGTAAGAAAAAAAGAGCACAATAAAATGTAGAGGTTCTGGAGCTCTGCTCCTGTGAGCTCCTGTGAGCTCCTGCCCCAAATGAGGCCTAAGTCTGAGGAGGGCAGAGTTTGGGGAAGAAAGGGACTTCAGTGGGATATAATGCCATAGAGTCTACCTTCCAAAGAGGCCTTTTTCTCCATGGTGAAACGTACAAGTCCCTGACTAGGATTAGTTTCCAGTGTGTGGCTTGCCAATTTTCCTAATAACATTGTCATTGCTGATGAAGAGCCAATTATCTAAAGTATACTTATATATCCACAGCTGTATTGTTTGTAGTTATACATGTATCTATACACATATATCCACAACTGTACTAACCCATGTATTAGAATATCAGTATTCACTAGATATCTTCCTTGTATTCTTTTAAGGTCTGATGTAGAATAGTATTGGTAACAAGGGAGGCCACTGTGGAGGGTAAGCCATTGTGGGAAGCAAGGGCCTAGTCTCGTCTCCCTGGTAACGGAAGATAGGTACCAACAGAAGATGTCTGTAAATTGGAATGTGACCTTGGAGAAGAATAACACTGCAGCCAGGAGAATTAAGTGGGAGGGGCCGTTAACCTGTAACCAAGTTCCCTGTAAGCTAATTTAGTGTGAGCTAGCTCACAGTATGTTAGCCTGCTGCTCACATATTTTTGTCTTAGCTCAGGAAAAATTGTTCCAGAGCAAACTAATTTATGCAGTAGCTCATAACTTTAATGCAAGTAGCTCACAAAGAAGAAGAAAAAAGGAGGAGAAGGAGGTTTTAGATTTATATCCTGCCCTTCACTCTGAATCTCAGAGTGGCTCACAATCTCCTCTACCTTCCTCCCCCACAACAAACACCCTGTGAGGTGAGGCTGAGAGAGCTCTCACCGAAGCTGCCCTTTCAAGGACAACTCTGTGAGAGCCGTGGCTGACTTAAGGCCATTCCAGCAGCTGCAAGTGGAGGAGTGGGGAATCAGAGTCCGTGCACTTAACCACTACATCAAACTGCCATGCCATCTATGATTTTGGAAGGGAGATATAAAATGATCACATACTCTGAGAGGATTTGCCTCTGGCCTCTAGCCGAATTGGAAATAATGGAACATGTCTTTTTTCCAATGCCTTTTTTCCAAATTCAAGATAAGACAGTCCTTTTCATTGTAGACAGTTCAGTGGTAGGGGAGGACAAGACATGTTTAGATAAATTATTAATAGACGAAACCTCAGTTATTACCAAGCTAACAGCTAGATTCTGTGCTCAGGGAATCAAAGTGTGCAATAAATTTCAGTCCTGCCCTTATGAGCCTTGATTCAGGCTCTTCAAGAGGTTTATTATATAGTTCCTGTTTTTTAGATTTCTAGGTTCAAATTTTCAAAGGGTTATTTATGCTGTTACTTATGTATTTTATATATTATCTTACAAACCTCCAGGTGAGACCCAGAGGTCTCCTGGAACTTCAGTTGATCTCCAGGCTAGTGATATCAGTTCCCCTGGAGTAAATGGCAACTTCGGAGGACAACTTCTGTAGCATCTCGACCTCGTTGAGCTCCTTCTTCTTCCCAAACTCCATCTTCCTCCAAGCACCACCACCCCCATCTCCAGAAATGTCATAATCAAGAATGGTCAACCCTACCAATTGGTAAACAGAGCTGCTGTTCCTCCCAAGGTGGTCTCCATAGTTCTCCCTCCCAACCTTGTGAGATGGGCTGAGCCGAATGCATGTGATTGACCCAGATGTCAAGTCCCTTTGTTTATAGTCCTCTTGTTTCATTGACTCTTGTTCTACTGCTTAGCTGTGCTTTGTATCTCTCATGGAATGTAGGTTTAGACTGCAGAGGTGAGAATTGAAACCTAAGAGTCTGTACCCCCTGATAGTGGGAACCAACCTCCCCAAGGTCAGCTCCCCTCACTTGTGGATGCCATTATCTGCTCACCCTCCCTGCATCATTGTGGGTGAATCAGTTCTGAAGACAGTCCAGCAGTTCAGCTACCTGGGGTGCATCATCTCCTCAGACGCCAAGATCGACAAGGAGATTGACAACAGGCTGGCAAAGGCAAACCGTGCATTTGGCCGACTGCACAAAAGAGTGTGGAGCAACAAGCATCTGAAAAAAGGCACAAAGATCAATGTTTACAAAGCGGTTGTGATGACAACCCTCATCTACGGCTCCGAATCGTGGGTTTTATACCGTCATCACGTGCGACTCCTCGAGCGCTTTCATCAGCGCTGCCTTCGCACCATCCTCAACATCCACTGGAGTGACTTTGTGACCAACACTGAAGTCCTCAAGCGGGCGGAGGTTACCAGCATCGAGGCGCTGCTGCTGAAGACGCAGCTGCGCTGGGCAGGGCATATTTCTAGGATGGAAAACCACCGCCTTCCCAAGATTGCTCTGTATGGCGAACTCTCCACCAGCCATCGAAATAGAGGGGCACCAAAGAAGAGGTACAAGGACTCCTTGAAGAAATCCCTTGGCACCTGTCGCATCAACCATCACCAGTGGTCTGACCTAGCCTCAGATCGCAAAGCATGGAGGCACACCATCCACCAGGCTGTCTCTTCCTTTGAGAACGCACGCATAGCTGGTCTTGAGGACAAAAGGAGATTGAGGAAGAATCGCACTGCTACAGCACCAACCCTAAATCAGACTTTTCCCTGCAGCCACTGTGGCCGGACCTGCCTGTCCTGCATTGGTCTTGTCAGCCACCAGCGAACCTGCAGCAGACGTGGACTATTGCACCCTTCTTAAATCTTCGTTCGCGAAGCCAAGCCGAGAGAGAGACTATGTAGTTTTGTGTAGTTTGAAATGCCTTTGCGCCTTGCATGTGGCATGCTATTAACTGCCAGTAACAGTCTATAAAACCTTTGCCATGTTTGAGCTGGGTGAGTTTCCACTTCGACCCCGTGTTTGAAGTATACCATGTTACCTTCCATTAAAATGCTTATTTGGATTACAAAGTCTCTTTTATTGAAGGACTTGGGGACTTGACACCAGAGGTTAGCCAGGTAGTTTCCAGCACAGTGGAGCAGCTATGCCACAGCATGGCTTATGAACCTCATATCTTTTTCCTAAAGAAGGACCTTCTTGTTGTCATTTATCCACAGGCTGTTTTCCAGCATGCTTTCAGCAAACAACACCAATAGCGGGACTGTGTGCTGTGGCTGTCACCTTCCCCATTTAATTTACAAGAGGAACAGCATCCAATTTGACAAGAATAGAGGCTGTGGGCCTCTTTTTGTTTTCAGCCCTGGGAAATTGTTTTTGCAAGTGACCATCCATAGTGCCGGGGTATTGATGGTCCTCCAAGCGTAATTAAAAGCGTATTTTTCCCCTGTTTCAAGCTTATGGAGAAAATATCACCGTAGTTTAGGGCCCAGTTGCATTCCTTGCATACATTTCAGAATGAATTCATTGAATGGCTTGAAGCAAACCTTTATGCAGTTCAGCCTTAAAGAGATTTTTCTCTCTCCATGGCTTCAGCCCTAGACAGCTTTTGAATATTTGGGTCTTCACCAAATTGTTGCCTTCTAGCCAGATTTTTATGTTTGTAGAAAAAGCCCAGCAGGATCTAATGTGCATATTAGGCCACACCCCCTGATGTCACCATTGTTTCACACAGGGCTTTTTTTGTTTTTAAAAAAGCGCAGCAGGAACTCATTTGCATATTCAGCCACACCCCCTGATGTCACCATTGTTTCACACAGGGCTTTTTTGTAGAAAAGGCACAGCAGGGACTCATTTGCATATTAAGCCACACACACCGGTGTCACCGTTTTTTTCATGCAGGGCTTTTTTTTGTAGAAGAAGCCCAGCAGGGACTTATTTGCATATTAGGCCACACACCCTGACACCAAGCCAGCCAGAACTGCGTTCCAGTGCATTCCTGCTAAAAAACAAAACAAAACAAAAAAAATCAAGTATGACATAGGGTTGTCAGTCTCCAGTTGGTGGTAGAGAGAGGTTACTTGTAGCCTTTTGGAGTTTAATGCCATTTTGAAATCTTACCGGAGACTTTCTGTCCCATTTGTTCACTGAGGATTCTACCTGCAGTCTTTGGGCACAGACGCACTGGAATAGAATCTTGTGGGTTTTGCAGCTTTTTGCAACTTATTGAGGCATCAGAAACACTTTGATCTTTTTTCTTTGCCTTTGGTTGAGATGCGTGGCTGCAGCACCCTATGCTAGAAGAGGATTTGAAGCAGCAATAATCAAGTCGACCTCCTGTTCATTGGGACGCCTTTGATGGAACTGTGAAACTTTTCGGAAATTGTTATTACTATTTAGTCTTCTATTGAACATGTTTTATGATTTTGTTTCAATACATTCTTAGTTATTCGGTCACTATAACTTCGGCTGTGCGGTCTTTAGTCTCCAGGTGGTAGCAGGAGTTCTCCCAGGATTAAAACCAATTTCCAGGGGACAGGGATGAACGAGGCCAGTTCTAGACTGTCTGGCACCCTAGGCAAGGCGAACTTCTGGTGCCCTCCCTGCTCCGATAGCATCACCAAGTCACATGGGGGGGGGGACACCCAATTTGGTGCCCCCAGAGGGCTGGCACCTTAGGCAGTCGCCTAGTTTGCCTAGTGGCAGGGCCGGCCCTGGTGATGATCAGTTCACTTGGAGGAAATGGCCACTTGGGAAGGTGGAATCTCTGGAAGGTGGACTGACTGAAGTCCCTCCCCTCCCCAGGATCCACACCCCTAGGGTTGCCAACTCCAATCCAAGAAATATCTGGGGACTTTGGGGGTGGAGCCAGGAGACATTGGGGGTGGAGCCAAGATCATGGCGGTGACAAGCATCATTGAACTCCAAAGGGGGTTCTGGCCATCACATTTCAAGGGATGGCACACCTTTTCAATTCCTTCCTTCCATAGGAAATAATGAAGGATAGGGGCACCTTTTTTTGGTGCTCATAGAATTGGACCCCCTGGTCCAATCTTTTTGAAACTTGGGGGGTATTTTGGGGAGAGGAACTTGATGCTATACTGAAAATTTGGTGCCTCTACCCCAAGAAACACCCCCTCCCCCTGAGCCCCAGATACCCGCAGATCAATTCTCCATGATTTTCTATGGGAATAAATCTCCATAGGGAATAACATAGTTCCCAGCAGATATTTCCCTCCCCTCCCCCCATTTCCTGACAACCCTGAAGCGGCGGGAGGGCCTCCAAACCGGGGGATCCCCTGCCCCCACCTGGGGATTGGCAACCCTACACACACCCTCCCCCAGTCTCCAGACTCTTATCTGGGAGAACCGAGTTTGATTCCCTACTCCTCCACTTGCACCTACTGGAATGGCCTTGGGTCAGCCATAGCCCTGGCAGAGGTTGTCCTTGAAAGGGCATTTGCTGGGAGAGCCCTCTCAGCCCCACCCACCTCATAGGGTGTCTGTTGTGGGGGAGGAAGGTAAAGGAGATTGTGAGTCACTCTGAGACGCTGAGATTCGGGGTAGAGGGTGGATTATTAATCCAATGTCTTCTTCTTTTTCTGCTTCTTCTTCCCAACCCAGAACTGGCAACCCCAGTGGTGATGGTTCTTAAGTAAAATGGTAGGTTTCAATTAGCATTTTAAATATACTTTTAAGTCCAATAGTACGAGAAAACTGTACTTGCACACCAGACAGAATGCCCTCTCCAGTTCCAGATCACTCCCTTTTAGAGCCCTCAGCGTGTACATGAGAGGTAGCCAGTCATGACACGACTATGTCCTTCCCAAAGCCATATTTCAAAACGCAGATGTCTTTCAAAAGGTACAAAAATTATGTAATGGGGGAGCTGTCATTACAATGAGCTTCCTGTCATTGAACTCCCTTTCACGCTCTGGTCTCCGCACCAGATCGGGTGCCATTTTAATGGGGATGCTTCAATGTCCTGCATGAACTGCAGGAATTAGGAAGGCCGTCATTTCACAGAGGACACCACAAGTGTGGAATCAATGGCTCTTTTGTGCAACATGTTAGGTTTTGACTCGCAGCTTGTGATTCTAAAGACAGTGCCGCCAAGTAGACTATCCACAATCAAGGCTGTCGAAAGAACCCCGATGTGTACCCAACACTCCCCCCCCCCCCGAATTTTTTTTGCATGTGGCATGATGATGTCACACAGAGGTGATGTCATCATGTCAGTTGCAAAAGGGCCGTTGTTTCTGGATGCTGAGGGGCCGGGGGAGTTCCTCTGACCCCTCAGTGCCCAGAAACAATGCACCCCCCAAGGGCTGGCGCTCCAGGCAATCGCCTAATATTGCCTAATGGACACGCTGGCTCTGTCCACAATAGAAAACATTGGATGACCAGAGAGTAACAGAGCTCTTCACAATTCACCTGCTACTTCCTGTGCAGCATCAAAACCAGATCTCTTTTTCGTTCTGATGCTCAATTAGAGAACTCACTCTGTAAGACTAGCAGCATACATTGAAAGGAGTCCCATGACCCAAATTACTATAATAATAATAATAATAATCATCATCATCATCATATGTTGTTGAAGGTTTTCATGGCTGGAGTCCATTGGCTGTTGCAGATTTCCCATGCTGTGTAGCCGTGGTCTTGGCATTGTGAGACCTGATGTTTTGCCAGCAACTGTGACTGGCATCCTCAGAGGTGTAACCCAGAAAACTGGAGTTCTCTCTGGGTCAAATTGAGAAGAAGTTGGCAGGCAGGTAATTTATATCTACTCAGGCAGGTGGGGTAGGGCTGAGATTATCTTATGGGAGTTTCCTGGGCTGTGACAGGCTAATGGAGGAGCTTACCTGAGTTACAACTTACAGTTGTTAACAAAACGTCAGGTCTCACAATGCCGAGACCACAGCCACACAGTCTGGAAAATCTCCAATAGCCAATAATAAACAGGTGTTTATTACAAGAAAGACAGGCAAAACTACAATCCTCAATAGTTTTGAGCCATCTGAGCATTTGCCTGTAAGAAAGGAAGTCAGGAGACATTTTGTCCTTCATAAACTTATGCACTGAAATTATGTCTTCATTGATGTTATGAAATAAAATTATAATCCCGTGCCTGAGGAAATTTATGAAACAGGAAGTGGAATACCGGCTGTCCTGTTGCACAAACATTTTTTCATGGGATTTGATGACATTGGAACATGACTGCATACATTGACTCTACTGGAATCTAGGTGATTGTTATGGACTAAGTATTTTATTATCGGGCTAAATTTCAAAGACTATATATGGATTGCAGTTTTTGCCTGTCTTTCTTGTAATAAATGCATGTTTATTATTATTATAGTAATTTGAGTCATAGGAACCCTTCGGGTTTATGTTGTTGGTTCTGATGCTCCTTCTGTTGGTTCTGATGCTGGCATGAGTGCATGTTCAAGATGATGTACCTTTGGCACCTGCTTATCCAATTTTTCTGGGTAGCCTTCAACTTTTGAAGCCCAAGAACGTGGACAGGGTCCTTGGACAGGTGATACCTCCCATCTGTGCTCTTGACCCTTGCCCTTCCTGGCTAATAAATGCTGCCAGAGAGGTACTGGCTGAATGGGTAGGGGGAGTGGTAAATGCTTCCTTGACAGTGGGGGGGGGGGGTTGTACAACCAATGCTGAAGGGGGCAGTGACTAGTAGGGTTGCCAGCTGTCCCCAGTCATTCACAATGCCAGACCCCAGCCCTGATCAGCTGGCTGATGGGGAGACTTACCAGGAGAAAGAGGAAGGCCCAGGTGACGTGTGATGTCACTTCCGGAGTACACAGGAAGTGACATCATCCCACTGGCACTAGCTAGTCAATGCTCTGGTATTTTGGTCAAAATTCTATAATAGAAGTCAATTTTACCATACCCACCATTGCCCGGACCCACCCCCAAAACCTCCAAGTATTTTCCAACACAGACCTGGCAGCCCTATGTGGGGAAAAGGTCTCCTTCCATGTCAATGGAAAGGAAATTCAAAAAACTCCTGCTGGCCCACATTATTCCATAGAGAGCCTGGTGACGGAAAGTGCCATCAAATAACAGCTGAATTATGGTGGCCCCTGGTGGGGTTTTGAGGGTTTGCCTTTGCCTGCTTCCATGTCATGTCCATGGTCTTCCTTGGACGTCTCCCATCCAAGTACTCACCAGGGCCAATCCTGCTAGCTTCTGAGATCTGATGAGATTGGGATAGCCTGGGCCAGTTTGGGGTAGTGGTGAAGTGTGCAGATTCTTATCTGGGAGAACCAGGTTTGATTCCCCACTCCTCCACTTGCACCTGCTGGAATGACCTTGGGTCAGCCGTAGCTCTCATTGGAGTTGTCCTTGACAGGGCAGCTGCCATAAGAGCCCTTTCAGCCCCACCTACCTCACAGGGTGTTTGTTGTGGGAGGAGAAGATATAGGAGATTGTAAGCCGCTCTGAGACTCTGATTCAGAGAGAAGGGTGGGGTATAAATCTGCAATCTTCTGTGGTCTTCTATTCAGGTCATGTAGGGATCATAAGTAGGTTAATTCCCAGGAAAATGCTGGGTGGGATGGAATAGCTGCTCCAGTTCACCATACCATTGGCTACAACATGCAAGAAGATAGCATACTCAAGGCTCACTTTGTAGCAGGAGCTCCTTTGCATGTTAGGCCACACACCCCTCATGTAGCCAATCCTCCAAGAGCTTACAGGGCTCTTAGTACAGGGCCTACTGTAAGCTCCAGGAGGATTGGCTACATCAGGGCTGGGTGGCCTAATATGCAAAGGAGCCCTGACTACTGCAGCCAATCAGCTACAGCCAATCAGCGCTCCGTGCCTCACTCAGCATAGCAGCTGCCATAAAGCTGTACCCCATCCTTAAAGGCTGGGGAATGGAATTTTTACAAGGGTACAGTAGAGCTGGTTGATCAATTGATTCAAATAAGATAACAGGGCTTGATCTAGGATGCAGTAATTCATGGTCAATCCGCCATCTCCTTTAGCATTGAAAAGGACTAAGGAAGCTTGAAAATTAAGGCCATGGTCAACTAATGAATTTTTTAGAGAATTAACTGTCTTGCTTTTCCTCAGCCAATTGATTAATGAACTGATTAAAATAAATATTATAGTATCTCTGCACAAATGACATTCAAAAAATAGTTAGTCAAGTACCAATTTCATTTAAAGGAAACAGAAGTGTTGCTTGCCGGAAAGATCATCTTAAACACACTGCTTACGTCAACCAAATATTTACCATCCTGCCATCTGCACAGAGAAGCTTTCAGAGGAGAGAACTCAGATTTAATAATCCCCATTTTAATCTCCCTTTATTGAATTGATTAATCATGTTGATTAATGCAGTGATCCCCGAAGAAATTACTGGAGAGCACGTTTACAAATTAGGAAGAAATAAAATAGCCGATCGAGAAAGAATAAGAATAACACCCCTTGGATTGAACGGGGTGAGATTTAATCATGGGAGTGTCACTTCCCCTATGGGGCATCGGGGGTGACACCCCTTCTCCAATCTGCAATGCCCCACCTCCCACACTTTCTCTTCCACTTCCAAAAGCAGAGGCTCTTCCACTGCCCACCAGGGGAAGGGATGTGAAGAAGGAAGAAGATTATGTGTTTCTGTCGATTTTTCCTGAATGACTCTAATTCAGAAATTACCTCCGCTGTTGCAAACGTTTTGGCCACCATTCTCCAACACATCTCTGGCTATGCTTGATTTTATGTCTAATCTAAGTTTAATCCTGATTTATCTTGTCTATCCAGATCTTTTCCTGTATTTTATGCTATGCCATTAAAGATTTGAAATTGAAGGAAGAGAAAGAAAGAAAGAAAGAAAGAAAGAAAGAAAGAAAGAAAGAAAGAAAGAAAGAAAGAAAGAAAGAAAGAAAGAAAGAAAGAAAGAAAGAAAGAAAGAAAGAAAGAAAGGAAGGAAGGAAGGAAGGAAGGAAGGAAGGAAGAAAGAAAGAAAGAAAGAAAGAAAGAAAGAAAGAAAGAAAGAAAGAAAGAAAGAAAGAAAGAAAGAAAGAAAGAAAGAAAGAAAGAAAGAAAGAAAGAAGAAAGAAAGAAAGAAAGAAAGAAAGAAAGAAAGAATATCTTCCAGGGCTTTTTGTGTAGCAGGAACTCCTTTGCATGTTAGGCCACACACCCTTGATGTAGCCAATCCTCCAAGAGCTTACAGGGCCAACTGTAAGCTCCAGGAGGATTGGCTGCATCAGGGGTGTGTGACTTAATACGCCAAGGAGTTCCTGCTACAAAAAAACCCCTGCTAACAGATATCTTCAGAAGTAAAAAAACCAAAAAAACAATTATCAATCCTGGAAGCCTCTTTCAATTAATTCTGGACAGGGCAATGTTCGTCTGACAGACGTCTCCACCACCTCAGGGTTATGGTAGAAAAAGTTGACTTGCTGCAACAGAAACGGACAATTCAATAGACATCTTCTGTCTGACTTGCGCCAAGTTATTATGAAGCTTTATTCACAAAGTCATTTTCTCTAACGATGGAATGCCATGGGAAGGGATGATCCGATGTGTGTCCTTCAAAAGTCTAATGAACTGTCTAGAGGCTAGGATCTACCCTACATAATAACTCTACCAGAAGGCTTGATTGCAACGTGTGTAGTTACTCCCCTGACGCAACAACAGTTTGATGGTCTGTCGCTTAATTGTGTCCCTGGATCACCCTAAAGGGCCTGACCATCCAACTGTACCAGCAGCTCAGTTCATGCTTAAAGTCCTACCTATGCGGCAAAATACAAGTGTTATCTAACTTTGTTTGGATCAGAAATGTTTTTATCAAACTTGTCCAACATAACAGTTTTTGCAAGATGGATCAGACCCAAGTTTTTCCTTTCATGAACTGTGGTGTCACCATGCCTCATTTTGGGCAGGAGCTCACAGGAATGGAGCTCCGGAACCTCTACATTGTATTGTTCTTTCTTTCTTACCTCCACTCCAAATACTTGTTTCTGGGTTCCACTGCTCAAGCCCCTTGCGAGAATTTTGCCAACCCCTAAGATTTGACAAACTTTCTAATTTTTCCCCCCACAAAAAAATGGGGAAATAACCAAAACAGATAAAGCAGACAGATGGCAATCTTCCTCATGTTACTGTGGCCATGTAGGAGAAAAGTAATTTTAGAAGGTTTTATGATGACAATTAGAATTCAAGCAGCGTTTTAAGGTAGATGCTGAGCTGAAGAAGTCTGTGGCACCTGAAAGCTTATACCCAGGATAAAACTTGGTTGGTCTTAAAGGTGCCACAGGACTCAACATTGGTTCTCCTGCCTAACAACCTTATCAAGAACACGGGTGACAGGAATATCATGTTGTGGTTTAATTTTTTGCCAATTTGCTCAAAAAGGTTCATGGAAAACAATCTCACGCCTGCATCCTCAAAGGCTCTTGTAAAGTCTGCTAAAAGTAGGGTTGCCAATCCCCAGGTGGGGGCAGGGGATCCCCTGGTTTGGAGGCCTTCCCCCCACTTTAGGGACATCAGAAAGCAGGGGGGAGGAAAAGGGAAATATCTGCTGGGCACTCCATTATTCCCTATGGAGACCGATTCCCATATGGTATAACGGAGAACTGATCCTCAGGTATCTGAGGCTGGTGGGAGGGCTGTTTTTTTGAGATAGAGGCACCAAATTTTCAGCATAGCTTCCAGTGCCTCATTTTGGGCAGGAGCTCACAGGAATGGCGCTCTGGAACCTCTAAATTGTATTGTTCTTTCTTTCTTACCTCCACTCCAAATACTTGTTTCTGGGTTCCATTGCTCAGCAGACAGGTTAAAACGGATAAAAGGAAGTACTTCTTCACCCAAAGGGTGATTAACATGTGGAATTCACTGCCACAGGAGGTGGTGGCGGCCACAAGTATAGCCACCTTCAAGAGGGGTTTAGATAAAAATATGGAGCACAGGTCCATCAGTGGCTATTAGCCACAGTGTATGTGTGTATATAACATTTTTTGCCACTGTGTGACACAGAGGGTTGGACTTGATGGGCCGTTGGCCTGATCCAACATGGCTTCTCTTATGTTCTTATGTTCTCAAGCCCCCTGCGAGAATCTGCATAGCTTCCAGTGCCTCTCTTCAAAACACCCTCCAAGTTTCAAAAACATTGGATTGGAGGGTCCAATTCTATGAACCCCAAAAGTAAGTGCTCCTATTCTCCATTATTTCTAATGAAGGGAAGGCATTTAAATGGTGTGTGGTCCCTTTAAATGTGATGGCAAGAACTCTCTTTGGAGTTCAGTTATGCTTGTCACAACCTTGCTCCTGGCTCCACCCCCAGTGTCTCCTGGCTCCACCCCCAATGTCTCCTGCCTCCACCCTCAAAATCCCAAGACATTTCTTGAATTGGACCTGGCAACCCTACTGTGGAGAATTAGCCATTAGGCCAGAATTATCTGCAACTAACAGCTCCAACCCTTTTTTCAGTCACCTTTAAGGTTAAAAAAAGATTCCTTTAGAAGAAGATATTGGATTTATATCCCGCCCTCCACTCCAAAGAGTCTCAGAGCAGCTCACAATCTCCTTTACCTTCCTCCCCCACAACAGACACCCTGTGAGGTGGGTGGGGCTGAGAGGGCTCTCACAGCAGCTGCCCTTTCAAGGACAACCTCTGCCAGAGCTATGGCTGACCCAAGGCCATTCCAGCAGGTGCAAGTGGAGGAGTGGGGAATCAAACCAGGTTCTCCCAGATAAGAGTCCACTGGCTTAACCACTACACCAAACTGGCTCTCCAGTCACAGGACTTTTTTTGTAGCAGGAACTCCTTTGCATATTAGGCCACAACCTCCTGATGTAGCCAATCCTCCAAGTGCTTACAGGGCTCTTAGTAAAGGGCCTATTGTAAGCTCCAGGAGGATTGGCTATATCAGGGGTGTGTGGTCTAAAATGCTAAGGAGTTCCTGCTACAAAAAAACCCCCTGCCTATTCATCCAATTCAGCCCTATTCACCCTAAATCCAAGCTTTCTTGCTACATTAATATAAAGAGCAGCCTTACCTCATGCAAACAACTAGAAGTCACTGCAAGAATAAACTTGTTCTTGATAATTTGTTACAGGAAAGAGTACAAAAGAGTACAAACACATCATCTTCACCATTCTACCCATCCTTCCCTCATGAAATTATTTGAGCATAGTAATAAATTCCTCTGGACTGCTAAATCTTGCAGGCAATATCGCAGTATCATCTCTGTACAAACAATATAAATTGCCTTTGTAAGATCAACAAGCATTATAGAATAACCATGTTTTGTTTGTTCTTCTCTGGGGAAAAACAGCCTATATGTAGATTGGCTCATAGGCATGCATAAAACCTGCAGTCATATTTTGATTTTCAGTTCTGGTATTCCCACCCTCCCACCTCCACCCCCAGCTCTGAGTATATAATTCAATATGTTTCTGGATTTACTGTCGTTCTGTTTTGCTCCCCTTCCCTAAATTATGTGAATAGCTAATAATAATAATAATACATTTTATTTATCAAAGATTTCAGGTTTTCACGGCTGGTAACGTCATTAGGGTTTGTAGAATCTTTTGGGCTCAAGTGCCGTGTTCTACTGGAGAAAGTTTTTCTTCCAGACGTTTCGTTCTCAGCTGCGGAGAACGAAACGTCTGGAAGAAAAACTTTCTCCAGTAGAACACGGCACTTGAGCCCGAAAGATTCTATAAACCCTAATCATTTTATTTATATCCCGCCCTCCCCGCCGAGGCAGGCTCAGGGCGGCTAACAACATAGTCAGTACAACAGGTTATACAGTGGTTTAAACAGTAACTAACAATTAATTAAAATTCTAAAAACAATAAAACAATAAAATTATCATCTTGGTGCTATTCCAGTAGATAACAAGAATCATTTAGGAAGTCTCTCACTTCAATTAGGTGGGTTTGGGACATGCATGCTTCACTCAGACACACTGCAGCATGGGTTATATAGTCTTCAGGTTGTATCAACATTTAAACATGCCCGTATGTGCTTTGTTGACAAAAAATTAAGTTGCCTTGGAACAAGTGGGTGAAAATACCATCTAAGTACAAACAGACAAGCTCTCATGCATGATCATTCCATTCTTGACAGTTAGCACGACAGCCATATTAATAATCTCAAGGAAACAGCTGTTTTAAAATATTGCATAAAAGATGGTGTGAAAAAACTGAATTATCAGTAGAATGCAGATATTGCCAGAACACATGTCGCTTATTCCCATAATTGACACGAAGTAATGAAAAGTGAGGTGAATTGAAGAACGGCTGCTGTTGTTTTCAGACCAGAGGTGGAAATGCAGTATTTAAACCAAAATCTAGAATTATTTAAAAAAAAAAAATACTGGTGGCACAGGTAATACATCTGCTTTACCTATAGCCATATTAGCTGCCAAAATATTGTAGTGATGTCTTCTTCTTCTTCTTCTTCTTCTTCTTCTTCTTCTTCTTCTTCTTCTTCTTCTTCTTCTTCCTCTTCCTCTTCCTCTTCTGTCCATTTTGAGTCTAGTGCTCATCAACTTCATTGGATGCCCTAGAGTTCCAGTATTTTGAGAGAGGAGGGAAATGTTGTCTTTGTCAGTTCTCTCCACCATACGCATAATGTTATAAACCTCTATCTGATCTAGATAGCCTAGGCTAACCTGAATTTACCAGATCTCAGAAGTTAAGTTGACCTTGGCTTGATTTGAATGGGAGACCTCCGAATAAATAAGGGTCATGACTTGGAGGCAGGCAATGGTAAACCACCTCTGGACATCTCTTGCCTTGGAAACCCTATTGGAGATGCTATAAGTCAGCTGCAGCTTGACAGCCAAAAAAAAAAATGTTCCTCACCCTTAGTTATTTTTTTTCTAAACTGAAAAGTCCCATACACTTCAGCCTTTCCTCAGAGGAAAGATGCTCCAACCCCCTAACCAGGCCTCTGATTCAGCAGGAGCTCACAGGAGAGCAGCTCCTGAACCTTTCTGAGGGTCCCCACCTACCTTGTCCATTGAATAGGAGGTGCAGCTGCATAACAATCCCTGGGTTAGGAGAGCGGGCAGCCAGCCAGCCACCAGGGGCTTTGCCACACCCCCAGCAGCCCTCGTTAACCCCTGGAGAAGCCCACACCACCCTTTCTCCACTACGTATGTGATTTTGGGTGGCGTGTGGTTTGCTGGCCTTTTGATTGGGGGGGGGCACCCCAGGAGAGCCCCTGGTGAGTGAAGCCTGCTTGGGCTGGCTGGATCTCTAGCCAGCACAAGCAGGCTTTGCTTCCCCAGGGCTCTCCTTTCTTTTATCAGGTTGCTTTTGGGTGGGGGGGGGACATATGCTAATGAGTTATGCTAATGAATTCTGCCATCTATTTTTCTACAAAACGACCCCTGCCCATAACCAACTTGGTTGCCCCCTTCTGTACTTTTTCCAGCTCTGCAATGAATTTCTTTTGTAGAAACGAACAATAAAGGCCCACTTTTACTCTTCCGGTAATTTTTTGACACAGTTCACGAAGGCATTGGACAAGAGACCTGCTTCTAGCCTTATAAATCTCAGCTGAAATGGCCTTTCCGTGGACAGTGATTTAGTGACTTGCTCTGTTTCAAGTACAAAAGGTTTCTGGATTGGAAGGTGATTCGTATCATACCAAGGTAATTGCTCATCTTCTAAATTTAAAAAAAAAGACCCTCAAAAGAATAGTATCGTCCGAGTCCGTAACTGAAACAGGATCATGAGACGGTGGGCACTAAACCGTCTCACACACAACACAGAATGTCTTTGAGTTCAGTTCTGTCTGCAGCTCATCAGCCTTCGTACTCCATCAGGTTTTTGGTATCTCTGTTAATTTAGTCTGTGAGTTGTAACACATATTTCAATAAGCCGGTATCTCGGAACGGAAGCCCTTGTCGCCTATCCGGGCTCGGTGAAGTGATGTTTCTCATCAAGGAGGGTCTTGAAGTCTTAATCGTTTTATCAGACTGGTCTTGATGCTCGTAGTCTCTATGTCCAAGAATGTTCTCAACGGCGCTATCGAGCTACCTCTTTAGGAAAGACGAAAGCTTTGATGTCCCACAGGCTGTTTGCCTGCTCAAGGTGACTGGTTTCAGTCCTCTGTGGCTTCGGTTCAGCTCGACTAGTTCTTAATTTATTGACATCGAGCTTTTAAAGTAATTTTCTACCTTGAGATTTCTGTGGCGACTTGATGTGAATATTAATTTTAGGGTAAAACAAACGCCGGTAATCTGTCTCGTGTTTAGCTCTAGTAAGCCTTGTGTCATTGAAGTTTTTCCTTACGATTATCGTGTAAGAGGACAATATTTAGAACAAGGGCACACCTTCTGGAAGGGAAGCAGTGTTGTTTTAGACTGTGATTCTCTGAGTAGGTCCTGCCACAGTGAGAATTATTTTTCCTCAGATCACTAAGGTCTGTGGGAAAAGATAGAAATGTGGGGACTGGTAAGGTGCTATTTAGACAGGGTGTGGGAAAATGGGGGTCACAAACATCCATTTCTGCCTGGTTTGGGAGTGAGGAAGTTTTTCAGCTGGCCTGGCTTCTCTCCCTCCACTCCTCGTTTCTTGCCCTTTCTGTGTCCCTGTCTTTATGAAACCAATTCTAGGGGCTCACACTGCCTGAGAGTTTGAGCTAAGCCCCCCCTCTGCAACTTTAAGGCTTAGCATGGTGTTTGCATCTCTTCCTTCTGCTACCAAATAGACCAGGGGTCCTCAACCTACGGCCCGCGGGCCAGATGCGGCCCGCTGAGGACGTTTATGCGGCCCGCCGGGTTATGGCAAAATCAGACCGGAAGTGACGTTCGACCTAAACTTGCGTTAGCAACGCACACTTCCGGCACTGGGCTGAGGCGGCGGAGACAGAGTGTGAGGTGATACCGAGGTGAGGTGAGTTCCCAGGCCAGGGTGTGTGGTGTGGGGAAGGGAGAGAGATGCAGAAGACGGAGAACTGACGGCCCGCGGCCTTGTACAGTAACGGCAGTCCGGCCCTCCAACAGTCTGAGGGACAGTGAACTGGCCCCCTATTTAAAAAGGTTGAGGACCCCTGAAATAGACCAACATGCTTAGATGAGCCCTGCGGAGAAGTAGGGTTAAAGTGCTTCCCCATCCCCTTTTGTTTTCCTGGTAGGCATGGAATGAACAGAGGCTTAACACAGGCAGGGCTGGCCCCAAGCATTAGGCCATGTAGGCGGCTGCCTATAGCAGCATCCCGCCACAAGGGGGAACCGATAGGGGTGGACTTCTGCAGGCTGGGAAGACGCACCGGCCCGGAAGAAGCCCAGTGGAGCGGGAAGCCGCAACCGGCCTTAAAAACCAGCAGCAGCACCAGGGGCTGAGGAGTGAGTTGGAGAGAAGCATGACTCATCAAAGATTTCAGGTTTTCACGGCTGGCATCATCATTAGGGTTTGTAGAATCTTTCGGGCTCAAGTGCCGTGTTCTACTGGAAGAAAAACTTTCTCCAGTAGAACACGGCACTTGAGTCCGAAAGATTCTACAAACCCTAAGCATGACTCAGTTCGCGAGGCAAGTGCCTGGAGTGCTGTGGGCAGGTGGTGGCAGGGAGGAGGAAGCAGCTGAGCAGGGACAGCAGGCAGGGCTCTTTTTCTAGCAGGAGCTTCTCTGCGTATTAGACCACGCCCCCTGATGTAGCCAATCCTCCTGGAGCTTACAGTAGGTCCTGTACTAAGAGCCCTCTATGCTCTTGGAGGATTGGCTACATCAGGGGGGCATAGCCTAATATGCAAAGAAGCCCTGGGCATCGGGCAGGTGAAGGGGGGAGTGCCGCACCTGCGGCACTGAAAGGGGCCCCATAGCTAACCAGGGACCCACGGGGCCTAGCCCCCTGACAGTTTAGGAGGCCACAACCCCCACCCCTTCTCCCTCCACCACCAGTATGATTTCATTTCTGCAGGAGGGGCACCCGGGAGCAGCCACTGCCCTTCCCACGCTATTTAAATGGCTCAAAAGTCAGCTGATAGGTGGGCTCTAAGTCTTTTTTAGAGGCTTTTAGTTGAGGCTATGGGCGTCTATTCTTGATCTGGTTGGCCTCCCCTATCAGCAATGTCACCTGTGCGACCAAATGGATCATCACCTGCCATCTCTATGAGATATCACGATGTGAGACGGCCTGGCTGGGCAATACGTGATGATACGGTAAACTTCTCTGAGTGCTGTTGAGTTGTCTGTTTTTAAAATGTTTTAATTGAATTTTCTTGTTTTATCCCAGGGGTGGCCAACGGTAGCTCTCCAGATGTTTTCTGCCTACAGCTCCCATCAGCCCCAGCCTTTGGCCATGCTGGCTGGGGCTGATGGGAGTTGTAGGCAAAAACCTTCAACCCTATGAAGAAAGGTTGAAACACTTGGGACTCTTTAGCTTGGAGAAACGTCGACTGCGGGGTGACATGATAGAGGTTTACAAGATAATGCATGGGATGGAGAAAGTAGAGAAAGAAGTACTTTTCTCCCTTTCTCACAATACAAGAACTCGTGGGCATTCGATGAAATTGCTGAGCAGACAGGTTAAAACGGATAAAAGGAAGTACTTCTTCACCCAAAGGGTGATTAACACGTGGAATTCACTGCCACAGGAGGTGGTGGTGGCCACAAGTATAGCCACCTTCAAGAGTGGTTTAGATAAAAATATGGAGCACAGGTCCATCAGTGGCTATTAGCAACAGTGTGTGTATATATAAAATTTTTTGCCACTGTGTGACACAGAGTGTTGGACTAGATGGGCCGTTGGCCTGATCCAACATGGCTTCTCTTATGTTCTTACCGTTGGCCACCCCTGTTTTATCATATGTTGTACTCCGCCCTGAGCCCTACGGGGAATGGGCAAAATAGAAATATACTAAAATCAATCAATCAATCAATCAATCAATCAATTATGCAGGAGGGGCAGCAGAAACCATCACCAGCCTCCTGCACAATTTAAAGGGCCCCCTGCCCCATGTGGCCCTCCCCCCTCGCAGCTCCTAGCTACGGGGCTGAAAACCCTGGCACCACCACTGAATACAGGTCAGAGATCGCCCCGATCACATTAAAAGTGAAAAAGAAGTTTAATACCAAAACTAAAGCACACACTACACTTGCAAGGACAACAGAATAAGCAAGAATAAAAGAAAATCCTCTAATCCTTGACTCATCTATCTATGTCTACAGATAGTAGTAAGAGATAGGCTGTATTGTTCTTGAAGTTGCAAGCTTTTCGAAACCTTGGTTTTAGTATCTAGGGGTCAAGCCTCCACTCCCCTCGCCCCCTCCAGTTTCAAGGCCATGTATTCATAGCTGCTTTCTGGAATCAAGGGGGTTTTGTGATATTTCCTTGTTGTGAGAAATGGTTAAGAGCTGAAGAGGCAAAGAACTTCTCCGAGGTGCTCAGGAGTTTATATATCAGTCCACCCCATTCAGCAGACTCTCTTTCTGTCCCTCTGCATTTTGGCCTTCTGAAGCACAATAGCTTAGATCAGGGGTGTCAAACACAGTTGTTATGAGGGCCAGATCTGACATAAATGAGACCTTGTTGGGCCGGGCCATGTTGGGTTGGGCTGGGCCATGTTGGGTTGGGCCGAGCCAGGCTGGGCCACGTGTGTACCTATTTAAGATTAGGTAGCAGAGATATAAATTTTATAAAAGACATAGACAAACCCAAATATATATATATATATATATATATATATATATATATATATATATATATATAGAGAGAGAGAGAGAGAGAGAGAGAGAGAGAGAGAGAGAGAGAGAGAGAGAGAGAGAGAGAGAGAGAGAACTCACTGGTTTTAAAGATGCTTTCTTTGTATTTCTCCAATGGTATCCAGGGAACTGGGCAAAGGAAGCTCTGGCTGTTTCTTTCCTTCCCCAGGGGACTGGTGGGGAAGCCTCAGTCAATAGAAAGAAGAGAGGCTTGGCTCAGTAGCTCTGCTGTGTGAGCCAGGCAAAGCAAGCTATTCCTCCCCCCTTTCCTCCCCAAGGGAGGAGCCTCATCCAATGGAGAAAATAGAGGCTTTGCTCTGTAGCTCCTGTGTAATTGAGCAAGCCTGGCAAAGCAAGTTGTGATGCAGAAGGAAGCAAGAGAGAGGGAGAAGGAAGCAGATGACAGCCAATTGCTTGGGGGCCTAATAGGAATCCTCCGGGGGCCTAATCCACCCCCTGAACTGCATGTTCGACACCCCTGGCTTAGATGGTAGGATTGCCAGATTGGTGTTGGGAAATACCTGGAGACTTTGGGGGTGGAGCTGGGAGGGTGGGGTTTGGGGAGGGGTGGGGCCTCATCATGGTACAGTGCCATAGAGTTTGCCCTTCAAAGCAGCCATTTTCCCCAGGGGAGCCGATCTCTGCCAGCTGGAGATCAGTTGTGAAAGTGGGAGATCTCCTGGCCGCACCTGGAGGCTGGCAACCCTATTCGATGGGTCTCTGGCTAGGATCATCAGCATTTCTCTGGCCCTGAATGGCTTCGTGCTTGTGAGGCGATTCATTTGGTGGTGGATGTATCCTAAAAATATGAAATATACTAGATTTTTTAACAGTGAATATATACCAGAGTAGTCTTTGAAACTTTTAAAGCACTTCCTTACCCTGCCTGCTTTCTAAAAAGCACTTGGTGGGTACCAGGAAAGGTGTTAGTGGATGCCATGTTGCCCACAAGCAGACCTTGAATTCAGCAGGAGCTCACAGGAGCGAAGCTGCTGAACTTTCTGAGGGTTCCCCCTCTTCCTCTCCACACATCGTGTCCATCAAATAGTAGGGGCAGCTGCATAACAACCCCTGGATTAGGAGAACGGGCAGCCAGCCAGCCAGCCACCAGGAGCTTTGCCACGCCCCCAGCAGCCCTCATGAACCCCTGGAGAAGCCCGTGCCACCCTTTCTCCGCTTCTCAAAGTCAAAGTTTATTAAAAACAGTCATAAGACCAGCATACAAAATAATATAAGATAATACAGTATAAGAACATGGCAATAGACAGTTACAGCCATAATTCCTAAAATTCCGGACCGAACTAATCCTTCACTAATAACACAACTTACAGTACGATCTACGCTTTTTAATTACCAGATAACAATACCTAGCAACCTTGCGTGAGACGGATTCATAATTGTCAGACACTTCTCCACTTCTTATGTGATTTTGGGCAGCGGATGGCTTGCTGGCTTTTTGACGGGGGGTGGGTGGCCCAGGAGAGCCCCAGGCAAGTGAGGTCTGCTTGGGCTGGACAGCTCTCTGGCCAACCCAAGCAGGCCTCACTCGCCTAGGGCTCTCCTTTCTTGTGTCGAGTTGCTTTTGGCTGGGGGGGGCATATGCTAATGAGTTATGCTAATGAGTTCCACAACCTATTTTTCTACAAAACAACCCCTGCCCACAAGGGACATGTTGGGGACCCCTGCTCTAACCATGGTGGCTCAGATACTATGACTCTCGTCCCTCCCTAGGAAAAACTCTTTGTATAGGCCTCTCCTTGTGAAACCTGAAAATGTCACCCCAAGGAAAGGACGTTTCGGGGTGTCCCAGTAAATCAATCACTTTGTACATGCCTGCAGGGTTGAATAATTGACCCTTCCTACCAGTGTGCTTGTATGAGAGGCACATCGGCAAACAGAGAACATCACAATGTCAAGGGGTGGGGGAGGAAAGGGTCAGGCCGTAAAGCCTTTTCTCTTCTTTTGAGCGCAGCATATTCTCTGCTGTTGACTTTATTTTTAAAGGGGGGGGGAGCATAAACTAAGTGAACAATGCAACAGCTCCGGGATCACCCTAATGATATCTGACAACCTGCCAAAAGGAAGGGGAAGAAGGAAAGGACAACAGAATTTCCGACTACACAATAAATAGTGCTGATTTACCAAAAAAAGAAATGTTCAGGGCTTCTGGGAAAAGGGGCTAGATTAGCGCAAAAGTGATGCTGTCATGTTTTCCGAGAGTTGTCTCCAGAGGTATGATGGATTTGCATGTGCTGAAAAAAAAAAGAGACTTACGATTATTTAGCTTCATTTAACAAGATCTGCAAAGGTCACAATTAAAAACAAGGTATGGGGAGACTGTCCCAGAGTAGAAGAAACAGGGGAAATGTGCCTTGGCATCTTGTTGTGTCAAAGTGGGGAGGCACACTAGATGCAAAATGTACGATGTATGACAGTCGCGTATCTGTATCCAACCTGGGCACATGAATCCTGATCTGGCCACAATCTGCATGAGAAGTCGATTCTGTGCACTTGCCTGGTCATTCAGGATTAGCCAGCCCAAGGTTGACTCAGCCTTCCATCCTTCTGAGGTCGGTAAGATGAATACCCAGCTTGGGAAGAAAGTGTAGACCAGTGGTCCCCAACCTTTTTGGCACCAGGGACCGGATTTGTGGAAGACAATTTTTCCATGGATCGGTGGGGGGGCATGGTTTTGGGATAATATTTATTTTAGTGTGGTGGTTAAGCGTGTAGACTCTTATCTAGGAGAACAGGGTTTGATTCCCCACTCCTCCATTTGCAGCTGCTGGAATGGCCTTGGGTCAGCCATAGCTCTTGCAGAGTTGTCCTTGAAAGGGCAGCTTCTGGGAGAGCTCTCTCAGCCCCAGCCACCTCACAGGGTGTCTATTGTGGGGGAGGGAGATAAAGAAGATTGTGAGCCACTCTGAGATTTTTGAGTGCAGGGCAGAATATAACTCCAATGTCATTGTATTATTATTATTATTATTACATTGTAATATATAATGAAATAATTATACAACTTACGGCCCGGTTGCTAACAGGCCACGGACTGAGACCGGTCCACAGACCGGGGGTTGGGGACCCCTGGTGTTGAAGACTGGGGAAGGCAATGGGAAAACACCCCATAAAAAGTCTGCTATGAAAACATCGTGATGCGACTTCACCCCAGAATTGGTGCTTGCACAGGGGACTACCTTTCCCTTTTCTAACATATCATCCATCTAGGGATTGGGTTGCTAGTTGGTTATCCCGGAGGAAATAGGCCAATGGCAGTAAGGGGAGAACCAGAGAGAGACACGAGTTGTGAAATAAAGTGAGTTCAGCCAACTCTGAATCAACCAAGAATGCTTTATTGCAAGAAGAAACACTCACAAACAACCTGGGCAACCAATGGGTTGAAATTAAAGCAAAAGAGTCTTTGGTTTAAATTAGGAAGAACGTCTTGACAGTTAGAGAAGTTCCTGAGTGAAACAGGCTTCCGAGGGAGGTGGTGGGTTCTCCTTCTTTGAAGACTTTTTAAACAGAGGTTAGATGGCCATCTGGACAGCAATGCTGATTCTGTAAATTTAGACAGATAAGAACATAAGAGAAGCCATGTTGGATCAGGCCAATGGCCCATCCAGTCCAACACTCTGTCATACAGTGGCCAAAAAAAAAAAAACAACCCAAGTGCCATCAGGAGGTTCACAAGTGGGGCTAGAAGCCCTTCCACTTTGTCCCACCCCACCCCACCAAGCACCAAGAATACAGGGCATTACTGCCCCAGACAGAGAGTTCCAAAAATATGCTGTGGCTAATAGCCACTAATGGACCTCTGCTTCATATGTTTATCCAATCCCCTCTTGAAGCTGGCTATGCTTGTAGCCACCAACACCTCCTGTGGCAGTGAATTCCACATGTTAATCACCCTTCGGGTGAAGAAGTACATCCTTTTATCCATTCTAACCCGATTGCTCAGCAATTTCATTGAATGCCCATGAGTTCTTGTATTGTGAGAAAGGGGAAAAAGTACTTCTTTCTCTACTTTCTCTATTCCATGCATAATCTTGTAAACCTCTATCATGTCACCCCGCAGCTGACATTTCTCCAAGCTAAAGAGCCCCAAGCGTTTTAACCTTTCTTCATAGGGAAAAAAGTGTTCCAAACCCTTAATCATTCTAGTCGCTCTCTTCTGGACTTTTTCCAATGCTATAATATCCTTTTTGAGGTGCGGTGACCAGAACTGTACACAGTATTCCAAATGAGACCGCACCATCGATTTATACAGGGGCATTATGATACTGACTGATTTGTTTTCAATTCCCTTCCTAATAATTCCATCATGGCATTGGCCTTTTTTATTGCAATCACACACTGTCTTGACATTTTCAGTGAGTTATCTTCCACGACCCCAAGATCTCTCTCTCGGTCAGCCTCTGCCAGTTCACACCCCATCAACTTGTATTTGTAGCTGGGATTCTTGGCCCCAATGTGCATTACTTTGCACTTGGCCACATTGAACCTCATCTTCCACGTTGACGCCCACTCAGCCAGCCTCAACAGATCCCTTTGGAGTGCCTCACAATCCTCTCTGGTTCTCACCACCCTGAACAAATTAGTGTCATCTGCAAACTTAGCCACTTCACTGCTTACTCATGAGGAGACCCCAGTGGGTTACATCAGTCAGTCCTCCTGGACTCAGGGGAATGGCAGTCACCACTCTGGGAACAGAAAGGAATTTTCTGAAGTGTTTTTGCCACACACCCCTGACTTCACTAGAAGGTGTACTACATTGTATCAGCTCAGCATCTACCTTAAAATTATTCTTGAATTATAATTGTCATAATAAAACCTTACTCCCATCATACTTTTCAAATTACTTTCTCCTATGCGGCCACAGTGGCATGGGGGAGATTTCTATCTGTCTGCTTTATATGTTCCTTCCAGTGACATCAATGGGCCGCGTACGCATTGTGCACGAAAATAGACCCTAAACGTGGGAGGAGGTGCTGGTTTCAGGAACTGCAACACCTAGCACCGGGCCTAGTTATTGCCCCATTTTTTTTGTGGGGAAAATATTAGAAAGTCAAATCTTAGAGTTCAGCAAAATTCTCATAGGGGGTTGAACAATAAGCCCAGAAACAAGTTTGGGGGGGGGGGGGGGTTTGGGGGGGGGTGCGGTGTTAAGAAAGAAAGAGCAGCATAAAATTTAGAGGTTCTGGAGCTCTTCTCCTGTGAGCTCCTGCCCAAAATGAGGCATGCAGGGTTTTATCCTAGCAATTGAAATAACTCATATTAGAGGGAAAAGACAGTTCAAAGAAAAATAAATGTAAGAGTTATCTAAAAGCAGATGGAATTTGTTCAGACATACACCAAACAAATACTGTGGTCAAAAATTCTGCACCAGACTAGAAGCTATGAAACTATGTAATATAAGTGAATACTATCAACCTCACAATTACAAAACTATATATGTAGTAACAAGCAACATATATAGTTTTGTAACTAGCGTATAGTGTGGTTGATGTTATTCACTTATATTGCATATATACATTATATACTAGTTTCTAGATGGGTGCAGATTTTTTTGATCACAGTGGGTTTGTGCGTGTGTGTGTTTTGTTGAGTCAAACTGTGATTCCCCTTGATTCTGTTACTTGGCTGGCATTTGTTCAGAGGCAAAAGCAACATGCATTTCTTTCAACAAACAAATACACATTAGCAGAATTTTAAATACAACGGAAGGATAATACATTAATTTCTATTTTGTACAAATTGTGACTCCTGGCGTCTCCTGAGAAAACTGTACATCATTTACATTGCAATGGAAGAGTTTAGAACTTATTCATATTTAAAGAGAAGTTTCATAAATCACTGCGTTTCCCAGCTATTTATATATTTTGCCTTCCTGTCTTTCAAGTTTGCAGAGATTTCAACTCAAGCTGGTTTTTTAAAATATATATATATATACTGTATTAATATATCAGCTTTTTTTTGGTGGGGGGGGGAGGTCATGGGTATTGGCTAATATAGTAGAGTATGTGACGAATTACACATCTTAAGAACAATCCAACTAAGGTTTATGGATCACGAATACCAAAAAGTGTTTCCCTCACATTCCCCCGTTTGTTCTGCAGCCAATAGGGTTGCCAATCCCCAGGTGGGGGCAGGGGATCCCCCGGTTTGGAGGCCCTCCCCCCGCTTCAGGGTCGTCAGAAAGCGGGGGGAGGGGAGGGGAATGTCTGCTGGGAACTCTGTTATTCCCTATGGAGATTTATTCCCATAGAAAATCATGGAAAATTGATCTGCGGGTATCTGGGGCTCTGGGGGGGGGCTGTTTTTTGAAGTAGAGGCACCATATTTTCAGTACAGCATCTAGTAGCTCTTCCCAAAATATCTCCCAAGTTTCAAAACGATTGGACCAGGGGGTCCAATTCTATGAGCCCCAAAAGAAGGTGCCCCTATCCCTCATTATTTCCTATGGAAGGAAGGAATTGAAAAGGTGTGCCGTCCCTTTAAATGTGATGGCCAGAACTCCCTTTGGAGTTCAATTATGCTTGTCATAGCCTTGATCTTGGCCCCACCCCTAATGTCTCCTGGCTCCACCCCCAAAGTCCCCAGATATTTCTTAAATTGGACTTGGCAACCCTAGCAGCCAATCTAGGTATACCCCAAAGACATGGGAAGATGCCCCATTATTTTTTAACTTTAGACTTCCCATTCCATCGTCGGACTTTTACTTTGGTGCATTTAAATGCCTTCCTATCAACAGTTCCCTATGGAAGATTTAGACAAATACCTCTCCAAAATAGATTATGTCCATGTGAATTAGGAGTCCTTGATTCTGTATCCCATATTATTTTAGAATGTCCTCTCTTGGCTTCACAACGTAGACAATTTTTAGCTGAATATCTCCAACACAATGTATTTCCTAAAAGGGAAATTATATCCTACATTTTAGAAGATGTTAATCCCCACATTACTACGTGTGGCGAACTTCTTAGCAGAAGCCTATAAAATTAAGTCTAGGCACACTACTGTATTTTAATTGCTGGGTGTCTACTCTTGATTAGTATTATTGGCTGCTATTTTAATTGATTGTCTATGTATCGTTCTTACTATATTTCAGGCCTTTGTACCTACTTTTCATTGTGAATCATTACTGCTCTTATGCCAATAAAGGTCTGAACTTGAGTTTTGCTGAGTCATAGAAGTAGGATACTGAAGGAAGTAAATAAAATTTCCAAGAAGGATATTACAAAAAAGGTAAACTTATATTAATCCAAGTGGATCCAGTTCACATTCAGGTTGCAGTCAAAATAAGATAAAGAGGTCTAATCTAAAGAGTACTTTCCCTACCACAAATGGCCAGCTTGTCCAGCATAATGTGTGTGGGTGTTAAATAGTGGGTTCAATATACGAGGAGGCTTAATTGCAGTTGAGCACCGCTCTTTATTAGTGATTACAGCATGGTAATAGGCAAACTAAGGCTGTGGTCACACACACTAAATAATGCACTTTCAATCCACTTTCAATGCACTTTCCAACTGGATTTTGCCAATTTAGACAAGTAAAATCCAGTTGGAAAGTGCATTGAAAGTGGATTGAAAGTGCATTACTTAGTGTGTGTGATCACACAGCATAGGACTACTATACTGGGCCACTAAATAATGCACTTTCAATCCACTTTCTAACTGGATTTTGCCAGTTCAGACAAGTAAAATTCAATTGGAAAGTGCATTGAAAGTGGATTGAAAGTGCATTATTTAGTGTGTGTGATCATGGCATAAGACTACTATACTGGGCCAACGGGGCCAACTTTATACACACCCAAGTCACTGCGGTAGAATGTCGTTGGGTCATTCGAACCAGCAGGGGGCTGGTGATTGGTCCGGGGAAGCAGAGATTTGGATCCTGCTTCCCATTGTTTCCATGTCCCTCAAGCTTTGTCCTAAAGGCTCTAATGAGCCAGGCAGGAACTAACAACCAAGACAGAACACAAAATCCACATACACAACAGTGGGAGTATGAGGACATCGTCTCTACAGGAGTGATCTGCAGAAACATGCACCTTTGTGGAAGGCCGTGGAAGCCAGTGAAAGGACAAAGTGTGTGTGTGTGTAAGAGAGAGAGAGATGCCCAGCCCAATGACATCACTTCCAGGTGATGTCATTGTGCCCCACATGCTATCCCCTGCGAGAAGCCAGGTAGGATCTGGCAACCTTATTCATTCGTAATTTGCAGAGGTAGATTTCTGCATTTTATCGGGGAATTATAATTTCTTCACACACACACACACACACACACACCTCTACAAAAATCTTGTTATTCATAGTCAGAGACTAATAGATTATAGCACTACCGGCACACAATACTTTCACTGAACACCAAAAGCTGCCAAACAGGCACAATTGAAATGAAATTTGGGTCTGCATTCTCAAAAAAAAAACAATGTATCCACTGCAGGTCATCTACATGACTCTTTTGACTGCGCAAACACAGAGGGGTGAACTGTGCTGGACATCTAGGCCACTTACATGACCTAGCCGTAGGAGATAGTACCTTCTTATCCAGTTATGGGGGAAAATAGTTTGCCAACAGCACAGACACAAAAACGGCCACCATGTTCAACACCTAAATGCAGCTTGTTCTCCAAGGCACAATCCACCCATGACCCTAGAGCAGAAGTGGCTACTGCAAACGGCAAAATTAAGACTAACCTGATCTCATGAAACCTCAGAAGTTAAGCTAGGCTGGTACTTAGATGGGAGACGACCAAGAAAGTCTAGGGTCACTGCACAGAGACAGGCAATGACAAACCGCTCCTATTCATCGCTTGCCTTCAAAGACTTACAGGTTCACCATAAGAACTTGATGGCACTTTCCATCACCACCGAGTTCAACTTGGGCAATTACCTTTGTGCTCAAGTTCTCTTTGGTTAAAAGGCAGGTGATCGGCCAAACTTCTTCCACGAGTGGACAGCCCAAGTTATAAAGCATACAAGAGGAATAATATTTGGGGACATGGGAGCTGAGGGAGAGCTGTGCCACTCACTATGTCAGGAAGTGGAACTTTCCAAACACTTCATTAAATCCTTTGCTTTCACGGCGTTCATCTCCCACTGCTAGGTACTTTCTGCATTTTGTATCCAAAGTGTAAACGCTATAATTCTATGGTGAGACATACAGTCGCTTACAGAGCGAGCTGAAGTCTGTCAGCTGTCAAAGGAATCTCACAGGATTTATATTTACGGCGCCATTAGCGATGATGTTGATGGAAAAGCAGAGTCTTTTAAAACAAGGGAAAATTTGCTTTCCCGTTTTTTTCTCCCGTGTTTGTTGTTTGTCATGATTTTCTGGGGACATAAAAAGCACTAATTACAACGGAGAAAAAGAACTTCTCTAAACAGATCAGACTTTGAGACCATTTTGACCCATCAGCCAGTGGGGGAGCACTAAGTACAACTTATCAGCAAAGAACTATATGGCAAACATTGTTCTGTCAGTAACACCTCGGGTTGCCAGCAGGGGGACTCCTCTGTCTCACACAAAGAATGTGCAGTGTGATGACATCACCCAAAAGTGATATAAGCACGCCAGGCACATCATGTGGAGACTTGCTAGCCTTTTGGTATAAAACTCTATGGTGCCGTAGAGTTTTTATACCAAAATGCTAGAGCGTCCCCGTGTGGACTCTTATCTAGGAGAACCGGGTTTGATTCCCCACTCCTCCACTTGCACCTGCTGGAATGGCCTTGGGTCAGCCATAGCTCTGGCAGAGGTTGTCCTTGAAAGGGCAGCTGCTGGGAGAGCTCTCTCAGCCCCACCTACCACATGGTGGCTCAGTGGTAGAGCATCTGCTTGGTAAGCAGAAGGTCCCAGGTTCAATCCCTGGCATCTCCAAAAAAGGGTCCATGCAAATAGGTGTGAAAAACCTCAGCTTGAGACCCTGGAGAGCCGCTGCCAGTCTGAGTAGACAATACTGACTTTGATGGACCGAGGGTCTGATTCAGTATAAGGCAGCTTCATATGTTCATATGTTCACAGGGTGTTTGCTGTGGGAGAGGAAGATAAAGGATATTGTAAGCCATTCTGAGTCTCTAATTCAGAGAGAAGGGTATAAATCTGCAGGGCAGGCTATAAATCTGCAGTCTTCTATTCTGTGTGGCTCTTACGTTAAGCAAGTTTGGCCCCGCCTGCACTAGTTTGGTATAGTGGTTAAGTGTGCAGATTGTTATCTTGGAGAACCAGGTTTGATTCCCCACTATTCCACTTGCAGTTGCTGGAATGGCCTTGGGTCAGCCATAGCTCTTACAGAGTTATCCTTGAAAGGGCAGCTTCTGGGAGAGCTCTCTCAGGATATCTGTTGTGGGGGAAGAAGATAAAAGAGATTGTAAGCCGCTCTGAGACTCTGATTCAGAGAGAAGGGCAGGGTATAAATCTACCGTCTTCTTCTTGAAAAGGCAGCTTCTGGGAGAGCTCTCTCATCCCCGCTTACCTCACAGGGTGTCTGTTGTAGGGGAGGAAGATAAAGGAGAATATGAGCCGCTCTGAGACTGAGATTCGGAGTGGAGAGCGGGGTATAAATCCAACATCATCATCATCTTCTTCTTCTTCTTCTACATCATACTGGCTCTGAGGTGAAGGTTGAAACGGAGATAATAGTGCATTTAAGACCATCTTCGTATGTTAGAGAAGTGATAAGATTTCCACAGGGATATCCGTAGCTGAATTAAGCACTGCGCTGTGGCACCTGTGAGACAGGTCAGTTAACACGCCTGTTGGCACACATGTTTGTTGGCCAGGTAAGGCTAATGGGCATAGCATTTTAGCAAAGGTGAAAAGTGATCCATGCTCACAAAAGAAGTCAAGCAATCCGCAGGCAAAGCAAGAAACCATTCTATATAAGGCAACAACAGAGTGCACCGACTGTACAAGGGAGAGGGACCCTAACACGAAAGCTGATGTTCCTACACCACTGCAGAGAAATAACAACAGTTTGAAGTGGGGCTCTAATTGTAGAAAGCGTCCCTGAAGAGCTAACAGAGACATTCTTGAACATAGTGCTATAATTTCAACTTCTTGCCACTCAAGTAGCGACGGGTTTTTGAGTTCTGAGAAGGAAATAATGTCATTCCCTAAAGAATCTTTCGCACATTTTCAGTAGTGCTGTAATAGTGGAGCTGGCAACTTGACATATGTAGAGTACGGACATACAGGGCTTTTTTTTTTTTTGTAGCAGAAACTCCTTTTCATATTAGGCCACATAACCCTGATATAGCCAATCCTCCTGGAGCTTACAGTAGGCCCTGTGCTAAGAGCCCTGTAAGCTCCTGGAGGATTGGCTACATTGGGGGTGGGGTGGGGGATGGCCTAATATGCAAAGGAGTTCCTGCTACAAAAAAAAGCCCTGAGGACATATATTTAAATTACCAGGAAAGGCAGGTTACTTGTAGGAGAGCCAGTTTGTAGTGGTTAAGGGTGTGGACTCTTATCTGGGAGAACCAGGTTTGATTCCCCACTCCACTTACAGCTGCTGGCATGGCCTTGGGTTAGTCATAACTATTGCAGGAGTTGTCCTTGAAAGGGCAGCTGCTGGGAGAGCCCTCTCAGCCCCACCCACCTCACAGGGTATCTGTTGTGGGGGGAGAAGATATAGGAGATTGTGAGCTGCTCTGAGTCTCTAATTCAGAGAGATGGGAAGGGTACCTCACTTTTTTCTCCCTTAGGGAATCCCAAAGCAGCTTACAAACACCTTCCTTTCCACTCCCCACAACAGACACCTTTTGAGGTAGGTGGGGTCCAAGAGCGTTCTGAAAGTACTGGGACTACCCCAAGGCCACCCAGCAAGCTTCATGGAGAGGAGTGGGGAACAAAAGCCAGTTCTTCAGATTAGAGTCCAGTGCACTTAACCACTACACCACTCTGGCTCTGTGACTGGATAGATGTAGTTGTGTCTGTAGCAACAGAAAAGAGCAAGAATCCAGTAGCACCTCCAAGACTAACAGGATTTGTGTCAAGTTATGTGAGTCACTGCTCACTCCTTCACTCACAAAAGCTCATACCTTGCCACAAATGTAGTTAGCCAGTTTGGTGTAGTGGTGAATTGCACAGACTCCTATCTCGGAGAAACATGTTTGGTTCCCCACTCCTTCACAGGCACCTGCTGATGTGACCTTGAGTCAGTCACAAGTCCTTGCAGAGTTGTTCCTCTCAAGAGCAGTTTCTGTCGGATCTCTCTCAGCCTCACCTACCTCACAGGGCGTCTGCTGTGGGGGAGGGGAAGGGAAAGGAGATTGTAAACTGCTCTGAGACTTCTTTGGGTAATGAAGAGTTGAGTATAAATCCAATTTCTTCTTCTTCTTCCTAATGGACTTTTGCTCTTTTCTAATAGATAGATGAACTCTGAACTCTTGCTTTTTTCTACTAGATAGATATGCAGATTGCTTCGTTTAAATAGTGTTGAGTGTTGAGATTATCAGCGACGTAGAGAAAGATTGTTTAAAATGTAACCGTTTCACAAACTTCATTTCCTTTATATCCCACCCATCCAACAAACACTCTAGGTGGCTTACAAATTTAAGTCATTAAAACAACAGAATAGAAACAGGTTGTGAGGCTGTTGCTGGTGTTTTCAACAATCCCCTCCCCCCCACATTTTGTATTTGTCCCATTAAAAATCAACACACACAAAAACGCAATAAAAACTACACTGGCATAAACCTAATAATCCATCAACATAACTTCACAAGAAGAAAACTCAGTAAAGACACAGTGGTGAAAACAGAAGAAACAACACAATGAAATGAGCCCAGTAATAAAATCCCAATTCAGATGTCCTCAATAATCCACCTATTAGTTCGATTTTAATACAGGGTCTTTTTACACTGACAGTTTGTGACTCTTTATCACTGCATTGGAAACTCACCTTTTACATTACCTAACGTTTTCACAACTGTTTTGCATTGTTGCTGCCTGAAGCATCTACATTTGTTTCTGTGAGATGAGTTTTGGAGCTGCTGCTGCAACGTTTTTCTCCACACTAGGTTTGATCTGATCTTTTCTCTACAGGTGTTTCAAACTTGTATTGTAGAAGTTTTCATGAGTTTTAAAAGACTCCTCCAAAAGCCACCACAAGGTGCAGTGATTCGCATGAGAACTGACAGCACTTTAATTTTTTACATATCATTGCTTGCCTCATCTAGTAATTTAAATTTGTATTGTTTTTGCAGTGTTGACAGGATTCCCAAGCAACCGTATACATTTAACTAAGCACTGGTATTCCGACTGCCCTCTGATCAGAGACAACCCCCCCCACACACACACACAAACTGAAACGCTTAAATGTAAAAGGAAAATAATTAAAGCGGAACAGTGGCAGGCGATTTGAAGACTCTAAAACTCTGGATCAAACTGAATGTAAAAACACCCAAAGTCAACGACTGGCACAAATCAGAAAAAAATTACAAAAGCTAAAGAACAAAGCTAAAATACTTACAAAATATTCAAATATTGCATAAGATAACAGTAGCAGTGATCCACTTGAAAAGAACTGTCTGTACCAGGGCTGCCCAAACTTGCTTAACATGAGAGTCACATAGAATAAATGTCAGATGCTTGAAAGTCACAAGATATGAATGTCAAATGTTTGAGAGCCACAAAATGGGAGGGAGGGAGGGAGGCAGGTAGGTAGGTGGATGGGGGAAGGAGGGAAGTAGGGTTGCCAAGTCCAATTCAAGAAATATCTGGGGACTTTGGGGTGGAGCCAGGAGACTTTGGGGGTGGAGCCAGGAGACATTGGGGGCGGAGCCAAAAGCAAGGGTGTGACAAGCATAATTGAACTTCAAGGGAGATCTGGCCATCACATTTAAAGAGACTGCACATCTTTTTAAATGCCTTCCTTCCATAGGAAATAATGAAGGATAGGGGCACTTTCTTTTGGGGTTCATAGAATTGGACCCCCTGGTCCAATCTTTTTGAAACTTGGGAGGTATTTTGGGGAGAGGCACTAGATGCTATACTGAAAATTTGGTGCCTCTATCTCAAAAAACAGCCCCCCCAGAGCCCCCGATACCCGCAGATCAATTCCCCACCATTCCCTATGGGAATCGTTCATGGAGGTGCATGATGGTTTGGGGGTTGGGCTTCCCCCGCCGGCCAGCTGGCTGGGGGAGGGGGGAAGCCTGTAAAACCGGGAGATCCCGCTCTGGGACCTGGGGATTGGGAAGCCTAGAGGGAAGCAATTTTAATTTTAAATGCATTCTCTGAGCTTCCAGCTGGTTTGGCTTGGAAAAGTGATTTAAAGAGAGAAATGCCTTTTCCAAACTGGCCGATGGGGTGGGGATGGGGGCTTTGAGAGTCACCCAATAGGTGTGGGAAATCCACATGTGGCTCCTGAGCTACAGTTTGGCCACCTCTGGTCTGTACCAATCTCTGGAAGGCCACCAGGGAGGGGACTGACCTTCTGGGGAAGTCCTCAAGCCCTTGAGGCCCCTAACTCCCAGCAACACCTGCTGCGACAGGTGCCTGAGAGAGGATGACTACTACCGCAAAAAGTTATTTCCTGGGCTCTTCTTAGCTAGAGGCCCTGAAAAATATTGTGGCGGATGATACTGAAAGCTGCTGTGAGGTCCAGAAACTCACCCCTCGCCAGACAAGCAGGGAAAGATCATGTAACAGAGCAAATAATAAAAACAGCAGTTAATGTTCCATAACCAGGCAAGATTGAAAAGTATCCCCATAATCCATTATATTCAGAAAACCTTGGAGCTGCGCTGCCGCTATTCTCAGTTTCCTTGACCAGGAAAGGTCTGTTTGACAATTTGAGTTACAATAGTCATTCAGATCATGGAGGCTTAAGTACAGTATCTTGAACAGCTCTCTAACGACGCTAAAAAGGTCTAATATCACTTGTTCCGGTTGTCGTTCTGACAGCGTTTCAGATTTTTGTTCCATTCGCTTCCATCAAGTATCCTGACTTGTCTGATTACCAGTGAGTCAAGGGTGGGGGGATTAATTAATAATGTTAAAACTTAGAAAATGAGCATGACTTCTTCGGAGGAGTACTGTTAACCCAACTGGTTGTCAAGGTGACACCAGAAATTATAGCACCTATTTTTATGTATTTTAATCTATATATGTAATTGTATTGTATTCATAATGTTTATCTGCTTTTAATTGAATCATGACGTAGTCATGTCTGTGAGCCGCCCTGAGCCCGCCTTTTGGTGGGGGAGGGCGGGATATAAAAATAAAATTTATTATTATTATTATTATTAAGGAAGCTCTTGTTTGTCGTGAACGTTGGAATTTTTCAACAACTTAGTTCGGAGGCTGCGCAAGACAACTGCATTGTTGCAACGAGACGAGATTCGTGACTAAATCATCTTTTTTTGAAAAAAAAAATGCAAATAGCAGCCATGGCTCAGTGTAGATTTTAGCCGTTTCCGATGCCATGTTTCTGATTAAATCCCCTTTGAACTACTGTTTGCCGGTTTCCTGGTGGAGCCTGGAACTCTTCTGGAATTTCAGCTGACCTCCAAACTTAGGGCTGACCTCCAAACTCCTTTGCATATTAGGCCGCACACCCCTGATGTAGCCAATCCTCCAAGAGTTTACAGGGCTTTTCGTACAGGGCCTACTGTAAGCTCCAGGAGGACTGGCTACATAAGGGGTGTGTGGCCTAATATGCAAAGGAGTTCCTGCTACAAAACAAGCCCTGTCCAAACTATAGAATCAAGTTCCCCTGGTCTAATATAGTGGGTTCAGTGCAAGGAAGAGACGCGGTAGCTGTGATCATAGCTCTTTTATTAAGTACAGCATGGTAACAGCTGAACTCTAAGACTGGGGAACTGGGCCAGCGGATACACTTCAAGGTTCCCGCGCGAGGATGCCATTGAATCATTCAAACCGGCAGGGGGCCCTTGATTGGAGCAGGGCAGCAGGGCTTTGGCTCCTCCTGCCAATTGTTCCTGAGTCCCCAAGATCAGTAAGCTCCAATGAGCCAGGCAGGAACACCATTAATTATACACAACCTTAGTCCACAGACACAACACCTGGAAATAAAGAAATGAAGCTTGTGGTGGAAGACTGGTTGGCATCACATCCACACTGAGCTTTTTCTCCTCCCCACACTCCTCCTCCATACCCCTTATTTCCAGGAATTTCCCAAGGTGGAGATGGCAACCCTACTATTTGCTTGAAGGTCGGGGGGGCATACTGGGTATCTCTACCTGGCCAGTGAGGTGGGTGTCAAATTTTTGGAGGGAAATGATAACAGGGGAAAGGGATACCCCTTCCCCCTATTATGGTGGCCCCAATCCAGTTCATCTCCCTCCCGTGTTCTTATTTACCACTTAAGCAGACCTGCCCACAAATGTCTCAACATCTTGTCTTCTTTGGCCCACAGTGTTAAGACATGTCAAATATAGTCAGAGCCCTTTCTTGTAGGAAAAGCCCAGCAGGAACTTGTTTGCATATTAGGCCACACCCCCTGACATCACCATTGTTTCAGACAGGGCTTTTTTGTAGAAAAAAAGCCCAGCAGGAACTTATTTACATATTAGGCCACACCTCCTGACACCAAGCCAGCTGGAACTGTGTTCCTGTGCGTTCCTGCTCCCCACCCACCCCCACCCCCCAAAAAAATTCCTGAATATGGTGCAGCTGCATAAAAGAGGGAGGAACTGTTTGGAGTTTGGAGATTGCCAACCACCTTCCTTAAGTTTTAGATATAATAAGAAGCTAAGACACTTCAGATATGGCGGAGTTCAATGGAAAGGAAATTGATGGAGCTGGTGGTTGAATGGTCAGACTAAGAAAATGGAGGTCCATTTCTAAGACCACTCAGCCATAAAGCCTACTGGAGACCTTGAGCTCCCCTGTCTAACTTACTGCAAGGCTGATGTGAAAATCAAATGTAAAAAGGGAAGATCTTTGTATACCACCCTGAGCTCTTTGAAGGGCCATCTCTCTCGGTCTGAGTCCATGTGACAATTCCATTTAACATAGTATTTTCAGGTTGTTCCACTCCCTTCAGGAGTACCTTCCACTTCTGTCCATTTATAGGCTCATTTGGATGATGACCAAACCCTCTGGAATAACCTTCTTAAAAAACCTAGAAGAGCTTCTAAGGTAAGGTAAGGTAGTCCCCCATGCAAGCACCAGTCGTTTCCGACTCTGGAGTGTCGTCGCATCACAACATTTTCATGGCAGACTTTTTACAGGATGGTTTGCCGTTGCCTTCCCCAATCATCTACACTTTCCCCCCAGCAAGCTGGGTACTCATTTCACTGACCTTGGAAAGATGGAAGGCCGAGTCAACCTGGAGCTGGCTACCTGAACCCAGCTTCTGCCAGGATCGAACTCAGGTCGTGAGCAGAGAGCTTGGACTGCAGTACTGCAGCTTTACCACTCTGCACCACGGGGCTCCTCAGAAGAGCTTCTGCTCCAATGGAAATCAGTAAGTGATGAAACATCAAATTTTTAAGAGGCCTTTGAAGCTTCCAGATATTGATCTTTTTGAGTTGCCTGGACTTATTGGGCAAGGGCTATGAAGCAAGATTTTTATTATATTTTGCAGGCTATTCTGGTTTCATTCCTTTCAAAATCTGGTTGTTTCTCTGCCCACCTTGGGTCCCAGCTGGAAGAAGGGCAGGCATATAGATATTTTAAGTATATTTAAATAAAATTGGTCAAAGGGCAGGATAATACACAAATGATGGATCGGTTGCGATGCTGCACAGTCTTTCATCAAAACAATTCGTTTTCAGCTGTATAAATGTCAGAGCTCCTTGTCTTGAGCACTGCCATCTTGGTTCATCCTTGTAACCAGGGGTGGAATTCTAGCAGAAGCTCCTTTGCATATTAGGCCACACCCCCTGATGTAGCCAATCCTCCAAGAGTTTACAAGGCTCTTTTTTTGTAAGCTCTTGGAGGACTGGCTACATCAGGGGGGCATGGCCTAATATGCAAAGGAGCTTCTGCTAGAATTCCACCCCTGGTAATGCCTTTCTTCCCCCACATAATACAGGGAAATACATTTTAGTGGGAGTGCTGAGAATAAGGTTGACATCCTTCACGTGGCACAGGGCTGGATAAACAATAAGGCCAAGTAGGCACTGGCCTATGGGCTCCCATGCCTTCAGGGGCCCCAGGCCGGCTTTCCCCTGTTTTCCCCTTGCTTGCAGCCCTCCCAGCCTGCATGCACAACCGGCAACTGAGCCGCTCTTTGCCCAACTTGCCTGGTGCGGCTGATGCTGGCGTCATTGCCAAGTTTGCCTCTCTCTGCCTCTCCCCTGCAGTTTTGTCAAAGGGGCTTTTGAGAAGGGGCCTGCAGGCTGCAGGGGGGGCTGTGGGCGGTGAGGCAGGTGCTCCGACTCTGAGATAATTTGCAAGGGGCCCCCAAGATTTTGACCGCCTAGGGGCCTCCACGGTATTTAATCCGGCCCTGAGGTGGCATCTGGAAATCTTCCGCTATTACAATTGATTTCCAGATGACCAAGATCAGTTTCCCTGGAGGAAATGGCTGCTTTGGTGGGTGGATTGTATGGCATTATACCCTGCTGAGACCCCCAAACTCCACTGTCCCTGGGCTCCACCCTCAAAATCTCCAGGTATTTCCGTACATGGAACTGGCAACCTTAGCTGAGGATTCTCTTATCAGAGATCTCTGTGCCACCTCACAGCAATGGAGGGTGGGATCCTAAGGTCCCCTCATGCAAACAAATGGCGCTTCCACTTGCACAAGGGGCGGTTTGTGATTTCTGTGGAATCCCACTTGAGCTTTGGACCACATGACTCCTGGGGGTACTTCAGGGACAGCTTTGGGGGAGACTTCTGAAGCAAGGGATAGCCAGTTTGGTGTAGGGGTGAAGTGTGTGGACTTTTATCAGAGAGAACCAAGTTTGATTCTCCACTCCTCCACTTGCAGCTGCTGGAATGGCCTTGGGTCAGCCATAGCTCTCGCAGGAGGTGTCCTTGAAAGGGCAGCTGCTGCAAAAAGCCCTCTCAGCTCCACCTACCTCACAAGGCGTCTGTTTGGGGGGGGGGAGGTAGAGGAGATTGTGAGCCGCTCTGAGATTCAGAGTACAGGGCAGGATATAAATAAAAAATCACCATCATCTTCTTCTTCAAGGGGGATGTGGGAGGGATCCGTTCCATGTGTCACTCATGGTTCTTGGGACTCAACCCCCAGTTACTTCAGTTCTCTGGGAACAGCCAGTCGCTGTTAAATTGGTTTAAGTCCTTAATGTGAGATGCCCACTGCATCTAAATAATGCATGACTGCTGCACTGCTTTCAGGAAGGAACGGTTTATTGGCTTACTCCTGGCTGTGAAATATCACTCTGTTTTCTTGAGAAAATGAACATATATCTCATGGCGGGACTTTGCCGTTCCGTACTTTGTAATCCTCGGTAGGTCTGTGTGTGTGTGTGTGTGTGTACGAGAATAAACTGTGGCGTTAAATTAATAAAAATAACGCGGCCCCACATAAATTACATCCGAGAATCTATTTTTCTTTCTTATTAGTAAACTAGACTTTGGAGAAGCACGAGTGTTAATCATTAGCTTGTAAGTGCTCTTTCATTGCTTTGCTGTTCACCAATGCAAATGAGGCAAGGAGATATTAGTTGTAAATTTTCTTTTTCCTTCTCCCTCTCTCACCTCCCCCCCCCCCCCCGGACTTTATCAGAGGAAATGAAGAAGACGTATCGGAGTCAGAAATGAAAACAAAAGCCTCAGTCCTTCACGCCTCTCTACTGCAGGGCCTTCGTTTCTTCTTTTAAAAATCCCTTTTAAAGTTTACTAATTAAAGTTAACTGTTGGACCATAAAATGGGGTTCATAGCACAGGCCCAAGCCTCCCACATAATTGGTCATTATAAGAGTTAATGAATGGATTGATGCCACATTAGCACACTCAGCATTCGCTTGGGGCCATTAAATAAAATGTTTGTGTGTGTGTGTGTACATATAATATATGTATAAATCTAAGTGGTTTTGTATTTTATGATATTGGGTTTTGAATTCACTGTCAGTTTTCTGTTCCCCACGCCAGATGTCAGAATCGGAATGTCCCTCTCCTACTGTTCTCCTCACTTTCCTCCAGCCTGGGAGCTCTCCTCAGGCCTCAGATAAGTTGGAAGGAGGTGGGAAGGGGGTTAAGCCACCTGCCTCCTTCTCCACCACATGAACAGCCATGGCTCTCTCTGCTTTTGTCTCTCTTTCTCTATCTGCCTGTCTCTGTCTCTTTTTCTCTGGGCGTTTTCACACTGACCTTACTCGGGAGCGACGTCCCTCTTCACTGCGCAGCGTCTGCGCGGATTTCGCACTAATTGCTCCGCAGAAGCCGGAAGAGCCACAATGTCCCGCGGCTTTTGCGTCACAAATGTAAACTGTTTTTTGGCCAGTTTACATTTCCAACGCAAAAGCCGCGGGACTTTGCGGCTCTTCCGGGTTCTGCGGAGCAATTAGTGCGAAATCCGCACAGACGCTGCACGGTGAAGAGGGACGTCGTTCCCGAGTAAGGCCAGTGTGAAAACGCTCTCTGTCTTTCTCTCTCTGTCTCCCTGTCTGTCTGTCTCTCTCTCTCTGTCTCCCTGTCTGTCTGTCTCTCTGTGTGTCTCTCTCTGTCTCTGTCTCTTTCTCTGTGTGTCTCTCTCCCCCTGCCTGTCTCTCTCTCTCCCTGTCTCTCTCTGTCTCTCCCAGCTTCTGTTCTGTCTCCATCTGTGGGTTCCTCCTTGGCCGTCCCAGGAGAGCTCCTTTTATTTCCCATGCAAACCCCTCCCCTGTCTTATCAACCCCGCTCCTGCTACCCTTGTTACAGCTGCAGCCCTGCGGGGGAGGAGGTGTGTGGAGGCTCCTGATATGGGCCTCTTCCAGGTGATCACAGCGGGACTAGCATCAGCTTCCTTGGTAGCGGCATCAAAACTCTTCTTCGTCAGCCATGATGTGTCTGGGGGGTGTCAGCTCTGTCATTGGGATCATTGCTTTTGGAGCCAGTAGGTGTTGGAGGCTCATTACCTGTTCAGGTTGTCGTGGGGTTCGCTGGAGGTTGGTGAGTTTGGCTCCAAGGCTGGTGAGGTCATCAGGGACAAGTTTGTCAGAGTTTTGGGCAGAGTCTGGTCCCTGTGGCCACGAGACCAGCAAGGATGGACACTGGGAAAGTATTTTATAACACAGGAAGCGAATTCTTGGAACATGTCTGCCAACCAGGTAGGATCCAGGCTTAACTTAGATCTTACCTGGCAGGCAAATGTGTTTTCATCCCCATTCCAAGTATTTAAGCCCAGACATGGCCAAAGGCATGACCTTCATTAAAAGATCCAAAAGGTTCTTGACCATAGCCTATCGCTCACAGGGGGATGCTTGTGAGTTAATTGGCTCAGTGGATGCAGGACCAGGTCACAATGTGGTGTATTGTACTTTTTACTGATTGGTTGAATTGGGTTGGATCCAGCCAGCTGTTTTCCACCTCTAGCTTTCCGGTATTCTTATTTTCCTTACTTGTAAGTAGGGGTGTGCATTCGGTTCGGCCGAAACGCATAGACCACCAAATCACCCCTGATTCGGAAGTATTCAGCACCGTATACTCCCGATTCCATTTTCAGGCCATTAAATGGGAGTTGTATATGGCTCCCCATATACTTCCGTATAGATATTCGGAAGTATACGGAAGTCAATAGAAAAGGCGGGAAAGGGGCTTCTGCAGCCTCAGGGAGCTGCTTGCCTCCTTTCCCGCCTTTGGAAGCCTTTTTCCGCCTCTCCCATAGCCTCCCTGGGAGGCTAATGCATGCTTTGTAGGGCTGTTGCGTAGCTGATGGCTGGGCTAATCCCTCAGCCATCAGCGACATTGTTGTTCTTTTGTTTACTTGGGTATCCAAGTAAACAGTGTTCTCTGGCCAATCACAGAGCAGTGCTATTTTTTGAAACTGCTCTGTGTACTGTGTAGGGTCAAAGAACCTTTTTAAGGAGTCTGCCTGGCTGGACTCCATTCCATTGCTGTTGTGTTGGTGTGAGAGAGAGATTGTGCTGCACTGGCCCTTGGCCTCAGCTGCTGCTGCTCTCTCTCAGCCTTGCCTGACCTGCCTTGAGAAGAGAAGACGTCTAAGGTAAGACAGTCTTGGGGTTCTTGTTTTTATTTTACTTAGTAAAAGGACTTTTTAAGACTCAGAGTCCCTTTACTTATCCAGATTTGGGTGGGTGAGTACTGGGTAGCTTATTTGGGGTTAAGGGGTTCTGCTGGGGGTGGGGGCCTGGGGTGGGGGTTTGCCAATTTGCCCATATCTTACTTTAGCGAGAGGACTTTTTAAAGTGCAGTGTCCTTTTACTTTTCTTGATTTAGGTGGCTTGGATTTCTTGGGGTTAGGGTGAAGGGGTTTTTTGGGGGGGAGGGGTTGGTAAAGTTCCTATATTGTTAAAAGTTAAGTTTTTTACTATTTTAAAAGGCTTCTGTGTTTGATTTGTTGCTGCTGTCTGTGTTGTGTTGCTGGTTCTTGGGCTGGAGGCTGTTTGGCCTAATTTTCATTGTTTAAAAGGCCACTTTTTTAACAGTTGAGTTTGTTGGCCTCCTGTTTGGATCTATTGTTGCAGGTTTTGCATCCTCCTGTTCTGGTTTTAGGAGGGGGGGGGGGTGTTGTTGACTGATTTGGCCTGAGGTTTCTTATTGGTGAAAAGACCACTTTTTTAACAGTTGAGTTTCTTGGCCTTCTCCTGTTGCCCCTTTTCCTGGTTCTGGGTTTGGGGGGGGGGGGGCTCCTACAGGGTTTCAACCGGCACTGCAAGGAGTCCCTCTCTTACTGTTTAAACTAGTGGAAAAGCTGATTGGATCCAACCCATTCTTTTTTTTTTTTTTTTGCATTTTGTAACCTACTTGAGCACCACCGCCCCTTGGGAAGAAAAGTGGGTTTATCACTACCTTAATTCAGGGCTTTTTTTGTAGCAGGAACTCCTTTACATATCAGGCCACACCAGGGGTGGAATTCTAGCAGGAGCTCCTTTGCATATTAGGCCACATCCCCCCGATGTAGCCAATCCTCCAAGAGCTTACAAGGCTCTTTTTTGTTTTTGGAGGATTGGCTACATCGGCAGTGCGTGGCCTAATATGCAAAGGAGCTCCTGCTAGAATTCCACCCCTGGGTCACATCCCCCTTATGTAGCCAATCCTCTAAGAGCTTACAAGGCTCTTTTTTGTAAGCTCTTGGAGGATTGGCTATATCAGGGGTGTGTGGCCTAATATGCAAAGGAGCTCCTGCTAGAATTCCACCCCTGGGCCACACACCCCTGATGTAGCCAATCCTCCAAGAATTTACAGGGCTCTTAATACAGGGTCTACTGTAAACTCCAGGAGGGTTGGCTATATCGCGGGTGTATGGCCTAATATGCAAGGGAGTTCCTGCTACAAAAAAAAGCCATGCCTAAATTAATAAAGTATAAGCCATTGACATGAAAAATGTATCTAATATGATTTTTGGCCAATAGAAACACCAACAGTAAAGGAACAAATGCGGCCTCCTAATTTTTGCCTGGTGTCTTTTCATGTGATAATACATAACAGCAATACAATAAGTAGGACAGGCTGAAAATAGCCGTGTGCAAGTGAAGACAACTCCTATATCCCTCGAATTTTACAGTTCTCCTTAAGTCATATTAATGTAGCAGGGAACATAACTGTGTTCTGGTGTCATCTAGCAAACTCCCAAGGCACATCAGATCACTACAGATTTTTCCCCCTTCTGCAAAGCACGCTGGACACTTCTAACACATTACTTCTGGCCTTAGAGAAACTACCAGCTCCAGTATTATCTATGGAACTAAAGGTTCTCTCTCCATTTGGAACTGCGTTCTCTGGTCTGTCTGATGTGCGTGCTTTCATTAACAGAGATTTAAGTCTTTTTACACTGTAGGATTAAGATAGAGTTGTATGAGATTTTAAAGGTCATCTGTTCCAATTCGCTTTCATCACTTTTTCCGCTCAGATTATTCATAACAAAATATCTAATAAAAAAGAAGAATCCTAACTATGACCATCAGATGAATAAACTTGTCAGGTTTTACCTTGTGAGAGTTGATGTAACACTCAGATTCAGTCCAAACATTTTAATGGGGGCAAGGATTTCTGTCATGGGGCATGATTTCCCCACTCCCCCCTTCCCATGGTAGCCTGAAATGCCTTCCAAAATTATGTTTCCCCTCTCCAGTTTGGTGTAGTGGTTTAGTGTGTGTGGACTCTTATCTGGGAGAACCGGGTTTGATTCCACACTCCTCCACTTGCAGCTGCTGCAATGGCCTTGGGTCAGCCATAACTCTTATAGAGCTGTCCATTTTTTGTGTCTATATAATCCAGTTACAGCTACAATGAAAATCAAGCTCTGTTGAGAAATTTTCTGTATTATTTAGTACCACCTCCTTCTACACGTCCTCCAAGGAGCTCAAGGTGACTTACTTCATTCTCACCTTCTCCATTTTATCATCACAATAACCCTGTGAGTAGGGATGCCATCTCCAGGTGGGACTTTGGTCAAGGGTATACAATAGGTGCCCACCCCTGCTAGAACCTCCAAACAAGCGCAAGATCCATTTGTAGGAGAACATAGGGATAAACATAATCCATAATGTCACACTGCAGAGACTTGTGACTGTTTCTCGATGGTGTTTCTTGTATTGTTTTCAAAGCAGTGGCTGCCATTTTGAAGATGGGAGACAGGGATTCATAATTCTATCCCTCAGCTGTTTTTTTTTTTGCTTCAGTAACTCCAGACCATTTCCATCCTTTATCTCTTCCACCATGAGAGGAAAAACATGCAGTATTTGGGAAGAGGTGAAGAAAAGGAAAATGGATATAGGGGGAAAGATTATGTAGGCCCTTTCTGACAGCGGATTCTCTGCTCAAACCAGTATCTTCACATTATTATTTTTAAAAATACACTGAAAGACTGCTAACGTGTCTGCTATGTGACTCCTAGTTGGCCTACAGAAAGAATAGATTTACCTCAGCTGGCGACGATGGAATTTTTTCAGTGTTGGATACAAGGTTGTGAGGCAGACATGGGGCTTCACGTGGGCATTGAACTGTGAGCAATTCTATGGTGTTGATTTTGAGTGGGAGAGGACGGGCTCATCGACATCCTGACGTTCAAGGTATTTATGCAGCAAACCTCTCTCTTCTTCTACTTTTTCCTGACGGGAGTTTTGCTTGAGCACAGACATCAGCTTGCTTTGCCAGTGTGTGGTAGCTCCTCAGTTAAACATTATTCATGCGTTTAACTGACCCACTGCAATGACACATTCTAATACGCCTCTCGTTGCGTTTCTTTACTGGTATCATTAGCCCTGCTATATGAATAATGGAACCTTTGGAACAAAACAAGAATAATCTAAGGGGTAAGAAGGAGTGTGACAATGAGCTATCAGCCCGAAAAACGCACCCATTGATCTGTTGGATCTCATCTAATATGAAAAGCCTATGAAAAGCCGCACTGTTTTGCGAATCCTAGAACCAGAGGGACACAAATTAATTAGGTATTGAGCTTCTGACATCCTGCTTAAGAGGGAAAAAAAACCACTGGTTTCTGCCTTAAGTTATTTACTGACAAGTCACATCATGATAAAAGCTACCTGTAATCGCCTCTGTTCTTCTATCTTTGCTAACGGGAACTAGTCATACAGTTAATGGGCACACATATGTCACAGTGATTAACCATCTAATGCAGGGGTGGCCAACGGTAGCTCTCCAGATGTTTTTTGCCTACAACTCCCATCAGTCCCAGCCAGCATGGCCAATGGCCGGGGCTGATGGGAGTTGTAGGCAAAAAATATCTGGAGAGCTACCGTTGGCCACCCCTGCTCTAATGCATTCTCTGGAGGGAGCTGCCTCACTTGCAGAGGCCTGGCCATTATTACTTTGAAAGCGCCAGGGTAACTAGTTAATGCAAACAGCTAGGAGGAGATTAAAAATACATAAGAGATGAAGGGAGGCCCAGGGAGTGATGGACTGCTAATTGCTAAGACGGCTTGACATTTCACCTTGATCTAGGATTACCACGACCGAATCTACATGTTTTTCAGAGGGGGGGGGGGCAAAATTAAAAAATGACGCTCCCTTATGGGCCATTCTATCTTACGGTCCCATAGAATATAATGGACTTCATACCCAATTTGGCTCCCCCCTCTGCCCGCCCCCCAGATCCGTCCCTGAGAATCACTACCAACATTTTTGCCTAAACTGAAAGGAAATTGTGGTGATTCCTCCTCAGGCAGAGCATCTCAAGAAAGTAAGACAACATTTCTCAGAGGGATTCCACACAACACAGGAAGATTTTTACCAAACACATTTGAAGCGAATTTTCAGGTTCTTCCTCAGGTGGGACTTGGGAGCCAAATGAATTCCAGTAATGATGGGCCCTGCTTTGATCTCATGAGGGTTTTGTTTTAGGAGAACCATGCTGGATTAGATCAATGGTCCATAGCCTGACATCCTGTTTTCTATACTAGGCAGCAGGGGTGGAATTCTAGCAGGAGTTCCTTTGCATATTAGGCCACAAACCCCTTGATGCAGCCAATCCTCCAAGATTTTACAAGGCTTTTTTTTGTAAGCTCTTGGAGGATTGACTACATCAGGAAGGTATGGCCTAAAGAACAAAGGAGCTCCTGCTAGAATTCCACCCCTGCTGGGCAACAACTTACTACTACTGGAAGGCCTGCTAACAGGACCTAGGGACAACAGTTTCCTTTGTAGTGAAGAGTCCAGTAACACATTTAAGACTAACAAATTTTATTACAGCATAAGCTTTCGAGAAACACGGTTCTCTTTGTTGGATGAATGGAGGGTATGTAGAAACTGGCCAGAAGTATATAGGTGGTAAGGGGAAGTGGATGCAGGAAGTGAGTACCATATAATTGCAAAGCAGCTGCAAAAGTCATGACAAAGGGTAGAATGCACAATCCACTTCCTTTTGTTGATGAATCTGAATGGAATACCTGAAAGGGAAAGGCAGTTACTTCTGGTAGTGAGATAACCAGGAGGTTTTTTTTGTAGCAAGAACGCCTTTGCATATTAGGCCACACCCCCATGATGTAGCCAATCCTCCAAGAGCTTACAGGGCTCTTATCACGGGCACTACTGCAAGCTCTCGGATGATTGGCTCCATCAGGGGCCAATATTCAAAGGAGTTCCTGCTACAAAAAAAAGCCCTGGAGATAACCATCCAAAAGCCCTATTCAATCCAAGTCTGACTGAGTCAAATATACATATGAATTCCAGTTCAGCGGCTTCCTGTTGGATTTTGTTTTTGAAATGTTTCTGTCGATCTATGGTGACCTTGATGGAATGTCCCGGTAGATTGAAGTGTTCTCCTACTGGTTTCTGCGTATTGCCATTTTTGATGTCAGATTTGTGTCCATTTATTCCGTTGTGTAGAGATTGGCTAGTTTGTCCTACGTACAGAACAGAGGGGCATTGTTGGCACATGAGATCGTATATCATATTTGGAGGGCGAGCATCTGTAGGAGCCAGAAACTGGGTAGCTGATGCCACTGGGTACTGGAATCAAATTTTCTGGGGTAGATATGTGAGCAGAGTTGGCATCTGGGTCTGTTCTTGTGTTGGTGACTTTGTTAGATGGGCCACGGTTGTGAGTGAGAAGTTATTTAAAGTTGGGGGGCTGTCTGTAGCAAATCTGACTTCAAGAATTACAAGACTGAGAAAACCTGTAGGAGAACACATCAGCCTTCCAGGACATTCAATGGGTGACCTCAGAATAGCTGTTTTATTGCAAAGGAACTTCAGAAACAGACTAGAAAGGGAAATTGCTGAGTTACAAGTTACTATAACACTCAGAACTCCCAGGAATTAACAGGGATATCGGTTTCTTATCTCACTACGTACGCTAACATCATTCAGTCCTTACATCTATATTCTTACCAATCCTCTAGAAGGACTATACATCTTTTTTAATTTCTCATTTAGAATATTGGACTGGAATAGCAAATTGTAAGGTATTGAATAGTATAATGGAATATGATTTGGGATGGTAGAGTCTCAGAGTGGCTGACAATCTCCTTTCCCTTTCCCTCAACAGGCACCCTGTGAGGTAGGTAGGGTTGGGAGAGCTCTGAGAGAATTATGACTGACCCATGGTCACTCCAGCAGTTGCATGTGGAAGAGTGAGGAATCAAACCCGGTTCTCCCAAAGCCAATCCTCTAAGAGCTTACAGGAGGCCCTGGAATAAGAGCCCTGTAAGCTCTTGGAGGATTGGCTAAATCTGGGTTGTGTGGCCTAATATGCAAAGGAGTTCCTGCTACAAAAAAAAAGCCCTGATGTTCTGGATTCTTACACAGAGCCTTGTTTGTAACAGTGTAAATGTTTTGAGGTCCACTTTCCCATTTGTGTATTGTTTGTTTCTGCCCCCATTGATTCTGGAAGGGAAAAGTTGCCTCTGTTTTCATTTCTTTTACATGTGGGAAGCTATTTATCTCAACAAATTGTTTTGTTTGTGTACTTACTGTATTACTTTTCTTAATTGCTCTTTGAGAAAATTGATCTTCAAGGCAGTTTATAAAAATAAATAGTCCAATTAATACCAATTTAAGTTTTGGTCCTTGTGTCTCATTCATTGTCCTTTGCAGTATGAACGTGCCAAGACTCCCATAACAATAAGCAAGGGGCAAGTTGAGACATTTCCTCGGAAGCAGGTTTGCTGACTGGATTGCCAACCTCCAGGTGGGGCCTGGAAATCTCTCAAAATATCAACTGATCTTCAAACTACAGAGATCAGCTTCCCTGGAGAAAATGGCTGCTTTGGAGGGTGGACTCTGTGGCATTGCACCCCATTGAGGTTCTCCTGTTTCCCATGAGGCTCCATTCCCTCTCCTCACGTTCCATTCTAAACTTGCTTAGAATTTCCCAACCTGGACTTGGCAATCTCATTTGCTGGTTAGTAAAGCAGGGGTGACAAACATGCAGATTGAGGGCTGGATCAGGCTCCCAAAGGGCCCATGAGCAACTCACTGTCATCTGCTTCCTTCTCTCTCTCTCTCTTGCTTCTTTCTGAATCACCGCTTGCTTTGCCAGGCTTGCTCAATCACACAGGAGCTACAGAGCGAAGCCTCTGTTTTCTCCATTGGCTGACCAGCACACAAAGCTACTTATGTAAAAAAGCTCACAATGCCCAGCCATTTCATGTTTTCCCCTGGGTCTTACACTCAAAGCATTGGCTGTGAGATTTCTGCAATGAATGCCAATAAATCAAAAGTAGGTTTGCAGTTTAACAAATACATACCTGAACAGCATACTCAAGATTGCTATAGCACAGAATTTTGATGCAATAATTCAGAACAAGAGGAGCCTGTTATCAGAAACTGTTAAATAAACAAAATATTGCAAGAGTGCTAATCTTTTAAGCTTGTTTTAAGTTTTAAAAAAATTGTGTTTGTCTATGTCCTTTGTAAAGTTTATATCTCCACTACGTGGCATTACATTTTATGACACACTTGGACCTGCCTGACAAGGTCTCATTTATGGCAGCCCTGGCTCTCTGACACCCCTGGAGTAAAGGGGACTGTGATGTGGAGCTCACATTGAGAAGAAGAAGGAAAAGTCTGCAGATTTATACCCCGCCCTTCTCTCTGAATCAGAGACTCAGAGCAGCTTACAATCTCCTCTGTCTTCTCCCCCCACCCCCACAACAGACATCCTGTGAGGTGGATGGGGCTGAGGTCCAGACCTCAGGAACCCTTCCACTCCCAATAATATCTCCCACGGGTGGAATTCTAGCAGGAGCTCCTTTGCATATTAGGCCACACACCCCTGATGTAGCCCGTCCTCCAAAAGCTTACAAGGCTCTTTTTCGTAAGCTCTTGGAGGATTGGCTACATCAGGGGTGTGTGGCCTAATATGCGAAGGAGCTCCTGCTAGAATTCTACCCCTGATTTATCTCCTCAGCTGGCTTCTATCTGTGGGCTTTAGTGATTGAATCAATATATTGTTCCCAGAAGAGCATCAACTTTTCAAAACGTTCTTGTGTCTTACAATATTACCCCTCTGTTGCCAGCATATTGAAGAGGAGATCTAGCTGTGGCTTCATCGAGAGCAACAAAGTGCTTTCACGATCTTCCTTTATTGGTGTTTAAACATGACTCAGAGCGTTGGGGGGGGGGGGGGACCTCCAGCTGCAACAATACTTACTAGGTTTGTAAAAGATCCATAAAAAGGAGCAGATATTTGGATTTCTGTTATTTTTTAACAAAAGAAAACAGACCCATAATTACACTTGATGGCTAGAGGATTTTTTGGTATCGAATTTTCCTTGGGAAGTGATTGATTTCTAGATTGACTCTAGGAAATGGAAACTAGTAAGTGGGGCCTGACATAAAAGAAATATTTGGGCTCGGCAGTAATATCATTTACTACAATAAGAGCTAAGCCAGAATACTAATTGCGGCTGGCTTCCTGTAAGCATTTAAATGCAATCCACTTCTTCTTTCAGAGTAATAGCCATACTCTATTCCTGGAGGGCATATAAATACTGGCCTTGTTATTACCTGACATTATAATTGGGGGCAGAGGTGGGGAGAATTATGTACAAATGTAGGCTACATGGCACTGAGAGTGGGCCGGAGAGAAAAAGGAATAGCACACAATATAGCACAAAAGGGGAAAAAAACCTCTCTCGGGCTGTCAGCGCAGAAGGAAAAAGGGACTAACCGGCAGCTATGTAAATCAGATCTCCGTAGAAGCGTAAGCTATCATTTAACCATCTTGGCGATTGGGACAAGGAGCTGTTGAGCTGACAAATCATCTGTGCCAGGTTTTCAAACTTTCTTCCAATGGGAAGGCCTTTCTGCATTGATTCGTCTGCAGAGGGAAGTGTGCCGCCGCAGGGGATTCTGGGATAGGTGGCAAAGCACGCTTGCGATTCCTGTGGTCAAACCCATTGTCTTGGGTACGTGAATAGTGTGCATATAATGTCCCACAACTCTTTGGGTTTCCAGATTCCAGGCATTTCTGACCTTGAGACTTATGGGGTGCAGCCTAGTGATTTCACATCATCTGAAGATATATGACTCATCAGAGGTAGAAAAATCATCAACCTCTAACCCCAATTGATTGAGTTTGGACAGAAGCACTGCTGTCCAGGATGAAATATATGGGTCTCTTTTCATACAATCAAGAAGGCTGTTAGGATCTGTATTAAATTGAGACTGTGGGAATTGGAGGAAACAAAATTACGGCCAACTGACCCTTATATTTGCTCTCCAGCTTCCTTAGGCCTCTATGCTTTCTGCGGCAAAATGCCCAATTATCTATCAGACTTAACCATTCCAAGTCATCGCAGGGCATTTATGTTGGCTAGACTAAATGCGTTTCCCTCCAAAGTTTTACAAGTTTTACAGCGAGTCCCTTTAGCCGACAGACTTTGCTCCTGTGGAGCGAATACCCCTGACTCAATCCAGCATATATTGCTGGGCTTTTAGCTCCCTATTTCCTCTTTTTAACTGATCCTCACCAAAGAAGAGCATTCATGCTGGCTAGATTTAATGCATTACCATTGGCCATCCTCTTCGGAAGATACCACAGAATCCCCCACAATCTTAGACAATGCCCTTGTAGCCAAGGAGTCATCGAAACGGTCCCTCATGTTCTTCTGGACTGCCCTTTCTATAGCAGTCCACGAGCAAGATACCTAGATGCACTGCTCTCCGACCATCAAGGCCTTTCTGACAGTGCCAAGGTCCGCTTTTTACTCCACGGGAAACACAACTTTGTCACTACTCACGTTGCTTCCTTTTTACAGGTTGTGATTCAAATCAGAGAGGCTTTTACTCATGCATAGCCCACAGCTATTTTATGTCATTTAACTTTTGCTGGTTTTTTGTTTTATTATATTCTATAGTGTTACTGTTGGTTTTAAAGTATACTGTGTTCTTATATTAATGCCAATAAAGGTCTATGGATGGATGGATTGTTCTTTTTACCACAACCTCCGTAAAGATTTATTTGGCAAGCTTTCTTTTTCCCCAGATTTGTCTATTCTGCCACCCTGTTATTATTTATTGAGTGATACTGAGGGGGTGGTTAGTGAGGCTGTGGCAAAATTTCTGGCTGACATCCTTAAATTTAATTCTGACCATGTTTGAATGCATCTGTAAGCTCGGTTTCATTTTGATTTTATCTCCAATGTTTAAATTTTTATATTCTGTGTATTTTTATTTGAATCTATTATGCCATTAAAGGTTTGGAAAGAAAAAGAAAAAGATTTTACATCACATAGTGGTACTACAGGCTCATCAAACCACTGGGAAATGTGCTTCTTCTTTTTTTTAAAAAAAAAATACCCTTTCTTATGCAACCTCCCAGCAGGGCAAATAACATCCCTTGGGGCTGTTTTACATGTGGAGAGAAACTAAGCTCCTCCCCCAGGCTGTAGTTTCAATCTAGAGATCAACCGTTTTCGCACACAGCTCACCTCGCAGTCACAATCCTGTTCCCTCCGCAGCGTCTGGTCAGATTTCCCACCATCTGCGCCGAAGTTACAGGAAGTGCCGCAGCTTTTGCGTAGCAAACGTAAACCGCTAAAACCCAGCTTATGTTTGCTACGCAGAAGCCGCGGCACTTCCTGTAACTCCGGCGCAGATGGTGGGAAATCCGACAGGCGCTGCGGAGGGAACAGGATTGTGACTGCGAGGTGAGCTGTGTGTGAAAACGGTCATCCAGTGTGGAATAGAAGAAGAAGAGAAGAGGAGGAGGAGGACGAGATTGGTGTCAAGCCCAGGTATCTTGATATAAGATGGCTGGACAAATGTCAGGTCAATACGCTGGTCCTTCTCCATTATTTACAACCTAGCAACCACGTACACCTTGCCATTTGGCAAAGAATGTTTATGTTACTGGGAAAGGCCTGCTGTGCCTGAAGAATGCCCTCCCTAAATTTCACAGGCTCTTTATTAGTTCACCACGTAGTGTGAGAATGCTTTTGTAGTGAAAAAGATAGTTTCTTCTGTACCCTTTGAACCTTAGATTCGAATGAAGCGTCTTTTGTAAAGGTTTATGATACCCTATATAGAACCATGTAACCTCTGGTATCTCAGTATTTCCAAGGACCATGTTCCTTGGGCACCTTTGAATTCCTAAATAAACCAGTCTATTTGAAAAAAACAAACAAAGGACTTCATTATTCGGAACCTCAGGGCTTGACAATTGGATTTATACCCCACCCTTTACTACCCAAAGGAGACTCAGAGCGGCTTAGACTCTCCTTTCCATTCCCCTCCCCACGACACACACCCTATGAGCAGACAGGTTAAAACGGATAAAAGGAAGTACTTCTTCACCCAAAGGGTGATTAACATGTGGAATTCACTGCCACAGGAGGTGGTGGCGGCTACAAGCATAGCCACCTTCAAGAGGGGATTGGAGGTCCATCAACGGCTATTAGCCACAGTGTGTATGTATATATAAAAATTTTTGCCACTGTGTGACACAGAGTGTTGGACTGGATGGGCCACTGGCCTGATCCAACATGGCTTCTCTTATGTTCTTAGGTGGGGCTGAGAGAGCTCTGGCGAAAACTGCTCTTGAACAGCACAGCTCTGAGAGAGTTATGACTGACTACAAGCACGTGCATGTAGAGAGGTGGGGAATCAAGCCCAGTTCTCCCTGATAAGCGTCTGCACACTTAACCACTTCACACTTAACCACTTAACCAAACTGAGTAGAGGTTAAGAGCTTTGGGCTAGTACTTGGGAGGCCTGGGACTGACTCCCCAGTCCTGCCACAGCACCCTGCCGGATGACCTTGGGTCAGTCCCACTCTCCTAGCCTAACCTACCACACAGGGTTGTTGTGAGAATAAAATAAAGGTGACACTTGTAAGCCTCTTTGTGTGCCAATTGGGGAGAAAGGCAGGATACCACTGAATTTTTGCCATCTTTTGGGCATGGAGCTGGTGTCACTGGGGGTTTGGGGGGCGGGGAGATATTTGTGAGTTTCCTGCATTGTGCAGGGGGTTGGACTAGATGACCCTGGAAGTGCCTTCCAGCTCTGTGATTCTATGTAATAAATAAAATAAACTTGTGGTATCTGCAACCGTAATCGTCTGGTTTTGAAGACACACACTTCATCACATTAAAAAAAATACCATGGAGAAGAAGAAGAATATGATGATGATATTGGAGTTATATCCCACCCTATATCCTGAATCTCAGAGTCTCAGAGTGGTCACAATCTCCTTTATCTTCCCCCCACCCCACAACAGACACCCTATGAGGTGGGTGGGGCGGGGAGAGCTCTCACAGCAGCTGCCATTTCAAGGACAACTCCTGCGAGAGCGATGGCTGACCCAAGGCCATCCCAGCAGGTGCAAGCGGATGTTGTATATGGCGAAGAGTCCCTTTTTGCCCAATTAAGAGACTCAACAATTGAGGTGTGGAGAGATAGATTCTACATGGAGGAGTGGGAAATCAAACTTGGTTCTCCCAGATAAGAGTCCACTACACCAAACTGGAGATTTACATGTGTTCAGCATAAAATGTATTTTCATTTGTATTCATTTGCTTCGTTTATCATCACTCTTTTTCACTGATTCTCAGGGCAGAGCACAGAATTTGAAAGCAAGGCCAGTACAAGTCAGGCCACAAAGACCGCTATGAAGTCATGCTGCTGCATTAGAAAATGAGGGAATAAAAATGGGATATTGCATCTAATAAATAATATAAAGGGTTACAAAAAACACTTTCCTAAAATTTTCAGACATTGAAAGTATAACCCTGGTCCTTTCATAGAGAGAGCCCTCTTGAAGAATTCAGTGCTACTTGATATTCTCATTTCACTACAATCCTGTTACCTTTATAAAAATGCCCTCTTGATCGATTCTACTGCATGCATTCTGCAGAAAGAAAGATACCTGGGAGCTTTCCTAACTTGGTTAGGCAGACCATTCCACCAGATAGAAGCCACCACAGGGAACGCTGGAAATAGTGCTTCAGTCAATCTATACCATGCTGGGAATAGTGCTTTAGCCAAGCTTTGAAGTTGTGATGGTGCCCGAGAGAAAATAAATTGCTTTTTCCTGTTGATTGACAACACAGAACTCTACATAGTTTTTTGGTGGTCATTTGTTGCTCCATATAACCAGTGGGTTCACTGATGAAGGTTACTGGAATGAGATTTGTACCCGGGATTTCTCATGCGTATTGTTGGAACTCTCTGTCTGGCGCAACGATGCTCTGTATTCTTGGTGCTTAGGAGGGGCCACAGTGGGAGGGCTTCTAGTGTCCTGGCCCCACTGATGGACCTCCTGATGGCGCCTGGGTTTTTTGGCCACTGTGTGGCACAGAGCGTTGGACTGGATGGGCCATTGGCCTGATCCAACATGGCTTCTGTTATGTGAACTGTACATTTGAGGAGAACTGACCCTCCAGAATCCTTGCCTTGATTCTTCTGGCATATGAAAATTATGAAGGCTGTATGCTTTATTGTGAATTTTCATTATATGCATTTTGACTTGTGGACTAATACAGCATGTAGCATTGGCATTATATCTGTACACATTACATAGAGGTGGTGGTGGTGGTGGTAGTAATTATTACGGTGTTTTGTGAGAGCCAGTTTGGTGTAGTGGTTAAATGTGCAGGCTCTTATATGGGAGAGCCGGGTTTGATTCCCCACTCTTCCACTTGCAGTTGCTGGAATGGCCTTGGGTCAGCCATAGCTCTGGTAGGAGTTGTCCTTGAAAGGCAGCTTCTGTGAGAGCTCTCTCAGCCCCACCTACCTCACAGGGTGTCTGTTGTGGGGGGGGGGAGGTAAAGGAGATTGTAACTGCTCTGAGACTCTGAGATTCAGAGTATAGGGTGGGATATAAATCCAATATCTTCTTCTTCTTTTGACCAACATACAGACATAAAATACAATAGTAAAAATTCAAATTTAAAGAACTTTTAGGGGGCAGTTATCGCACAGAGTTGGATTTTGAGTAGCTGTGTCTTTTATATATATTACTCTATGGATTTTTTTGTAATTTTTTAATATATGGATTGAATTATTGAGCATGATTACAGCAATTTTTCTTTTGAGTTTGTACATGCTGTATATTGTAATCCTTGCTATATTCACAAATACTAAGGGGTGGGCAGCTGCTGAATTTCACTCACTTGCCGATAATAGAGGTGAGAGGGACATATCATTGCCTCCCTTCTCCAGTCTACAGGTCTGTAGTTAACCCCTCTGAGATTGCAACTTGCCATCCTGAATCCCTGTCTCTAGCTTAAGAACATAAGAGAAGCCATGTTGGATCAAGCCAATGGCCTATCCGGTCTAACACTTTGTGTCACACAGTGGTCAAAAAAAAAACAGGAGCCCTCAGGAGGTCCACCAGTGGGGTCAGGACACTAGAAGCCCTCCCGCTGTGCCCCCCAAGCACCCAGAATACAGAGCATCACTGCCCCAGAGAGCTCCAACAATAGGCTGTGGCTAATAGCTACTGATGGACCTCTGTTCCATATGCTTATCCAATCCCCTCTTGAAGCTGGCTATGCTTGTAGCTGCCACCACTTCCTGTGGCAGTGAATTCCATGCATTAGTCACCCTTTGGGTGAAGAAGTAATTCCTTTTACCCATGCACAGGATCCCTTCTATACACTCCCAAGCCTCTTGAACCTGTACCTGTCAAAGCGGCAGCTGGCAGGCAGTCATTTTGACAGGCGCAGGTAAAAGAGGTTCAGGGATGCATAGAAGGGATCCTGTGAAAGCTAGAGACATCAAACTTGGAGGGCATGTAGAGGAGCACCTGGGGGAGGTCCGCTGTGAGTTTAGTGCCTCTAGCTTGCACAAGATCTGTTCTATATGCTCCTGAACCTGTGTCTGTCAAAATGACCAAGGTTTCGGAGTGTATAGAAGGGATCCTGTGCAAGCTAGAGACAACAAAGTCACAGGGTACCTCCCCTGGATGCTCCTCTATCTGCCATCCAAGTTGTTGCTTTGAAGTTGTGTAAACATTTTGATTGAGCAAGGGCAGCCTGTCTGGGAATATCTCCACTTGTGAAGCGGCATGTATCTCCACAAATAGCTTGAAAATTCGTGGAAAATTCGTGGAGTTGGCAGTCTCAGAGTCATCAGATAGCCTTCACATTTGATGGCTTATTATAAGATGCATGCCTCTGTGCCGTTAACTACAGGCAGTCATTTCTCCAAAAGCACTTTCCTGGGTACACTTTCTTTGGGAGCCATAACTCAGACTCTGTAAATCTAGTCCTCACCAAACATGGAGGGCAGGTAGAGGAGAGTCAGCCAGCGATCACAGGCAATTTTGATATCTTTAGCACACTGGGGGGAGGCATTCTACCACTTCACAAACTGAACTGATTTCTGAGGTGGCTAGAAGTTCATGATGATCCGTCGCTCAAGAACGGGGCACATTACAAACTACAAATTAAACTGCATTTTCCCGGTTTATGCCCCTCCTATCTATGAATCTGTCAAATCCCCTTTTGAAGCTATTTGTGCTCATGGCTGTCACTGCATCCACTAGAAGTGAATTCTACAATTTACTTGTTGAGTGAAAAAATTCAACCTTTTGTTCACCCAGAACCCACCCAAAATGCAACCTTTTGTCCATCAGCTTCATTAGGTGTCCCCAGTATTACTTATCAGCTTCTGATTATTTGCCGATCAGCGTGTCAACTGAGTCCACTGAAAAGCACTGCTGAGTAATTCATGATAGCTCTGCCACACATGGAAGTCACAGACTAGACATCAAAATGGGAAATCCATTTGAGTTGCTAGATGTACAGTTTTGAACTGGACAGTCCAATATATTTCTTTTATGTCCAGTAACAACAACAACAACCTTTAGTGGCATATGACAGCATGTTAATGTTAAAACAATTTTTATTGGCAACATATGGTAATAAATCTATATCTATATCTTACAACTTTAAAAAATTTATCTACCCCATATATTAATTTCCACCCACCCCTCCCCCCGTTACTTGACCCCCACCAGTGTTATTTACTTAAAAAAACAAATATTAAAAGTACCCTTAACTATTAAAACAAAAAATTATATTCTTCTTCTTTTTAAAACTTAATCATTATCAAAAATTGTCCAGTGTCCTTTTATTTTCCACTCTTTTTCTACATATCTTCTAAACTTTTTCCACTCCGTCTTAAAAGCTTATAAATCATAGTCTCTTAATATTCTTGTTAATTTGTCCATTTCACTCCATGTCATAACTTTTATAATCCAATCCCATTTCTCTGGTATTTTTTCTTGCTTCCACAACTGCGCATACAATGTCCTAGCAGCTGAAGGCAAGTACCAGATTAAAGTTCTATCTTCTTTTGGAAATTTTTCCATTTGTAATCTCTGCAACTTTCATTACTTCATATCCCAATATCTTAGAAATTTCTTATTGAATCATTTGCCAATACTGTTTTGCTCTTTCACGCATATGACAGCATGAAAAAGTAAAAAAAGCTGAGAAAATGCTGGACATAAAAATGTCCACTATTTTATAATTAAGTAAACCTGCAACTATGGTTGCCAGGTTGTGATGATGTCACCAGGAAGTGATGCTTTCATGTGGGGGATGCTCTAGCATTTGAGTAAAAAACTCTGTGGTACCATAGAGTTGTTACCACAAATGCTTGAGCATCCCCCGTGCAATGTGCCCAGCATGATGATGTTACTTCCACATGATGTCATTGTGCTGGACACAATGGAGCCATGATGGAGCTCTTTGGGGGTGAGGCTCACCCACCGGCCAGCTCTGTGCCAGCAGGTTGGAGGCCTCAAAATTGGGGGAAACTCCCCGGGGGGTGGGGGAATGGGAACCCTAACTGCAATCATTGCGGCCAATGCACTTTGATAAAGCACCAACAATCCTATCAATGTGTTCTCTGTTGCAGCCAGCAAGATTGGGGGGGGGGGGGGACAAATCCACCACTCAGCATCCAAGCAAGACATTCCCAGGGAAATCCTATTGACTCAACTGAAGTAAACTGGAAAGGGAGAGATCTTTGCGGCTAAGCAGTTGGCTCCCCATGTTGGTTCCAGCTGACTGTGTGTGAGACAGGGGTAGATGGTGGTAGGCCTAAATAAAAGTGAAAAGGAGGTCTTGGGGGTTATGATGGGGGGGCAGGAAGGCTGAAAATAGGGTTTTCAAGGCAAGAAACATTCAGAAATTATTTTTAAATCATGTTCCCAAGGGTGAAGAATTACTACAGCTTGGCCATCTTTGCAGAACAAGATGGCTATTAATATTAATATATACACAAAAAGAGAGAGAGAGGTAATCAGACAGGGAGGAGAAGGAGATGATGATGATGATTGATTTATACCCTGCCCTTCACCTGGACTCTCAGAGTCGCTTACAGTCTCGTTTCCCTTCCCCTTCCCACAACAAACACCCTCTGAGGTAAGTGGGGCTGAGAGAGCTCTTTCGGGAGCTGCTCTTGAGAGAACAGCTCTGAGAGAACGTGTGAATGACTCAAGGTCACACCAGCAGCTGCATGTTGAGGAGTGGGGACTCAAACCCAATAGTCTCAGATTAGAGTCCAAGCATTTAACTACTACACCAAACTGGCTCTTAAATACACAGAGAAAGACAGAGAGGGAAGTTCTTTTAGGAATCACTTCTCAACAATCTTGACCAAGAGTGCCTACTTATAAACTGTAATTTCCCCCAAAGCTGTTATATTTGTTGTGGACAAACTTCATAAATATTTGTCAACCTATGAATATACTCATACAATGATTAAAAAAATAAAAAACATCTTGATCCTTTAATAGAGACTTACAGGGCGCTTTTTTTAGAAAAAGCCCAGCAGGAACTCATTTGCATATTAGGCCACACCCTTGATGTCACTATACAGGCCTTTTGTGGAAAAGACTCAGCAGGAACTCATTTGCATATTAGGCCATATCCCTGATGTCACCATACATGGCCTTTTGTAGAAAAAGCCCAGCAGGAACTCATTTGCATAATAGACCACATCCTCTTATACCAAGTCAGTCGGAACTGCATTCCTGCTCAAAAAAAACCCTGGAGACTTATGTGTGGACATGAGACATTGAAGCTTTTAATGGCATGGCAATAAAATAAGATTCCTTTCAGCTTCTATTAAAGGGGCAAGGCAATTTTCTCCAGGCAGCTGGCAACACTAAGATTTACCCACACTAACATACCACAGTTTCCCCCAGTTAGTACATATCAATACATACAGGAATTTCTATGTTTTAAGTGGTTGTGCACCAGACATAAAATCAACAGATAAAGCCAGTAATAGGTTAAATCTTCTTTATAGTGCTGTTTTATAGATTTTGAAAGGCAAAACCACTGAATTCCTGTTCATATTATGGTCTTCAGGTGACAAGTAATAAAATGTAGATGTGTATTTATGTGCATTTCATGTGTTTTGCCACAGCCGCTGGCTTAAGTTCTGTTTCTTTCAATTTTTTCAGCTACTCTTCCTCCTGATCTTCAGGTGACATAAAACCAGGACTTTTTTTGTAGCAGGAATGCCTTGCATATTAGGCCACACCCCTCTTATGTAGCCAGTTCTCCAAGAGCTTACAGGGCTATTAATACAGGGCCTACTGTACGCTCTTGGAGGATTGGCTGCATCAGGGATGTGTGGCCTAATTTACATAGGTGTTCCTGCTACAAAAAAAAAGCTCTGCATAAAACAATACCGGTAACAAACCCAAATGTTCCTTGGTTCAAGCAGTCTTATGACTCAGGTGCCATGCAACCAACTTCTGACATCACTAACATCCGGATCATATTTATTTATTAATTCATTCAATTTATGAATTGTCTATTCCCTACTGGCACAAGGCTCTATGTCGGGGTAGCCAAACTATGGTTCAGGAGCCACATGTGGCTTTTTCACACATAGTGTGTGGCTCTCAAAGCACCCACTGCCCAGTCGGCCAGCATGGAGAAGGCATTTGTCTCTTTAAATCACTTCTCCAAGCCAAGCTAGTCGGTGGCTTGGAGAATACATTTAAAGTTAAAGTTGCTTTCTTTCCATCCCTCCTTCTACCATCTATTTTCCTTCCTTCCTTCCTTCCTTCCTTCCTTCCTTCCTTCCTTCCTTCCTTCCTTCCTTCCTTCCTTCCTTCCTTCCTTCCTTCCTTCCCTCCCTCCCTCCCTCCCTCCCTCCCTCCCTTCCTTCCTTCCCTCCCTCCCTCCCTCCCTTCCTTCCTTCCCTCCCTCCCTTCCTCCCCTCCCTCCCACCCTCCCTCCCTCCCTCCTCCCTCCCTCCCTTCCTTCCTTCCTTCCCTCCCTCCCTCCCTCCCTCCCTTTCTTCCCTCCCTCCCTTCCCTCCCTCCCTCCCTCCCTTCCTTCCTTCCTCCTCCCTCCCTTCCCTCCCTCCCTCCCTCCTCCCTCCCTTCCTTCCTTCCTTCCTTCCTTCCTCCCTCCCTCCTCCCTCCCTTCCTTCCCTCCCTTCCTTCCTTCCTTCCTTCCCTCCCTCCCTCCCTCCCTTCCCCTCCCTCCCTCCCTTCCCTCCCTTCCTCCCTCCCTCCCTCCCTCCCTCCCTCCCTCCCTTCCTTCCTTCCTCCCTCCCTTCCTTCCTCCCTCCCTCCCTCCCTCCCTTCCCTCCCTCCCTCCCTCCCTCCCCCTTCCTTCCCTCCTCCCTCCCTCCCTCCCTCCCTCCTTCCCTTCCTTCCTTCCTTCCTTCCTTCCCTCCCTCCCTCCCTCCCCTCCCTCCCTTCCCTCCCTCCCTCCCTCCCTCCCTTCCCTCCCTTCCCTCCCTCCCTCCCTCCCTCCCTTCCTTCCTTCCCTCCCTCCTTCCCTCCTCCCTCCCTCCCCCCCCTTCTTCCTTCCTTCCTTCCTTCCTTCCTTCTTCCTTCCTTCCTTCCCTCCCTCCTCCCTCCCTCCCTCCCTTCCCTCCCTCCCTCCCTCCCTTCCTTCCTTCCTTCCTTCCTTCCTTCCTTCCTCCCTCCCTTCCTCCCTCCCTCCCTCCCTCCCTCCCTCCCTTCCTTCCTTCCTTCCTTCCTTCCTTCCTCCCTCCCTCCCTCCCTCCCTCCCTTCCTTCCTTCCTTCCTCCCTCCCTCCCTCCTTTCCTTCCTTCCTTCCCTCCCTCCCTCCCTCCCTTCCTTCCTCCCTCCCTCCCTCCCTCCCTTCCTCCCTCCCTCCCTCCCTTCCTTCCTCCTTCCTTCCTTCCTTCCTTCCTCCCTCCCTCCCTCCCTTCCCTCCCTCCCTCCCTCCCTCCCTCCCTTCCTTCCTTCCTTCCTTCCTTCCTTCCTTCCTCCTCCCTCCCTCCCTCCCTCCCTCCCATCCCTTCCTTCCTTCCTTCCTCCCCTCCCTCCCTCCCTCCCTCCCTTCCTTCCCTCCTTCCTTCCTTCCTTCCTTCCCTCCCTCCCTCCCTCCCTCCCTTCCTCCCTTCCTTCCTTCCTTCCTTCCTTCCTTCCTTCCTCCCTTCCTTCCTTCCTTCCTTCCTTCCTTCCTTCCTTCCTTCCTCCCTCCCTCCCTCCCTTCCCTCCTTCCTTCCTTCCTTCCTTCCTTCCTTCCTTCCTTCCTTCCTTCCTTCCTTCCTTCCTTCCTTCCTTCCTTCCTTCCTTCCTTCCTGTCTTACGGCTCTCAAACACTTGACATTTATACTGTGTTGGCTCTTATGGTAAGCAACTTTGGCCTCACCTGCTATAGGTGATTTGCAAGCGATTAGAACAGTTAAAAACAAAACTAACAGAGCAGCTGCATTATTACAGATGCTGTCAAATATTTACTACTCCATTGTGACGTCTCACAGCCAGGAACACCACATGACTTCCCTGTGATTCTTGCTGGGAGCTGTCATGTGACTGAGCGGCTATCCAAGCCAAACTAACAGCAACTCTATGGCTCAGCTCCTTCTGAGATCACAGGTAGGTTTGGAGCTTGCTAAAGCTGGTGAGTCTGGGCAGTGAAGGGGCAGCAGCATTTTGTCCAAGAGTACTGCAAGGGACACATAGACCGTTTTCGCACACAGCTCACCTCGCAGTCACAATCCTGTTCCCTCCACAGCGTCCGGTCAGATTTCGCACCATCTGCACCGGAGTTACAGGAAGTGCCGCGGCTTTTGCGTAGCAAATGTAAACTGCTAAAACCCAGTTTAACGTTTGCTACGCAGAAGCGGTAATAATTGTGTATTTGGCTTATTGGGCCTGCAGAATTATTGTCAGATTCTGTGCAGTTATCACCCACGTCACCATCCTTGATGGAAATCAAATTAGGCTTCTATCAGAAATGATAAACATGGTCCCAGCAAAGCCAGACTTTGCTAGAACTGGCTGACAGTGGTCAGACCACACCTTTATAGATTGTCACAAAGTTACGCAGTGCAAGGCATGCAAATCCTGGCAGGCATGTTATTCAAAGGCAGACACTTTATCCATCCCTCCCGCCCCAGTTCATAGACTTTTCCCAAAGCAAAAGTTATACTCTGGCCTGAGAGATAACTGGTCACCTTCATCCCTCACAGAAATATGCAGCTGGGGCTGAACAGTTATTTGTGGATGGTTACAAAAGTACAGATAAAAAGTCAAGCAAAGAATATGCAAGCGTCAGGCATTATAACATGGTCCATAGTCCCATAGGCCTGTACAATCATGGCAAGACGCAGCTCTTGACAATTATAGGGCAAGTAAGATCCATTCTGAGTAAAAATGAGTACCCAGCTTGCTGGGGGCAAAGTGTAGAAGACTGAGGAAGGCAATGGCAAACCACCCCACAAGAGTCTGTCAAGAAAACATCCTGATGTGACATCACCCCATAGGTTAGTAAAGACTTGTCGCTTGCACAGGGGACTTACCTTTACCTTTTTAAAAAGATCCATTCAGAGAGTCCCAGTTCCTCCTTTCAAGCCACTGTTGAACATATGAAGAACATATGAAGCTGCCTTATACTGAATCAGACCCTTGGTCCATCAAAGTCAGTATTGTCTTCTCAGACTGGCAGCGGCTCTCCAGGGTCTCAAGCTGAGGTTTTTCACACCTATTTGCCTGGACCCTTTTTGGGAAATGCCAGGGATTGAACCTGAGACCTTCTGCTTCCCAAGCAGATGCTCTACCACTGAGCCAGTGTCCCTTAAGAGACCCACACCCTGATGCTTCCCATACAACTAAGAAGAGTCCAACTAATTTAATAACGGATCATCTCTGTGCCCAAATCATATTTTCTCGTTCAAAGATTAAAGTAATAAGAAACGTGCAAGTTATTGACACACGGCGTGTGAACCGGGGCTGAAATGATATTATTCACAAGGTGCTCTCCTCCTAGCATCAAGAAAGGAAACGTAAAGCCATCGAGTCAGCCATAAACACATCCGTTTTGCAATTAATAAACCGTGACAAAACTTAAAACATTGCTGCAATATTTCACATGGTATGATTTACTGTCCTGTGGACAACAAAACATTCCAACAGTGTTTACGGTCTGCAAAGGTATCCGCTTAACAGCATGACTTTAGGCAGCAGGGAATGTGTTAAATTTTCTGTGCAGTCCAGGTAGAGCAGACTTATACTTAAAAGGGTCCTTCCATTTTTTGGGCAGATGCCCTGAATATCGAAGCGTTAATGCAAAGCATAGTAAGGAAAGGACTCAAAAAGGAAACAACAGGTGTTCCATCGAATGCACTCAAGTTATTTCCCTACAATATGTAAGATCCATTAATAATAATTATTATTTTTGTCATTTCCATTATTTTTCCAAGTGCCGAATGTGGAGCTTTTAGTTCTGATTCAAGCGAGGGAAAGCCGGCTTATTATTTCTGCATTGTCAAAGAGACTGGGCTTGTCTGTCGTTCCCTGTCATAATTCTGAACACATAGGAAGCTGCCTTATACTGAAACAAACTGCTGGTCCATGAAGGTTGGAACTGTCTGCTCAGACTGGCAGCAGCTCTTCAGGGTCTCAGGTCTTTCTATTCATTTCCTATCTGTTTTCACTGGAGATGCCAGAGACTGAAGATATGGGATCTTCGGCTTCTAAATCAGATGCTGTTCCACTGAGAAACAACCCCCTACATAAGGAAATTTCCGTATACCCTCAAACAGATCCGACAAAAGAATCAAAATTAGACCACTCAAATGCAAAATTTGGTGGAAATATAGGTGACAACAGGGCTCATTTTGTAGCAGGAGCTCTTTTGCATATTAGGCCACACACCCCTGATGTAGCCAATCCTCCAAGAGCTTACAGGGCTCTTAGTACAGGGCCTACTGTAAGCTCCAGGAGGATTGGCCACATCATGCAGGTGTGGCCTAATATGCAAAGGAGCTCCTGCTACAAAATGAGCCCGAGGTGCCAATAAACATTGAGCTGCCACAAAAAACTACATCTTCACATCACTCTCTGCCTGCGACGCCCCACTTCACAAACAGCACCACTCATTACAACCATCACTCATTACACCACTCATTACAACCATCTCACAAGTTCAGGGATATAGATAAGTCAGGGAGTAACAGTCCACCACCCATCCTGTCTCTTTTTAATATACAGAGGATCTGCTTTCACACCAGCGCCTCTCTCCCAACCCCAGAGACACTACCAGAAAGGACAGCCTAGTCCTCTTATCAACCATAACTCTGACACTTGGCTGAGCTATTGGGGTTGGGACACAAACACTGCTTCAGTCTCATGCTATAACCATTATTCATATGTATATAGAGAGAGGCTTCTGTTCCAGTGTTTTCCAAAAACTCCAGTACACTTTCATTGAGTATTCACTGACTCTTTTGGTTTCCAGAAGGCTGGGACATTCTATCCAATACCCAAACATCTTCTCTAAACACACCAGTACTCTTCTTGAGTTTTAACTGACTTTTAAGATTTCACAAGGTGGTCTCTAACCATATCAGACTACTTTTCAGAGTGATCTCCTATTTGGACTGGTTAGGGAAATTCTTCTCTCACAAGAAGATCTGTCCCCTTTTTTGGCCCAAATGTGAGTCTTCACCTAACTACTCACTATTCCTTGCCAACCTCCCCAGTACTCCAACTGTGTTAAATTGCTCTCAGACAGGGCTGAATTCAGACTGACTTTCTCCTCAGGATTCAGCTCTTAAGACTTTCTCTGTTCAGATGATGCTAACCAATCAGATTCCTTGGAGTAGACTGTCACTCAAGGCCCTCTGTATCTGTGAAGAATTAACCTTTCACTGTCCTATATCCGTTTATACCACACTTCAAAACTTTTAAAGTACAGCCCATCACAAGGGGTCTCAAGGAGTCCAAGCCTGAACCTGTGGGTTTCCAGCGCTAGTGCACACAAGAAAACAATTCTTGTAAAAATATATATAGTTTATTTGAATAATTTTCACATATAGTTTTATCTCTAGGCAAAACACCACTAAAATCATACAGCAAAAGAAAACAAGAAAAACCAGGGCTATTTTTGTAGCAGTAACTCCTTTGCATATTAGCCACACCCCTCTTATGTAGCCAATCCTCCAAGAACTTAGAGGGCTCTTATTACAGGGCCTACTGTAAGCTCTTGGAGAATCGGCTGCATCAGGGGTGCATGGCCTAATATGCAAAGGAGTTCCTGCTACAAAAAAAAAAAAAAAAGCCCTGAGCATAACCAGGGCTTTTTTTGAGCAGGAATGCACAGGAACACAGTTCCGGCTGGCTTGGTGTCAGGGGGTGTGACCTAACATGCAAATGGGGTCCTGCTGGGCTTTTTCTACAAAAAAGTCCCATGTGAAAAAATGGTGATGTCAGGGGGTTTGGCCTAATATGCAAATGAGTTCCTGCTGGGCTTTTTCTACCAAAAAAAGCCCCAAGCATAACTAAGACATTTGAAATTGCATTAGATGGCACAATCTTGAAGACCCAGAGTCAAAAGGCATAGCTTTTGTCCTCTGCATTGCTGTCCATTGCAGTATAAGCATATAATAATCCAGGCCTTTAGTCTATCAGAATCCAAGCTAGTTATTCTTCTCCAGGCCCTTAGACCAATTATATGATTTTGGGCAACCAGCATCAGGTGATGATGACAATGCAATCAAGACACAATCTTGCTGGAATGCTCTAGTACATGGGTGTCAAACATGCGGCCCTGGGGCCAAATCAGGCCCGCAGAGGGCTCCTATCAGGCCCGCAAGCAACTCACTGCCATCTGCTTCCTTCTCCCTCTCTTGCTTCCTTCTGCATCACAACTTGCTTTGCCAGGCTTGCTCAATCGCACAGGAGCTACAGAGCAGAGTCTTGGGGAGGAAGTGGGGGAAGGAGAGCTTGCTTTGCCAAGCTCTCTCAGTTGCACAGCAGAGCTACTGAGCCAAGCTTCTTCCTTCTGTTGGCTGAGGCTCAGCAAGCCAGTGAGGTGGATTAGGCTGAGTGTGTGTGTTTGCCTGTGTCCTTTATAAAGTTTATATCTCCCTGACCTGGCATTACATTTTATGACATGGATGGCCCAGCCCAACAAGGTCAAGATCCCGCCTCCATAGCAAATGAGTTTGACACCCCTGCAAAAGTCACCTCATAATTCCTGATTCCCTCCATCCCATTCTGTGGGCCGCAGGTTCTCACAAAGAGCTCATCATCACAATCCTAATTCTGTCCTTGAGGATGATAAGGGCTATGGAGGCAGATAGGCCCAATTAACAACACCTCCAAGATGGAATAAGCCCATTATCATTCACATTAACCCTTGGGGAGGAATCAGGGGTGATTTGCCTCACAGGAGGCTTGAAGTCTCCTGCTCTTGTTGTTATCTGGCAATTAGATTCTTCAACTGCTTCTCCTCCATACAATCATGGAAACGGTTTTCACGCTGGCTCCCAAGAGAAGCGAAGACCCCTTGACAAACAGTCTTAACGGTTATTTACAGAGCGTTTGCATAATAAATAGAGTATCCGGTATTTACAAGACATTGAAAGGCTTTTCTCACTTTCATTAGGCCACTGGGAAGCGCCTAAATGGATGCCATACGAACCAGCTTTTTTCCTCGTTTGTCATTCTGGAGCAAATAGGTTAGTGTACAAAAGCGAGCCAAAAGGGGGCTAGAAAAACGAATAGCAAATAAAAGGATTGGGAATCCCAACTGTAAGTTCATCTGGTGACTTCTCCTCATCGTTGTTTTTTTGTCACCTCCCTCTTTCCTGTGTCACTTGTGAAAGCGATCATCTTTGATCGCAATGGCCAGTGTGTCTATTCAGAGTGTAATGTGCTATAGGATACACGGCTGGATGCAGTTAGCAAAGCAACGGAATGCCTTTCACTCCTGATCTATCAAAAACATCCGCACTATATGAAGGCACTCTGTCTAAAGAGTTCTATACCCTGCCGGACCCATCTAGGTTCTGCAGGCCCTGTAAAAATGGAATTATTCCTCCATTCATTCCACTGAGGTAATCTTATCGGGCCTACTATCAGCGGTTCTGACTGTCATACCAGACTGACAGGGCACTAAACTGTTTTATAGAATATATGTATTTTATTTATATTGTTAACCATCTTGAGCAGTGGGATAAAAATCAAATGAACAACAAATAATAGAAGGTCCCAGTTTCAATCCACAGCATCTCCTGCCAAAAGGATCAGTAGTAGTAGGTGATGTGAAAGATCTCAGTTTTATACCCTGGAGAGCCTCTGCCAGTCTGAGTAGCAGGATTTTTGGGGGGAGGAGGGTTGGTTTTCTTTGTAGCAGGAGCTCCTTTGCCTATTAAGCCACACACCCCTGATGTAGCCAGTCCTCCAAGAGCTTACAGGGCTCTTAGTGCAGGGCCTACTGTAAGCTCCAGGATTGGTTCCTTCAGGAGTGTGTGGCCTAATATGCAAAGAAGTTCCTGCTACAAAAAAAACCACTTGCCCAGCCTCCTCAACCTTTCCTCATAGGAAAGATGCTCCAACCCCCTAACCATCTTCGTTGCCTTCTTCTGTACTTTTTCCAGCTTTGCAATGAATTTCTTTTGTAGAAACGAACAATAAAGCTCCCCCTTTTACTCTTCTGGTAATTTTTTGACATAGTTCACGAAGGCATTGGGCAAGAGACTTGCTTACAGGGCTCTCTGTACAGGGCCTACTGGAAGTTCCAGGAGGATTGGCTACATCAGGGGGTGTGGCCTAATATGCAGAGGAGTTCTTGCTACAAAAAAAAAAAGCCCTGTTTAGGAGACAATACTGACCTTGATGGACCGAAGGTCTAATTCCATATAATTTCAAATTTCCATATAAGTTCAATTTCATGTGACTGGTCAAAATCTTCAGCTTGGATCCTGTGGTGCCATTTCTTTGGTGCAGAAGCACCTCCTCTCTCAGGACAGCTTTTCCATTTGCAGAGCAGCGGAGAGTGTGGTTTTGGGGTCCTTTTTAGGTAGGGTTGCCAATCCCCGGGGGGGGGGATCCCCCGCTTCAGGGTCATCAGAAAGCAGGGGGAGGGGAGGGAAATGTCTGCTGGGAACTCTGTTATTCTCTAGGGAGCTTTATTCCCATAGAAAATCATGGATAATTGATCCGTGGGTATCTGGGACTCTGGGGGGGGGGGCTGTTTTTTGGGATAGAGGCACCAAATTTTCAATATAGCATCTAGTGCCTCTCTCCAAAGTACCCCCCCCCCCAAGTTTCAAAAAGATTGGACCAGGGGGTCCAATTCTATGAGCCCCAAAAGAAGGTGCCCCTATCCATTATTTCCTATGGAAGGAAGCCATTGAAAAGGTGTGCTGTCCCTTTAAATGTGAGGGCCAGAACTCCCTTTGGAGTTCAATTACGCTTGTCACAACCTTGCTCCTGGCTCCACCCCAATGTCTCCTGGCTCCACCCCCAAAGTCCCCAGATATTTCTTGAATGGGACTTGGCAACCCTGTTTTTGGGGCAATTGGGCCTTCCTCCTCTCAGCTTGCCTCACCCACTGTCTCTTTGGTCTGCCGACCCAGAGGAGCACAATTTTCAGGAGGCAAAGAAGGCCAGAGTGGGGGAGTGCAGTAGAAGTTCTGCGCCTCTGGGGCTGCCAGGTGGGCAGCAAGAGAAAACCCCAAAGGCTTCTGTGATGACCAGCCTCACAGAGACCGATTAAAAAAAAAAACTTTGAAAAATTCAATAACAACCTATTGTCACTCTCATACAAAATATTTCAGAAGTCACACCCTTACAAACAAGCATCCAAACAGTGAAAGAGAAGGAAAGAAACAAACAAACACATAGTCCAATCCTGGAAATGTTCAGAAAGAGTCCTTCCACTTCAAAGGAATCCGCGGTTCGGTTCCTGGGGAAACCACGTGATGGTGTAAGTTCCACAAGGTCCAGTTCTTCTTATAAATGTATTCTTAAAACACAGCAAACACAGCAATGAGGTAGTACTTTTATCTTCCCTCGTTTCGGTAGAACCTTTAACCTGCAAAGACCTGTAAATTGAAACTTTATTGCGTGCCAAAAATTGTGGAATCTTGCCACGCTCTGATTTTGGAAAGCTAGTTAAAGCTTCTACCGAAACCGAAAGGTGCCCCTATTCATTATTTCCAGTGGAGGGAAGGCATTTAAAAGGAGCACAGTCCCTTTCAATGTGATGGCCAGAACTCCCTTCCGAGATCAATTATACCTGTCACACCCTTGCTCCTGGTTCTGACCCCATTGTCTCCTGGTTCCACCCCCAAAGTCCCCAGATATTTCTTGAATTGGACTTGGCAACCCTACATGCCTCTCAGATACACACTGGCCCTTTTCTGTGAAGCCTGGATATCTCCTGCTATTACAATTGATCTCCAGACAAATAGAGATCAATTCCCCTATAGAAAATGGTTTACTTCAGAGGGTGGGCTCTGACATTTTACCCTGCTAAAGTCCCTCCCCTCTCCAAATCCCACCCTCCTGAAACTCCACCCCCCCCTCAAAAAAAACCTCCTGTTATTTCCCCACCCAGATCTGACAAGCCACTTGTCCATGCAAGTCTCATGATTCCCAGCCTAGCTTTTGGTAATCAAAAGGGAAATCCTCCTTCCTCTTTCACCACTGGAAAAGCTGGTTGGAGCCTGTTATGCATTGTGTTTTACTGGGTTCTTGTTGCTTGAGCTTGAGACAGGCACTCTTTGCAAACCAGGATCCTGAAGCCTGGAAAAAACTGGCCAATCAGGATGCTAGGCATGTAACAACTTGTAACAAAGAGATGCAGATGAAGGATTCTGGAGTGTGTCAATAGGAGTAACTGTTGCCTGCTAGGGGTGTGTGGTTAACCATGGCCAGATTGTATATGGTTGCAGTTTTGCCTGTGTTCCTCTGTGACTGGTTCTTCTTGCAAAAAAAGTGTTCTTGGTTGATTCAGAGCTGGCTGAACTGACTTCATTTCAGAACCAGCCCTATAAAAGCAAGAGATATCTCTTGCAGGTATATGAGGCTTTGGCTTTGGCCGCTGACTGGATCTTTGGTGGGAAGCTGCCCTGTTCTACATAGCAATTAGCGTAGATAGATCCAAGCAGGCAGCCATGTTGGTCTGAAGCAGTAGAACAAAGTAGGAGTCAAGTTGCACCTTTTAGACCAACAAAGTTTGATTCAGAATGTAAGCTTTTGTATGCTCTAAGCACACTTTATCAGAAGAGGAATCAGGTCACTGTTTTATTGGTTTCTCACGCTCATGTTACCCAGTTCAGAAGTTTGCTCAATTTGTTAATTTCACTATTCTGTCACTGGATCTTAAATTTGTACCATTTTGCATTCTAAACCACTGCCTACCAGCTATATGTAGCATTGCTCACTGTACCTTATTCCTTGTCTGATTAACTGTGCTTGGAGCACACGAAAGCTTACATTCTGAATAAAACTTTGTTGGTCTTAAAGGTGCCCCTTTACTCCTACTTTGTTCTATAGCAATGCGTGTAAGTGAAGGAGAGGATACGCTGACTCCTTTTGCTTGCATCCCTTGACCAGAAAATGAAGGATTTTTGACTCACGTAAAATATTGACGATGAAACCACTCCAGGGTGGGGGTGGGAAGGTTGGAATATTGAGAAAAACATCAAATGTCCAAAAATGCAGACATGGAAACTTGTCAGCGTTTCTAGCAATGGTGATTAGTACACTCTCAAAATTATAGCTTTAAGGTCTGTACTTTGAAAGATTTTCACCTACACTGCATTAAAAAAAAAGAGACAAATTGAGCATGTAACTGCAGAACTTTGCTTGTTGGTTCTTTTCTTTTTTGGCTGGTATCAGCTTTGGCACTATAAAAATTAAGATCTAAAACTGCAAGCGGCAGCCTACGTATACCCTGAGTTCCAATATAAAACACAAGCTTGTTTATCTAAGGTGCTTTGAAGAGCATTCGAAGTGTCTGGATGATCAGATCTGATATAGAAGTAAAATTAAAAATTGACATGGAAGACTATTTATTTATTTATGATGGGCACAGTCCAGCCGAGTTAAGCATTTCCCCGTTCTGATAAAAGAGCCGAGTATATTCTCACACTGTCACAATGAGATCGGTGGCGTTCTTCGTCTGTATACCAATGAAAATCGCTCAGTGATTATTTTTGGCACACCACCTGCGGCTATTTGAAGCACCATCTTCCATGGTACCCATCCAATGTCCAAAGAAAGTGAACAGTTTCTTTAGGAAGAAGAATAATATCATTACCATGGGTCCAAGACAAAACTGTCTTATTTTTAAAATGCTACACAAGTTGTTATAAGAACATAAGAAGAGCCCTGCTGTATCATACCAGTGATCCTTTTAGTCTACCATCCTGTCTCACAGTGGCCAGCCGGGGCTGACAACAACAAATAGAGGCTGAGGCCTTCCCCTGATGTTGCCTCCTGGCTCTGGGATTCAGAGGTTGATTGCCTCTGAACATGGACGTTTCCTTCAGTCACCATGGCTAGTGGCCACGGATACACCTTTTCTGCAAGAATCTGTCTAATCCCCTTCCTTCCTTCCTGCAGCTCTCAAACAAACATCTGACATTTATTCTATGGGGCTCTTGTTGTTGTTCAGTCACACAGTGGAGTCTGACTCTTTGCGACCCCAAGGACCAAGTCGTGTCAGGCCCTCCTGTCCTCCACCACCCTCCAAAGTCCTCTCAAATTCATATTGGTTATATCAGTAACGCTGTCCAGCCATCTCATCTTTTGCCATCCCCTTCTTCTTTTGCCTTCTGTCTTTCCCAGCATCAGGGTCTTCTCCAGGGAGTGCTCCCTTCTCGTTTGGCGGCCAAAGTATTTGAGCTTCAGCTTCAGCATTTGACCTTCCAGGGAACAGTCAAGGTTGATTTCCCTTAGGACTGACTGATTGGATCTTCTTGCAGTCCAAGGGACTCTCAAGAGTCTTCTCCAGCACCACAACTCGAAAGCATCTATCTTTCTGCGCGTAGCCTTCCTTAAGGTCCAACTCTCTCTTATATTAAGCCAATTCGGCCACTCCTGGCCTAGCCCATTTCATGGGATTATAGAACAAAGTTTGAGCCCGGTGGCACCTTAAAGACCAACCAAGTTTAATTCTGGGTATAAGTTTTCACGTGCGTGCACAATGTGTATGTGTGTGTGAATATATACTTACGCCCAGAATTAAACTTGGTTGGTCTTCAAGATGCCACTAGACTCAAACTTTGTTCTACTGCTTCAGATCAACACAGCTACCCACCTAAATCTTCATGGGTCGTAGCCAACACTGGCCTGGATAGCTCAATGGATCAGCTCAATATAGTCATGAATGTCTCTCTCCATGAAAACATGGGGCGTTTTCGCACTCACCTTCAGCCGGCGCGACCCCCCTCTTCACTGCGCAGGATCTGCGCGGATTTCACACTAAATGCCGCGGAGCAGCCAGAAGAGCCGGAAACTCCCATCGCAAAAGCCGCGCAAACGGAAACTGCTTTTTGGCGGTTTACGTTTGAGCGGCTTTTGCGCCGGGAGCTTCCGGCTCTTCCGGCTGCTCCGCGGCATTTAGTGTGAAATCCGCGCAGATCCTGCGCAGTGAAGAGGGGGGTCGCGCCGGCTGAAGGTGAGTGTGAAAACGCCCCATGGTGATGTGCACAAGGATATTATTTTGATTCACATCCCAGGATTTTTCGATCATCATTATAAAATCTTGGGGTCAAAAAAACTATGACCACCAGACACCTCATTTCCAAATAAGGCTCTTACAAGCTGTTGGTAGCAGCACTTCTTTCCTTACACCACTCCACAACTGTAGACGGCCATTGCTTAATTGACTTTTTGCTTTATCGTTACCGAGTTTGAATAGTCAGGGGTGGGAAGTTCCAATTTTCCCCCCTGCTGGCCTGCGAAGGGAGCGATCTGAATAGCAGAAGACAGCCTAACAAATTAATACAAATGAAGTCATTCCTGAGCGAGTCCATCTGCTTTGGAAACGAAACTTGGACTCTCCAAAAAAAAGTGGAGATGCTCCAGGCAATTAGGCCGCCCTCCAAATGAAGCCGCGCAGGTAACTTATAGCTTTATTAGCTCTCTTTGGGAAGGCAGGTGTCCAAAAGCTCACCTTAATGGAGCAGCATATGATCCATTGACAATCTGTTTGATGCTTTAAAAATGAGCTTTGTTTTTTTGCTGCCTCTTGCAAGCAAATATGCTGTCGCCGATCTGAGGCGAGATGCAGGATGGCGGGGATGGCTTGAACATCTTGCTTGCCCATCTCTCCATCTCTAGAACAAGGCTTATCATTTAGTGTTTACAGAATTTAATCAAAATCCATTAACAATCTTGAAAGCAAAGGAGGTACGTAAGGGTGCCTGTGAGTGTCTTTCCCTGCATAATCAACAGGAGGATTATTAGGCAATAACAAACGTTATTCATCTTCATAATAGCTAAATGACAACCTGCTTAAAAATAATAAATGACTCCACCTCATTCACTATTACAGGGCGTGTATGACCTTCACATGTTTTAAGCAAACAAGTCCTTTTCGAAGATTCTGCTGAGTTCTTTAATTGAAAATGATTAGACGCTCTATCTTCGCTAAAGGGGGGAAAGTTCAATTTTATAAGCACTTTAAGAACATAAGACCATAAGAGAAGCCCTGTTGGATCAGGCCAATGGCCCATCCAGTCCAACACTCTGTGTCACATAAGAACACAAGAGAAGCCATGTTGGATCAGGCCAATGGCCCATCCAGTCCAACACTCTGTGTCACACAGTGGCCAAAAAACCCCAAGTGCCATCAAGAGGCCCACCAGTGGGGCCAGGACACTAGAAGCCCTTCCACTGTGGCCCCCCAAGCACCAAGAACACTTCCCTCCTCCCTTCATTTTTTCCCCCAAAGAAAGAAACTGTGAGTATTGTATAGGAGCTTTGTCTTCTTTCAAAAAACACAACCTGATATCCATGTTTCCCACCAATAACAAATTAATTAGCCAATAAGTAGAAAGCTCATCTGACACACTGTCAAATTATCAGTTTCCTTTGTTTTCAAATAATTATCGTGTGACACTACATGTCTGGAAAACATAACAAACATGAAGGTTTCTAAACTATGGCTGGAAATCCTCTTTGAGACCTGCATGATACCACCAAGCCAAACGTTTTCCAGCAGCCATGAATCGTGTTCCACTGGAGGTTTAACAACTGTCTTTGTTTTCTTTCCAGGCAAATTGTAAAACAAGTTTTATCAGGGGGATGTAAGAGGCATTTGGCATCAGGGGCTGTTCAGGCCTGGCCTAGCTAATAGGGTGTCAGCAGGGTTTTTTGTGTAGCAGAAACTTCTTTGCATATTAGGTCACACACTCCCGATGTAGCCAATCCTCCTGGAGCTTCCAGCAGGCCCTGTACTGAGAGCCCTGTAAGCTCTTGAAGGATTGGCTACATCAGGGGTGTGTGGCCTAATATGCAAATGAGTTCCTGCTACAAAAAAGCCCTTGGCGTCAGGACCTGACTTGCTGTTGGAGGAACACTCTTAGGAAGAAGCGGAAGACGCCTGTAGAGAAGACGAGATCCCCCCCAATAGTCTCCACGGCCCCTGATGTCCCATGCATCCTCTTGGGTCCAAGAGAGACCTTCCATGGTGCTGCTGTACCAGCAGGCTCCTATGCAAGATCTCATGGAACAAGCAGATCAGGAGCCTTGTGAGCGAAGCTATCCATCTCTGGCACCCCCAGAGTCTCTCCCAGGAGCAAAGAAGGTGGGGAGCCACAGCCAAAGCTTGAACCAGATGGAAGACCCCAGGCCTAGCAATTCAAGGGTCTTGCATTGCAGTGCTGACTAGGGCACCACATTCTCAAACTCCCTCAAGGGAGGGCTCAGTGGTAGAGCATCTGCTTGGTAAGCAGAATGTCCCAGGTTCAATTCCCGGCATCTCCAACTAAAACAGGGCTCAGGCAAATAGGTGTGAAAAACCTCAGCTGGAGACCCTGGAGAGCCGCTGCCAGTCCGAGTAGACAATACTGACTTTGATTGACCGAGGGTCTGATTCAATAGAAGGCAGCTTCATATGTTCATACGTTCAACTTGGCAAGATCAAGGCCCCTACTCTGTCTACAGGAAGGGGTAGGGCTATCAGTTTTCTATATAACTGCACAACTAACAGACCCAGTGCAGTGTTGCGGTTAGAACAGGGGTGGCCAAACGTGCTTAATGTAAGAGACACATAGAATAAGCGGTAGATGTTTGAGCCACCAGACAGGGAGGGAGGGAGTAAGGAAGGAAGGAATGTAAAGAAAGAAATGCCTTCTCCAAGCTGGCCAATGGGACAGTGAGGGCTTCGAGAGCCACACAATATGTGTGTGAGAGCCACATGTGGCTCCCGAGCCACAGTTTGGCCATCCCTGGGTTAGAATGTCAGACTAGAATTTGGGAGACCTGGGTTCAGATTCCCACTCTGCCATGGAAGCTTGCTGACTGACCCTGGGGCAGTCACCTACTGTCAGCCCGACCTACCTCAAAGGGTTGTTGTGAGGGTAAAATGGAGGATATGAGAATCATGTAAACCACCTTGGGTCCCCCTCAGGGAGAAAGGCGGGGTATAAATGAAATAAATAAACAACTCCTCAGCTGAGTTCTCTCATTTGCTGGTCCAGTAGTGCCTCCTGCAAAAAAACACCTGGTTGTTCATCGGGCTGGTCGGCTCCCCAATGAGCGGGTTGTCCTTTCTCCTGCTCTTTGCTGCCTCTTGTGGACATCTCTGGTCACTTGCTGCTGAACTTATGGACAGCTCCAGTTTGGCTTGATCTTGGCTGCCCACCCGAGAATCCTGTGCCTTCATCCCTGACTCACCAGGAAGTGAATGAGGCCCACGGGGATCCAAACAGAATCTTAAAACATTCAACCCACTTCGAGAATCCAGATCTTTCCATCCTTCTCTCCATCCTACCAATGATATTCAGAAAATGGGATCATGGGTTTTGGCTGTGGCCAGACCTGGTTCAAGTAAACGAGAGAAACTGTGTAGTAGCTGAATGACCTCACAGTTGGGAAGTGTGCAGGGGTGTGGTTGCTAAGCAACCAGCATGTGCTTCCTTCCCTCTCCCCAGAAGGTGGCAAAATAGCTGTTGGGTAGTACAATTAAGGAGGCGGGAGGGGGACAATTAATACCGAATGCACCTTTCTTTTGTGATCTAGTTCCCGCTCTCAGTCGGTTTTATGTGGTAGGCAGCTGTACGCAATAGTTGTGTTTAGATTGTGTCAACCATATTCTAGGCTTATGGAGAAATGATTCAGGTGCTCACTTACACAGTAATGCCGTTCTCGTTTATGTTTACAGATTTGCTTCAAAAAACCTACAAACCCTATTTCCCCAAATTGGCAATGGAACAAAAGGAAGAAGTGCATGTATCTGGAGACCAATGTTCCCTCTAAGCTGAGTTAGCGTGAGCTAGCTCACAGATTTTTAGCCTCCAGCTCACACATTTCTGTCTTAGCTCAGGAAGGAGGACCCCAGACCACACTAATTTATGCAGTAGCTCACAAAGTAGAATTTTTGCTCAGAAGACTCTGCAGCTTTGAGGGAAGATTGCTTGAGACCAACTTCCGTCATCTCATATTCTGAATGGGATGACATCAAAATGCCAATGTGATATAGTGATTAGAGTCTCAGACTCTGGGTTCAAATGCTCACTCTACCAAGAAACTTACCAGGTGACTTTGGGCCAGTCACTCACCTTCATTCTAATTTTCTTCACAGGATTGCAGCAAGGATAAAATGAAGGACATGTTGGTCATCTGATCTTAGAGAAAGGACTAGGATTCAGATCCACTAAACTGACATACAGATTGATACTTTATCAGTTTGGGCTGCTGGGTGATATTATAGAGGGCAGGTGAAGTCAGTTTTTTTTTTTTTAAAGGCAGACACACCTTAAGGATCGTAGAAATGTAGCAAATATTGAAATACAGACAATGTAGAAAATATTGAAGGAAAAGAAGTGTAAATAGTTTCAACTTGGACCTCGATCAAATTTGCGTCCCATTTGGGATTCAATTTCCACCGAGAAGCAAACGTTTCGTCGCAAATCAGCCGCGAGGCTATTTATCACAGACCTGCCTTCATTCAAGCACATAATAAAGGCATCGATTTGGTGACACCGTTATCAAATTATCTTCATAAATCAGTTCAATGCAGAACAGGCTACATCCCCGAGAATTCTACCCAGCATTCTGGCCATTGGGAAAGATGGGAAGGAAGCGTTTTACCTTTTGCCCCCAGTGGAACGCAGCGTCACAAAAGAAAAGCTTTGTTTCCTGTTTGAAAGGATAGAAATGGATGCTGGGTTTCCTTCCCAAGTTGGTAAACAGCCTTGCCACAAGAGATCATCGAAGGGTGGGAGGGAGTTGCCTTTGATCGAATTTTAGGCGCATTGTGGATATCAACGAGGAACTGCAAAGGCAGGTGGGTGCTTTGATGCTCGAAAACAGCAACGGGTCGAAGGCTAAACACTACTCGCTGGAGACGGAATGTGAAAAGTAACAATTATCCCTTCAAGCCTCGGAGTTGTGATGTATTAAAGCTATTGGTTCCACGGCTTGTAATGACAGTCTGTAGCAGACTGGTGAGCATTAGATGGATAGGAGGAGTGGTCACTGGTAGGGGAGATCCTAGACTTCAAGACATTAGCTATGTTTCCCCCACCCCTCTCCCTGCCCACGCTCTTCTCCAGCAGTAATCATCACCGGGAAATTAGTGCTTCTGTTCCTCTTCATTCATGGTTTGTGTGTGAGAGTCTTCCTTCTGAAATTACTGGGTTTACAAATGGGTTTCCCCCCTCCCGTAGGAATTATTCTCCTAAAAAGGAGACCATCAAAACAGAGCAGAAACCTGTATTTCCGTCCCTTTATCAAAGATGGAACTTCAGACATAATAAGCGGATTTATGAAATGTGAAGAGGGCAGTCATGGAGGAAAAGGTTAGAGGGAGGGGCTAAGATTGGATTTAGATCCATGCAGTGAAGTTCCGTGGTCCCCCTTGGATCCAATAGCTTTAATACATTGTCTTATCCTTCCTCACAGTAACTGTGAGGGTGAAATTTCAAAGGCAAAAGAACAGAGAGCCAGTTTGGTGTAGTAGTTAAGTGTGCGGACTCTTATCTGGGAGAACTGGGTTTGATTCCCCACTCCTCCACTTGCAGCTGCTGGAATGGCCTTGGGTCAGTCATAGCTCTCGCAGAGTTGTCCTTGAAAGGGCAGCTTCTGGGAGAGCTCTCTCAGCCCCACCTGCCTCACAGGGTGTCTGTTGTGGGGGAGGAAGGTAATGGAGATTGAAAGCCACTCTGAGATTCAGAGTGAAGGGTGGGATATAAATCCAGCAGCAGCATCTTCTTCTTCTACTACTACTACTATTTCTACAGTGAACTCTATAAATACATTAATCTACCTCCACATATGGTAGGCCATACATTTGATTTGGTTATCTCTGAGAACCCGGGATATGGCTTGGTGATGGGGAAATTTTCCATTCTGCCCTAGACATGGACCAACAATTATCAGACACTCAGAAACACTGCAAGGACTAGGGGGGAGGGGCAATTAGAATGCTCTAGCCAAAGACAGCTTTAGCCTGGAGAGGAAATGGCTGAGGTGATAGGATCACCATCTTCAAGTACTTGAAGGGCTGTCATATAGAAGAGGGTGTGGAATTGTTTTCTGTGGCCCCAGAAGGTAGGACCAGAACCAATGGGTTGAAATTAAATCAAAAGAGTTTCCGGCTCAACTTTAGGAAGAACTTCCTGACCGTTACAGCGGTTCCTCAGTGGAACAGGCTTGCTCGGGAGGTGGTGGGTTCTCTTTCCTTGGAGGTTTTTAAACAGAGGCTAGATGGCCATCTGACAGCAATGAAGATCCTGTGAATTTAGGGGGAGGTATTTGTGAGTTTTCTGCATTGTACAGGGGGTTGGACCAGATGACTCTGAAGGTCCCTTCCAACTCTATGATTCGAAGAGGCTGATAGATCTAGAGGGTTCTTCATGCCTCTTGGGAAACTCCAGTCAGTATAGTTGCCATTCCTGCTGCAGTCCTAGTTGCCCTGTGGAATACAGAGATGACCTGAGCTGTGGACACAACTCCATCCGAGTACCCGTTCTCCTTCCATGGAGTCCAGAATGCCCCTCGATTTACTGAGGAACTTTGGGTGATGAATACGCTTCCCAAATCCCCCACCTGGGCGGGGGCCTCCCTATTTGGAGCCTTCTGCCCCCACTCGCCAAAAATCCGGAAAGCGGGGGGGGGGATGGTGGCCCTTCCCACCCAGCCCCAATCGCAGCAGCCTTTCTTCCATTTTCCCAGGCTGCTTCCCGCCCCCAGTCACCTGGCTGGTGGGGGGGGGAGAGGGAAAGCCCCGCCCAGCCTGCAAAGGACCATGTGCCTTTGCACCTCCAGAGGCTTGACTTGAAAGGCTTCAATGGTGTGTCTGTGTTGCTGTGAAGAAGCTGGCAGCAACTGGTGAGTAGAGAGGCCAATCCCCTGCTTCAGACTCGCCAGAAACGGAGGTGGGGGGGAGAGAGGGAAGCGTCTTCATTATTCCCTATGTGGAGATCGATTCTCATAGGGTATAATGGGGAATTGTTCTGGAGGTTTCGGGGCTCTGGGAGAGCTGTTTTTTGAGGTAGAGGCACCAAATTTTCAATATAGTATCTAGTGCCTCTCCCCAAAATACCCCCTAGTTTCAAAACGATTGGACCTGGGGGTCCAATTCTATGAGCCCCAAAAGAAGGTGCCCCTATCCTTCATTATTTCCTATGGAAGGAAGACATTTAAAAAGGTGCTGTCCCTTTAAATGTGATGACCAGAACTCTCTTGGAGTTCAATAATGCTTGTCACACCCTTGTTCCTGGCTCCGCCCCAATGTCTCCTGGCCCAATGTCTCCACCCCCAAAGTCCCCAGATATTTCTTGAATTGGACTTGGCAACGCTAGTGATGAAAGAGTTGGGAATAGGGTTGCCAAGTCCAATTCAAGAAATATCTGGGGACTTTGGGGGTGGAGCCAGGAGACTTTGGGGGTGGAGCCAGGAGACATTGGGGCGGAGCCAGGAACAAGAGTGTGACAAGCATAATTGAACTCCAAGAGAGTTCTGGCCATCACATTTAAAGGGACAGCACACCTTTTTAAATGTCTTCCTTCCATAGGAAATAATGAAAGATAAGGGCACCTTCTTTTGGGGCTCATAGAATTGGACCCCCTGGTCCAATCGTTTTGAAATTTGGGGGATACTTTGGGGAGAGGCACTAGATACTATATGGAAAATTTGGTGCCTCTACCTCAAAAAACAGCTCCCCCAGAGCCCCCAAAACCTCCAGATCAATTCCCCATTATACCCTATGAGAAGACGTTTCCCTCTCCACCCCCCCACCCCCCCGTTTCTGGCAAATCTGATGCAGGGGACTCTGTACTCACGAGTTGCTGCCAGCTTCTCACAGCAACACAGGCACACCAGCTGGGCACTTTATGGCATGGAATAGGAAGCCGGCAGAACTCACTCACCTCCGGAGGTGCAAAGGCACATGGTCCTTTGGGGGCGTGGCTGGGCTCCCCTCCCTTCACCGGCCCGCTGACTGGGGGCGGGAAGCAGCCTGAGAAAACGGAAGAGCTCTGGCTGCTGCGATCGGGGCTGGGTGGGAAGGGCTGCCGTTCTCCCCCTCCCCTCCCCCCGCTTTCCCTTTTATGGCCAGCAGGGGGAGGAGGCTCCAAATCGGGGGTCTCCAGGCCTAGCGGGGGATTTGGGAACCCTAGTTGGGAAGGTGAGAGCTCAAGTGGAGAAAAACGCAAAGCAGGTGTGATTGAACGCAGGTGAGAGCACATCGTCATGCCTGTTCTGTGGCAGTGATGTGAGCAAAGTGAGTTCACTTACCTGCCACTGTTCTGCCTGCAAAATGCTGTCCCCGTATGAATCCACATAATACAGACCACAAGACCAGGAACAACAACATTGCATCATGCTGGAAGGGCCTGTAAAATACATATTATTGCCCATAGGTGAACACCACTTGTCAAGACTCAGGGGGGTCTTATCAATTGCTGCCACCACTCTGGGTTAAGGGTTCCCCTTGAGATGGCCCAAAGTGCTCTCCCAAGCCCTTCAGGCCTCTTGTAGCTTAGGCCAAATAACAGGCGTGAGGACCAGGCAGAGGGAACAACAACAAAAAGGTTTATGTTAAAGTCAGTGCAAGATAAAGTAACAAGGTGCATAAAACAGTAAAAGGGTGAAGGGAAAATAAACAAAACTTACAGTCCCTAACTACTAACCAGCACTCACCGCTTCCCTTGAGTGAGGCAGCTTTCCCCAGCTCAAGCTCTTCAGGCACAGCCTACCTCTAACTCAGCCTTCCAGGGAAAGAACACCCACTTTCTGGGCTGGGCCTTTATATTCTCTTCCCAGGCCCCACCACGGGGAGGGACGGTGGCTCAGTGGTAGAGCATCTGCTTGGGAAGCAGACGGTCCCAGGTTCAATTCCTGGCATCTCCAAAAAAGGGTCCAGGCAAATAGATGTGAAAAACCTCAGCTTGAGACCCTGGAGAGCCGCTGCCAGTCTGAGAAGACAATACTGACTTTGATGGACCAAGGGTCTGATTCAGTAAAAGGCAGCTTCATATGTTCACCACTCTCTGAGCCTGTTTCCCTCCAAACCCCTTGAGACCCAATCAGAGGGACAGAGGGTTTCCTGGGAGTTGTAGGCTTTTCCCAGTAACTCCTAAGCAGGCTTCCCTGGGACCTGCAGGCCTCGCTTGGCCCAGGATCATGACACCACTAAATAGCTGTTACCCCAAGCTTGCAACGCATTATAATAACAATGACAATAACAACAATGCAGTATCCTGAGATGATGATGATGACTGATGATGGCGGTGGTGCTGGTGATACAATGTAAACTCAGATCACTTTTATAAGGGAATAAGACTGTAGCCTGTTGTGGGGCTTGTTTTTATTGCATTGTCTTCTGTCCTTGTAACCCGCTTTCTACATTAGGGCATCTCGGGCCTTAAGCATTCCTTTCTTTTTTTTGTTTATCCGCATGGTGTTCCAGTTCAATTGTACAATTCTGGTCCTCAAAAAGGATATTATAGCATAGGAAAAAGTGCAGAAAAGGGCAACTAGAATGATTAAAGATTTGGAACACTTTACCTATGAAGAAAGGTTAAAACCCCTGGGGCTCTTTAGCCTCGAGAAACGTCGACTGCGGGGTGACATGATGGAGGTTTACAAGATAATGCATGGGATGGAGAAAGTAGAGAAGTACTTTTCTCCCTTTCTCACAATACGAGAACTCGTGGGCATTCAATGAAATTGCTGAGCAGTCGGGTTAAAACAGATAAAAGAAAGTACTTCTTCACCCAAAGGGTGATTAACATGTGGAATTCACTGCCACAGAAGGTGGTGGCGGCTACAAGCTTTGAGGGGATTGGATAAAATATGGAGCAGAGGTAGGGTTGCCAAGTCCAATTCAAGAAATATCTGGGGACTTTGGGGGTGGAGCCAGGAGACTTTGGGGGTGGAGCCAGGAGACATTAGGGGTGGAGCCAAGATCAAGGTCCTGACAAGCATAACTGAACTCCAAAGGGAGTTTAAAGGGATGGCACGCTCTGGGAAGTTTGAGGTCAGTAACACAACTACTTGAACTATCAGCATAGTTTTGAACATGACCATCTGCATATAAGGCTGATTTGCGCTTTCATGTTCCTTTTTAAGAGTAACCCCCAGTCAGGAAGAGTCATAAAGCAGATTCACTAAAACAGATTTAAAATAACAACTCTCCCCCTCCCCCCCCCCCTTCCTTGCACTCAATCCGAAGCACATGCTCTGTTTGGAAGCACAAACAGCTAAGCAGCCCCACCCTGTAAGAAACATGCAAAGCGTTCAGAATAGTAAATAGTTGGGGGGAGGGGAGATTGCTTACCGCTTGCAATTCTAGTCTCAAAGTCCAGGCCCGAGGCCACGCCTGGGCTTCCAATCGGACCCAGGGAGAGGGGGGAAGGACCAGCAGGCGCAGAGGCGCCCTGGTGTAATTGCGGGGTGGATCCTGCCTTCCTGGTCGACCTGGCTGCGGTGCGCCCCCCCCTTCCTATGCATACCGGCCAAGCCTCCCCCCCACCCCCAGCTTCCCCATTCCAAGGCCTTGATGAAGCCCAACGGCTCCTTGGCAGGTCCCAGGTTGAACTGCAGCCCGGACATTTTCTGCCGAGAGAGAAAAGAAAGCAAAGGGGATGGCGTCTGTCTCCCAGGAAGGGAGGGGCAGGGAGGGAAATAAGAGGGAACGATCGCGGGCCGCCGCTTCTTCCTCCCTCCCGGGCCGGAATGCAAACTTGCTGAGCGGGAGGGAGGCTGCGAGGCGGCGGGGAGAAGTGGCGGAAGCAGCAGCAGCTGCAGCGACGAGAGGAGCAGCAGCAGAAGATACCAGCGCCCGGCCGGCCGGTCTCGGCGGTGGCCGGAGGAGGACGAGCGTGGCCGCGCCGCCGCCTCCCCAGCCCAAGCCGCCCCACCGCAAGCCCGCCGCCGGAGGAGGAGGAGGAATCGCGGCCAGGAACCCCGTGCCCCCGCCGCTGCCCGCTGAGCCGCCCCCCCGCAAGGCCCGCCCGCCGGCCCCCTGCGAGCCGGGCTGCCAGTGCAGGGCGCCCATGGTGTCGGTCTCCAGCGAGCGCCACCCGCTCTACAATCGGGACCCCCCTTGGCAATGCGGGGCCCCCCAGACCCCCCAGACCTGGGGTGACCCGCCCCCTCCTCCCTACACCACTGCCTCTGCCTCTGCCGCCTCCTCCTGCTGCTGGGCGCCGGCGGGCCTGCCGCCTACGGCCTCACTGGGCGGGAAGGGGGCGGCAGCAGCGCAGCGGCCTCGCACGCTCCGGGACGGGGCGGCTCGCCATTTCCCCCCTCTCCCCCCGCTTCCATTTTTGGGGGGAGCGGGGGAAGAGGGGGGAAATCCTGGGGTCCCCCGCCAGGGCGGGAGGGTTGGGACCCCTCAGCAGAGGTCCATCAGTGGCTATTAGCCACAGTATATAAGTGTGTGTGTGTATGTGTGTATATGTATGTATGTATATGTGTGTGTGTGTGTATACACACACACACACACACATATTGGTAGGGTTGCCAATCCCCAGGTGGGGGCAGGAGACCCCCTGGTTTGGAGGCCCTCCCCCTGCTTTAGGGTAATCAGAAAGCGGGGGGAGGGGAGGGAAATGTCTGCTGGGAACTCTGTTATTCCCTATGGAGACTTATTCCCATAGGAAATAATGAATTGATCTGCGGGTATCTGGGGCTCTGAGGGGGCTGTTTTTTGAGGTAGATGCACCAAATCTTCAGTATAGCATCCAGCGCCTCTCCCCAAAATACCCCCCAAGTTTCAAAAAGATTGGACCAGGGGGTCCAATTCTATGAGCCCCAAAAGAAGGTGCCCCTATCCTTCATTATTTCCTATGGAGGGAAGGCATTTAAAAAGTGTGCAGTTCCTTTAAATGTGATGGCCGGAACTCCCTTTGGAATTCAATTGTGTTTATCACTCCCTTGCTCCTGGCTCCACCCCCAAAGTCCCCAGATGTTTCTTGAATTGAACCCTATATATTGGCCACTGTGTGACACAGAGTGTTGGACTGGATGGGCCATTGGCCTGATCCACCATGGCTTCTCTTATGTTCTTATGTTCTGTATTCCTGGTGCCACAACATGGTTAATATGATGTCTTCTGCTGTCTGACCTAGTTGTTTTGTGTTTGGAACTTTCCATGAGTCTCAACAAGAAAGGCAGCCTAGAAACGAAATAAATTATGGTGACATCATAGGGCTTTCAAGGCAAAAAACATTCAGAGGTGGTCTGCCATTGCCTACTTCTGTGTCATGCTCCTGGATTTGGTCCAGGGCTCTTTTTATAGCAAGAGCTCCTCTGCATACTAGGCCACACCCACCGGATGTAGCCAATCCTCCTGGAGTTTACAGTAGGTCCTGTACTATGAGCCCTTTAAGCTCTTGGAGGATTGGCTACATCAGGGGGCATGGCTTAATATGCAGAGGAGCTCCTGCTAGAAAAAGAGTCCTGCGGGTTTCCCATGCTTAGCTTCCAAGATCTGACAAGATTGGATTAGCCTAAACTATCCAGGTCAGGTAATCAGTGGGGCCTACTCCCAGGAAAAGGCTCTTAGGCAGGGGTGGAATTCCAGCAGGAGCTCCTTTGCATATTAGGCCACACCACACACCCCTGATGTAGCCAATCCTCCAAGCGCTTACAAAAAAGAGCCTTGTAAGCTCCAGGAGGATTGGCTACATCCGGGGGTGTGGCCAAATATGCAAAGGAGCTCCTGCTAGAATTCCACCCCTGCTCTTAGGATGACACTGTTAAACTGATATAAATCAGTGATAGGGGCTTAATAATCAAGGGTCTTCCCTTGAGACCATCTAGCTGAAACAAGGTCAGGGTTCTTTGGGCATGGAAGTACTGGCAGCAGTATGGAGGATCCTACTGGAATTTTTACTCTATCAGGGCAAAATGTGCCTCCCATTGGAACTTCAAGAACGGCATTCCTATTTTATAAATGATTGCAGATCTATCATCAAATTTATGATTAATATTTAATCCATACAAAGTTAATGGAAAGCTTTCCATTAATTGCTGCATTCTCACATAGGGACTCAAACAGGCTGAAATATTTATTAAATGCTTTTTTGAAGCTGATCGTTTCTTAAGGTCTTGGTTTTGTTCCATTTCAGAAACCCCCTTTAAAAAGCGGGGGGGGGGGGGCGGGGAGAATTCAGTAACTGGTTTGAGCTACTTCCAGTGCCCTTTGTAGCAGTGAAAGTTAACCTTCTGTTGTGGATGATGTGTGGAAGGGCACGCAAAGCAACGTGTTATGATAATGACAACAACAGTAATAATGCAATGCTCTGATAAGATGAGGAGGAGGAGGAGGTGGTGGTGGTAGTGGTGGAGGTGATGGTGATAATGTTGATGATGGTGGTGGTGGTGGAGGTGATGATGATGATATTGATGATGATGGTGGTGGTAGTTGTGGTGAAAGTGATGATGATGGTGGTGGTGGAGGAGGAGGAGCAGGTGATGATGATTATGATGTTGATGATGATGGCGGCAGTGGTGGTAGTGGAGATGATGAGGATGATGGTGGTGGTGGTAATGGTGGCGGAGATTATGAGGATGATGGTGGTGGTGGAGATGATGAGGATGATGGTGGTGGCGGCGGTAGTGGTGGTGGAGATGATGAGGATGGTGGTGGTAGTGGTGTTGGAGATGATGAGGATGATGTTGGTGGTGGTGGTGGAGATGATGAGGATGATGGTGGTGGTGGCAGTGGTAGTGGTGGTGGAGATGATGTTGGTGGTGGTGGAGATGATGATGGTGGTGGTGGTGGTGGAGGTGATGATTGTGGTGGTAGTGGTGGTGGAGTTGACGATCGTGGTGGTGGTGGTGACGCTGCTGTTGCTGCAACTACATCTGCTGGAAGCATGCATTGGCAGCCCTATGATGGGAAGACACACTTCTCTGGATAGAGAGGGTCATTTACAACCTTAAGGGGAGGGACGGTGGCTCAGTGGTAGAGCATCTGCTTGGGAAGCAGAAGGTTCCAGGTTCAATCCCTGGCATCTCCAAAAAAGGGTCCAGGCAAATAGGTGTGGAAAAACCTCAGCTTGAGACCCTGGAGAGCCGCTGCCAGTCTGTGAAGACAATACTGACTTTGATGGACCGAAGGTCTGATTCAATATAAGGCAGCTTCATATGTTCATACGTAAGGGAAAACACACAAGTTCTTTGATGTATTAACACTTCTTGTTTGGTGGGTCCCTATTCTAGTGGGCTTAAGCCCCAGGACCTCCCACCCAGATTGGCTAAGGCCCACATGTGATGGGGTCTGAAAGGAGGAGCTGTTTGGTTGTGGTTGCATTTCGTGGTGGTTGTTATTGGGGATGCTTGCTCAGTGAGAGATTGCAGAGGGGGGGTGATGCTAGAGGATGCTTGCAGGTACAGCACTTAGAATCTACCTTGTAGCTACCCTTACATTGTGCCTTATACTAATAAAGCTGTTTAACTCAAGAGATGCCACATTCTCTCACCGCCTTGCCGCTAGGCCTGCTAACAAAATGCACTCCTGTAGTATCAACTAGGGATGGGCGTGAACCAGGAAAATGGAGGTGCGTGTTGGTTCATGGTTCACTTGATTGCCCAAGCCAAATGAACCACGCACCTAAGTGAACTACCATTTTCCCTGAACTGGTTCGTGGTTTGTTTGGTTTGGGAGGTGATAGAACAGCCCCTTCGTGAGTTAGAGATGCCAAACTCACAGGGAGTCTTCTGCAGGCTGGGATGTCTGCGTTAAAGCCCCCAAAACAAGTGCTCCCAGGAAAGTTCAGCTTCGGCACTAGTTTCAGATTCAGTCCCTAAAACCACAGCAAGGAACACTTTCCCAGCTGGGAGAGGTGTTTTAAAAATTGTCCCACTATGTGGCGGGGGGGGGGGGGAAGAGTCCCTGTCTGGGACCAGCTCTTTAAGCCGACACAGGGACAGCTCGAAGACGGAACAAAAAATCAAATCCAAACACGCACATCTGATTCCCGCCCCACTCCTGTACTCACCCTGTCCATAGGCGTCTCAGCCATGGCTCAAAAAGCTACCACTTAAAAACTGTTAGCAAATTTTAGCACTGCACATCATCCGCCTTTCCAGCGTATGAACGCGGGAGCGCGCAAGCAAGGCAGATTGGTGGTGTGAACCCTCCATAAGAACGTAAGAGAAGCCATGTTGGATCAGGCCAGTGGCCCATCCAGTCCAACACTCTGTGTCACATAAGAACATGAGAAGCCATGTTGGATCAGGCCAATGGCCCATCCAGTCCAACACTCTGTGTCACATAAGAACATAAGAGAAGCCATGTTGGATCAGGCCAGTGGCCCATCCAGTCCAACACTTTGTGTCACATAAGAACATAAGAGAAGCCATGTTGGATCAGGCCAATGGCCCATCCAGTCCAACACTCTGTGTCACACAGTGACAAAAAAAACTAAGCACCAGTCTGCTCTAGGCATTCACCAGTGAAAGTAAATCTTGACCATATGGAACATATGAAGATGCCTTCTACTGAATCAGACCCTTGGTCCATCAAAGTCAGTATTATCTACTCAGACTGGCAGTGGCTCTCCAGGGTCTCAAGCTGAGGTTTTTCATGCCTGTTTGCCTGGACCCATTTTAGTTGGAGATGCCAGGGATTGAACCTGGGACCTTCTGCTTCCCAAGCCACGGTCCCTCCCCAGCCATGGTCCCTGGTCCCTTTAACCAGGCTTGTCAAGAGTATGAAGAGGTCTGAAAGAATACATTGGTCATTCCTATTTTAATAAGTGTCTCCATACAGTTAGCAGCTAACTGAACATAAGTCTTGTCATGGGAAGAAGAAGAAGATATTGGATTTATATCCCACCCTGCACTCCGAATCTCAGAGTCTCAGAGTGGCTCACAATCTCCTTTATCTTCCTCCCCCACAACAGACACCCTGTGAGGTGGGTGGGGCTGAGAGGACTCTCACAGCAGCTGCCCTTTCAAGGACAAGCCAGAGCTATGGCTGACCCAAGGCCATTCCAGCAGCTGCAAGAGGAGGAGTGGTGAATCAAACCCGGTTCTCCCAGATAAGAGTCCGCACATTTAACCGCTACACCAAACTGGCTCACTACACCAAACTGGGCTCACTAACTCAGCAAATGCACAGCCTAAGCCAATGATAACACATGCATGCTATGAAAGCCACCTGGAATTTACTTATTTAGATATCCATTATAACCCCTTATAAAAGACTGGGTTGAAAGCAGCTGTTTTAGTTCTTGTAAATTTACAGCATATAATAGTTTGGTTCTAATAGGGTACATCCAATCAGCCATATGATTTAGAAAGCATTTAAAGACAAACAGTCAGAAAGCTCTAAGGGAGGAAAAAATAGCCAAAAAGCATTACGGTGGAGCACAGATATCTAAATTACTTTCATTAGCTGTATAACATACAGGGGCAGGCTTAGAAATGAGCTTCAATTACATGAATAAAATGGAACAAATGATGGACTGTAGGTGTCTCATTACCTGCCTTTTGATACATTTCATATTTGCTCGCCCAGATCAGCTAGTGAGAGCTTTCTGTTGTCGTCGTTATCTGCTGGGAGAGTGCTGGTTTGGCAAAGCTCAGCTCCTAATGTCAGTTTTCTTGACATGCATATTTATCGACATTTTTTAAAAAGCTTTTAATAACGTATTCCCAGAGGAAACTGGCCGACGTGATTCAAGGTAAATATGGAACCTTGCAAAAAAAATATTGGGTTGGATGAAGCACTGTGTTTCCATGTGACCATGGACTTCCACGCATACAGTGCAACTTTCTTGGCTCCCCCCTCCCTCAATAGCCCAAAATGCCTCCCTCCGATCCTGTTCTTAGGGCTGTAGCAGTAGCACTGTTCAGGCAGATTCTTCCACCCATGGAAACCCAACACTGGACACAGCCAGTTGACTCTGGAAGCAGAATGCACCGAGGTGGAATTCTAGCAGGAGCTCCTTTGCATATTAGGCCACACACCCCTGATGCAGCCAGTCCTCCAAGAGCTTACAAAAAAGAGCCTCGTAAGCTCTTGGAGGATTGGCTGCATCAGGGGTGTGTGGCCTAATATGCAAAGGAGCTGCTGCTAGAATTCCACCCCTGAGAATGCATATGTAACTCTAAGAGAAAGTGTATTGTTGCACCATACCCAATTCATAGGACTTTTTTTGAGCAAGAATGCAGTTCCAGCTTGCTTGGTGTGAAGGGGTGTGGCCTAATATGCAAATAAGTTCCTCCTGGGGTTTTTTGCCAAAAAGCCCTGTGAAATGATGGATGGACTCAATCATGGAAGCCGCGACCCTCAGCAAGACCTGAGCAAGGCTGTTAAAAATAGGAGGTTTTGGAGGACATTAATTCATAGGGTTGCCATAAATTGGAAGCAACAACACACACATACACGAGGAACACCTTGATGAATCGCAAACCCCATTGTGAAAGATTCCCGAATGCATTTGGGGTGACAGTCAGATCATTGGGTGGGGAGGAGGAAGGGGGAGGAGGAAGTGGTTAAGCAGACTTGTGAAGAATAGCTTTATCAGTGTCCATCAGCCACCATTAACAATGCAGCCATATTCATAGACAGTCTGTGGGTGATGAACAGAAGATGGCCACCACTGTCAGAACGTGGTGCTTTATTTTTGACCCATCTGGGTGACCCCTGTTACAGACAGTATGGTGGACTTAGACTGACCCAGTAAATCAACTCTTGTGTGTTTACATGCTCATAAAGCCCCTCAGTGATGAGCACAATTCTCTTCTTGAACACCAGCTTCCAACAGGGAACCAAAAGGGTGAAAAGAGAATGTGACATTTAGCACTGCCTTAGGAATACCATCCCATACCCTGCAGTTGTCCGCCCATCCCCGTCATAGCCATTCACGCGCTTCATCCTGTAGTTCAGCAAAATAACGTAGCTGTAGCCATCCGAAAATGGATCCCATTATATTGTGTATATCTGTATTTGTCTTCCACGCCTAAGGCAAGAATAGCTTCATTGAGGATTATATTGCTACACAATGGTGGCAATGTTTCTGACACCAACAAGACCCCCATCTATTAGAAACTCAGGCCTGTGTCTGTTTCAACAATAACCTCCTGTTCTTCTTCTTGATTCCCCAAATTTGGACCATTAGACTTTAGTACATGTGCATATGTGAGCAATTTTCTATGAAACGGCCACAAGCAGGGCAATGGCCAGTACAGAGATGCGGGCAGGTCTCATTCGGGGCAGAAGCTCACCGGAGCGGTGCTCCAGAACCTCTAAATGCGATCGTGCTCTTTCTTTCTTACCCCCACCCCCCCAAAATACTTGCTTCTGGGCTCCATTGTTTAATCCCCCTGTGAGAATTTTGCAGCACTCTAAGATTTGACAAACTTTCTAATATTTTCCCCCACAAAAATTGGGAAAACAACCCAAACATATAAAACAGACAAGATGAAAAAGTTCCTCATGCTACTGTGGCCACATAGGAGAAGTCATTTAAAAAGTATGACGGGAGTAAGGTTTTATTATTATCATTTAAAAAGTATGATGGGAGTAAGGTTTTATTTTATTAAGGTAGATGCTGAGCTGATATAACTTAGTCCACCTCCCAGTGATGTCAGGGGTGTGTGGCATGTGCAAATGAGTTATGCACCTGAGTTGTGCTAATGAGCTTTGGCACCTCTTTTTCTATGAAATGACCCCTGGTACGGGGACTTGGAGGTTGCAGATGCATGAGACTGTTCTCATATTTCCAGTTTGAAATGCTTTTTAGGTAAAGAGAAAGAAGAAAAGTGCAGATTTATACCCCGCCCTTCTCTCTGAATCAGAGTCTCAAAGCGGCTTACAATCTCCTATATCTTCTCCCCCCACAACAAACACCCTGTGAGGTGGGTGGGGCTGAAAGAGCTCTCCCAGAAGCTGCCCTTTCAAGGACAACCTCTGCCAGAGCTATGGCTCACCCAAGGCCATTCCAGCAGCTACAAGTGGAGGAGTGGGGAATCAAACCCGGTTCTCCCCGATAAGAAAGTGCTTTCCATGTCGTTCAGCTCAGGCCTGCGTCTATTTCTACAATAACCTCTTGTTCTTCTTCTTGGTTCCGCAAATTTGGACCACTATACTTTAGTACATGCGCATATGTGAGCATTTTCTATGAAATGCAGGAGCAGGGTGATGGCTTGGAGGCTGCAGACTCATGTGAATGCTCTCGTACTCCCAGTTTTAAATGCTTTCAGGCAGGGGTCATTTTGTAGAAAAATAGGTGGTGGAGCTCATCCAGGGATTGTTATGCAGCTGCACCTCCTATTCAATGGACAAGGTAGGTGGGGAGGAGGAGGGAGGGGGAACCCTCAGAAAGGTTCGGGAGCTGCGCTCCTGTGAGCTCCTGCTGAATCCGAGGCCTGCCTTCAGGTAAAGTGCTTTCTGTACTGATACTGTCCATTTAACGTATAGGTCTTAAGCAGTGCCATATAAAATCTGAACAAACCAGGATAACAAAAAAAATAATAATCTTAAAATCATTTTTTTTTTTTGGTCCTCTGTGCTGTATCAAACAAATTTTGCAACATCTGAAAGTAACCCAATGATCCACCCTGGCCAGAAGTCTAATTTTTCTCCCACCAAGACACCCCATCATCTCACCGAGGGGTGGAGTAATCCATGTGGGCCAGAAGGGTTTTTTTTATAAAAAATCAGGAATGCATAGGAATGTAGTTCCGGCTGGCTTGGTGTCAGGGGTGTGTGGCCTAATATGCAAATGAGTCGCTGCTGGATCATTTATTTATTTTATTTATATTTACTTATTTCTGTAGATTTATAGCCCACCCTTTCCCATAATGAGCTCAGGGTGGACTGCAACACAGTAAAGCAATTAAAACCAGCAATAAAAGAATCAAACAGTTAAAACAATTAAAGGATTCGATCGAAATTAATTTAAGGCAGCGTGGGTGGTGTAAACGCATAAATGAAGACATAATTGTCACAAGCGACTTAGATGTCCAAAAGATGTCAAATGCATCGGCTCGATTTTTAGCGATCAAGATGACCATCAGCGCTGGGAGGTCCATTAGATGGTATAATAGAATAGGACGCCCACTTGCCTCAGCCATAGGCCGGGCGGAACAGCTCCGTCTTACAGGTCCTCCGGAATGGTAACAAATCCAGTTAGGGTTGCCAAGTCCAATTCAAGAAATATCTGGGGACTTTGGGGGTGGAGCCAGGAGACTTTGGGGGTGGAGCCAGGAGACATTGGGGCGGGGCCAGGAACAAGGGTGTGACAAGCATAATTGAACTCCAAAGGAGTTCTGGCCATCACATTTAAAGGGACAGCACACCTCTTTAAACGTCTGCCTTCCATAGGAAATAATGAAGGATGGGGGCACCTTCTTTTGGGGCTCATAGAATTGGACCCCCCTGGTCCAATCGTTTTGAAACTTGGGGGTTACTTTGGGGAGAGACACTAGATACTATACTGAAATTTTGGTACTTCTACCTAAATAAACAGCTCCCCCAGAGCCCCCGAAACCTCCAGATCAATTCCCCATTATACCCTATGAAAATCTATCTCCACATAGGGAATAATGAAGTGCTCAGCAGATGTTACCCTCCCCCCCCCCCATTTCTGGTGACTCTGAAGTAAGGGATTGGCCTCTTTACTCACGAGTTGCTGCCAACTTCTTCAAAGTAACACAGACACCCCCTCCCAAGAGGAAGCCTTTCAATCGGAGTCTGAAGCCTCTGGAGGTGGAAAGGCACATGGTCCCTTGGGGGCGGGGCTTCTCCCCCCCCCCGCCGGCCAGCTGACTGGGGGTGGGAAGAAGCCTGGGAAAGCAGAAGAACCCCCACTGGGACCTGGGGATTGGCAAGCCTAAATCCAGTAGGACCCGAACCTCCATAGGAAGCTGATTCCACCAGGTCGGGGCCAAGGCCGAGAAAGCCCTGTCCCTGGTCGAGGCAAGCCAGACGTCCTTTGGGCCAGGGATGGTCAGAAGATGTTGGCTGGCCGATCATAATGACCTTTGGGGCTCATATGGGGAGAGACGGTCCTGCAAGTATGCCAGTCCCGGGCCGCGGAAGGCTTTGAACGTCAACTAAAACCTTGAAGCGGATCCGGTACTCGATTGGTAGCCAGTGCAAACTACGCAGCATCGCCCGACTGCTTGCTTGTAAAGGCAATTCAGTCAGCAATCGTGCTGCTGCATTCTGCTTTCTACAAAAAGCCCTGTGTGAAACAATGGTGAGATCAGGGGGTGTGGCCTAATATGCAAATAAGTTCCCGCTGGGCTTTTTCGACAAAGAGAGCCCTGTGGGTCAGTCAGTCCCTTAACAAACAAGCATGCACCCAGTTTCACATTGAAATCCAACGTCATGGAACAGTTGCAGGATATGGGAGACCAAGGTTCGAATCCTCTCTCTGCCATGAAGGCTTGCTGGCTGGATATGGGTCATTCTCTGTCAGCCCAGTGTTGTTGCTCAAAGGAAGAGGAGGAGAACAATGTTGTAGTCTGCTTTGGGTTTCTACTGGGATAAAAAGTGGGGTACAAGTAAATTTGCGTAGACTTCCTCCATAATTGGTAATGGGCTTCACGCAGCCAACCTCAGGCTAATCTGTACCTGCATTTTAATTCAGCTGTCTATTCCCATTCAGAGTCTAGACAGTGACATCATCACAGGGAATGAGCCAAGGGTACTAACTCATTTGTGTAGGAACTCTCATATCGGGTGACTCTTCAAGGGAACTTGAAATTCCAATTACTAAAATATTTGACAGCTTTAATATTCTTCTTAATTCACTTTCAAAGAACACTCCAGGGGCAAGGACAGACCGGGCAGGGTGACTCGTTTCTTTCCATAACTGTTGGTCCTGGACCTTTTAAAACACTGTCTAGACATCCCAAACTCTCCAGGTGGGTTTAAGAATTTGTATTGTTCCATTGGACAGTGGCTTTTGCCACCACTAGGCAATGAGAACCTTGTAGTGTTCCATTGTGTGGTGAAGTTGGTAAGTTAAAGTACTGCGGCTCTGTGAAAGTGTCAGAGGTTCAGCATTCCCTCCTTCAACGGCAGATTTCATCACAGGCAGGAACTCATTTGCATATCAGGCCACACCAGGGGTGGAATTCTAGCAGGAGCTCCTTTGCATATTAGGCCACACACCCCTGATGTAGCCAAACCTCCAAGAGCTTACAAAAAAGAGCCTTGTAAGCTCTTGTAGGATTAGCTACATCAGGGGTGTGTGGCCTAATATGCAAAGGAGCTCCTGCTAGAATTCCACCCCTGGGCCACACATCCCCGGTATCACCATTGTTTTACACTGGGGTTTTGGGTAGAAAAAGCCCATCAGGAACTCATTTGCATATTAGGCCACACCCTCAGGCATCGTAATTATTTCACGCAGGGGTTTGGGGTAGAAAAAGCCTAGCAGGAACTTATTTGCCTATTAGGCCATACCCCCTGGCATCACCATTGTGTCGCACAGGGCTTTTGTACCAAAATCCCAGCAGGGACTCATTTGCATATTAAGCCACACTCCCTGACACCAAGCCAACCGGACCTGCGTTCTTGTCCATTCCTGCTCAAAAAGAAGCCCCGACCATGATAAATGAGGGCATCTAAACCCACTTTGATATTTTTCACTTGAAAATAAGGCCAAAATGAGTCCGTCTCTTTTGGGGGTCCAATCTTGAGACACGGCCAAAAAAACAAAAAGTTTTATGTTCTTCCTTGGGTTTTTTGCATTAACAGCTGAGTTCCTTTCTTGTTAACTTAAATTAAAAGATGGATTTTGTGCCTCTGAAAAGCAGTTCAATTTCACACCCTCCAAGGGACAGTAGTAGAAAAATAATTTTTTTTTAAAAAGCAGCCTTGCGTACTAACTGGAAGTTGTTACAGGAAGTGATCAGGGTAGCTCTAGGAACTTCCAGAGGTGATAGCTCTAGGAATTGCCAGAGGTGGCTTCTAGAGCTACCCTTCTCTCTTCCTTTATTTAACTGCCAGTAAATAAATGTAGCTATGTTTTTAAAAAGTGCCTGTGTGATACTGTGTCCCGCCCCCAACCCTCTCACTGGTTGCTAAGGTACTGCCTGGCAACCTAGGAGTACAATATCCAGTGATTGGTGGACGCAGCCCTACGGTCTCTTTTAACAAGCAAATCTCTGTCCATGCTTGGTCCTTACTTTGCTTTTGGAAAATTTATCAAATGAGGACCTACTCACCTGGATGGCCCAGGCTAGTCCAATGTAATCAGATCTGGGAGACCACCAAGGAATACCTGGGCTGGGACACAGAGGCAGGCAACGGCAAACCACCTCTGACCGTCTCTTGCCTTGAAAACCCCACCAAGCCATTAATTGGCTGCAACTTCTCAGCACTTTCAGCTGCCATGGCCTGCTTGAGATCTTTTAGGTGGATTAAAAATAAACTGAACTATGAATTCAGGAACAATTTTTGAACAATTCACTGGAAGCATACAATAATACAATAATCTTTATTGGCATGATATAGGGTTGCCAATCCCCAGGTGGGGGCAGGGGATCCCCCGGTTTGGAGACTCTCCCCCCGCTTCAGGGTCATCAGAAAGTGGGGGGGGGGGAGGGAAATGTCTGCTGGGAACTCTATTATTCCCTATGGAGATTTATTCTCATAGAAAATAATGGAGAATTGATCCGCGGGTATCTGGGGCTCTGGGGGGGCTTTTTTGAGGTAGAGGCACCAAATTTTCAATATAGCATCTAGTGCCTCTCCCCAAAATACCCCCCAAGTTTCAAAAAGATTGGACCAGGGGGTCCAATTCTATGAGCCCCAAAAGAAGGTGCCCCTATCCTTCATTATTTCCTATGGAAGGAAGGCATTGAAAAGGTGTGCCGTCCCTTTAAATGTGATGGCCAGAACTCCCTTTGGAGTTCAATTATGCTCGTCACAGCCTTGATCTTGGCTCTACCCCCAAAGTCTCCTGGCTCCACCCCAAAAGTCCCCAAATATTTCTTGAATTGGACTTGGCAACCCTAGCATGATATCGAACATAACAGGGAACCAGTCCATCCATCAAACGGCAATTTGCAAATACATTAAGCACCTCCGAGATGCTAGCTATAAAAAATTTGCAACAGTTTCAATTACCAATTGGTTCCGAGTTGACAACAAGAAGGCAATTTTATATTTGTCGGGCTTCGCTGTTTGCTCACTCAAACAGGGCTCAATGAGTATGGAGCGCAGGTCAGAGCAAAAAGTATAGTTTAAGAACACACGTTCTAAAGTTTCTATCTCTGGACATGCACAAGTGCGCAGTCTGTTAGCATAGGGAGTTTTATGGAATCTTCCAAGAAGTATCGCAGATGGTAGCACATTGAACCTAGCTTGCGAATAGGCTTTGTGTTGCCAAGGGGCAGTTAGGCAGGTGAGATATTCTGCCCTATACCCAGGAGGTACAACCCCCAAACTCAATGGAAGTGTAAACAGAAAGCTACTCAGTTCTCATCACAACCAAAACTAAACCGAGTCATAAACACCAAAACGCTGGTTTCTTGAATGCATGTTAGCAATAAAATCAGGAAAGGACTCGACCAAAACACATTTTGGGATTTCCAAATATTTCACAGCTTTTTTGTTCATGAATATCCAGCTTTTTTGTCTATGAATATTCCCAGTTAGTGGTGGAAACTACCACCTCTTTTTCTATGGGCTATTATTAGTATCAAGGCTTTTTTTGAGCAGGAACGCACAGGAATGCAGTTCCGGCTGGCTTGGTGTCAGGGGTAGGGTTGCCAAGTCCAATTCAAGAAATATCTGGGGACTTTGGGGGTGGAGCCAGGAGACTTTGGGGGTGGAGCCAGGAGACATTGGGGCGGAGCCAGGAACAAGAGTGTGACAAGCATAATTGAACTCCAAGAGAGTTCTGGCCATCACATTTAAAGGGACAGCACACCTTTTTAAATGTCTTCCTTCCATAGGAAATAATGAAGGATAAGGGCACCTTCTTTTGGGGCTCATAGAATTGGACCCCCTGGTCCAATCGTTTTGAAATTTGGGGGATACTTTGGGGAGAGGCACTAGATACTATATGGAAAATTTGGTGCCTCTACCTCAAAAAACAGCTCCCCCAGAGCCCCTGAAACCTCCAGATCAATTCCCCATTATACCCTATGAGAAGACGTTTCCCTCTCCACCCCCCTCCCCCTCCACCCCGCCCCGTTTCTGGCAAATCTGATGCAGGGGACCCTGTACTCACGAGTTGCTGCCAGCTTCTCACAGCAACACAGGCACACCAGCTGGGCACTTTATGGCATGGAATAGGAAGCCGGCAGAACTCACCTCCGGAGGTGCAAAGGCATATGGTCCTTTGGGGGCGTGGCTGGGCTCCCCTCCCTTCACCGGCCAGCTGACTGGGGGCGGGAAGCAGCCTGAGAAAACGGAAGAGCTCTGGCTGCTGCGATCGGGGCTGGGTGGGAAGGGCTGCCGTTTTCCCCCTCCCCTCCCCCCCCGCTTTCCCTTTTATGGCCAGCGGGGGGAGGAGGCTCCAAATCGGGAGTCTCCAGGCCTAGCGGGGGATTTGGGAACCCTAATCAGGGGGTGTGGCCTAATATGCATATGAATTCCTGATGGGCTTTTTCGAATAAAAAAGCCCTATGTGGGACAATGGTGACATCAGGGGTGTGGCCTAATATGCAAATGAATTCCTGTTGGGCTTTTTCTACCAAAACATCCCTAATTAGTATTATTATTATTTAGTACATTTTGATCCCACCCTTTCTTTAAGAAGCAGAGAGTGGCATACATTGGCCTCCATACTCCTGTCCTCCATTTGATCCTCAGAACAACCTTGTGAGGTAGGTCAGGCCTGAGAGAGGGTGCTGGGCCCAAGATCACCCAGAATGCTTCACGGCAAACTGGAGATTTGCACCTCCGTTGCCCACACCCTGAGGTAGTCTAGAACTTTAACCACTGCATCAGGCTAGGACTGTGCTCCTTATCTGTCCCTCAGACATGGGAGTTTTTCCTCAGCGAAAAATTATCAGTGCAAAGGCCCTGGAAGGCTAGATTCCCTCTAGGGTTGCCAAGTCCAATTCAAGAAATATCTGCGGACTTTGGGGATTGAGCCAGGAGACTTTGGGGATGGAGCCAGGAGATATTAGGGGTGGAGCCAAGAGCAAGGCTGTGACAAGCATAATTGAACTCCAAAGGGAGTTCTGGCCATCACATTTAAAGGGATGGCACACCTTTTCAATTCCTTCCTTCCATAGGAAATAATGAATAGGGGCACCTTTGTTTGGGGCTCACAGAATTGGACCCCCTGGTCCAATCTTTTTGAAACTTGGGGGGTATTTTGGGGAGAGGCACTAGATGCTATACTGAAAATTTGGTGCCTCTACCCCAAAAAACAGGGGGGGGGCCCCGAGCCCCAGATACCCGCAGATCAATTCTCCATGATTTTCTATGGGAATAAATCTACATAGGGAATAATAGAGTTCCCAGAAAACATTTCCCTCCCCTCCCCCCGCTTTCTGACGACCCTGAAGCGGGGGGAGGGCCTCCAAACCAGGGGATCCCCTGCCCCCACCTGGGGATTGGCAACCCTAATTCCCTCCTGAGACTGGATTTTTTTTTAAATGATGGATATTAGCTTATCAGAAAAAAAGATTGTTTTGAGCAAATGGAAAAGCTGAAATTCTTCAAAGAAATAAGGCTAGCGATGTAAAGGGTTCTGCATCATGGTGTACACGGTCTTCTGTGCATCTTGTTTGTAAATGTTCTTGCAACCTGAGCAAACAAATGACAGGGGGAGGCCAGCACAGTTTTTCTTTCTAAAAAATTGCTTTACTGAGATGCTTTAGGAGAGGTTGGGCACATATAGCATAAAATCGCTCTCTCTTAAAAAAAAAGATTACACAAATTCAGGCAGGAGAGGTCCATCAATGGCTTGTATAGCTAAAAAGAAGAAGAAGACCATAGATTAATACCCCACCCTTCTCTCTGAATCAGAATCTCAGAGCAACGTACAATCTCCTTTATCTTCTCCCCCCCCCCCCCGCACCACAACAGACATCCTGTGAGATGAGTGGGGCTGAGAGGGCTCTCCCAGAAGCTGTCCTTCCAAGGACAATTTCTGTTAGAGCTATGGCTGACCCAAGGCCATTCCAGCAGCTGCAAGTGGAGGAGTGGGGAATCAAACCTGGTTCTCCCAGATAAGAGTCCGCACACTTAGCCACTACACCAAACTCCATGTTCAGAAGCAGTAAGCCACTAAGACCGGTTACAAGAAAATGACCATAGGGGAGGACATTGCCTTTCAGGGCTACTAAAGGTGGGAGATTTGGGGGACAAATATTGTCATGTGCAGAGGTCATTTATAGAAAAATAGGTGGTGGAGCTCATCCAGGGATTGTTATTTAGCTGTACCTACTGTTCAATGGACAAGGTGGGAAGAAGGAGGTGGAACTCTCTGAAAGGATCAGGAGCTGTGGTCCTGTGAGCTCCCGCTGAATCCGAGGTCTGGTCATGTGATATTTAGGATCGGTCTGAGTCAGGGCTTTTTTTTGGTAGAAAAAGCCCAGCAAGAACTTATTTGCATATTAAGCCACACCCCCTGACATCACCAGAAGTGCCGTCACCTGTTCAGTAGGTTACTTTGCACATATTGACACAGAACAGCACAGTGCCATCAGTTGCATTTCATGGATGTGTGTGCTCACACAGCCCAATGGGAGACCTTGTTTCACACCCCCTCCAAAACAAAAAAACCACGGCCAGGGAGAGTGAGCCATGTGTGGTGGAACGGACAGCGGCAGGCCCAGCTTCTCCCTGGAGGGGGTTCTTGTGGGTGGCTCTGCATCTCTCGCTTTCTTCACAAGCCCTTTGGAGGCTGAAGGTGGCAGAGAGGATGGAGTGTGCAGTCTGGGAGCACATGGTTGCGTAGTGCCTCCCCTCTGCCGGAGACCTTTTTTTTTTGAGGTAGAGCCGTGGACAAGCTAATGTATGGCTGTGAGAGTTGGACCATAAGGAAGGCCGAGCGCAGAAGAATAGATGCTTTTGAGATGTGGTGCTGGAGAAGAATCTTGAGAGTCCCTTGGACTGCAAGAAGATCCAATCAGCCAGTCCTAAGGGAAATCAACCCTGAGTGTTCCCTGGAAGGTCAGATGCTGAAGCTGAAGCTCAAATACTTTGACCACCCAATGAGAAGGGAGCACTCCCTGGAGGAGACCCTGATGCTGGGAAAGACAGAAGGCAAAAGAAGAAGGGGACGGCAAAAGAGGAGATGGCTGGACAGCATTACTGATGTAACAAACACGAATTTGAGCAGACTTCGGAGGATGGTGGAAGACAGGAGGGCCTGGCGTGACTCGGTCCACGGGGTCGCAAAGATTCAGACTCGACTGTGCAACCGAACGACAACCTGGACAAGCCAGACGGAACTGTGCTCCTGAGCATTCCTACTTTTTAAAAAAGCCCTGGTCCAAGTAACGCAGGCTTGCCGTTCACAAGCTCCATTCCCCACTGCTGCTTCAACTGCCCATTGCTGGCAGGAGGAGAAAAATGTTTTTAAAAACCAGCAGCACCTCTAGCATTGCCACATTACGTCCAGGTTAAACCACTGAGTTCCCAACAACTCCGAGAACTACCCTTTGCCACTTCTGGGCTTTACATGGAAGTGACACAGCAGTGTCATTGGTGTTGTGCCCCCCTCCCATATCCTCTTCCCCAGCCCCTCTGCCCAGTGTCAGGTTTGGCCTGTTTTAGCTCAGTTTAGCTTGGCAGCCCTAGGGTTATGTGAGACGAGGGGTAGGTTTTCCAAGTCCCCCTAGCCATTGTCTAGGGCTGCCAGCTCTGGGTTGAGAAATACTTGGAGAAGCTTTGGGGGGGTGGAGCCTGAGGAGGGTGGAGTTTGGGCAGGGGAGGGACCTCAGTGGGGTATGAAGTCCACCTTCCAAAGCAGCCATTTTCTATAAAGGATCTGATCTCTGTCACCTGGGGGACATTGGTAATCCCAAGAGATCTTTGGCCACCACCTGCAGGTTGGTAGTCCTAACACTGGTGGATGTTTGGCAGGGGGTTAGGGCTGCCAGATCCACGTTGAGAAACTCCTGGAGTTTGGGGGATGGAACCTAAAGTGGACAGGGAGTGCGATACAATGCCATAGAGTCCACCCTGCAAAGCAGCCCTTTTCTCTGAAGACTGGAGATGAGTAATTCCAGCGCCACCTGGAGGCTGGCATCCAGTACTCCCTCTAAGCTGTGGAGTCTTGTGAGCAAAAACTCCGTTTTGTCAGCTACTGGCCTTAAAGTTGTGAGCTCCTGCATCAATTAGTTTGCTCTGGGGCCATTTTTTTTCCTGAGCGGAGACAAAAATGTGTAAGCCAGAGGGCTAAAAAACTGTGAGCTAGCTCACACTAACTCAGCTTAGAGGGAACACTGCTGGCATCCCTACAAAGTGGGAACTGAGCAAGTCTTTCCCAGGGGGAACCTTCTTTTCCTGCTTCTGGACTTCCCAGAGGCATCTGGTTGGACATTATGGAAAACAGGAGGCTTAACTAGGTAGCTTTTGTTCTAATCCGGCAGCACCAGGGCTCTTTGTTTTTTTGAGCAGGAACACGTAGGAACGCAGTTCCGGCTGGCTTTGTGTCAGGGGTGTGGCCTAATATGCAAATTAGCCCCTGCTGGGCTTTTTCAACATAAAACCTATGTAAAACAATGGTGATATCAGGGGGTGTGGCCTAATAGGCAACTGAGTGCCTGCTGGGCTTGTTCTACAAACAAAGGGTAGGGCCAGTCTTAGGCCACCAAATCACACGTCATATTTTCCATGACAACCGCATGAGCTATCTATAGACAAGTTCTCCAGAAGGCTGTACTTGCATTACTGCAAATCCAAAAGTTGCATCTAGATCAGATGTCAAAAGAAGAAGACGACTGCAGATTTATACCCTGCCCTTCTCTCTGAATCAGAGACTCAGAGCGGCTTACAATCTCTTTTATCTTCTCCCCCCACAACAGATACCCTGTGAGGTAGGTGGGGCTGAGAGGACTCTCACAGCAGCTGCCCTTTCAAGGACAACCTCTGCCAGAGCTATGACTGACCCAAGGCCATTCCAGCAGCTGCAAGTCGAGGAGTGGAGAATCAAACCCGGTTCTCCCAGATAAGAGTTCGTACACTTAACCACTACACAAAACTGGCTCTCAAACTGCCCAGACTGGCATTACTGCAAATCCAAAAGTTGCATCTAGATCTGATGTCCTTAGATGCATGTTTGACCTATGCTGTACAATTCACTGCATGGCCATCTTGAAGGAGAAACCGTTCTGTTTTGTGGTCCCCAGCTGAAAACACCTAAGCACTTCTCTCTCCAAACTCGAGAAGGTCATAAAAATTTAATCTGGGCTAAAAGCCGTGTTCAGGATTTCAAGCCCCGGTAATATATGTTTGGGAGCGGCAGGAAATATATAACCGAGACACTTGCAAATGAAACGACTGAGGGCAAAAATCAAAATAATCATATCCAAATCCCTTTCATCCCGGCATGTGAAGCGAGTCACAGGCAGGCTGTCAGAGATTCTCTGCGTCGATGTGCACATTTTGAAAATTATCCCTCAGTGTCGGACGAGAGTCCTCTGACAAATGCTACTGATTAAGTCTGAGGATACTTAAGAGGTCCGCCTCGCCCACACTATTGGTATATGCTATCAGCAGGGCCGGGAGACGCACCACCGAGAGCTTTTAAAAAATGTGAGCGATAACATTTTGAAACCGCTGCAGAACTTTACTGTCATAAAGGAGAAATATGTAGATTTGGCTCACTCCCAACGGGAAGATGAGCTGCATGGTTTAGTAGAGTTTTGAAGGCATTAAATTTGCCCAGTGAGGAGACCAGTTAAAGGGAGAATTACAGCATCTGAAGCATGAAAAATAAGGTTCCGTTGCACACCACCGCCCCTCAGATCTCAAGTAAACATTATTAGAGCTTACTCTGGGCTGCATTATTACAGTCAGAGCTGGGCAGAAATAACACATATTTAGGAGCAATTCAAACGAACACAACACCCTCCATTCAACTTTTATTTCAAAAGAAAAAAAACAAAGAAATATTTATGCGAAAAAAGTGTTTCCGTGCCAAAATGCAGAAACTTTACCATAAACCCAGAAAGCAGATTTCAAAAGAGTATTCTCGATACATTTGTTCAATATTATATATTTTTTTAAAATTTCACAGCGTACCATTTCAACCGTCAAGGGGCTGAAGAATGGGTCAGGCATAACATCCAAATCTCAGTATGCAAGGCTTTTTTTTTTGTAGCAGGAACTCCTTTGCATATTAGGCACACCCCTCTGATGTAGCCAATCCACCTGGAGCTTACAGGGCTCTTAGTGCAAGGCCTACTGTAAGCTCCTGGAGGATTGGCTACAGCAGGGGTGTGCGGCCTAATACGCAAAGGAGTTCCTGCTACAAAAAAAAGCCCTGCCAATACGTCACAATCCCACTGTACACTGCATTGGTCAGGCCACACCTGTAGTTTTTGGTGAAGTTCTAGAAGCCTCCCTTCTAAAAGGATGTGGACAAAATGGAGCAGGTGCAGAAGGGAAGCGACCAAGATGGTCCTGGAGGCCAAGCCTTAATAGGAAAGGCTGAAGGACTTGGCAGTGGTCAGTCTGGAGAAGAGGCTGAGGAAGGACACCATTGGTCTCTTGAAGTCTTTGAAGAGCTGCCACTTAGAGGAGACTAGGGAGATGCTCCTGTTGGCATCATCACTTGCAATGATGAGTTCAAATTATGGGTGGGAAGATACCAGCTGGATATTGGGGGGGGGGGGAGCTTTTACAGTGATAATAGGTCAGCAGTGGAATTGGCTGCCTGGGGATGTGGTGAGCTCCCCCTACTGGCGGACTTCAAGCAGCAACTGGACGAACGCTTGTCAGGGATGCTGTAGGCAGATCAGTCTGCAGAAGAGGAGGTGGGGGGGACATGTTTGTTCTCTTCGGGGGTCATTTTGTAGAAAAATGGGTAGTGGAGCTCATTAGCATACGCTGCCACCCCCTCCCCCAACCAAAAGCATCCTGACACAAGAAAGGAGAGCCCCAGGCGAGTGAGACCTGCTTGGGCTAACTAGAGATCCAGCCAGCCCAAGCAGGCCTCACTCGCCTGGGGCTCTCCCCAGCCACCCCCAGTCAAAAGGCCAGCAAGCCACCCACCACCCAAAATCATATAAGGAGAAAGGGTGGTGTGGGTTTCTCTGGGGGTTAATGAAGTGGTTGCCTGATTGGCTGCCCGCTCTCCTAATCCAGGGATTGTTATGCCGCTGAACCTCCTATTCAATGGACAAGGCAGGTGGGGAGGAAGAGGGGAACCCTCAGAAAGGTTCAGGAGCTGTGCTCCTGTGAGCTCCTGTTGAATCTGAGGCCTGGTTCTCTTTAAGTATTTGAAAGGAAGGGAGGAGAGCAGGGAGCTGTTGCTGTTGGCAGCAGAGGATAGGTCTCATGATTGGGTTTAAATCCCAGGTGGTAATTTTTGTTGGAAGAGTTGTTCAGCAGTGGAATTGGCTACCAAGGGAGATGGTGAGCTCCCCCTCACTGGCAATCTTCACACAGACAAACTCTTGTCAGGGATAGTCTAAGCCAGGGATGTCAAACATGTGGCCCAGAGGCTGGATTAGGCCCCCAGAGGGCTTCTATCAGGCCCACGAGCAAGTCTGAACAGCCTACTCAAGATTGCTACAGCACAGACATTGTCTCCCTTCCCTTTCCCATAACAGACACCCTGTGAGGTAGGTGGGGCTGAGAGAGCTCTCCCATAACTGCTCTTGAGCAGGGATGGAATTCTAGCAGGAGTGCCTTTGCATATTAGGCCATACACCCCTGATGTAGCCAATCCAAGAGTTTACAAGGTTCTTTTTTGGAAGCTCTTGGAGGATTGGCTATATCAGGGGTGTGTGGCCTAATACGCAAAGGCGCTCCTGCAAGAATTTCACCCTTGCTCTGGAGAAAGCAGCTCTTTGCATGTGGAGGACGGTTCTCCCTGAGTAGCATCCATGCTCTTAACTACTACACCAAACGGAAGAAGTACTTCATGATATTGGTATATGAAAAGGTCCTTTGCTTAGGTGTGGATGAGTACAAGCTTTCATTATATTGGCTGAACGACTTCTTGCCTCCCCCGTTTCCATTCACCATCCATTCATGCAGACTTTTCTTTGTGTGAGACCCTAGGGAACCGCGGCCAGTCAACTATACCAAACTAGATGGACCAATTGTCTGCCTCAGTATTTGGCTGCTTCGTCTGCCCCATGGTGCCAGCTTCTTTCACAGACAAGCAGCAAACCATCGCAGCTGGCCTCACAGTGACTGAAGTGATTGCCTCATTTTCTTAAGGACTCATAAGATGATTTCGGTCTTGCGGTTCGGCTTTCTGTAGCAGTTTCTATAGAGCAACGTCGGTGTTCGAGGTGCTGTTCCTGTAAATCTTGTAATGTGACCCGCAGGGCAAACGTACTGGTAATTTTTTGTTGTTCAGTCGCACAGTCGAGTCCAACTCTTTGCGACCCCATGGACAAAGTCACGCCAGGCCCTCCTGTCTTCCACCATCCTCCAAAGTCTGCTCAAATTCGTGTTAGTTACATCAGTAACACTGTCCAGCCATCTCGTCTTTTACCGTCCCCTTCTTCTTTTGCCTTCTGTTTTTCCCTGCATCACGATCTTCTCCAGTGAGTGCTCCGTTCTCATTTGGTGGCCAAAGTATTTGAGCTTCAGCTTCAGCATCTGACCTTCCAGGGAACAGTCTGGGTTGATTTCCCTTAGGACTGACTGATTTGATCTTCTTGCAGTCCAAGGGACTCTCATGGTTCTTCTCCAGCACCACATCTCAAAAGCATCTATTCTTCTGCGCTTGGCCTTCCTTATGATCTCTCACAGCCATACATTACTACTGGGAATACCATCGCTTTGACTATATGGACTTTTGTTGGCAGGGTGATGTCTCTACCTTTTATTATACTGCCCAGATTCGCCATAGCTGTCCTCCCAAGGAGCAAACGTCTTTTAATTTCATGGCTACAGTCACCATCTCCAGTGATCTTGGATCCCAGGAATGTGAAGTCTGTCACTACTTCCATGTCTTCCCCTTCTATTTGCCACGGTGTGATGGGGCCAGATGCCATGATCATAGGTTTTTTGATGTTGAGTTTCAAGTCTACTTTTGCGCTCTCCTCTTTCACCCTCAACAAGAGGTTCTTTAGGTCCTCCTCACTTTCTGCCATTAAAGTGGTGTCATCTGCATATCTGAGGTTGCTGATGGCAACAGAATACTATAATACCAAACCAGGAATGACATCTTTGTCTCAGAATACAGATGCTTGAAACTGGCCTATTTGGCTCACATCCTGATAGTCCCGCATCCACCGTCTCCCCACAAGAAGATCTGCCTGGAAGGACCCTTTCTTGTCAAGGCAAGATTGAAGTCCACCAGAGAGAGCAGGCCTTCTCGATTGCTGCCCCCTATTGGTGGAATCAGCTGCCAGAAGAAGTTAGGGCCTTGCGGGACCTCGCCCAGTTCCGCAAGGCCCGCAAGACAACACTATTTTGGCTGGCCTTTAATTGATCCTGAATGACACTTAGGCCGTTTTCCCACTGACCTTACTCCGGAGCGACGTCCCTCTTCACCACGCAGCGTCTGCACGGATTTCCCACCAACCGCTGCGCACAACCAGGAAGTGCCGCGGCTTTTGCGTCGCAGATGTAAACTGGTTTTTAGCGGTTTACATCTGCGACACAAAAGCCGCGGCTCTTCCTGGTTGTGCGCAGCAGTTGGTGGGAAATCCGCGCAGACGCTGCACGGTGAAGAGGGACGTCGCTCCGAAGTAAGGTCAGTGGGAAAACGGCCATAGAGTAGTAGGGAATGACACCTAATAAAGACTGAATGCCATTAGAAATGAAATGGCATCAAATGATATTAGCACCAGACTGTTTTAATTGTTTTAACTGTTTAATTTTAATTATGACGTAATTAATGTGATTGAATTGTTTTGTGATTGTATTGATTGTGAGCCGCCCTGAGCCTGCTTTGGCAGGGAGGGCGGGGTATAAATCTAATAAACCTTAAAAAAAAAAAAAGAATCTTAAACCTGTTTTGCCCTCATTGCCCCCAGGCTTAAGGAGTGCAAATACATTAATGAAATAGTCATCAAGACAGCATCACAAAGCCGCAAGGGGAACTGGAAGGAGCTGCACGTCAAAATGCACCTGCAGAGCAACTGGTGGGAAATTGATCGCTTACACCATGGACAACAGAAGCCTGGGGGAAGAGCAAGGCTAGTGAGAAATCGGTTTCTGTGTCACACAGTGGCTCAGATGCCATCAAGAGCTCCACCAGTGGGACCAGAACATCAGAGACCCTCCTACTGTTGCTCCCCAAGCACCAGAACACAGAGCATCGCTTGCCCTATACCTTGTGGCTAACAGCCACTCATGGACCTCTGCTCCATATGTTTATCCAATCCCCTCTTTAATCTGTCTATGCTTGTAGTCACCCCCACTGTCTGCAATAATGAATTCCACGTGTTAATTACTCTTTGGGAAAAGAAGTGTTTCCTTTCATCTGTTCTAAGCCTACTGCACATTAATTTCATTGAATGCTCATGCGTTCCTGTATTGTGAGAAAGGGAGAAAAGTACAAGAGCCAGTTGCGTGTAGTGCTTAAGTGTGAGGGGTTTGATTCCCCACTCCTCCACTTGCACCTGATGATGTGGCCTTGAGTCATTCACAAGTTGTTGCGGAGCTTTTCCTCTCAAGAGCAATTTCTGTCAGAGCTTTCTCAGCTCCACCTACCTCCCAGGGTGTCTGTTGTGGGGAGGGGAAGGGAAAGGAGATTGTAAGCCACTCTGAGACTCCTTCAGGTAATGAAGGGCGGGATATAATCCAATCTCCTCCTCCTCCATCTCCTTCTCCTCCTCTTCTTCTTCCCATGTATAATTTTGTAAACTTCTATCATGTCATACCTCAATTGTTTCTCTTTAACCTTTCTTTGAGGTATAATCAATTTTATTAGTAACATATGGTAGCAAATCTATATCGATATCTTACAACTTAAAAAGAAAAATTTATCTACGGCATATTTTACTTTTCTCCCACCCCTCCCCCCGTTATTTGACCCCCGCCAGTTTTATTTACTTAAAAAAAGAAACAAATATTAAAGGTACCTTTAACTATTAAAAAAAACCCCAAGTTATATTCTTCTTTTAAAACTTAATCATTATCAAAAATTGTCCAATGTCCTTTTATTTTCCACTCTTTTTCTACGTATCTTCTGAACTTCTTCCACTCCATCTTAAAAACTTCCAAATCATAGTCTCTTAATATTCTTATTAATTTGTCCATTTCACTCCATGTCATAACTTTTATAATCCAATCCCATTTCTCTTGTATTTTTTCTTGCTTCCACAACTGCGCATACAATGCCTTAGCGGCTGAGAACAAGTACCAGATTAAAGTTCTATCTTCTTTTGGAAATGTTTCCATTTGTAGTCCCAACAGAAAAGTCTCTGCAACTTTGTTAAACTCATATCCCAAGATCTTAGAAATCTCTTGCTGAATCATCTGCCAAAACATTTTCGCTCTTTCACAAGTCCACCACATATGGTAGAAAGAACCTTCATGCTTTTTACATTTCCAACATCTGTCTGGCATCTTATTATTCATCTTTGCCAATTTTTTTAGGAGTTATATACCATCTATACATCATCTTAAAACAATTTTCTTTAATACTTTGACATGTTGCGAGTTTCATAGAGTTCTTCCACAGATATTCCCAAGATTCCATCTTTATTTCTTTATTTACATTAATTGCCCATTTAATCATTTGAGATTTCACTACTTCATCTTCTGTAGACCATTGTAAAAGTAATTTGTATACTTTTGAAATTAGTTTATCATTGTCTCCAAGCAGAACTTTTTCCATTTCTGTTTGCTCTTTCCTTATTCCTTCGGTTTTAATGTCATTCTCTATCAAGCTCTTTATTTGTTGCATTTGAAACCAATCATATTTGTGACTCAATTCTTCAGCAGTTTTCAGTTCTATTTTTCCACTTTGTATTTTTTAACAATTGATTATATGACAACCACTTTTCTTCACCTATCTCAGCCGTTATCTTTATTACTTCAGCTGGCACTATCCATAAAGGTCTTCTCTCATCTCCATATTTCTTGTATTTTGTCCATGTATTTAATAAATTGCTTCTTATATAATGGTGAGAGAAAAGACCATCCATCCTCTTTTTTCCATAATACAAATATGAGTGCCGGCCAAATTTATTTCCATGACCTTAACAGCGTTATCCATTCTTTCATCTACACTAAGCAAACTGCTTCATGATATAATTTTAAATCTGGTAGTTGAAATCCGCCTTTCTCTTTTGCATCTGACAGAATTTTCATTTTAATCCTTGGCTTCTTCCCAGCCCACACAAATTCTGAAATTTACCTACTCCATTTATCAAATTGTTTAGCATCCTTCACAATAGGAATAGTTTGAAACAAATACATTATCCTTGGTAGAGTATTCATTTTAATTGCAGCTATTCTGCTCAGCAATGACAAATTAAGCTTATTCCATTTTAGCATATCTTCATCCATTTTATGCCACAACTTCTCATAATTATTTTTAAACAGATCAATATTTTTCATTGTTATCTCCACCCCTAGATACTTTACCTTGGAGGTAACTTCACAACCCGTTAGTTTCTGTAATTCTTGTTGTCTATTCATCTGCATATTTTTACACAGAATTTTAGATTTTTCTCTATTTATAGAAAGTCCTGCCAATTCCCCATATTCTTGTATTTTAGTTATCAGCAAAGGTGTAACTTGTATGGGATTTTCATTTATAAACATTATATCATCAGCAAACGCTCTGTATTTGTAAGTACATCCTTTTATTCGTAAACCTTGTATGTCTTTTTCTTCTTGAATCTGCATCAATAAAATTTCAAGAGTCATTATGAACAGTGGTGAAAGCGGACAACCTTGTCTAGTACCTTTGCTAATTTTCATTTCTCCTGTAAAATCTGCATTAACAAACAACCTTGCCCTTTGTTCGGAGTATATTGCTTTTATCATTCTTATAAAACTTTCTCCCAGCTCCATTTTTTCCATTACCGCGAACATAAAGTTCCAGCTTAAATTGTCAAATGCTTTCTCTGCATCTGCAAAGAATAATGCTACTTCTTTTTCTGGATATCTTTCATAATATTCTACAATATTTCTCTCGGCTTGGATTCGTGAACGAAGATTTAAGAAGGGTGCAATAGTCCACGTCTGCTGCAGGCTCGCTGGTGGCTGACAAGCCCAATGCGGGACAGGCAGATCCGCCACAGTGGCTGCAGGGAAAAGTCTGATTTGGGGTTGGTGCTGTAGCAGTGCGATTCTTCCTCGATCTCCTTTTGTCCTCAAGACCAGCTATGCATGCGTTCTCAAAGGAAGAGACAGCCTGGTGGATGGTGTGCCTCCATGCTTTGCGATCTGAGGCTAGGTCAGACCACTGGTGATGGTTGATGCGACTGGAAGCATGGGGGCACAGTACTACATAGCTCACTTCACAAAGTACTTGTCACCTGCTGGGAACAAGGCAAATTACCACAGGACTTTCGCGATGCAATCATCATCACCCTATACAAGAACAAAGGGGAAAAGTCAGACTGCTCCAACTACCGGGGGATAACCCTGCTCTCCATCACAGGCAAAATCCTTGCCAGAATACTCCAGAATACAGACTGGTGCCCACCATTGCAGAAGAATTCCTCCCAGAGAGCCAGTGCGGCTTCAGAGCTAACAGGAGCACCACCGACATGGTATTTGTTCTCAGGCAGCTCCAAGAGAAATGCAGGGAACAGAACAAGGCTCTGTATGTGACTTTTGTCGACCTTACCAAAGCTTTCGATACAGTTAGCAGGAAAGGCCTGTGGCAAATCTTGGAACGTTTAGGATGTCCCCCAAGGTTCCTCAGCATGATCATCCAGCTACACGAAGACCAGCGAGGCCAAGTCAGACACTGCAACGACCTCTCGGAGCCCTTCCCAATAGGCACAGGTGTAAAGCAAGGCTGTGTTCTCGCGCCAACTCTCTTTACGATCTTCTTTAGCATGATGCTTCAAAGAGCCGCAGTAGATCTAGACGATGACGATGGTGTCTACATCCGCTATCGCACCGATGGCAGCCTGTTCAACCTGAGGCGACCAAAGGCCCACTCCAAGACAATGGAAAAACTCATCCGAGAGCTACTGTTTGCTGATGATGCTGCACTCGTCTCCCACTCGGTATCAGCTCTGCAGCATATGACGTCCTGCTTTGCAGAGGCTGCCAAGCTATTCGGCCTAGAAGTTAGTCTGAAGAAGACAGAAGTTCTCCACCAGCCTGCACCCCAGGAAGATTATCACCCTCCCTGCATCACTGTGGGTGAATCAGTTCTGAAGACAGTCCAGCAGTTCAGCTACCTGGGGTGCATCATCTCCTCAGATGCCAAGATCGACAAGGAGATTGACAATAGGCTGGCAAAGGCAAACCGTGCATTTGGCCGACTGCACAAAAGAGTGTGGAGCGACAAGCATCTGAAAAAAGGCACAAAGATCAATGTTTACAAAGCGGTTGTGATGACAACCCTCATCTACGGCTCCGAATCGTGGGTTTTATACCGTCATCACCTGCGACTCCTCGAGCGCTTTCATCAGCGCTGCCTTCGCACCATCCTCAACATCCACTGGAGTGACTTTGTGACCAACACTGAAGTCCTCAAGCGGGCGGAGGTTACCAGCATCAAGGCACTGCTGCTGAAGACGCAGCTGCGCTGGGCAGGGCATATTTCTAGGATGGAAAACCACCGCCTTCCCAAGATTGCCCTGTATGGCGAACTCTCCCCCGGCCATCGAAATAGAGGGGCACCAAAGAAGAGGTACAAGGACTCCTTGAAGAAATCCTTTGACAATATTTACAGCAGTCCTAATATTGTCTTTTGGGAAGAAACCCTACTTGATCTTCCTTTATAAAATTTATCAAATGTTGTTTAAGCCGTTCTGCCAAGATTCTTGTAAATATTTTATAGTCATTATTTAATAATGACATTGGTCTGTAATTTTTTTCATTCATGGCATCTCTATCTTCTTTAGGTATCAACGAAATGACAGCTTCTTTCCATGTATTTGGTACATTCCCTTTTATTCTTACTATATTCATCATCTTCTGCAATTTTGGTATTAATTCGTCCTTTAAAGTTTTAAAATATTTAACTGTATATCCATTTGGCCCAGGAGCTTCTCCATTTTTCATTATGTTGATTGCTGCTTCAATTTCTATCTTTTCAATTGGATCATTCAAAACTTTTCTCATATTTTCAGTTAGGGGTTCTATTTTTAACTTTTGTAGATATTCATCCATCTTTTCTTTCTTTATTTTAACACCTTTAAACAGTTTGGCATTGTACTTGAAAAATTCTCTTTTTATTCCCTTTTGAGTAACCACTTCCCTTCCATCTACCACAATTCTGCTAATAATTCTATTTTCTCTCTTTTTCTTCAATTGCCAAGCCAAACACTTTCCCGGTTTATTTGCTCCCTCAAATGATTTTTGCTGAAGTCTTTTCAAACTTCATTCCACTTCTTTATTCAACAAATGTCTCAATTGAGTTTGTAGTATTGTAATTTCCTTTAAAATTTTCTTTTTCCCTCGACTTTTTTCTCAGCTCCCCTTCTTTCTTTTTTATTTCATTTTGAATGTCCAACAACTGTTTTTCTTTTCTTCTCTTGTCTTTATTATTCAAAGTAATCAACAATCCTCTCATTACTGCTTTATAAGCATCCCAGACCGTCTGAAAATCAATATCCTCTTTATCATTCACTTGGAAAAAAGCTTTAGTTTCTTTTTCTAGATATGTCACTGTTTCTTTATTCTGCAGCAAATCTTCATTCAGTCTCCATCTTCTCAATTTCTTGGACAATTTTGTAATCCACATTATTGGGTTATGATCAGCCCCAATTTTAGATAAAATCTCTATCTTCTTTGTTTTAAGACTTAAGTCTTTAGTTCCCCACAGCATGTCAATTCTAGAAAAACTGTTGTGTCTTGCTGAAAAAAAGGTATAGTCCCGCACTTCAGGATTAAATTTCCTCCATATATCTTCTAAATTTTCTTGTTTAACCAATTCAAAGAAAGACTCTGGCAATTTCCCTTTTTCCCATCATTTTTTTTTCCTCCAGATCTATCCAGTGAGTTCTTAACTGTTCCATTAAAGTCTCCCATTAACAATACTTGATCATAGGTCAGTTCATCAAATTTTTGTGTAGTGTCTTTGAAAAAAGCATCCTTTGCACGGTTAGGCACATACAATCCCAATAACGGGTTTTTTTCCATTTAATATTGTCTCCACTGCTACAAATCTTCCATCTTTATCTTTAAACACTAATTTTGGCTCCAATCCTTGTTTGATATATAAAACCACTCCTCTTTTCTTCTGTTCAGCTAATGAAAAAAATTCTACTCTCAATTGTTTGTTCCATAAAAATTTATAATCCTTTTGTTTAATATGTACTTCTTGCAAACATTACAGTTTTGTTTCTTAATCCAATGAAATGTTGCCCTTCTTTTTTGTGGTGAATTTAGTCCATTAACATTCCAAGACAATAATTTGTAATCCATCATGGTGCAAATTCTTTATTTTCTTCAAAAAATCTACGCAACTCCTGAGCATTTGTAAGTGTGACTCTTTTCCCCTGGAGTTCAAAGCTCAAGCCTTCAGGTATAATCCATCTGAACCTTGTGCCATTCTCCCTCAATTTTTCTGTCACCTTTTTATATGTTCTCCTATCGTTTATCACTTACCTTGGCAACTCCTTCATGATTCTCACTTTACTGCCTCCCACTATCAGTGCCTTTTCAAAATTTTTATTCATGATCCTTCCCACCATTTCCTTTGTCATATATCTTATAACAACATCTCTCGGTAGATTATTTTTCTTGGCGTAAAGTGAGTTCACTCTGTACATATAATCATACATATTTTTAGTCTCTTCAGGATCTTCATCTAAAAATTCTGCAATTATTTTTATTATATATCCTTTCAAATCCCCATCTTCCACTTCAGGCACTCCTCTCAGACGTATCTGAGTTTCCATCAATTTGCAGTCATGGATTGTCACTTTTTCTTGAATTTTCAACAAGGTGGAATCATATACTTTCATTTTTCCTTCTACTTCCTGCACTTTCTTAGATGTTTCCCCAGTTTCCTTTCTGAGATCTTCCATATCCTTTTTAATCTCCGCAATAATTTCTTCTTTCGATTCATCTATCATCTTCCTCACCCCTCTTATCATTCTGGCTTCCATCGCATCCAATTGTTCCTGCATCTTCTCCAATGAAAGAGCCCTTGTTCGGGGCTGCTTGGCTTCAGACATTTAAAAACACCAAAAATTTTAACTTCACAAATTTCAAATTTAACTGTCAGGTTCAAAAGATTAGGACTTGCTTTTTATCATCAGCTTAGTTTCACCTTCCTCAGAGCTTCCTAGACCAAGATATAATTTTTTAAAACTTTTAAACCCTTCAAAAAGCGACGAAATTTTAGATCTCACCAATTTTCATTTTGACTATCAGATTCAAAAGAGTAGGACTTGCCCTTCACGGCAAGCCCAATTTCGCCATCCTCTGAGCTCCCAAAGTCCAGATATTTATTTTTAAAGTTTTTAAATTTTCCAAAATAGCGGCCGCAACTTTTTATTACTTCTTGCAATTTCTTTTCCCTTTTAAAAAATTCCGAGGACCACACAAATAATACGACCAATAGTTCTTATCTTCTTACCCTCTTTTCAGTTGATTCCAACAATTTATACTGTCCCGAATTCTTTTTATAACAATGTTTTTAATTTAGTCTTCCAGCAATGGCCGCTGATGTTTCTCAATGGTATATATTCCTAGAGTAGGTTTTCTTTCCACTACTTCCTGTTTTTGATACCACAAAGTCACAAGGAGATCTCACGATACTTGACGTATTTCCTGTCTTGCTCAGATGTGCTGCAGGTCTGTTCCAGTATGACGATGTTGCTTTTACTTCCAAAACCGCAAGTAGATAAAACAATAAATTCCTTCTCACTTTTTAGCAGTTTTTAAGACTGTCCTTTAAATTTATAAAATTCAAATTTCACCTCTTCCTTCCCTCTTCTTCCAAGCTCTCTATATTTTCTTTTCCCACCTTTTAACTTTGTCCCTTTAAGCTATAAATAGCTCCGGAATGAAAAAATAATCTTCTGTACCTTTTCTTCCAATTATCCAAGTTTCCACTGGTCTTTCAAAGCTTTAGATGTTTAGCAATGTCCAAGAAGGTTAGGATCCTGACAAGCTTATGTCAAATAAATGACTCTTGGCACTTCTGCAGACGATGACTATGCAACTTCCTCTGAGACCCCTCAAAGCCTCAAAGAAGTCCCCTCTGGGGCTCCCTTTTAGCCAAGGTAAATCTCCTTAAAGTTTTCTGTGCATGTCTTGGACTATTCTCTAACTGAGAAAAGTAGGCAGTAGGCATTAATTTGCCTTCCACTACCCCGAACAGAAGTTCCAGCCTGCTCCCGTTATGAGAGACAGCTCAGCTCGGCATTTTCCTCCCCCAGAAGTCCCTCTTTAACCTTTCTTAACAGATAAGGTCGGGGCTTTTTTGTAGCAGAAACTCCTTTGCATATTAGGCTACAGCCCCCTGATGTACCCAATCCTCCAAGAGCTTACAGTAGGCCCTGGAAGAAGAGCCCTGGAAGCTTTTAGAGGATTGGCTACATTGTGGGGGGGGTGTAACCTAATATGCAAAGGAGTTCTACTGGAGATGTTCCATCGTAGTCCATATTCCTCTATCAGTGAAACATAGGTTTGGAGATGCAGAAATTATTGGTACTTTTTGAAGTAGATGGGAAACTTCCATAGTGTAAATCCTGAAGTTCTGGGAAAGTTAGTGCTTTGCCAAATGCTCCGTGACAATAAAAATGCACGTGATTTATGACATCTAAATGAGAAAATATACTTTCAATGTTGTAAGGAAGAAATACACTGTGAAGTAAATATTTCAAGAAATCCATTGGTGTTCAGTTGGCCATAAAACTGTTTGCTTGTTTGAGTTATTCACTGCTGTAATAGTAGCGACATATGATATTGTACCGTAAGAGGAACTCCTTGATCACTTCAAATTAATCGCTTTCCAACTATGTTCTGGAGTTTCAGAGAAGCTGATTGGGGATTGATTTCTCAGTGAGATCAGTAGTAGACAAAAGACACTGACCGATTTCCCACTCACCCTACGCCACTCTGACATTCCTCTTTCCAGCACAGCATCCTTCCGATTTCCTGCTGCCTGCCCCAGACGCGGCAACAAGAAAGTGGTTTTTAGCGGGTTTTGTTTACCACAAAAAAGCACTGATGCAAGCTGAAGCCCTGGGGCAGATAGTGGGAAATTGGAAGGACGCCACGCTGAAAAGAGGAACGTCAGAGCGGCTTAGGGGGAGTGGGAAATCAGCCGTCATGTCCTCTGTTGTGTATGTGGTACAGTGCTTAAATGTGGGTTGTTAGTTCCTGTTTGGCTCATTGGAGTCTTTTAGGATTGACCTTGGGGACATTGAAACAATGGGAAGCAGGATTTAAATTTCTGCTTTAGACCAATAGCTGGCCCCCTGCTGCTTCAAATGATCCAATGACGTTGAAGCGCGGGAACTTTGAGTGTATATAGTTGGCCCAGTTCTCCAGTCTTATTTTTATCAGTTTTTTTTTTAAAGGTAGTCCCCTGTGCAAGCACCTGTCGTTTCCGACTCTGGGGTGACGTCACATCACACCGTTTTCACGGCAAACTTTTTACGGGGTGGTTTGCCATTGCCTTCCCCAGTCATCTACACTTTACCCCCAGCAAGCTGGGTACTCATTTTACCAACTTCGGAAAGATGGAAGGCCGTACTGCAGCTTTACCACTCTGTGCCACGGGGCTCTTCCCTCCGTTACTTACCTTCTCCTAAAATGGGAAACCACAAGATAACGTTGATTGTATCCTGGCATGTGCCTTGGGTTGGCTGTGACTCAATAAAGCCCCATAGCCTTCATCGGCAGTATATTTTCATGCCATGAAGATGTGCCTTAGAATAATTACTATAATCCTCTGTGATACGTAAGAGTTTAATGACCAATGCACAGGGGTTCCTTACCAACGGAAAGGGTTGCTGCATAGCAAATTAGACCACTGAATTATCTCACTCAGTGTTGTCTCTTCTGATTGGCATTGTTTCTCCAGGTTTGCAAGTAGAAAGGAGTCTCTCTCAACGCCTGCTGGTTGAGAGGCTTTAACTAAAGGCCTTGAATGCATGAAGTTGCCTTATCAGAGCGTTGGTGCTTCAAAGTCGGCATTGCCTACTCAGACTGGCAGAAGCTCCCCAGGTCTTTGGCAGTGGTCTTTCACATCACCTATGGCCAGATCATAGAGTTGGAAGGGACCTCCAGGGTCATCTAGTCCAACCCCCTGCACAATGCAAAAAAACTCACCAATACCTTCCCCCACTCACACACACACAGTGACCTCTGTTCCATGCCCAGAAAATAGCTCCCCCCCCAAAAAAAAATCCCCCAACCCTCCAGGACCCCTGGCCAAACTGGCCTGGAGAAAAATTGTTGCCTGACCCCAAAGTGGCAAACAGCATTTCCCTGGGTGTGTAAGAAAGGGCCACGAGAACTAAGCACTGATGCAACTCTTCCTGCCCACCTTTTCATGATCTGCCTAATTCACAGAATCAGCATTGCTGTCAGCTGGCCATCTAGCCTCTGTTAAAAAACCTCCAAGGAAGGAGAGCCCACCACCTCCCGAGGAAGCCTGTTCCACTGAGGAACCACTCTAATGGTCAGGAAGTTCTTCCTAACGTTGAGATATTTTAACTGGAGATTCCAGGGATTGAACCTGGGACTTCCTGCATGCCAAGTCGATGCTCTACCACTCTGAGCCACAGCCCCTCTCCCATGAGTCATGGGACCTTCTGCAGCACGCAAGGCACATACTCTGCCACTACACTATAGCTCCTTCCCACTGAAAGATAGAAAGTCTGAATAAAGGTCAATAAAAGGTCCCTTATGCAAGCACCAGTCGTTTCCGACTCTGGGGTGATGTTGCTTTCACGGCAGACTTTTTACGGGGTGGTTTGCCATTGCCGTCCCCAGTCCTCTACACTTCCCCCCCAGCAAGCTGGGGACTCATTTTACCGACCTCGGAAGGGTGGAAGGCTGAGCCAACCTGGAGCCAGTTGCTTGAAAACCCAGCTTCCACCGGGGGTCGAACTCAGGTCATGAGCAGAGCTTAGGACTGCAGCTTTAACATTCTGCACCACGGGGCTCTTACTAAGGTATAAAAGCGGAATATAAAAACCTCTTTTTCTTCTTCTTCCCTAGTCACTTGTCTTCAGGCTAGAAGATCACACAAAAATGGAATATGAGAATGCAGAACAGCTCCTCCTCTTTTCCTAATAAACCCAGGCCTCATTATGCGTAAGAGCTCCAGAACCTCTACATTTTTTTTTTCTTTCTTTCTTCCTTCCTTTCTTCCCCCTCCGCCCAATACTTGCTTCTGGGCTCCATTGCTGAACCCCCCTGTGAGAATTTTGCTGGACTTTTCAAACTTGACAAACTTTCTAATATTTTTATTCACAAAAAAAAAAAATGGGGGAAATCACCAAAACATATAAAGCAGACAGATGGAAATCTTCATCACGCCACTGTGGCCACATAAAGGTAAAGGTAGTCCCCTGTGCAAGCACCAGTTGTTTCTGACTCTGGGGTGACGTTGCTTTCACAATGTTTTCATGGCAGACTTTTTACGGGGTGGTTTGCCATTGCCTTCCCCAGTCATCTACACTCCCCCCCCCCCCCGAAAGCTGGGTACTCATTTGACCGACCTCGGAAGGATGGAAGGCTGAGTCACCCCGAGCCAGCTACCTGAACCACCTTTTGCTGGGATCGAACTCAGGTCGTGAGCAGAGAGCTCCGGCTGCAGTACTGCTGCTTTACCACTCTGTGCCACGGGGCTCTTAGAAAGTCTGAATACCAGTCACCTAATTTAAACAATAAACCTATGTTTCTATGTAATTCTGGAGAAAATGCAATTGTACATTGTTTGTATTTTAGAGGCATTGATGATATAAGCAGGGTTAAAAGTAGGATCACTGATTAAAAAAGAAACGTGGACACTTCTGAATAGCGAGGTTAAACAGACAGAGACCTCTGTAAAAAAAAAAAGAAGAAGCTAATTAAGAAGCCGTCTCATTTTTTTTTTAAAAAAGGAGCTCATCTCAAAAATAAGTATTATGGAAGGGTTCAAGGTCACCGTGGCATAAGACAGCGAAATATACAAATAGGAAAGCCCCCCGCCTTTGAAGAGGAAAAGGTCAGGATGAAATGCTGCATTTCTAGAATGTCATCCAAGGATATTAATAAGGAGAAATTATGCCCTGTTCAGACAAGAGAAGTGAAATAATGAGAAACAGAATACACTTCGTTTAATGAAAGAAAGTCAGAAAAGTACCAGTTCAGTAGCGAATTAACTCACATCCAACATTAATTTCCTCCTTCCATTAAAAATGCATGTATAAAAATGATATATGCATTATCTTTTACCTATTTGAGTCAACCCAACCTCTGCATGTAGGTATTTTGGAGGGGAGGGGGAATTCTGGTGCAAAGAATAGCTTAAGCTACTGAAGTCGGAAACCAACATGCTTGCATGGGACTGAATGAATCTAGACTTTGATTGTTATGTTTGATTGTGAGAGTTTACTGTGATGTTTATAAAATATATATACTATTGTATATGAATCCTGTTTTGGACTGTTTCACTTTGAAGAGAGTTTTTTGGAATTAGGTTAAATAGTAGTTATTTCTTGTGTACGACACTTCGTTAATTTTCCGCAGTTTGTTCTCGCTTCTCTCTGTGGTTCTCTAGGGTGATATATCTTCTTCAGAGACTAGGCAGAGAGATACTTGTGCTTGTTACCAGAAAGAGATAGCGATAGCGGCCAGAATGAGTGCAAGCAAAAGTCAGGCCTAAGGTTGCTACAGAGCATTATGGAGTACAATGAACAATGGCAAGAGTAGGCTTCCCAAACCTCCCGCTCTAGTGGGAGACTTCTGGGTTCGCAGCCTCATCTCCCGCTCTTCAAAACTCTGGAAGCGGGGGTGGGGGGTGGAGGGGGGGGAGAACATACCTTTAGGCTTCATGTTGTAGAGCTCCTGAGCCGTTTGCAAAATGTCTGCCCCTTTAAGGCTGGGCAGGAAGCAGGAAGGGCTTCTGAGAGCGGCCCCTCCCTTTCTTTGCTTTCGTTTTCACAGGAAGTAGAGTTGTCCGGAGGAAAATCTGGTAAGTGTGTGTGAGAGAGAGGGAGGGGGCAGGGGATTCCCTACTTTGGAGGCCCTCCCCCCCTTTAGAAAGTGTGGGGGGGGAGGGAAATGTCTACTAGGCACTCTCTTATTCCCTATGGAGAACGATTCCCATAGGGAATAATAGGAAATTGATCCGTGGGTATTGGGGACTCTGGGGGGGTTATTTTTTGAGGTAGAGGCACCAAATTTTTAGTATAGCATCTAGTGCCTCTCCCCAAAATACCCCCCAAGTTTCAAAACGATTGGACCAGAGGGTCCAATTCTATAAGCCCCAAAATATGGTGCCCCTATCCTTAATTATTTCCTATGGAAGAAAGGCATTTTAAAAGGTGTGCTGTCTCTTTAAATGTGATGGCAAGAACTCCCTTGGAGTTCAATTATGCTTGTCACATCCTTGTTCTTGGCTCCACCCCCAATGTCTCCTGGCTCCACCCCCAAAGTCCCCAGATTTTTTTTTTTATTGGACTTGGCAACCCTAGGCAAGAGACCCTCTTGACACCCAGTTAAAACAAAAAACAGTGAGTGCCTAGAGCGGATTGGCGGGTTCACACCACCAATCTGCCTCACTCGCGTGCTCCTGCATTCAGACACCCGGAAAGCCAGATGGTGTGTGGCAGAAGAATTTGCTATCACTTTCTAAATGGTAGCTTTTTGTGCCATCTCAGAGACGCTGCGGGACGGAATAAGAATGGGAGTGGGACGGGAGACAGATGTGCATTTCCGAACTTGGTTTTTTAAATCCATCTGTGAGTCATCCCTTATGTTGGCTTAAACGACCCATCTGGGAAAGGAAAGGTCCCCTGTGCAAGCACCAGTCGTTTCCGACTTTGGCGTGACGTTGCTTTCACAACGGTTTCACGGCAGACTTCTTACGGGGTGGTTTGCCATTGCCTTCCCCAGTCATCTACGCTTTCCCCCCAGCAAGCTGGGTACTTATTTGACCAACCTCGGAAGGATGGAAGGCTGAGTCAACCTCGAGCCGGCTACCTGAAAACCCAGCTTCCGCCGGGGATCGAACTCAGGTCGTGAGCAGAGCTTAGGACTGCAGTACCGCAGCTTTAACACTCTGGACCCAGCCTGAATAACGCACTTTCAGCACACTTTCAATGCGCTTTGCAACTGGATTTTGCTTTGTGAAATGGCAAGATGCACTTGCAAACGGTTGCCAAAGTGGGCTGAAACTGCAGTATTTTAGCATGGGTGAAAGTGCCCTGCGTCTCGCCCTACAAATACAAGCGTTTGTCAAAGTTCTTCGCTGAGAGGCATTTCTCCAGGACCCCAACCTACGCAGAGCTTGACGCTTGCTAGCCTCCATGCTCCATGAATTTCGCTGTCAGAAATAGAATCCCCATGACTCCTCCTTTTGCTCCTTCTCCCCCTTCAACTACTTTACAGATAAAGGTAACCAGTCAGAAAAGGGACCATTCAAGAGTGACAAGAAAACAAATTAGGCATGGAGGATTTTGTGAGACTTCGGAAGGCACGAAGGGGACAACACTGGGGAGGGGGAAGATACCGAGAAAAATATAAGGCCTAGAGAGCCAAGCCTGAGGCACCCAACGTTGTCAGAAGGCAGAATTTCCTCAGAGATGAAGTTAAAATAATTAGAGATTAAAGTTAAAATACAATAAGGTTACTTTATGGAAAATGTAATTTATTCTATAAAATATAACAAGTTTAGCAATTTGGTAGGCCACCACTCCTTTAAGCAGCCTAGATGCCCTGCGGGATTGTTTTTGTATGCTTCTGTGGCATTCTTTTTTAATCTGGAAGTGAAAATATGACAAGAGGAAAGCTAGGCCTCAGGTGAAGGAAGGCCAGTTCCCATGAACGACGAGCTTTTGCCGAAAAGGGGTGCTGTGGCTTTTCACAGATACATGACATGAAAACATTCAGCGGATAAGGTTACCCCAGCCTGCAGGAAATCAGAAAGTCTGGATTTCATAGCACTGGGCCCACTGCTCTATTTTGAAAGTTGGGTTAGGCAAGCGGTGGCCAAACTGTGGCTTGGGAGCCACATGCGGCTCTTTCACGCATAGTGTGTGGCCCTCAAAGCCCCCACCACCCCATCAGCTGGCCTGGAGAAAGCATTTGTCTCTTTACATCACTTCTCCAAGCCAGCCAGTGACTTGGAGAATGTATTTAAAGTTAAACTTGCTTTCTTTTCACCTCTCCCTCCCCCATTTATTTTCCTTCCTTCCTTCCTTCCTTCCTTCCTTCCTTCCTTCCTTCCTTCCTTCCTCCCTCCCTCCTTTCCTTCCTTCCTTCCTTCCTTACTTCCTCCCTCCCTCCTTTCCTTCCTTCCTTCCTCCCTCCCTCCCTCCCTTCCTCCCTCCTTTCCTTCCTTCCTCCCTCCCTCCTTCCTTCCTTTCTTCCTCCCTCCCTCCCTTCCTTCCTTCCTTCCTTCCTTCCTCCCTCCCTCCCTCCCTCCTTCCTTCCTTCCTCCCTCCTTTCCTTCCTTCCTTCCTTCCTCCCTCCTTTCCTTCCTTCCTCCCTTCCTTCCTTCCTTCCTCCCTCCCTCACTCGCTCCCTCCCTCCCTCCCTTTCTTCCTTCCTTCCTTCCTTCCTTCCTTCCTTCCTTCCTTCCTTCCTTCCTTCCTTCCTTCCTTCCTTCCTTCCTTCCTTCCATGCAGCTTGGAGTGCGATTCTGTGCTTGACATCAGTTCTATTGTGCTGGCCTTGCTACCCTGGCACTGGGTTGTGCTGGGCAGTCTGTACATTCTAATGGGGCTGCTGGGTTTGCAAAAATGCCCCCTGCTTGGATTGTGATTGAACTGACATTGTCACAATGGCACTGGGTTCTGCTGGATGCTAGGACACTGCATTGGCTCCACTGGGCTTGCACCCCATTACAGTTTCAACAGCAGAGATTCTCTGGTTTGACCTTAGTCCTGTTGGATTTGTACTGCCACAGTGGCATTAGTTCTGCTGGGCTTGCCCTCCCACCTTCAGTTTCTACTGCAGATATTCTCTGTGACTTTGATTCTGTCCTGCTGGGTTTCTATTGCCTTGTTTTTTGTTGGCTTTTCCCCCATGTCACATTCTTTGGAGGGCTGTAACTCAGACCCCATAAATCCAATCCTCACCAAACTTGGAGAGCAGGTAGAGGAGAGCAAGCCAGAGAACCTCTGCAAATATAGTTTCTCTAGCATGCCCAAGGGCCATTCTACTACATCACAAATCTCATTAACTGAACCAGTTCATTTAGCTCTTCAAACTTTGTGATGGTTCGCAGCACACAATCCAGGACATGCCATACAGAAATGAACCACATTTTTCTAGTTTGTGCCCATCCCTAGTCACTTCAGCTCAAAAAAAGATTAATTCTCATGGTTAGGGATATATCTCAATAGGGAAGCCTATCCAAACTTTTGTGCCCATGGAATAATAAAACAGTTCTCCAGATGATCGTAGAGTTATGAGTATTTTCAAAGATGAGAAGGACAAGAAGATATACAATCTTCATGAAAGCAGATTAAACTTAATAAATTGTGTTAATGAATAGTGCAATTACTTGCCTGTCTAGCAGAAACAGGCTAAGATGACATCTAAGGACAAGAGAAGCCCTAACTAATGAGAATGAAGGACCCAAACAAATTATCCTGCTTATATTCTGTCTAATTATCTACTAGGATTCCCTAGATCTTTTTCCTCCTCCAGCCATTATCTATATAGCCTTCAGCAACAACCTTTTTGTAAGAGCCATGGGAGAAAAGAATATGTCATGACTCAGTAAAACGAAATGGATTCAGGATGCCAGAGCTAAGGAGAGTACAGTGGCCCGTAGCATGGTTGACAATGCTATTTTGTGAAGAAGGAGGAGGAAGAGGAGATTGGATTGGTACCCTGCCCTTCACTACCTGAAGGAGTCTCAGAGCATTAGGGTTTGTAGAATCTTTCGGGATCAAGTGCCGTGTTCTACTGGAGAAAGTTTTCCTTCCAGACGTTTCGTTCTCAGTTGCGGAGAACATCCTCAGTGGCGTTGCAGCCAGAGCAGGCGCTCAGACCTTCTTGGCTGCTGTGCATTGAGTGGGGCGAGGGCTGCTGGAGAGCTGCTATTTCTAGGCTGGACGGGGTGTGATGAAAGGGCAATTAGTTTGTGGATGTGCCCATTGTTTGGTGGGGCTTCCTGGAAGGGTAGTGATAAGGAAACTGGCTGTTGAATGTGACCATTGTTCTGTGTTAATTGCTGGGAGGGTTGGAAGGGGTTTGAAGATAAGGAAGATGGTTGTTGACTGTGCTGATTGTTCTGTGGAATTTGCTGGTTGTTCTGAGACTTTCTGCAATTTATAGTCTGTAGGGTGTTTTGCAGAGCTGGGTACGAAGATTGGTGGATGAAAATGCCTTCTTCCTTTCTGTTAAAATTGTGCTGGTGTTTGTAAATCTCAATAGCTTCTCTGTTCAGGCGGGTATGATAATGTGAGACCGTAGAAAGGACTTCAGTTCTTTCAAAGTCTCAGAGCAGTTTACAGTCTCCTTTTCCTTCCCCACAACAGACACCCTGCGAGGTAGGTGGAGCTGAGAGAGCTCTCAGAGAGCTGCTCTTGAGAGAACAGCTCTACAAGAACTGTGGCTGACCCAAGGTCACTCCAGCAGCTGCATGTGGAGGAGGGGGGAATCAAACCCAGTTCTCCCAGATTAGGGTTCATGCACTTAACTACTACACCAAACTGTTTCTCTCTGTAGAGCCAGTTTGGTGTAGTGGTTAAGTATGCAGCCTCTTATCTGGGAGAACCAGGTTTGATTCCCCGCTCCTCCACTTGCAGCTGCTGGAATGGCCTTGGGTCAGCCACAGCTCTCATAGGAGTTGTCCTTGAAAGGGCAGCTTCTCTGTGAGAGCTCCCTCAGCCCCACCCACCTCATAGGGTGTCTGTTGTAGGGAGAGAAGATATAGGAGATTGTAAGCCACTCTGAGACTCTGATTCAAAGAGAAGGGCGGGGTATAAATCTGCAGTCTTCTTTTTCTAACTGTGCCTAGGGTGCCAGGTTTTATAGTTAGAATCTATTTCAACAGATGTATGAAGTAAATTCCCAGTCTGCAAATATTGCTGCACACATGGAAAAAATCCAGGTGGGTAGCCATTTTGAAAAAAATCCAGGTGGGTAGCTCTGAAGCAGGAGAACGAAATTCCAGTTGCACCTTTAAGACCCAACAAAATTTTATTCAGGTTACTTTATTAGTCTTAAAAGGCACCACTGAACTCAAACATGGAAAAATATTGGTTAACAAGGAAGAAAAGGAGTTGTAATTCCACTAACATGCAAGCTATGGAGCTACGATGCCTTGTAATTAATTAATACTATGCGTAAAATTTTTAAAAGCTCATACGAAGGGGAAACAGAAAACTAGGGATAAGCCTCATGAAACAAAACAAGCCATTTAAGGATACCTGCTTCAGATTACTCCCCAAAGATCTAGCTAATTCTGTACCTTTTATCTATGCAGGATCTGTACCTTCAATCGGATCAACAGAACTGGATCTACATGTTTTTTGAGGGGGGGCAAAATTAAAAAATGACGCCCCCTTATGGGCCATCTTATGGTCCCATAGACTACAATGGACTCCATACCAAATTTGGTGTCCCCCCCCCCCCTGTCAGTGCTTGGGGCAAGCACTCCACTCTGCCTCCCCCCTAGATCCGGGCCTGCTGATCAAGCAGGAATGGCCCTAGATTGTCTGGCACCCTAGGCAACGCTAACTTCTGGCAACCCAGAATTCACAGATTCACACTGTACTGATAATGTCACGGAGTCACGTGTGGGCACCCAATTTTGTACCCCCAGAAGACCAGCGCTCTAGGCAATTGCCTAGTTTGCCTAGTGGCAGAGCCGACCCTGTGATCAGGAGCATGGATTGGGTCACTCAGAAAATTATTTCTTGGGTAATTTGGCTGCTCAGTCTGCCCCTGCTCTCCTGCTTTTTTTTTTCTCCTCTTTAAGGGGGCAGCAACAGGAGAGAAGGGGATGGAATGGAGAGAGAGAGCTGGAGCTAGCTGGCTTTTTAGGAGAGCCAGTTTGGTGTAGTGGTTAAGTGTGCGGACTCTTCTCTGGGAGAACCGGGTTTGATTCCCCACTCCTCCACTTGCACCTGCTAGCATGGCCTTGGGTCAGCCATAGCCCTGGCAGAGGTTGTCCTTGAAAGAGCAGCTGCTGTGAGAGCCCTCTCCAGCCCCACCCACCCAGGGTGTCTGTTGTGGGGGAGGAAGGTAAAGGAGATTGTGAGCCGCTCTGAGACTCTTCGGAGTGGGGGGCGGGATATAAATCCAATATCTTCTTCTTCTTCTTTTAGTGTCCGGGAATTAGAAATACTTTCTAATTTAGTATAAGTACAGGGAGACAACATCATTTGGAGACTTGGCTTCCCTGCCTTCTCCCCCCTGGGTAATGAAACTGACTTCTTGTATCTCCCCAATTTTCCTCCCCCCATTAAACATTCTGTGAATCTGTATTTTTTTGGGGAGGGGGGGAGGAATGTCTCAGTTCAATGGAACTTATACCCAGGTAAGTAGTATTATTTTCATAGTAACAGAAAGCCAGGTCATGTGTTTTGTTGTTTTTGTTTTGGATAAGGGCACTCTGCTCTGGTTAGACCTCACCTAGAGTATTGTGTTCACTTTTGAGCACCACAATTTAAGAAAGATATAGACAAGTCCAGAGGAAAACAACAAAGATGGTGAGGGGTCTGGAGACCATGTCCTGTGAGGAAAGGCTGAAGGAGCTGGGTTTAGCTGGAAAGGAGACGACTGAGAGGTGATATGATCACCATCTTCAAATACTTGAAAGGCTGTCCTATAGAGGATGGTGCAGAATTGTTTTCTGTTGCCCCAGAAGGTCAGACCAGAACCATCAGGTTGAAATTAAATCAAAAGAGTTTTTGACTAAACGTTAGGAAGAACTTCCTGACAGAGCAGTTCCTCAGTGGAACAGGCTTTCTCAGAAGGTGGTGGGCTCGACTTCTTTGGAGGTTTCTAACCAGGCTAGATGGTCATCAGATAGCGATGCTGATTCTGTGGACTTAGGCAGAATTTAGGGTGGAGGTATGAACTTAGGAGGGGTTTGTGAGTTTCCTGCATTGTGCAGGGGGTTGCACTAGATGACCCTGGCAGTCCCTTCCAACTCTGATTTTATGAGCCTATAATTGGGCCCACATGAAATTTTTGCCAGGGGCTCATGGTAGCTCTCAGCAGCCTTGCCCAGAAGTGACGGCATTGTGTCAGGTGTTGCCCTAGCATTTCCCTAAAACTCTGTGGTTTTGATGAATGTTGGAGCACTGGTTGGATCCGGGCCCTTTTTTGTAGCAGGAACTCCTTTGCATATTAGGCCGCGCACCCCTGATGTAGCCAATCCTCCAAGAGCTTACAGGGCTCTTAGTACAGAGCCTACCATAAGCTCCAGGAGGATTGGCTACATCAGGGGAGGTGTGACCTAATATGTAAAGGAATCCCTGCTACAAAAAAAGCCCTGGGTTAGATGCAGTTGAGTGAATGCCAGAGCATTGCCTTTCCATGAGGATATTACTTCCGGGTCATTCCAGAAGTGGCACCACTGCATTTCCAGCAAAATTCTACCCCCCCACCCCCGATAATTCTTTTGGTTTCCAGACTTAGGCTGGTGGCAACCAGAGTTCCTTGTAAGCTGAGTTAGTGTGAGCTAGCTCACAGGTTTTTTTAAGCCTTTGGCCCACATATTTTGTTTCAGCTCAGGAAAAATGGCCCCAGAGCAAACTAATTTTTGCAGCAGCTCACAAGTGTAATGCATGTAGTTTGCAAAGTAGAATTTTTGCTCACAGGATTCCACAGCTTGCAGGGAGTATTGGTGGCACCCTGATGCCTATAGATGGCCATAGTCATAAGAGAAGCCATGTTGGATCAGGCCCATCGCCCATCCAGTCCAATTCTCTGTGTCACAGAAGAACATAAGTGAAGCCATGTTGGATCAGGCCAATGGCCCATCCAGTCCAACACTCTATGTCACATAAGAACATAAGAGAAGCCATGATGGATCAGGCCAATGGTCCATCCAGTCCAACACTCTGTGTCACATAAGAACATAAGAGAAGCCATGTTGGATTAGGCCAGTGGCCCATCCAGTCCAACACTCTGTGTCACAGAAGAACATAAGTGAAGCCATGTTGGATCAGACCAATGGCCCATCCAGTCCAACACCCTGTGTCACACAGTGGCCAAAAAAACCAGGTGCCATCAGGAGGTCCATCAGTGGAGCCAGGACACTAAAAGCCCTCCCACTGTGCCCCCCAAGCACCAAGAATACAGAGCATCACTGCCCCAGACAGAGAGTTCCATCAATATGCTGTGGCTAATAGCCACTGATGGACCTCTGCTCCATATTTTCATCCAATCCCCTTTTGAAACTGTCTGTGCTTGTAGTTGCCACCACCTCCTGTGGCAGTGAATTCCATGCGTTGAGCACCCTTTGGGTGAAGAAGTCTAGTGTCATGTGATAACCCTGCTTATGCAGCCTTGCTTTGAAAACACATTGGCTTTCCCACAGAGAAACAAAAAGGACCCAAATCCTCTGTGCCAGCTTGCGGTGTGTTGTTACTGCGTATAGGAATTAGCTCAGGGATGACGAGAGCACAGTCTATTACAACTTTTATGTTTGTGGCTCCAGCGTCAAGCGGAAGGGCCAAGGCAGGCACCCCAGGCAAAATTCCTCCCTACTAACACATTCTAGTTTAATTTACAGTTTCAACTGAAATGACACACAAGAAAAAGTGGGATAAAATTGGCCACGACTTTATTGGTTACAGCTGTAGTAAGCCTCAGCACAGCATGGGGTAAGGATCCCACTCATCGACTGACCCGCCTGCCAGTCGATGCTCTGCTGGTCACCTTGGGATGGCAGGTTAGGGATTCGACTAGGGCGGAAGTCCAGGGGTGGTCTCCCCGCCACCTGAGCGTGAGGGTAATCCCCCGGGTTCCATGTCCCCGGGCTGGGCACATCAGTCGCCCCTGGCACCAAGATCCCATAAGGGGATCCCCACACTCTGGAAGTGGGCACGTAGGCCGATTTTCCAGAGAACGGATCCAGCCCCTTGCTGATACCGCCAAGTTGTGACAAGAAAATCAAGAAGACAACCCATATGCAACCCCTAAAAACAAAACAACAACAACAACAAAACCACCTAAATAAAGGGCTGGGAGGGTGGGCCAAGCAATCCGATGGCCAAAGAGGGCAGGAGGAGGTGGGGCTGCGCCTAAGTAGCTGCTGGCCACCCATGCCCTCTGACCCACCCCAGAGACAGCTCATAGGGCCCGCATCAAGGTAGGGCGAGCCCCTGCTGCCTGTGCTTGGTCTGGCCCCGCCCCCTCCACCCGGCAAAAGGCTGCCTTTCCTCTTACACACACACACACACACACCCCATGGCACCACAAATGGGACCAGGGTTAAGTCCAGTTCCCGGCTTCTAATGGAAAGGAACTAATTTTCATCACAAAGGGCTCTGAAATAAAGCATGCTTGTTCCACAAAATACATTCCAAGGGACTGTAAATCTGGATATCAGTTTTACTTTGGCCCTTAATTGCCTCCTCCCTCCTCTGCGCTTCGGTTGAGTTTAGCAGAAGCAAAAGTTGGGATAATGACAAATAATTTGGCTTAGGAAAACAAATACAAGGGGGATCACATGAGAGAATGAGACGTAAAAGGCAATTAAGAAATGCTAATGTCCCTTCTTTCTCGATGGTGAATATCCAAACTCTTGTTGTACGAGTCCATCAAATGAGATCACGCAGAGTTCGTAAAATAACGACACAACATTGAGCTCTGTTGCTCTAGTGAATGCGTTGCAAGAGATTTCATACTGTATCGCTTTATTTACTTAGCTGTTGACTCGGTCATATTTTTATAAAATAGCAGGAGACAAATCGCATTGCCCGAGTGATCTAGCAGTACTCTATTTTTTATATCCATTGAACAATTTTCCTCTCCTTCATTTCATTAATCATTTACAACTGGCTGCAGCAAATCTACTAAGTCAGTCAGCATCCTCCGAAAAAAAGAGATACGACTGGTGTGCATGTATGCTTGTCTGTTGTGCGCAGATCTGTGTTAGGGTTCCCAATCCCCAGCTGGGGGCAGGGGATTTCATGGTCTGGAGGCCGTTCCCCCTGCTTCAGGGTCATTAGAAAGCGGGGGTGGGGGGGAATATGTTCCCTATGGAGACCGATTCCCATAGGGTATAATGGAGAATTAATCTGTGGGTATCTGGGACTCTCGGGGGACTATCTTTTGCCGTAGATGCACCAAGTTTGCAGCATTGCATTCACTGCCCCTCCTCAAAGCACTCTCCAAGTTTCAAATAGATTTGACCAGGGGGTCCAGTTCTATGAGCCTCAAAAGAAGGTGCCCCTATCCTTCATTATTTCCAATGGAGGAAAGGCATTTAAAAGCAGTCCCTTTAAATGTGATGGCCAGAACTCCCTTTGGAGTTCAGTTATGTCACAACTTTGCTCCTGGCTCCACCCCCAAAGTCTCCTGGCTCCACCCCCAAAGTCCCCAGATATTTCTTGAATTGGCCTCGGCAACCCTAATCTGTGTAGTCAGCTTGTACTTTTTTGGGAGGGGAGGTACTTTCCAAAATTCTTAGCACACTCTAGGTGTTCAAGAAGTGCAAATGTAGGGGGTATCAGGATGCCTGGTTCATATAGCTGAGTCTGCCTGATACTGAGTGCAGTAAATCAACATCCCAAGAGAAGTATATTGCAAAAAAATGTAAATCTACATGTATTCAAGCAGATTCAGTTCACATTCAGGTTGCAGTTGAAAGGAGAGAAAGAAGCCTTTCCCTATCACAAATGGCTACCTTATCTGGTATCGTGTCTGTGGGAGTGTAAGGGTATCGCCTCTAGAGGAGAGACCTGCAGAGACATGTTTCTCCACAGAAGGCCATATGAAGAGAGTGAGAGGACAAAGAGAAAGAGGAAGGGTTAAAGGGCAACCCATTCAAGAAGGTAATACCTCTACACAGGGGTGGAATTCTAGCAGGAGCTCCTTTGCATATTAGGCCACACACCCCTGATGTAGCCAATCCTCCAAGAGCTTACAGTAGACCCTGGAGCAAGAGCTCTGTAAGCTCTTGGAGGATTGGCTATATTAGGGGGTGTGGCCTAATATACAAAGGAGCTCCTACTAGAATTCCACCCCTGCCTCTACACAGAGTGATGTAGCGCCTCCCTATGTCCAGGCATGCTGAGTCACTCACTCCCAGTGATGGAATTCTAGCAGGAGTTCCTTTGCATGTTAGGCCACGCCCCCCTAATGTAGCCAATCCTCCAAGAACTTACAGGGCTCTTTTTTGTAAACTCTTGGAGGATTGGCTACATCAGGGGTGTGTGGCCTAATATGCAAACGAGCTCCTGCTAGAATTCCACCCCTGCTCACTCCAGTGCGGGGAACCTGCAACCTTTTCGCATGCGCAGTGAAATCCAGTGGGTTCATTTTTGTTTCATTGCTCAAGTACAAACTGTGGAATGGTGCTAACTTGACAGAGTTTTGAGGCAAATCATTAGGGCTCTGCAGGATATTCTGAAGTGAATAAATATTTGGGGAAGATTATATCAGTTTCCCTGGGTCTTTAGTTGCAGCGTGGACAGTTTGACCCATGCCGTGCATGGCTTTTTTTGTAGCAGGAGCTCCTCTGCATATTAGGCCACGCCCCCCTGATGTAGCCAATCATCTAAGAGCATACAGGGCTCTTAGTACAGGGCCTACTGTAATCTCCAGAAGGATTGGCTACATCAGGGGGCGTGGCCTTATTACGCAGAGGAGCTCCTGCGACAAAAAGAGCCCTGCGTAGGTGTAGAGTTTTCATTTGTTTGTTTTTCACATCGTTCAGCAGATGTAGAAAGACACGCACATAAAAGTGAGATCTACATATAAATTCAAGAACACTATTTTTAAAATATATATATATATATATATATATATATATATATATATATATATATATATAACATTGTTTTAATAAGATCATTCTGTTTTCATCTTCCTGGGAAGGATTGTTTATGTTGTCTGGAAACAAAAACATCCATAACGAACAAATGGAGAAGTCTTGATTTTTGTCTTCTCTGCAGGGAATGCCAAGCATACGGCTGATTGAGGAACAAGAAACTTGGTGAGCGATATACAATTGTATGCCTCCGGCAGAGCAGAGGACACAATCCGGGCTTGGTCATAGCCTCAGGCCCTTGTGCCTTTTTTCATTGGTAGCTGGGGGGTGCTGACACATTATCTGCAGCTGCTGCAAAACCTGCACTGTTACAAGACGCTGGTGGTATCTGTGTCTGCTGCGTTGGGCTCCCACTTATATAAGCATGGCCCCATAGCTTTGGCTATGGTTCTGATTCCTTGCCCCTCCTCCATAAAAGAAGAAGAAGAAGAAGATGAAGATGATGATGATGGATTTATATCCTGCCCTTCACTCTGAACCTCAGAGACTCAGAGCAGCTTACAGTTTCCTCTACCTTCCTCCCCCACAACCGTCAGCCTGTGAGGTAGGTGGGGCTGAGAGTCGGTTTGGTGTAGTGGTTAAGTGCGAAGACTCTTATGTGGGAGAACCAGGTTTGATTTCCCCACTCCTCCACTTACAGCTGCTGGAATGGCCTTGGGTTAGCCATAGCTATCGCAGGAGTTGTCCTTGAAAAGACAGCTTCTGTGAGAGCTCTCTCAGCCCCACCTCCTCACAGAGTGTCTGTTGTGGGGGGGAGAAGATATAGGAGATTGTAAGCCACTCTGAGTCTCTGATTCAGAGAGAAGGGTGGGGTATAAATCTTCTTCTGAGAGAGAGAGCTCTCCCAGAAGCTGCTCTTTCAAGGACAACTCCTGCCAGAGCTAGGGCTGACCCAAGGCCATTCCAGCGGCTGCAAGTGGAGGAGTGGGGAATGAAACCTGGTTCTCCCATATAAATAGGCTTCCCAAATCCCCCGCCTGGGCGGGGGACCCCTGATTTGGAGCCTCCTCCCCCCACTCACCCAAAATCCAGAAAGCGGGGGGGGGGGGAATGGCGGCCCTTCCCACGCAGCCTAGATCCCAACAGCTTCTCCTCTCCCCTTCCCACCGATCCCCGATGCTTCTCCTCCTCCCTTCCCTTCCCTTCTCACCTTGGATCGCAGCAGCTTCTCCTTGCCCCTCCCCTTCCCACTCAGCTCTATCGCAGCAGCCAGAGCTTTCCCAGGCTGCTTCATGCCCCGCCCCAAAGGACCATGTGCCTTTGCACCTCCGGAGGTGGTGAAAGGCTTCAACTTTCTGTGTCTGTGTCTGTGTTGCTATGAAGAAGCTGGCTGGTGAGTAGAGAGGCCAATTCCCTTCATCAAATTTGCGAGAAGGGGAGGGGGGTGTGGAGAAGAGGGAAACATCTTCATTATTCCCTATGTGGAGATCATTTCTCATAGGGTATAATGGGGAATTGATCTGGAGGTTTCGGGGGCTCTGGGGGAGCTATTTTTTGAGGTAGAGGCACCAAATTTTCAGTATAGTATCTAGTGCCTCTCCCCAAAGTACCCCCCAAGTTTCAAAACGATTGGACCAGGGGGTCCAATTCTATGAGCCCCCAAAGAAGGTGCCCCTATCCATCATTTCCTATGGAAGGAAGACATTTTAAAAAGTGTGCTGTCCCTTTAAATGTGATGGCCAGAACTCCCTTGGAGTTCAGTTATGCTTGTCACACCCTTGTTCCTGGCTCCACCCCCAATGTCTCCTGGCTCCACCCCCAAAGTCTCCTGGCGCCACCCCCTAAGTCCCCAGATATTTCTTGAATTGGACTTGGCAACCCTACAGATAAGCGCCCACACAATCACTACACCACATATTAGGCATCTGTCTCCTCGATTTTTGGTAGGAAAGTTTTGTAAATGGTCTAGCTGGGGTGCACAGGGACTCAACGCAATGATGTCAGCATCCCCATGGGCCTCCCGACGTCCCTTTGCTCACTTCCGCCCGGTCCCATTGCCTTGCCAAGCCACCGGACCCCCGAAGGCTGTGGGTTCCAGACAATTAGCAAACAAACAGTAACCACTTCAATAGCTTTAGTGTTACTTATGCTCCCATCTTTTATGTACTGCCAGAAGTTGTACATATCCTTGCCTCGCTCAACACATGTTCTGTCTGTAGGAAACTGAGCGTTCCCCAAGCGCACGCCGTTGGGTGTAATCACCCAGGAGGTTTGGCATGACCTAGCCACGCCTCTCATCTGGATGAAAGAGGCTCGTCACACATGCACATATGCAGGGCTCTTTTTCTAGCAGGAGTTCCTCTGCATATTGGGCCACGCCCCCCCTGATGTAGCCAATCCGCCTGTAGGCCCTGTACTAAGACTCCTCCTGGAGGATTGGCTACATCAGGGGGGCGTGGCCCAATATGCAGAGGAGCTCCTGCTAGAAAAAGACACCTGCACATGTGGCTTCCAAGCCACACCTTGCCCCCATCTCTAGACGCCTCCTTTTCAGATTAAATAGCCACCGGAAGCTTCCCCCTGAGTCGCATCTAGGTCACATATTTGGTTGCTGTCTGATAGCCTCAGCGCGACTCATAAATGGAAGAGCAGTGTGATCTCCCTAAGCTGTTTCCAGTGCATTGGGGTGGGGGGGATGTGTGTCCCCTCAACCCCACTCCAAAAGGTAGAAAGGCAGCTAATAAACGTTTTAAATAAGAAGTAAATTTTAAGAAAATAATATAAAAAGCACCATGAGCCCTTCTCTTGATGCTCCATACTTTGAAGTAAGAGAGCAAGTTTGGTGTAGTGCTTCAGTGTGCGCGGGGCCGGCCGGTGGGCACATAGCATCCCAGGCAGGCTCCGTAGCTGCCGCCCCCATCCTCTCCCCCCCACTGCCCCCTCCCGCCACCCCCGCCCTCCTCTCCTTTGTGGCACTGCAAGCCAGCACCGCGCTCCGTCACCACCCACTGCCCCGTCCCCCCCAGCTGAGTCAAGCCGCTCCTTACCAGCTTCAACGCGGCTGGCGCAGCTTTTAATGCTTTGAAGGGCCCACAGAGGAGAGTTCGCTCCCTCTCCTTCCCGGAAGTGAGGGGGAGTGAAGTCTCTTCTTGCAGGCCCATTAAAGCATTAAAAGCCGCGCCAGCCATGTTGAAGCTGGTAAGGAGTGGCTTCAGCTCGACTGGGTGGGGACAGGGCGATGGAGCGTGGCACTGGCTTGTAGCTGTCTGCTGCCCACCGCTCGCTGTCTGCTGTCCGCTGATCGCTGCCTGCCGCCCACCGCCGCTGCCCACTGCCCGCCACCGCAGGGGGAAGAGGAAGGCAGGCAAACTAGGCGTTTGCAATGGGCACGGGGGGGGGGGAGAGAGAGAGCCCAATTCGGCACCCCCAACCTCCTGGCACCCTAGGCAACTGCCTAGTTTGCTTAGTGGGTGAGCCGGCCCTAAGTGTGTGGACTCTTATCTGGGAGAACCAGGTTTGATTCCCCACTCCTTCACTTGCACCTGCTGGAATGGCCTGGGGTCAGCCATAGCTCTGGCAGAGGTTGTCCTTGAAAGGGCAGCTGCTGTGAGAGCCCTCTCCAGCCCCACCCACCTCACAGGGTGTCTGTTGTGCGGGAGGAAGGTAAAGGAGATTGTGAGCTGCTCTGAGATTCTGAGATTCAGAGTGGAGAGCAGGATATAAATCCAATATCATCATCAAAGGATCGATGGTTGGCAACTTGAAAGAGATTCCTTTCTACGGCGGCACCACCCCTCAGGAACACCCTGCCCCTTGGTGCCCGCGCTGTTGCCATTTATGCGCCAAGGAAAGACTGCTTTCTTGGCATGTGCTTTTGCTTCTTTTTGCCTTTGTTGCTGCCACTTTTAGTACTTGCTGATTGGTTGGTTTTGGTTGATTTGCTTTTGCTTATATTGTGTTGGATCCAACCAGTTTTTCTGCAGGTGGAAAAGGAAGGAAGGGGCTCCATTTACCTCCAAAAAGGCTATCATGGGCATAATTGGGCCTTCATGGATAAAACCCATATAGGCCAGGGGCTGTAGTAAAGAAGGGAATTTGGTGAGAATGAATGGGGAAAACTGGCTGGATCCAACCCAATGGCCCTGTTCAGACGCACAGTATAATCAGAGTTCGCTGCTGTTTCCTTCTGGATTTAAAGTGGCTGATCAGACAGCAACATCTGCCTCCCAGTATTCTCATGGTAGCCCCCCCCCCCCAATCCTTCTTGGAACCAGATTATTTTGTTACCTGCTCCTTTGTGGTGTTTTTTGAGTTCTCCGGTTTCACCTCGTAGTTTTCTCCGTCTGGATAGTTCTGCTGCAATATTAACCAACTTCCGGGTGTCTCAAGGCCGTCCCAGAGCAAAAGGAGCCTCAGACATCCGGTATATGATCACCATTTTCTTTTTTACTACTTAGAGATATGCGCATAACCACATAATGTTTTAACCTATGCGCATAATGCGTGCATGTGCATAATAGTGGAGGGAAAAAAGAGATCCATGGTGTCGTCGTGTGGACGGCAGAAGACGGTTTCGCCGCGGAGTGATTTGCATCACAGTATGGCAGTCTGATCGGTAATATCCAGAACAAAGACATTCGGAACAGAACCGGGTCAGTTTAACACGGACTCAACGCGCTGTGTGAACAGGGCCATTGTTTGTTTTAATTGTAAGCTGCTTCACATATCAGGAATAAGATAACATAAGTGCTGCTCAACATACCAGGCTATGTGCTGTCACTTGGGACATTTCCACTGACATGCTGCCAAGCTAGGGTTCCGCATGCCTTCAGGGTGTGAGAGGACCTCTGCCACTAGTGCGCATTGCCTGCTGGCATTCCAGAAGCGGGTGGGAGAAAAATAAATTAAAGATTTGTCAGTTGAAGCATGATGTCATTTGGGAGGGGACCCAGAAGTGGCCCCGTGCCTCTCTAGGAATCACTGGTAACACCTAGAGAGGGCTGAGTTGTTTCCAAGGAAAACATGTTCCCCAGAGAGTACTGAGATCGGGAATGCAAAACCTCCTTGTTGTCCCCGGGCCAAAGGAAGCCCGTTTGAAATCTACGAGGGATAGGGCCTTTTCCATAATGGCTCCTTCTTGGTGGAACCAGCTGCCGGAAGAGGTAAGGGCCCTGCGGGACCTTGCTCAATTCCGCAGGGCCTGTAAGACAACCCTCTTCCGGCAGGCTTACAACTAACTGGCACTGAAATCTGAAATCGAGCATAGTTTTATAAGACTGTAGAATGTTTTAATGCTTTTATATGTAAACTGTTTGAGTGGTTTAATTTTAATTATGTAAATTATATGAAATGTTTAAACTTTTATGTGTGATGTTAGATTTTATATGTTGTAAGCCGCCCTGAGCCACCTGGTGGGAAGGGCGGGATATAAATTACAAATAAATAAATAAATTAAATAAATAAAAGTAACATCAGTCCTGTCTATGAATCACCCAAAACTCTATGTGTTTACCATAGAGTTTCCAGCAGTTCCTAGAGAGACCTGATGTCACTTCTGGGTTTTCTTGGAAGTGATATCACGACTCTAAGCTGTGGAGTCTTCTGAGCAAAAATTCTGCTTTGTGAGCTACTGGCCTTAAAGTTGCGAGCTCCTGCATACATAAGTTTGCTCGGGGCCCATTTTTCCTGAGCGAAGACAAAAAATGTGTGAGCCGAAGGCTTAAAAACTGTGAGCTAGCTCACACTAACTCAGCTTAGAGGGAACACTGCTCACAACCATCACCAGCGGCTATCCCCACGTCCAGGCTCCTTCTGGTTGCCAGGCTGAGCCTATGCCAACTGTAGTGCCAGGGTTAAGTTTTAAGCTGACCTAAGTTATACAGGATTTCTCACCTTCTGTTGTAAGGCCCAGGGTGGAGCCACCAGCTGCAAAGTATCAGACCTTGACTGCCAATTAGAGGCTGGTGGGCTAGTAAAAGAGGAGATTTTCCCTCCTAGTTTTAGTCTTCTGACAACTTGCTTAGACAAGGAGCTGTGGTGACCGGAGGGCCAGTAATAGTATTATCGGGAACCCTGGTGGATTTGGCCGGACCGTCCCAGAAGGGAGTGCCTGTGGAACTCTGAACCTTTTTTGCTCTCTACAATCGGCCTGAGGGTCAAGGTAACTAGACAGCTTGGAAAGCTTTTTGTTATGTTGTTACACGGTGTTGGGGAAATGCCTGTATTCTTGGAATACATTTTTGTTTAACCTTTTGTTTGGTGTCAGTGGCTTGCCAAGGGACCAGTGCCTTTCGGCCCTAAGAAGAAGGTCTGAATGCCATAAGCATCTCTTTGGCTATCTGAAGATTGTTGATCCTTCAGGGGAAACAGGGAAGATTGGGCCCTGCTAAAATACCGATCTGGTGGCAGCAACCCTGGCAGAAGGTGGAAGAGCTTTGCCTCCCCCTTGATATTAGACTTAAAGTGCCCTGGTAGTAAGTTCCTAAACTGGCCTCCTCACAGGCAGCTGGGAGATAGCTAGAGGCTCTACTGGGTACCACACCAACCCTATGCCATGTCTCTTCATTTCTATCCACCTGAAGGGGGCAGGAGCTAATACTAAGCATTGCTGAGGACTGCATAGATTTCAAACTGAGCCAAGCGTGATGAACTGGCGCAGTATCCGCTGCAAGCAGTGACTCTGGGTCCCAAAGTAGTGACTGTGTCTATTAGCTCTTTGTGTTGGGAGCTTTCTCTTTTCATTATGTTTGAATATCGTAACGGAGATTGATTATCCTAAAGTGGGTTGAGGTTGATGAGATTACTCTGACACACAGAACAAATGTCGAGTCAGAGAAAGGGGATGAAAAATTGGATTGATAAAGTCGGATTGGTAGCTTGTTGCGGCAGTAATTGAAGTGCCTTGTTGCGCCGTATTGTGATGGGCTCGGATAAAATATGGGCACTTTCGTCGACATCACACTTTTGAACAATAACACACTTTAAAAAAAAAAGGAGGGGAGGGAACTCCTTTATTCCACTATTTGTTAACGACACGTTCTAGTCTTGGCTGTCAATGTACCGTAGATTCGGAGAAACTAGAATCAAAATAAAATCATTCCTCATGGTGTTGTGACAGCAGGTAGAAGGCTGTCTCACTCCCCCTTCAGAAAAGCTAGATGTATCATCTGTATGCGTTCTGTCTATTTTGGTCTTTTGTGCACGTGAAAATGTTCCACAGAAACGTCTGAGCATTTTCAAATGCCAATCTTGATACACTTGGCGAGAGTGAAAAGAAAGGGAGTAGCGGGTTCCCATTTGGGCTGTCTCATTAATCCCTCTGTAGAGCCGGCAAAGTGAAAACTACTGATTTTGAAGAATGAGTTTGGGCAAAAAGTGCTTTTGAGGTCACCCGTTTCCAGAAGTTCAAATGGATTGAGGTCTGAGCAGCAGCAGTTCTGACAAATTAATCAACTCTGTTCACAACTTGGACCATGTTCTGTTTCAGCTTGGAGTGCAAAAGTCCTTAATTCTCAGTCCCAGGGTCATGGGCATTATTTTATATATATTCTTTATAAATTAACATACCAGGCCCGTTTATGTCATCCTGCATGAATTACAGCAGAGAGGAATCCATGGCAGATGGGTGTTTAATACCAGGAATCTGAGTCAGCAATTTCCAACTGAGACCCCTTTCGGTGAGCCTTATAGGCTACATAGTGGAGGAACTATACGTGCGCTGCAACGCAAAAGTCTTAGCTATTAGCTCTTGCTAGCCTGGCTAGAAATGCTTCTAAATAATAAGAAGTAAAGACCAGAGTTATACCCCACCCTTCACTACTCCAAGGAGTCTCAGAGCGGCTTAAAACCTCCCTTCCATTCCCCTCGCTACAACAGACACCCTGTGAGTTAAGTGGGTCTGAGAGAGCTCTGACAGAAACGGCTCTTGAGGGGAACAGCTCTGTGAGAACTTGTGACTGACTCAAGGTCGCATCAGCAGGTGCGTGTGGAGGAGTGGGGAATCAAACCCGGTTCTCTCAGATAAGAGTCCATGCACTGAACCACTACACCAAACTGGCTCATTTGTTTATACAGGTAACAACATAGTTGAGATTTCACTTGCATGGATAATGCTCTAGTTTAGGTTTTGCCAATTTAGGCTGCTTACTTTGGCCACATTAGGGTTGCCAGGCCTCCCACTATGGCGGGAGACCTCCAGAAGGCTGCTGTTTTTTAAAAATAAAAACACTGCCATCCTTTGTGCTGGTAGGTCATTTTTGGCTACAACTGAACATGAGTAGCTCTAGGAATTGTTGGGAGCTTTATGATTTTACCATAGAGCTTCTGGCAATTCCTAGAGCGTCCCCACTGTCACTTCCAGGTTGTACCCAGATGTGATTTACCGACACATGTGATATGCTGTCATACCTCACCCCATATCCCCACCCCTCCCATTAATACACTTTCCTCTCAACCCTGGTTATCTAATCAAACAATCTTCGGCTATCCACCTGTCGAATGGTGTCTAGACTATGGCCACAGGAGCTCCCAGATAGGGTTGCCAAGTCCAATTCAAGAAATATCTGGGGACTTTGGGGGTGGAGCCAGGAGACTTTGGGGGTGGAGCCAGGAGACTTTGGGGTGGAGCCAGGGGACTTTGGGAGTGGAGCCAAGATCAAGGCTGCGACAAGCATAATTGAACTCCAAAGGGAGTTTTGGCCATCACATTTCAAGGGACTGCACATCTTTTAAATGTCTTCCTTCCATAGGAAATAATGAAGGATAGGGGCACCTTCTTTGGGGGCTCATAGAATTGGACCCCATGGTCCAATCTTTTTGAAACTTAGGGAGTATTTTGAGGAGAGCCACTGGATACTATACTGAAAATCTGGTGCCTCTACCTCAGAAAACAGGGCCTCCAGAGCCCCAGATACCTGTGGATAAATTCTCCATTATTTTCTATGGGAATAAGTCTCCATAGGGAAGCATGAGTACCCAGCAGACATTTCCCTCCCCTCCCCACACTTTCTGATGATCCTGAAGCGGGGGGAGGGCCTCCAAACCAGAGGATCCCCTGCCCCCACCTGGGGATTGGCAACCCTACTCCCAGACAATACTACCTTCACATCTGCCAAGTATTTCAGCATGGCCCACCCTATAACCCAGTACTAATAATCAGCTAGAGTAGGGCTTTTTGTTGTAGCAGGAACTCCTTTGCATATTAGGCCACACGCCCCTGTTACAGCCAATCCTCTTGAAGCTTAAAGTAGGCCCTTTACAAAGAGCCCTATAAGCTCCTGGAGGATTGGCTGCATCAGGGGTGTGTGGCCTAATATGCAAAGGAGTCCCTGCTACAAAAAAAAGCCCTGAGCTAGAGTAATTTGGCTGCTTCACTTCAGGTTACGCCCCCTTTGGTCCTGGTTTTGTGCCCCGTTTTCCCCTCATTGTACAACCTATATTCCAGAATTCATGCCAGACTCAAGGCAAAATAGAGCTGTGCTTTTTTGCCTAGAGACCAGATGCCTGTCTTGCATGCACGCACACACGTGTAGGTCCTCAGGCTCCTCCCACAATCTCTCCTGTGGAAGGAGGTGCCCTATTGAATGCAGCAGACTCACCTGTACCATCGGAAACTTGGCCATCATCCCAGGCCGGGTGGCTGACCAGTGAAGGCTCTGCAGTCTGTCGTCGGATGAATCCTTTAAGCCAGCCCTTTCTGTCGTCCTTTTTTCTTTACCCCGGGGGCTGTTAAGACATCCATAAGGTGTAAGACTGATGAGTGCAACCAGTCTGAAACCCAAAGCAATCTTTTCATCAAGTGTGAAAAGAGGGAAACACTGTAACTGATGTCTCCATTGGAGAGATGATCTGGTAGACAGCTGTCTGTAAATGTCAATTCATCCAGAATGTGGAAGCCAGGCTGTTGTCAGAGGCAGTTATAGGGATCATATCAAGCCGGCGCTGAAAGATCTGCATTGACTACTCATCTGTTTTGGTCAGGGGAGGAATTCTAGCAGGAGCTCCTTTGCATATTAGGCCACACACCCCAACGTAGCCAATCCTCCAAGAGCTTACAAGGCTCTTTTTCGTAAGCTCCAGGAGGATTGGCTACATCAAGGGGCGTGTGGCCTAATATGCAAAGGAGCTCCTGCTAGAATTCCACCCCTGGTTTTGGCACACAATTCAAAGTTCTGGTTCTTACCTTTAAGGCCCTAAATACCATGGAGACTAGATACTTGAAGAGCCATGTTCTACCATCCGTTCCAATCCACCAGTTAAGATCTCTGATTTTATTCATTCTCTTTCTTTATATTATTAGTCATTCCTCACTTTGTATTAAGGCTAAAACTTACTCTTTTTTTTTTTAGCTATGCTTTTAATTAAGGGTTTTTTATCTTACCAGGGTGTTTCTTAATGGGTCTGCTTCAGTTTTATGAATAATGTTTATGCTGTTTATGTCCTGTAGCTTGACTGTTTATTTTTATATTGTTACATTATTTTAATTCAGGGGTGGCCAAACACGCTTAACACAAGAGCCACACAGAATAAACATCACATGTTTGAGAGCTGCAAGGCATGAATGACAGATGTTTGAGGGAAGGAAGGAAGGAAGGAAGGAAGGAAGGAAGGAAGGAAGGAAGGAAGGAAGGAAGGAAGGAAGGAAGGAAGGAAGGAAGGAAGGAAGGAAGGAAGGAAGGAAGGAAATAGATGGGGAAGGGAGGAAGGAGAGAGAGGTTGAAAGAAAGCAACTTTAACTTTGAATGCATTTTCCAAGCCTCTACCTGACTGGGCTTGGAGAGTAGATTTAAAGAGTGAAATGCCTTCTCCAAGTCGGCCAACTGGGCAGTGGGGGCTTCAAGAGTCATAGGGCGTTTTCGCACTTAGCGTTTGCTACCGATATTCTGCGGAGCAATTATGTCCGGACCATTTCCCTCGTTTTCGCACTATTGTCTCTTTTGCGGAGTCACTTTCCATGAAGCCCCGGCTCAAATCGTTTTCGCACTGGCATCAACTTGACTTTTGGGACTTTTGGGGAGCACCACGAACGGCTGATGATTGGCCAGGCCAGCTGCGTACATGATTTGAATTGCACGCCCCAAGGGGATGGATGGAGTGGGAGGACTGAAAGGAAGAGGGTGCCGCCCACAAAGCAGTCGATGCGGGATGGGATGAATTTCCCACAACAAACTCCGCGGAGTGGATCCGGTGTGGATCCGCAGGTTTTAGGAAACTCCGCTAACATGCGCATCCAGATACTGCGGGGTGAAACTGCTGAAGCCCCAGATCAAACCATGACCGCGGAGCAACATGTGCAAAATCAAGCAAAAGATCTGGAGGTAAATGGGATGCCACCCCGGAGTAAACGCTAATGCGAAAACGCCCATATAGTTTGTGTGAAGGAGCCACATGGGCTCTCAAGCCACAGTTTGGCCACCTTTGTTTTAATTGTAAGATGTTTTGAGTGGGTCTCTGAAGAGGTGTCATGGGAATATCCTAAATAAATTGATTAATAAATAAAAGACAACCAATGTCTGTCCAGCAGGATTTGTGCATGAGAATGTTACAAATATAGCAGCAAACTTGAGTTCCGAAACAAAAACAAAAAACCAAAACTCAAAACCTATAAAGCTCTATTTCCCAGTTAGGATTTTGTTCAAATCATGCATATAACACTCACAGCTAAATAGGTATGATTGTCTTTATTTAACAGCAAGTGGATAATCATTGCGTGCCAGGGCATTTAGGCCATGAGTAGTTAAGCTATTTGTGCCAATTGTGTCTAGGCCAAACTTTTGAATTACACAGTACTTTGCATCCTGTCGCTTTGCTTTGTGCAAAGAAATACGTTTCACTAGCAAATGGTGGGGCTTGTGGGGCTCTCGTGCAACAGGATTTGTGCTTTCGCTGCTTTGAACTCATCCTCGTTCTTTATAATACCGCTCATTCTTCCCTTTGTACTAAGGGCATGTAGCAGCATCAGAGAATCACTGCGGCAAACCTGCAGATGGAATATTCCAAGAAAAATCACTGCCCATTTGTCTTAGAAAAGAGAACAAACAGGACAAACTGGGGAATCATTGCTGTGTGCTGTAATTGTGCCAGCCTTCGTCCTAACTATCAAAAGCATTCTTGCCACATATTTTTTTGATGCTACAAAAATCCCAGTAATGTGGTAGATCAAGAGTGTTCATGCCTAAATGTGACAAATTAGAGGGGCAGGGGGAGAGAGATTTAGCCTTATCTAAAATAAAAGCAGTCTTCTAGCCCTTGTGATTGCTGACATAAATGCCAAATATTCGAGCAACTTTTCAGAAACCAACTAGAAGAACTTTGGGAAGCTCAACTGGTATTGGTTTATATGGTTGGTGCATTGACCCCAGCCCTTCTGGGAGCTTGTTATCTCTCCTTCCATGCTCCTTAGGGTTCCCAAGCCTCTCTACGGCTGCAGCGGGGGACTTCTCATGTGCATGCTTTGCTCACGCATGGCACAATGACATCACCCTGAAGCGATGGCATCACGCCGGGCATGCCACACAGGGGTGCTCTAGGAATCATGATAAAACTCTATGGTACCATAGAATTTTATCGAGATTCCTAGAGTGTCCCCCATGCGACGTGCCCGGCGGGATGACGTCACTTCTGGATGATGCCATCGCAATGCGTATGCCAGGTGGTGACAGGACTCTTCAGGGGCAGGGATCTCCCTGCTGGCGGGTTGGGGGGGCCCAAAAAAGGGTGATCCCTTGCCCCCGGCAGGAGCTTGGCAGCCCTAATGCTCCTGCTGCCCCTTTTACTGAACCCTTCATTTTCCTCTGGCAGACAATTTGACCCATTCGTAAAATAATCCAGGTATTATAGCCATAATTACTTGGACGAATTATATCGGTTTATGCCAATGTCCATGGTTTGTATGATTTATTCTGATTCAATATATAAGTTTGCTTGGAGCAAAATCATGGCATGGGGCAGATTCAGCCTTTTAAAAACTCCCCTGTTTCCCTGTGCTGTATTCCATGTGCCAAAACACCCAAGGGAAAGAAGGTTAGTTACTCTTACCCCATACAAGCACATAGGCCATGTTCCATCAATCCGCGATTGTATCTAAAGAAGTGAGCAGTCGCAGGGCTCTTTTTTTCTAGCAGGAGCTCCTTTGCATATTAGGCCACACACTCCTGCTGTAGCCAATCCTCCAAGAACTTACAAGGCTCTTAGTACAGTGCCTACTGTGAGCTCCAGGAGGATCGGTTACACCAGGAGTCATGGCCTAATATGCAGAGGAGCTCCTGCTAGAAAAAGAGCCCTGGAGCAGTGACTCACGGAACCTCACACTCTGCCACAGTTTTTTTTTAAGTCTTTAAGGTGCTACTGGTTGCTTGCAGCTTTCTACTGCTTCGGATAGTCTGCGATAGTTTTATCTGTGAACAGGGTAGATGCAGGCCAATCATCTGACCTCTTTGATGCCTCCAGATAGATCCATCATCTTTCATGCTGTCTGAGTCACTGGACTGAGACGGATTCTTTACACGGCAGGCGCAGTGAGAGATAACCAGGAAAGATTCAGCAACAGGCATGAAGAACTGCAAACTTGCCAATCAGTATCCTCTAAGAAAAGGGATCGGAGCAAAATGAAAACTTCACACCATCAAAGCCTTAGTAGATGTGGCCTGCACATGTGACCACTGACATATGGCAAGCTTATAGCCCTATGCCCAGTTTTGTGCACCTAAACCAAATGATGCTTAGATACGCATCACTGGGCTCCACTCTACAGCTTTGCAACCTTCTCCCAATAGGGTTACCAGATCTGGGCTGGGAAATTCCTGAGGATTTGGGGGTGCAGTCTGAGGAGGGTGGAGTTTAAGGAGGAGAGGGACTTCAATGGGGCATAATGCCATAGAGGTCACCTTCCAAAGTGGACATTTTCTCCAGGTGAACTGATCTCCTTCACCTATAATTTGTAAACCTGGAGGTTGGCAGCCCTCACTCCAAAAACATGCACAGGAAGGAGGATCACATACATTCCAGTATGACTTACATTGTCATCTTCTGCCTATTTACTTGCAAGTCACCAGTATTCAGGGATAGAATTCTAACAAGAGCTCTCCTTTGCTTATTAGGCCACACACCCCTGATGTAGCCAATCCTCCAAGAGCTTACAAAAAAGATCCTTGTAAACTCTTGGAGGATTGGCTACATCAGGGGTGTGTGGCCAAATATGCAAAGGAGCTTCTGCTAGAATTTCACCCCTGGTGATACTGAAAGAATCCAGTGGGGTTTGCTTGGGTTAGATTCATAGAGTTGAAAGGGATCTCTAGGGTTGTCTAGTCCACCCCCTGAACAATGCAGGAAATTCGTAAATACCTCCTTCACAGGATCAGCATTGCTGTCAGATGGCCATCTAGCCTCTATTTAAAAACCTCCAAAGAAGGAGAGCACACCACCTCCAGAGGTGTGTTCCACTGAGGAACTGCTCTGTCAGGAAGTTCTTCATAATGCTCAGTTGAAAATTCTTCTGATCTAATTTCAACCTGTTGGTTCTGGCCCAACCTTCTGGGGCCATAGAAAACAACTCTATATGACAGCCTTTCAAATACTTGAGGATGGTGATCATATCACCTCTCAGTTGTCTCCTCTCCAGGCTAACATACCCAGTGCCTTAATCCTGTTCTGTTTTCTACACATAGCCGCCCTGAGCCTGCCTCGGCGGGGAGGGCGGGGTATAAATCAAATTTTATTATTATTATTATTATTATTACATATACCACAAGTTTTGCAAGACGCTCCCTGGAGGAAGGACCTGGCTGTCCGAAACGGGCTTTATTCTGCTAGCAGTCTATTGGAGCTCTTTTTGGATTTATGATTTGGATTTATTCATGATTTAAACTATTTGTACACTGTATATTTATTTATTTATTTATTTATTCTTCGCATTTATATTCTGCCCTCCCAACCGAAGCAGGCTCAGGGCAGCTAACAACAATCAAACACCAAACAATAAAACCGTAAGCAAACAATTAAAATTAACAATCATTACCAGTTAAACAATTTAAAACAGTTTAAAATAATTTAAAACAATTTTTGGTGCTAGAGTTGGTACCATAACATTCAGCAATGTATATATTGTTGTATATATGTGCATAAATATGCACATACGGTATGTAAAATAATGAGGTTGCTGAAATGCATTTTTTTCCTTGTATGAATTACATTTTGTAGTAGTATTTTTCACAGAGTGGTTTGTTTTATGTGGTTGCAACTTCATTCCTCTGTGTAGCCTATTGCGTATCTTCACCTTGAAACAATGGTGCTGTCAGGGGGTATGGCTTAATGTGCAAATGAGTTCCTGCCGGGCTTTTTCTGCCAAAAAAAAAAGTTCTGGTCATGCATTCATGGCAAGATTTGACTCTTGATACACAGTCTCCCAGAGATCTTCTGTGGCAGAGTGGGGATTCAAACCTGGGTCTCCCTGCTTCTAGTCTGACATTCTAACTATTATCCTTTGCTAGCTCTGAAATGTGCATCCTATCCACCAGGATGATTGTTCCACTCTACATGGAGCATCACTGCTCTGACATTTGGGTGGAGCTTTTCACTCTTCGCGTAGGAAAGCAAGTTGGCCCAAAGAAAGCCTAACCATGAATTCTGAACCTGCTTCCTAGTAAGTAGATTTGGAACTGCAGACTTGGCTAAGCAGCCATTTCTAACCAAGTTTTCAGCACACTTTAATGACATCTTACTTTTTGAAATTGTTTCGACTAGGTTGATCTAATTCCATGGTTGTTCCCACACTGATTGGGTGATAGGCTTCCCAAGCCTCCCGCCCTGGCGGGAGAATACTGGATTTTCAGCCTCTTTTCCCGCTTTCCATAACTCTTGAAGCGGGGGGAGGAGGGGGGAATGGCGCCAAGGAGCATTTGCGTCGTCCGGGGAGGAGGTGCTGAGCCTGGCAAGAGAATCTTGAGAAGGGAGGCTGGCTCGCCAGCGAGCGGGTGGAGGTGGCTGCCGAACGCAGGCGGGTCTTGACGGACTCCAATGCCCGATGCTTCTCCTCCTCCCTTCCCTTCCCACCCAGCCCCGTTGCAGCAGCCGTTCTTCCTTTTCGCAAGCTGCTTCCCGCGCCCAGTCAGCTGGCTGGGGGGGGGGGGAGGAGAGAAGCCCCGCCTGCAAAGGACCATGTGCCTTTGCACCTCCGGAGGCTTGATTGCAAGGCTCCACTTTGGGATGGTGTGACTGCTGCTGTAAAGAAGCTGGCAGCAACTCGTGAGTAGAAAGGCCAGTCCCTCGCTTCAGTTGCCAGAAAGGGGGGGGGGGAGGGAGGAGGAGAGGGAAACGTCTTCATTATTCCCTATGTGGAGATCAATTCTCATAGGGTATAATGGGGAATTAATCTGGAGGTTTTGGGGGCTCTGGGGAAGCTGTTTTTTGAGGTAGAGGCACCAAATTTTCAATATAGTATCTAGTGCCTCTCCCCAAAGTACCCTCCAAGTTTCAAAACGATTGGACCAGGGGGTCCAATTCTATGAGCCCCAAAAGAAGGTGCCCCTATTCTTTGTTATTTCCTATAGAAGGAAGACATTTTAAAAAGTGTGCTGTCCCTTTAAATGTGATGGCCAGAACTCTCTTGGAGTTCAATTATGCTTGTCACACCCTTGTTCTTGGCTCCGCCCCAATGTCTCCTGGCTCCACCCCCAAAGTCTCCTAGCTCCACCCCCAAAGTCCCCAGATATTTCTTGAATTGGACTTGGCAACCCTATTGGGTGAACACTGCCAGCCTCTTCTAATAGGCCTATCTATTTAAACCGACCTAATTAGCCAAATGTTCTGTATGTTCCTCCCTGCCCTCGGGCCGTTCAGATTAATGTGGTTTCTCTGCATCGCAGTTGTCACTTTCAATTGTTTCCACTGCCCAGGTTGAGAAAGGTGCCCTTTGAAACACCTTCCAGTTCCATCTTTTATGTGGGAGTAGCACATACACACTACCACCCCGCTTTGTGTAAACTGCTGAGATTTTATAAAATATAAAAAAAGGTTTGCAACTAACCGACTGAGCCTGCTTCGGTGGGGAGGGCGGGATATAAATGTGAAAAATAAATAAAAATAAATTAATATTAATATTAATCGAAGTTTGAAACAGCTCATAATTGCAAATGGGGAAACCCGGTGTGATTCTAAAGCAGCACCGATGTGGCCTGCTTCACAAAATCCGACTTGTTAGCTGATAACTGCAATTATTGTAGCAGGAACTTCTTTGCATATTAGGCCACTCACTCCTGATGTAGCCAATCCTCCAAGAGCTTACAGGGCTCTTAGTACAGGGCCTTCTGTTGGCTCTTGGAGGATTGGTTACATCAAGGGGGAAAAGGAAAGGTCCCCTGTGCAAGCACCAGTCGTTTCCGACTCTGGGGTGATGTTGCTTTCACAACATTTTCACAGCAGACTTTTTACGGGGTGGTTTGCCATTGCCTTCCCCAGTCTTTTATACTTTTCCCCCAGCAAGCTGGGGACTCATTTTATCGACCTCGGAAGGATGGAAGGCTGAGAACCTTGGGTCAGCTACCTAAATCCAGCTGCTGCCAGATTCAAACTCAGGTCATGAGCAGAGAGTTCAGACCACAGTACCGCAGAACTGCTGCTTTATCATTCTGTGCCACAGGGCCGCTTTACACATCAGGGAGGTGTGGCCTAATATGCAAAGGAGTTCCTGCTACAAAAAAACCCTGATAATGCCATAGAGTCCACCCTCAAAAGCAGCCATTTTCTCCAGGGGAGCTGGCCTTGGGAGTCTGAAGAACAAGCATAATTCTGGGATGCTACTAGGCCCACCTAAAGGTTGAGAGTGCTACACCCAAACATATCAGGGCCTAACTAACAGTGCAACCCTAAGCAGAGTAATAACCTTTGAAGCCCACTGAAGTCCTCTGTTACCATCCCATGCACATAAATGTAACCACTTCTAAACATGACATTTTTTAAAAAGGTATTTAGGAGTTGTAACTTTTGTGTGCAGAACCAGCGGGGCTTTTTTTGTAGAAAAAGCCCAGCAGGAGCTCATTTGCATAGTAAGCCACACCCCATGGTGTCACCATTGTTTTGCATAGGGCTGTTTTGTGGGGAAAGCCCAACAGGTACTCATTTGCATATTAGGCTGCACTCCCTGACTCCAAGTCAACCGGAACTGCTTTCCTGCTCAGGGAAAAAGCCAAGAACATAGGAACATATGAAGCTGTCTTATACTAAATCAGACCCTTGGTCCCTCAAAGTCTGCATTGTCTACTCAGACTGGCAGCGGCTCTCCAGGGTCTCAAGCTGAGGTTTTTCACGCCTACTTGCCTGCACCCTTTTTAGTTGGAGATGCCGGGGATTGAACCTGGGACCTTCTGCTTACTAAGCAGATACTCTACCACTGAGGTGTTTAACAAGGGAGCCCATGCCCTTCAGAAGAAGAAGAAGAAGATATTGGATTTATACCCCGCCCTCCACTCCGAAGAGTCTCAGAGCGGCTCACAATCTCCTTTACCTTCCTCCCCCACAACAGTCACCCTGTGAGGTGGGTGGGGCTGGAGAGGGCTCTCCCAGCAGCTGCCCTTTCAAGGACAACCTCTGCCAGAGCTATGGCTGACCCAAGGCCATTCCAGCAGGTGCAAGTGGAGGAGTGGGGAATCAAACCCGGTTCTCCCAGATAAGAGTCTGCACACTTAACCACTACACCAAACTGGCTCTTCAGAGTGATTTGTTCATAGCTATCCAGCTGTAGCGACTTTAACATGTTTGTCTGTTTTCATTTTTACTTCTGCTGTTTCACTTGATGTTTTGTGCAAGCTGACATCTATTTAGAAAGGCACGTCCCAGAGATCACGGTCCATAACATTCATAGATAATGCGTTACCTCAAGCTGTTGGATGGAGGTGGCTATCGGTATTCTTACCTGCAGACAAAATGCCAGGACAGCTTTCCCCGCCATCAAGTTAGTAAGTTATTTTACAATAGCATGAATTCCTTCCGCCATTAGTGGGTTTTTTTAAAAACCCAATGCCTTAGTGCTACGACCTGTTCCTCTGGCTATTATAGCATTTTTAGGAATATGTTTGGTACGAGCGTAGGGGACAATTGGGGACAGAGATGGGCAGCGACCTCATTTCCTCTTATCCCGGGAACAGAGCGTGGAAGAGACAACCTACTTTCTGCTAGCTTTGCGAGAAACGTTCTGTGGTTCGAATCACGAGATATCGTCGCGCCGTAATTTCTACTGACTCTCCCGATCAAAAGTTAATAACGCGAAGGGGGGGTGTGAAAACGGTTGTAAAAATGACAAGCCGATGTAAGTAAAGGTTATGATGAAATGTTAATAATGTTGATTTCCCCAAAGCATCTTAACTCCTGTGGATTTGGCCTGAGAGTTTATAAACAGACCCATGCTGTTCTGTTCCTTTTCTATCCTTCGGAGCGAAATGAATGGATCCTACCCAGTCCCATTGTAGTGATTGCTTCGATGGGATTTTATCATGCACAAAGGCATGCCAGCTCTTTCTGCTTGTGGAGGAATCGAGAGGAGGCAAATAAAGAGGGAACAGAGCATTGGGGGGGAATGGCAGAAACAAATGGCGCAACTGTAAACATCAAAGCCCCCGCCAGAAACGAAGGAACTACATGAAAGTTTAAAGAGCTGTATCTGAGGTTCCTTCCGTATTGTTTCTTGAGCTCTGTCTTTTAAATAACCTGTAACTCGTCTATCCTATCCATTCAGGAGGAAAGGTAGGCAAGAACATTGAAGAGAGGAGCCATCGTTATGCATAAACGCTCTCCCTAGCAAGGTTTTCATTGTGGTGGGATGCGTAAATAGCTCGAAGCGTACAAAATTCTCTTGTTCAAACAGTAATAGCAAAATAATGTGGCTTTCATCTTTCCCCAAAGCCCCTAAATTTTGAAACTACGCAGCATGGTCTTTATTATTTTCTCAGTTTTGCATGGATTTAAATTTCCATGGATTCTATGCAAGAAAGCCCTTCAAGAAGCATTAGAAGGATATTTGATTCAAAGGGGAAGTTTCACTTAGCAAGATGCCAAGTCAGTTTTGAAAACTGGCATGAAAGGGAGTCTTTTTCCCTCTCGTTTCTCATTTTTCCCCCCCTTCTACAATACAGTTTCTTTCCAAATCAAAAAAGGAAGATGTGAATTAGATCTCAATACACCTCTGTCTACAGAGTCACTTGCATGAATAACACAGAGGCATCAATTCTTATTTTAAGATAAGATATCCTGATAAGTGAGATTACTTTTCACACATAGGGCTGCCAATCCCCTATGGAAACTGCCCCCCACCTCAGGGTCATCAGAAAGCGGGGGGAGGGGAGGGAAATGGCTGCTGGGCACTCCATTATTCCCTATGGAGACTTATTCCCATAGGAAATAATGGAGAATTAATCCGTGGGTATCTGGGGCTCTGGGGGGGCTGTTTTTTGAGGTAGATGCAGCAAATTTTCAGTATAGCATCTAGTGCCTCTCCCCAAAATACCCCCCAAGTTTCAAAATGATTGGACCAGGGGGGCCAATTCTATGAGCCCCAAAAGAAGGTGCCCCTCTCCTCCATTATTTCCTATGGAAGGAAGGCATTGAAAAGGTGTGCCGTCCCTTTCAATGTGATGGCCAGAACTCCCTTTGGAGTTCAATTATGCTTGTCACACCCTTGCTCCTGGCTCCACCCCCAATGTCTCCTGGCTCCACCCCCAAAGTCCCCAGATCTTTCTTGAATTGGACGTGGCAGCCATATTCACACAGGACAACAATGATATGCATGGCATATGCAAGGAACATGAAAAGATCGAGGGTTCCCAATCCCCAGTTGGGACAAGGAGGGGAGGAAAGGCACAGCCCCCATGACAAGCAGTCCTATAACCAATAGTTGGGAGCGGGGGATCCCCCAGTTTGGAGGCCCTCCCCCTGCTTCTGGGCCATCAAAAGGCAGGGGGAGAGGAACATTTCTACTGGGCGCTCCATTATACTCTATGGAGACCAATTCCCATAGGATATAATGGAGAATGGATCTGCGGGTATCTGGGGCTCTGGGGGAGCTGTGGTTTGAGAGAGAGACACCAAATTTTCAGCATAGCATCCAATGGCTCTCCTCAAAACACCTCCCAAGTTTCAAACAGATTGGATCAGGGGGTCCAGTTCTATGAGCCCCCCCAAAAGGTGCTTTGTTATTTCCAAATGGAGGGAAAGCATTTAAAGGGCACGCGGTCCCTTGAAATGTGATGGCCAGAACTCCCTTAGGAGTTCAATCGTGCTTGTCACACCCTGGTTCCTTCCTGGCTCCACCCCCAAAGTCCCCAGCTATTTCTTGAGTCAAGACTTGGCAACCCTAATCCTGATAATGAACACATTCAAGGCCAAACTACATCTTCTTAGGATTCCATGACTAGCCAATCCAAAGCTTAAACTACAAACCCTTTTTGTAGAAAAAGAGGTGCTGGAGCTCAGTAGCGCAACTCATTTGCATAACTCATTTGCATATGCCACAAACCCCTGACTTCACCAGAAGATTTACTAAATTATATCAGCTCAGCATCTACCTGCCAGTTTGGTGCAGTGGTTAAGTGTGTGGACTCTTATCTGGGAGAACCAGGTTTGATTCCGCACCCCTCCACTTGCACCTGCTGGAATGGCCTTGGGTCAGCCATAGCTCTGGCAGAGGTTGTCCTTGAAAGGGCAGCTGCTGGAAGAGCCCTCTCCAGCCCCACCCACCTCACAGGGTGTCTGTTGTGGGGGAAGAAGGTAAAGGAGATTGTGAGCCGCTCTGAGACTCTTCCGAGTGGAGGGCGGGATATAAATCCAATATCTTCTTCATCTTCTTCATCTTCTACCTGAAAAGGCTTCTTGGATTATAATTGTCACAAGGGGAGGAACTTCAATGGGGTAAAAACATCATATAGTCCAAGTGACCATAGAGTCCAAGGTGGCCATTTTCTCCAGGTAAACTGATTTTTGTAATCCCTGGAAATCTCTAGACACCACCTGGAGGCTGACAACCTAGTGTGTGAGGATCCAACTTAATGAATAGTCATTCAAATGCCTGTTTTTGCCCAAATGCATTAAAGAAAATTCAGGTCACAGCTGAAGCCATAACTAGCTTAAATTTATGTGCCTCAGCCAGGTTTCTCCTCTGACTGTCCCGCGACTCTGTGCTGCTGATCTGTTCCTTGACACCAACCTGGACATAAATAAATCTCCTGCATTATTTATATGCAATTCCTGCCTCAGTCGTCTCCGCATTCGACTTGCTCAGCACAAAACGTACCTCATGGCAGGGAACCCAAACCCAGATGCTTGCAACCTTAAGAACACTTGGTAATGGTGGGGGAAGATTTATAGTTTAAAACAAACCTAGCTCTCCCAAAATCGTAGGAGGTTCTTACTGTAAAGGGGGTTCAGTCAACTCTTAAGAAAGCAGCAACAGTTTATTCGAGAAGAAGCAGTCACAAACAGCACAGGCAACTCAACTCAATATATACACTGTGACCGAGTTAAACACTCCCCCTTTAGTCAGCGGGAATCCCTCCTATTGGTCTCTCCGGGATCCTTTATTTGCATTTCCCGGAAGAAATGCCTCACGTCCCCACTGGCCGGTTCTAAGAGAATGGCCAATCAGAATGCAGGCATCAGGCTCCTGGAGAGTAACGGAAGCATGCTTCAAGCTCCGTCTTACTAACACTGAACACAGGAGATACATAACACAGTAAATACATAACAGTTATGTGGGTCCCCTCAGTTGGTAACAAAGGCCTGTCACAGTGGGTAAACCAATTTTTACCAGCTTGTGAAGCGTTGGGGCTGCTATGCAGTTAACATCAGTTAACAACCTGTTATCTCTTTTGAACTGAATCGCTTTCTTATTTTTGCCTACCTTCACCTCTACCACTGTTTTATTTCCTTTCTCTGCATTGGCGACTGCTGCCAAAATGGGGTATCTGTGCTGCTATACATTTCCTAGAGATCCCAATCCTTTTTGTATCTCATTCTCTTTCCTCAGGGCTTTATTCTCTGCAATGCCTAGCTGGGCAAACCGATGCCCTTTTTTGCATTTATAACCATTTTTGCCCCATGTGAGCATTCTTCTGCTTTCCTGCACTTCTTTCCACTACCCAGAAAAGTACGTTCCCTTAGGGTTGCCAGTTCCCCTGTGGCCACTAGAGGGAGGTGCGGGGAGTTGCGAGATCCACATTGGGAAACTCCTGGAGATTTGGGGGTGGAGCCTGGGGAGGCCAGGACCTCAGTGGAGTACAGTGCCATAGACTCCGCCTTCCAAAGCCTCCATTTTCTTCAGGGGAACTGATCTCTGTAGTCTGGAGATGTCCTGTAATTCTGGGGGATCCCCAGGTCCCACCTGGAGGCTAAAGACAGCACAACCAAAGTTAAAGTGACCTAACAACTGAGAATGTATCGAAACAAAATCATATAAATACGTTCAATAGCAGACTAAATATTAATAAATTCCCCAAAAGTTTCAAAGTTCCATCAAAGGAGTCCCAATGAACAGGAGGTCGACTTGATTATTGCTGCTTCAAATCCTCTTCTAGCATAGGGTGCTCCAGCCACAATCTCAACCAAAGGCAAAGAAAAAAGATCAAAGTGTTTCTGATGTATCAATAAGTTGCAAAAAGCTGCAAAACCCCACAAGATTCTTTTTCAGTGCGTCCAAAGGCTGCACATAGAATTCCCAATGGACAAATGGGACAGAAAGTCTCCAGTAAAATTTCAAAACGGCACTAAACTCCAAAAGGCTCAAGGCCTTGAGTCTTTTGGAGGAATAATCATGTCGAGCTCCTGTTCACTGGGTCTTCTTTGATGGAACGGTGAAACTTTTGGGGAACTGTTATCGCTATTTAGTCTTCTATTGAACATATTTGTATTATTTTGTTTCAATGCATTCTTAGTTATTCGGTCACGATAACTTCAGTTGCGCTGTCTTTATCCTACAAGTGACCTCTCTCTCCACCACCTGGAGGCCGGCTTTCCTGGTTTTCCTGCTTATTTGTGGTGCATCACTTCTTTCTTTTCATGCGCTTCTTGTGATTGATTGTGTAATATCATTAGGGTTTGTAGAATCTTTCAGGATCAAGCGCCGTGTTCTACTGGAGAAAGTTTTCCTTCCAGACGTTTCGTTCTCAGCTGCGGAGAACATCCTCAGTGGCGTTGCAGCCGGAGCAGGCGCTCAGACCTTCTTGGCTGCTGTGCATTGAGTGGGGAGAGCAGCAGCCAAGAAGGTCAGAGCACCTGCTCCAGCTGCAACGCCACTGAGGATGTTCTCCGCAGCTGAGAACGAAACGTCTGGAAGGAAAACTTTCTCCAGTAGAACACGGCACTTGAGCCCGAAAGATTCTACAAACCCTAATGATGTTACCAGCCGTGAAAACCTGAATTCTTTGATTGTGTAATAGTTTCATTTGTGCTCTAGTCGTTTCATATGCACGTATAATCTTTAGTTGGGGCCTCCTTATGTGAGGTTTTCTTCCTCGAGTAATGTCTGCTGCATTTCCTTTGACTAGGATCCTATCAAAATTATTTTGCAGCATTATCACTACTGTGAATAGCACAATCTTTCGCAATAAGGTGTAGCTGTGTCACCCACTCATCCCCGGGTGCCTTTCATAAAATAATGTATATTATATGGGCATCTTCTTGCCTGGGTGTGCCGTGTGCCTCAAAAACTGTAAACAGAACTGTGGGCTCCTTTTGATCTTCTGCTGATATTTTGCCACGAGCCATTCAAGCCCTGCAAATATCTTTGCCTTTCAACCCAGTGCTGATTTGAAACTGCATTTGTCTGCCTCTGGGCGTGCAAATATTAGTTCCATATAACATTTTAGTTCTGTAACTTCTCTCCGCTGAAGCATATTCTCAGCAACATTTCTATGTTCAAAGGCCATAACCAGTATTTCCTAATGCTGAATGCCATTCTGTTCAGGCTACTTTTAAATTCACCTGTACTTAGGGTTGCCAAGTCCAATTCAAGAAATATCTGGGGACTTTGGGGGTGGAGCCAGGAGACTTTGGGGGTGGAGTCAGGAGACATTGGGGCAGAGCCAGGAGCAAGGGTGTGGCAAGCATAATTGAACTCCAAGGGAGTTCTGGCCATCACATTTAAAGGGACTGCACACTTTTTAAAATGCCTTCCTTCCATAGGAAATGATGAAGGACAGAGGCACCTTCTTTTGGGGCTCATAAAATTGGACCCCCTGGTCCAATCGTTTTGAAATTTGGGGGGGGGGGGTATTTTGGGGAGAGGCAGTAGATACTATACTGAAAATTTGGTGTCTCTACCTCAAACAACACTCCCCCAGAGCCTCCAAAAGCGGAAGAACCCCTGCTGGGACCTGGGGATTGGCAAACCTACCTGTATTTCTGAGGTGAAGAAGGCCTAATCTCACCACAAGGCCTTCCTCCTGGCAACCTAGGGTTGCCAAGTCCAAATTAAGAAATATCTGGGGACTTTGGGGATGGAACCAGGAGCAAGGTAGTGGCAAGCATAATTGAACCCCAAAGGGAGTTCTGGCCATCACACTTAAAGGGACCGCACACCTTTTAAATGCCTTCCCTCCATTGTAAATAATGAAGGATAGGGGCACCTTCTTTGGGGGCTCATAGAATTGGACCCCCTAGTCCAATCTTTTTGAAACTTGGCAGGTATTTTGGGGAGAGGCACTGGGTGTGATGCTGCAAATTTGGTGCCTCTACCTTAAACAAACAGCCTCCCCAGAGCCTCAGATACCCGCAGATCAATTTTCCATTATACCCTCCATAGGGTCACCATAGGTAGTCATGCAGTGCCCAGCAGATAGTTCCCTCCTTCACACCCCACCCCTCACTTTCTGATGACCCTGAACCGGGGGGGGGGGGCTCCAAACCGGGGGATCCCCTACCCCCACCTGGGGATTGGCAACCCTATGGCAACCAGTGGGGATGGGGGGGGGGACTTACGAAGAGAAAGGAGAAGGCCTAGGCCTCATTGCTGGTGTTCAGGCCTCAGATTCAGCGGGTAGCTCACAGGAGCACAGCTCCTGAACCTTTCTGAGAGTTCCACCTCCTCCTTATGACAGTTCCACTTCCTTGTCCGTTGAATAGTGGGTGCAGCTGCATAACAATCCCTGGATGAGCTCCACCACCTATTTTTCTACAAAATGACCCCTGCTGGTGTCACACAGGAAGTGACATCTTCATGCCAGTGACATCTGGATGATGCTCCGGTTTGGGGGCAAAAATAATAAAACCAGCTTCTACCATAGACGTTTTGCCTGAATACTAGAGCATCACCTAGATGTTGCTAGCATGATGACATCACTTACTGTGCAACACTGGCTATGAGGACTAGGCCTTCTCCTTTCTCCTATTAAGGCCCCCTCACTGACCTAGGCTTCCCAAGCTCCCACTGGGGGCAGGGGTTCCCCCGGTTTTGGGGCCCTGAACCTATTGGCACAGAGCGGGCCGTCAGGGGATCCCCACCCCCCAAAGAGCTCCATCCTGTCCGGCATTACCCAGAAGTGACATCATCATGCCGGGCAATTCGGCAGAAACGATATGGTTTTGGGCAGGGATGCTCTAGCAATTTGGGAGGAAACTCTATCGTGCTGGCAGCCAGTGGAGACTCGGCAACCCTACGTTGACCAGATGATCAGTGGACGGAGGTAGGGCCTTGGCAGAGCGTAGGGTTGCCAATCCCCAGGTGCGGGCAGGGGATCCCCCGGTTTGGAGGCCCTCCCCCCGCTTCAGGGTCGTCAGAAACCGGGGGGAGGGGAGGGAAATGTCTGCTGGGAACTCTGTTATTCCCTTTGGAGATTTATTCCCATAGAAAATCATGGAGAAATGATCTGCGGGTATCTGGGGCTCTGGGGGGGGGCTGTTTTGGGGGGTTGAGGCACCAAATTTTCAGTATAGCATCTAGTGCCTCTTCCAAAAATATCCCCCAAGTTTCAAAAAGATTGGACCACGGGGTCCAATTCTATGAACCCCAAAAGAAGGTGCCCATATCCTTCATTATTTCCTATGGAAGGAAGGAATTGAAAAGGTGTGCCGTCCCTTTAAATGTGATGGGCAGAACTCCCTTTGGAGTTCAATTATGCTTGTCACAGCCTTGATCTTTGCTCCACCCTTATGGTCTCCTGGCTCCACCCCCAAAGTCTCCTGGCTCCACCCCCAAAGTCTCCTGGCTCCACCCCCAAAGTCCCCAGATATTTCTTGAATTGGACTTGGCAACCCTAGCAGAGCGGTATCTGCCTCCACCCTGCCTCTACCAGTTGTCTGGCAACCCTACCTCTGTAGCGTAACAACGACTTCTTTATTCAGCCATTTTGAACATAACCTTATACAGTGGGCGACTACTCTATCACCCTTTCTGGTCTACCAACAAACGGCATTTCTAATATGCTCCGTATGTTACGGCATTTTATTCTATCACCTCACTGAACAAGATTTGGTGCTTTCCTACAGCTTCAGTAGCCTTCCTCCCATGGGAGGAGCCACTTAAGTTGCAGGGAAGCTCCTTAGACTGAAGCAAGTCCCTCCAGCCTAAGACAGAACCGACCACATGCCCGCCTACACATTTCACAGCATTATTCGAGCTTATAGATAGCCAGTTTGGCGTAGTGGTTAAGTGTGCAGACTCTTATCTGGGAGAACTGGGTTTGATTCCCCACTCCTCCACTGGCACCTAGCTCTTGTAGGAGTTGTCCTTGAAAGGGCAGCTTCTGTGAGAGCTCTCTCAGCCCCACCCACCTCACAGGGTGTCTGTTGTGGGTGAAGGAGATAAAGGTAGGGCTGGCAATCCCTAGGAGGGGCAGGGAATAAAGGTTACCACGAACCTCCACACAAACCAGCCTCAAAATTAATAAGAACATAAGAACATAAGAGAAGCCATACACACATACACACTGTGGCTAATAGCCACTGATGGACCTCTGCTCCATATTTTTATCTAACCCCCTCTTGAAGGTGGCCATGCTTGTGGCCGCCACCACCTCCTGTGGCAGTGAATTCCACATGTTAATCACCCTTTGGGTGAAGAAGTACTTCCTTTTATCCGTTTTAACCTGTCTGCTCAGCAATTTCATCGAATGCCCACGAGTTCTCGTATTGTGAGAAAGGGAGAAAAGTACTTCTTTCTCTACTTTCTCCATCCCATGCATTATCTTGTAAACCTCTATCATGTCACCCCTCAGTCGACGTTTCTCCAAGCTAAAGAGCCCTAAGCGTTTCAACCTTTCTTCATAGGGAAGGTGTTCCAGCCCTTTAATCATTCTAGTTGCCTTTTCTGAACTTTCTCCAATGCTATAATATCCTTTTTGAGGTGCGGCGACCAGAACTGCACACAGTACTCCAAATGAGACCGCACCATCGATTTATACAGGGGCATTATGATACTGGCTGATTTGTTTTCAATTCCCTTCCTAATAATTCCCAGCATGGCGTTGGCCTTTTTTATTGCAAACGCACACTGCCTTGACATTTTCAGTGAATTATCTACCACGACCCCAAGATCTCTCTCTTGGTCAGTCTCTGCCAGTTCACAACCCATCAACTTGTATTTGTAGCTGGGATTCTTGGCCCCAATGTGCATTACTTTGCACTTGGCCACATTGAACCGCATCTGCCATGTTGACGCCCACTCACCCAGCCTCAACAGATCCCTTTGGAGTTCCTCACAATCCTCTCTGGTTCTCACCACCCTGAACAATTTAGTGTCATCCGCAAATTTGGCCACTTCACTGCTCACTCCCAACTCTAAATCATTTATGATACATTTGATACATATGATACATTTATAATACACCTTAAATATCACTCATAACACTCAGTAATTATGTAAATTATCAAAATTTCATTGAATCAATCAAAAGGTTATAGAAGATATTAAGGAACAAGAGTCCACACCCACAGTCTTTTAAATAACAAATTAATGTCCAAGTAATATAGATTGCGGGGTGCAGACAGAAATTCAAGAGGTAGTCTTTGAACGTGGAGCACTGCTCCTAACGTATTCCAATTGAACTTCAAGAATTCTTCCACAGAGAACCATGCTCCATAAATCTTATCCTCTGTACAGCCAGGCACAGGAGATAAACCCAACGCAGCAGTACTCAGTTCACGTTTCGCTGATGCTTCTATGAGCTTTCTAGAAGAAAATTTAACACAATTTCAGTGCTATCGCTTACAAATGTCCATTCGGTATGGTCAGTTGTAAGCGATAGCACTGAAATTGTGTTAAAATTTCTTCTAGAAAGCTTGTGGACTGAGTACTGGAGAGCCAACGTTCCCTACCCCTGCCATAGGGTATAATGGAAAATTGATCTGTGGGTATTTGGGGCTCAAGGGGGGCTGTTTTTTGAGGTAAGACATCAAAATTTCAGCGTAGCATCTGGTTCCTCTCCTCAAAACACCCTCCAAGTTCAAAAAGATTGGACCAAGGGGTGCTCCATTCCCAAAGTCCGCAGATATTTCTTGAGTCTGACTTGGCAACCCTAGATAAAGGAGATTGTAAGGGTGGGGTATAAATCTGTAGTCGTCTTCTTTTTCTTCTTCTGCCATACATCAACATTGTACTCGTTATATATTTTTAATTAAAACGTTTCTATGCTGCTCTTCACCCAATACAGGGACCCCAGGGCAGCAAACTATATGTACAATTTTTTTTTTAAGTAAAAAGGTGTTTACAGATCAAAACGAGACATAAACGAAAAGGAAATACTTGCCCATCATAGTTCAGTCCACATTCAGACATGGAGCTCAGGGCAGAAAGACTCTGGGAAGGTCTTGATTTCAGAATCTAACCAGGGTATTGTGAGGATACGTAGTCTAATCCACACCATGCAAGCTGAAGCCGACGCAAAGCCCTTTGCACTGCATACTAATACTAATATAAGTGCTTGCTGGTATCCAGAGGCCAACCCTGAATTCCAGAGGCAGGACCGAATCGCTGGAATGAGCCATGTTTTTAAAGTTAAGCAACCGTTTAAGAGTTTTATTAGATTTAGGTTTAAGTGCTCCTCTGTACCGTGTCGAATTCTCCCTAAATGGTGAATGGCATCGAATTGGACATCAGGGGCGGCTAAGTGTACTTTGTAATGCAATCACCTTTGCAGCCCGCTTCAGAAATCATCCTGTTTCTTGGTGTATCTAAAGCAACACTGTTTTGGAAAAGTGATAAGAAACACATTATTCAATGCTGTTGCTATAAAGAATGCAGTCAAAAGCTGAATTCCAAATTTGCTGCATGCAAGCAGTGTATATGTCCGTATAGACATCTTTTGCATCTACAACATTCTTTCTGGTATATATCACAGAACACAGAAACTAATATAGCATCCGGGCTTTTTTGAGCAGGAACGCACAGGAATGCAAGCTCCAGCTGGCTTGGAGTTGAGGGCGTGGCCTAATATGCAAATGAGTTCCTGCAGGCCTTTTTCTCCACAAAAAGGCCTTTATAGCATGAATGTTATTTTTTTTAAAAAAATCTTATACTACATATCGTAGAATTCTCTAGAGTTTTCTGTGTTATATACATTTTATACACGCACCCAGCTTTACATACTGTAGATTACTCTAAATTATAACCTACAGCAGTAGACGGTATTTGCATTTTATTTTCACGGGGATGCTGTGGTGTACAGCATAATCAAAGTATATTCATAGCAGCCTCAACTCTATTAAAGCTGTCATATATATTTTATTCTGGCTCGCTACTCCTACCTTCACTACAATGCGGCTTTCAAAAATTGAGATCTAGTGATTTGACAGTAATGTGCCTTTTATTAATTTACTAGTGAAATACCTGTCATTATAATGGGTGGTGGGGTGGGCAGAAAAGAGTTGGTATATCGCACGGCCAGTGCATTTCCACGCATGCTGCATACAAAGACATCGTGCACATCACTAGGTTGTATCTGCGCTGCCACGCCTCGGGTTTTTTATATATTGACCACTCTACATTATGACAAAAAAGATGAAATCCAGGTATTGGATTTTATGTCCGATTAACAAAACACTTGACAAGATGATGGGTGTAATGGAGGCACAGATAAATATCCTTCTATTTCGCCCGTCTCGGTGCCCCTGCAATGTCTGCAATAGCTCTGCAGGCAGAGGTTCAGCATATGCTCATACACACAAGGCAGGATTCCTCGTCACCTTTGTGGAAGAGAAGAGCTACTCCGCGCAGTTCTGTTAGGGTTGTCAAATCCCCAGGTGGAGGCAGGAGATACCCCGGTTTGGAGGCCCTTCAGGGTCATCAGAAAGTGGGGGGGGGGGATGTCAGCTGGGCACCCCATTATTCTCTATGAAGAATGATTCCCATAAGATATAATGGAGAATTGATCCACAGGTATCTGGGGCTCTGGGAGGGGGCTGCTTTTTTGAGGTAGAGGCACCAGATTTTCCGCAAAGCATCCAGTGCCTCTCCCCAAAATACCCTCCAAGTTTCAAAAGGATTGGACCAGGGGGTCCAATTCTATGAGCCCCCAAAGAAGGTGCCCCTATCCTTCATTATTTCTAATGGCAGGACGGCATTTAAAAGCTGTGCAGTCCCTTTAAATGTGATGGCAAGAGCTCCCTTTGGAGTTCAATTATGCTTGTCACAACCTTGTTCCTGGTTCCACCCCCAATGTCTCCTGGCTGCACCCCCCCCCCAAGTCTCCTGACTCTACCCCCAAAGTCTCCAGAAATTTCTTGAATTGGACTTGGCAACCCTAGGTTCTGTTGACAAGTGCTGTTGTGTGATCTAGTGTTAATTATTGATTTCTGATCAGTGTTGCTGGGTTTGGAAATCAAAGGGCTATTTGATGTAGCAATTACAGACACATTTGGAGGAATTATATGACTCAATCAAAAAAAGTCATGATTGGCGGGTGGGGAGCTGCTGAAGTATACATTGTGCAGGCAGAAACACGAGACAGGGTAAGTCAATTTGATATAGAGCAAGGAGTCATGTAGAAAAGGAGGTGCTGGAGCTCATTAGCACAACTCATTTGCATATGCCACACACCCCTGACATCACCGGAAGGTGTATTAAATTGTATCAGCTCAGCATCTACCTTAAAACGCTTCTTGAATTATAATTGTCATCATAAAACCTTACTCCCATCATACTTTTAAAATTACTTTCTCCTATGTGGCCACAGTGGCACGATGAAGATTTCCATCTGTCTGCTTTTTCTTTTGGTTAATTTCCCATATTTTGTGTGTGTGTGTGGGGGGGGGAATATTATAAAGTTTGTCAAAGCTTAAGAGTTCAGCAAAATTCTCACAGGGGGTTTGAACAATGGAGTCCAGAAGCAAGTTTTTTTTTGGGGGGGGGGGGTAAGAAAGAAAGCACAAAAAAAATTAGCGGTTCCGGAAACATTCCAAGGGAATCTTCCTACAGTCACTTTCTGTGAAAGCTTGCCCATTTCATTTTGGGAGGTAAGTTAAGCCACCATTACATTGGTCTCTCCAACATTCCTTTTTTCCCATAGAAGCAAATGGCAACTTGTTATATGGATGGGAGAACATGAAGGTATAGACTTCAGTACTCTTTAGTATAGAGACCAACAGTATGGGCCTAAGCAGAATTATGCCTTTCTCAGCCCACAGACTTCAGAGGACTTTAAAAGGTCAAGATAGTCCCCTGTGCAATAATCAGTCGTTTCCGACTCTGGGGTGACGTCGCATCACAACGTTTTCACGACAGACTTTTTATGGGGTGATTTGCCATTGCCTTCCCCAGTTATCTACACTCCCCCCCCCCCCCCAGCAAGCTGGGTACTCATTTTACCGACCTCAGAAGGATGGAAGACTGAGTCAACCTTGAGCCGGCTACCTGAACCCAGCTTCCACCAGGATCAAACTCAGGTTGTGAGCAGAGAGCTTGAACTGCAGTACTGCAGCTTTCAAGGGCATTATTAGAATTGCAGCATACATCTGCTTTTTTTTTTTTTGCGTTTGGTGTCTGAAGCCCATTTACTTTCCCCCATCTGCAGAGGATGACTGGGGTCTATCATATGAATCTGCATTAATCTTTGAGAGCACCTACATTATTCTGACATGTTTCGTTTCTTGGTGACAGTAGGGGTTGAGCGAGAGATGGAATGCAGGCATTGACATTTATGTACACTGACCCCAGTCTAGCTAAATCATCATAAATCCTGCTTTAGCCAATGGAAGGCTACCCATAACTAACTTCAATCTTACTGCTTTCAATGTCAGTTACTTTGGTTTTATTGCTATTCATGCAGACAGTTCCAAAAGTAACTTTGGCAAATGCTACATAATTAAAATAGAGCAGGTTTTATAAGCATTATTACCAATCATTCCATAGTAAGACACCTTGTGTAAAAATGGCTTTTCTCTGGTCCAATCCTCCCAAAATCCATCATTAAAACAAAAACCATCACCGCAATACATTGCACTTGTAGAATAACCAGGCCTTGGATTCAGTTGGAGCTCACAGGAGCACAGCTGCTGAACCTTTCTGAGAGTTCCCCCTGTTCCTTCTGAGAGTTCCACCTCTTCCTTCTGAGAGTTCCACCTCCTTGTCCATTGAATAGTATGTGCAGCTGCATAACAATCACTGGACGAAGCTCCACCACCAATTTTTCTACAAATGACCCCTGAGAATAACATTCTGAACACACTTTTCTTGGGTTCTAGTAATGATCTCTATTTGAATAGACATCTATGAATCTACAACTGTTACAGTGAAGTTGAACATAGAGCTTATTTTATATCATATCCACTTCCTTTCCTTATTACTCCTTTTAATTCAGAAATCCATCTTTCTTTAATTACTTTGCCTCTGAACTGAGTAGTGTTCTCAAAAAATTTGTTTCAAGGATTCTGTGAATGGACTTTAATTTTATTTGGTTTTGCTCAAAAAAAGTAACATCCACTCCTTGTTATTAAACACCTTTTTGGCATCTGCAAGCATTTTTAAAAGCTTTGGTTTCGTATTTCTGAATTGTACCAAATATCTTTCAGAGGTCTGTGATAAAATAATTCTGTTTGAGGGCTTAAGGATCAGGGTATTTGCTTTGAATGCAGAAGGTCCAGGTTTTAGCATCAACATCTCCATTTAAAGGATCAGGTACCAGATGATGTGATAGAATTCTACCTGAGACCACCTGGAGAGATGGCAGTCACAACAGACAGTATACGGGTTCATAAATCAATAGTCTGACTTAATATGCATGCAGTCTTGATGTATTAGTGGAGAAATGATTAAGCAGTGCTACTAAGACTGAAATAAAATTTGATCCCTGTTATATACATTGAAATAAGTCTGTAAATATTTTTGATGCAGGTTCAGCGATTAAACTGTGTGCACATCATTGCTGTGATGATTTATATTTTATGTCGTCTCTTCCCAAGGATCTGTGTTAAACTGAAAATATTTTTAAAGTCATACTAAATACAGCTATACAAATACCTTTTTGCTAAAATTACAAATACCATGGATTAAAGTATAGAGTAATGGGTTTTGAAATGTGCCTATACTGTATGTGTCCGGTGAGCAAGAAGAGGGAAAGGTAAAGGTAGTCCCCTGTGCAAGTACCAGTCATTTCGACTCTGGGGTGCTGTTGCTTTCACAACGTTTTCACGGAAGACTTTTTACAGGGTGGTTTGCCATTGCCTTCCCCAGTCATCTACACTCCCGCCCCCCCCCCCGGCAAGCTGGGTACTCCTTTTCCTGACCTCGGAAGGATGGAAGGCTGAGTCAACCTGGAGCCAGCTACCTGAACCAGCTTCTGCTGGGATCGAACTCAGGTCATGAGCAGAGAGTTCAGACTGCAGTACTGCAGCTTTACCACTCTGCGCCACAGGGGCTCTTTTTAAGAAGAGGGAACAACAGCATAAAACTGGAGACTCCGGCTGGAAATTTAACTTTCTGCATGCTGTAAATCAGGGGTGTCAAATGGGTGGCCTGTGAGCCAAATCAGGCTCTCGACAGGCTCCTGTCAGGCCCACAAGCAAGTCTGCTTCCCTCCCCCTCTCTCTTGTTTTTTTCTGTGTCACAGCTTGTTTTGCCAGGCTTTCTCAATTGTACAAGAGCTACAGAGCAAAGCCTCCATTTTCTCCTTTGGCTGAGGCTCCTCCTTGGGGAGGAAGTGTGGGGAGGGGAGCTTGCTTTTATACTGACCACAATATTGCAAGAGTGCTAATACTTTAAATATGTTTTATTTTAGTAATTTTCAGACATCTTTAATTGTTTGTGTCCTTTATAAATTCTGTATCTCCTCTTCCTGACATTACATTTTGTGACACACAAGGTCTCATTTATGTCAGATCAATCTCTCATAACAAAATGAGTTTGACACCCCTGCTGTAAATGGTAGAGTGGGAGACTCCTGAGTGAGAAGAAAGTTCTCTTGTGTAGGGATAGGGCTGCCAATTCCGCAGTCCGGGCGGGGAATCTCCCGCCCGGGAGGTTCTCAACCCACCAGCCCACATTGGGCTGGCCCTGTACACTCTTAGAGGATTGGCTACATCAGGGGGTGTGGCCTAACATGCAAAGGAGTTCCTGCTACAAAAAAAAACCCCTGCCAACCACACCGACTGCCATCAAAGTTTGCTTGAAGTACCCTGACCTGGATAGCCCAGCCAACCCTGATCTCATCAGATCTCAGAAGCTAAACAGGGTCAACTGTGGTTAGTACTTGAGTTGGAGACTTTCTTGAAATACCCAGACGGGAGGTGGGGCAGGCTTATTCAGCCACCTCCCTGAATATCCTCCAGGCTCCCAGTAGGGGTCAGTCATTGCATGACTTCAAGGTACACACACTCACACACAAAATATCCCCCAAAAAAGTTTGCTTAAAGTGACATTTCAAGGTGGCTTTGACATAAATTAAGCAAATACACAAAAGGATTCCAAACAAGAGAAGGAAAAAACTTAACAAAAGAGGAAACCCTACCCTCTGACTCATTAATTCTCAAAGACCTCACCAGCAGAGAACAGCTAGTGTGCCACGACAAATACGACATTTGTTAACTATGGCTCCTGTGAGCCTTAAACTGCTACCCACAGAGGAGGTTACCCATTGTAAATCTGTACAATTCAATGTCACAGACTCACCTAGTATGGGAAGCTTAAAATAAAGAACATATAGAAATTCAGAGGATGGGTTCTTTTGAGAGCAGGTGATTCTTACATTTTTACACTTGTGTGGCTATCAGAAATTGCTCTTATCCCTATGTCCCTCTCTTCTGCATGAAAATAGCCAGATATTTTTCCTCCCCTACCCGCATCAAAATAATTATGGGGAGGAAGGGTTTATTTGTGTGGAGTGTATTCTGCTCCATTTCCAACTGTATTAACAGCACATACAACTTGTAAATCTTGTGGATTTGTTTAAAGTCTTTTTGAGCAATGCAATTCAAATGATTTACAGGATGCGGTACGGTGTAAGAGTCTGGTATGGCTGAGAACACTGATGTTGCAAACACAATCTAATATTTACACAATTTCAACAGGAACAATTTTTGCCGTTTTAGTGAAACCAGTTATTTTCCGCAATAAATTAATATGCAAGAGCAGAAGAGAGCCAGTGGGGTGTAGTGCTGCAGAATAGGATCTGGGAGACCCCGGTTTCAATTCTGTTTGCCTTGGAAGCCTCTTGGATGCCCTTGAGCCGGCCACAGACTTTCAGCCTAACCTATATCACATAGTTGTTGTGAGGAGAAAATGAATGAGAGGAGTACGACGTAAACTGTCTTGGGTGTTCTTGGGGAAGAAAGTCAGGCACAAATTAAGCAAATACACAAATAAAAGGATTTTATTAGTCCATGTTTCAAAGTAAGGTATTGGCCAAAACTGTATCTTGTCACTGATGAACACAGTGTCGTGTGAAAATCTGAATTTGGTTGAAAAAGCCCAACAGGAACTCATTTGTATAATAGAACACCATCCGGTGCTGTCAGGGGTGTGTGGCATATGCAAATGCGTTATGCAAATGAGTTGTGCTAATGAGCTCCAGCACCTCTTTTTCTACAAAATGACCCAATTAGCAGTCATTGCGGTTTTATGTTGTAACCCACTTTTGTGGGATGGTGGAGAAGATGGGACATATGCTTGGGAGGAATCAATTGGATGAAGGCAGTGGAGATACACAACGTAGGACAGAAGAGGTTAATGAGCGGAAACTGAAATCCATTGAAGGTACACAGCTTTATTTATTGCACCGTAAGCTATTTTTCAATGCAAATATTCTCAAGGCATTTACATTTCTGAGTCAAGAAAAAGGTGAAGGGATGGGTGTTCAGATAAAGCTGGACTTGATAGTGTTTTGATGCTTCCTTCACTTTGATGTCCTCCGGATTGGAAACTGGAAGCTGAAGAAAGGGAGTCCTCAGCTGGAACCAGCAGGGTGGATGGGTGTCTTGCCACTCCAGCACCAATTCTGGGGTGGAGACGGAAGCCATTAGTCTAAAGAAAATGGACGAAGGTGGACAACGTTATGGGGAACCAGAGGAAACAATGGCTAGTAGAGCTATAGAGCAGGGGTGTCAAACTCATTTGTTATGAGGGTCTGATCTGACATAAATGGGACCTTGCCAGGCCGGGCCATGTATGTCATGAAATGTAATGCCAGCTAGCAAAGGTATAAACTTTATAAAGCACACTGACAAACACAAAGATTTTTTTTAAACTTAAAATAAAACATGCTTAAAACATTAGCACTTGTTGGCCTTAAAGGTGCTTTCTTTGTCTCTCTCCTGTGCAAACCAGACTCTCTCAGCTGCACAGCAGAGCTACTGAGCCAAGCCTCTCTTCCTTCTATTGGCTGAGACTCCTCCCCCTCCAGGTCCCTTGGGGAAGGAAGAAAAGAGTCAGAGCTTCTTTTGAAGCAAGCTATCCCTTCCTTCCCAAGGGCCTCAGCCAATGGAGAAAACAGAGGCTTTGCTCTGTAGCTCCTGTGCAATTGAGCAAGCCTTGTCAAGCAAGCTGTGATGCAGAAGGAAACAAGAGAGAGGGAAGCAGATGACAACCAGTTGTTCAAGGACCTGATAGGAGCCCTTTGGGGGCCTGATTCGGCTCCTGGGCTGCATGTTTGACACTCCTGCTATAGAGGATGAAGAAAGGAAGGGTCAAGGCGAAAGAGGGACTTCACACAGGTCTTATGGATAGGAGTAATGTGTAATAATCAGGGCTTTTTCTGAGCAGGAACACACAGGGACACAGTTCCGACTGACTTGGCATCAGGGGTGTGGCCTAATATGCAAATGAGTTCCTACTGGGCTTTTTCTACAACAAAGCACCCTGGAATGATGTGGCAGGAAGTGGTTGTGAACTAGGGCCAATGAGGAACAGTGTTGCTACGTCTAGACACTGACAATGCAGCTATGCCTTTAAGAATTATGCAGAAGGGCGATTCTTCCAGTTGTGGCTTCTCCTGTTACTGCAGCATTATGACCTGGCAACTGTGAGAGAGTGAGTGCCAAAAAGCATTGAGATGAGCAGGCGAAGTGGGAGATGAATTCCACATATTGATTTGAATTAACCAGCCAATTCTTTCACCACAGGCGTCTCATTGTGCAAATTTTTTAGCTATCCTAGGAAAAAAAATGATAATGCAAATTCAATATTTTAGATTCAAAAACCGTCTTTCCATGTAGAAATACTTGTAAAATGAGTTCTTTTCCACCCTAGGTTGGTTGTTGTAACAAATTAGTACTATCAGACTATGGAGAAAGCGCACCTTTCTCCTATGCACATATTATGCAGACATATAATACGTGCACACACAAACACAAAGAGAGTCATGAATACCCCACTCCTTTGAGCAGTGAGAATTTCGGGGCTATTGCTTACTTGGCTTGGTTCCTTTGGAGTAGAGAGCACTGGAGGGGTGATTACAGACTGGTACTTTGGGCTGACTCGGAGATGGCTCTAAAATTGACCAAAAAATCTGTCTACACACAAACATCTGCCGCCCATCCCCGTCCCGTATGTACTCCAGCCTCTGGCCTCCACAGGCTGGCTCAAAAAGCTACCACTTCTGAAGTGGTAGCAAATTTCTGAGCTGACAGCCAGTTGCCCCGTTGGCATCTGGAAGCAGCGGGGTGGATGTGAGGCGACTTGACTGTGTGAAACTATCAAGCCGCTTCCGGCTTTTTTTGTTTGTGAAACCTAACCAGAGCGCTTGAGCGCACGAGCGCTTGACTCTTCAGGGGAGAAAAAGGGCAGTTTGGCTTCTGAGGCACTTCCCCATCTGAACGTGCCAAGTTGCCTTGCAGACGAGATGGGGCCACCTCGCCAGGGAGAGTGTGGAAGCTTCAGGGTGGCTCTTTTTGAGCTGGCCCAATTTGGAACGCCTCCCAACCACCCCAAACTGCCCGTCTGTTATTACCCGAGGAGTAGCTTTTACTTCAATAGTAAACACGAGTAGAATACATGTGGAGGCATAGAACTGCTAACCTACATTAGATCTGCAGAGACATCTTGCAGCCCCTTCAGCCAATTCACAGCAACAGTCTGTCTTGTTCTCCCCCCACCAACATCAACATTACTGGTTACAACATCCCACACTCTCCTGACATCTTTTTTTTTTTTTTTTTTTTTGCAATACTGGCAAACTTTGAAGATTCCAAAGCGCTCTCGCGATTTGATTGAAAGTCTTCTTACAGCTGCTAAAACGGCTACAGCATCTCTATCGAAATTCAACACCTTCCCATCACTTGAACTCTGGTTTTTACAAAAATCTGGGACATTTTAATAATGGAGAAAATCACAGCACAATTTTCCTTGTCCGACATTTATCCCAAGGTCACATCTTTTGAAGAAAAACGGCTTCCGTTTCTGGAATATACTGAATCTAAGAACATCTTACCTATTAACACAACTTAACTTCAGTTTCTCTCACTATAATTCTTTCTAACTTATGCTATCCCCTCTTACTCTTTTTATTTAAATATTCCCTTTTGTTTGGCTTGGGATGGAGCAAGGTATTATTCTTAGTTTAAGAGTCAAAAATTCTTGCCCAATTACCAGTTAATTACCAGTACTTGAAAATTTCAAATAGAAGGCTGTAGTACGGTACTTGGTAAATGGCTTTGTTTTACTGTTTTTACTGGTTTATTGTTTAAATGTTGTAAACTGATGTATTTTAAAACTTAATCCTATATTAGAACTTTTGTGTTGTGAGCCACCCTGAGCCGCTTTGGTGGGAAGGGCGGGATATAAACTAAATAAAATGAAATGAAATGAAATTAATTTATCCTTAATATTTATTTATTTATTTATTTATCGATGGATAGATTGATCGATCGGCAAACTGGATGTTATCTTAAATGCTAAATAAGATGTTATATATACCACAGTATTTTATGCATAGTAGAATTTTGTTATATATGGAATTAATCTACTTGATACAACTTCACCCAACAAAGTTCTGTATAACTTGGAATTTTTAAAATAAACTTATCATATGTAAAAAAAAAAAAATTCACAGACACACATATTTTCCCACTACTTTGGGGTAAAATGGGAGGTCGTTTCCCTCAGGCTCCAGGGCTTTTTTTTTTCCAGGGGGAATGGAGCGGAACGGAGTACTGGGACCTCAGTGGGAAAAAAATTCTCCAAAAAAAATATATATATTTTTAACTTCATGAGGGGCACCCATGTGTTTCTCCATTTCCCTCCTGAGAGTTCCAGCACCCCTTTTTCCAGAAAAAAGCCCTGTCAAGCCCTAATGCGTTTGCTTTAGTAGACCCAATAAAGACCATTGAGAAACATTGCCATTCCTTTTTGTCATTAAGGATAGACGAAGCAGGGCTTTTTTTTTTTAAAGCAGTAACGCACTGGAACACAGTTCCGGCTGGCTTGGTGTCAGGGGATGTGGCCTAATATGCAAATGAGTTCCTGCTGGGCTTTTTCCACAAAAAAAACCCTGTGCAAAACAATGGTAACATCAGGGTTGCGGCCTAATATGAAAATGAGTTCCTGCTGGGCTTTTTCTACCCAAAAAAGGCCTGATGTTATGAAATCAAGGTCATCATAACCAATACTTCCTATAAGCTGTGGAGTCTTGTGAGCAAAAATTCTACTTTGGGAGCTACTGGCATTAAAATTGTGAGCTACTGCATAACTTAGTTTGCTCTGGGGTTATCCTTCCTGAGCTAAGACGAAAATGTGTAAAGCTAGAGGCTAAAAAACTGAGCTAACTCACACTAACTCAGCTTAGAAGGAACACTGGTCACAAAACACACACACACATCATAGGGTTGCCAAGTCCAATTCAAGAAAGATCTGGGGACTTTGGGGGTGGAGCCAGGAGACATTGGGGCGGAGCCAGGAGCAAGGATGTGACAAGCATAATTGAACTCCAAGAGAGTTCTGGCCATCACATTTAAAAGGACTGCACACCTTTTAGAATGCCTTCCTTCCATAGGAAATAATGAAGGATAGGGGGACCTTCTTTTGGGGTTCATAGAATTGGACCCCCTGGTCCAATCTTTTTGAAACTCGGGAGGTATTTTGGGGAGAGGCACTAGATGCTATACTGAAAATTTGGTGCCTCTATCTCAAAAAACAGCCCCCCCCCAGAGCCCCTGATACCCACAGATCAATTTCCCATCATTCCCTATGGGAATCGTTCATGGAGGTGCATGATGGTTGTGGGGGTGGGGCTTCCCCCCGCCGGCCAGCTGGCTGGGGGAGGGGGGAAGCCTGTAAGACCGGGGGATGCCCCTCTGGGACCTGGGGATTGGGCAAGCCTAACACATCATGACATTTCAAATATTGCTCCAACATTTACATTTGCTACAGAATTTACACTGAATGAGTGTTAGTATCACTATCCTTTATTTGATTAATTTATAGTCTGCTTTTCTCCTCAGTGGGGATCCAAACTTCCATAATTCTTCTCTCCTGTTTTATCCTTGCTACAACCCTGAGAAGTAGGTTAGGCAGACAGTGTGTCACTGGCTCAAGGTCATCCAACGAGCTTCCTCGGCATTGAGGGGATTCAAACACGGCTCTCCCCATTCCTAGCCCAACACTTTAAGCTCTGCACCACAGTGGCTATTCTTTAGTCTCTCCCAGAGTGGAATTCTAGCAGGAGCTCCTTTGCCTATTAGGCCACACACCCCTGATGTAGCCATCCTCCAAGAGCTTACAAGGCTCTTTTTTTGTAAGTTCTTGGGGGAATAGCTACATCAGGGGGTGTTGCCTAATATGCAAAAGAACATAAGAGAAGCCATGTTGGATCAGGCCATCCAGTCCAACACTGTGTAACACAATAGTAAAAAAAAAAACAGGTGCCAGAATTCCTCCTGCTAGAATTCCACCCCCAAGTCTATCCATGGACTATACTCTTTAAAAAGAAAACAAAATTATCTTCAGAATTATTTTATATGCACACACTTTTGTAATACCTGTTTTATCACTTTTTTTCTTGTCCACCATTCATCCGAGAGTTTGTGGTGGTATACATGGTCCAGAGCAGATTCTAGGCTAAGATTTCAATCCAACTCTCTTGGGAGAGTTGGGTTGAAATCTTAGCCTAGGTGCTGTTTTAACCATAGAGCAACATTATCAAGTGATCACAATATTGAATGAAGATGGACCCAATGATGACCTGACTGAATGGTCAAGAGAAACTCAGACTTTAGTCTCATTCGTGCACAGTGCAAGAACAAACTCATGCAACCCAACAAACTTGGGTCTTGTAGCCTAGCCTCCCACTCTTCTTTAACCATGCCTGTGACAAGAAGAAGAAGATGATGATGATATTGGATTCATAACCTGCCTTTCATTCTGAACTTCAGTCTCAGTGCGGCTCACAATCTCCTTTACCTTCCTCCCCACAACAAACACCCTGTGAGGTAGGTAGGGGCTGAGAGAGCTCATCCAGAAGCTGCCCTTTCAAGGACAACTCTGTGAGAGTCATAGGCTGACCCAAGGCCATTCCAGCAGCTGCAAGTGGAGGAGTGGGGAATCAAACCCGGTTCTCCCAGATAAGAGTCCACACACTTAACCACTACACCAAACGAATAGAAATAAAGTGCGCAATTGTGTCATCCCGGAAAGTATTGAGCCCCCCCCAACATCTGTAGAAAAATTAATTTCCACGAAACCGGTCCTGGTGCCAAAAAGGTTGGGGACCGCTGCCTTAAAAGACCAACAAAATTTGTGGCAGGGGTATCCGCTTTCTTAGAAGAGCCCTGTGGTGCAGAGTGGTAAAGCTGCAGTACTGCAGTCCCTAAGCTCTGCTCATGACTTGAGTTTGATCCCGGTGGAAGCTGGGTTCAGGTAGCCAGCTAGAGGTTGACTCAGCCTTACATTCTTCTGAGGTCGGTCAAATGAGTCCCCAGCTTGCTGGGGGAAAGCGTAGATGACTGGGGAAGGCCATGGCAAACCACCCCGTAAAAAGTCTGCCGTGAAAGCAAGGTCACCCCAGAGTCGGAAACGACTGGCGCTTGCACAGGGGGACTACCTTTTTTATCTGCATTCTTGAGTTCTTCCAACACAGATTGGAAGCAGGTCCTCTTTTTTAGCTTTTCAAAAGATGGTATCCCTAACCCTTTCTCACTAGCCGTTATGAGGCTCGTCCAGACTTTGCGGCTTCCAGCATTTGCATTTATGGAATTGCATTTTCAAAGCGCAAAGAGAGAGAGATCTGGGAAGCATAAATCCAAGGCTAATCCTTGGGGGTGGAGGTGTTCTGCTGAGGCTCCCCCTGCGAGCGGCCGGCTGGGCGCACTCCTGAAGGTGCCAACCGGCCCTTCACTCTCTTTCCCGCTTGGGGGGGGGGGGGGTTGCCGAGCGCTCCTCAGGAGGCAGGAGCGGCACATTCCTGGCACCGCCAATGGGCTAATTCAATTGACTCCAGCAGCAGCAGCAGCAGCAGCAGCAGCCTTCGCTTCTGTCAGAATATTCACGAGCGGCGGACTGAGGGAGCACCGGCTCGGGCAGAGCCAGCAGCCACTCCGAGGCCGCGGAAAGGCGGGAGAAGAGAAGAGAAGAGAAGGGGACGGTTCAAAGCAGCGGTGCCAAAAGTAGCCGGAGCGGCGGGGAAAAAGGCGTCTCTCTCGCCGCCCTCCTGCCGCTCGACCGGAGCGTCCGAGGGAAGGAAGGGAAAGGAGCTTCCGCCTCCCCGCCGAAGGCACCGGCCGCTCTCTGAGGGCGAGGAGGGGAGGAGAGGAGGCACAGCAAGCGCGGGAGACTTTTCGGAAGCGGCGCCGCTGCCCGCGCCTCGACCCCGCGCCTGTTTAGTCTGCCGTCCTGAGGCGAAGGGGGCGGCGGGGCGGGGGCGGCGCCGTTTCTCCCCAGGGAGCCTGACCGTCGCGGCTGCCTCCGAGAGGGGGCGGCGAGAGCGGCGCTGCGCGGGGAGCGCCGAGGGGGCCGGCGGCGCCAGGAGTTGTTGCCGGGACCTCGGGCAAAGGCGCGCGAGGAGCAGGGCGCGCAGGGAGAAGGGGGCGGCGTTCTGGCCGCCAGAGGAGAGAGACCCGCCGGCTGCGCTTCGACTTCTCGCCCGGTAAGTCAGGTGGGCAGCGGGCGGGGAGGGAGGGAGGGGAGGACCGGCGTCCTGCGCGGGGCCGGCGGGAGGAAGCGAAGGGCAGGCCGGCTTCGGGGAAGGGGCGTTTGGAGCCTTGCAGAGTCGCCCCGCCCGCCCGCAGCCCGACGCCCCGACCCGAGCCTGGGGAGGCGGACTCGCGAAAAGGAGCGACGCCGAGCTTTGGTGGCGGCTCCGTCTCCGGAGCGCGTGTCGAAGCGCGGCTCGGTTCAGACGCGATGCCAACCTCCCGGGGGGACCTGGGGATCTCCCGGATTATTGACCCCGCCTCTCTAGACGACGGGGATCGGCTCCCCTGGAGAAAAGGGGGTGCTGCGGAGGGAGGGTTCTGTGGCGCCGTGTCCCGCTGAGATTCGGTTCTCAACCTGGAGAGGGCAGCCCTCCTGAACAGCCCTCCTGCCTTGCCTCCTCCTCGTCCAGGCGTTTCGAAAATAGGGCTGCGATAGACTTCCTGCGCTTTTACAAGTATAGGCACTAAGGCGCCTACTCTGCGCTGCGTTCGAGATCGGCCTTGGAGTTACACTGTATTTGCGAGTCTTCCATTCCTTCAGCTTGGGGCTGAAACAGGACCTGTGGGTAGGAAGAGCTTGTCCAAAAGAGGCAATCCACCCCGAGCTTGTTGTTCCATACTACTACTTTCCTTTTCTCGTCCAGGGGTTGACAACATTGTTCTTCCCTTCTCCGTTTCGTCCTCACAACAACCCTGCGAGGTAGGCTGGGCTGAGCGCCTGGGAGGTACTTTAGAGCAGGGGTGGCCAAGGGTAGCTCTCCAGATGTTTTTTTTTGCCTACAACTCCCATCAGCCCCAGCCATTGGCCATGCTGGCTGGGACTGGTGGGAGTTGTAGGCAAAAAAAGATCTGGAGAGCTACCGTTGGCCACCCCTGCTTTAGAGAATCGTATGCAGAGGAGCCAAAGTAGATGCTAGGCTCTATTTAAAAAGGATCGGTGTGTATGTCCAGAAGGTGGATGTATGTGTGGGGAGAGTATTTAGAGGAAGGTGTTTGTGAGTTTCCTGCATTATGCATGGGGTTAGACTAGATGACCCTGGAGGTCCCTTCCAACTGTATAATTCTATGATTCTAAGTAAGTGCAGTGATTGCTTAATAAGCACCGCAGTGCAAGTGATTGCTTAATAATGGCTTGGTACCTGAAATTCTAATGCTGTGACAGAGGAATGGAGAGCAGTGATGCGTGTGTTCATCCTGTGTTTCTAGAAGGTGGGCTGTTCCACGAAGTACCAGACTTGGTGGTGGGTTTTTAAAAAAAAAAAAAAAGATATGGAGAAAGATGGCTGGCAGAGATTATTGTGGCAACTGTGCACACTGAAGACACCCCCCCCCCAAGCTTTTAATTTACTGAGTACTGTAGAAGACAAGGTGTACTCTTTGCAAAAGGAGCATTTGTAGAAGACTGGGGTTCTGATCAGGAAAGCTCTTACAGAAGAAAGGATCCTGTTTTGCAGTTTTCACCAGCGGAAGATGAAGAAACTTGCAGAGGTGGAATTTCCAAGTAGGTCTCTTAGTGGAACATGATTTTAAAGGTGAGGGCAGGTGTGCGAAGGAAGCAGATTGTGGGAAGGGGGTGGATATGTTCAGAAAGGAGCATACATGAGCAGATCCAAAAGGATCTGCTTCATTTCTGAACTTGGTGACAGAATATATAAATAAACATATTCTAAGTAACTTAAAAGAACAAATTCCTTTTTTGCTTTTCTCTTTCTAGAGGAACCTTGGATGAGCTTGTTTGCTTCTCATCTGTCCCTGTCAGTGGCTTTGACTTATCATGAACAGGATTTCCCTAAGATACTTGAGTTTCAGGAATCTACCTAATTTTTTTCCTGTGTGTGTGTGGGACAGAGAGAGAGAGAGAAAAGGGGGGTTGAGGCAGAAGAAAATAAATGTTTAAAAGATACGGAAGGAAGAGACCCAGTGGCTGGGACATAAATCAGAGAGAATATATGGGGCATTGATGAGAATAGTTCTTTTCACCATTTTTTTTTTTTTAGAAAATGCCCACTTAGAAGAAAGAAACAGAAGAAGGCCGATTATTGGCATCCTACTCTGAAACCCAGGCAGCTGAGGCTGAGAGGAGCCAAAGGGTGCAGTTCTTCTTAGTTTTAAAAACAGCAGGGCTTTCTTTGCCAAAGATTGCTGTAAACACTGAATAAAGATTTCATTGTGGGGTAGTGTGACTAGAATAATTAGCCAGATAATTGTTCATTCTGATCCAAAAGGTGCTGTAATCAGTAAGACAGCAACAAGTGAAAGAGGGGGGGAAAGCAACGTCATAACTTCAGATATTTGCAACCTGTCACGATATTTTTTTCCCCGTCTATTTAGTATTGCAAAACCCAGAAAAAACTTGTAGGTTTTTTTTTCTTCCTTTCAAAGGCAAGCCTGTCTGTTTCCACCCCCCTCTTTCAGCCCTGTGTGCCTTTTGTAGGGGGGGGGGGGTTCTTGCTCTCTTTTGATGGAGGAGAATGTAAAGGTGGCTACAGAATGAGCATCTTAAATGGATTGACTAATACCAATTAATATATTCTTTGTCTGTGCTCACTTTATTGCCAACTCAGCAGGGATGAAAGCTAATGGTGTCGGCTTTTGTGTTGCTCTGACACTTTTCAAGCAGGCTTATGAGATTCAAGTTGTAAATTGTTATTGTGTGTGTGTGTGTGTGTTTTACACTGTAATTATTGTGTCTGAAGCAAGTTGCTTTATAGAGCAGTGCTCTATTATGGAGCTCTTAACTGGTTTTAAGAACTTTTTTTGTAATGCAGTAGCTGTCTCATTGACTTTACAGGAAGAGGGAAGCATGCTTGTTAGTGCCTCAGGATGATTTTTAATCATCATCATCATTTTTAGATCTCACCTTTCACTCCTCTCCTCCTTTTTATCCTCTCAACAACCCTGCGAAGCAGGTTAGGCTGAGACTGGTCCAAGGTCACCCTGCAAGCTTCCATGGCACAAGTGAGGATTTGAACTTGGGTTTCCCAGCTCCTAGTCAAACTCTGTGAACCCCGTGGCGCAGAGTGGTAAAGCTGCAGTACTGCAATCTGAACTCTCTGCTCACAATCGGAGTTCGATCCCGGCGGAAGCTGGGTTCAGGTAGCTGGGTCAAGGTTAACTCAGCCTTCCATCCTTCCGAGGTCAATAGAATGAGTACCCAGTGTAGATGACTGGGGAAGGCAATGGCAAACCACCCCATAAAAGTCTGCCAAGAAAACGTCACAATGTGACGTCACTCCATGGGTCAGTAATGACTCAGTGCTTGTTCAGGGGACTACCTTTACCTTTAGGAGCTTTCATGAGTCGCTACTCACTTCTTCAGATACTTTGATTTACCATGAACTTACTTTGACTTAGACAGCCCCATGGCTCAGAGTGGTGAGCTGCAGTACTGCAGTCCAAGCTCTGCTCACGACCTGAGTTCGATCCCAGCGGAAGCTGGGTTCAGGTAGCCGGCTCCAGGTTGACTCAGCCTTCCATCCTTCCAAGGTCAGTCAAATGAGTCCCCGGCTTGCTGGAGGGAAAGTGTAGAGGACTGGGGAAGGCAATGGCAAACCACCCCGTAAAAAGCCTGCCATGAAAACGTGATGCGACGTCACCCCAGAGTTTGAAACGACTGGTGCTTGCACAGAGAACTAGCTTTCCCTTTTTTTTAACCTTGATTTATCATGATGATTGATTATTATCCACAACACCTTTGTACATAGTACTTTATAGCATAAGCTGAAAAAAGAGGTCCCAGCCCCAAGGAGGGGAGAAGGAACAGGGGTAGGGGAGGCAAACAGCTTTAAGAATGCAGGTGAGAAAATGCATTTGAAAGGTTATGGAGATTGGGAAGGATTAAGCAGCAAAGGTAAGTTTTTGAGGGCAAATTTTGTAGAAAGAGAAATTTTACTCCAGGCAAAGCTCTGTGACTTTCTGACACTTAGCAAGGAGGGGGAGCTGAAAAGGTGAGATGTGATTGTGGCTTCCTCTCTGCCTTATAAGCAACAGCTGTCATTTCTCCGAGGACATCGGTAGCCTCCTGTAAAGCTCTGGAAACTATTCAGCCAATTTGCAGCAAGAAGGTGTCATTCCAAAGTCCATTGCTGGCAGGCAGTTCTGCCTTTCAAAAACAGAATGCCCCAGTCTTCTCACTATGGGAAAAAAACAACAGATCAGACCTTTCTCAAGAAGATTTCTACTAGATCTAAAACTTCTATTAATGCAGTACAAACAAACAAAAATCAGAATTTCAATCCAAACTTTTAACACCTTAACACTAATCCTTAAGAGTTGGGAATATATTTTATATACGTCAGCACATAGCCTGCATTGCGCTGCTTACCCAGGAAATGAATTCTATGGGATTGTGGGGCTGTGACAGAAAAACAGCCCTTCTTCAAAACGGTCTTCTGTCTTCACACAATGATGGAATCTGAAACTGGGACCACAGGCTTTCATCATTTGACCATATACACCCAGAGCCGGTTTGGTGTAGTGGTTAAGTGCACAGACTCTTATCTGGGAGAGCCAGGTTTGATTCCCCACTTGAAGCTGTTTGAATGGCCTTTCATCAGCCATAGCTCTCATAGGAGTTGTCCTTGAAAGAGCAGCTGCTGTGACAGCTCCCTCAGCCCCACCTACCTCACAGGGTGTCTGTTGTTGATGGGGGGGGGAGATAAAGGAGATTGTGACCGCTCTGAGATTCAGAGTATAGGGCAGGATATCAATCCAATATCATCATCATATACTGTATTCCAAGGGCTTGGAGCAAATAAGATCAAGTTTATCATTCTCCCCTGTTTCTGGCCACCCAAAGTCAGCTTGGATAAAAATGCTTTGACCCACATCCCAAAAACAGAAATGTGGTTTTCAAGAGGAAAATAACCCCAAAGGTGAGGTGCTGCCACTTGAGGATGGTACATGGGACAGCAGTAGAGTATGTGTTTAGAAGAACATCACTGCATGTACCCTTACTTTTTGGACAGTGCACAGATGGTAGAATTCAGGGCACACTCTGGCTGATCTTAAGTATTGGGATGAGCAGTTTGTTAGGCCTGGACATTTGTAATTCTTCACCAGAACTTTTGAGTAGTGCTTGGAAATCATTAAGAATCTAGGGATCATGTTGCAAAACCAGTGCAACATGAAAAACCATGTTGAAAAACTGGTGCAACATGCTTCATCGCAAAACCTATGCAACATGGAAAACCGTGTTGGAAAACCAATGCAACATGCTCCATTGCAAAACCTATGCAACATGGAAAACCGTGTTGGAAAACCAATGGAACATGCTCCATTGCAAAACCTATGCAACATGGAAAACCGTGTTGGAAAACCAATGCAACATGCTCCACTGCAAAACCTATGCAACATGGAAAACCGTGTTGGAAAACAAATGGAACATGCTCCATTGCAAAACCTATGCAACATGGAAAACCGTGTTGGAAAACCAATGGAACATGCTCCACTGCAAAACCTATGCAACATGGAAAACCGTGTTGGAAAACCAATGGAACATGCTCCATTGCAAAACCTATGCAACATGGAAAACCGTGTTGGAAAACCAATGCAACATGCTCCATTGCAAAACCTATGCAACATGGAAAACCGTGCTGGAAAACCAATGGAACATGCTCTATTGCAAAACCTATGCAACATGGAAAACCGTGTTGGAAAACCAATGCAACATGCTCCATTGCAAAACCTACGCAACATGGAAAACCGTGTTGGAAAACCAATGCAACATGCTCCTAGTGAACTATTAGCATTGGAAGGTGGGCATTTGTCATCATTTGCTAGGTGCATCATAAACAGGGCTCTTTTTCTGAGCAGAAATGCACAGGAACACAGTTCCGGCTGGCTTGGAGTCAGGGGGTGTGGCCTAATATGCAAATGAGTTCCTATTGGGCGTTTTCTGCCCAAAAAGCCTGTGTGAAACCATGGTGATGTCAGGGAGTATGGCCTAATATGCCAATGAGTTCCTACTGGGCTTTTTCTACAAAAAAAGCCCCGATCATAAGTAATACATTGAAATAATCACAGGGTGCTTTAACGTAACAAAAATTGCTTACAGACCTTAAAATTCAAACCTCTTGATGCTGTTGGCTGACTTGTGCCGATGCCTGGGCATGCAGCATCACGATAGCTTCTCTGTGACATCAGAGCAACTTAGCCATTGACCAGCCAGTGAAATTCAGACTCACATTACATCACAGTGCACACTGTGACATTCAACTTGGTCACCCAAAGGTGTCAACAGAGACCAAGCAGGAGCACGGGTCAGTGACAGAGAAAAATTTTTTGGGAAGGATGGAAAATAAAATAGAGCTTACTGTGTTGGTGGACTGTTTGCTAATTTCTAATATGCTTTAGAAAAGAGCAAGAGTCCAGTAGGAAGACTAACAAAGATTTGTGGCAGGCCATGAGCTTTCACGAGTCACCGCTCACTTCCTCAGATACAGTTAGGCTGTAATCACATACACTAAATAATGCACCTTCAATCCACTTTCAGTGCACTTTACAACTGGATCTTACTGTGTGAACTTGCAAAATCCAGCTGGAAAGTGCAGTGAAAGTGGATTGAAAGTTACCATATGTTACCATATAAAATTGTTTTAAAACACGAAAAGTGCATTATTTTGTGTGTGTGATCACAGTGTTCAAATGCGAGTCCCTCTGTCCTTATATTTTGGGAAGTGTGGTGATTTCAGATGCCAAATGACAATAGCACATACGATTGGATATGATATTCAGAATCCAATGGCAGGCATGGAGAAATTGGCATTGGTAACAAGACAGGAAAACTTAGATCTCAGTTCAGTCTAGGTGGGTGCCTTGTCTTGAGCTTCCTTATCAGTTGCAGTTCAGCAGTCTCTCTTTCTAATCTCCCTTTTGTATAGTGATTAAAAGCAAGAAACTCTCATCTGGGATTCCGCACTCTTCCACGTGCATCTGCTGGGTGACCTTGAGTTTAAAGAATATATTTTGAAAACAGTATTTTAAACAATACTTTAAATCACAACATTTAAATGATTTCACAGTCCATTTTGCAATGTACAATGTTGTTCTTGGCTTGTAGGACTTCCTGAAGTCCAATTCACCAATGCAGGTGTGGCTGCAGTTCTCAAACTGGTGTGGCTGCGACTGGACTGCTGCTTCCGTCCACTTTCCGTCCGTCCTTCTTCAGGCAGCTCACCAAGGGATGCAGTTTCAATTTGGCTCTGCTCCGCTTATCTCCAGGGAGCAAGCACGACTCCGCATTTCTCTTTGCCCTTAGCTTGCTTTGAAATGTATAGTGGAAGCAGGGCCGGATTAACAATTAGGCCAAGTCGGCACTGGCCTATGGGCCCCCACACCTTTAGGGGTCCCGGGATGACTTTCCCCCTGCTTGCAGCCCTCCCAGCCTGCACAACCGGAGAGCCGGAGAGCCAGATGGAGAGCCAGTTTGGTGTAGTGGTTAAGTGTGCGGACTCTTATCTGGGAGAACCGGGTTTGATTCCCCACTCCTCCACTTGCAGCTACTGGAATGGCCTTGGGTCAGCCATAGCTCTGGCAGAGGTTGTCCTTGAAAGGGCAGCTGCTGTGAAAGCCCTCTCAGCCCCACCCACCTCACAGGATGTCTGTTGTGGGGGGAGAAGATATAGGAGATTGTAAGCCACTCTGAGTCTCTGATTTAGAGAGAAGGGCGGGGTATAAATCTTCTTCACATGCAGCCGCTCTTTGCCTGACTTGCCTGGTGCGGCTGCTGCTGGTGTCGCCAAGTTTGCTTCTCTCTGCCTCTCCCCCACAGCTTTGTCAAAGGGGTTTTTGAGAAGGTGCCTGCAGGCTGCAGCGGGGGCCATGAGTGGTGGGGCTGCAACTCTGAGATAACTTGCAAGGGGGCCCCGAGATGTTGGCTGCCCAGGGGCCTCCACAGGGTTTAATCTGGCACTGGGTGGAAGGGCAATGCTGACAGGTGACGGCAGAAATCACAGAGGATGAGCAGACATATGAACCTAAGACGGTATGGCTGATGTCGTTGGGTCCACGGATGGTGTTGCTAGGATCTATATCAGAGCAAAGTTGGCCTCCTGGTTTGTTGCAGGCCTTGGTACCAGAGCCCATGCGGCTGTTAAGTCGTCTGTCACTGAGGATGAGAAGTTGTTTTAGATTAGCTGGCTGTCCCTCGGAAAGAAAAGGTCAGCCCCGCAGTCCTTTATGAGGGATAGGGTTGCCAATCCCCAGGTGGGGGCAGGGGATCCCCCAGTTTGAAGGCCCTCCCCCCACTTCAGGGTCATCAGAAAGCGGGTCAGGGGGAATGTCTGCTGGGCACTCCATTATTCCCTATGAAGATTAATTCCCATAGGGTATAATGGAGAATTGATCTGCAGGTATCTGGGGCTCTGGAGAGGCTGTCTTTTGAGTTAGAGGCACCAAATTTTCAGCATAGAATCCAGTGCCTCTCCCCAAAATATCCCCAAATACCCTCCAAGTTTCAAAAAGATTGGACCAGAGGGTCCAATTTTATGGGTCCCAAAAGAAAGTACCTTATCCTTGATTATTTCCAGTGCAGGGAAGGCATTTAAAAGGTGTGCAATCCATTTAAATGTGATGGCCAGAACTCCCTTTGGAGTTCAATTATGCTTGTCACAACCTTGCTCCTGGCTCCACCCCCAAAGTCCCCATTTTTTTCTTGAATTGGACTTGGCAACCCTAGGGAAGTGTCACCATCTGGCATGGGTTGTTGGTTATTAATAATACGTTGAACCGGCTTGAGTTGTGAGCTGCTATGTGACAATATGCTTGTACAAAATTAGATTAATATGGATATAATCAGTTGCATTGAACTACAGAATACCATACAATAACTTTTTTAGAAACAAACTGAGATTCTTTTGAATCTGATGTTGAAGAGTGGTCCGGTTTAATCTTTTGTATACCTGTAGTGACAGACAAGATGTTATCCCAGGGATTAATTTGACTTTCATTTTTCACTGCAAGTTCAGAGAGCTCATCAAGTACATATTGTAATGTCACACTTAATGGTTTGGTAGTTCAGTTTTTAAACAGAGCTGTGTTTGTCTTACCTGTCACTTTCATGCATCGGAAAACAGGAAAGGCACAAGTAACGAAAAGGATGCTGAAGAGAAGAAGCGTGCATCCTTCCGTCTTGCAGTTGAACAGCCAGCTTTATTACTATTTCTGAATGCGGTTGAACCTTGATACTGTTCAGCATGCTGGAGAAGAGGAAAGTCACAAATTGTTTTAGGAAATAACTCAATGTTTTCTTCAGTCTTCTGGCCTGGAGCAATAAAAGCAACAATACTCAGTATGACCTGTATAATCTAGGCTCCGCAAAGCATATGGAATTTTCCTCCAAACTGCAGGCTGCCTGATTTTGAGAAGAAACACAATGCATGTAGTGTTATAGTAGTTTGGTAAAGCACTACATTGTTTTTTATCTGAATTTCTATGATCAAATGGTGGGAGAGGTGGGATTGTGATACGGCACAAAAACAAAATGTAACTCTGAAAGAAACCACACACAATATTTGGAAGGGGGGGAAAGCATTTTGGTTCTCTTATTGGTGGGTCTAATTTTTAGTGTGCACTGTTGATAAAGCCAGTTTGGCGTAGTGGTTAAGTGTACGGAACTCTTATCTGGGAGAACTGGGTCTGATTCTCCACTCTTCCACTTGCACCTGCTGGAATGGCCTTGGGTCAGCCATAGTTATTGCAGAGCTGTCCTTGAAAGGGCAGCTTCTGTGAGAGCTCTCTCAGCCCCACCCACCTCACAGGGAGTCTGTTGTGGGGGAAGAAGATAAAGGAGATTGTAAACTGCTCTGAGACTCCGATTCAGAGAGAAGAGCGGGGTATAAATCCAATGTCATCATCTTCATCTTCTAGACTGGCTTCTAATCTGTTCTCCCCACCAGTTTAAGGAAAATAAATACAGAGGGCAGCAGATACCTTGGAACCTGTTTCACATAATTGTTTTAACTTATGTCAAAGACGGGGGAAATATGTCCATCTATGCCAGCTCCTAGCAAGCCAGTTGTGGATTCTCCCCCTCCACTTCCCACAGCTACCTACTCTTGACATTGGTCAATAGGATTTTAAAATTTAAGAGTTCAAAAGATTATTGTCTTTAAAACCCTCTGCGTCAAAGTGGGATGGTCCATTGCCATCATTCTGACCAACCTTATGAATTTGATATAAATAAATAAACAAACCTAGAAAAATCCAGACTCAGTTTTCCACATGCAGACAATGATGCACCAGAAGAAGAGGAGGAGGAGGAGGAGGAAGAAGAAGAAAGAAGATGACATTGGATTTTTATTCCGCCCTCCACCCTGAATCAGTCTCAGAGCAGTTCACAATCTCCTTTATCTTCCTCCTCCACAACAGACACCCTGTGGGGTGGGCAGGACTGAGAGAGCTTTCCCAGAAGCTGCCTTTTCAAGGACAACTCCTATGAGAGCTCCTACCCAAGGTCATTCCAGCAGCTGCAGGTGGAGGAGTGGGGAATCAAATCCGGTTCGTGCACTTACATATGGAGCAAATAACCTTGGTTGATAGAAGAAGAAGAAACAAGCCAAAGTTACAGATGGACAAAGTCTACCAGGCTCTCTAATAAGTATTAACTGAGGGGGGAAATCCTTCTTTATGTGAGCATGCAAAACAATCATGCTGAGAGCCAGTTTCATGTAGTGATTAAGGAAAAGGAAAGGTCCCCTGTGCAAGCACCAGTCATTTCTGACTCCGGGGCGATGTTGCTTTCACAATGTTTTCACGGCAGACTTTTTACGGGGTGGTTTGCCGTTGCCTTCCCCAGTCATCTACACTTTCCCCCCAGTAAGCTGGGTACTCATTTGACCCATCTCGGAAGGATGGAAGGCTGAGTCAACCTCGAGCCAGCTACCTGAAAACAGCCCGTTGCCTTCCCCAGTCATCTACACTTTCCCCCCAGTAAGCTGGGTACTCATTTGACCCACCTCGGAAGGATGGATGGCTGAGTCAACCTCGAGCCAGCTACCTGAAAACCCAGCTTCCACCGGGATCAAACTCAGGTCGTGAGCAAAGCTTAGGACTGCAGGACTACAGCTTTAACACTCTGCGCCATGGGGCTCTTTTACCGTGATTAAGAGCAACAGGCTAATCTGGAGAACTGGGTTTGATTCCCCGCTGCTCCACATGCAGCTGCTGGGTGACCTTGGGTCGGTCACCTTACTCTTACAGCTGTTCTCTCAGAGCTCTCTCAGCTCCACCTACCTTACAGGGTGTCTATTGTGGGGGAGGAAGGGAAGGAGATTGTAAGCAGGGCTGACACTCTGAGTGAAGGGTGGAGTATAAATCCAGTCTATTCCTCCTCATTCTCCTCTTCCTCCTTCTCCTCTGGCAAGCACAACAGGTCTGCCAAGGAAAGTTCTAGAGCCAGTTTGGTGTAGTGGTTAAGTGCATGGACTTTCATCTTGGAGAACTGGGTTTGATTCCCCACTCCTCCACTTGCAGCTGCTGGAATGGCCTTGGGTCAGCCATAGCTCTGGCAGAGTTGTCCTTGAAAGGACAGTGAGAGCCCTCTCAGCCCCACCCACCTCACAGGGTGTCTGTTGTGGGGGGAGAAGATATAAAAGATTGTAAGCCGCTCTGAGTCTCTGATTCAGAGAGAAGGGTGGGGTATAAATCTGCAATTTTCTTCTTCTTCTTCTGGCATTTTTGCTACATAGACCAGTAACCTATATGATAAGTAATGATTTAGTTCCCTTAATCACTATACTGGCAGAGTGGGTTGGGCCTGATTCCACACAGGTACATGCACAGGTTTGAAGTATGTGGATCTTTTGGGCCCCCAGCACAGCACCTGACTCCCTACTGAGCAGCTCTGACCTGAAATGCTGTTTACTGGCTTAAGTAGGCCAGCAAAAGCCAGTAGAGGAAAAGGAAGGCCTGACAACCCTGATTTACAGTCATTTCTCAGACTCATACATTGCACTCTTCCAAAGATGTCTGCTGTCTTCTTTCTTGGTGTTCTATAAAGACAGTCTTGCTTTGTTGCAATTTTCAAAATTAACCCCATTTTTTTTTTATTTGGAGTGTTTTTGTGTCACTGCCACTGTTAGGGTTGCCAAGTCCAATTAAAGAAAAATCTGGGGACTTTGGGGGCGGAGCCAGGAGACTTTGGGGGTGGAGCCAGGAAACACTGGGGGTGGAGCCAGGAACAAGGGTGTGACAAGCATAATTGAACTCCAAGGGAGTTCTGGCCATCACATTTAAAGGGACAGCTCACCTTTTTAAATGCCTTTCTTCCATAGGAAATAATTAAGGATAGGGGCACCATCTTTTGGGGCTCATAGAATTGGACCCTCTGGTCCAATCGTTTTGAAACTTGGGGGGTATTTTGGGGAGAGGCACTAGATGCTATACTAAAAATCTGGTGCCTCTACCTCAAAAAATAGCCCCCCCAGAGCCCCCAATACCCACGGATCAATTCCCTATTATTTCCTATGGGAATCATTCTCCATAGGGAATAATAGAGTGCCCAGTAGACATTTCCCTCCCCCCCCCCACGCTTTCTAAAGGGGGGGAGGGCCTCCATACGAGGGAATCCCCCTCCCTGCCCCCTCCCTCTCTCACACACACACAAATACTTACTTGGTCTTCTTCCGGAGAACTGTGCCTGCTGTGAAAACGAAAGCAAAGAAGGGAGGGGCCGTTCTCCGAAGCCCTTCCTGTTTCCTCCTTCCTGCCCAGCCTTAAAGGGACAGGGATTTTACAAACTGCTCAGGAGCTCTATAGGTATGTTCTCCCCCCCTCCACCCCCCCACCCCCCCGGTTCTCAATTTTTGAAGACCGGGAGATTAAGCTGGGAACCCAGAAGTCTCCCGCTAAAGCGGGGGGATTGGGACCCCTAGCCACTGTACACTCAGAACAGCGTCAATTGTAACATTCTGTGAAGTTAGTTTGACTTTCTTATGTTCGCTATTTAGTAAACAGCAAGTTTCATACATAAAATAATAAATTTTACAGTTAGGTCTTTTCCTTCCCATCCAGTACAAGAAACTTAAGATCAGGTAATCTGATGTAAGAATTCTAATGTTTATTAATGGTGACTAGGTTGAAAGGACAAAAAATGTGGATGACACATTCAAAATCAGAATCCAATTTGCAGAAACCAGTTCCCTTAATTAATTGTGCACATATCATACAGATGTTGATGTTGAGTGCATCAGCATTTATGTAAGCTTATAGGAGTCAGCACTTAGCTGTGTATTATCCTGTGCAAAGGAGGGGTTCAACATGTTCAGTACATCTTCATAATGAGATTGCTTTGTCAAAGACATAATTGTTATTCATGGCAAGCAAGCTCACAATCTCATTCCATCCCTGTAAGTATTGCATCTCAGGCCAATTATGGCTAAAATACTGCATGTGTCAACTAATTAAAGGGTAATTAATAAAACGATAATTTCATTCCGTGACAATGTCTACATCTGACTGTTGTAACATAATATGTCGGGCAGATGGCTGAATGGTCAAACATGGCAAATTATGATTGTAGCAGTTGTGCAGAACATCTGGGAAGAGTATCAGCCCATTAACCCATTAGTCTGTTATAGCTGAGTCACAATTTAGTTTTTGAACATGAGTATCTAATGCCTGAATACAAAATAAATTATGTCAGTTTTGGAAAGTAACTTTTCTCCATAGAAACAGGGTCCATATCTTTTCTGTTCACTGCTTCAATTTATATTGTTAAGAAAAGCAACCATAAAAACACATATGCACCGTTATAGTTGATAGCTCATGCATTTTGTACTGTGTCCTTGAAGATAATGCAAGACATTTTGACTAATATAGCCTTGTTGTCTCTGGCCAGCAGGAATGTTCTCTCTTTCCTTTTCTATCATATCACTCCACCATCACTTCTAGAACCCTTATTAGAGAGGAGGGGAGTCAACACATCTTCAAAATATTGCCTCCATGGCAACCCTAAATGGTTATCAGATTTGTTTCTTTGTAGGGTGCCAGGTCCCTCCGCTGCTGCGGCGGGGGACTCATTCCTTGCATGTTCTTTGCACACATGGCAGGATGACATCACCCAGAAGTGATGTCATCACGCCGGGGACATTGCACTAGGGACACTCTAGGACTCGTGATAAAACTCTGTGGTACCATAGCATTTTACCGCAATTCCTAGAGTGTCACACCAGAAATACTCTAGGATTTGCTGTAAAACTCTATGATACCATAGAGTTTTAAGCACAAGTCCTAGAGTATCACCAGTGCAATGTCCCAGGTGTGATGACATCACTACCAGGTGATGTCATCATGCCAGGGACAGCATGCACTGACTGGGCTCTTCAAGAGTGCGGATTCCCCTGGTGGCCTGCTCCCTGGTGGCAGTTTAGGGCCCTCCAGGGCAGGGGATCCCCCGCCCCTGGCAAAAGATTGGCAGCTCTATTTCTTTGACAGATTATGGACATATGGACCAATGTGGCTGACATCTCAGAGGTGTTTGCGAGAAAGTAGCTAAGAGGGTGTATGACAGTTCTGTCCTCTTCTCTCCCTTCAGGGGCAAGCTTTTTCCTCTGTTTTTCTTTCCCTGCCTGACTGAGCTGCCCTAGTAATGTGTTTTCTTCTTTCCTGAAGACCTCTGGCTGTCCCATTTGTCAAAGTGTAATATTTTGGCTGTTTGCTCAACCCAGGAACCCGAGGGAAGGACTGAGATCTCCCTTTAATTTAAATCACTGAAAATGGCACATTAAACATTTTGAAACTCAAAATTAACAAAATACTTCATTCAACATAGAGGGGAAAGGTCAGGTGAAATCAAGGGCTGAAATTTCTGAGGTAAAACCAATAGAAAAAGATTTTAGTTCTTATATTTCAGACTAATTAGAGGTTTTTAAGCCATTCACAGTCAAAAAAATTATGTTGGGAGGCTTTTGGTTCAAGGTTTTTCAAACACTTCAGACATTTTCCAAGCATTCTTTGAGTATTCTTTGACTCTTTTTGGTTTCCAGAAAGTTGGGACACTCTGTCAAGTACCCAAACCCAAACCCCTTCTTTTGAAACACCAGCACTCGGCTTAAGTTTTTATCTGACTTTTAAGATTTCCAAATGAAGTTTCTAACTAAACCAGATCAGGGATCTGTTCACTCTTTAGAGCTAACGTCCTGTTTGTCTGGGTAGGGAAATTCTCCTCTCACTAGAAAATCTATCCCATTTCTTTGGCCTGAATGGGAGTCTCTCTCTAACTATTGGCTCATCCTTGCCAACTTCCTCCAGCTGTCCTGTCTGTGTTAAAATCGCTCTCGGTCAGGGCTGAATTCCAAATCAAAACTCTTTCTCGGCATTCAGCTCTAAAATCTTTCTCTGCTCAGCTAATGCTAGCCAATCAGATCATTTGGAACAGCCTGTCATTCAAGGCTCCCTGGCTCTGTAAAGAATTAACCCAGCTGTTTGCACAGCATTTTAAGCTTCTGAAGGGCTGGGCAGGCACCAGGGAAAGTACCGGTGGGCACCATTGTCCCCATAGACGCCATGTTGGGGACCCCTGACTTAGAACCTTTGTCTTGATGTCAGCCTCGGTGCTAGGGGTTCTGCCACCCAGGCAGATCTCTGCGCTGCTGCCCACCCCCCCCCCCACCCCCGATTGGAGCAAAAGAAAAATGCTCCACCGCCTCCCCACCACCCAGCCCTCTCCCGCTTTGGAGGTGGCTGGGCAGGGGCTGCCTAGTTCTTCCTTCACTCCGATTGGAGCAAAGGGAGAACGCGGCAGAGTCAGGGTCAGCGCAAGCAGGGATGGAGTTGGGGCGCCTGCCCCCTTCAGCCCCGTGATGAGGTGGCGCTCTAGGTGGCCACCTACCTTGCCTACTCCCATGCGCTGGCCCTGCTTGATGTGAAGTATGGCAGGGACGAAATAAAGGAAATTTGTCAGAGTGATGATGAGCATTAAAAGTGAGAATCTACTGGAGAAAAGGGAGATGGTCCAGGAGAATGCACACAAGGAGAATCACTAGCTCTTTTCAGACGCTACAGCTGAGCATTCTGGGATCTCTTTATTCCCCCAGTCTTTCCAATATTCTTCTGTTGCTGTGTTTTCATAACACAGATCACAACAGCAGAAGAAGCAAGATGTGTTCTCATTTCAAGGCGCTGCAGATCAAAGGGGCATTTTGCACAATTCCAATAACAATTCTGTTCAGACTCACCTTTTATGCTGTAGTTCTTAAACAAAATAGTAGCTTCAAATATCGGAGATCAAGGCACACAGCCAGACACCTTTTATGTTGAAAATTTCTCCCCTCCCCATTGTTTCTTAGCAATTTATTTAAATAAGCAAGTTCTTTCCAAGGGTTTCTTAACACACTTAAATCAAAATGTCTGCGCCCTGCCCCAATGTAAATATACAGATGCACTTATCTACTGGGTAAGTATAATAGAATCAAAGACAGGCTATAGAAAGAAGAAGAGGGGAAGGAATTGACGTGCTTTACAAAAAGGTTTTGCAGCAACCTGTCATCAGTAGGTACAACTACCTGCCTGTTGCCAGTCTAAAGAACCATTCAGGCTTATCTGAACAATACAAACTCAGAGTAGCTGTTTAAACAGTTAAAAAATTAGAAGTTTGGTCTCGATATCCAGTTCCCATTGATGTCCCTTGGGCAGCATCTGAATTTAAAAAACTAGAATGTCACAATTCTGGAGTATAACCAAAAGATAAGTTCTGCAACCGAAACGCTATTATACTTAATTTTCAACTATATATATAAATGTGTGGGTGTTATTTTATATAATTTAGTGCAAAAAACAGACAGTTCAACAACAACAAAAAAAACATTCCCCAGGAATACTCAAAACAGAATCTTTGAAAACAATAGGTCTCTAAGAACAGATCATATTCCTGGAGAACTTTTTTGTTGGACTGTCTGTTTTTTGCACTAAATTACATAAATTACATAAATTACCCACACATTTATTGTTGAAAATTGTTTATTAGGTATAATAGCATTTCAGTTGCTCAAATTGCTTATTAAGTATAATAGCATTTCAGTTGCAGAACTTACCTTTTGGTTTAACTGCTGTTTTCTGTGACTGTTTCCACTGATTGTTAACCATTCTGAAGTGTGGCAAGTAGCTTGTTGACTTGTGTGGTAATTTGTGTGTGTGTGTGTTTTAACTGACATCAAGAAGTTTTAGTTTAAGCTTCTCAGACGGGCAATTTATCATCTCAGTTGGATACCACCTGTGACCATAGCAGTAAAAAATGGTATTTGAGTTGAGACCACATGGGGTTTTGTCTCTAAGTAGCACTTTTTTGAGCTAACACAGTCTCTTGGATAAGTTTGGGAGTTCCAAGAAGATGAAATGATTACCAGAAGTCCTGAACAGATCAACAATCACACAAACAACTAACTAGCAAGTGATAATAGATTATTTTTATTTATTCAACTTATTCCCTGCCGAAGCAGGCTCATGGCAGCTCACATGAAAGGTCCTAAAAACCAGTATTAATAGGAAAGGAAAGGTCCCCTGCGCAAGCACCAGTCATTTTCGACTCTGGAGTGACGTTGCTTTCACAACGTTTTCACGGCAAACTTTTTACGGGGTGGTTTGCCATTGCCTTCCCCAGTCATCTACGCTTTCCCCCCAGCAAGTATGAGTACTCATTTTACCGACCTTGGAAGGATGGAAGGCTGAGTCAACCTCGAGCCAGCTATCTGAAAACCCAGCTTCCACCAGGGATCGAACTCATAAGAACATAAGAGAAGCCATGTTGGATCAGGCCAGTGGCCCATCCAGTCCAACACACTGTGTCACACAGTGGCCAATATATATATATGTGTGTGTGTGTGTGTGAGTGTGTGTGTGTGTGAATTCCACATGTTAATCACCCTTTGGCTGAAGAAGTACTTCCTTCTATCCGTTTTAACCTGACTGCTCAGCAATTTCATTGAATGCCCACAAGTTCTTGTATTGTGAGAAAGGGAGAAAGGGAATTGTATTGTGAGAAAGGGAGAAAATACTTCTTTCTCCACTTTCTCCATCCCATGCATAATCGTGTAATCCTCTATCATGTCATCCTGCAGTCGACGTTTCTCCAAGCTAAAGAGCCCCAAGCGTTTTAACCTTTCTTCATAGGGAAAGTGTTCCAAACCTTTAATCATTCTAGTTGCCCTTCTCTGCACTCTTTCCAATTCCATAATGTTCTTTTTGAGGTGTGGTGACCAGAATTGCACACAGTATTCCAAATGAGACCACACCATCAATGTATACAGGGGCATTATGATACTGGCTGATTTGTTTTCAATTCCCTTCCTAATAATTCCCAGCATGGCGTTGGCCTTTTTTATTGCAATCGCACACTGTCTTGACATTTTCAGTGAGTTAGCTACCACGACCCCAAGATCTCACTCTTGGTCAGTCTCTGCCATTTCACACCCCATCAACTTGTATTTGTAGCTGGGATTCTTGCCCCCAATGTGCATTACTTTGCACTTGGCCATATTGAACCTCATCTGTCACGTTGACGCCCACTCACCCAGCCTCAACAGATCCCTTTGGAGTGCCTCACTATCCTCTCTGGTTCTCAACACCCTGAACAATTTAGTGTCATCTGCAAACTTGGCCACTTCACTTCTTACTCCTAACTCCAAATCAATTAACAAGTTAAAGAGCATGGGACCCAGTACTGAGCCCTGCGGCACCCCACTGCTTACCGTCCTCCACTGCGAAGACTACCCATTTATACTCACTCTCAGCTTCCTATTAATTAGCCAGTTTTTGATCCACAAGAGGACTGTCCTTTTACTCCATGGCTCAGTTCGTGAGCAGAGCTTAGGACTGCAGTACTGCAGCTTTAACACTCTGCGCCACAGGGCTCTTAAGCCGTGCATAAAAATATAAAATACAACATAGACAAAAACATATGAAACAATATCATACAACAATGGCAGGTGCTATTTGATCTAAAAGTAAGTTGTATTAATAATGGTGGGTAACTGCCAATTCAATGGATGTAAATTCTATTGTTAGCTGTTACTGCATATTAAGCGAAAGGTCACAGGACACAGTGGAGTATTTGAGGTGGGCCAAGTAGTGTCTATTTCTTTTGGGGCCGGATTTTTCCTGTTGTCGTAGATTTTAATTCAAAAATGCCTGGCGGAAGAGCACCATTTTGCAGGCCCTGCGGAACTGTGAGAGTTCTCACAGGGCCCTAACTTCCTCCGGAAGTTCGTTCCACCAGGCAGGAGCTGCAACAGAGAAGACCCTGGCTCTGGTTGCCTGGCCTCTTTGATGCTGGGGATCGAGAGCAGATGTTGTGATCCTGACCGAAGTGCTCTCTGGGGTACATGCGGGGAAAGGCGGTCCCTAAGGTATGCAGGTCCCTGGCAATATAGAATAAGACAGTGTTATGACAGTTATATCTATTTATTCATTCATTAAAATTAGGTGTTTATATCACCCTCTCCACCAGCAGGCTCAAGGTGGTGTATTTTGCCACTCCCTTCAAAGGAACTAGGGCTAACAACCAATGCACTGTGGCAGTTAATTTCAAAGAACCTTGATATCACTCTAGAATTTTTCCTAGAAAAAGTATGTCTGGGTTAAGACTTCCTTCCTAATGCGTTCGTCATCATTCAGTTGAAAATGCCTGGGTTCGGCAGTAAATAAACATTCAGCCCTCAGGTTTAAGATATCTCTATTATATAGTTGCAGCTCAGGTTACAATATATGAATGAGCTCCCAAGTGTAGATGAGTAGCTTGGAAACTAACATATAATAGAGATACTGATACCTTTCATCAAATTGAGTTGATGTTGTTTAAAAAAAAATCTGAAGAGGCTAGATACTACAAACCGGAATCCTGCCACTTTTTATTTATCTCATACTTACCCTGTGTCTGTCTTTAGTTAACAGAATAAGAAACCGTGGAGCGCAGGTGAAGAATGGGATATAAAGAGTGTGAGGTAGAAGTGGTCAATACATAGGCGTAACCCAGCAAAAGCAAAATGCTCCTTAAACCCCATTGATTTCAATGGGTTAAGACCAAATTACCTATGCACAAAATTGCCCTGTTGCCTCTCACATGGAAAGCATGGAAACAGTGTTTAACATTGTCTGGATTTTCTTTCTTTCTGAATACTCATATGCTTCCTTTCTATTTAAGATATGCTCTAGCATATCTTAGTAACAAAAACAAACACATCAGTATGGGGATTTCACAGGGTGGGCATGTTGGTCTACAGTAGAACAGCTAGATACAACTGCAGTTAACACTTTTTGGGTTTCCAGGGTATTAGCTTTTGAGAATTAAAGCTTCCTTCAGTAGCCTGGAAATCTCGTGGTGTTACTAGGGTTGCCAATCCCCAGGTGGGGGCAGGGGATCCCCTGGTTTGGAGACCCTCCCCCTGCTTCAGGGTCGTCAGAAAGTGGGGGGAGGGGAGGGAAATGTCTGCTGGGAACTCTATTATTCCCTAGAAAATCATGGAGAATTGATCTGTGGGTATCTGGGGCTCGGGGGGGGGCTGTGTTTTGGAATAGAGTTACCAAATTTTCAGTATAGCATCTAGTGCCTCTCCCCAAAATACCCCCCAAGTTTCAAAAAGTTTGGACCAGGGGGTCCAATTCTATGAGCCCCAAAAGAAGATGCCCCTATCCTTCATTATTTCCCATGGAAGGAAAGAATTGAAAAGGTGTGCTGTCCCTTTAAATGTGATGGCCAGAACTCCCTTAGAGTTCAATTATGCTTGTCACAGCCTTGATCTTGGCTCCACCCCTAATGTCTCCTGGCCCCACCCCCAAAGTCCCCAGATATTTCTTGAATTGGACTTGGCAACCCTAGCACAGGGCGGATTACAGGTGTAAAAACAGTTCAAATACAACAATAAATTAATAGTCTACAATTAAACAATACAGCTCAGTAAAAAAGTGTAATACAGGTGGGACGGGTACATTTTGCAGATATTGAAAATAAACCAGCCGGATGTTCCACTGGAACAGGGTTTATTAAAGTAGGAAATAAAAGGGCAAAACACAAACATTCAAGCACAAGATAGCTAAGAGGAAATCAGGGAGGAGATGGAGAAAGCAATTTCAGGGATGGCTAGTGTTACCAGTCTCAAAGTTGGAGTCCTGCTATTACAGCTCATCAACAGGTAGAAGAGGTCGGGTTCACTTGGAGAAAATGGCTGCTTTGGAAGGTGAGATTTATGGCATTATGGCCCCTCCCCAAACCTCACCCTCCTCAGGATCCAACCCCCCCCCCCCCAAATTTCAATGTGTTTCCCAACTCAGGACTGGCAATCCTAAAGGAAGAAGAGAGGACCCAAATGGATTTGGGAGTGTGAGGTAACGGCTCTGAGAATACATACACTGTCTGTCTGTCTATTAGATTTATACTCCACCCTCCCCACCAAGGCAGGCTCAGGGCAGTTTACAGGCCAAACAGCATATGGGTGCTACATTACAACTATAACTATTAATAAATTAAGGTGGCAATACATGGCAGATCTTCGTTATATCTTCTTCCGCATCTTAAGTGTAACATCCAAATGTTCCAGGAGGACATAAGGGACAGGTCCGTGTGTCAAGCGGTCGACTGTATTCCTTCCATACAGCAATTTCTGATTATATCAATCAAAAGCTTGGTGGAAGAGCTTAGTCTTACAGACCCCGTGGAATTGAAGAAGAGCAGGATGCCATATTTATATATTTTGGCCCCCCCAAACAGTAACTTGATGGCTTGTTTGGAGATTTGGGGGCTGTTTGATGGGTATTTCTGAGGTGAATATTGTTTTGTAAATGCTGATAAGTATTGCTTAACGAAAGTAAATGGGTGAGGGGAAGTGAGGCTGGACATCTGGAGATTAGTCCAAGGTGAGGCAAAATCTGTTTTGGGAGACCCATTTCCTAAATTATGCATCTCTCTAGGGTGGGGAAGAGGTCAGCTGGGAAGCTGCTCTTAATTACACTTCTAAACTACCTGTCCAGACTAGTCTCTGGCTGACACCCATTTTCTGTTATTTTAGGCCAGGCAGTGTATTGCATTTATTATATTTGAGATGATATTGTATGAAGGATATTTATGGTTTTCTAACTATAAACTGCTCATCAGGAAGAGGAGAGAATGACTGCTAACACTGGGTAACAGCTGATCTCCAGGATCAGTTCTCCTGGAGAAAATGGCTGCTTTGGAAGGTGAATTCTATAGCATTGTACCCCATTGAAATCCCTCCGGTCCCCAAAACCCACCCTTCTCAGGTTCTGTCCTCAGATTTCCAGGTATTTCCCAGCCTAGTGCTGTACTCTAAGGTGCTAAGGAGTGTTGGTTCCCATAGTAAAGCCTCTTAGGATGGTCGCAGATGAAAGGCAGGTATAGATAGGCAGGGGGAGGTCCTATATTATGCCAAGATTTGGCTAAAAAAAATAAAACGAGTGCTCAAATGTTCAATGAATTAGGAGTGTGGTTTGTTCCCTCCACCACACCCACCATTAGTTACTAGCAGTTTATGGAGTTTGATATTTTGGTGGACTTTAGGCATGATTGTGTGTATAATACAATCAATTTCGAATTGGTGGGAAATCTAGAGTGCATTTTGGAGAAGAGCTGCAATTCCAGGGGATTTGTTATGCATAGGGTTGCCAAGTCCAATTCAAGAAATATCTGGTGACTTTGGGGGTGGAGCCAGGAGACATTGGGGGCAGAGCCAGGAACAAGGGTGTGACAAGCATAATTGAACTACAAGAGAGTTCTGGCCATCACATTTAAAGGGACAGCACACCTTTTTAAATGTCTTCCTTCCATAGGAAATAATGAAGGATAGGGACACCTTCTTTTGGGGCTCATAGAATTGGACTCCCTGGTCTATTCATTTTGAAACTTGGGGAGTACTTTGGGGAGAGGCACTAGATACTATACTGAAAATTTGGTGCCTCTACCTCAAAAAACAGCTCCCCCAGAGCCCCTGAAACTTCAAGATCTATTTTGCATTATACCCTATGAGAATCGATCTCCACATAGGGAATAATGAAATGCTCAGCAGACTTTTTGCTCCCCTTTCCCTCCCCCCCCCACCCCGTTTCTGGTGACTCTGAAGGGGAATTGGCCTCTCTACTCACAAGTTGCTGCCAACTTCTTCACAGCAACACAGACACACCATCCCAAGAGGAAGCCTTTCAATCGGAGACTGAAGCCTCCGGAGGTGGAAAGGCACATGGTTCTCTGGGGGCAGGGCTTCCCCGTGGCTGGCCAGCTGACTGGGGGTGGGAAGGAGACTGGGAATGCAGAAGAACCCCCGCTGGGACCTGGGGATTGGCAAGCCTAGTTATGCAATAAATAGCAATCAGTTCTGTGAGGGAGTTCCACACATGCCTTATTGAAGTGAAGGTTAAGAACATAAGAGAAGCCATGGGGGATCAGGGAAAAGTGGCCCGCCCAGTCCAACACTCTGTCACACATTGGCCAAAATCTAGGTGTTCCAGGCTGTGGCAGCTGTGCTTGCTAGGTATAATGATATATAGGGTTGCCAATTTCCAGATAAGGCCTGGAGATTTCCTGTGATTACATCTGTTCTCCAGCTGATAGAGTTCAGTTCCCCTGGAGAAAATGGCTGCTTTGGAGGGTGGACTCTATGGCATTGTACCTTAATGAGGTCCCTCTCCAAACCTCACCCTTCCCAGGCGCCATCTTCAAAATCTCCAGTTATTTCTCCACCCAGAGATTGCAACCCTACTATGAACTAGGAAATCCTCAATTCAGACCTGTTATCTGCTTGGAATTCTCTAGGTGATCTTAGGCCAATCCTCTGCAAAGTGGGCAGAATAATACAGACGTATTTTACAAGATATTTTAAGAATTACTGAGATATATGTGAAACATTTAAGTATGTTCAAAGTGTTAAATATTATCGTTAAAATTGGGCGTTCAGACTGCAGGGAGAAAACAACTTACTTTGCTTTTAAAGTATTTATGATTCCCTTGAAATGAAATTTCAGTACCAGTTTACAAGTAAAAACCACAAACTCTGTGTAATGTTGCTTGTACATGTGGGCACATAGAAAAGAATGCAGGAATAATGAGCCAAGTATAATCTGAGTAGGTGTAATTCTGAACTACTGCCATCAGTTAACAAAAAATAACAGAGCATTTGTAATAAGTACTGTATTACAGAAGCAAAGCAATATTGCTATAATGTCATGTATTATTTTAATATAATATAATATTTCTATTTTTGTACAGATATTCCTTTTCGTACAGTTATTCCTTTTTGTTCGGGGGGGCAACAGTGGGAGGGCTTCTAGTGTCCTGGCCCCACTGATGGACCTCCTGATGGCACTTGGGCGTTTTTTGGCCACTGTGTGACACAGAGTGTTGGACTGGATGGGCCACTGGCCTGATCCAACATGGCTTCTCTTATGTCCTTATGTTCTTTTTTTGGACAAATAGGGGTTAAAATTTTTAAAAGGTAATGTTTTTGTAGATTTCAGTTAATTTTGCCCAATGACAGTTCCTTTCACTGCTTTACATTCATTGTATGTTAACTGAAATATTCCAACTCTCTTTATAGCTGATCTTTAATCACTGATGTTTTCTGAATAGCTACCACTTAACCTGCTGGCATACTTCAGCAGATTGGAAAAATAATGAGGAATCTATCAAGAATTTTCACTAAGATTTCCTTCTGTTTTAGTCAATTTGAAGAAAAGGTTCCACACAGCCCATCAACTTTTGGTCAACCATGGATATATTTACCAAAACAATAAAGATCTCCATGTCCAGAAAACTGTACACAGCCAGTGTGGTGTTGTGGTTAAAAGCATTGGACCTGGAAGATTCCAGTTTGGCTCCTCACTCAAGCCATGGAAGTTCACTGGGTAACCTTAGACCAATCCAGGGCTTTTTTTTGAGCAGGAACACAATCCCAGCTGGTTTGGTGTCAGGGGGTGTGGCCTAACATACAAATGTGTTCCTACTGGGCTTTTTCTACCCCAAAACCCAGTGTGAAAACAGGACCGGATCTACATGTTTTTTGAGGGGGGACAAAATTAAAAAATGACACCCCTTTATGGGCCATTCTATCTTATGGTCCCATAGAATATAATGGACTCCATACCCAATTTGGCGCCCCCCCCCTTTGTCGGCGCCAAGGGAAAGCACCCCCTTCTGTCCTCCCCCAGATCCGGCCCTGTGAAACAATGGTGATGTCGGAGTGTGTGGCCTAATATACAAATGAGTACCTGCTGGGCTTCTCCTACCAAAAAAAAAAAAAGCCGTGGGCCAGTCCATACTCTCTCAGCTTAACCTACCTCACAGGGTTGATGTGAGGCTAAAAGAGAGGAGAGGAGAATGATGTAAGCTGTGCTGGGTCGCCATTGGGGAGAAAGACAGGGTACAAATGAAGCAAAATTTTAACACATAAAAATAAAGTTTCTGGACCGTGATACTTATTTCTGTGCTACCAGCCATGTTGTGAGGTTCAGTGGGTACAGCCAACCAATAAGAGCTAAGAACAAAAGAAGAGCCCTGCTGCATTAGATGAGTTTTCTGTCTAGTCCAGCATCCTGTCTCACACAATGGCCAATCAGCTACTATGGAGGGCCAACTGCAGGACATAGAGGCCAAGACGTTCCCCTGATGTTGCCTTCTGTGGTATTGAGAAGCTGACTGCCTCTCAATGTTGAGGTTCCAATTAGTCACTGTGGTTAGTCAACCTAGAGTTGCCAGCCCTCCCCTCGCCACCAGCAGGAGATTGAGGGGAGGGGATAGGATTGCTAGATCCTGGTTGGGAAACTCCTGGACCTGGAGACTCGGGGATGGAGTCTGAGGAAGACAAGGGACCTCTGTGGGGTACAATGCCATAGAGTCCACCCTCCAAAGCATCACTTTTCTCCAAGGGATCTTTCTATTTTGGAGAGGAGCTGCAATTCCAGGGGATCCCCAGGTCACACCTGGAGGCTTGTACCTCTGTTTTGTCTACTCTTTTAAAACCGTTATTTCCTGGGCCATCACTACATCCTTTGGCAGTGAATTACACATTTAAATCCCTCATTGAGTAAGGAAGGATTTCCTTTTATCCGTCCTAAATCTATTGTCCCTCAACTTCGTTGGATGCCTTCAGGTTCTAGCAGTGCCGGATTAAACTGTTCGGAGGCTCCTAGGCAGACGAAATCTTGGGGCCCCCCTTGCAAATTATCTCAGAGTCTGAGCACCCATCCCACCACCTACAGCCCCTGCTGCAGCCTGCAGGCACCTTCTTAAAAACTCCTTCTTACTAAGCTGCAGGGGAGAGGCAGAGAGAACCAAACTTGGCGATGACACCAGCAGGTTGCACCAGGCAAGTCAGGCAAAGAGCAGCTCAGTTGCTGGCTGTCCGTGCAGGCTGGAAGGGCTGCAAGCTGGGAGGAAAACGGGGAGGGGGAGCTGACCTGGGGCCCCTGAAGGCGTGGGGACCCATAGGGCAGTGCCTACTTGGCCTAATTATTAATCCAGCTCTGAGTTAAGTTTTGTGTGTCTACTCTTTACCCCGTGCATTACTTCATAATCCTCTATTATGTCCCCCCCTTAGTTGTGTCTTGTCTACGGCGAAATATCCCAGACTTATATAAACATTTGGAATTCTTAGCTAAGCATTCTTGATTCTTGACTACCAACCTTGAAAACTGGGCAAACAGATTGCAAAAGCTAGACTCAAATCCTTGCAGCATCTTTGAGAAAACTGACCGAAAAAAAGAAAAACCAACCAACAAAGAACCAGAACAAGAGTAGCTTCTTTTGTTACTAGAGAAAACTCCAAGCTAAAGATACTGCAGCAAATCATAAATGTCCTGCACTACCTTCTTGGAAGGTGGTGACACAGTGAGAGAAGCAGAAGGTGAAAAAAAAAAATGATAGCTACTGGTGACCAATTCCCACCTCACCAGAATGCTTGGGGTTCCCAGCTAAAAAGATAATACTGGGGGTGGGGGGCAGGAATAGGATTTTAGCTAGATTATAGACTCACCCAGGCAGGGCTTTTTTGGTAGAAAAAGCCCAACAGTAACTCATTTGCATATTAGGCCACACCTCCTGGTGTCACCATTGTTTTGCGCAGGCATTTTTTGTAGAAAAAGCCCAGCAGGAACTTATTTGCATATTAGGCCACACACCCCTGACACCAAGCCAGCCAGAACTGCGTTCCTGTGCATTCCTGCTAAAAAAAAAAAAAGAAGAAGTCTTGAGCCCAGAAATATTTCCTCTGAGCTGTGGAGCAAAAATTCTACTTTGTGAGCTACTGGCATTAAGATTGTGAGTTACTAGCATTAAAGTTGTGAGCTACTTCATACATTTGTTAGCTCTAGGGCCATTTTTCCTGAGCTGAGACAAAAATGTGTGAGCTAGCTGCTAAAACATTGTGAGGTACCTCACACTAACTCAACTTAGAGGGAACACTGGCACCCAGGGCTTTTTTGGTAGCAGGAACTCCTTTGCATATTAGCCATGATGTGGCCAATCCTCCAGGAGCTTACAGGGCTCTTAGTGCAGGGCCTACTGTAAGCCCCAGGAGGATTGGCTACATCAGGGGGCGGGGCCTAATATGCAAAGGAGTTCCTGCTACAAAAAAAGTGCTGTGGACTCACCAGGTTTAGTCTGATAACTGAGGTAAGCTTGACAGTCATAAAAGGGTACACTTTAAAAAGTATAGAAGAACCAAAATTTATTCAGAAAAATATACAATCTGAGGTAAATATTAACATTTAGCCAGGAGTCCCCTCTTTGACACACGGCACACTTTAATGCTGCTGACCGGGGGATTTTGTGTGTGGCAGTGAAGCTGAGAGCAATATTATAAGGAGTTTATAAGAAGAAAAAGATTACAGATTTATACCCCGTGTCACGGCTGGGGCCGGGTCAGGCAAAGTCCAGAGGCAGTCCGAGGTCTGTAGCCAGTAAGCAGGAGGGTCTGAGGCGCCAAATCCAAATCAGTGTACAAGTATCGCAGGTCCGAGGTCCAGAAGCCGAGGTCAGGGAGTCCAGAAGTCAAAAGCCAAAGTCAGGGAGTCAGGAACCAAAGTCAAGCCAGAGTGGATGCTAGGATGTCAGGGAGATGACTAGTTGCTTCCACAAAGCCTCCTCCCAAAGCCCACAGCTATATAGCCCTCTGCTGGCTGTTGCCCGTTTGGGCTAATTGCTAGCTCAGGGAGGCAGCCAGGATCCTGTCATAACTCAAGCATCCTTGCTCTTAGGAGGGCCAGAATCCTCTCAGAACTCAGGGCTCAGGGAGCGTCTTGCTTGTGAGCGTGCCGCCCTCCTCCGATCCCTGAGGTCCTGCCGGAGGCGGTCACGCACACGAGCCACCCGAGAGGGCGAGGCAGGGGGGCTGGGATCTTCTCCAGCAGGAGGCAGGGGCACTGGTGCAGGTGGCAGGGGCACAGTTTCCTCGTCAGACTCAACTTCCTCTGCAGGGTCCCCAGCACCCATGACACCCCGCCCTTCTCTCTGAATCAGAGTCTCAGAGGCTCACAATCTCCTTTATCTTCCTCCACAACAGATGCCCTGTGAGGTGGGTGGGGCTGAGAGGGCTCTCACAGCAGCTGTCCTTTTGAGGACAACCTTTGCCAGAGCTATGGCTGACCCAAGGCCATTCCAGCAGCTGCAAGTGGAGGAGTGGGGAATCAAATCCAGTTCTCCCACATAAGAATCCGCACACATAACAACCACACCAAACTGACTTTCTCCCCATCAAGAGGCTAAACTCTTAGCAGTTACAAGACAAAGGAAATGACACTTTAGCTATCCCTAGTTAGTACTTCACAGAAGAAGGCAATGGTAAACCACTTCCGATCACCTCTCATTTTGAAAACCTTATGACAAGACAATCCAAAACAAACAAACAAAAAACACAGTGCTGGAAGGTGGACTCCCCAAGTTGGGTGACACTCAATGAGCCATTGGGGAAGAACAATGAGCATTGGGGAAGGACAAGTACAAGTAGCATTATTCTTATTTATTTATTTAAGATATGGGCCCTGCGGGATCTGCTGCAATTCCTCAGGGCCTGTAAAGCAGAGCTCTTTCACCAGACTTTCAGCTGAGGCAGTGGACATCTTGTTACCAGCCTCCCCCCTTCATTCCATCCCAGTGTTATAAGATCTGCTGACCTTAGACAATAGGCCACGTCTGTGAGGCAGAACCTGCCATTTTAGCCTCTATTTTCACTCTGTAGTTTTAGATTTTATATATTTTAAATTGGTCTTTTATTGTTTTTTCAGTGTTGGTTGTTTTTATGATGTAACTTGCTCTGAGCCTGTTCTATGGGAAGGGCGGGTTAAAAATCGAATAAAATAAATGCTTGTTTGTTTGTTTGTTGAATAGTAGATTTATATCCCGCCCTCCCTGTTGAAGTGGGCTCAGGACTTCTTAATGATGATGCGACTGAATTAAAACTGAAAGGATGTTCAGTTGTTGTCATGGATGCAAAAGGAGAATCCAAAGCTATTTGACACATATAATAGAAACATGGAACGTTAGAAGTATGAATCCAGGTAAGCTCTAAATTGTGAGATGAGAAATGGAATGCTTAAACATTGCAATGCTTCAAGTGAATGGACTAAAGTGTATTGGTTTAGGACATTTTAAATCAGAAAATTAACAAGTGTTTGCTTGGAAAATGACAAACACAGAAGAAATTGAGCTGCTCTAATAGTGAGGCATGATGTGGCACAAGCAATTGGCCTTATAGCAAAATCTGACCGAATAATATCAGACTTCATGGAAAGCCTATCACGGTAACCAGGCCTTGAATTCAGCAGGAGCTCACAGGAGCACAGCTCCTGAACCTTTCTGACGGTTCCCCCTCCTCCTCCACTCCTTGTCCATTGAATAGTAGGTGCAGCTGCACAACAATCCCTGGATGAGCTCCACCACCTATTTTTCTACAAAAATGACCCCTGACTGTAACCATTAGTTATGTTTAAACCCAGCTACAGATGCTGAAGAGGAAGAGACTGAAAGCTTTTATGCAAGCGTCCAAGAAGAAACTGATCATACATCTAAAAAAGATGTGCTGACAATCATAGGTGACTGGAACACAAAAGTAGGAAACAAAGCACAGTCAAATATAGTTGGAGGATCTGGGCTAGAAGCATGAAATGAAGCAAGAATTATGAAATGAATCATAGAATTATGTTAAGACAACAGTTGGTTTGTTGCAACCACATGTTTCAGGCAACCAAACAGGCAATTGTATACATGGACATCACCAGATGGCCAATACAGAAATCAAATGAATTACATAATCGGAAGCAGAAGATGGAGAAGCTGTATTTTCTCTGCTAAAACAAGATTGGGAGCTGATTGTGGTACAGACCATGAATTGCTAATATTGAAAATTAGAGTAAAGCTGAAGAAAAACACCACAACATTCAAAGTGCCAAAATACCGTCTAAACAACATTCCTAAAGGGTTTAACAACTATGTAAAGGACAGATTTGCAATACTAAGTTCAAGTGAATGTGAACCAGAAGAACTATGGGCTGAAACCAGAGATATTATCAAGGAAGAATTCACAAAGACTGTTCCTATAGTCAAAAGAAATAAATGCTGATGGATGGATCTCTGATGAAGCTCTTAAAATTGCTAAAGATAGATGAGAAGGAAAAGTAAAAGGTGACAGAAATAGAATCAGAAGTCTAAATGCAGTGTTCAATGCTGGCACATAAAGATAACTATTAAAGAAATAGTATAAAGAAACAGAAGAGAAAAACAAAAATGTAAGAACAAGCGATCTATCTTGCAAGATCCAATAAATTAAAGGAAATGTAAAGCATGGTTAAGCATGCTGAAAGATCAACCTGAAAAAGCATTAACCAAACAGGACAAAATAAAAGATGGGAAAACTATATAGAAGAGATGAAAGAATGACTGATTCTTTCCAAGAAGACTCTTTTGAAGAAGAACCTGCAGTTTTAGAAAGTGAAGTGAAAAGTACACTCAAAGCAATTGGGAGAAATGAATCGCTAGAAGCAAATGAGATATCAATAGAGCTACTTCAGGCCACAGAAATGGAGTCCATCAAAAACATCACAAGAATATGCCAACAAATAAGGAAAGCACAACTATGCCCCACAGACTGGAAATGTTCATTCTGGGTGATTACAGACCGGCACTTTGGGCCGCCTCAGACACCTCAGAAATCGACTAGGAAAATCCTTCCGAACACAAACATCTGCCCATCCCGTACTCACCCCATCCTCTGGTGTCCCGAGAGTGGCTCAAAAACTTTCAAAGTGATAGCAAATTTTTGAGCCACACACCAGTCACCTCCCCAGCATCTGGAAGCAGAAGGGCACAAGCAAGGCGCCTTGGCTGTGGGGAACCACCAAGCCGCCCCAAGTCACATCTGGATTTTTTAAAAACAAAAAATTGTTCAGAGCACATGTGTGCATGCATTCACATGACCGCTAAAAATGTATGGGGAAAACCCCCAAACCGAGCAACAGGAATAGTACGCGACAGCCATCTGATCGTGTCCATGTTGCCCCATGGACAGGATAGGGACAGCTTGCAACGGAGCATGTGGAGGGTTCGGGACAGTTCTTTTTGAGCCAGCCCGATTTGGAACTCCTCCCATCCACCCCTAAATGCCCATCTGTTATCACCCTCTAAATTAAAAAAAGGAGATGTCAAGCACTGGACCAACTCTGAGTTCATCACATTACTTTCTCATGGGATTAAAGTGATGATCAAAACCTTACAACAAAGACAGTTGCTATATATGTAACAAGAAATTCCAAATGTTCAAGCTGGATTCAGAAAAGGAAGAGTCACTAGAGATCATATTGCAAATTTACATTGGTTACTGGAGCATACGAGAGAATTTCTGTAGAAAATCAGCTTGGCTGGATCCAGACTGGCATTTTGATCTGGCAAAGGGATGGGATGTGGGCAGGCCGAAAAAAGTGTGATGTAAGCAAGCCTGGGATGAGAAGACCTTGATTAGGAGGGCAAGGCAAAATGAGGTACAAAATACCAGAGAGTGATGAATTCTCACTCTAGCTTGTGATATCTGCCACCAGTCTTTTTTTTTACTACTCCCAATGACACAGGAGTGAAAAGACATGCCTCCTGGCTTTTCAGGGAATTAACAAGAATGTCAACCCTGCAAGGTAGGGTTGCAGTCTGGGTTTCCCAAACTAAAATATTACCAGTAGATGGTCTGGTCCAGAGCTTCTGGATTTAGGCTTCTGAGGTTGCTAGAGACAAGGATCCACACTAAGTTAAAAATATTTGACTTATTAAAGTGCAAAAATATTAAAAAGACAAGATCATGAAGGAAAAATAAAATAATCTAAGCAAAACCAGCATAACTAACACAGGGTGTTTTCGCACTCACCTTCAGCCGGCGCCGCGACCCTCTTGACGCCGGAGGATCTGTGCTGATTTCCCACACGAAGCGCTGGAGCAACCAGAAGAGCCGCCAATTTCTGGCGCGAAGCCCGCTCAAACGTAAATCGCCAAGAAGCAGGAAAACGCTTGAGCGGGCTTCGCGCCGGAAATTGGCGGCTCTTCTGGTTGCTCCAGCGCTTCGTGTGGGAAATCAGCACAGATCCTCCGGCGTCAAGAGGGTCGCGGCGCCGGCTGAAGGTGAGTGCGAAAACACCCACAGTGAGCAAAGTTCAGAGTTTCCAGTTGTAATCCAAAGGGTGTTAGGCTCAGCATCAAGGATCTCTGGTCTTCAGAGACAAGGCTGGGCCTTAGCCCACAACAGAACAGCAACTTCAAGATGGAGTCCAAGCAAAGGTGAGCTGAGCAACCACTGACATAGTTCCTGCCAAATAGCCACCAAGCTGGCTAGCTAACTAGGGTTGCCAAGTCCAATTCAAGAAATATCTGGGGGCTTTGGGGGTAGAGCCAGGAGACTTTGGGGGTGGAGCCAGGAGACATTGGGGGTGGAGCCAGGAGAAAGGTTGTGACAAGCATAATTGAACTCCAAAAGGAGTTCTGACCATCACATTTAAAGGGACTGCACACCTTTGAAATGCCTTTCCTCCACTGGAAATAATGAAGGAAAGGGGCACCTTCTTTTGGGGCGCATAGAATTGGACCCCTTGGTCAGATTAACTTGGTTAATCTTTTGAGGAGAGGCACTGGATGCTATGCTGCCAATTTGGTGCCTCTACCTCAAAAAACAGACTCTTCCCCCCAAGTCCCAGATACCCGCAAATCAATTCTCCATTATTCCCTATGGGAATCGGTCTCCATAGGGAATAATGAGTGCCCAGCAGACATTTCCCTCCCTCCCCCCCCCAGCTTCCTGATGATCCTGAAGCAGGGGGAGGGTCTCCAAACCGGGGGATCCCCTGTCCCCACCTGGGGATTGGCAACCTTATAGCTAACATATAGAAAGGATTCTGTTGGGCTCCAGGCTCAAGAAAGCCAATTAGAAACCTGATAGGCGATAGAACTCTCTTCTTGTTACTGAGACACAAGAGGAAGAGAAATGAAACTACTGCAGATTGTTCCACCTCTGTTTCCCAAGTGCAAAAAGACCTTATCTCAAATGGTTGGTATTTGCCAATTAGGAGACCAAGGCAACACTGGCATGCCTCGTTCGGCCAGATGTAAGCAATTTAGCTTGAAGGTCACAGCATCCATTGTTTCAACTTTTTTTCTGGGAAATAACATCTTAGGCTTCAAGTCTGAACCAGGGATTTTTGCAAGCAGAATTTTGGAAAGAACCATATTCTTTACAAAGACTAAATGGAAAAGCCATTTTGTGGTTGCCCCATCACTCTGGTCGTTTTCGCACTCACCTCCAGCCGGCGCGACCCCCCTCTTCACACTAAATGCCGTGGAGCAGCCTTTTGCGCCAGAAACTCCCGGCGCAAAAGCCGCTCAAACGTAAATCGCCAAAAAGCAGTTTGGCTTTTGCGACGGGAGTTTCCGGCGCAAAAGGCTGCTCCGCGGCATTTAGTGCGAAATCCGTGCAGATCCTGCGCGGTGAAGAGGGGGGTCGCGCCGGCTGGAGGTGAGTGTGAAAACGACCTCTGTGTCACGATTCCAAAGATCCCCACAGACTCAAAAAGGCTGGGAGCCCCCGCATTAGGCCAAGTGTGTGTGTGTGTGTTCTGCTTAGAATACACTGTTCCAAATACACTGGTTCTGAATGTGATGTACTGGATTAGCAAGGGAATAAGGAAATATGAAATGATTACAGGGCTTTTTTTGTAGCAGGAACTCCTTTTCCTATTCGGCCACACCTCCTTGATGTAGCCAATCCTCAAAGAGCTTACAGGACTCTTCTTACAGGGCCTACTGTAAGTGCTTGGAGGATTGGCTACATCAGGGGTGTGTGGCCTAATATGCAAAGGAGTTCCTGCTACAAAATACGCCCTGGTCATGAAAACATACACAATATAGGAATTACTCCTTAAATAAGAGGGAATATAGCTAAATTGTGTGTCAAAGGAATGCTGAAGGTTAAGTGACAGGTTTTTAAATTCATCTTAATATGCAAGAAGACATGTTTCTAGGAAACTTAAAGTTCATCAATTCCTACAAGATGACCTGGCCAGGACTTCTTAGGTGTGACTGTGTGGTGAGAAGCCTAAAATGACTTCATGCGTAACAAAATGGCCATTTGCTCAACCTGTAATTTGAATGTAGTGCCTCAGAAGTGGTCCAGATAATTTGTATGAATTTCTCTCCCCTCTGATCTGTATTTCATAGCTTTTGATTACAGAGCTGGGTCTGGCTTTCGTAGGCTTGTTCCCCTCTCCCACCCCCAGCTACACTTCCTGCTTGCCTAGGGTTGCCAAGTCCAATTCAAGAAATATCTGGGGACTTTGGGGGTGGAGCCAGGAGACTTTGGGGGTGGAGCCAGGAGACATTGGGGCGGAGCCAGGAACAAGAGTGTGACAAGCATAATTGAACTCCAAGAGAGTTCTGGCCATCACATTTAAAGGGACAGCACACCTTTTTAAATGTCTTCCTTCCATAGGAAATAATGAAGGATAAGGGCACCTTCTTTTGGGGCTCATAGAATTGGACCCCCTGGTCCAATCGTTTTGAAATTTGGGGGATACTTTGGGGAGAGGCACTAGATACTATATTGAAAATTTGGTGCCTCTACCTCAAAAAACAGCTCCCCCAGAGCCCCCGAAACCTCCAGATCAATTCCCCATTATACCCTATGAGAAGACGTTTCCCTCTCCACCCCCCGCCCCCTCCCTTTCTGGGAAATCTGATGCAGGAGACAGAACTCACTCACCTCCGGAGGTGCAAAGGCACATGGTCCTTTGGGGCGTGGCTGGGCTCCCCTCCCTTCACCGGCCAGCTGACTGGGGGCAGGAAGCAGCCTGAGAAAATGGAAGAGCTCTGGCTGCTGCGATCGGGGCTGGGTGGGAAGGGCTGCCGTTCTCCCCCTCCCCCCCCCGCTTTCCCTTTTATGGCCAGCGGGGGGAGGAGGCTCCAAATCGGGAGTCTCCAGGCCAACCGGGGGATTTGGGACCCCTATGCTTGCCCCCCTTATCTCACCCACTTGTCCAGGTGCCCTTTCTCAGCCGCCTGTCCGTATGTCCTTCTCTGCCAGCTTGCCCAGTTGCAAGCTCTCCCACTATCCACTCTCTGAGCCACATGTGCAGTATGCAGGCACTTTTGGATGGGCAGTTGGGGGCTCATATGGCGCCCAAACCCTGGGTCCAGGAAGCTGCCTGCTAGGTTGCCAGCCTCCAAGTGGGGCCTGGAAACCTACCGCTTTTACAACTGATCTCCAACTGGAGAAACTGATTGCTTTGAAGGGTGGACTGTATGGCATTGTACCATGTTGAGGCCCCTCCCTTCCCCTAACACCACCTTCTAGGGTTCCCAGCCTCCTGCTGGGGGTGGGGGTTCCCTAGATTTCGGGGCCTCCAACCCACTGGCACAGGATTGGCTGGCGGGGGAGCCCCACCCCGAAGATCTCCACTGGCGCTTGATGTGCCTGGTGCAATTGAACATATGAAGCTGCCTTATACTGAATCAGACCCTTGGTCCATCAATTACGTCAGCTGTAAGTGACATAATCATACCAGGCATGTCACACAGGGATGCTCTAGCATTTTGGTAAAAAAATCCCTCTGTGGTGCCATAGAGTTTCTTAACCAAAATACTAGCGCGTCCCATGTGACATGTCCGGTGCAATTACTTCTGAGTGATGTAACCTTGCCATATGTATAAAGCGTGCACAAGGGAAATCCCCTCACTGGCAGCCAGGCAAGACTCAGCAACCCTACCTCCCTCTCCTGGATCCACCCCCAAAGTCTCCAGGTATTTCTCAATACAGACCTGGCAACCAGTACTCCCTCAAAGTTGTGGAGTCTTGTGAGGAAAAATTCTACTTCATGAGCTACTGACATTAAAGTTGTGAGCAAACAATTTGGCTACTGCATAAATTAGTCTGCTCTGACGCCATCCTTCCTGAACTGAGACAAAAATGTGTGAGCCGGAGGCTAAAAAACTGAGCTAGCTCACACTAACTCAGCTTCGAGGCAACACTGCTGACCCTGATTGATTTTTCTTACCTAGTTATAGAAATGGTCCAAATGTTTTCCCCCATTGTGTACATGATTATCCTGAGAATGGCACAGCTGATTTGAACCACATCGTGAGACTAATGAAACAGTGTCTTCCCAAAAGCATAATTGCCCTATACATCCATTTTATTCTCTGTTTGCTTAAGTGAAACAGCTTCTAGTTTGCCTGTGCTGGTCCACAGTTGGAGTCAGAGTCAGAACGGACTTTTTAGTCTCCTGAAGTGACACACAGCTCTGTGATTTAAAGAATAAAGTGACTCTGATTAATTGGCTGAAGGAGTGAACAAAGACCAAGGCAAGTGTCTCTGATGAAACGTCTCAGCCAAAGGACAAGGGTGCTGACGGGAGTTCCGGATTCCTTTCTTTTTACCTAATGGAAACGATTCCTCCCGATACAATTCCTTTTAAAATCTAGATAACTGCCATTATACATTCACTACTCTTCAGTCTATTGTGGCATTGGTCTAACAAAGTGGACTATAGTCTACAAAAGCTGAAAACGAAGAAATTATAGTGGCCGTGTTATAAAAAAAACAAATTAAATAGAAATAACTTGCTAAGAAGGTCCTATATATCACGGATTGGGTTTTGAGACTTGCTTCTGCTTACAGTGTACCCTGTTCTTTGGCTGAGGTGACCTTCTGCTTTGGGGTGATGTCCCTCCAAACTGTAGGAACTTCCATTCATGTGGGGTCATCCAAAAATCAACCCTAAAGCACCTTTGGCCGGAGGAAGAAGCCGTTCAGTGAAGGACCTACTTCAACATCAACAGGGCTTTTTTTTGTAGCAGGAACTCCTTTGCATGTTAGGCCACACCCCTCTTATGTAGCCAATCCTCCAAGAGCTTGCAGGGCCTACTGTAAGCTCCGGAAGGACTTGCTACATCAGGGTTGTGTGGCCTAATATGCAAAGGAGTTCCTGCAACAACAACAACAACAACAAAGCCCTGAGCTCCAACAAAGACAAAGAATCCAAGCTGTAGTTTCATTGATTAATAAATAATCCATGCATTCAGTTGATGTGTATTTTATTTATTATTATTAATTATGATTTAGTAAGTATGGTTGGGTCCACTGTCGAGTTGTCCTTAGGATTCAATATTCTCATCTTCGTTCGTTTTTAGTCAGGTTTTGCCTGAGAAAGGCAGTTCAGCTCTGAGGGAAGATGATACTTCAGAATTTTTCAGAGGCTTCTTTTTAAGTGAGGTGGAGAGATAGCAGTTGAAGTCTTTACTGGAGGAGGGGGAAAGTGTTTCAAAATCTGGGTTTGGGCATAGGGCATGGATGCAGAGGCAGGACTGTCTCCAGTTGGTTTGGCCTGTGCCCACAGCTTTGCAGTCTGGATATTCGATTGTAAATTCCCTGTCATAATTTCTACGGATGAAGTGGTTTCCTTGTACAGTCTATTCATAGATATCCAAGCTTTTGTTTTTAAAAAGCACAAATCTTTCTTTGAGGTGCTACAAAGCCCAAGTCTTTCTCTTTAACTGGAGAGCCAGTTTGGTGTAGTGGTTAAGTGTGCGGACTCTTATCTGGGAGAACTGGGTTTGATTCCCCACTCCCCCACTTGCACCTGCTAGCATGGCCTTGGGTCAGCCATTGCTCTGGCAGAGGTTATCCTTGAAAGGGCAGCTGCTGTGAGAGCCCTCTCCAGCCCCACCCACCTCACAGGGTGTCTGTTGTGGGGGAGGAAGGTAAAGGAGATTGTGAGCTGCTTTGAGACTCTTCGGAGCGGAGGGCAGGATATAAATCCAATATCTTCTTCATCTTCTTCTAAAAGAAACTCTTGATTTCAGATGCAAACGTATTAAGTCAGTTATAACCTAACCTGGATAGTCCAGGCTAGCCTGATCTCATCAGATCTCAGAAGCTAAACAGAGAATGAGATCACACAAGAGATTTTACCCAACCTAGCCACATCTCCCCTCACACACACGCACATCTGCCCCACCCATACTTACCTCCTCTTAGGATGGGCTGGGACCGGATTCAGTGCCAGATTAAACCCTCTGGAGGCCCCTAGGCAGTCAAAATCTCGGGGGCTCCCTTGCAAATTATCTCAAGAGTTGGAGCGCCCACCCCACTGCCTGTGGCCCCTGTGGTAGCCTGCAGGCAGCTTCTCAAAAGCCCCTTTGACAAAACTGTGGAGAAGAGGCAGAGAGAGGCAAACTTGGCGATGACACCAGCAGCTGCCGCACCAGGCAAGTCGGGCAAAGAGTGGTTCCATTGCCGGCTGTGCATGAAGGCTGGGAGGGCTGCAAGCAGGGGAAAAACTGGGGGTGGGGAAGCCAGTCCAGAGCCCCCAAAGGCATGGGGGCCCATAGACCAGTCTACTTGACCTAATTATTAACTCATCCTACACATGCAGGAGCAGTCTGAGTGCTCCTCTTGTGCTAGGAATGCCAGGTTTCTAGGCCAGGCAGGGGTTCTTCTTCCGCTTGGGAGGTCCCCGAAGTCGAGGGATCCTCCCCCAATGTCGCTGGTACTATGACGTCCCTTGCAAGTGATGTCATCGTGCCAGCGACATCGTGCGCTGGCTGTTCTAGGAGCGTCTGGGAAAATTCTATGGTTTTCCTGGACGCTCTAGCAATTTGGGAGGAAAACTCTATGGCTGGAGGCCGTGGGGGACTTGGCAACCCTATCGTGTGCATGTATGGCCCATGCCTGTCCCGGCAGTGGAGTGGGGACTGTGTGATTGCTGGGATGTTCATCAAAGAGCAGCGGCTTTTTCAAAGCCAGGGTACCGCAGCTCCAAATTCCCAGCGTGATCCCACCCGGAGTTAGTAATGGCAAGTATTTGTATGGGAAACCTCCATGGAATAACAGAAATAACATAATGCAGAGGCAGGCAATGTTAAGCACCTCTGAATGTTTCTTGCCTTGAAGCCCCATGGGGTTGTCATAAGTCAGTTGTTATTTGATGGCAAAACGCACACACACAGACAAAAATAATGTGCTACACCTGAAACAACAAATACAACTATGTATAAGACCTTATACTACTTTTAAGAGACAGGGAATAATAGGCCAAGAATCTGTTCCAAACATGAAAGATATGCAGCACAATAAAACACAATAGAAATCAAGATTAGGGACTTCTCTGACAATTTAAATGTAAATATCCTGGTCTCTGAACTTGTTGGAATCACTTTAGAAATACATATTTGGAAGCATTTAAGAAATTGAGTCTCTGATGGTTTGGGAAATGCAATATGCAATTTCCAAGTGGGCATTGCTTGTTAACGAAGTTGAAACCACAACTGCAAGCAAATGGCAAGAAGGGTTTTTTTTCCTGTTCATTGTAAACATTAATCCATTGCTAAATGTCTTCATATTTACATTTGTGTCCATGACCTGTTGAACATTTTATCCCCTTAATACTAGCATTCTGAAATGCTTTTCCATGGCTTGGCAATTGATCTGAGACTGAAACTAATTAAACCAAACAGTTATGGCTTTTCTTCTTTTGTGAGGCAATTTCTCGGGGGGGTTTTAATGGATGCTGCATATTATAAACCTGGCCCATGATGAGCACAAGTGGATCAAATTCAATTGATAGTCAAGAAAAATATATGTTTAAAATTCTGTGTATTTCAAATGTGCATTGGTGAATTTAATTCTGTGAACCTTATGTTTCATAGCAACATAAAACACTAAAATAACTAATCTATCTGGTTTTCAACACAGTCAGATCTGTGGATGTTTAAATACAGAGACTGGAGACATGAAGAAGCAGGACATATGTTTCTACATACCTGGAAAAAAGCCCCAGGTTTACAATCTGAACTCTTTTTTTTTAAAGACATTGGAGGGGTTAACCCCCCAATAATAAAAGTTGCACCTGTACCTTTAAGAATGAATGCCCTCTGCTGAGGCCATTTTCTGGGCTGCTAGGCAACCACAACAGCATTATCAGCCTTGAGTCCTTGGATGTTGTTGTCAGAGGGGCAGATAAAGGTAGGTGGTTTGGTGGGTGGGAAAGAGAAAAGGAAGCAAGAAAGGGGGGGAAACTACAGGGGCTTTCAGGGAAGAGGAAATAATGGGGAAAGGGGAAATGAAGTGCCTCCCATACGTCTTGTGGGGGCCCCCACTTCTAAGAGTTTTATTTTTATTTCTTTGTGTCGCTCTTTTAATATTCTGGTAATTATTAATACAGTTTAGATTGGAACTTGATTTTTTAAAATGTTGGTCTATGGTGTAGAGAATAAAGTAGGCTCACCTCAAATAATGTCGTCGCATTTCTTCCTAACGACTACCGTAAATCCCAAGCAATCCTAAATACATACATAGATTGCATATGCCCCAGTCAAACCAATTCGGTATGACTGAATTAAAAACTTCATTACTTTAGTCTCAGACTAGGGTTGCCTGTGGGGGAGGGAGGCTTGCTAGGAGCAGCAGGAAGACCCAGCTGATGTACAGCAGCATGCCTACCTCACTGCCCACATGACTTTGAAGTGATGTCATCGTATCCAGGATGTCAGGGCAATGCTCTAGTATTTGGGAGAAAACTCTATGGTAGATTTGGCTTCGACCACAGAGTTTTTGCCCAAATACCAGAGCACTGTCCCCAACATCCTAGATGTGATGATGTCACTTCTGGGTTATGAGGGCAGTGACGTAGACACATTGTTGCACATAGGGTGGATCTCCCTCTTTTTCAGAGAAGGTCCCCCCCCCCATTGGCCTGCTGATCGGCAGCAGGGAGGTGGGGTCTGTCCGTGGGGGACCCTGTCTCCATTGAGGGGGAGGGGTCTGGAAACCCTGTCTCAGACATTGGATTGTATCCAGCCCAGCATTTCCACAGGTGCACAAACTTCCGTGTGTGGCTCCCCCTTCCTGTGGCAGTTTGGAATGCAGAGTAAGGCAAAGTTCTGCTGTGGACCCTGTAATCTTCTGTGTGTGGGGGGGTACATAGTCAAAAAGGTTCCCTGACAACAGAACGTTTTAAAGTCACTTCATCTTGAGAATCTTTGTTCTCAAGGTTAATGTGAGGTAGTTCTGGAAAAAGGCAGGGAATGCTGAGGATCATCCAAAATAGTCCCATGTTACAAATGATAAATAAGAAATCTCTAGGTATGGTAGCAGTGCACATGCTGGTCATGCGCTGCAGTGTGTCTTGTCCAAGGATAAGTATCTCTTGAGCAGTGGCTTCTCCAGACACCCTATATTTCATCAGCCCTACCAGGGCTTTTTTTTTGTGTGTAGCAGGAACTCCTTTGCATATTAGGCCACACACTCTTGATGTAGCCAATCCTCCTGGAGCTTAGAGGCGGTCCTATACTAACAGCCCTATAAACTCTTGGAGGATTGGCTTCATCAGGGGTGTGGCTTAATATGCAAGTGAGTTCCTGCTACAAAAAAAGCCCTGGGCCCTACCTACCTTGTGACACCTTGGAACTGGATCCTTCATGGAACTCCCAGAAGCGCCAAAACAAAATGGCAAATTTCATTCATTCATTCATTCATTCATTCATTCATTCATTCAACCAATTTATGCCTGCCTTTGTGATTTATTCTTAAAGCGTCTTCCTCAGAGGTGGAATTCTAGCAGGAGCTCCTTTGCATGTTAGCCCACACACTCCTGATGTAGCCAACCCTCCGAGGGCTTACAAAAAAGAGTCCTGTAAGCTCTTGGAGGATTGCTTACATCAGGGGTGTGTGGCCTAAGATGCAAAGGAGCTCCTGCTAGAATTCCATCTCTGGTCTTCCTCACAAACCACATAACAACATTAGAAGTATAATAGTTCTCTGTTACTTCAGCTGCTGCAGCTTGCTGCTCTTTTGAAGCTGCCATGGCCCCAGGGGAAGTAGGACCTCTCCGTACAGAAGGCAGGCTGCTTGAGTGGGCAGCTGGCAACCTTATGTCATTGTTCCAGAGCATAGGCCCTCCTCCCCTAGGGTCAGATAATGTTTCAAGACTTCTGCCCCGGAGCAGCAATGAGAGGATCTCATTGTAAAATGTCATAGCAAAATGACAAAGTTCTTCCCCCTCTACAGTATGTTTTTTTCTGAAAAATGCAGACTAGAAGGTGATGATAACGATTGTGCAAACAAAAACCCATTTATGCAAAATACTACAGAGCAGATCTCCCCCACCCCGCCTGCCAAGAAGCATGATCTGAAATAGCACCAAAAGGGTAGCATAATCATAGTCTGCTCAGGGAGCATCACTGAAGATGATAGAATCGAATCCCATAGGCTTCTCAACAAGTGCTCTTGAAACATTTGTGTGCTGTCAAGTGGGGGGGGGGGCTGGTTAAGCAACCTCGTTTGGTCTGCCCTCACTCCGTCCTGTACCCAATGAAAAACCGCTGAGTAGCAGGCAAAGAGGCTCAGACACTTCAGTACACAATCAGCAGAGTAATCAGAAGCAAATGCTCTCCAATTTACTTGGAAGTAACCAGCCATTGGCTTGGATATTATGCTATGCAAGTGCAGTAGCCTTTCATCCTTCCCCATCGCAGAGTTTGAGGGCCCTGGGAAACTGTTCTTTTAGGTATCATAAGAACATAAGAGAAGCCATGTTGGATCAGGCCAATGGCCCATCCACACCAACACTCTGTGTCACACAGTAGCCAAAAATCCCAAGTGCCATCAGGAGGTCCACCAGTGGGGCCAGGACATTAGAAGCCCTCCTAACTGTGCCCCCCCCCAAGCACCAAGAATACAGAGCATCACTGCCCCAGACAGAGAGTTTCAACAATACGCTGTGGCTAATAGCCACTGATGGACCTCTGCTCCATATGCTTATCCAATCCTCTCTTGAAGCTGGCTTTGCTTGTAGCCGCCACCGCCTCCAGTGGCAGTGCATTCCACATGTTAATCACCCTTAGGGTGAAGAAGTACTTCCTTTTATCAGTTCTAACCTGACTGCTCAGCAATTTCATTGAATGTCCACGAGTTCGTCTATTGTGAGAAAGGGAGAAAAGCACTTCTTTCTCTACCTGCTCTATCCCATGCATAATCTTGTAAACTTCTATCATGTCATAAAGGATTAGAATTGCCACTGGCAGTGTTCCCTTTAAAGGGTGTGTGTGAGTGGTCGCTCATTAACACAGGAAGCCTCACTCAGCAGCAATCTGGAGCTGCGCAGGGTTTCGCACTTCCTGTTACCCATTTTAAGATTAAAAGGTAAAAGTAGTCCCCTGTGCAAGCACCATTCGTTTCCAACTCTGGGGTGATGTCGCATCACGACGTTTTCTTGGCAGACTTTTTACAGGGTGGTTTGCCATTGCCTTCCCCAGTCATCTACACTTTCCTTCCAGCAAGCTGGGTACTCATTTTACCGACCTTGGAAGGATGGAAGGCTGAGTCAACCTTGAGCTGGCTACCTGAACCCAGCTTCCACCGGGATTGATCTCAGGTCAAGGACTCCTTTAAGCGGTGGAAAACCAGTCCAAGTGAGATTAGTAAAAGGGAACACAGGCTGTGGCAAATCAAATGCAAGACTGTGATCAGGCAGGCAAAAAGGGACTATGAGGAGCATATTGCAAAAAACATAAAGACAAACAATAAAACTTTCTTCAAATATATTAGAAGTAGGAAACCAGCCAGGGAGGCAGTGGGGCCCTTGGATGACCATGGGGTAAAAGGATTACTGAAGGAGGATAGGGAAATGGCTGAGAAGCTAAATGAATTTTTTGCCTCCGTCTTCACTGTGGAAGATGAGAACTTTTTGCCCGCCCCAGAACCACTAATTTTGGAAGGGGTATTGAAAGACCTGAGTCAGATTGAGATGACAAAAGAGGAGGTCCTACAACTGATAGACAAATTAAAAACTAATAAGTCACCGGGTCCGGATGGCATACATCCGAGAGTTCTGAAAGAACTCAAAGTTGAACTTGTGGATCTTCTAACAAAAATCTGTAATCTTTCATTGAAATCTGCCTCCGTTCCTGAGGACTGGAAGGTAGCAAATGTCACCCCCATCTTTAAAAAAGGTTCCAGAGGAGACCCGGGAAATTACAGGCCAGTCAGTCTGACTTCAATACCGGGAAAGTTGGTAGAAACCATTATCAAGGACAGAATGAGTAGGCACATTGATGAACACGGGTTATTGAGGAAGACTCAGCATGGGTTCTGCGAGGGAAGATCTTGCCTCACTAACCTGTTACATTTCTTTGAGGGGGTGAACAAACATGTGGACAAAGGAGACCCGATAGATGTTGTTTACCTTGACTTCCAGAAAGCTTTTGATAAAGTTCCTCATCAAAGGCTCCTTAGAAAGCTTGAGAGTCATGGAGTAAAAGGACAGGTCCTCTTGTGGATCAAAAACTGGCTGAGTAATAGGAAGCAGAGAGTGAGTATAAATGGGCAGTCTTCGCAGTGGAGGACGGTAAGCAGTGGGGTGCCGCAGGGCTCGGTACTGGGTCCCATGCTCTTTAACTTGTTCATAAATGATTTAGAGTTGGGAGTGAGCAGTGAAGTGGCCAAGTTTGCGGATGACACTAAATTGTTCAGGGTGGTGAGAACCAGAGAGGATTGTGAGGAACTCCAAAGGGATCTGTTGAGGCTGGGTGAGTGGGCGTCAACGTGGCAGATGCGGTTCAATGTGGCCAAGTGCAAAGTAATGCACATTGGGGCCAAGAATCCCAGCTACAAATACAAGTTGATGGGGTGTGCAGAGACTGACCAAGAGAGAGATCTTGGGGTCGTGGTAGATAACTCACTGAAAATGTCAAGACAGTGTGCGTTTGCAATAAAAAAGGCCAACGCCATGCTGGGAATTATTAGGAAGGGAATTGAAAACAAATCAGCCAGTATCATAATGCCCCTGTATAAATCGATGGAGTACTGTGTGCAGTTCTGGTCGCCCCACCTCAAAAAGGATATTATAGCATTGGAGAAAGTCCAGAGAAGGGCAACTAGAATGATTAAAGGGCTGGAGCACTTTCCCTATGAAGAAAGGTTGAAACGCTTGGGACTCTTTAGCTTGGAGAAACGTCGACTGCGGGTTGACATGATAGAGGTTTACAAGATAATGCATGGGATGGAGAAAGTAGAGAAAGAAGTACTTTTCTCCCTTTCTCACAATACAAGAACTCGTGGGCATTCAATGAAATTGCTGAGCAGACAGGTTAAAACGGATAAAAGGAAGTACTTCTTCACCCAAAGGGTGATTAACATGTGGAATTCACTGCCACAGGAGGTGGTGGCGGCCACAAGTATAGCCACCTTCAAGAAGGGTTTAGATAAAAATATGGAGCACAGGTCCATCAGTGGCTATTAGCCACAGTGTATGTGTGTATATAAAATTTTTTGCCACTGTGTGACACAGAGTGTTGGACTTGATGGGCCGTTGGCCTGATCCAACATGGCTTCTCTTATGTTCTTATGTCATGACCAGAGAGCTCGGACTGCAGTACTGCAGCTTTACCACTCTGTGTCATGGGTCTGCTGTTTTTATTTTAAGATTACAGCAGTTCTGTTCTGGTCAGGACATTAACTGCTGTACTCCGTAGGGGGGAGATTAGAGGGAACATTGGTTGCCAATCTCCAGGTGGTATCAAAGTGACATAGAGCTTGTAGCTCCCGCAATCATATATTACTAATGTTACAGTACAGAACAGATTCCAGATAATAATCAACAAAGATATAACCAAGTAGGGACCCGTGTTGGTCTGAAGCAGTGTGACCAAGTTAGAGACCAATAGCACCTTTAAAACCAACAATTTTATTCAGGCTGGGAGGTTTCGTGTGCATGCACTGTTTGACAAAGTATGCATGCACACGAAAGCTCACAGTGTGAATAAAACTTCGTTGGTCTTAAATGTGCTATTGGACTCTAACTTCGCAACAAAGATATAATTCATTCAACAGCTGCACAGTAACGGTTTCAAAAATACAATTCCAGCATTCATTCAGAATTATTGTCCATAAACATGTGAATCCGTAACTTGACGAAAATCCATATTATCTTAGAGAAAGTCCATCAGTCGTACATGTCAATGCTACTCAAAGGTAAGTCTCTTTCGAACAGGAAATTAGTCCAATAGATGCTGATGCAGGTTCCAGTCCGAACAGAAATTAATCCACACTTCAGGAATCAAAAGCCTTTCAAAGGGAGACTGATTCCAGTCTGGGGTGGAATTCTAGCAGGAGCTCCTTTGCATATTAGGCCACACACCCCTGATGTAGCCAGTCCTCCAAGAGCTTAGAAAAAAAGAGCCTTGTAAGCTCTTAGAGGATTGGCTACATTAGAAGTGTGGCCTAATATGCAAAGTACGTAGCTCCTGCTAGAATTCTACTCCTGATTCCAGTGCTCCAAATACTCCAGTTCAGCCAGTAGGCTCAATGTTTAAATAATCAGGAAGCTGACCCATAGCCACAGGGGGGCCTGTGGGGGCACTGCTTCCTGACTTCCAAGCAGGGGCCCCTGACTTCCGGGGCCCTTTAGCGGGGCAGCCGGCTTTTTTCTTCTGTTTGCCATGGCTGAGCTGCCAAAGCATCATCAGCTGGAGCCGGGAGAGCTGAGTAGGGCATAGAGGGAGGTGGAGGAGCAGGAGGCAGAGGGAACAACGTGGAATGGACCGGGAAGGGGGCTGGATGGAGCTGCTGGCTGCCAGGGTAGGGGAGAGGAAGGTGGAAAGGAACTGCCCTGCTTGCACGCAAGGTGCTGTCCTTCCAAGTTATAGGATTGGCTGCCTCAACTTGGCCACTTTCAGAGCCTCCGGCTTTTGCCCCCACCCCAAAATGCTTCTGAGAAGCATCAAGCCCTGCAGTGGATGGTAAACGGTGCCCCCGACTTTTTAAAAAGCTCCCTGACTTTTAAAATCCTGGCTATGGTCCTGTCAGGAAGACAAACCATATTAGATCCATCCTGGCCAATGAACGGTTGTCCTGAGGCGTTCGTTTATCTGATGGCTTATTTGCTAAAGTCACTATTTATTTATTATTATTTATTTATTACGTTAAGCTTATATCCCGCCCTCTTCGCAAACGGACTCAGGGCGGCTCACAACATCACATTACTTCCATTAAAAACCAATAAAACATAATTACATACTTAAATTACTGTATTTTTCGGACGATTAGAAGCACCAGACCATAAGAAGCACCTTCGTCTACGTGCGCAAATGGCCATCTTCGGTGATGCGGGCGCCATTGCAGCCTTCGGGCCGCCTTGGCCGGGGGCCACACGCAGGCGTGGGAGAAGCATGCCGGCGCCTGCGAAGTGCAGGATTTGCGGTGAGGGCGATCTCGCCGTTTGTCTCCCAGCCAGGCACGCAAGCGCGGGGCAAGCACGCCTGGCTGGGAGACAAGCGGCGAGATAGCTCCCTGCAAAGTGCTGGGTTGGCGATGGGGGCGGAGGGAGCGATCTCGCCGCTTGTCTTCCAGCCAGGCGTGCTTGCCCCGCGCTTGCGTGCCTGGCTGGGAGACAAGCGGCGAGATCGCTCCCTCTGCCCCCATCGCCAACCCAGCACTTTGCAGGGAGCGATCTCGCCGCTTGTCTCCCAGCCAGGCACGCAAGCGCGGGGCAAGCACGCCTGGCTGGGAGACAAGCAGCGAGATCGCTCCCTGCAAAGTGCTGGGTTGGCGTTGGGGGCGGAGGGAGTGATCTCGCCGCTTGTCTCCTGAGGGCTGCAGGCCCCTCCCCCCTCATCTTTTAGTATTCGGACCATAAGACGCACGCACTTTCCCCCCCACTTTTTTTTGGGGGGGGGGGGGGAGAAGTGCGCCTTATGGTCTGAAAAATACGGTATTTAAAACATTTCATGGTGCTGTATTAATACAGTACAGTATAGCGGTTCTGAAAGTTCGATGGTGACCATCGGTACTCTGCATGAAGCTCTATATGATGTCCAGTGGCAGCTCTCTCTCGGTTAAATGTCGAAGGCCTGTAATATCGTCTATTCCAACAAGAACCAGCAACAATCCTTCTTAGTCTCCAGGTGGCAGCTGGAAATCTCCTGGCAACTGACCTCCAGGCAACAGAGATCAATTCACCTGGCATTATACCCTGTTGAAGTCCCATATTAACCTCCCCAAACTCTGCCTTCCTCGGGCTCCACTTTCAAAATCTCCAGGTATTTCCCAACCCAAAGCTGGCAATACTATAAAGCAGTGGTCCCCAACCTTTTTGGCACCAGGGACTGGTTTCATGGAAGACAATTTTTCCACAGACTGGTGGGGAGAGGGCGGTGCTGGGGGTTTTGCCACCAAAGGCTGCCCCCCTGCCCACGCAGCATCCCTACCTCCCATGGAGGTGTTTAAACAGGGAGGGGAGAACTGGTGGGAGATTGGACTCCCGCTCCAATTTAAAGACGCCTACTGATCAGCTGATTGGTAGAGATCTATAAATGAGGGGTAGGCTAACGCCACAGCAGTGATCAGCTGATTGGTAGAGGTCTATAAATGAGGGGTAGGCTAACGCCACAGCAGTGATCAGCTGATTGGTAGAGGTCTATAAATGAGGGGTAGGCTAACGCCACAGCAGTGCTGCCACTTCTGCCAGCCTGGAACCTGGGCGGACGAAAGAGGTGGTGTGGTCTTGTGGGGAGGCAGCCTTGGAGCAAGGCTATGCCGCCTCTTTAGTGTAAGACTGTTCTATCTCACTCCATGGCCCGGTTGCTAGTGAACCCCTGCTATAAAGGATCCAACGGCAGTTCTCTTCATTTTCTGCCATCAGGTTAAGTGTGAGTTTAGTTACTTCATTTAAACCCTACTTTTTCTCAATAATGGAGACTCAAAGTGAGTCACAACCCGGGCTTTTTTTATAGCAGGCATCCCTTTGCATATTAGGCCACACACCCTTGATGTAGCCAATCCTCCAAGAGCTTACAGGGCTCTTCTTACAGGGCCTACTGTAAGCTCCAGGAGGATTGGCTGCATCGGAATGCATGGCCTAATATGCAAAGGAGTTCCTGCTACAAAAAAAGCCCTGGTCACAACATTCTCCCCTTCTCTGTTTTATCTGAACTTAGCCTCCTGAGTGGATTTTTAAGAATCTGAACAGTGGGGATTTGTTTCTGAATCTACTCCCTAGCTCTTAAACTTTCCTCCATAATTACACACAATATATGTCAGTCACTTTCTGATGTTATACTATGAAGCTTGGTAAAAGGAATAGCCTCAGGGCTGCCTCAAGAATCTCGTTTTCTCAAATTAAGGAAGGTCAGAGAGAATCGTGGAACCTGTCCTTGTCGTCGATCTTTCAATATCTTGTTAATTGCCCAATAACCAGAATGTACAAAACGCTAGTGAAATGGAAATACATACTGAAATTGGAATTTGAAAATAAGTATTTGGATTTGAAAAGGTTTACATGCATACTTCGGAGTCTGTCTTTCTTGTGCACAAAGATTTTAATTTATCTGAAATAATTCTGCATGTGCTGTTCATTACCATTCGTTCCTTTCAGATACTACAAGAGCACATAATAAATTTGATTGAACTTTCTTTTCTCCCTCCCTCCCCCCCCCATTACCCCCCCCCCCCCATTACTGGATCAGTCAGCAGTGCATATAGAATCAAGTTGACTAATAAGATGACACAGACACAATATAGTCCCTTCCTTACTGTATTTGTTTAGGTGAACCACTTTTGAAAACTGTAAATAAAAGTGCCTGCTTTACATAATATTGCATACTTGTTCACCTGGCTTAACTGGCACACTTGAATATTAAAGCATTTGGATATTTTTAAGCCAAAGGTATATGTAAATGTAAAGGTAGTCCCCTGTGAAATCACCAAGTCCTTACCAACCCATGGAGTGAAATCACATCAGGACGTTTTCTTGGCAGTCTTTTACGGGGTGGTTTGCCATTGCCTTCCCCAGTCATCTACACTTTACCCCCAGCAAGCTGGGTACTCATTTTAGTATGGAACCTGTGGTGGGGTTTTGGGAGGGGAGGAACCTCAGTAGGGTATAATGCCATAGAATCCACCCTCCAAAGCAGACATTTTCTCCAAGGGAACTCATCTTGGTTGTCTGGAGATTACCTGTAATAGTGGATCTCCAGGTGCCCCCTGGAGGTTGGCAACCTTATATTGCATTCCTCAAAGGCGATATAAGCAGTCCAGTGCACCATGCTCCCCTGCTAGCATTTCACTGTTTTCTTTCTTTCTGAGGGCTTTTTTTTTAACAGGAACGCACAGGAGTGCAGTTCCAGCTGGCTTGGTGTCAGGTGTGGCCTAATATGCAAATGAGTTCCTGCTGGGCTTTCTCTTTAAAAAGCCTTGTGCAAAACAATGGTGATGTCCGGGGATGTGGCTTAATATGCAAATGAGTTCCTGCTGGGCTTTTTCTCAAAAAAAAAAAAGCCCTGGTCTTTCTAGTATTGAATCCTCATTATTTCATAAGCCTCACATTGTAAACTTTGAAATGATAAGAATGCTGGCCTGGGGGAGTGACATTTTTTCCTTCCAACCACTAAACATGTCATATCTCTCGTTTTGATAACACTTTTCCAAAAGTTCTACAAAGTAAAAGGATCTTGTGTCAAGAATAAAATAGTACAAAGCCGTCTAGACAAAATCAATTGTATCACAATGGATTGAATTTATACGGTTTCTGTAAAATGTTGCCTTCTATTTTAAGGGCAATATCTCTGCACTGTAGCCATTGTTTGCAGCTGGGTTTTCATATGTGGACAAGACAATCCAGTTGCAAACAACTGTATAACTATAGTGCAGTATCCCTGACCTGTGAAGGCCAGGCTAACCCAGTCTCATCAGATCTCAGAAGCTAAGCAGGTTTACATAAGAACATAAGAGAAGCCATGTTAGATCAGTCCAAAGGCCCATCCAGTCCAACATTCTGTGTCACACAGCGGCCATATATATATATATATTGCTGTTAGCCGCCCTGAGCCGCTTATGCGGGGAGGGCGGGATACAAATTATATATATATATATATATATATATATATATATATATATATATATATATATATATATATATATATATATATATATATATATATATATATATATATATATATACACACACACACACACACACTGTGGCTAATAGCCACTGATGGACCTCTGCTCCATATTTTTATCTAACCCCCTCTTGAAGGTGGCCATGCTTGTGGCCGCCATCACCTCCTGTGGCAGTGAATTCCACATGTTAATCACCCTTTGGGTGAAGAAGTACTTCCTTTTATCTGTTTTAACCTGTCTGCTCAGCAATTTCATCGAATGCCCACGAGTTCTTGTATTGTGAGAAAGGGAGAAAAGTACTTATTTCTCTACTTTCTCCATCCCATGCATTATCTTGTAAACCTCTATCATGTCACCCCTCAGTCGACATTTCTCCAAGCTAAAGAGCCTTAAGCGTTTCAACCTTTCTTCATGGGGAAGGTGTTCCAGCCCTTTAATCATTCTAGTTGCCCTTTTCAGGTTTGGCTCTGGCAAGTATTTGGATGGGAGACCTCCAAGGAATACCAGGGACATGACATGGAGGCAGGCACTGGCAAATCACCTCTGACCATCTCTTGCCCTGAAAACCCCACAGCATTGCCATAAGGCAAAAGGCATGTGGAATAGTGGGCTGTATTAACAGAAATATAGAGGAAGATATTGGATTTATATCCCGCCCCCACTCAGTGTCAGAGCGGCTCACAATCGTCTTTATCTTCCTCCCCCACAACAGACACCCTGTGAGGTGGGTGGGGCTGAGAGGAATCTCACAGCAGCTGCCCTTTCAAGGACAACCTCTATCAGAGCTATGGCTGATCCAAGGCCATTCCGGCAGCTGCAAATGGAGGAGTGGGGAATCAAACCTGGTTCTCCCAGATAAGAGTCCGCACACTTAACCACTACACCAAACCGGCTCTAGTGTCCAGATCACATGAAGTGATGGTATCGCTTTACTCTGCTCTGGTAAGACCTCACCTGGAATATTGTGTTCAGTTTTGCGCAGCACATTTTAAGGATACAACTGTGTTTTATTGTATTAATTGTATTTATTGTTATACCATGGTATATGTATCATGTCTATCTACATGGTGAGGCTGCTCTCTTCCTTACTCCCATGTAACCTACATAGGGTTGCCAGGTCCGACTCAACAAATATCTGGGAACTTTGGGGGTGGAGCCAGGAGACATTGGGGGTGGACTTCCGGGGTTGGAAAATGCCGAGCTGAGCTGCTTCTCAGAAGGGGAGCAGGCTGGAACTTCTGTTCGGGGTAGTGGAAAGCAATTTAATGGCTACTGCCTACTTTTCTCAGTCAGAGATTAGTCCAAGATATGCACAGGAAACTTTGAGGAGGTTTACTTTGGCTAAAAGGGAGTCCCGGGGGGGGGGCTCCTTTGAGGCTTTGAAGGGTCTCTGGAGACGAGTTGCATTTTCATCATCTGCAGAAGTTTCCAGAGTCATTTATTTGACTTAAGCTCGACAGGATCCTAATCTTCTTTGATAATACTAAACATCTAAAGCTATACAAGACCGGTGTTGATCTGGATAACTACAGAAAAGGTACAGATCGCTGTCTTTCATTCTGGGACTAATTAAAGTTAAACAAAATAAAATCAGAAGGTGGGAAATTGAAATCTAGAAAGCTTGGAAGAAGAAGGGTAGAAGGGCCGAAATTTGGACTCTGCAAATTGAAAGGACAGTGTTAAAAACTGGAAAGGAATTTATTGTTTGGTCTACTTGTGGTTTTTGAGAAAAAGCCCCATCGTCATAGAACTGCAGCTTCCACAGTCAACACAGGAAATACGTCAAGCATCGTGAGATCTCTCTACCAGCGAAAACAGGATTTGGTGGCAAGTAAAGCAGGAAGTATTGGATGAAAAGGGGAAATAATTGAAGCAGCCAGCCTACTCTAGGACTATAATATCATAGAAAAACATCGGCAGCGATTGCAAGGAGGCCAAAATAAAACTTTTAAAGTGTTCGGGACATTAAAAATTGGTGGAGCCAACAGAGGTGACGATTATAAGGTAAATGCTATTGGACATTATTGCTAATAAACATTTTAGAAGCCTCTAGAGGAAAAAAGAATTTTTTTTTAAAGTGAAGCAGAAAGTCGCGACCGCCATTTTGGAGAAAATAAAAACTTTAAAAATTAATATCTGAGCCCAGGAGGCTCTGAGGATAGCGAAATTAGGCTTTTTGAAGAAAGCAAGCTTCGCTCCTTTAAACCTGATAGCTGAAATTTAATTTGGTGAGGTCATTTTTTTCGGTGTTTTTACATGTCAGACCACAAGCAAACCCGTGCAAGGACTGCTTCACTGGAGAAAATGGAGGACCAATTGGATGCAATGGAAGCCAGGATAATGAAAGGGATGAAGGAGATGATAACTGCTTCCAAAAAAGAAATTAGAAAAGATATTGAAGAGCTAAAAAAAAGATATAGAGGATCTTAGAAATGAGACTGTGGTAACATCAAAAGAAGTGCAAGAGGTGGAAGGGAGAGTGAAAGTACGTGATTCCACCTTGTTAAAAATACAAGAAAAAGTAGCAATTCATGACTGCAAATTGATGGAGACTCAGATACATCTGAGAGGAGTACCTGAGGATGAAGATACTGACTTGAAAGAATATATAATAAAAATAATTGCAGAATTTCTGGAGGAAGATCCTCAAGGGACTAGAAACATGTATGACTATATGTATAGAGTGAATTCACTTTATGCTAAAAAAAATTAATCTACCAAGAGATGTGGTTATAAGATATATGACAAAAGAAATGGTGGGAAAAATTATGAATAAATTTTTTGAAAAGACATTGATAGTGGGAGGCAGCAGAGTAAGAATTATGAAGGAGTTGCCAAGACAAGTGATAAATGACAGAAGAGCATATAAGAAATTGACAGAAAAATTACGGGACAATGAAATGAGGTATTGATGGATAATACCTGAAGATTTGAGCTTTGAACTTCAAGGAAGAAGGATTACAATTACAAACACACAGGAAAACAAAGAATTTGCACCATGATGGATTACAAATTATTATCTTGGAATGTAAATGGACTAAATTCACCACAAAAAAGAAAGGCAACATTTCATTGGATTAAAAAGCAAAATTGTAATATAGTTTGTCTACAAGAAGTACATATTAAACAAAAGGATTACAAATTTTTATGGAATAAGCAATTGGGACTAGAATTTCATTCTTCGGCTGAACAGAAGAAAAGAGGAGTGATCTTTTATATTAAACAAGAACTGGACCCAAAATTAGTGTTTAAAGATAAAGATGGAAGATTTGTAGCGGTAGAAATAATATTAAATGCAAAAAAAATGTTGTTACTGGGACTGTATGCACCAAATGGAGCAAAGGATGCTTTTTTAAAAGACATTATACAACAATTTGATAAAGTGACATATGATCAAGTTTTGATAATGGGGGACTTTAATGGAACAATTAAGAATACACTGGATAGGTCTGGGGGGGAAAGAAATAATAAGGAAGGAAAATTGCCAAAATCTTTTTTTGAATTGGTCAAACAAAACCTGGAAGATATATGGAGAAAATTTAACCCTGAAGTGCGGGACTATACCATTTTTTCAGCAAGACATAATACTTTTTCCAGAACTGACATGTTGTGGGGCACTAAGGATTTAGGCCTTATAACAAAGAAAAGAGAGATTTTACCTAAAATAGGGACTGATCATAACCCAATAATGTGGATTACAAAATTGTCTAAGTCAAGAAGATGGAGATTAAATGAAGATTTACTACAGAATAAAGAAATAGTGACATCTCTAGAAAACGAAACTAAAGCTTTCTTCCAAATAAACGATAAAGAAAATATAGAATTTCAGACGGTATGGGATGCTTATAAAGCAGTAATGACAGGAATATTGATTACTTTGAATAATAAAGACAAGAGGGCAAAAGAAAAACAGATGCTGGACATTCAAAATTAAATAAAGAAAAAAGAAGGGGAAGTGAGAAAAAGGCCAGAGAAAAAGAAAATTATGAGGGAGATTACAATATTACAAACACAAATGAGACATTTGTTAAATAAAGAACTGGAATGGAATCTGAAAAGACTGCAGCTAGGGTGGCCAGACCGTCCCGGTCTCCCGGGAAAGTCCCGGTTCTGGCCCCCAATTCCCGGCTCCAGGGCTGGCTATACCGGGACCATTAGAGGTCCCGGTTTAGCCAGCCAGAGAGCCGGTGGGCCGCGCGCGGGGGCGGGGAAGGCAGCGAGGGAGGGAGAGAGCGTCCCTGCGCGTGTGCAGGGCGATTGTGGCGGGCTCTGCGCATGCGCGGGGACGCTCCCTCCCTCACTCGCCGCCTTCCCCGCCGGTGCGCGGGGCCCGGCGGCGGTGGCGGAGGCCGGGGAGGCGGCGGAGAGGCCGGCGCTGGTCGCTGGAGGCCCTCCAGAGACTCCGGAGGGCCTCCAGCAACCAGTGCCGACCAGCGGAGGCGGCAGAGAGGCCGGCGCTGGTCGCTGGAGGGCATCCAGAGACTCCGGAGGGCCTCCAGCGACCAGCGCCGACCAGCGGAGGCCGCGGAGAGGCCGGCGCTGGTCGCTGGAGGCCCTCCAGAGACTCCGGAGGGCCTCCAGCGACCAGCGCCGACCGGCGGAGGCCAGCGCCGACCAGCCCGCCCACCCGGAGGGGAGGCCGCCACCCGCTCTGGAAGAAGGTAAGCAGGCAGGGAGGGAGGGGGCCGAAAGCGGGGGGGCGGCTGGCGGGAGGGGGCGGCCTTCCTTCCTCCCTTCCTTCCCTCCCTCCCTCCCTCCTCCCTTCCTTCCCTCCCTCCCTCCTTCCTCCCTCCCTCCTTCCTCCCTCCCTCCTTCCTTCCTTTCTTCCTTCCTCCCTCCCTCCTTCCCTCCTTCCTTCCCTCCCTCCCTCCCTCCTTCCTCTTTTCCTTTCTTCCTTCCTTCCCTCCTTCCCTCCCTCCCTCCTTCCTTCCCTCCCTCCCTCTTCCCTCCCTCCCTCCCTACCTTCTTCCTTCCTTCCTTTCTTCCTTCCTTACCTCCTTCCCTCCCTCCCTCCTTCCTTCCCTCCCTCCTCCCTCCCTCCTTCCTTCCTTCCTTCCCTCCTTCCCTCCCTCCCTCCCTCCCTCCCTCCTTCCTTCCTTCCTTCCCTCCTTCCCTCCCTCCCTCCTTCCTTTCTTCCTTTCTTCCTCCCTCCCTCCTTCCTTCCTTCCCTCTGTCCCTCCTTCCTCCCTCCCTCCCTCCCTCCCTCCCTCCCTCCTTCCTTCCTTCCTTCCTTCCTTCCTTCCTTCCTTCCCAGTGGGGTGGGCTCCCGACTCCCGACTGTTTCTGATAGCCCCACAGCGGCCGGCTGAAGCAGCTTGTCGGTCACTTCCGGGTTCCTGTCCTGCATCTCGACCTGTGTTATTAGTGACAGGCTGCTTCGGCAGGCCGCTGCGCCGGCCCCCTGGGTCCCACAACAATGGGACCAATGCCACAGGGCCGGGCTCGAAACACTCTATAACCCCTCAAAAGAACAGCAGTCTAGCTTGCTTCCCCCGAGCCCTGCCACCATAAGCCTCAAGGGGGCTCATTTTGCGGCTTCTCCTGGCAGGAGGATGGCACCCGCACGGGTCACATATCAAATGAAAGAGGGGGCGCAGGGCTATCAGAAACAGCCGGCAAAGGGAAATGATGTCATTTGGGGGAAATGATGTCACAGGAAGTGATGTCACTTCCTGCTTCTGGCAGGTGGCGCGGGGGAAATGATGTCACAGGAAGTGATGTCACTTCCTGTTTCCGGTGCGTGGTGTGACGTCACTTCCTGTTTCTGGCGGCGCGCACGCGCACTCACATCATTCCCCCCTCAAGGTGTCCCTGGCTGGTCTCCAACTATTATGGCCACCCTAACTGCAGCAGAAATCTTTTGAGGGAGCAAATAACCCTGGAAAATATTTGGCCTGGCAACTGAAGAAAAAGAGAGAAAGTAAAATTATTAATAGAATTGTGGTTGATGGAAGAGAGGTGGTAGATCAAGAAGGAATAAAAATTGAATGTTTAAGTATTATGCCAAATTATTTAAGGGTGTTAAAATAAAGAAAGAAAATATGGAAGAGTATTTACAAAATATTAAAATAGCACCCAACAGAAAATATGGGGAAAGTTTTGATTGATCCAATTGAAACAATAGAAATTGAAGCAGTGATTAATGCAGTGGAAATTGGAAAGGCACCTGGGCCAGATGGATATACAGCTAAATTTTTTAAAACCTTCAAAGAGGAGTTAATACCGAAACTTCAGAAATTGATGAACATGATAAGAATAAAAGGGAAAATACCAAATACATGGAAGGAAGCTGTTATTTCGTTGATTCCAAAAGATAGAGATGTCACGAATGTAAAAAATTACGGACCAATCTCATTATTAAAAAATGATTATAAAATATATACAAGAATATTAGCAGAACGGCTTAAACAACATCTGACAAATTTTATAAAGGAGGATCAAGCGGGGTTTCTCCCCAAAAGGCAAATAAGACACAATATTAGAACTGTTGTAAATATTGTAGAATATTATGAAAGACATCCAAAAAAGGAAGTAGCATTATTCATTGCGAATGCAGAGAAAGCATTTGATAATTTAAATTGGGACTTTATGTTTGCAGTAATGGAGAAAATGGAGCTGGGGAAAAACTTTATAAGGAGGATAAAAGCAATATATACTGAACAACGTGCAAGGCTATGTATAAATGCAGATCTTACAGAAGATATGATAATTAGCAAAGGTACAAGACAAGGCTGTCCGCTTTCTCCACTGTTGTTTATAATGACTCTTGAAATTTTACTGATGCAAATCCAAGAAGACGAAGAAATAGAAGGATTAAAAGTAAAAGGATTTATTTATAAATATAGAGCATTTGCAGATGATATAATGTTTATAAATGAAAATCCCATACAAGTAACACCTCTGTTGTTAGTTAAAATACAAGAATATGGAGAATTGGCGGGACTTTATATTAATAATGAAAAATCAAAACTTCTATGTAAAAATATGCAAGTAAATAAACAAAAGGAATTGCAAAAGGAAGCTAATGGGTTGTGAAGTTACTTCTAAGGTGAAATATCTGGGTGTGGAGATAACAATGAAGAATATTGATTTGTTTAAAAACAATTATGAGAAGCTATGGCATAAAATGGATGAAGATATGATAAAATGGAATAAACTTAATTTGTCATTGCTGGGCAGAATAGCTGCAATTAAAATGAATATTCTGCCAAGAATAATGTATTTATTTCAAACTATTCCGATTGTGAAAGACAGTAAACAATTTAATAGATGACAAAGAAAAATTTCAGAATTTGTGTGGGCTGGGAAGAAACCAAGAATTAAAATGAAAATTTTAACAGATGCAAAAGAGAGAGGTGGATTTCAATTACCAGACTTAAAATTATATCATGAAGCAGTTTGTTTAGTGTGGATAAAAGAATGGGTGATGCTGTTAAACAAAAAACTCTTAGCATTGGAAGGTCATGGAAATAAATTTGACTGGCACGCTTATATGTATTATGGGGGGGGGAGATGGATTTTTTTTCCTCACCATTATATAAGAAGCAACCTGTTAAATACGTGGATGAAATATAAGAAATATGGGGATGAGAGAAAGCTATTATGGATAGTGCCAGCAGAAGTAATAAAAATAACAGCTGAGATGGGTGAAGAAAAGTGGTTGTCGTACAACCAACTATTAAAAATACAAAGCGGCAAAATAGAATTGGAAACTGCTGAAGAACTGAATAATAAATATGATTGGTTTCAAATGCAACAAATAAAGAGCTTGGTGGAAAATGATATTAAAACTGAAGGAATAAGAAAAGAGCAAGCAGAAATGGAAAGAGTTCTGCTTGGAGATAATGAAAAATTAATTTCAAAACTATATAAATTACTTCTAAAATGGTCTATGGAAGATGAAGTAGTGAAATCTCAAATGATAAAGTGAGCAATTAATATAAATAAAGAAATACAGATGGAAACTTGGGAATATTTGTGGAAGAATTCTATTAAGCTTTCGACATGTCACAGTATTAAAGAGAACTCTTTTAAAATGATGTATGGATGGTATATGACTCCTAAAAAGTTGGCAAAGATGAATAATAAGATGCCAGATAGATGTTGGAAATGTAAAAAACATGAAGGTTCTTTCTACCATATGTGGTGGACTTGTGAAAGAGCAAGAAAGTATTGGCAAATGATTCAATAAGAAATTTCTAGGATCTTGGGATATGAATTTAAGAAAGTTGCAGAGACTTTTCTGTTGGGATTACAAATGGAAAAATTTCCAAAAGAAGATAGAACTATAATCTGGTACTTGCTTTCAGCTGCTAGGACATTGTATGCGCAGATGTGGAAGCAAGAAAAAATACCAGAGAAATGGGATTGGATTGTAAAAGTTATGACATGGAGTGAAATGGACAAATTAACAAGAATTTTGAGAGACTATGATTTAGAAGTTTTCAAGATGGAGTGGGAAAAGTTTAGAAGATATGTAAAAAAAGAGTGGAAAGTAAAAGGACATTGGACAATTTTTGATAATGATTAAGTATTAGAAGGAAGAAGGATATTAATCTTTGTTTTTATTAGTTAAGGGTACCTTTAAATATTAGTATTTTAAGTAAATAACACCAGCGGGGGTCAAGTAACGGGGGGAGGGGTGGTTAGAAAGGAACATATGGGATAGATAAAAAGAAGTTATTAATGATGCAAGAAATAGATATTGTTACCATATGTTACTAAATAAAATTGTTTTAACCATAGTGATAAATCTGGGGGAGCTTTGACTTTCCAGCATGAGAAGATCAGAATTCTGACAAGAGTTAGGGCCAAATTAAACAGTAGTGCATCTCTGAGTCTGCCATAGGAACACAGTGTCATTTTAGAGGGATGTGTTTTGTTTTCCTCTTCAAAATACCACATGGGCCCAATCCCAATGGATACCGCACTATGGGGGTAATAACAATAACACAACAAGCCTGTGAACTCTTGTGTGTTGAAGATAGCGATGACACCTTGGGCTAAGTAGCCCTGAGCAGGAAATGTCTTCCTTTTTGTACCCTTCATCTGTATAGAGACTTCGAAGGTCTGCTGTGTATCCTTTGCACTGCCTGCCTGCCTAAGCTGTGAGGAGTCTCACAGGCAGTCTGTTGGTTTATTGGGCAGGCAGACCAATGCACACAGGCAGCCTTGGTTAGGGCTGGTTAGAGAACCTCCCCCGACGTCACCGGCACAATGACATCACCTGGAAGTGATGTCATCGTGCCAGCAATGCCGCACGCCATTTCTAGACATTTCCATGAAAACTCTATGGTTTTCCTGGACGCTCTAGCAATTTGGGAGCAGAAAACTCTATGGTATCTTTTGTACCATAGAGTTTCCTCTCCCAAATTGCTAGAGCGTCCAGGAAAACCATAGAGTTTTCCCTGAAACGCCTAGAGTAGCTGGCACAAAATAGTTCCCTGCCAGGGGCCACGGGGGATTTGGCAACCCTAATCTTGGTGAATGTCTACAGCTGTATGGTGTCAGCCACCACTATCCTGTCTGCATGCCTTTTATATGCACAGCACACAATTCACGCATGACCAATGCGGCCACTATCCCATATAACAGGGGTGGCCAACGGTAGCTCTCCAGAAGTTTTTTGCCTACAACTCCCATCAGCCCCAGCCATTGGCCACCCCTGGCATATAACTTTTTGGAATGTTTGTGGGTGCATTTACAGTAACAAAGTTTGTTTTCTTGTTTTACTTTCTGTTCTCCAGTTCTGGCAAATGGCCACAGAATAAAATTTGGAGCCATCTAGAAGTCTGTCCACTGGAAACCCTACAGCAGGGGTGGCCAACGGTAGCTCTCTAGATGTTTTTTTGCCTACAACTCCCATCAGCCCCAGCCATTGGCCATGCTGGCTGGGGCTGCTGGGAGTTGTAGGCAAAAAAAAATCTGGAGAGCTACCGTTGGCCACCCCTGCCCTACAGTGTGAAGCCATAATTAACTAACCTGAAACATTAATTAACCTGAAGCATAAAAGGGGATTAGACAGATTTATGGAGGTCAGGGGCTGTCAGTGGTTATCAGTGGCTACTAGTCATGGTGACTAAAGGGAACTTCAGTTTTTAGATGGAGTCAATCTCTGAATAACAGTGCCAAGAAGCAACATCAGGGGAAGGCCTCAGCCCCTATGCCATGTTGTTGGCTTTCCAGAGGAACTGGTTAGCCATTGTGCAAGACACAATGCTGGACAAGGTAGACTACTGGTCTGATCCAGCAGCTGTCTTCTTATAGAAGAAGAAGAAGAAGATATTGGATTTATATTCCACCCTTCACTCTGAATCTCAGTTTCAGAGCAGCTTACAATCTCCTAAACCATCCTCCCCCACAACAGACACCCTGTTAGGTAGGTGGGGCTGAGAGAGCTCTCACAGAAACTGCCCCTTCAAGGCCATTCCAGCAGTTGCAAGTGGAAGAGTGGGGAATCAAACCCCGTTCTCCCAGATAAGAGCCCGTGCACTTAACCATTACACCAAACTGGTATGACCATACCATATGCACCAATTTCTGTAACTTTTTGGATTGTAACTACAAGTCTCGCATATTTTTCTTGAACATGGAATGCACTGTTGTTGATTGCGCTAGAGTGTTTTAGATACAATTATATTTCTTTTTATTGAACTGCTGAAAAGCAGATTATGTTGCCTTTCAAGATTCCTTGAAATGTGCCTTCCTTGTCAAATAAAGACAAAATTTCTTTCTCTCTGATTTAATTTGGAGTGAAAAAGGGGCCTCTTTCCTTGACATTCCAACATTTTACCATCTGTTTTTATTATTCTTGACCAAAATGGTTAGGAGCAATGACTATATTTATGACATGGTGACAGAGCGGAGTATGACGTCTGGTTCCTGGCATTCGCTGTGACCGTTCAGCCATACAGACATTCATGTTGAGTTCCAGGCCTTCTATACTTAGCACCAGGAGGCTTATTCCCCCAGTAGCTCACTATTAAAAAACTCTCTGCGGCACGTCTGATTGGTTACTATTTTCTCTCTTCCTATTGGCCTTTTGCTACCTCTCGTCTAAGGCCTCAGTAGGTGCCAGATGGTGCTTGCTGTATGTTGCCCAGCTTGGTAGGTGGACTTTGCACCACCTGACCCAGCTTTGATTGTCCTGGCTACAACCAGCCTCTCTTTCTTATATCGAAACCTACTATCCACTGGTTTCCTGACCTGCATCCAGTGCTGGGACTCTGACAGGCTGACCTTACTTTGTCTTTCCTGATCTTGTCTCTTACTCACTGGGTTCATAACGCATTTTGCCATGTGTCGCACAACGACTCAAGCTGTTGCAGCACATGCGAAACAGCCTGGGAGGAAGAGCAACGCAACGGAGTTGGCAGTGTCCGGATAATGAGGTCAGAGAAGTGCAAACGTAGACTCTCAAATAATGGCACTCTCTGCTACCCTGACCATTAAGAATATTCAAACTCATTTTCAAACGAAGCATTAGGAAAGCAGAATGTGCTTACGGCGAGGGTGAAAAACACCAAGTCAAAACTAATGAGGAGGTGGGGAAAACAGATGATAAATGGAATCTCTCTGTTTTGTTTTCATTCATATGTATAGATGTGTGCATTATTGAATGAGGCAGTGGGCATCTATCTATTTGATTGGTTGGCCTCCCCCTACCGCACTGTCTTGTGGTACTATTTTTGTGCTAGTCTGTGTAGTACCAATCTGCCATGCTGTAGTACCATCTCGCTATATTATTCTGTTATATCATCCTGCTGGACCATCCTGCTGCACTTTACTGAATGTTGGAATTGGTTTTATTATGAAGTTTTTGTGATTTAATTACTATTTTTATGTACTCCACTCTGAGCCCCCAAATGGGAGAATGGGCGGAATATAAATAAACAACAACAACAATAATAATAACAGCAGGGGTCCCCAACCCTCGGTCTGTGGATCAGTACCAGTCCGTGGCCTGTTAGCAACCGGGCTGTGGAGTGAGACAGAGCAGTTCCGGCAACCCTTGTACCCACCTGGGACCTGGATGGACTAACTCCGAAGAACCACCTCTGTCATCTGCCCAGGTCCCAGGTGGGCGGAAGGGGGCATCGTGGCAGCGACCTTTGCCTTCCCCTCATTTAAAGACCCAGATGGGGGGCAGGGATGGGGTGGGGGCAGCCAGGGGCAGCAAAGCCCCCAGCATACCACTCCCATCAGTCCATGGAAAAATTGTCTTCCACAAAACCGGTCCCTGGCACCAAAAGGTTGGGAACCACTGCTTTATAGCAGGGGTGGCCAACGGTAGCTCTCCAGATGTTTTTTGCCAATGGCTGGGGCTGATGGGAGTTGTAGGCAAAAAACATCTGGAGAGCTACCGTTGGCCACCCCTGCTTTATAGGATTGCTGACCTCAACTGATCTCCTGGTTAGAGAGGTCAGTTCCCCAGAGAAAATGGCTGCTTTGGAGGGTGGACTTTATGGCGTTTTACCGCGCCGAGGTCCCACCCTTCCCCAAACTCCACCCTTCCCACATTCCAGCCCCAAATCTCCATGAATTTCCCAACCCATTTGACAATCCTAAATTCTTTTAGCAGCAAGACAACACATGTCAGAGGAAGGGGAAGCAGGGTGATATAGAAATGGTACTGTTAAGCGTACCGATTGGCAGGTAGCTTCTCCTTAGAAAATGCTGTGAGCATGTGCAAACTGGGTTTTTTGTAGAAAAAGCCCAGCAGGAACTCATTTGCATATTCAGCCACACACCCTGACATCACCAGAAGCAACATCACCTGTTCAGTAGGTTACTTTCTGCATATTGACACAGAACAGCACAGTGCCATCAGCTGCATTTCATGGATGTGTGTTCTCACATAACCCAATGAGAAAGCTTGTTTTGCCCCCCCCCAAAAAAAAAACACAGCTGGAGAGAGAGATCCACATGCGGTGGAGTGGGCAGCAGCAGGCCCAGATTCTCCATGACTCTCACTCTCTTTGCAAGCCCATTGGAGGCTGGAGGCGGCAGAGAGGATGGAGCGTGTGGTCTGGGAGCACATAGCTACCTAGTACCTTCCCTCTACTGGAGACCTTTTTTTGAGCCGGATCCCCGGCCAAGCCAGCTGTAACTTTGTGTTCCTGTGTGTTTCTTCTAAAAACCCCAAAAAAGCCCTGTGCATAAGCATAAGATTGGGTGTTTGCTTTTGAGGATGAATGCACCTTTTCTGTTGCTTCATCTGTACACTGGTAACAAACAGTTTAGTACAAAGGACACACTACAGCAGGGGTTGCCAAAATGTGGCTTGGGAGCCACATGTGGCTCTTTCACACATATCCTGTGGCTCTTGAAGCCCCCACCGTCCCATTGGCCAGCAGCTTGGAGAATGCATCTAAAGTTCCTTTATTTTCACTTCTCTCCCCCCATCTTCCTTCCTTCCTTCCTTCCTTCCTTCCTTCCTTCCTTCCTTCCTTCCTTCCTTCCTTCCTTCCTTCCTTCCTTCCTTCCTTCCTTCCTTCCTTCCCTCCTTCCCTCCTTCCTTCCCTCAAACACCTGACATTCACGTTTTGTGGCTCTCAGACAGCTGATATTTATTCTATGTGGCTCTTACATTAAGTTTGGCCACCCCTGCACCACAGCAATGCAATATTCTCTCCTCACATGGAAGAATTGGGTGCAGAGCAAAAAAGAAATGCATTGAACTGAAAGCAAAAAATATTTATCTGTGGCTCCATAAAACAATGGTTGTGGAAAGATCAGGCTGATGAAGGGACAAGGAACAAAACCGTAATTTGACCTAGGAGTGTGGTTCCCTTCTCTCTCTAGTGAATTTTTTTTAATTCCTTTGTAGCAGCAGGGAGGACAACAGGACATAGAGACGTGCACAGGAAGTGGGCTTTGCCCCATATATGGAGTTGTGTGGACTTTTTTTGTTTAAACGTTGCTAAGTCTTCGTCACTAAAATATATTTTTGTACGCACTTTGGTGTGATAATAAGTATATTTCTGGTGTTGATTGTATTGCTCCATATTTACACATTGGGAGCCTATCAGGGGGAAGAATTTAGTGCTGACAGTTAGAATTCATCCTTGACTGAATACAGTCTTAATTCAGCATTAGCTGAGATCAGTTTGAACATGGAGAACTGGGGGAAAGTTTGGCAAGGAGGTTTGGGTAGCACAAGAAGTCTCCTATTCAGAGGAAGAGAGAGGAAGAAGAGGAGGAGAAGTATATCAAGCAGTGATCAATTCTTCTTTATGTAGAAACCTGCTATTGATTTTAGCCACCCTAAAAACTGATGTTGGGTTTATGTTTTGAATGGTTTCTGCAATGTGTGTGTGTGTGTGTGTGTGAGAGAGAGAGAGATCATCTTGCACATTCAAAGGGACCATTCATGGTGCTTAGATACAGCACATATCTTGACAAACCATAATGGGAGTTAAGGGTTGAAGGGAATAACTGGATAAACTCTGCAGCTGTTGTCTCTGGTTGTGGCAGCAAATTGGCATTTCACTGTAAGATGTTAATTTCAGTCAGAGCTGGTGGCTGTGTTGAGGGAAGCATGAAAGAGATCCTTCATTATCTACATCGGTCCTGTTTTCCTCAGGGACAAGCTCTGAATCTTCAGATCACATATGGCAAGAGTGTTGTGATAAAATATGCATCAGTGGGGGGGGGGGGGAGTTTCTGATTTGCAATAATAACAGGGAGGAAAACAAAATAGGAGTCAATTTCACCTTTAAGACCAACTTAGTTTTATTCAGAAGGTAAGCTTTCGTGCACACGCAGCCTTCTTCAGACAAGGAATGAGGACAGTAAGCAGAGGCACGTATAGCTGGTGAGGTTTGGAATGCCAAGTGGTACAAAGTTAAAAACCAATAGCAGAATAGTAAAATTAACAAATTCAGAAAACCTTTGATCTGGGTTGAATTAGCGTGGGAAACCATAAAACAGTAACATGTCAGAATGTGAGAATGCCTGCTAATTATTCTATTGCTAATAAACCTGGGTCAAAAAGAAGGTATTTCTTTCTCAGAAGTTTTTCCTGTCCAACTAATTTACCTTTTAACATGTAACATAAATATATATACATCATTCTAGTTTGCCATTAGGAAAAAAATAGTGGAAGATGGGTTTAATATCTGTAATGAGATAAACAGCCAATATCCCTTGTTTGAGTATGTCAATACGAAAGCATTATTCTGATACACTATCCTAAAAGAGAAATACTTGGTGAAAGTGGGTTTAGCATATGTAATGAGATAAAAAAACAAAACAACATCTCTGTTCAGTCCTGGGGAGGTGTTTGTTCCAAGTTTCATAATAATTTTTAATTCAACAATTTCTCTCTCCATTCTGTTCTTGAAGTTCCTTTGCAGTAAAACAGCTACTTTGAGGTCACCCATTGAATGCTTTGGAAGGTTAAAGTGTCCCCCCGCAAGCTTCTCAGTTCTGTAATTCCTGATGTCAAATTTGTGTCCATTTATCCTTTGGTGGAAGGTTTGCCCTATGTAGAGAACTGAAGGGCATTGTTGGCATTTAATGGCATATATAATGTTGGAAGATGAGCAAGTGAATGAGCCTGAGATGGTGTAGTTAATGCTGTTAGGTCCAGTGATTGTGTTGTCTGGGTGTATGTGGCAGCAAAGTTGGCGTTTGGGTTTATTGCAAGCTCTGGTACCAGTGTCCACAGTCAGATGAGATGTTGTATTGTTGTGAGTGAGTTGTTAAAGATTAGGGGGTTGTCTATGTGCAAGAAAAGGTTTACCCCCCAGTACTTTTGAAAGAGAGCTGTCACTGTTCAATAGAGGTTGTAAGTTGTTGATGATACGTTGAACTATTTTCAGTTGAGAGTTGCGTGTGACCACTAGTGGTGTTCTGTTATTGTCATTTTTGGGTTTGTCTTGTAACAGGTATTCTCTGGGTATCATTCTGGCTTTGTTAATCTGTTTCCTGAGTTCATCAGGTGGGTACTTTAGTTCCAAAAAGGTTTGTTGTAGATCCCTCAGGTGAGAGTCTCTGTCAGCAGGATTGGAGCAAGTGTGGCTGTAGCGTAGCTGTGTACAATGGATTGTTTGGTATGTTTGGGTATCCATCCCTGCTGACGGTCCGTAGCCCGAAGGATGTCCGTCTGCTGCCCTCAACCAGGGCCTTTTTGAACTTGGCCCCAGCCTGGTGGAATCAGCTCCCCTCAGAGATCCGGGCCCATACTGAATTGTTACCTTTAAGCAGGGCCTGTAAGATGGAGCTATTCCACCAGGCATTTGCTTGAGGCAGTGGGCATTCGGTTGGCCCTATGCTGCGATGCCATCTCTGCTGAAATACTGATTTTATACTATCTAGTGTTTGAGACTTTCAGTATATTATGATGTGCCCAACTGAGCCGCCAAGTTGTATTGTTTGCTTGTATTGGTTAGGAGCGGAATATAAATTATCTAAAATCAATCAATCAATCCAACAAAAATTGGCCTGGGATCCATCACTGAGCCACTATCAGTTTCCTTCCCACCTCTGTACTAGGGTTAATGTTAGGATAACTTTTTAAAAATTTTGTACATATTTTGAGTAAATGGGGAAATTGGCTGCTGTTAGGTATTAATCCCAGTTTTAAAAGCAGTGAGACAAGCTACCAAAAAAACTGATCCAATTCAAAAACGGTCCACTTTTAAGTTCTATTGATTTCAGCGTGGGTGTTAAAGCATAGGTTTAAAATCAATAGGACTTTAAAGTGCTTAATTTTGTCAGAATCATCTCCAGTTACTTTTAATCGTAGGATAGGGTGGGTTTAAATTGTAACGGGGGGAAATGTCATTGTGGATATCTCAGGTTTGCGGACATCTCTGAGCTCCTGTGCAAATAATTGCATGCAAAAGAAAATAAAAAAATGAATTATTCTTGGTTGCTTCATCTTGCTGCATTCTGAAGTTACCAAGCATTTTGGAAACAAATGTTGTTCTTAATGCCCCATTTTCTCTTTATATGGCATTAAATACTAAAGGACTTTTAATTCTGGTTTTTGTTCAGGATTCAAGCCTAAACTTGCTGACTCCGGATTGGGAAATACTTGGTGGTTTTGGGGGTAGAACCTGAGAAGGGCAGGGTTTCGGGAGGGGAGAGACGTCAATGAGGTACAGTGCCTTAAAGTCTGCCTTCGAGAGTGGCCATTTTCTTCAGGTGAACTAATCTCTGTTGCCTGGAGAGCAGTTGTAATAGTGGGAGATCTCAAGTCACGGCCTGGAGGTTGGCAATAGTATTTAAGCCTTTGTTTGACAAAAGGGTGAAGGAGAGATTTACCTGCTTATTGAAAAAGATAGGCTAGGCCAAGAGGCAAGGTGAGTGTCCACCCATCAACATGCATGGCTGTTTAAAATGGGGTGAAGCCATTTCTCAGTGGTAGATTGTCTTCTGTTCATGCAGAAGATCTCAAGAGCAGTTCCTGGCTTCAACCAGGGCTGGTGCATGGGAGTCGGAGAGGTAGGTTGCCATCTCGGGTGTCACGTCGCCTACAGTGCACCTTCAGGCGCCCTCTCCCATCGCTCCACTACTCTCAGCTTCTCTGGTCGCAGACCCCAGAAGCTGAGAGTGGTGGAACTGCGTGCCAGTTCCAAAGGGGCTCCAGTTGCCCCACCACAGCTGAGTGCAAATGCGGCTGCACCGAACTCATCTCCATCAATACCTCCTCCCATGGCAGAGCCCTAGCGCTCACAAGGAGCACCACCGGCCAAGGTACTTAGAGGACTACGTATGCTAAGTACTTTGGATCTTAGAGAGGGGGGAGGTATGTTATGTATCAGACTTTATGCATGGCGGGAAACTTTCATGGGCAACCGAGCAACCAAGGGAATGCTAGCAATGTGATATTTCCGTCTTCAGATATGGGCTCCTTTAAAGCAACCAATGGGCAACCAGGGTGCAAAACTTGACTGCCGTGATTTGGTATGGGAAGTTGGGGTTGGTCTAGGCTTGCCAATTCCCAGGTCCCAGCGGGGGTTCTTCCGCATTCCGAGGCTCCTTCCCACCCCCAGGCAGGTGGCCGGCGGTGGGAAGCCCCGCCCCCAGAGGACCATGTGCCTTTCTACCTCCAGAGGCTTCAGTCTCCGATTGAAAGGCGTACTCTTGGGATGGTGTGTCTATGTTACTCGTGAGTAGAGAGGCCAATCCCTCACTTCAGAGTCGCCAGAAACACGGTTGGGGGGGAGGGAAACGTCTGCTGAGCACTTCATTATTCCCTATGTGGAGATCGATTCTCATAGGGTATAATGGGGAATTGATCTGGAGGTTTCGGGGGCTCTGGGGGAGCTGTTTTTTGAGGTAGAGGCACCAAATTTTCAGTATAGTATCTAGTGCCTCTGCCCCAAGTTTAAAAACGATTCGACCAGGGGGTCCAATTCTATGAGCCCCAAAAGAAGGTACTCCTCTCCTTCATTATTTCCTATGGAAGGAAGACATTTTAAAAGGTGTGCTGTCCCTTTAAATGTGATGGCCAGAACTTCCTTGGAGTTCAATTATGCTTGTCACACCCTTGTTCCTGGCTCCGCCCCAATGTCGCCTGGCTCCAACCCCAAAGTCTTCGGCCTCCACCCCCAAAGTCTCCAGATATTTCTTGAATTGGACTTGGCAACCCTAGGGTGGTCCTTTTTGCATGTATATAAGCATGGGCGCAGCCCCACCGAGTTGTCTTAGTATGTAGTTAACAATAAAGCCAGTTCTGTGTGACCTCCAAATGCAGCGAACCCAGTATTCAACAGATTCCACACTCCTCCACTTGCAGCTGCTGGAATGGCCTTGGGTCAGCCATCGCTCTCACAGAGCTGTCTTTGAAAGGGCAGCTTCTGTGAGAGATCTCTCAGCCCGCCTCACAGGGTGTCGTGGGGGAGGAAGGAAAGGAGCTTGTGAGCCACTCTGAGAGTATAAATCAAATTTAAAAATTAAAAAATGAGCTCCCGCTGGGCTTTTTCTACCAAAAAAGCACTGGTAATTACCAATATCACTTAGCGCTCTAAAGAGTTTTGGTTCTGCTGCTGTGGTATACTGTACTGGCTTGATTTTCCCTGTTATGCTGGGATGTCTTGTAAAACAAGGATTCCTTGGGGAGAGTTTCAAGATGAAACTTGCCTGTGGATCCCCAAATCTATGTCACATTGGGACTTTACTACTTACCAGTTGGTAGGCTTTGACCGATTTCCCACTATCCTTATGCCACTCTCATTCTTCTTCTCAGCAAAGCTTCCGTTGGATTTCACATTATCTGCCCCGGGGCTGCAACTAACTTCGCGTTTTTCGCGAGGCAAACAGAAACTGGTTTTTAGAGGATCTTGTTTGCTGCGCGAAAGAGGCAGAGCGAGTTGCAGTCCCAGGACAGATAGTGTGAAATCCAATGGAATCCCTGCGGAGAAGAGGAGAGTGAGAGCGGCATAAGGCTAGTGGGGAATCGGTCTTTGTTTCCTAGCACAATGGAGCAAATTCTGCCTTGAGTTATAGCAGTGAGATCCCGCTGATGGTTGCAGTGAGTGCTTCTGGTCAGGTGTAAATTTCCATATTCTGGCTTATTAAAAAAACTGCAGTACTAAAAATTTTCAGTAGAAAAATACTATTTATTTTACAGTTTCAAGTCATCTTTAAACAATATGCACCTCTCGCCTCCATATTTTAAGCCTTAGCATCACCTAAAAATAAAACCGCGGCACTAACCCTTTAGGTTGTCAGATATGATATGGAGAAGCGTCAGCAGATCTTTAAAACCCCAACTACAGACGCTGACCTTAGTTTGTCTTCCCTTGTTTCATCTCTTGCTTGCATTCGGAGTAATATATTTTGTAACGTGTCACAGAGACTCAAGTTCCTTTTCCCCACAGAGACCGAAATGGATTATTCCTGAATTATGTAATGGCTGGAAGGCTTTGTGGGCATTTGTGCAGCAACATGGCTATGAAGAAAAGAAGGCTACTCAAAGGATATAAATGCTTGATATTTGGAACTCTGCCTTCAATAACTGTAGTTTCAAGGTGATCTTTCTGGCAGGACTGGAAAAAGTTTTTTAAGCAGTATATTTTTTTAATAAGAGAGCTTAGCTGAAATGATCCCTCGGGTCACAAATTTCAAGACTCTTAGAGAGGGACTAATACATTACAAGAAATAAAACATCACTGCTAAAAAAATGAAAGACCCATGCTGCTTCAACCCTGAAAATTATAAACAAGTAGCACATTTTAAAATTCTGCAATATGTTTCCCTGCCTTATCCCCATCTTTGGCTTGTGCTGTCAGGGTGGGGAACTACTAGGGTTACCAGCTACGGGTTAGGGAGTACCTGGAGATTTTTGGGGGTGGAGCCTCAGAAGGGCGGGGTGGAGCCTGAGATTTTGGGGGTGGAGCCTGAGAAGGCTACCCAATCCCCAGGTCCCAGCAAGGGGATCCCCAGGTTTTACAGGCTTCCCCCCTCCCCCAGCCAGCTGGCCACTGGGGGAAGCCCCGCCCCCACAGCCATCATGCACCTCCATGAACGATTCCCATGGGGAATTGATCCGTGGGTATCGGGGGCTCTGGGGGGGCTGTTTGTTGAGGTAGAGACACCAAATTTTCAGTATAGCATCTAGTGTCTCTCCCCAAAATACCTCCAAAGTTTCAAAAAGATTGGACCAGGGGGGTCCAATTCTATGAGTCCCAAAAGAAGGTGCCCTTATCCTTCATTATTTCCTATGGAAGGAAGGCATTTTAAAAGGTGTGCTGTCCCTTTAACTGTGATGGCCAGAACTCCCTTAGAGCTCAATTATGCTTGTTATGCCCTTGCTCCTGGCTCCACCCCAATGTCTCCTGGCTCCACCCCCAAAGTCTTGTGGCTCTGCCCCCAAAGTCCCCAGATATTTCTTGAATTGGACTTGGCAACCCTAGTGGAATGTAATGCCACAGAGGCCACCTTCCAAAGTGGCCATTTTCTCCAGGTGATCTCTGTTGCCTGGAGATCAGTTGTAGTCCCAAGCAGGGGTGGAATTCTAGCAAGAGCTCCTTTGCATATTAGTCCACGCACCCCTGATGTAGCCAATCCTCCAAGAGTTTACAGTAAAGAGCCTTGTAAGCTGTTAGAGGATTGGCTACATCAGGGGTGTGTGGCCTATTATGCAAAGGAGCTCCTGCTAGAATTCCACCCCTGGTCCCAAGAGATCTCCAGCCACCACCTGGAGTTTGGCAGCCCAAGGAAATACACAATATAATGGTTGTGGGGGGGGGGGACATTGAAGGCAATAAGCATGTCAGAATTGGAGACTGATGGAGAGAGTCTATGGCATTAGGTTTTTTAATTGTAAAGAGTAATAAATTTAGTCTGTTGTCATGCTCCATTGGTCTGCTCTCAAGCATAGTTTAAACTAACAACATCTGTTTCGTAGAGGTGTTTCTGTCTGAAAATTCCATTCTAACATGTAGACTAGTACTACAAACATTATTCCAAAACACTAATACAAAAAGATAAATACATTAGAATATAGTGGAGGTGTAACACTATTTTGTAAGAAGTACATGTAATGAGATTAAAAAAACAACAACAATATCCCTATTGAGTCCTTAGGAGGAGTTTGTTCCAAGTGTTGTAATAATTTGTAATTCAGCAGTTTTTCTTTCCATTCTGTTCTTGAAGTCTCTTTGCAAGTATCTCAAAGAAGGAATGGATGCATTTAGGGTTAATATTCTTATTTTGGCAGAATAATAGCTGTGCTAATCTGTGTGGATTGGTGCATGACCAGTTCCAAGTTGGCTGCATTTACAGTATAAGGAAAATTATTACTTGCATTTCTGTTTCCTTATGCATCTATGGAGAGGTGTTCAAATTGTGCTGAGATTCCACTGGCAACTCAGCAATTGCCCATATCTTAAAAAAAAAAAATTCTGGGAAATCATATGTAGAAAAGTTCCTTCCAGTACCACTCAGAATGTTTAATGATAAGAAAAAGTGTAGTGTGATGAGGTTAGATCAGGACAGAATAGATCCTTTGCAAGTCAGGGAACCCCATGAAAAACAGATATAAAAGAATTTTTTAGCAAGAGGAAAAATTAGGAAATGATGACTTTTCAGCCAGATATGATACTTTAATGTACCAAATTCCATCTGCACGCTTCAAACCCAGTTAAAAGAAATACACCTTTTCTTTCCAGGATTAATACTGTGTCTTAAGTTTAGCATGGTGTCATGTTCTGAATTGTTGATTTCATTTATAAGAAAGGGCTATAAAATTTTATTCCACCTTGCTTGAGGCATGCTGGGAGTATTTTCCCCTCCAGCCGCAGAGAACATCCCCGTGGAAGCTAATAAAGATATTTTATTGAGTAAAAAGAAGCCTGGAGTTTACACGGAATAGAGTATGCCTTTCCCCCATGTTAGGTCCTGCATAAAATGATCTGTTTTGAACATAAGAACATAAGAGAAGCCATGTTGGATCAGGCCAATGGCCCATCCAGTCCAACACTGTGTCACACAGTGGCCAAAAAAAAAAAAAAAACCAACCAAAGTGCCATCAGGAGGTTCACAAGTGGGTCTAGAAGCCCTTCCACTTTACCCCCCCCCCCAGCACCAAAAATAAAGAGCATCACTGCCCCAGACAGTACCAATAATATTCTGTGGCTAATAGCCACTGATGGACCTCTGCTCCATATTTTTATCCAATCCACTCTTGAAGCTGTCTATGCTTGTAGCCACTGCCACCTCATGTGGCAGTGAATTCCACATGTTAATCACCCTTTGGGTGAAGAAGTACTTCCTTTTATCCATTCTAACCCGACTGCTCAGCAATTTCATTGAATACCCACGAGTTCTTGTATTGTGAGAAAGGGAGAAAACTACTTCTTTCTCTACTTTCTTCATCCCATGCATAATCTTGTAAACTCTATCATGTCACCCCACAGTTGACGTTTCTCCAAGCTAAAGAGCCCCAAGCATTTTAACCTTTCTTCATAGGGAAAAAGTGTTCCAAACCCTTAATCATTCTAGTCGCCCTCTTCTGGACTTTTTCCAATGCTATAATATCCTTTTTGAGGTGCGGTGACCAGAATTGTACACAATATTCCAAATGAGACCGCATCATCGATTTATACAGGGGCATTATGATACTGGCTGATTTGTTTTCAATTCCCTTCCTAATAATTCCCAGCATGGTGTTGGCCTTTTTTATTGCAATCACACACTGTCTTGACATTTTCAGTGAGTTATCTACCACGACCCCAAGATCTCTCTCTTGGTCAGTCTCTGCCAGTTCACAACCCATCAACTTGTATTTGTAGCTGGGATTCTTGGCCCCAGTGTGCATTACTTTGTACTTGGCCACACTGAACCTCATCTTCCACGCTGACGCCCACTCACCCAGCCTCAACAGATCCCTTTGCAGTGCTTTACAATCCTCTCTGGTTCTCACTACCCTGAACAATTTAGTGTCATCTGCAAACTTGGCCACTTCACTGCTTACTCCCAACTCCAAATCATTAATGAACAAGTTAAAGAGCATGGGACCCAGTACTGAGCCCTGCGGCATTCCACTGCTTACCTTCACTTCGAAGTCCTTCACTTCGAAGATTGCCCATTTATACTCACTCTCTGCTTCCTATTAATTAGCCGGTTTTTAATCCACAAGAGGACCTGTCCTTTTACTCCATGACTCTCGAGCTTACTAAGGAGCCTCTGATGAGGAACTTTATCAAAAGCTTTCTGGAAGTCAAGGTGAACAACATCTATTGGGACCCCCTTGTGCACATGTTTGCTCACCCCCTCAAAGAAATATAACAGGTTAGTGAGGCAAGATCTTCCCTTACAGAACCCATGCTGAGTCTTCCTCAGTAACTTGTGTTCATCAATGTGCCTATTCATTCTGTCCTTGATAATGGTTTCTACCAACTTTCCCGGTATTGAAGTCAGACTGACTGGCCTGTAATTTTCCGGATCTCCTCTGGAACCCTTTTTAAAGATGGGGGTGACATTTGCTACCTTCCAGTCCTCAGGAACGGAGGCAGATTTCAATGAAAGATTACATATTTTTGTCAGGAGATCCAGAAGTTCACCTTTGAGTTCTTTCAGAACTCTTGGATGTATGCCATCTGGACCTGGTGACTTATTAGTTTTTAATTCGTCTATCAGTTGTAGGACCTCCTCTCGTCACCTCAATCTGACTCAGGTCTTTCAACACTCCTTCCAAAATTAGTGGTTCTGGAGCAGGCAAACACTTCTCATCTTCCACAGTGAAGACGGAGGCAAAAAATGCATTCAGCTTCTCAGCCATTTCCCTATCCTCCTTCAGTAATCCTTTTACCCCTTGCCTGGTTTCCTGCTTCTAATATATTTGAAGAAATTTTTATTGTTGGTCTTTATGTTTTTTTGCAGTATGCTCCTCATAGTCCCTTTTTTCCTGCCTGATCACGGTCTTACATTGGACACTCATCAGCCTTATAGTAGATGAAAGGTGAAATGGTGTATTCTGTAAAAGTTGTGGACCCCAATTGGGTGGGAAGGTGGCATAAAAAGGTTTTAAATCAATAAATAAATCTGTGAAAGACTGTATTTTAAATATTGAAGATAAGTTCTTTTTCTTGGAATAGGAAGGTCAGATTGGTAGAGGGAAAGGTTATCTTATGGGAAAAGGCATACGAAGACAAGGAAATACCTTAAAGCTGTATAACATTGGTGGTAAGGAATATGTATGTCTTCAAAAGCTTATACTTTTTGCACCCAATGTTATCATGAGGGTCTTAATCACTGAAGAGGGTTTTCCAGATAATTTTGAATTGAATTTCCAAAGCAAATTGATTAGAATTTGGCATGCTTGTTTAACATGTATTTGAGAAACTAAACTTTTAAATAACTACAATGTGTTGATTATGTGCTATATAGATATGAAACTTTCTTCTAGTACTCAGAAGTGGTGGAATTAAGGTTGCCAATTCCAGGTCAGAAAATTCCTGGAGATTTGGGGGTAGAGCCTGGGCTTGTGGAGAGGAAGGACCTCAGCAGGGTATAATGCCATAGAGCAGGTGTGTCTAGGGCTGCCCATCCCCAGGTCCGGGTGCGGATTCTCCTGCCTGGGAGGTTCCCAACCTGCTGGCCCACATTGGGCTGGTGGGGGGAACCTCCCCCAATGTCACTGGCACGATGACATCACCCAGAAGTGACATCATAAAAATCGTGGGCCCCATGTGGGGCCGCTTTAGGCATTTCCAGGAAAACTCTGTGGTTTTCCCGGACGCTCTAGCTATTTGGGAGGTAAAAACTCTATGGTGCATAGGTACAATAGAGTTTTAACTTCCCAAATGGCTAGAGCGTCCAGGAAAGCCGTAGAGTTTTCCTGGAAACGCCTAGAGCAGCCCCACATGGGCGCCGCCATTTTGATTATGTCACTTCCGGGTGACATCATCGCATCGCGCACGTGCGCTCCGCACGTGAGAGAGAGTCCCCCGCTGCGAGAAGCTGGGGACTTGGCAATCCTTGGTGTGTTGAATTCATTTGCTTTGAGGGCCAGATCAGACATAAATGTGACCTTGTTGGGCTGGGCCATGCATATCATGAAATGTAATGCCGGGTAGTGGAGATATAAACTTTATAAAAGACACAGGCAAACACAATTAGAAATTTTAAAAAAACTTTAAACATGCTCAAAACATTAGCACTCGTTGATATTAAAGGTACTTTGTTTGTATTTCTCCCGTGTGAGCCAGGGAACTCCTTTCCCCAGGGGACCGGGGTGGGAGGGAGAGGAGCCTCAGCCAATAAGGGAAGAGAGGCTTGACTCAGTAGCTCTGATGTGTGATTGAGAGAGCCTGACAAATCAAGCTATTCCTCCTCCCTTCCTCCCCAAGGGAGGAGCCTCAGCCAATTGAGAAAATAGAGGCTTTGCTCTGTAGCTCTTGTGCGATTGAGCAAGCCTGGCAAGGCAAGCAAGTGATGGTAGAAGGAAGCAAGAGAGAGGGAGAAGGAAGCAGATGACAGCCAGTTGCTCGGGGGCCTGATAGGAGCCCTCTGGGGGCCAGATTTGGCCCCTGGGATGCATGTTTGACACCCCTGCCGTAGAGTCTACTCTCCAAAGCAGCCATGTCATCCAGGAGAACTGATCTCAGTGTTATGGATACCAATTGTAATTCCTGGAGGTCTTCAGGTGAAATTTTCAGCTAGGGTAGAAAAAACAAAACATATATGATGGGTTGGATCCACCCTCTTTTCTGCTGGTGAAAAGGCAAAGGATGTCCTCTTTGCCCACCGAAAAGGTTGTGCTAAGACTCGCATGGACAAAAGCCAACTGGGACAGCAGCTGTCAAGACCAGGTAAAAAAAAAGCTGATCACATCCAACAGAGTGTGGTGTAAATGAGGTTGTGTATGCGGGCAAGTGTAGATATATAAAAAGTTCCTAGGGAAATCATCAGGGAAAAGTTAATTACAACTTCAAAATTGTTCACGTTTGACTGGCATTGCATCTATTCATTATGCTCACAATTACATTTTATGAAACAGTTTTCTGCCCAAAATAGATAATATTGGAAAATGTTTCTCTCTCTCTCATCTCACTGCTCTTTGACTGCATTCATTTTTACTTATGATTCTTAAACATTGTAACCCTGTTCATATAAATCAGCATGATAAGATTTCAAAAGTCTCTCTGGGACAAACTGCTGCTTCCCTGTAATTACTTATTTTTGCGAAGCTCTGTCTTCATAGATGCCCTATCATGGGTTGTGATTTCTTGTGTACCCAAGAACCTTGTCTTTCCTTGTTAGTTCACAAGACGATATACTAACAACTGAATTATGACAACAGCTTCATGCTGATCGTCATTAGACCAGCTGTTATTTAGTCAACAACTGTGTGAATTGACCCCAATTTGAGGCTCTCCCAGGGTCACCAGAAAGCTGGGGGGAGGGAAACTTCTGCTGGGTACTCCATTATTCCCTAAGGAGATTGATTCTCATAGGGTATAATGGTGAATTGATCCATAGGTATCTGGGGCTCTGGGGGAGCTATTTTTTCAGGTAAGGGCACCAAATTTTCAGCATAGCATCCAGTGCCTCTCTTTAAAACACCCTCTAAGTTTCAAAACGTTTGGATCAGGGGGTCCAATTCTATGAGCCCCAAAAGAAGGTGCCCCTATCCTTCATTATTTCCAATGGAGGGAAGGCATTTAAAAGGTGTGTGGTCCCTTTAAATTTAAAGGCCAGAACTCCCTTTGCAGCTCAATTATGCTTGTCATTACCTTGCTTCTCGTTCCAACCCAATGTCTCCTGGCTCCATCCCCAAAGTCTCCTGGCTCCACCCCCAAAGTCCCCGGATATTTCTTGAATTGGACTTGGCAACCCTATCACCAGACCTCTATTTTTCTTGGAATTGCATTTCATTTTTTATTTTGTTTATTCAATTTACACCCTGCCCTACCCCAAAAATTGGCTCAGGGCAGCTTACATTTTCTATGACGAATATTCCTTTCTATTTTGTATATTTTGGCATACCTAATCCTAAAACATTTATTTCAACATGGCTCTGTATTCAACTATGCAGACTTGAGGGATGCAGAAGAAAATTTTCAAAGCTGACAGCAATTTTAGAAGCTTGGCACCTAGTGGTTAAAAACTCACGTTTCCCAGGAATCCTTGGTATCATTTGCTTCTGCTCCATGAAAGAGTTGCAGAACCATAATTTGTGTTGTTGTTCAGTCGCAGAGTCGAGTCCAACTCTTTGAGACCCCATGGAAAAAGTCATGCCAGGCCCTCCTGTCTTCCACCATCCTCCGAAGTCTGCTCAAATTCATGTTTGTTGCATCAGTAACACTGTCCAGCCATCTCATCTTTTGCCGTCCCCTCCTTCTTTTGCCTTTTGTCTTTCCTAGCATCAGGATCTTCTCCAGTGAGTGCTCCCTTCTCATTTGGTGGCCAAAGTATTTGAACTTCAGCATCTGACCTTCCAGGGACTGACTGATTTGATCTTCTTGCAGTCCAAGGAACTCTCAAGATTCTTCACCAGCACCACAGCTCAAAAGCATCTATTCTTCTGCGCTTGGCCTTCTTTATGGCCCAGCTCTCACAGCCATACATTATTACTGAGAATATCATCGCTTTGACTACACGGACTTTTGTTGGCAGGCTGATGTCTCTGCTTGTTATTATACTGCCCAGGTTCGGCATAGCTGTCCTCCCAAGGAGCAAACGTCTTTTAATTTCATGGCTGCAGTCACCATCTGCAGTGATCTGGGATCCCAGAAATGTGAAGTCTGTCACTACTTCCATGTCTTCCCCTTCTATTTGCCAAGGTGTGATGGGGCCAGATGCCATGATCTTAGTATTTTTGATGTTGAGTTTCAAGCCTACTTTTGTGCTCTCCTCTTTTACCTTCAACAAGAGATTCTTTAGGTCCTCCTCACTTTCTGCCATTAGAGTAGTGTCATCTGCATATCTGAGGTTGTTGACATTTTTCCCGGCAATCTTAATTCCAGCTTGTGCTTCATCCAGGCCAGGATTCCCCATGATGTACTCTGCATATAAATTAAATAAGCAGGGTGACAATGTACATCCTTGTCGAACTCCTTTTCCTATTCTAAACCAATCAGTTGTTCCATATCCCCTTCTGACAGTTGCTTCTTGACCCTTATACAAGTTTCTCAGGAGACATGTGAGGTGTTCTGGTACTCCCATCTCTTTAAGGACTTGCCACATTTTGTTGTGATCCACACAATCAAAGGCTTTAGCATAGTCAATGAAGCAGAAATAGACGTTTTTCTGATACTCCCGTGCTTTCTCCATAATCCATCAAATGTTGGCAATTTGATCTCTAGTTCCTCTACCTCTCTGAAACCCAGCTTGAACTTCTGGTAGTTCCCGATCTACATACCGCTGAAGCCTAGCTTGTAGGATCTATAACATGACCTTGCTGGCATGTGAAATGAGTGCAATGGTGTGATAGTTTGAACATTCCTTGGCATTACCCTTCTTTGGGTTTGGAATATAAACTGATCTTTTCCAATCCTGTGGCCACTGTTGTGTTTTCCAAATTTGTTGACATAATGCATCACTTTAACAGCATCATCTTTTAGGACTTTGAGTAGCTCAACTGGGATACCATCATCTCCGCTCGCTTTGTTGTTAGTAATGCTTTCTAAAGCCCATTTGACTTCACACTTCAGGATGTCTGGCTCAAGGTCGTCGATTTCACTGTCATGGTTGCCCGGGACATTGAGATCCTTCTTGTATAATTCTTCTGTGTATTCTTGCCACCTCTTCCTGATCTCTTCTGCTTCTGTTACGTCCCTACCACTTTTGTCCTTTATCATGGCCATCTTTGCACGAAACATTCCCTTGATTTCTCCAGTTTTCTTGAAGAGATCTCTTGTCCTTCCCATTCTATTATTTTCCTCTATTGCCTTGCATTGTTCCTTCAGGAAGGCCTCCTTATCTCTCGTTGCTGTTCTCTGGGTGAATCTTTCCTTTTCACCTTTGCCTTTCACTTTCCTTCTTTCCTCAGCTATTTGTAAAGCCTCATCAGACAGCCACTTTGCTTTCTTGCATTTCTTTTTCTTTGAGATGGTGCTGATTGCTGCCTTCTGTACAATGTCACGAACCTCTGTCCATAGTTCTTCAGGCACTCTGTCTAGCAACTCTAGTTCCTTAAACCTATTCTTCACCTCCACTATATATTCATAAGGAATGTGATCAAGGTCAAACCTGAATGGCCAAATGGCTTCCCCAGTTTTCTTCAGTTTAAGCCTTAATTTTGCGATGAGTAGCTCATGATCTGAGCCGCAGTCAGCTCCAGGTCTTGTTTTTGCTGCCTGTAAGGAGCTTCTCCATCTTTGACTGCAGAGTATATAATCAATCTGGTTTCTGTGTTGCCCATCAGGTGATGTCCACGTGTAGAGTCACCTTTTAGGTTGTTGTTCTCTTGACAAAACTCCATTAGCCTTTGCCCGGCTTCATTTTGTTCTCCAAGGCCAAACTTGTTGGTTGTTCTGGTCACCTTTTGACTTCCTACTTTGGCATTCCAGTCCCCTATGATGAGGAGGATATATTTTTTGGGGGTGCTAATTCTAGAAGGTATTGTAGATCTTCATAATTTGTAGCTCTCTCAAATTTAGGCCCCCATTTAGGATTGCCAGCTCTGGATTCAAAATACTTAGAGATATGGGGGTGGGGAGTGACTTGGGAGGGCAGAGTTTGGGGAGGGGAGGGACCTCAGCAGGGTATAAAGCTATACAGCCCACCCTCCAAAGCATCCGTTTTATCCAGAGAAAATGATCTCTGAAATCTGGAGATCGGTGGTAAGACTAGGAGATCTCCTGGCCCCGCCTGGAGATTGGCAACCATCCCCATTCTGGATCCTGACAGCAGATATTATTTATTTATTTATTTATTTATTTATTTATTTATTTATTTATTTATTTTATTCGATTTATATCCTGCCCTCCCTGCCGGAGCAGGTTCAGGGCGGCTCACAACAATAAAATGAAAACAATCAGTTTAAAAATTGCATAACATTAATACGGCAATTTAAAATTCAATAATTAAACAATCATTAAAACAATCTAGTGCTGATATCATATGTAGTTGTTTCGCATCCGATGGCTTCAGTGTTCTTACATTTTCTCCCACAATAACAGTAACTCTAGATCAGTTAAAGGCTAACCTGAAGAGTGTGGTTTTACAGGCCTTGCGGAACTGGGCGAGGTCCCACAAGACCCTCATGTCCTCCGGTAGCTGGTTCCACCAGTAGGGGGCTGCTACCAAGAAGACCCTCTCTCTGGTATGACAATCTTATGGGACAATCTTAGCAAATTTCATGTGAGCAACAGCCTCTATAGAAGGCTTAGGTGAAGCATGTATAGTCATACCGTACTGTGATGCTCGTATGTGATGAAGCATTAGGGATGCTACAATCTTATATTACTTCCATGGTTTGATTTGGTGTATGTCCACCACGAGCAGAAGGCAATTTCCCAGTAGAGCTGCCGTAAACTTCATGGTGAGCATGTCTGACAATTGAACATACTATGTTTAACAGCAGAGCTGAGTCTCAGATGTCCTTATTGGTATATTCTTGAGCAGCTCTCATGCACTTTCTGCTTGTGTGGTTGGTGTTGTAGGTGTGGTAGCTGTGTGTTTGTTCCCTTCCCTTTTGCTTTCCTTGCTACTTTTGCATCTGTGTGGTAGGTGAAACTGATTCCCATCTAGGTCATGGGTAGTCAGGTAAACTGAATTAAATAACGTGTGTGGAGGCGGCTTATACTCCCATACGGCTGTGCAAAAAATGCTCATGAAAAGAACCTTTACAACAACACATACACCAAACAGATTTTATTTATAATTAATTACTGATTAATTTGCTTACTATTTATACAACTGGTTGTCCAGTGTCCTGAATTAATTACAGGTTTGTGGGGGGAAAGGAAGCTGGGATTTCCATTGGACCGTGTAAGATCTTACACATGTGAAATATTGTTCATTGCGGTGTTTGAATATGCAGAAAGCAGCGCAACAAAAAGGCTTGGTTTGTTCAAAAACTGTCAAAAAAGGACTCCCTGCTTGTGACTGGGTGAGAAGAACGTGAACCAAACCAGTGAGTAGGACAGCCCACTATGGGTTGGGGAATTCCTGGAGAGTGGAGCCTGAGCAGGGGTGGAATTCTAGCAGGAGCTCCTTTGCATATTAGACCCCTCAGGCCCCTGATGTAGCCAATCCTCCAAGAGGTTACAAGGCTCTTTTTTGTAAGCTCTTGCAGGATTGGCTACATCAGGGGCCTGAGGGGTCTAATATGCAAAGGAGCCCCTGCTAGAATTCTACCCCTGAGCCTGGAGAAGGTGGAGTTTGGGAGCTCAACAGGGATGTGATACCACAGGGGGTTGGATGAGATGACCCTGGAGGTCCCTTCCAACTCTATGATTCTATATGGTGTTCTCTTTGGTGGCAGTTCCTTGCAGGGCTTTCTTTGTAGCAGGAACTCCTTTGCATATTAGGCCACACCCCCGATTGTAGCTAATCCTCCTGGAGCTTATAGTAGGCCCTGTACTAAGAGCCCTGTAAGCTCTTGGAGGATTGGCTACATCAGGGTTTGTTGGGCCTAATATTCAATGGAGTTCCTGCTACAAAAAACCCCCCCTGGTTCCTTGATTCCACAACTTCTTGTGTGAAGGGGTGTGATCCAGCTCTGAGCCAAAGTGAGGAGGGGGTAGAATGGGAGGTGCATAGCAGGCTGGGAAGGTGGTGGGTCTCTAGGCCCCTGAAACAAGACATGGGACTCTAGACATGCTTTTCACCAGTTTTAACAACAACCCTGGGTACAGGTGAAGAAGAGGAAGATGTTGATGATGATGATGATGATGATGATGATGATGATATTAGATTTATATTCCACCCTCCACTCAGAGCCTCAGAGCAGCTCACAATCTCCTTTATCTTCCTCCACCACAACAGACACCCTGTGAGGTAGGTGGGGTTTAGAGAGCTCTCACATCAGCTGCCCTTTCAAGGACAACCTCTGCCAGAGCTATGGCTGACCCAAGACCATTCCAGCAGCTGCCAGTGGATGAGTGGGAAATCAAACACGGTTCTCCCAGATAAAAGTCCGCATACTGAACTACTACACCAAGCTGGTCGTCTTCCTCAAAGGGAAGCTGTACCACTTCTGGCTCTGGCCACCTCATCCCTGCAGTGTTCCTCGCTGTTGGTGCTTGCTCTATCGTTTCCCCTCCTGGCTTCTCTGCATGACTACCTTTAAATCCTGCTCTAGGAGCTGCATTAATCTAGGGGAGTGGCCGTTCTCCCGTCCGGTGCCACCCCCACCAACCTAAGAGTAAGCCGTCTTCTGTCAAGAGATGGTGTTTCTTTGGTGACAATTTTTTGTGAAAAGAACATCTAATAATAAATAATAAGACATGTCACTGCCTCTAGCATCCAGCTGTGTCTGAGATTGTGGCTGTAGGGCTACCACGCTCTCAGCGGGTCTGCTGGCTGCCACACAGTGACACAGTAAGAAAAAAAGCTGGACAGAATTTTGCTAGGCCGATGAAAATTAAAACGTGAAATCAACTTGAATACCTCAAAAACTAGACTCAAAAATACTATAGAGATAAGGTTGCTTGCGGGTGGCCTTTCTTTCACTTTCCCATAGCCGGAAGGCAAGGTTGAATAATTCATATGGACAGTTTGGTTTCTAGCACTGAAAGATAAAGATATCGGGAATCTTTATCTGGTTGATAAGGCAATCAAACTTTGCATTGCTATCAGATTATGCTTAAAGTGAATTTGGTCGGGGGTGAAATTTCCTGCTCAGTTGAAACATCTAAGGATATTCAAAGGTACCAAAAGTGTTTCAGTAAATCTAGTAAAGTGTGTGCATATTTGTCTTCTGTAGTAAGCCTCATTTTGTTGTATAATGCTTAATGCGTTGTTGTATTATGCTTAATGCATAAAAATATGGAGCAGAGGTCCATCAGTGGCTGTGTGACACAGAGTGTTGGACTGGATGGGCCGTTGGCCTGATCCAACATGGCTTCTTTTATGTTCTTCTGTTCTTAATCATTAAAGTACTGGTTATGACATCAATCAAAAAGCTGAAGAAATTTATCAGGCTTAATACAAGTACAATTGATTCTGGATTTCTAAAACTTTTCTGTGTTATGACGTGAAAGGTTTGTTGGGATTTATGTCAAATAATTTCCAAGTGCCAGAAGAGCGTAAGCAATAAGAGAGTTTTGTGTTATACAGTTTGGGAAAAGTAGTTTTCTGTCCTTTAAACAGAAATGTGTACCTTGGAGATTTCTCCTGTTTTATTTGGTTGGGGATATTCACCTTCGAAGATAAAGCGCTTTGCAAAAATTAGTTCAGGTCTAGCAAAAAAAAAACACTGCCTAAAGTGCAGTTGAACTTTTTGCATGAATTCTCTTTCAAAAAGTGAGCAAATTCAGCATACTTCAGTCGAAATTGACCCAAGGCAACTCCTAATATATGCAGGAAAACTTCTGAGACAAACTTCAGGAACAAATCTACCCCTCCAGGATAACTTGTGCCAAAGAGTTGCTACATATTTTAAATTTGCTCACTACAGACAACTCGTCACTTTTTTGAAACTGTTCCTCTTCCTCTATTGTAGAAATTCCCTGGTCACTCCTCCCAAACAGAAAACCTCTTCAAAAGACTGTGCACATGAAGACTAAGGGTGCATTCAGAAAGCACAGTTCCCATGATAAATAAATTACCTTCACGGGCTGGTATAATACGTTTTGGGAAATCATTACAATGGGCAAGATTTCAGTGCAATTGAAATGTATGGAAAAATTCCAATTATATCCTAAACTTTTTTTAAAAAAAAAAATCGTTTTCCACCACCAAAGTGCCTCACTGCCTGCTCTAAGTCCATATGGCGGGGGGCTCCGAGACACAGTGCTAACTACTGAGTTGCAAGGTGCAGGGGTGGAATTCTAGCAGGAGCTCCTTTGCATATTAGGCCACACTCTCCTGATGTAGCTTCAAGAGCTTACAAGGTTCTTTTTTGTAAGCTCTTGGAGGATTGGCTACATCAGGGGGGTGTGGCCTAATATGCAAAGGGGCTTCTGCTAGAATTCCACCCCTGGCCAGGTGCAGTGGCAGAGGTTTTCATAAGGGGGGTGCCTTGACTGGGTGCTGGGGAGGGAGCTTGGCTACCAATGGGAGGGAGGTAATTGGCATCCTAAGCCGCTCTGAGCCTTATGGGTGAGGCTGCAGCAATGAGGAAAGACATGATTTTCAAGTCCAATGGGTGTCTGTGGGCTACTCCAGGGCTTTTTTTGAACAGGAACGCACAGGAACACGGTTCCAGATGGCTTGATGTCAGCCTGGGGTGTGGCCTAACATGCAAATGAATTCCTGCTGGGCTTTTTCTACAAAAAAAGCCCCGTGTGAAACAATGGTGGTGACAGGAGTGTGGTCTGATATGCAAAGGAACTCCTGCCAGGCTTTTTCTACCCCCCCCCCCCAAAAAAGCCCTGGGTTATTCCATGTCTTTTGTTGGTATAACTTTCCACCTTTAGCAGTAGTTGATGTTGATGTTGATGATGATGATGATGATGATGATGATGATGATGATGATGATGATATTGGATTTATATTCCACCCTCCACTCAGAGTCTCAGAGCTGAAAAGTCCACAGGCTGAAAGGGCTCAGGAGGCCAAGCCAACCCCAAAAGTGCCTAGAACCCTGCTGGCACAGGGGCCTAGGCTTCACAACCCTCCCGCCCTGGCGGGGGACCTCGAATTTGTAGCCTGCTCCCCCGCTCTCAAAAAATCCGGAAGCGGGGGGGGGGAGAGAACATACTTGTAGGCATCATGTTGTTGTAGAGCTTTTGATCTGTATTTAAAATGTGTGCCCCTTTAAGGCTGCGCAGGAAACAGGAAACAGGAAGGGCTTCATTGGAAAGGGTCAGTAAGTTTCCATGGAGAACGGCCCCTCCCTTTCTTTTGCTTTCGTTTTCACAGCAAGCAAAGTTCCGCAGGAAGATCTAGTAAGTATTTGTGTGTGTGAGAGAGGGAGGGGGCAGGGGATTCCCTGGTTTGGAGGCTCTCCCCCCCCTTTAGAAAGCATGGGTGGGGAGGGAAATGTCTACTGGGCACTCTATTATTCCCTATGGAGAACGATTCCCATAGGGAATAATAGGAAATTGATCCGTGGGTATTGGGGGCTATGGGGGGGGCTATTTTTTGAGGTAGAGGCACCAGATTTTTAGTATAGCATCTAGTGCCTCTCCCCAAAATACCCCCCAAGTTTCAAAACAAGATGGTGCCTCTATCCTTAATTATTTCCTATGGAAGAAAGGCATTTTAAAAGGCGTGCTGTCCCTTTAAATGTGATGGCCAGAACTCCCTTGGAGTTCAATTATGCTTGTCACATCCTTGTTCCTGGCACCACCCCCAATGTCTCCTGGCTCCACCTGCAAATTCTCCTGGCTCCGCCCCCAAAGTCCCCAGATTTTTCTTTAATTGGACTTGGCAACCCTACAGGGGCCTATGGCTCAGTTGTGTGAATGAGTGACTGCTGCAGCCCTGGGGGCCTGCACCATTGCAAGTGTCTCTTACGTTGTTGTATCTCGAAATACGCCGATGTACAGGTCAGCTGACTCCCTAAGTGCTTTCGGCCCCCTCCCCCTTAGGTTTGCCATGTTAGCATAGCGATGAAGTTCCAATTTGCTAGTTGCCTGATTAGGAGACTAATAGGTTCAATAGCAGTCCTCTTCAAATGATGCAAATAGTAGCCCTCATCTGGAGAGCCCAGGCAAACCTGATCTCATCAGATCTCAGAAGCTAAGCAGGGCTGACTATGGGAAGTACTTGGATGGGAGATCTCCAAGGAATACAAGGGCTGGGACACAGAGGCAGACGTATCAAGCCAACTTTCTGAAAAGTGTCCAGGACCCAGTAGGGGTCGCTGGAGGTCACCATGACATTCAGGCGCACAAGCAGGGGTGGAATTCTAGCAGGAGCTCCTTTGCATACTAGGCCACACATCCATGATGTAAGCAATCCTCCAAGAGCTTACAAGGCTCTTCTCTGTAAGCTCTTGGAGGATTGGCTGCATCAGGGGTGTGTGGCCTAATATGCAAAGGAGCTCCTGCTAGAATTCTACCCCTGCACACAAGCATACAGAGAGAGAGAGAGAGAATTTTCAGTCCTAAGGGAAAAATAATAATTTTTAAAAAACAGTGGAAATGGAGGAGGAATCATAGAGTTGGAAAGGACCCCAGGGTCATCTAGAAGAGTTGGTTTTTATACCCTGCTTTTCACTACCCGATAGAATCTTGGAGCGACTTACTACAATTGCCTTCCTTTCCTCTCCCCACAACAGGCATCCTGCGAGGTAGGTGGGGCTGAGCGAGTTCTAAAAGAACTGTGACTGACCCAAGGTCACCCAGCTGGCTGCATGTGGAAGAGAAGTGGGGAATCAAACCTGGTTCTCCAGATTAGAGCCCGCTGCTCTTAACTGTTACACCAAAATGGCAACACCAATCTAGTAAAAACGGCAACATGAACAATAATGTTCTACACAGTTTGTGGGATTGTAGAAGTGTGGGAGGCTTCCTGGCCTCCTCAGAAGGTCATTCTGCAGGTTGGGGGCCACCACTGAGAATGTGTGTCAGCAGGCAGCTATTTGACAGAGCTAGTTTGGCGTAATGGTTAAGTGCGTGGACTCTTATCTGGGAGAACCAGGTTTGATTCCCCACTCCTCCACTTACAGCGGCTGGGATGGCCTTGGGTCAGCCATAGCTCTTGCAGAGCTGTCCTTGAAAGGGCAGCTGCTGTAAGAGCTCTCTCAGCCCCACCTGCCTCACAGGGTGTCTGTTGTGGGTGGAGAGGATATAGGATATTGCAAGCCGCTCTAAGTTTCTGATTCAGAGAGAAGGGTGGGGTATAAATCTGCAGTCGTCGTCTTCTTTCTTTCTTTTACCCACTTGCTTGGTGGCACCTTCAGGTGAGTAAAGCTGTCGCAGTGAAGAATAGCAGGGAAAGTGGTCCTGCAGATATATGGGTCCATGGCCATTCAGGGCTTTGAAGGTGGAAATCAGTACCTTGAATTGAGCCTGATAGGTTGAGATTGAGTGAAGAAGCTGTCTGGAGCCAGCCCAATAGATATACCAGATGCAGGCAGGCTTAAGTTGCTGTAAATTCCATGGTCACCTTTGGTATGGTTACGTGAATGAGTTAATCTGGAGAACAAAAGATTTTTAGCAATAGAGGGACATGATCTTAAAACAGGGTAGCATGTAAACATGTGGTATAACATTAAAGCCCATAAATACTTTAGTAGCCATCTGATACACAAATCATTATTGACACGTTGGGAAAAGGTAAAAAAGAAAATATATAGTAAGACCCCAAGATGACTTTCACCTACTGAAGTATCTATTCTGCCACAACTGCTTTTATAGTCCAAAATTCTAATATATCAAGATTTATTAAATGATGATGATATCCTAAAATCGGCTGAGGAGTTAGAAAATCAAGATGTAAAAATGGACTGGTGGTTGCTAATGCAGATTAAATCAAAATGTAATAAAGATAGAATGGTTGGTTTTTATAAAGAGAATTTCGATTTTGACAAATTGTTAACGGGTAAAGAGGACAAACTTATAAAAAGGTTTTATAATTACCTTATGCAAATAAAACTGGAGGATGAAACCGTTAAAGAAGTGATGATAAAATGGTCAAAAGCATAGGATAAAATATAGAACTGGAACAATGGGCACAAGTATGACAGGTTAACTATAAGATAACCAAATCAGTGAACTACAGAGAAAAATCTATTTAAGATGTTCTGCAGATGGTACATTACAGCTGCACGGTTAGCTTATATCCAGGTGTATCGTCAAAATGCTGGAAATGTGGTGTAAGTACAGGTACCTTTTATCATTTGTGGTGGACATGCAGTAGGGTGAAAAAATACTGGATTAAAGTCCACGAATTCCTTCAAATAATTCTCAAGATGGTAATGCCATTTAAGCCTGAAATTTTTTTATTAAGTTTAATTAACAAAGGAGTGGAGAAGGAAAATGGTTACTTTATGATTCATGTTGTCACTGCCGCTAGGATATTGTATGCAATGTATTGGAGACAGGAAAACAACCCAGAGATGCGAGAACTAGTAGAAAAAGTCTTTCAGGTCACAGAATTAGACATACTGACGGCGCTAATGAACGGGAAACCAAAGCAATTAGTCACAGGAAAATGGGCTAAATTATACGATTGGATACAGGTAGGAGTAAAGAATGAGGGAAAGTTATAATAGCATGGGTTAAACCTGGTTTAAATAACATTATGCTGAATAAAGCAATAAGTGAAACAATGCTATATGTATTATAAGTAGAGTGACTGGAATAACTACCTTTATTCTCTGGGTTTTTTTAATTATTTATTGTTTATGATGTAAAGTACTGGCAATGTATGTATAATTTGAAAATTAATAAACTAATAAATAACACAGTAAAAAAAAAAAATCCGTGGTCACCCAAATTTCAACAAGGGTCTTACAGTTCACAGAGGAGCCTGTGGATGATACTAGAATAAGTGGAAGATTTTTACAGGTCATTTCACTTTTTCTTGCAATATTTCCAAAATGGTATTTATAATGAGGCATAAGCAAATGTATTCCCAGTAGTAATGTATGGCTGTGAGAGTTGGACCATAAGGAAGGCCAAGCGCAGAAGAATAGATGCTTTTGAGCTGTGGTTCTGGAGAAGACTCTTGAGAGTCCCTTGGACTGCAAGAAGATCAAATCAGTCAGTCCTAGGGGAAATCAACCCTGACTGTTCCCTGGAAGGTCAGATGCTGAAGCTGAAGCTCAAATACTTTGGCCACCAAATGAGAAGGGAGCAGTCACTGGAGAAGATCCTGATGCTGGGAAAGATAGAAGGCAAAAGAAGAAGGGGATGGCAAAAGATGAGATGGCTGGACAGCATTATTGATGTAACTAACACGACTTTGAGCAGACTTTTGAGGATGGCGGAAGACAGATGGGCCTGGTGTGACTTGGACCATGGGGTCTCAAAGAGTTGGAATCGACTGTGTGACTGAACAACAACAACAAAATGAGGCATAAGTAATGTGCAAATTTTATTTTGAATACCTTGTTAAAGGCAGACAGTGAATCCATGATCAACTTAAAATGCTTCACTGGGTTGACCAGTATACCTTAGAGTGAAGGAAGTATTCAAAACTAATATCTTAAACTGATCCTCAGAGTTGGACTTGGTGCTCTGAACCAAAGCCACAAGTGGAACAGTGTTACAACAGAACTTTTTTCCCATTGGCAAAAGCAATGTTAGGAGATGAGGGTTTCCTCATTCTGGATGCTTGTTTAACTATCAGTGAGAGAACTGTGCTGAGAGAGAGGACATTTGTTATTATTGCTACAGGAGTGAAATCATTTAATACATTCCCCCAGAGAAGAATTCAAAAAATTACACCATTTCCTGGTAATAAAAGCAGACAGTGGTGTTATTAGACAAGATTTCATGAAAGAAGGTGGAGAGAGATATCTGGAGATTTTCTGTAGAATGCTTATATCGGTACCACTAATATTATACAAAAAGATGTATGTTCTTCCATGCCATACAAAAATACGTCTTCATTAGCAAAAAAAGCAAAAATGATATATTATTCGCATCCTAAATTATCAGCCTTAACCTGTTAGTTTATCACATCACATCTTGGACTTTCACATCCACTATATTAGCTTTAGAAAGAAGTCTTAAGGATTTGTGTCTTTGCTCAAGACTCTTCCTAAGAATGATTTGTGTCTTTGCTCAAGACTCTTCCTAAGAATGATTTTTTCCCCTTCTTATGTCCCTTCCTTGTGGCTTGACTAAAAAGGTAAAGGTAGTCCCCTATGCAAGCGTCAAATCGTTACCAACCCATGGGGTAATGTCACATCACAATGTTCTCCCTCACGGAATGTGTCTTCTTTCTTGAGAAAAGTACCAATATTTGGATGCCTGAACTGGCTGATTCAGAAAGATGGCTTTTTAATATAGGGTAGTGTGAATGAACGCTTAGTATTACATCATTCCTTGAGACTGCCAGTTCCCTAGCCTAAATACATGTATTATCCCTCTCAATGAAACGTATTTCTGTTTTCACTCTATTCAGATTCCAGTATTGCTTCCAAGCTTGTAAGGGTGTCTTGCCACTTAGTCAAAGATCCCTTATTGCAATTTCCTAGATTTGATGGTGTCTTTGAGTCTCATGAAGGAACCTAGGCCAACATCTGCATTAATTTTAGGTAGGGTTGCCAAGTCCAATTCAAGAAATATCTGGGGACTTTGGGGGTGGAGCCAGGAGACATTGGGGGTGGAGCTAGGAGTAAGGTTGTTACAAGCATAATTGAACTCCAAAGGAAGTTCTGGTCATCACATTTAAAGGGACCACACACCTTTTTTAAAATCTGCTCATGACCTGAGTTTGATCCCTGGTGGAAGCTGGGTTTTCAGGTCGCCGGCTCGAGGTTGACTCAGCCTTCCATCCTTCTGAGGTCGGTAAAATGGGTACCCAGCTTGCTGGGGGGAAAGTGTAGACGACTGGGGAAGGCAATGGCAAACCACCCCGTAAAAAGTCTGCCGTGAAAACGTTGTGAAAGCAACGGCACCCCAGAGTCGAAAACAGCTGGTGCTTGCACAGGGGACCTTTCCTTTCCCACACCTTTTTAAATGCCTTCCTTCCATAGGAAATAATGAAGGATAGGGGCACCTTCTTTTGGGGCTCATAGACTTGAACCTCCTTGTCCAATCTTTTTTAAAACTTGGGTGTTTTGGGGAGAGGCACTGGCTGCTATACTGAAAATCTGATGCCTCTACCTCAAACAACAGAGCCACAGATACGTGTGGATAAATTCTCCATTATTTCCTAAGGGAATGTCTCCATAGGGAATAACATAGTTCCCAGCAGACATTTCCCTCCCCTCCTCCTGCTTTCTGATGACTCTGAAGCGGGGGGAGGACCTCCAAACCGGGGGATCCCCGGCCCTCACCTGGGGATTGGCAACCCTAATTTTAGAGTGAAATATAGCCGATGGGAGACTTTCTTCCCCTTCTCTCAGGCGGTTTCCAGTTGGATTTGTGTTTGATTTGGAAAGTGGGCCACAATCCCAACAGGGGGGGGGACTCCACATTTCTATACACCATACTCTTGTCACTATTGGATTCAGAATGATGGGACATGGTCAGTTGACAGCAAAGTCCATCCAAACCTTTAGCGTTTATGGAAAGACTCTTCTATGTTAAACTCAAGCTGATGTCTTTGATATGCTGTGTTTGCTTCTAGGTCTTGAGGCTCCCCCTTTATTCATCATTAGCTTCAGGATTTAGCTTTCAGCATGGCTTCTTCCTCTTCTTCCCTGTAGCTGTAGGCCTGTGCTATTATTACCATTCACTTCCAGGCTTTGGCCTTCTTTCCTGTCACTGTTGGATTAGGCATTTTCTTCCTTCATCTTTTTTTAGACTTTAGACTTCACCCTTCTCTTTGCCTTTAGGGTCTGACTTGTTCCAACATAGAAGGCTTTCATCAGCATGGACTGCCCACATTTTATGTCGCAGAAGTTTCAGGTTCTTCAGTTCGAACTTGACAACTTTTAACTGTCTTTGGAGCTCTGTCATCAGGCCTTATCATTCAACTCTACAATTAATATTCCTTTTTTACTATCTCATATGTTTTTACTATCTCATTAGTCTTGTTTCCATATGAAGGACATTTCTAGTGTTTTCTTTACTGCGTGGTATTACTCCAATATTATAGAGTGTCTTAGTTCATCATATGCCCTGTCTGTGATAAGTGCTAGAATAAAGTATAGGAGTCATTGTGCTCTAATTTCTTATTAGAAGGTTAGTGAAAATATTTTTCTTTTTCCCGGCCAAGTTTAGCAGTTGGAAGCTGCCTTTTAACTGGTTTTTTTTTAGTACGGATGCATCCAAAATTCTCCTCATCTGAATTTCATTTTGGGCTTTTGAGTTCCAAATTATACCTGGGCTTGTTTCCAAAGTAGAACTGATGCATTAAGAATACCTCATTTTTCTTTTCCTTTTTAAAATTAAATTAATTTTATCGTGTGTTTTGCTGTTGCACAATTTTGTCACAATTTTAAGTTGGTATCTTTTTTCTCCTCTCTGATGCGTAGGAGAGGTCATGAATTAAATATATAAGAGCGTCAATTGAATTAAATAAATAATAAATGTAAGCAGGTACAGATTGCCTTTTGTAGTGTTTTATCAATGCCCGTGTGCGCAGTAGAGATGAAGAGTAAAATGCTAATTGACTACTGGAATTGAAAGCCACAGCAAACTGATCATACTTATTTCTGGAATTAACTTTAGAAATTTTCCTGGTTAGTTTAAGATTTACGAGAGGGCAGAATGCAGACCAAAGTATACCCACAAGATCAATGAAAGAGCAGAAAAAGGCAAATCCATTGTTTCAAGCTACTTTATGTTGGGCTCATATTTGTTTTGTATTTCAATTTAACAAGTTCTTGTTATTTTATTCAATTTTTTGGAAGATGCATTAAGAGTCCATTTATGGCTTAGATGTTCCCAGTTTCCTTCATCTCTTCCTTGATAGTACAGTCCTGATGTCCAAAATACATTTTCTTTGTCGGGAGCATACCCCCTAAAATAGTTTTTCCTAGCAGCTGATATTTCTCCCTGCTGTAATATTTTATTGTGTATACCACATAGATGGAAGCCATCCTACTCATTCTCAGGGCTTTTTTGTAGCAGCAACTCCTTTGCCTATTAGACCACACTCCCCTTGATGTAGCCAGTCCTCCTGGAGCTTACAGCAGGCTTGATATGCAAAGGAGTTCCTGCTACAAAAAAAGCCCTGGTTTTAATTATGTATTTGTGTGTTGGCTGTGATGGTTTTTTAGGATGAGACTTTTGGGGTGATAACAGACTGGCATTTGGGGCGGTTGGGAGGCATCCTGAATTGGGCCGGCTGAAAAAGAGCCATCCTGAAGCCTCCACACACTCCCCCGCTAGCCATCCCCATTCCATCTATGGGGCGACAGGGGCATGTTCAGATAGAGACTTTTTCCTGTCTCTTATTCTAAGTAGCTGTGCTACACCAGCCTTCATTTTTATTCCTTCTGCTTCCAGCTGAATTAAACCCAAACCAACTGAATTGGCTTTCTGGGGAAAACCCCTAAAACACTCCCTCACACAGACTGTTCTTTTCATGGTTGTTCAGCTGTTCCTTGTGACTGCAGGTAACTGGCTGAGAGACCCATCGCTTTGCATCAGCTGCTATGGCTGTGTTTGGTTTTGTGCTATAAAAAGAGGGAAAGACACTGGGAGGCAAAACTCAGAGTTCTCCATGGGAGGAAACCAGCAAGTATATCCTGTCATTCAGCCAAGGAATTGGTAAAGACAAGCAGCATTTCCTTGGCACTGCTTTTGAAAGCTTGGAACTGTTTTGGATCATGTAGAAGTCATTGCTGGCAGGTAGTTCCCACAAGCTAAAAAGATATCCATCTCCCTATTTTGTAGATGTGTAAGTATTTAGCTCTTCTATCCTCAATTGAAGCACAGACAGCTTCAAGAGGGGTTTGGATAAACATATGGAGCAGAGGTCCATCAGTAGCTATTAGCCACAGTGTATTGATCGAACTCTCTGTCTGGGGCAGTGATGCTCTGTATTCTTGGTGCTGGGGGAGGGCAATAGTGGGAGGGCCTCTAGTGTCCTGGTCCCATTGGTGGACCTCTTGATGGCACCTCGTTTTTTGGCCACTGTGTGACATAGAATGTTGGACTGGATGGGCGATTGGCCTGATCCAGCATGGCTTCTCTTATGTTCTTATGTGACACAGAGTGTTGGACTGGATGGGCCATTGGCCTGATCCAACATGGCTTCTCTTATGTTCCTCTTCTAGCCATAATGCATTTTTCCCATCTACCACATATCAGTGTAGATCAGACAGTGTTTTCACACATAGTTAAACTACTCAATTATGATGCTTAAGACCATAAGGCCCTGTTACTTGAAGAGTCACTAATGACATCTCGTATGACAGAACTCCCTGTAGTTCCAAGATATTCAGTCATTGCCAGGTCCAATTTCTTTCTGGATTTATCTATTCTACAAACTTGTACAGGTTTTAAATTAGTGCCAATGTTTTAGCCACATGGCACAGATATAAACTGTATTCGTTATTGACCAGGAAATGGTTATTTTGAATTGATAAACAGCAGGGGGGTGGTTGTAGCAGGAGCTCCTTTGCATATTAGGCCACACACTCCCTGATGTAGCCAATCCTCATGGAGCTTACAGTAGGCCCTGTAAGAAGAGCCCTGTAAGCTCTTGGAGGATTGGCTACATCAGGGGCGTGTGGCCTAATATGCAAAGGAGTTCCTGCTACAAAAAAAAAGCCCTGCTAAACAGAGATAATGTGTGAAGCAGAGATGGGCACAAACTGGGAAAATCATGGTTCGTGTTGGTTCGTGGTTTGTTTGATTGCCCAAACTGATTAGTGGTTTGTTTAGTTCAAGAGGTGTACAACAGCTCTCTTTGAGTTAGAAATGCCAAACTCACCAGACGTCTTCAGCAGACTCTTTTCCACCCACCCTCCAAGTTTGGTGAAGATTGGATTTAGAATGTCCAAATTATAGCCCCCCAGCAGGTGCCCCCAGGAAAGCTCAGCTTCAGCTCTCACCACAACTAAGTCTTCTCTCTTTGTGCTGTAAAGTGAAATCAGCTGAGTCTGGGTGTCTGCTCCTGTAGAACAGAATGGGAGCTCTGTGATTGGTTCCCAGAGCTGCCAATCAAGCCATGGACAACTGCTATGGGTGTTTCTAGGGCTCCCAGAAGTCCACCCCCAGCATTGCCTAGGAATTATTTGAATCTGTGCCAGGCTGTCTGGAAAGATGCAGAAACAAACCAAACAAACCACCAAGGAATGAACTGGTTCAGAATGAACCACAGACTGACCCGGTTTGTGCTCAAATGATGGCTCATTTTTTTGGTTCATGCCCATCCCTAGTGTGAAGCTGAAAACTCAGGTTTTTCTGTCTCAGACTTGCCATCTCTTGGATTATCCATGCTCAGTCATGCCAACGTGCGTTTTGAAGGTGTCAGAAGCTGATCACGATGTTTCCTCTGAGTGGATTGGATAAATGAGATATCACCGGCAAGAATAAAGCAAAAAATGGGGTGGGGGAGAAACAAGCCATCTGAGAGGCTTGGGAGAAATCACTTAGAGCCTTGGATGTCAGGAGCCATTGTGCTTATCATTTGAAATCAGACTCTCCCTGCTTTATCTCTGTTCTCGATCAGCCGCTAGACCTTGGCAATGAGCAAACGGCTTCGGAAGGACTGTCGGTTTGCAGCCAGGGTAGGCAAAACATCCCTGTCAGGAATGGTAATACATGTTGACAAGCAGGCATACAGTTTAGATTATTCCTTCTGACAAGGCTGTTGATTTGTTTGTTTGCTGCAACTGTTGGTTTAGGCAGGCAAAGGAGGATGCTGGAGGCATGGGGAAAGCTCAAAAGGGTTTTTTTTTTTAAAGCAGGGTGGGAGATATATTCATATCCTCATGAAAAGTCTTTGCAAATTTGTCTGTAGCTCCACTTTTCTGCTTGGAAGACTAAAGTGCAATAGAGATGGATTTCAAAGGGTAGCAACAGGAAAGAAGTAACCATGGCTGAACTATTCAACGTGAGAAAAACAATGGTGGCATAGCGGGCCCAGAGCCCCGTGGCACAGAGTGGTAAAGCTGCAGTACTGCAGTCTGAGCTCCCTGCTCACGACCTGAGTTCAATCCTGGCAGAAGCTGGGTTCAGGTTGCCGGCTTAAGGTTGACTCAGCCTTCCATCCTTCCGAGGTCGGTCAAATGAGTACCCAGCTTGCTGGGGGGGGGGAAGTGTAGATGACTGGGGAGGGCAATGGCAAACCACCCCGTAAAAAGTCTGTCGTGAAAACGTGAAAGCAACATCACCCCAGAGTCAGAAACGCCTGGTGCTTGCACAGGGGACTACCTTTACCTTTTTATAGTGGGCCCACCACTATTTACATAGCACATTCATCTTGTTTGATATGTGAAATAAGGGAAAGTACAACAACATTTATAACAGGTTTCATAATATTGGTCATGCCTAGGGCTTTTGGGGGGGTGTAGAAAAAGCCCAGCAGGAACTCATTTGCATATTAGACCACACCCTTGATGTTGCCATTGTTTCACTCAGAGTTTTTTTTGTAGAAAAGCCCAGCAAGAACGCATTTGCATATTAGGCCACACCCTTGATGTCACCATTGTTTCACTCAGAGCTTTTTTGTAGAAAAGCCCAGCAGGAACTCATTTGCATATTAGGCCACACCCTTGATGTCACCATTGCTTCACTCAGAGCTTTTTGTAGAAAAGCCCAGCAGGAACTCATTTGCATATTAGGCCACACCCCTGATGCCAAGCCAGTCGGAACTGTGTTCCTGCTTTAAAAATAAAAGCCCTGGTGATGCCTATTTTCTTAAAATATACATTTGTGCTGTTAGTGCATTTTTAGGTAGCAGCCTTCATTTGAGATGTTATCTAATTTTAAAAAAGGTAGGGGTCGTTTTGTAGAAAAACAGGTGATGGAGCTCATCCAGGGATTGTTATGCTGCTGCACCTACTATTCAATGGACAAGGTAGGTGGGGAGGAGGAGGGAGGGGGAACCCTCAGAAAGGTTCAGGAGCTGCCCTCTTGTGAGCTCCTGCTGAATCCGAGGCCTGAAAAAAGATATGTCTGAAATCAGAGGTGACCAGACTTGCTTAATGTAAAAGCCACATAGAATACATGTCAGATTTTGAGAGAAGGAAGGAAGGAAGGAAGGAAGGAAGGAAGGAAGGAAGGAAGGAAGGAAGGAAGGAAGGAAGAGAGATAGATGGAGGGAGAGGTGGAAAGAAAGCGACTTTGACTTTAAATGCATTCTCCGAGCCTCTAACTGGCTCAGCTTGGAGAAGTTATTTAAAAAGACAAATGCCTTCTCCAATCTGGTCAACAAGGCAGTGGAGGCTTCAAGATTCACACAATATGTCTCAAACAGCCACACGTGGCTCCCAAGCCACAGTTTGGCCACCCTGTCTGAAATCATGAAGAAAACACAGCCATGATCCAAAACTAGTGATCAGTTGCCCTGGAGAAATGGCTGCTTTGGAAGGTGAACTCTGTGGCTGTTTTGGAAGGTGAACTTTTTGAGCCAGTTTGGTATAGTGGTTAAGTGTGCGGATTCTTATCTGGGAGAACCGGGTTTGATTCCCCACTCCATCACATGCGCCTGCTGGAGTGACTTTGGGTCAATCTTAACTTTCTCAGAGTTGTTCTACTCTATAGCAGTTTCTCTCAGAGCTCTCAGCCCCACCTACCTCACAGGGTATCTGTTGTGGGGAGGGGAAGGGAAAGGCTATTGTAAGTTACTATGAGACTCCTTTGGGAAGTAAGGGATGGGGTATAAATCCAATCTCTTCTCTTCTTCTTCTTGTATTCTGCTAAGGTCCCTCCCAAGGCCCTACCCTACCTAGGCTCCAGCCCAAAAATCTCCAGGTCAGAAGTGGAATTCTAGCAGGAGCTCCTTTGCATATTAGGCCACATACCCCTGATGTAGCCAGTCCTCCAGGAGCTTACAGGGCTCTTAGCACAGGACCTGTTGTAAGCTCTTGGAGATTGGCTGCATCAGGGGTGTGTGGCCTAATATGCAAAGGAGCTCCTGCTAGAATTCCACCCCTGCTCCAGGTATTTTTCTACCCAGAGCTGGTATAAGTATCAGAAGAGCTAAAGATCACGGATTTTGGTGTCCCTAGAGAGATTCCTGGTTGCTGTTTTTGTTGTTGTCGCTTGAAAAGCAGAATCTCCTGGTGCTTTTTCAAAAACATCTTGATATGTAACGTGGGGAGAAGCTTCTGTTTTGACCAAAAGTCTGAGGAAACTATACTTGGGCCTGCAGAATTAGTTGCAGGGTGCTTTTTTTTTTTTAGCAGGAATCCCTTTGCATATTAGGCCACACACCCCGATGTAGCCAATCCTCCTGGAACTTGCAATAGACATTGTACTAAGGCATAGTACTAAGCTCTTGAAAGATTGACTACATCAGGGAGTGTTGTTACACCTCAAACAACTTTTTATTGGGGAATATTAATATTTCTTAGCTCAAAATGGTAGGCCTACGAGAGGTGAGGTGTACAGGATCTATGTCTATGTCTACGGAGATAGACCACTGAAAATCCTTTGGTTAATAATGGATTTTATTATAGGTATAGGTTTCAAATAGTTACATCCCAATCAAACAATTTCAAGCATACAAGAGGAATTACAAGAGTTTAGCTGGGGGGGGCGGAGCGTCGCGATACTATGGCGGACGCAAATTAAGCTAGCTCCGACCGCCTCCTTCCCCAGACCCTTCAGAAACCAACAAATTAAACTCCAATGTCCACAAAAACTAAGGGGAAAGCTGCCCGATCTAAGAAGAAGCAAGATCCTACAAGGAAAAACTCGGTATCAGCGTTCTTCTCACCAGAAAGCGCAATAAAGGTGGGTGGCTCGATTTCGCGCTCCCCGAGTAGTTTAAATATGGCGCCCAGCCCGATTACTCCACAGCCGACTGATGCTACCCATTTAGATAATGAAGAGGAGAGACCGATTAACAAAAAAGACTTGGAGCTTTTAAAACAAGAGTTTAGCTGAATAAGCAGGATGGGGGAAGGTGATACAATACCTATATCTTGCAGGGTAGACTCAGTCAGAGGAAATGCAAGATCTCTGGAGGGAGATTTCTCTTGAGAGGAAGGGGGGGTGAGGGTAGGAGGGGGTGGAGGGGGAATTTTCTTTGCTGACTCCTCCTTTTCTCTTCTTCTGCTCTCAGGACCCCCTGGACCCGCTAAACCTGACAGGTTGGGTTGTCTGTTTTCTAGGGTAAATTACGGTACATCACACGATTCAATTACCCAATGAGGGGGCAAAGTGTCACACCAATAGAAAATCGGGGTGTCATATGTGTAATATCCAATCAGAGATCATTTGCATCGTAGATCCATACCCCAACATAGGAATTTTAATTACCCTGGCCAAATGACTTTATGGCCCTGTTTTCCCCAAAACTGGTTCCTTTGAAGCTCCCAAAAAGCTCTCTGGGCCCGGAACTTTTTCATTCCCAGGTTCAGAAAGATGGACGCTTCTCAACCTTTCAGCTGGCCACATGTTGTTCTGGCTTGTGAGCCAGAATCACACTATAGCCTGCCTTGGGCTAAGAAGGAACTGGATTTTTCTCCCTTATGTGCAAGAGAGACCATTCCAATTCAAATGGGCATTGCTGTGTCATATTTAATATTCTAGGGTTACATTGCAATATCACATTCCAGAGGTGCATGGTTTGGGAATAGGTACAGGGGTGTCTTCCTGGATATCAGTGTGGCCTAATATACAAAGGAATTCTTGCCACCAAAAAAAAAATATCACTCATTAGTTGTATCTCTGGAGGCTGGTGAATGTTTGAATACAAGTAGAACTGTGATACTTTCTGGCCTGCCTCTTTTATAAGGCTGAAGGGACTCAATTAGACATAGAACTACCTTTCAGGGCTTGTTGCTCAGTAATTTTACTGCAAATCCTAGAGCATTTCCGGTACATCTCCACAGCAGCGGAGGGACTTGGCAACCTTATTGTAATCACACATGCACATCTACCCCCTATGGCCTGCCTGTCCATATCTTGTTGTAGAACAGGGGGAATGGAATAAATAGCCACTGGGAACTTCCCAGTAGCAAACTCCTTGCAGCGCCTCCATGATGCGTTTCCAGCCATCTGAACAGTTGGGGCACTCACCATGCACGCACAAGAGTTGTGTGATCTCTCGTCTTAGCATGTGTGTGGCCAGTTCCTGCATCAGACCCCATCTGATCACTGCAGCACACTTCTAACTGGAGTGGCTTTTTAAAAGCCGAGAGACCATTGCCACAAACCCCCTGTCTGATCACAGCCAATGTGTGGTAGTACTTAGAATGTAGGGTTGCCAAGTCCAATTCAAGAAATATCTGGCAACTTTGGGGGTGGAGCCAGGAGCAAGGTTCTGACAAGCGTAATTGAACTCCAAAGAGAGTTTGGCTATCACATTTAAAGGGACCGCACACCTTTTTAAATGCCTTCCTGCCATAGGAAATAATGAAGGATAGGGGCCCCTTCTTTTGGGGCTCATAGAAGATGAAGAAGATGAAGATATTGGATTTATATCCCGCCCTCCACTCCGAAGAGTCTCAGAGCGGCTCACAATCTCCTTTACCTTCCTCCCCCACAGCAGACACCCTGTGAGGTGGGTGGGGCTGAGAGGGTTCCCACAGCAGCTGGCCTTTCAAGGACAACTCCTGCCAGAGCTATGGCTGACCCAAGGCCATTCCAGCAGCTGCAAGTGGAGGAGTGGGGAATCAAACCCGATTCTCCCAGATAAGAGTCCACACACTTAACCACTACACCAAACTGGCTCTCATAGAATTGGGGCCCCTGGTCCAATCGTTTTGAAACTTGGGGGGGGGGGTATTTTGAGGAGAGGCGCCGGATGCAATACTGAAAATTCGGTACCTCTACCTCAAAAAACAGCCCGCCTCACATACCCGCGGATCAATTCATTATTTCCTATGGGAATGTCTCCATAGGGAATAATGGAGTGCCCAGCAGACATTTCCCTCCCCTCCCCCCGCTTTCTGATGACCCTGAAGCAGGGGAAGGGCCTCCAAACCAGGGGATCCCCTGCCCTCACCTGGGGGTTGCCAACCCTGTTAGAATGTGAGACCCAGGTTCAAATCCCTGCTCTGTCTTGAAGCTGGCTCGGCAAGTCACGTCCTCTCTCAGCCTAACCTCCTTCACGGGGGTGTTGTGAGGACAAGACTGAGGAGGAGAGAATGGTGTGCAACACCCTGCAGTTGTTAAAGTAAGAGTGGAATGAAAATGTTCCAAATAAATAAATAACCCAAGTTTTCATGATACCAAGCCGGCGTATTTGCTCCTGCTGAGACTTATTTGGTTTCCTTTTATACATTTGCTTTAACTGCTGGCAAAGATTAAATAACAGACACTGGGGTTTTCTGGCATTGAGATATTAAGTAATTTTTCTGGGCCGCCTTTAATCCTTTTCTTTCCCCCAGTGCAGCCCTTTCTTCATCAGCTCAATATTTCAGCTAGCATTCATTTTAATGCTTTAATATGCAAACACATTTGTGACAAAATTGACTCAATATTTAAACTTGTTCCATTCAAATACATTTTATGCTTCAGCTGTTTCAACTTGTAGATTATTTGGAATACAGAGACAATTCCAAAATTAAACGGATTTAAGCGTTCAGCAAATTTAACTAAATACTGGATGGCATTTGTTTCTTCAAAAATTTGATCAACATCCTTTGTTCTTGCTTCTGTATTACGTTCTTGTAAGACTGCCACTGCTGGCTGTTAAAGTCAGTACTGAAAACTCCAGGGTCAGACTTCCAGTTTAGTCCTAAGCAGAGTTTGCCTTTCTCAGGGCTTTTTTTGGTAGAAAAAGCCCAGCAGGAACTCATTTGCATATTAGGCCACACCTCCTGGTAGCAAGCCAGCCGGAAATACGTTCCTGCTTAGAAAAAACCCTGGCCTTTCTAAACCCCACTGCCTTCAATAGAAGACTGTATCTCTGTTTAGGATTGCACCATTATTTCCTATTTAGGATTGCACCACTGATCACCCTAGTTGCTTAACTTTGCAAATCTTACTCTCTGTAGAATAAAGTTGGAGTCAAGTTGCACTTTTAAGGTGCACCTTTAAGGTGCAACTTAACTCTTGCTTTGTTCTACTGCTTTAGACCAAAACGACTGCCCACTTGGGTCTTACTTCCTGTACTTTCGTTGCCAAATGCCCATAGCACAATTTTTCTAGAGACCCTTGTTGTTTTGAGGTGAGTCCCACATTTGGAAAATGAAGAGTTGAGAAGAAGTTAAGAAATGTCCAGATCCTTTGCGACACTGCAAGATCATTTTAGATAAAAGGATGCCTCCAAACGCAGTGGTACCTGAGCTGTATAGCCGATGTGTAAATGGATTCCATCGTGATTTCCTCTGTTTTCTTGCTGCAAAGTGTGTATAATAGCGACCAATTGCTTTAATGTGCAAATATTTGTTTTCCTCTAAAGTAGCAGTTATATATTTTTAAAGGAATTCTACCTGGTTGTGCATCAGTTCAACAGTAAAACAGTAACTAATGGTACTAAGACCAAGCAGCATAGCAGCAATCAGAGACTGAGATGGAAAATAACATAATTCGGCTCTCAGTGAAGGTTCAGGACAATAAATTAGACTTCACCAGGCACTAAAGTCTGGAAAAATAGGTGCTAGCCAAATAGATATAGGGGTAAACTTTCATAAACTAGGTAGGGTTTCCGGGTCTCTCTTGGGGAATGGGGAGGGGGGTTCCCAGCCCCTATATCTGGGCAGGGGATCCCCCACTTTCCAGTGTGCCTTTCTGCCAGGAAGGTGAAACCCTGCTCTCAAGCAGCCAGCTCGCACAGGACATCCCCAATGCAATGACATCACACAGCGATGCTTTGGGGCAAAACTCTATGATTTGAGGGTGATTTTACCATAAAGTTTTGCCCTCAAACCAGAGCAGCGCTGTACAATGCCCCTGATTTAAAGAGACAGATGCCTTCTCCAAGCTGGCTGATAGGGCAGTGGGGGCTTCAAGAGGGCCGGCTTGTCCACTAGGCAAACTAGGCAGTTGCCTAGGGTGCTGGGAAGGGGGGTGACAAATTGGGCTCACCCTCACAGTGCCCAAGACAACCGCCTAGTTTGCCTCCCCCTGCTGCCGCTGCTCCTGCAGCCAGCCCACTTCCTTCCCTTCCGCTATGCTTCCCTCCTGCCACACTTCCCCCCTCCCCTGCCCCTGGCTGCCACTGCAGCCACCTCCACCACTACCGCTCGCCCCTTCCCCCCCAGTAGTTCACCCACCATCTTCTTCCTCCACTCGCCACTTCCCCCCCAGTAGCTCACCCACCATCCTCTTTCTCTGCCCGCCTGGCCCTTCTCCTCCTCAGCAGCCCGCCTGCCCCTTCCCCTTCCCTCACTCGCAAACTTCTTCCTCTGCCCAGCCCTTCCCCTCCTCCTTAGCTTGCCCACCCCACCTCCTCCTTGTGAGCATCCCAGAGGCCACCTTCTCCCCACCCCCCATCCTCCTGCTTCCCCGCTTCGGCTTCAAAGCCTCTTCCTGCTCACTATTAACAAAATGCTCGCTATTAAGAGAACGCTGTACTACGATGCCCGCTAAAGTGGGGAAGCCGGAGGATAGTATCACTCCTGAGAGGGTGGGGTGGAGGCAGGGGGTGTCCATGCAGAGGGGGTAACCGAAGAAAAGCAAGTGACTACACAGTGAAGAACAGCAAAAAATTCAATACTGTGCACAAAAAATAAATATATAACAGAAATGTATAGACTCTGTCAATTAATAGAACATTCTGAGATACCAAATTGTACAGTAAAAAAAAAAATCTCTCTCTTACATAAGGGGTGGTTCCCCTACAGAAAATAGCAGTCCTTCTGTTCATAAAGCCCACATTCAAAAAAAGGTCTTAACACTTATCCAAACGTTTTTTGTGGAATCCAACACTCCTTTTGAATGATGAGGCTCCAAAGGAAAGGAGAACTTCTGAAGAAGAAGTATTCCTATGTGCCTGTCGACTTCAGATCATGTTTCGCATTAAAAATGCTTCATCAAGAGCCTTGCTGTTAATGCTAGTGTTGTACCTTATAGAACAGTCTGAAGTCGACAGGCACATAGGAATACTTCTTCAGAAGTTCTCCTTTCCTTTGGAGCATCATCATTCAAAAGAAGTGTTGGATTCAACACAGAGCGTTTGGATAAGTGTTAAGACCTTTTTTTTTTTTGAATGTGGACTTAATGAACAGAAGGACTGCTATTTTCCGTAGTGGAACTACCCCTTATGTAAGGGAGAGATTTTTTTACTGTACAATTTGTTATGTCAGAATGTTCTATTAATTGTCACAGAGTCTATACACTTTATTTATTTATTTATTTATTTAGAATTTATATCCCGCCCTTCCCACGAGTGACTCAGGGCGGCTTCCAACAATAGATCTTTTTGTTATATATTTATTTCTTGTGCACAGTATTGATATTTTTGCATGCAGAGGGGGTGGCAGGCAGTCGGTCTGCCTGGGGCACCACGCACCTCAGGGCCGGGCCTGATCCACGCAATATGTGTGAAAGAGCCACGTAGCTCCCGAAGCACAGCTGGGCCACCCCTGTGATAAACTAACCGTGGCCACATTTTAGTTTTCCGAGAAGGGATCTGGTTGATAAACCAACTGCAGCTGATTAAGCGTGTCGTGTGCCCCGGACAAGGCCTGTGGCCTTCATCTCCAAGTACCGTTCTAATACCACCCATAAACGGCAAGTCTGCATTTTCAAAGTGCTTTTCCACCCCTGCTGGAACAGGCTGACATCTCAGTTCCTGGGAAGCTGAAGTGCTTACCAACGGTATTTCAATCTTATTTAGATCGTGTGTCTGATTATTGGCTCTCATCCAGCCCATTACCAATTCCAAACAGTTGTTTGGAACACCCAGGACTCTAGTTAGATATTGATGACACTTTGTTTCAGATCTCTGGACAGCCTTCCCGGCAGTTTCACAAAGATGCTAAACAGCATGGGAAATGAGGTTATATAACCTCCCTGCTCTGCGTGTCAAGGAGTCAAACAGTTGTCTCCTAATCCACTGGCACCAGAGACCGGTTTTGTGGAAGACAATTTTTCTACGGACCGGTGGGGGTGCTGGGGTTTTGCTGCCCCAGGCTGCCTCCCAGCCAACACCCCAACCCTGCCCCCTCATGGGGGTCTTTAAATAAGGAGTAGGCGAAGGTCTCTGCCTCACTCCGTGGCCCAGTTGCTAACAAGCCATGGGCTGGTACCGGTCTGTGGCCCGGGGGTTGGGGGACCCCTGTCCTAATCCATCAGTTTGAAACAACATCATCAAAAGATGGCTGATGACACTGAAAAGCAACTGGGAACTCCAGGAAAATCAGAGGGATTGAATGTCCTTCCCTCACCTGGTCTCTCTCCTAGCAAAGTTTCATCTATCGGTGTGAGCTATATTGAAGTTATCAAATTTTGATGAAGAAACTTTGGATCTGTAGAAGGCCCCACCTCCATGAGCCCCTTATCCACAAATGGGACCATTACACCTGGCTGCTTGTTGTTATAATCATTTGAGTCCTAGAAGGGCTTATTCTAGGGGAGAGGGTCTTGCGTCTGCTTCCTTCATTATGATTGGAATGACCCCCCCCCCCTCTTTTAAGCAAATGTTAAACTCGCAGACCCACCTGATCACTCCCTCATCCTGGCCAAAGCCAAGAGGTAACCTCTGAAACTTCTCCAAGCAATTTGTCCCCTTCCTAAGTGTTAATAGCTGGAATCCGTCCTAGCAATTAAGACCGAATTGCATTCCAACAACATTCTGTAGCTCTGCCAGTTCCTAGCAAACCCAAGGACTTTTATTTGCAAATTGTCTTGCAAACAAGCCACAGCCTGCCTCTGAATAATCTGTAATGTTCTGTTCAGGAGAGAAGGCCTGGTGTAACTTGGTGCAGATACATTGGCTATCATCATCACCACTGTAATGTCCCCCTTTGGCTGCGGGTTCCCAGACTGGAGTACTCATTCAGGCACCCGTTCTCAGGTCCAGGGGTGGAATTCTAGCAGGAGCTCATTTGCATATTAGGCCACACACCCCTGATGTAGCCAATCCTCCAAGAGCTTACAGGACTCTTTTTTGTAAGCTCTTGGAGGATTGGCTACATCAGGGGGTGTGGCCTAATATGCAAAGCGGCTCCTGCTAGAATTCCACCCCTGCTCAGGTCCATTCAGAAGAGACAAGCTCCTTCAAGACATCAGGCATTTATTTGCAAAGAGACAATTCTAATCTCAACAATTTCTGCTAATACAAAAATTGGAAGTTAGACTAGAGCTCCACCCAGGTCCTCCCCCCCCCCTCGCCCTTTTCTAAAAGCAGGAACGCAGTTCTGGCTGGTTTGGTGACAAGGGGTGTGGCCTAATATGCAAATAAGTTCCTGCTGCACCTTTTTCTACCAAAAAAAGCCCTGAACCAAACCAAGTCACACAGATATTAGAGGAGGAGCAGACTGTTCCACTGCATATATACAGCCACCACAGCAGGTGTAAGCTTGTATATACGGCCCAAGCCATGCATAAGTTCCAAAGTTTGACCAAGACCCTTACAGGGAGCACCAGCCACAGTGACAGGAAATTTCTCAGGCCAAGCAGAAAACATCTGGGTCCTTCGTCCTCTGAGGACAGATCACTGTTGTCCTCAGGGCTTTTTTTTTTAGCAGGATCGCACAGGAACGCAGTTCCGGCAGGCTTGGTGTCAGGGGTGTGACCTAACATGCAAATGAGGTCCTGCTGGGCTTTTTCTACCAAAAAAAAGAGTCCTGGTTGTCCTTGTGAGTCCAGATAACATTCACAAGGCAGAACCTTTGATACAAACAAAAGAAACTTTTATTTGCATACTAAGTGGGAGAACTCATGTGCATCTAAAGCAGCAGTCCCCAATCTTTTTGGCCCCAGGGACCAGTTTTGTGGAAGACAATTTTTCCATGGACCGGGGGGAGGGGCGATGGTTTTGGGGTAATACAATTGTGCACTTTATTACTGTTAGTTTGGTGTGGTGGTGAAGTGTGTGGATTCTTATCTGGGAGAACTGGATTTGATTCCCCACTCCTCCACTTGCGGCTGATGGAATGGCCTTGGGTCAGCCGTAGCTCTCACAGAGTTGTCCTTGAAAAGGTAGCTTCTGGGGAGAGCTTTTTTTTCTCAGCCCCACCCACCTCACAGGGTGTCTGTTGTGGGGGACGAAGGTGAAGGAGATTGTGAGCCTCTCTAAGATTCTGAAATTCGGAATGGAGAGCAGGAGATAAATCCAATGTCGTCTTCTTGTTAATATTATTACTACATTGTAATATATAATGAAATAATTATACAACTCACGACCCGGTAGCTAACAGGCCATGGACTGGGACCAGTCCATGGACCGGGGGTTGGGGACCCCTGATCTAAAGGAAAGGCATTTAAAGATTACACAAAGAAACAAAAGCCACTGAGGACAGAACACTGTTGTGTACCTCTGTCCCTCATTCTAAATGAACAAAATTGGTCATTTCACGTACTTTTAAAAAGTAGTGAAAGGTTGTCCATGTTGCACAATAAAGGTTTGATGGAGCACTTTCCACCTGAAAGATCTAAATGACTTCCTGGGTACTCTGACGATAGCTAGATAGGTAGGCACTGGAGATCTCCTGGAATCACAACAGATCTCCAGATTACATAGATTGCTTGTCTTGGAGAAAATAGCTATTAGGGGGTGGACTCTATGGCATTATTCCCAACTGAGTTTTCTCCCCACCCCAGCCAGTTTGGTGTAGTGGTTAAGTGTACGGACTCTTATCTGGGAGAACCAGGTTTGATTCCCCACTCTTCCACTTGCACCTGCTGGAATGGCCTTGGGGTAGCCATAGTTTATCACAGGAGTTGTCCTTGAAAGGGCAGCTGCTGTGAGAGCCCTCTCAGATATTGGGAGTCAATTAACTGATGAAGTCTCCTTGCATAAGGGGGTGAGAGAGGGTTTTTTATTGGTCCCACTCTTATTTAATATCTCTCTAGCGATTTGGACCCTCATAACCTATGTGCCAATGCTGATGAGACCAAACAGGGTGTCCGTTGTGGGGGGAGAAGATATAGGAGATTGTAAGCTGCTCTGAGTCTGAGATTCAGTCAATCTACAATCTTCTTCTTCTTCCCAAGGCCCGGTTTCTCCATGCTCCACCCTACCATCTCTTCAGGAATGTCCAAACCTGAAGTTAGCAATCATGTAAAGTCAGCCTAACCCTGTGGAATATTATATACTACTGTGCAAATCAGCAGAAAACATGAGAATAGAAATGAGGCAATGGTTCTTCTACCTATCTGATTGTTAAAAAAAAAAAAAAAAGCTTTTTGCAAGCTCATGAATTTTTTGAACAAACAAGTTAAGTTTTTATTTTATAATGCAATGGATCACCTAATATGCTTTGCTCATTTATTTGATAAGTGCTGTGTCGTGTTAAGTACTAATATGAATAATTTATTGCATATTAAATTATGTGCGATGATGAAGCCTGACATAGGGTGTGATATGTTGCTGTTATGTGGTACCCAGCTTCATAACATAGACTGAATTAGAATAATCACACTTTTTTATATTTTCTCCCAAATAAGTATGTTCCTCTGGGATCCACTGTTTGCCTGTGTGATTGACTGATGAGAAGGAAGTTAAACTTGATTATTATTGCTCTCAGGGGAGGTACAAGTATAGAAATATACCGACACATTAAGTGCTTGCAAGCACCCAGTTGTGAGCAGAGCTTTTTGCAGTTATGTTGATGCTATTGGGAATCAATTAACTGATGAAATCTCCTTGCATAAAGGGATGAGAGAGGGTTTTTTATTGGTCCCACTCTGATTTAATATCTCTCTAGCGATTTGGACCCTCATCTGTTCAGTTACATAACCCATGTGCCAACGCTGGTGGGACCAAAACAAAGCCATTTTTGCTATATGTTCGTCTAAACTCTTAGAAGTATTTGTGGAGTACTGTTTAAAAGAAGGACTAGACATACATATGCAAAAAAAAAGTTTGGTGTAGTGGTTAAGTGTGCGGACTCTTTGGTGTAGTGGTTAAGTGTGCGGACTCTTATCTGGGAGAACCGGGTTTGACTCCCCACTCCTCCACTTGCACCTGCTGAGATGGCCTTGGGTCAGTCATAGCTCTGGCAGAGGTTGTCCTTGAAAGGGCAGCTGCTGTGAGAGACCTCTCAGCCCCACCCACCTCACAGGGTGTCTGTTGTGGGGGAGGATTCTTATCTGGGAGAACCGGGTTTGACTCCCCACTCCTCCACTTGCAGCTGCTGAGATGGCCTTGGGTCAGTCATAGCTCTGGCAGAGGTTGTCCTTGAAAGGGCAGCTGCTGTGGGAGCCCTCTGCAGCCCCACCCACCTCACAGGGTGTCTGTTGTGGGGGAGGAAGGTAAAGGAGATTGTGAACCGCTCTGAGACTCTTCGGAGTGGAGGGCAGGATATAAATCCAATATCTTCTTCTTCTATAACCCCAAGTATACAAGCGGTTCATAAATTGACAACCAATTAGGGTTGTCAGGAAATATCTGGGGACTTTGGGGGTGGAGCCAGGAGCCAGGTTGTGACAAGCACTACTGAACTCCAAAGGGAGTTCTGGCCATCACATTTAAAGGTACTTCACAAATTTTAAATGCATTCCCTCCATTTGGAAATAATGAAGGATAAGGACACCTTTGGGGGGGGGGCTCATAGAATTGGACCCCATGGTCCAGTCTTTTTGAAACTTGGGCAGTGTTTTGAGGAGAGGCACCAGATGCTGTTCTGCAAATTTGGTGCCTCTACCTCAAAAAACAGCCCCTCTAGAGCTGCAGATACCCACAGATCAATTCTCCATTATACCCCGTGGAAATTGATCTCCATAGGGTATAAGAGAGTGCCCAGAAGACATCCCCCCCACACCAGAGCCAGTTTGGTGTAGTGGTTACGTGTGCAGACTCTTATCTGGGAGAACCGGGTTTGATTCCCCACTCCTCCACTTGCACCTGCTGGAATGGCCTTGGGTCCGCCATAGCTCTGGCAGGGGTTGTCCTTGAAAGGGCAGCTGCTGTGAGAGCCCTCTCCAGCCCCACCCACCTCACAGGGTGTCTGTTGTGGGGGAGGAAGGTAAAGGAGATTGTGAGCCACTCTGGGACTCTTTGGAGTGGACAGGATATAAATCCAATATCTTCATCTACCTCACAGGGTGTCTGTTGTTGGGGAGGAAGGTAAAGGAGACTGTGAACCGCTCTGAGACTCTTCGGAGTGGAGGGCGGGATATAAATCCAATATCTTCTTCTTCTTCTTCTTCTTCTTCTTCTTCTTCTTCTTCTTTCTGGTAACCCTGAAGTGGGAGGAGGGCCTCCAAACTGGGGGATCCCCTACCCCCAACTAGGGATTGGCAACCCTACAACCATTTACAGCAATTTAGCTGTCTGGAAGTCATCTTTCAATCAAATGTGAGCTGGAAGCCCCTTCTGAATAGTGCTGTGGAAAAAGAACTAAATCCTCCAAAAGGCAATTGTTTGATTCTTCTTCCAAGGTGACAATTACGTACCATGTGCTATTCAGGTGTTCAGTGCTAAGGTAGTATCCAATTATTGTATGGAATTGGGGTCTTGATAGAGACAGCGGATGAATCGTTCAATCAACTTCTGTTACAGTTTTCCCACAAGATTTGCTGTGTGCCAAGCTCTGCTTCAGGTATTGCTCTTAGAGGTGAATTGGCCCAGAGCTCATTGGAAGTTTGTGCGTGAATCTTGGTATTTAAAGCGGAAAAAAAATCTCCAGTGTGAGGAAAAGGGATTTTGAATTTTATTGAGAAAGACCCTTCTATGGGGCCACAGAAAGCGACCTGATAATAAAGAAATAGACGTCATAAAATAAAGACCTCAGTACTGAATTTGAATGGAACAAGTACTTTACTGAGGGCATAGCGTGTATACTCACCAGCAGGGATGCAATTCTAGCAGGAGCTCCTTTGCATATTAGGCAGTACCCCTCTAGTGTAGCCAATCCTCCGAGAGCTTACAAAAAAGAGTCTTGTAAGCTTACAAGACTCTTTTTTGTAAGCTCTTGGAGGATTGGCTACATCAGGGGGAGTGGCCTAATATGCAAAGGAGCTCCTGCTAGAATTCCACTCCTGCTCATCAGTGTTCTTTAGCATTTTCTTTTCTTGTGCTGTTCTGAGCTCCTCCAAATGCCTAACCATCCCCTCATTATAGGAGAGGATTTATTATTTTCTTTCAGTCAATTCACAGGCTGTCAAGTCTGTCTGTAACTCTGGCTTAGTCAAAGAGCATTCTGGGTAGAACCAAAGTATAATCAAATGCTGCTAGCTCATACTCTCCCTACCCCTCCCTTCTTGTAGAGTGTAACTTTGCTTTGAAATGGAAACATGTGGAAGTCTTATCTGTACCTTCTCAGGCCTGGCTCTCAGAAGGGAGTCAGGAGCCCACTACGATCAAGGCCATGCAAGCCTGAGAACGAAGTGGATATCAGTGTGTGAATGTTCCCTGCATAATCCTCCCCCCCTAGGAATTCCTTTGATGTGTCCCTTATATGCAATGTATCTACTGTATACTCTTTAGTCTTTTCAATGCTGGCCTAGCCTCAAGTATCAGTATCAATAAAGTAGTTACTTTGTATCAACAATGACTCGTTATTGAATCTGCCGACTTGACACAGGCATGGCATATTCAGACTGGGATCGATTTTGCACTAGAGCTTGTCCCGGGTGGAGAGCCCTTTTGCCCCTGGTGCTTCTCTTCATTTTTGCACAAACTGCTGCGGAGCTGCAAGTTGGAGTGCCACTCTCCTGCTTCAATCAAGATCCTCTTACAAGCAATTTCTGCTTGCCGCGCGAGAGCGGCGCACCAACTCCTAGCTCTGCAGCAGCTTGTGCGAAAATGAAGAGAAGCACCGCGGGGAAAAGGGCTCTCCACCTGAGACAAGCTCTAGTGCGAAATCGGTAAGAGTTTGTAAATGTGGATCTGGTCAACATATTTTAGGGTTGCCATTCCCTGGCTGAGGGAAGAGGATCCCCTGCTTTGGAAGCCCTCTGCCCACTTCAGGTTTATACTGCTTTGATAAATTCTGTGATTCTACAGATTTTGTAATTATGATATTGTCTAATTGGGATGTGTTTGTTTAATGTTTCTGGCGCAGAGTGGTAAAGCTGCAGTACCGCAGTCGGAGCCCTCTGCTCCCAACCTGAGTTCGATCCCAGCAAGAGCCGGTTCAGGTAGCCAGCTCCAGGTTGACTCAGCCTTCCGAGGTCGGTCAAATGAGTCCCCAGCTTGCTGGGGGGGAAAGTGTAGATGACCGGGGAAGGCAATGGCAAACCACCCCGTAAAAAGTCTGCTATGAAAACGTTGTGAAAGCAACGTCACCCCCGAGTCGGAAACGACTGGTGCTTGCACCTTTACCTTTTAAGGTTTTAATGTTGTAAGCTGCCCAGAGCCCGCTTGCGGGATAGGGTGGGGTATAAATAAAAATACTAAATTAATGTCAGTTGTGCACTCCATTATTATCCTGTGGGGACCAGTCCCCATAGGATATAATGGAGAGTTGATCTGTGGGTATCTGGGACTCGGGCGCAGGGGGTGCTGTTTTTGAGGTAGAGACACCAAATTTGCAGCATAGTATCTGGCGCCTCTCCTCAGAAAAAAAAAAAAACCAAGTTTGAAAAAGATTGGACAAGGGGCTCAATTCTAAGAGCCCCAAAAGAAGGTGCCTCCATCCTCCACTATTTCCAATAGAGGGAAAGTATTTTAAAAGAGTGCAGTCCCTTTAAATATAATGGCCAGGACTCCCTTTGGAGTTTAGTTGTGTTTGTCACAACCGTCCTCCTGCCTCTACCCCCAAAGTCCCCAGATATTTCCTGAACTGTACCTGGCAATCCTAACATAGTTCATTAGATAGTGAAATCTGGTCTGATTTGAGAAAAAAGGTATTTGTCTTGCCTCTCAATAGGTTATGTGAATTTACCATCTCAAAAAATTCATCCAGTTATAACCTGTAGGTGAGGATCAGAAAACAGCCTTAAGCGGTCACTAAATGTTTAGCTGCCGTGATTGCCCGTGAAAGGGCTGGATCTCAATCCGTTCAAGGCCTTCGAGTCAAAAGGACCATAAGATAAGAAGAAACTTTTGAGGCTGAGGAAACAATTATAATGAAAAGCAAGTAACAGCCCATGAAACAATAAATTAAAATTCTCATTTACGTTTTGAGAGGGAATGTGATAGGGTAACTTAAAAAGCTACATAAAGTTTAGTAGAATAATTGTAGACTTGTATATTGGCGCTAACCCTAATCTTCATTTATGTGCCATTTCTACTTAATGTCTGTTGTCAAGAGGGCTGGCAGTTCTGTGGGAAATTCCTGGAGATTTGGGGTGGAGACTTGGGAACATCAAGGTTGGGGGAGGGCTGGGACCTCAGCAGGATATAATGCCATACAGTTCACCTTCCAAAGCAGCCATCTTCTCCAGAGGAGCTGAGCTCTATCATCTAGGGTTGTCATTTCCCCAACTCATTGTGAATTTGGGGGGGGGGGGGGTGGTTCCCTGATGTGATGATATCACCTGGAAGTGACATCATCATATCTGAGGCAATGCTCTGGCTTATGGCAAAACTCTATGGAGAAACATCAACTTCGGGGTGACATGATAAGAGTTTTACAAGATTGTGCAAGGGATGGAGAAAGCAGAGAAAGAAGTACTTTTCTCCCTTTCTCACAATACAAGAACTCGTGGGCATTCAATGAAATTGCTGAGCAGTCGGTTAGAAGGGATAAAAGGAAGTACTTCTTCACCCAAAGGGTGATTAACATGTGGAATTCACTGCCACAGGAGGTGGTGGCGGCTACAAGCATAGCCAGCTTCAAGAGGGGATTGGATAAAAATATGGAGCAGAGGTCCATCAGTGGCTATTAGCTACAGAGTATTGTTGGCACTATCTGGGACAGTGATGCTCTGTATTCTTGGTGCTCAGAGGGGGGGCAGAGTGGAAGGGCTTCTAGCCCCAATTGTGAACTTCCTGATGGCACTTGGGGTTTGGTTTTGTTTTTTGGCCACTGTGTCCAACAGAGTGTTGGACTGGATGGGCCATTGGCCTGATCCAACATGGCTTCTCTTATGTTCTTATGTGACACAGAGTGTTGGACTGGATGGGCCATTGGCCTGATCCAACATGGCTTCTCTTATGTTCTTCTGTGACACAGAGTGTTGGACTGGATGGGCCACTGGCATGATTCAACATGGCTTCTCTTATGTTCTTATGTGACACAGAGTGTTGGACTGGATGGGCCATTGGCCTGATCCAACATGGCTTCTCTTATGTTCTTATGTGACACAGAGTGTTGGACTGGATGAGCCATTGGCCTAATCCAACATGGCTTATCTTATGTTCTTATGTGACACAGAGTGTTGGACTGGATGGGCCATTGGCCTGATCCAACATGGCTTCTCTTATGTTCTTCTGTGAGACAGAGTGTTGGACTGGATGGGCCATTGGCCTGATCCAACATGGCTTCTCTTATGTTCTTATGGCGTTTTTTTGCTTCGAAACCATGGAGTTTTCTCAAAAATCAGAGCACCACCACACAGTGTCCCCAGCATGATGATGTCACCCAGAAGTGACATCATCACATCAGGGACATTGTGCAACAATGTCACTTGGGAGCAGGGTTCCCCGACTGTCCAGCTGATTGACGGTGGGCCAAAACCCACAAAAGCAGGAGAACCCCTGCTGGGATCTGGGATCTAAAGCAAGAATACACTGCCTTCAGGCACAACACCACAACAATAAGAGCAATTTAATGGTAACCAGCCATACACAACAAGAGCCCCGTGATGCAGAGTGGAAAAACTGCAGTACCGCAGTCCTAAGCTCTGCTCACGACCTGAGTTCGATCCCAACGGAAGCTGGGTTCAGGTAGCCGGTTCGAGGTTCCATCCTTCCAAGGTCGGTCAAATGAGTCCCCAGTTTGCTGGGGGGGAAAGTGTAGATGACTGGGGAAGGCAATGGCAAACCACCCTATTAAAAAGTCTGCCGGGAAAATGTGAAAGCAACGTCATCCCAGAGTCGAAAACAACTGGTGCTTGCACAGTAGACTACCTTTACCTTTTTAGCCATACATGACAAAACACCAACTCCAAATATACATTCCAAGTATATGAATACACAGATTCCAGAAATGAATTCCAAATATATATGGACAACGGTGAGTCGATCCAAAGTGCACCGTTTCAAATCTTCATCAGGTCAAAAGGTGAATGGATAAATAAAGAAGCCTTGGTGTCGCTTTGAAATGGGACCTTTAACCTGGACTCCAGAGAGCTGGCTATCTTAATAATTGTTATCACTCTTGGCTTGGGGCCCAAGCAGGCTCCAAAGAGCTTGTAATCTTATAAACAAAAACTTGTGTTTGTATGGGAATCAGCACAACCATTCTCACGCAGCTGAAGCCTACACTAATTACACAGGGAGAGATTCTGGGATCTGGCAACCCTGCTATCTTTTGGAGATCACTTGTAACACCGGGAGATCTCCAGGCCCCACATGGAGACTGGCAACCCCCATGCACAAGGGAATTTCAATTGTCTCCCTCGCGCACCTTCTCTGTGTGTGGAGAAATGGGCTTCTCCCCTTTCAGGCTTGCAATACACACAGGTCTGTGATTGTTTGTCTTTCTGCTTATAGAGTTTTTGTCACTGCATTACATTTGCTTGATGTCTGACATTTGTATTCAGTTTCCTCATTCTGCAAGATTAATTCCTGCCATACAGACCCTTGTTTTCAGCACTGAGACTTTGTAAAAATTGCTGCATCCAGCTGCTTCCACTGCTAAGTTCTCAGGTTTGCAGGTCAGGAAAGGATGGATGAGAATATGGGAAGGGGGGGGGGGGGTTAGTGTATCAGATTTTCATCTGGACAGACAAAAAAAAAAAACACCCATGCATAAAACATTAAGACCATTTATGGCAGAGTTTGATTCACTTTATGAAGGGAAAGCAATCTTGTACTTTCTCAAAAAACACACACAGAGAAAATGTGATTTTGAAAAGGAAATAGTTACTGGGCAAAAAATTGCAGGATGTATTTGTCTACATTAATTCTCCTCCAACCCATGATGTATTCCTGCGGTTGCCAACCTCCAGGTAGGAGCTGGAGATCTTGGAATTATAGCTGATCTCCAGGTTACATACATTGCTTATTATTTATTTATTTTAAATACCTCACTTCATCTGCAGAAAATGGTTGCTTTAGAAGGTAGGCTCCTGCAGATTTGAGAGCAGAGCCTGGGAAAGTAGGGTTGCCTGGTCTCCCCATCCATCATGCACTTTACAACACAACCATGCTAGGAGGAGACTTTTAAAAAAAAACTGGAATAACAGTCCCCATAGGACCAGCATAGGGAAAGGTTATTGTGGAATTGGTTTTTTTTTTTAATCAGTGGAAGAAGGAAACACACATATACCATATAAATTGCTGACCAGCATCTGCATCATTCTGCATCTCTCTTTGCCTTGACATCAAGGTTAGTAAATACAGCTCCTGCAAGTGTTTCGAAACTAAGGGGGAACTCTGCACCACCCTCTTTAATTCTGTCCCTCCATCCAGTAGCTCCCTCGGCTCATGTGTTCTCTTTCCCCACTCTAGGTCTCGGGACAGCCTCTGTGGTGGAGGAGAAGAGCTTGCAAGCCTGCCTATTTCCCCCTCCTTCCCCACTTCACACACAGTGGAAATAATTGCCTACCTATATGTCAGCACCCAGAGGCTGACTGAAGTCCTTATGCTAAGCATTGCATACTTTATAGTAAGCCTGCATTAAGTTCCTCCTAAACCTCTGGGAGCCGCACAAAATGCACAAAAGAGCTGCACGTGGTTTCCAAGCCATAGTTTGGCTACCCTTGTGTTATACTATTATAAACTTACCTTTTTAATAGGTGTTTCTGCCCAATTTCTAGTAATGTGCTATTATAAGGGGGGAAAGGAAAGGTAATCCCCTGTGCAAGCACCAGTCGTTTCCGACTCTGGGGTAACGTTGCATCACAACGTTTTCACGGAAGACTTTTTATGGGGTGGTTTGCCATTGCCTTCCCCAGTCATCTACACTTTCCCCCCCAGCAAGCTGGGTGCTCATGTTGAGTTTTACAGAGATACAATTCACAAATCCTGTGTTTTTTATTCCAAAAGATATATTAAACTGGGTTCTTTCCCATGGGTACCATTAAAATTGTTAGAACATGAACTAATCAAGGAAAGGAAAGGTCCCCTGTGCAAGCACCAGTCGTTTCCGACTCTGGGGTGACGTTGCTTTCACAACGTTTCCACAGCAGACTTTTGATGGTGTGGTTTGCCATTGCCTTACCCAGTCATCTACACTTTCCCCCCAGCAAGCTGGGTACTCATCTTGAGATTTCCCTCGGCTTGACTTCGCGAACGAAGATTTAAGAAGGGTGCAGTAGTCCACGTCTGCTGCAGGCTCGCTGGTGGCTGACAAGACCAATGCGGGACAGGCAGATCCGGCCACAGTGGCTGCAGGGAAAAGTCTGATTTGGGGTTGGTGCTGTAGCAGTGTGATTCTTCCGCAATCTCCTTTTGTCCTCAAGACCAGCTATGCGTGCGTTCTCAAAGGAAGAGACAGCCTGGTGGATGGTGTGCCTCCATGCTTTGCGATCTGAGGCTAGGTCAGACCACTGGTGATGGTTGATGCGACAGGTGCCAAGGGATTTCTTCAAGGAGTCCTTGTACCTCTTCTTTGGTGCCCCTCTATTTCGATGGCCGGTGGAAAGTTCGCCATACAGAGCAATCTTGGGAAGGCGGTGGTTTTCCATCCTAGAAATATGCCCTGCCCAGCGCAGCTGCGTCTTCAACAGCAGTGCCTCGATGCTTGTAATCTCCGCCCTCTTGAGGACTTCAGTGTTGGTCACAAAGTCACTCCAGTGGATGTTCAGGATGGTGCGAAGGCAGCGCTGATGAAAGCGCTCAAGGAGTCGCAGGTGATGACGGTATAAAACCCACGATTCGGAGCCGTAGATGAGGGTTGTCATCGCAACCGCTTTGTAAACATTGATCTTTGTGCCTTTTTTCAGATGCTTGTTGCTCCACACTCTTTTGTGCAGTCGGCCAAATGCACGGTTTGCCTTTGCCAGCCTGTTGTCAATCTCCTTGTCGATCTTGGCATCTGAGGAGATGATGCACCCCAGGTAGCTGAACTGCTGGACTGACTTCAGAACTGATTCACCCACAGTGATGCAGGGAGGGTGATAATCTTCCTGGGGTGCAGGCTGGTGGAGAACTTCTGTCTTCTTCAGACTAACTTCTAGGCCAAATAGCTTGGCAGCCTCTGCAAAGCAGGACGTCATATGCTGCAGAGCTGATACCGAGTGGGAGACGAGTGCAGCATCATCAGCAAACAGTTGCTCTCGGATAAGTTTTTCCATTGTCTTGGAGTGAGCCTTTAGTCGCCTCAGGTTGAACAGGCTGCCATCGGTGTGATAGCGGATGTAGACACCATCGTCATCATCTAGATCTACTGATGCTCTTTGAAGCATCATGCTAAAGAAGATTGTAAAGAGAGTTGGCGCGAGAACGCAGCCTTGCTTTACACCTGTGCCTATTGGGAAGGGCTCCGAGAGGTCGTTGCAGTGTCTGACTTGGCCTCGCTGGTCTCCATGTAGCTGGATGATCATGCTGAGGAACCTTGGGGGACATCCTAAACGTTCCAAGATTTGCCACAGGTCTTTCTTGCTAACGGTATCGAAAGCTTTGGTAAGGTCGACAAAAGTCACATATAGACCCTTGTTCTGTTCCCTGCATTTCTCTTGGAGCTGCCTGAGAACAAATACCATGTCGGTGGTGCTCCTGTTAGCTCTGAAGCCGCACTGGCTCTCTGGGAGGAGTTCTTCTGCAATGGTGGGCACCAGTCTGTTCAGGAGTATTCTGGCAAGGATTTTGCCTGCGATGGAGAGCAGGGTTATCCCCCGGTAGTTGGAGCAGTCTGACTTTTCCCCTTTGTTCTTGTGTAGAGTGATGATGATTGCATCGCGAAAGTCCTGTGGTAGTTTGCCTTGTTCTCAGCAGGTGACAAGTACTTTGTGAAGTGTGCTATGTAGTACTGTGCCCCCATGCTTCCAGATCTCTGGTGGGATTCCATCAACTCCCGCTGCCTTGCCACTTTTCAGTTGCTTGATGGCTTTAACAGTCTCTTCTATTTGTGATACAATTCACAAATCCTGTGTTTTTTATTCCAAAAAATATATTAAACTGAGTTCTTTCCCATGGGTACCATTAAAATTGTTAGAACATGAACTAATCAAGGAAAGGAAAGGAAAGGAAAGGAAAGGTCCCCTGTGCAAGCACCAGTCGTTTCCGACTCTGGGGTGACATTGCTTTCGCAACGTTTTCACAGCAGGCTTTTTACGGGGTGGTTTGCCATTGCCTTCCCCAGTCATCTACACTTTCCCCCCAGCAAGCTGGGGACTCATTTTACTGACTTCGGAAGGATGGAAGGCTGAGTCAACCTCGAGCCGGCTACCTGAAAACCCAGCTTCTGCCAGGGATCGAACTCAGGTCGTGAGCAGAGCTTACGGGGCTCCTTATTATAAACTGACCTTTTAAATAGGTGTTTCTGCACCACATTTCGTGACTAAGTCTGATCTGTATTTTTTTTTTTTTAAAGGTCTCCAGGCACTAAATGTGTAGGACTGTGAGCTAGGGTTGCCCATCCCTAGGTGGTCCCTGGACATCTCCCAGTATTACAAGCAGGGGTGGGATTCTAGCAGGAGCTCTTTTGCATATTAGGCCACACACCCCTGATGTAGCCTATCCTCCGAGAGGTTACAAAAAAGAGCCTTGTAAGCTCTTGGAGGATTGGCTACATCAGGGGGTGTGGCCTAATATGCAAAAGAGCTCCTGCTAGAATTCCACCTCTGATCACAAGTAATCTCCAGATCAGAGATCAGTTCCCTTGGAGAAAATGGTTGTTTTTTTGGGGGGGAGGTGGGGAGCACTCTGTGGCATTGTGCCTTGTCAAGGTCCCTCCCTTCCCCAACGCCAACCCTCCCCAGGCTCCATCCCCCAAATCTTCAGGCATTTCCCAACCCAGAGCTGGCAACCCTACTGCGATCACAATCCTCTTGATGCCTATGTGTTATGTATGCAGACCAAAGTGAAGACTATTACCGTGTTCCTGCCTGGCTCATTGGAGCCATCAGGACTGAACTTGGGGACTCAGGAACCGTGGGCAGCAGGATCCAAATACCTGCTGCACTGCTCCCGTCACAGGCCGCCTGCTGGTTTGAACGATCCAATGGCGTGCCAGCACGGGAACCTTGTAGCGTATATAGTTGGCCCCTTTGGGCCCAGTCTTGAGTCTTTTAGTGCAGCCCTGTACTAAGCTGTACTTAATAAAGAGCTACGATCACTACTAGCTTATCTCGTCCATGCATTGAACCCACTATATTATATTATGGTTGCTGTTTTGTTTTGGAAAAAGATGAAGTGTAAACCTCAGTGAACGCACACCGGACCTCAGAATAATCAGAGGTCTCTGTTCTATGTGTTTGGATGCTTTCAGAAGAAACAGCAATGGCACATATCTGCAGAATTGCTCGTAACACCTCCACAGCTCCACAAATGTAGCATCGAAGTTCTGTGTGCAGTTCTGGTCGCCGCACCTCAAAAAGGATATTATAGCATTGGAGAAAGTTCAGAAAAGGGCAGCTAGAATGATTAAAGGGCTGGAACACTTTCCCTATGAAGAAAGGTTGAAACGCTTAGGGCTCTTTAGCTTGGAGATACGTCAACTGAGGGGTGACATGATAGAGGTTTACAAGATAATGCATGGGATGGAGAAAGTAGAGAAAGAAGTACTTTTCTCCCTTTCTCACAATACAAGAACTCGTGGGCATTCGATGAAATTGCTGAGCAGACAGGTTAAAACGGATAAAAGGAAGTACTTCTTCACCCAAAGGGTGATTAACATGTGGAATTCACTGCCACAGGAGGTGGTGGCGTCCACAAGCATGGCCACCTTCAAGAGGGGGTTAGATAAAAATATGGAGCAGAGGTCCATCAGTGGCTATTAGCCACATTGTGTGTGTGTGTGTGTGTGTGTGTGTGTGTGTGTGTGTGTATATATATATATATATATATATATATATATATATATATATATATATATATATATATATATATTTGGCCGCTGTGTGACACAGAATGTTGGACTGGATGGGCCATTGGCCTGATCTAACATGGCTTCTCTTATGTTCTTATGAAGGAGGGCTACAGTTTGAGAAAGTTATCACTGGCATTCAGTGAAGTGGTGAATGTTATCATTATTAGCCACCATATAAAACTATTGATTCCTTGCATTCTCCTTTCAAGTTCTAATTAAATTCTTTTTTTTCCCCTTTTCACTTTTAAAAAACCAGTTTGCGTTGGATCCTTATTTTTGTGTAAAGAATGGGAGAACTCTCTGCCTTAAATTCAAGTGGTCCAAAGGAAGATGTGTCTTTATCAAACTTAATTAAAGCAAAGCACAACCCAAATCCTTGCTAAAAGTAGGTGTTTCGTTATCGATAGGGCCACGTGATGAGAGAACAGACTTGCTTCCTCTAAGGTGTGTGTTTTTCTAACCTATGATTGGGCATTCTTTATTCATTTCTGTCTGAATGGATACAGCTTAGAATCCAGCGAGGAAGGAAGATAAAATAATGAGCATCTTATTAAATAGCAACAAAAAAGAGATAGTTTTTTTTAAAAAAAAAAAACCCTATAATGATAAAAAAAAAATTAAGGGCAAAACACCCAGCTGCTTGTTACTGAATTGAGAGGTAGAAGACGAGAAATGTGAAGTTAGAGAGAGATGCCATGTCTCTAAGTGAACCCTTTCATTAATAGAAGATATTATGCAGATTTTTAGACCTTTTGTCCCCTTTTTGAAAGGCAGTTTATACCCACAATGCACTGGGATTCTCTTGTTTTTCTGTTTATAATTGTGGAGATTGTGTCTCATGTATTCAGTGAAGGTGCTAAAATTGCAAAATCATTACAAAAAAAGATTCAGGTGGATAGACATGTTGGTCTGAAGCAGCAGAACAACGTTTGAGTCCTGTGCCACCTTGAAGACCGACAAAGTTTTATTCAAGGTACAAGCTTTTGTGTGTGTCATGTATCTGAAGAAGTGTGCATCCACACAAAAGCTTATTCTCTGAATAAGACATTGTTGGTCTTAAAGGTACCACTGGACAGGCACAGAAATGACATTGTCATTTCCGTTTCCTTCATACTCCGGACTAAAGTGCTAATCACTGTGAATAAAGGTGTCTTGTTTTATTTTTAGAAATTTTCATTAACTTTCTAACGCATGGTCTGTTCAAGCAATATGTTTTCGGCAGTGTCCCAGTGGCCTGCAGTAGCATTATGAAGCAAGCCAGGGAATTCCAGTCATGGACAGATTTAGGAAATAATTTTTTCCCACTTCTCGAGTATGAGGAATCATAAAACAAGGAGATTAAATAAATCCCTTTGGTGTAAATTCAGGCAAAGTATACCTGTCAATGCCTTAATTAAAAAGAGCATGGGAGCTTATAAAGTCTAATCAGTTGTGGCTGAAGCATTAGCTGTAAGTGAGAGCAAATAGATCAAACCAACATTCTGGAGCTGCATGTGTGCTTTCCAACATACACGTGGAGCTTCACAGCAAATAAATGTTCCTCTTCATGTCTTTTGTGCAGTCCCACATGGGGACTGTTCAGTCACAGACCTGCCACAGAGAATTCTTCTACAAGCTTCCAGAAACCTACAGCCAAATATTCACTTTTCCCTCAGCATGAAGTGGAGTAGATTAGTTTCCTGCCCAGAGATCACGTGATGAGAGGGGAGGGCGAGCACTGTCCTTCAGACCTCCTCCCGCAGCCATGGAGAAAGGACCTTTCTGCAGAGAGCCAGTCTGGTGTAGTGGTTGAGAGCCACTGGGTGGTTTCACACTGTGAAATTGACGTGAGTCCACGCTTCAGTTTGGTCCATTTCCGGGCTATCAGACAGCCGGCGTTGAAGTGGCAGGATCTCAGCAGTGCTCTGTGGTTGCCCGTTCTCACTGCTAGTGCAGCTCAACCACAGACCTGCCGCGGGAAGGGTTGTGTTTTTTTAAAAAAAAGTCCCCCATGTGTACGCTCAAGCAGAGAAGTGCGTAAGCACTCCTTGGAGAGGGGTTAGGGGGAAAAACCCTGACCGAGCAGGAAATGACTTGGCGTGATCACGCAGCTCTTCCGCTTAGGAGTTGTGCTCGGGCGTTCAGACAGCAGCCAATTATGCGACCTAAATGCGATTCAGGGGGATGCTACCAGAATGATCCAGGTAGTGTTTTAATTTAAATGGGAGGCATCTAGAGACAGGATGAGAACAGATGCAACTCGGAGGGCAGATATGCTTGTGCGATTGTGCGCTTTTCATTTGAATGGGAGGACTCTAATCTGCAGAACCAGGTTTTATTCCCTGCTTCTCCAAATGCAGCCAGCTGGGTGACCTTGGATCAGTCACAGGCCTCTCAGAGCTCTCTCGACCCCAAATACTTGAAAGGCTATCATATAGAGGATGGTGCAGAGTTGTTTTCTATGGCCCTTAAAGGTCAGACCAGAACCAACAGGTTGAAATTAAATCAGAAGAGTTTTCGACTAAACATTAGGAAGAACTTCCTGACAAAGCGGCTCCTCAGTGGAACAGGCTTCCTCGTGCGGTGGTGGGCTCGCCTTCTTTGGAGGTTTTTAGATGGCCATCTGACAGCAATGCTGATTCTGTGAATTAGGCACATCATGAGATGGAGGGCAGGAAGGGTTGCATCAGTGCTTAGTTCTCATGGCCCTTTCTTACACACCATGGGAAATGCTGTTTGCCACTTTGGGGTCAGGCAGCGGTTTTTCTTTCCAGGCCAGTTTGGCCAGGGATCCTGGAGGGTTAGGTTTTGCTTCGAGGGGGGCGGGGTTGTGAGCAGGTGTCACTGGAGATATGTGGGTTTCCTGAATGGTGAGTTTCCTGAATGGTGCAGGGGGTTGGACAAGATGACCCTGGAAGTCCCTTCCAACTCTGTGATTCTATTATTCAATTCTATTGAATAATTATTCTATTCTATTGAATAATTATTCCATTATTCAAAAATGGCCATCATGTAGCTCAGCCCGAGATCTAGCCAGCTTGGTGTAGTGGTTAAGTGTGCGGACTCTTATCTGGGAGAACCGGATTTGATTCCCCACTCCTCCACTTGCACCTGCTGGAATGGCCTTGGGTCAGCCATAGCTTTCACAGGAGTTGTCCTTGAAAGGGCAGCTGCTGTGAGAGCCCTCTCAGCCCCACCCACCTCACAGGGTGTCTGTTGTGGGGGGAGAAGATACAGGAGATTGTAAGCTGCTCTGAGTCTCTGATTCCGAGAGAAGGGCGGGGTATAAATCTGCAATTCTTCTTCTCTCCTTGAGGGCCCAGCATCCTCCACCTCCTTTCTCCCTTGGCAGGGAATATATCCCCAAAATCTCCTTCCCACCCAGGAACTGGTCACCGTTTCCATAGAGCACTCTGGGAAGAAAAGCCTCAAAGGAAATCTGGAACTTCCTGTTTGATCCTGCCTCTTTAGCAAATAACTCCCTCCTCTGTGCTTAAGAAGAGGGGAGGGGAGAGCAAGCAAGCTGCTGCTCTTTTAAAAAATAATAATAATAATACTTTTTATTTGTATTCCGCCCTCCCCGCCAGGGCAGTCTCAGGGCGGCTCACAACATACGAATGTAATATAAAATAAAACCATACATAGTAATTACAATTACAATTATAAAATCATCATTAAATCATTAACAACTTGTATTAAAAATTAACATTGTGGTGCTATAACTTAGGTCTTTAATAAAATTCGGTGGCTAAAACATGTCCAGCAAAACTTTCTTGGCTCAGTATTAGGTGAAGGCTATTTTGAAGAGGTAGGTCTTCAAAATAGATGTGTAGAATTGGTCTACACATCGCAGGGCCCGTACCTCCTCCGGGAGTTGATTCCACAGCAGTGGAGCTGCAATGGAGAAGGCCCGATCCCGGGTGGTCTTCATTCTGGCCTTCCTTGGCCCAGGGATATTCAGCTGGTTCTTTCCAGCTGACCTCAGCGCTCTCTGGGGCTCATATGGGGAGAGACTGTCCCTCAAGTAGGCAGGTCCTCGGCCATATAGGGCTTTAAAGGTGAGAACCAGCACTTTGTAATGGACTCGGTACACCACTGGCAGCCAGTGCAGTCCGCGCAGCCCCGGCTGTATGTGCTCCCATCTTGGGAGTCCCAACAGCAGCCTAGCCACCACGTTCTGCACCAGCTGCAGCCGCCGAGTTCAGCACAAGGGCAGCCCTATGTAGAGGGTGTTACAGTAGTCCAGCAAAGAAGACATTTTGTCACAGCCTGCATATAGTGATCAAGGGTGGCGTGCTTTCTGCCTCTCTGTGCCTGCGTACAAGGAAGAACAGCGGGGCAGCAGGGAGAGGTTGCTCCTCACTGGAGAGGGGTTCTCCATGACAGCCTTGGCTTGCTCTTTACTGCGGGACAGTTTCTGGTACTTGGCTTGTGTTTCCTGTTCCGGAATTTTCAGTCTGCTGTCCATGGTTCTGGCTTTGACTCTAATAAGATCATAGCAACAGTATGCTGTAGTAGTTAAGAATGGCGGTCTCTAATCTGGAGAAGCAGGTTTGATTCCCCTCTCCTCCTCCTCATGCAGCCTGCTGGGTGACTTGGGGCCAGTAAGGGAAAGATACAGGGCAACAAAAACTTAACCCCAAAAAACGAATTAAGAACCTGAAAGGTTAAATGGATGCAGATTTGGGGGGCCCAATGTGAAATCAATAAATATACAACATAAGAATACGCGTATTTATTACACATTAGTTTAAAAACACATGTTGAAATTAAATCAAAAGAGTTTCCAGCTCAACATCAGGAAGAACTTCCAGACCTTTAGAGCAGTTCCTCAGTGGAACAGGCTTCCTCGGGAGGTGGTGGGCTCTCCTTCCTTGGAGGTTTTTCAACAGAGGCTAGATGGCCATCTGACAGCAATGAAGATCCTGTGAATTTAGGGGGAGGTGTTTGTGAGTTTCCTGCATTGTGCAGGGGGTTGGACTAGATGACCCTGGAGGTCCCTTCCAACTCTATGATTCTATGATGTATTTAGTACACATTCGTTTAAAACCCATCATTGACCTGTATGGTTACAATGGCTCAATATTTGCTTTTGGTAATGAATCTCTTGGACCAAAATAGGAGAGTACATGGTTGAAATACCATTTTGGTTATATGTACCTAATTTGGACACAAGTTGTTGCTGCATGAGGCTTATATTTCATTATTTACGTATTATTCAATTTATATCTCGCTCTACCTGCAAGCAGGCTCAGGGTGGGTTACAGTCAATGTTCCCTCTCAGCTGCAGAGTCTTGTGAGCAAAAATTCTGCTTTGTGAGCTCCTGGCATTAAAGTTGTGAGCTACTGCATAAATTAGTGTGGTCTGGGGTCATCCTTCCTGAGCTAAGAGAAGAATGTGTTGAGCTGGAAGCTAAAAATCTGTGAGCTAGCTCTCGCTAACTCAGCTTAGAGGGAACGCTGGTTACAGTAGTTAAAATACAACTTAAAAATACAGAAATTTAAAGCCAGCTTCAAAGAGACTCAGTTCTGGTATCCACAAAAGCCTCCCACAAGGGAAGGGAATGTGGTGGCTAAAACAAGGACCCATTCAACAGATGCCATAGTGATCTTTTTTTTAAGGAGGGCAGTTCATCTGGGCAGTGTAGGCAGGGGAGGTTGAGATCTTCAGGTGTCCACCACCTCTTTCATAGACATATCATAAGAAGGAAAAGGAAAGGAAAGATCCCCTGTGCAAGCACCAGTTGTTTTCGACTCTGGGGTGATGTTGCTTTCACAACGTTTTCATGGCAGACTTTTTACAGGGTGGTTTGCCATTGCCTTCCCCAGTCATCTACACTTTCCCCCCAGCGAGCTGGGTACTCATTTTACCGACCTCGGAAGGATGGAAGGCTGAGTCAACCTCGAGCTGGCTACCTGAAAACCCAGCTTCCGCTGAGGATAGAACTCAGGTCATGAGCAGAGCTTAGGACTGCAGTACTGCAGCTGTAACACTCTGCACCACGGGGCTATCATAAGAACTGCAGTTAAAACACTCACAAAACAAATATATCCAGGAGAGAGGGGAGGGGGGTCATTAATAGGTATATATAGGGTGTGTGTATATATATATATACACACACCGATTAACACCCTATATATACCCTATAGAGAGAGAGAGAGAGAGAGAGAGAGAGAGAGAGAGAGAGAGTCATTAATGGGTATATATAGGGTATTAATGGGTATATACTAATGGGTATATGTCATCACTGATGGGTAAATATTGTCATTAATGGGTATTACAGAAATATTCATTTTTCTCTGCCCTTCGCTCTGTTGATCATGCTGAAAGCACAGGCAAATGAAACAGGCATATTGATTTGGGATTTCTCTTGTGGATTAGCAGGGTTTGCATCCAACCAAGGTTTACATCCAAATTTAAATAATGTAGGGGGTGTGTATATATACCTATAATATAGTGGGTTCTATGCATGGCAGAGTCTCAGAATAAGGGATAACAAGCTCTTTAATAGACATCATATAGGACAGGGCTACATTACAAGACTGGAGATGGGGCCTGTCGGCCCAACTTATATACATCTCTGGATTCCTGCTCTAGCACATCATTGGGTCATTCAAACTGGTGGGGGCTTGTGATTGGTCTAGGGCTGCAGGGATTTGAATCCTACAGCCCTTTGTTCCCAAGTCCCCAAGCTCAGTCTGCCTGGCTCCAATGAGCCCGGTGGGAACATCCAAAGTCTTCCCTTGAGTCCACATACATAACATTACCTATTAACACCCTATATATACCCTATACAGAGAGAGAGAGTCATTAATGTGTATATATAGGGTACTAATGGGTATATACTAATGGATATATGTCATCATTGATGGGTATATATTGTCATTAATGGGTATTACAGAAATATTCATTTTTCTCTGTCCTTCGCTCTGTTGATCATGCTGAAAGCACAGGCAAATGAAACAGGCATATTGATTTGGGATTTCTCTTGTGGATTAGCAGGGTTTACATCCAACCAGGCTTGACCTTAATCCAGAAAGGCAATAATGCCAAAGAACTGATGAAATGAATTGTGAGTCGTCCATCCCTTCAGTGGCTTCTCACAGAAGCGTAACTAAACACGGATGCTATTTCTGTTTGCGAGTGAGGGTGGAATGTATGTCTGTTCTCCATTTGTCAGGCAGCCAGCTGGGGAATATTCAGTCAGCCTTATCACTGGGATATCCTAGATGGCTGCCTAGGACACCATTTTATGGTGGGAGGGAACAGGACTCTTCCTGAAACACTGGGCGAACAGGTTTTCATCTTTCTAAGTTTCTCTTTAAGAAGAAGAAGATATGGATTTATATCCCGCCCTCCACTCAAGAGTCTCAGAGCAGCTCACAATCTCCTTTATCTCCCTCCCCCACAACAGGCACCCTGTGAGGTGGGTGTGGCTGAGAGAGCTCTCACAGCAGCTGCCCTTTCAAGGACAACCTCTGCCAGAGCTATGGCTGACCCAAGGCCATGCCAGCAGGTGCAAGTGGAGGAGTGGGGAATCAAACCCGGTTCTCCCAGATAAGAGTCCGCACACTTAACCACTACACCAAACTGGCTCTCAGCATGCTTTTCCAAAAGAGGGAGGGTGGAGGACATGTTTGCTACAGGGAAATTGCTGGCCGAGAGTCCATTTGTGCCCATGGCATAAGAACGTGACCAATATGTCTTTCACGTCACTGGTGCGATTGACCCAAGATCACCCCACAAGCTTCACGATGGAGCAGGAATTTAATCCCAGGTCTTCCACTTCCTATCCAGTTTCCAGCCACTTTGATGTAATGGTTAAGTGTGTGGACTATAATCTGGGAGAACTGGGTTTGATTCCCCACTCCTTCACATGCACCTGCTGATGTGACCTTGGGTCAGCCCCAAGTTCTCTCAAAGCTGTTCTGCTCAAGGGCAGTTCTGGGAGAGCTCTCTCAGCCCCACCTACCTCACAGGGTGTCAGTTGTGGGAAGGGGAAGGGAAAGGAAATTTGTAAACTGCTGTGAGGCTCAACAAACAACAAACACAAGCCTTTATCGGCATATATCAGATTATGAATAAGGCAAAAAAGAGATACAGAAATAACAAAATAAACCAGTCATATGCAGCTATACATTAGACAATCGATCGTTGATTACCATACTCAAGCATAAAGCAACCTTTTCAGTTATTTCAGATGACAAACCATTCAGAAGATGGCATACCTTTGCAGCATCCGAGCACCTTGTCATATGGATCAGAATTGGGTCTAGAAACCTATGGCGTATAGTATCGTATTGGGAGCAGTAAAGAAGAATATGGGACAACGAATCAACTTGTTTTAAGTTGCATGTACAAAGTCTTAATGAGAGTGGGATTTTTTTATATCTACCATAGTAACTGCTGATGGGATAGCGTTGCATCTGGCAAGAGTAAATGCTCTGCGCAGTTGTGCTCTGACCCTTTGACTAGCAAAGGGCAGGGTATAAATCCAGTCTCTTCTTCTGCATCATCCTAACCACTAATATTACGCTGGCTTTCATAAAAGACATATCATAAGAACCACAGTTAAAACACCCACAATACAAATACATCCAGGATAGATTACAATTACAGCAGCAACAAGACAAAATTGCTAAGATAAGTGCAAGGCACATTAATAGCAGCATGAATAAAACCAATATAAGGATCTATTAAATCCCATCATAAAAAAGGCACCATTAGAGGCAGAATATTAAACAATTATATAGCCAGAAATGCCAACACTACTAAAAAGATTATCGTGGGGTAGGGGCTCAGTTTAGTGTGTCTGTGTGTGAGAGAGAAAGAAAGTGCGATAATGAAGGGAAAAGATCCATGCTAGATAAATTTTGATATGTTCACTGTTTATTAAACTGATGCCAAGTTGACTGGGAGCAAAACAACATGATCATTCACATTCCAGAAAATTGGGGGTGGGTGGGGAGGAATTCTCAAGAATGCTCTTTCGCATCCCTTTGGGGGTGGATCCAGGAGAAGGTAGGGTTTGGGGAGGAGAGGGGCCTCAGCAGCCATTTTCTCCAGGGGAGCTGACCTCTGCCAGCTGGAGATCAGTTATAAAAGCAGGAGATCTCCAGGCCCCACCTGGCAGCTGGCAACCCTACTCCTCCTATTACCTGTATAGGTGTCGGTCTACTTTTCTTATCTCCCTCAGCAGTTAACACACTCCTTTGGAAGGCCCACGTAAATCCATTTTCTCACTGGCCCTTCTCTCCATTTTCTCACTGGCCCTTCTCTCTGAATCAGAAGAAGAACAAGAATTGCAGATTTATACCCCGCCCTTCTCTCTGAATCAGAGACTCCGAGCCGCTTACAATCTCCTTCATCTTCTTCCCCCACAACAGACACCCTGTGAGGTGAGTGGGGCTGAGAGGGCTCTCACAGCTGCTGCCCTTTCAAGGACAACTCCTGCAAGAGCTATGGCTGACCCAAGGCCATTCCAGCAGGTGCACATGGAGGAGTAGGGAATCAAACCCGGTTCTCCCAGATGAGAGTCCGCACACCTAACCACTACACCAAGCTGGCTCTCCAGTAGAGTTGCCAAGTCCAATTTAAGAAATATCTGGGGACTTTGGTGGTGGAGCCAGGAGACTTTGGGGGTGGAGCCAGGAGACATTAGGGGTGGAGCCAAGATCAAGGCTGTGACAAGCATCATTGAACTCCAAAGAGAGTTCTGGCCATCGCATTTAAAGGGACGCAGACCTTTTCAATGCCTTCCTTCCACAGGAAATAATAAAGGATAGGGGCACCTTCTTTTGGGGCTCATAAAATTGGACCCCCTGGTCCAATCGTTTTGAAACTTGGGGGATATTTTGAGGAGAGGCACTAGATGCTATACTGAAAATTTGGTGCCTCTACCTCAAAAAGCAGCCCCCCCAGAGCCCCAGATACCCACAGATCCATTATTTTCTATGGGAATAAATCTCCATAGCGAAAGATAGAGTTCCCAGCAGACATTTCCCTCCCCCCTGAAGCAGGGGGAGGGCCTCTGATGACCCTGAAGCAGGGGGAGGGCCTCCAAACCGGGGATCCCCTGCCCCCACCTGGGGATTGGCAACCCTACTCTCCAGAGACTCAGAGCAGCTTACAATCTCCTATATCTTCTCCCCCCACAACAGACATCTGTGAGCAATGTTCCCTCTTAGCTGCAAAGTCTTGTGAGCAAAAATTCTACTTTGTAAGCTACTGGCATTAAAGTTGTGAGCTATTACATAACTTAGTGTGCTCTGGGGTTATTCTTCCTGAGCTAAGACAAAAATTGTGTGAGCTGGAGGCTAAGAATCTGTGAGCTAGCTCACACTAACTCAGCTTAGAGGAAATATTGCCACTTAGGTGGGTGGGACTGAGAAGGCTCTCACAGCAGCTGCCCTTTCAAGGACAACTCCTGCGATAGCTGTGGCTGACCCAAGGCCATTCCAGCAGGTGCAAGTGAAGGAGTGAGGAATCAAACCTGGTTCTCGCAGATAAGAATCCATGCACTGAACCACTACACCAAACTGGCTCTTACTGTCTGGGCTCTGGAGGGGAACAGAGGAGGAACTGCTACTGCAGACAGATTTTGTTTCTCTCCTCTCTCGAATGGGATTGACAAAGAGGAATACTCCGGCATAACAGATTACAGAAACACCATCTCTCCAGGTATCAACTCCTCATAAAGCACATTTACTGCTGAGGGCAAAGAAACTCAAAATGCATCTACAATTACAAAAAGATATTTTAATGAAGTTCATCGGGGAACATTGCTTATTAACAGGGGAAACTGTAATAACCATTTTTCAAAAACTAAATGACATATCTAATAAGCTTGATACATTTAACAACAAGGTCAAGGCCTGAAATGAAAAGACAAGCTATTGTCCTCACATAGGTGAAACTCCCCAAATTTCCAAGTCTCGCTCTCAGCCCATCAATTTAACCACCAATTTAAAGGACCATTCATTATTGCCAGCAATGAGTAGATAAAACACAAGAGAAACCAAATGTAGGCCTTTCTCTTCACCTCCAAACAAATTAGATGGTGTTGCACATCTCCTACAATCACATAAACCGTGGCCAATGGGAAAATAAACGTGGCGTTCTTCGCTCCCTGAGTCAGCTTTTGAGAACTGAGATACAGCACATCGATTTTACAAAAGTTGACAGCAGCTTTCATGGGCATAGTTTCCACCTAACATTTGCCTGCCCAAGAATGCCCATAACGCTGTTGAAAATGCAAACGTTCCTTGCCTCTTATGGATTCTGAGGTGAGACCCCAGAATCACTGCCACTCCCACATATTGTCACCCAGATCAGGGCCGAGGAAGGGGTCACCTTCACCCCATGTGAGGTGGTCATAGGGCTTCTAGTCCCCTGTGTTCTCTACCTTTTGTACCATAGAGGTTTCCCTCCCAAATGGCTAGAGCATCCGGGAAAACCATAGAGTTTTCTCAGAAATGCCTAGAGTGGCCACCACGCAACAATGTCACTTCTGGGTGACGTCATTGCCCCAGTGACATAGGGGGAGGTTACCCCTGCTGGTCCAATGTGGGCTGGCGGGTTGGGAACCGGGGGCTTGGCAGCCGTAGGTGGTCAGGAGCCCCCAGGACCCCCAGAAGACAGCCACCTGAGCCCCAGACAGATACAAGCAGTGCCAGGACCTTGCTCTTCTTTTTCTCTCCCCTCCTTCGGGGGCAGGGAAGTGGATGGCTGCCCCTTCCAAATACAGGGCCTAGGGCAGCAGCCCTTGTTGTCTATTAGCTAGGATCTTCCCTGTTAATTCAATAGCCAAATATGCTGCTAGACCTGTTGTGACTGTGTGGAACTGTTCCTTCACAAATCATGTGCTTCCTCTCCTTTTTGCTTATATACACGTTTCCCTACAATTTCTGTGTTTTTCAGACCATGTTTTTCTCTGTGTCTTTCAAATTTCTGGTAGTTTTACATCTACAGGATAATTGATCACCTGGAATAATCCCGTAATGATCTAGTCAGTGAACTACCCCGCAACCCTGCATTGTGATCACTTTCTGAGTTTGATATTCACAGGATGAAAGTTCATAGTTGCTTTCAACTAGTCACATAAAGCAATTTAATAAGAGTTCCTTTAATTGGCTTGTTTTTTTACTCATTGAAGCTGACCTTTCCAGCATCTTTGGGGAAAGTTGACTTGTTCTTTGCTTTTATCCTGTAAGGGTTCTGAGCACCCGCAATGAAGATGATTATACTGCTGCGAAAGGACTCCAGCACCTCCGTTGAATGGACGTGCACAATACATTTGGAGTTGTACTCCCCCCCCCCCTTTTCCATCCAAATTGTAGGGAATCATTAATGCACTTTATAATAGGAAAGAAGATGCTGTGAAAGATCACCTCACTGTAGGATGCCTATAAAATGATATTAAAAAAAACCTTTTTCTCATAGGTAATTATTCAAGATGTCTTTTAGAGCTGTCACCGCTAAAAGGTCAAAACCAGAAACCACAGAGGGATATCTGACTTGCTGCAGTTATAAATAAAGGGAGACAGTGACATAGCTCATGTATGGGAAATGCTGGTTATAGTATGTATTATTTACGTGGACATAATACAGCAGCACAGTGAAATTCCCCTTCAGGCTCAACAACCCCACTTTGATATGAAAGCTACAAGTATGTAAGGGATTAGGTGAGCAAGACAAAATTCAGCTCACAGAAACAAAGCAGTTCTCTTTTGAATAAAACGGGGATTCAACAGGAGTTCTTGTAGCCCAAAAATTAAACAGGTAACATGCACAAGCAGTGAACCTTGCTTTAGCTCCCACACAAAATTTTGTTCCCTGCTTTATTTGAGCTGTTCAAGACCCACACGTACGGGTTGACACTAGAATGAGTCAATGGATACCAAACCACACTGATCATCCCAGAGATTGTATAGCCATTGGGAATTTTCTTCACCTTTCCAGTTTTTCCCATATGACAAAGTAAAAGGCAAGCCTATTGGTTACGTATTGCATCTCACTGGATTCTTGTTGCCTGAGCTTTGAGACAGGCACTCCTTGTAAACCAGGATCCTGCAGTCTGGAAGAACTGGTCAATCAGGATGCTAGGCATGTAACAACTTGTAACAAAGAGATGCAAATCAAGGATTCCGGAGTGAGCCAATAGGAGTAACTGTTGCCTGCTAGGGGGGCGCGGTTAGCCATGGCCAGATTGTATATAGTTGCAGTTTTGTCTGTGTTCCTCTGTGACTGTTTCTTCTTACAATAAAGCATTCTTGGTTGATTGAGAGCTGGCTGAACTCACTTTATTTCTCTATCCTCACCAGCTGGTATGTTGATACTTCTCTCCTTCCCTCTCCTGTACTAATATACTGCAGTTCTTGAATTTATCATGCTTAGATACTGATGCCATTATGGCAATGAAGGTGTGATATTGATATTGATACTGATACCACAGCTGAAGCTGAGCAAAGGCAAAATGTATGGAATGAGAAAGCTGAATTTCCATCTCCAGATATGGGCTTAATGGCTCTCTGAAATGGCAAACCCACTCTACCAGTGGGAAGGCAGCCGTATGTAGACCAGGCCAGGCAATTCTAGTTAGTACAGTAACTTACCTGGTTAATTCTTGTATAATGAATGTGACTCTGCCGTGCTCAGGGATGGAAATCTAGCAGGAGCTCCTTTGCATATTAGGTCGCACACCCCTGATGTAGCAAATCCTCCAAGAGCTTACAAAAAAGAGCCTTGTAAGCTCTGGGAGGATTGGCTACACCAGGGTGTGTGTGGCCTAATATGCAAATGAGCTGCTAGAATTCCACCCCTGGCCATGCTAACTTGCTACGCGACCCCCTAAGTTGGTGCCTAGTTGCTTAATCTTCTATCAAGAGTATGATAGACCAACAGTGCCTCATCTTTCCTGGATTGAGCTTCAGCTTCAGAATATTGACTTTTATCAGGTCATGATAAGTGCAGAGAGAGAGAGACAGAGAACATTAAGAAAATGCCATTGATATCAACTCTCAAGTATCGCTAACTTCTGCAAAAATTGGGAGAAACGACACCTTCCCAAGATTCTGAAAAGTTCACTGAGATATATATATATATTAATATTTATGCTCTTAAAAATGTTAATATGCATTGCAGGGCAAGTATTTACTTTGAACGCGGTAATTTGTATTTGCTTTAAAAAGTAAAGCATCCAGTTCTGAGGCTACCAACTGCCTTGTCTAAGTATTTATAGAAAGCAAGCTGAGCAGTTCAGTGATTTCATAGGAAGATGTTCTACTTGAGAAAGTAAACAAAATTACCATGTTAACGTTTTTGCTGACTGCCTCCATTCGGCAACCTGTTTATTTTTAAAACTGCTGGAGCGACTGGCTCTTATGAAAGTTGAGGGTGGTCTGCATTAAAAAAAAAAATTAAAAATACCAGCTCCCATTCCTCATAAAAAGAACTGTCACTGGCTTCTGATCAGACAGCTACATGCAATCGTGTGTCCCGGGTCCAGCTTTGTCAATATGCACTAAAAATGGATGCAGATACTTTTCCTAGAAATGCGTTGCCTTATGCATGAAGTGCCAAAAATGAAGCGCTTTTAAGTCCTATTGATTTTCGTAGAAGTATGTCCTTTGCTTGCTCCAGCTGAAATCAATCAGACTTAAAAGCAGTGATGATGGCAAAATCCTGTTAAGGCAGATTTCACCATCAGGCCTTGAACCCCCTACCCCAATGAACTGTTGGTCCCCATAGGGTATAATGGAGAATCGATTTGTGGGTATATGGGACTTGTGGGGGAACTGTTTTTTGAGGTTGAGGCATCAGATTTTCAGCATAGCATCTGGTGCCTCTCCTAACCCCCCCCCCTCCAAGTTTTAAAAAGATTGGGCCATGGGTCCAATTCTATGGATCTGAGAAGGAGATGCCCCCATCCGCCATTATTTTCAGTGAAGAGAAGGCATTTAAAAGGAGTGTGATCCCTTTAAATGTGATGGCCAGAACACCCTTTGGAGTTCAATTGTGCCTGTCACAACCTGGCTTCTGGTCCCACCCCCAAAGTCCCCAGATATTTCCTGAGTCTGATCTGGCAACCCTAAGCTACAGATGTGCCTTTGAAGATATTGAATTTATATCCCGCCCTATACTCTGAATCTTTGATCATTTAGGAAAGTGTTGAATCCCCATTTGTTAAAAATTTCAGATTTTTCTATAAATGTGGGCATTTTTCAGGTTTGTTGGACAAATCTGTCTTGTCTGTTCACAGCTCCAGTCTCCAGATTTAAGTATCCTCAGATTCCCTCCCTCTGAAGTCAGTCGTGGATTCCTGGTGGTAACTAGGTGTGTATATTGTAGTGTATCAAGAAATGTCATGCGACCCGACGGGGGGGGCAACTGGGCAGTCCCAGGAGCCCCGGCGCCGGGAGCCTGTCCCCGCCTATCTCCAGCTGTGGCGGGAAGTTCAACGGGGCTGGATTGGCCCGACCAACCCAGTAGGCTGTACCCGGGATCGTACATAAGCGGGACCCGGCCCGCGTGTTCCCTCTCTTGCAACGTGCTCCTAATAAACCATGTTGCTCTACTCTCGTCTCCGCTTCGAGTACGTTACACTGGCGACGAGGATGGGATTCTAGCCTCAGCGGCTACGACGGAGATCTGGGCAACAAGCGACTGCCGCCGCCATCATGGCCAACCAAGGCGGAATCACCGGCTACCTCGAGCCCTTCGACCCAACCAATCCAGAGGGATGGGAGTCCTACGCGGAGCGGGTCGAGTTCTACCTCCGGGCCAACAAGATCACTGACGCCGGAGCAAAGAGGGACGTTCTCATGAGCGTCTGCGGGCCTGCCACGTTCGAGATCGCCAAGGGTCTCTCGGCACCCGCCCGTCTGACAGAGAAATCCTACGACGAGATCATCCGACTCCTCACGGGACACTTCTCACCACAGCCTTCGCGGGTGGCTCGCAGGTTCCTGTTCCACAAACGGGACCAGATCGCGGGCGAGTCCGCCGCGGACTACCTGGCAGCCCTCCGCAAACTCGCCGGGAACTGCAACCTCCCCCAACTGGAGGAAGCCCTGGCGGACAGATTCACGTGGGGCCTCCGCGACGAGAGGCTCCAGCAGAAGCTCTTCGCCAAAGAAGAGCTTACTCTCCAGGCCGCCTTCAGCGAAGCGGTGGCATGGGAACGAACCGCACGAACGTTTCCCCGGGCCAAGATGGAAGCTGCCCACCACGGAGAGCTGGACCACGACGGCCCCGAGGAGGAGGAAGCCCATCAGCTACGCCGCCCAGCCGGGCCACCCAACAGAGCGACCCAACGCCCCCGAGCGACCGACCGACCACCAGCGTCGGAGAGAGCCCCGGCCACCAAGTGCGCCAGCTGCGGCGGCCCCCACGAGCGGAGAGACTGCCAATACCGGACCTGGGACTGCAGGAGCTGCGGAAAGACCGGCCACATTGCCAGGGCTTGCCGAGCCAAGCCCAACCGCAGGAAGCCGACCACGTACCACGAGTCCGCGGAGTCCCACGCGGTAGACTCTACGTCCCTACAGGTACTGAACTTGCCCCACGATTCCCCCGATAAAATCAAAGTGGCGGTCCTTATAGAGGGGAACCCCTGCCAAATGGAGGTGGACTCAGGGTCCTCCATTTCCCTTATTGCGGAAGAAACCCTAAGAGAACTGTGTCCCCGCCAGCGGCTGCAACTTCGGCCGGCAGACTTCATACTCCGGGACTTCCAGAAGAACCCGGTGCAAATTGCGGGGTGGGCGCGGGTACAAGTCGAGCGGGGGTCCTTCCACGGCCCGCTGGACATCCTGGTGGTTAAGCGCCAGCTGGCCACCCTGCTAGGTCTGGCCTGGTTCAAACCCTTGGGAATCCGCGTGGAGGGGGTGGGCCAGACCATAACGCCCCGGGGGTTCGGGGAGATTTGCAAGGAATTCCCCGAGGTATTCGATGGGTCCCTAGGGAGCTACCGGGGGCCGCCCATTTCCCTGCCCCTAGACCCCACGGTCAGACCGATTCGGCTCAAGGCCAGGAGGGTTCCGTTCGCCTTGAAACCTAAGATTGAGGCAGAATTAGACCGCCTCACGGAACAAGGCGTCCTCGAGCCGGTGGACTACGCCACCTGGGAAACCCCCATCGTTACCCCCATCAAGCCAAACGGGGAGGTGCGGATCTGTGCCGATTATAAATGCACCATAAACAAGGCACTACAGGACAACCCCTATCCAGTGCCGGTGGTGAGCCATGTCCTGGCCGCCCTAGCGGGGGCTAGGATATTTGGGAAGCTAGACCTGGCCCAGGCCTACCAGCAGCTCCCAGTAGACAATAAGACGGCGGAGGCCCAAACGATCGTGACCCACAGGGGGGCTTTCCGGGTAAAGAGGCTTCAGTTTGGGGTTAGCGTCGCTCCGGGGATTTTCCAGAGCCTAATGGACGCTCTCCTTAAAGGGATCCCAGGAGTCCAGCCGTTTTTCGACGACGTTTTAGTCGCCGCCCCGGACCCTGATGAATTCGGCAACCGCCTTCGAGAGGTGCTCCGCCGGTTCCAGGCAGCGGGGCTCAAGGTCAAGAGAGAGAAATGCTTGCTGGGGGTTCCACGGGTGGAGTTTCTGGGGTTCGCCGTTGACGCAGCAGGCATCCACCCCACGGAAGAAAAGACCCGAGCCATCGTGCAAGCCCCGGCTCCCACTTGTAAAGCGGAGCTCCAAAGCTTCTTGGGGGTGCTCAACTTTTACCACTCCTTCCTCCCCCACAAGGCAGCCCTGGCGGAGCCCCTTCACCGGCTGCTGGACAAAAAAGCCCCTTGGGTTTGGGGCAAACGACAGGCCGCGGCGTTTCAGGCGGTCAAGGACGTCCTGGTGTCCAATGCGGTGCTCCACCATTTTGATGAGGCCCTCCCCGTCATCCTGGCCTGCGATGCGTCGCCGTATGGGGTGGGAGCAGTCCTGGGGCACCAGCTTCCGGACGGGAGGGAGGTACCGGTCGCATATTACTCCCGCACGCTCACTTCAGCCGAGCGCAACTACGCGCAGATAGATAAAGAGGCCCTGGCAATCGTGGCAGGGGTCCGAAAGTTCCATGAGTATCTATATGGGAGAAGGTTCACCATTGCCACGGACCACAAGCCCCTCTTAGGTCTACTGGCCCCAGACCGACAAACCCCCCAAATACTCTCACAGCGCGTGTTGAGGTGGAACCAATTCCTCAACTCATACACGTACACACTGGTTCATAGGGCCGGCAAGGCTATGGGACACGCGGATGCGCTTAGCCGTTTGCCGCTGCCGGAGACGGGTCCGGACCCCGCACCCGCACACCAGGTCATGATGATAGAGAGCCTCCCAGAGCCGCCCCTCCACGCAACGGAGGTGGCCAAGGCCACCCAGAAACACAGGACATTGGCACGGGTGCTCGACTGGGTGGTGAGGGGGTGGCCAGAGGGAAACATGGGGGAAGAATTCAAGCCTTACAAGGCGAGGAGGGAGGAATTAGCCGCACACAAGGGCTGCATACTTTGGGGCAGTAGGGTAGTGATTCCACCCCCGCTCCAAAAGCGTGTTCTAGAATCCCTACACGAGACTCATCCCGGCATAGTGCGGATGAAGGCTCTGGCCAGGAGCTACGTCTGGTGACCGGGAATGGACGGGGAGATCGAGGGCTGGGTCCGCGGGTGCCAGACCTGCCAGGAATCACGGCCCGAGCCGCCCAGCGCCCCCGTCACTAGGTGGGAGTCCACCCGGAAACCATGGTCGAGACTCCATATCGACTTTGCGGGCCCATTCCAGGGGCAGACCTTCATCATAATGGTGGACTCCTACACCAAATGGCTGGAGGTCATCCCCGTAGGGTCCACCTCGTCCACAGCCGCGATCAGAGCTCTGCGCAGGGTCCTATGCACACATGGCATCCCGGACACCATAGTCTCTGATAACGGGGCCGCCTTCACCTCAGCCGACTTCCAGGCGTTCCTGCAAAGATATCTGATCAGGCACATAAGGTCGGCTCCCTTCCATCCGGCCACCAACGGCCAGGCGGAGCGGATGGTCCGCACAACAAAGGAGGCCCTCGGCCGAATTGTACAGGGGGACTGGGACCACAGGCTGGCCGCGTTCCTCTTCGATAATCGGATCACCCCTAACCTGGTCACAGGAGTCAGCCCGGCTGAGCTCCTCATGGGACGCAAACTCATAACCCGGCTGGACCGGCTGCATCCCGACCGAGCTTCAGACACCCGCGGGAGCCCCGAAGTCCGAGACGCTGCTCGGGGCTTCTTCGCGGGCGACCCAGTTTTCGCCAGAAACTATGCTAGGGGCCCCGATTGGGTGGCGGGGCGGGTACTGAGGGTAACCGGGTCCCGCCACTACGACATATCAACGGAGGGGGGCCAGGTACTACGGCGGCACATTGACCAGTTGAGGCGCCGCACCCTTCCGGAGGCCCCCACAGACACGGACGAGGCTATATCCAGCGAGGAGCCTAACGGAGACCGCCTAGAGGACGCGATCCCAACATCCGTGATGCGGGCGCCGGAGGTACCGGAACCGACCGAGCCCGAGGGATCCGCTGAACCGGACGGGCCGCCCCCGTCCACTCCAGGACCTACCGAGGCACCATCCTCGGCGGCCGCGCCGCCGACACCGGGACCCCCCAGACGGTCCACTCGGGAGCGCCGGCCCCCCGCATACTTACAGGACTTTGTACATTAACCAGGGGGGGAGGGGTGTAGTGTATCAAGAAATGTCATGCGACCCGACGGGGGGGGCAACTGGGCAGTCCCAGGAGCCCCAGCGCCGGGAGCCTGTCCCCGCCTATCTCCAGCTGTGGCGGGAAGTTCAACGGGGCTGGATTGGCCCGACCAACCCAGTAGGCTGTACCCGGGATCGTACATAAGCGGGACCCGGCCCGCGTGTTCCCTCTCTTGCAACGTGCTCCTAATAAACCATGTTGCTCTACTCTCGTCTCCGCTTCGAGTACGTTACATATATGGTAGTGAGAGCCAGTTTGGTGTAGTGGTGAAGTGCTTGGACTCTTATCTGGGAGAACCAGGTTTGGTTCCCCAGTCCTCCACTGGCAGCTGCTGGAATGGCCTTGGGTCAGCCATAGCTTTCAAAGGAATTGTCCTTGAAAGGGCAGCTGCTGTAAGAGCTCTCTCACCCTACCTACTTCACAGGGTGTCTGTTGTGGGGGGAGAAGGTAGAGGAGATTGTGACCACTCTGAGACTCTGAGATTCAGAGTATAGGGTGGGTTATAAATCCAATGTCATCTTCTTCTGAATCTAAATAAAATGTGTGCCGTTCTCTGCCTGCAGGCCAGGAAACTTTAAACGAGTTCCTCTTGAATAGTGGTTCTCAGTCCCATCCCACCCTGCTATGCTACGTTTCAAGCTGCTTTTGAAAGGGAATTCCAGAGACATTTTGTGAGATGTTATGGAGGTCCTATGTGTCTTGAAGGAGGAGGGTAGCATTCCACTGGCTGCCCACAAGCTCTTGGGTAAACTTGTGGGATCCCATTCTTTACCTTTTGCCTCAATACAGGCCCTGTTGATTTCAGGACAGTAGGAAATGCCTGTAAATAAGGTAGTTTTGGACTTGAGAATTATCCGTCATGTAAACAGCAGTTCAGCTGCTGGAAAACAGCTCTGCCTTCTGTCATGTTTGTAAAACCAAAATCGATCAAGCAGCAGGATGCTCAGTGATCATAATTTGGATTGATTTTTTTAAAAAATGTATTTGTGGTTCAAGTCAAAGTTGTTTCACAAAATGGAATGTATCTTTCTAGTTCTGTCGTCACTTTTTCTTTGTTGTGAATGGATGTTAGGGGAGGGCGGGATATAAATTTGATAAAATAAAATAAATGTCCCGTCCAGCTAGGCTTCCCAATCCCCAGGTCCCAGAGGGGGATCCCCCGGTTTTACAGGCTTCCCCCCTCCCCCAGCCAGCTGGCCAGAGGGGGAAGCCCCGCCCCCACAACCATCATGCACCTCCATGAACAATTCCCATAGGGAATGATGGGGAATTGATCCGCAGTTATCGGGGGCTCTGGGGGGGCTGTTTTTTGAGATAGAGGCACCAAATTTTCAGTATAGCATCTAGTGCCTTTCCCCAAAATACCTCCCAAGTTTCAAAAAGATTGGACCAGGGGGTCCAATTCTAGGAACCCCAAAAGAAGGTGCCCCTATCCTTCATTATTTCCTAAGGAAGGAAGGCATTTAAAAAGATGTGTAGTCCCTTTAAATGTGATGGCCAGAACTCCCTTGGAGTTCAATTATGCTTGTCACACCCTTGCTTTTAGCTCCGCCCCCAATGTCTCCTGACTCCACCCCCAAAGTCTCCTGGCTCCACCCCCAAAGTCCCCAGATATTTCTTGAATTGGACTTGGCAACCCTACGTCCAGCTTTCAAAACTTGCTCTTTCCTAATTTTTAAAAATAAAAATCAACTTTATTAAAACTGAGATTAGAATTACACAGACAACAGACAATACACATTAAATTAGCTTATGTGGCATTACAGAGGTATAAAGTGTCACACCAACAAAATGTATTGGTAACAAAGAGTGATAACATTTCATGTCCTAGAAAAGTAATTTTCATAGCTGTCTCTGTAGTTATGCCGAACCAACTGGCATAAAGTTGTTGTTTACCCAGTAGTCAAGTAAGGGACGCCATTTTTCAGTAAAGTTACCGTATTTAGGAAATTGCATTGCCCTGTGGATTTAAATATTCTCCATTATATATTGATCACACAGTTTGCAATATCATAGTGATAGGGCCCCACATGATGCAGAGTGGTTAGCTGCAGTACTGCAGTCCAAATTCTGCTCACAACCTGAGTTCAATCCTGATGGAAGCTGGGTTCAGGTAGCTGATTCAAGGTTGACTCAGGCTTCCATCCTTCTGAGGTGGGTCAAATGAGTACCCAGCTTGCTGGGGGAAAGTGTAGATGACTGAGGAAGGCAATGGCAAACCACCCCATAAAAAGTCTGCCATGAAAATGTTGTGATTTGACGTCACCCCAGAGTCAGAAACAGCTGGTGCTTGCATCTCTACCTTTTTAGAGATAGGCTAGGTGCTGCTTGGTTTTTCCATTTGGTGGCAATTGATGTTCTGGCAGCTACAATCATTGTATCTATTTTTATATTTTAATTACTTTTCTAAATTTGTTCATCTTTCATCATGGGCTGATAAATTATTTGAACACATCATTTATTTATTTAGTACATTTTTATCGTGCACTCCCTCCTAGGAGGGAAGGATGAGAGAGCCAGTTTGGTGTTGTGGTTAAGTGCGTGGACTCCTTACCTGGGAGAACCAGGTGTGATCCCCCCCCGCCCCACTCTTCCACTTACAACTGCTGGAATGGCCCTGGGTTAGTCATAGCTCTTCGCAGAGCTGTCCTTGAAAGGGCCAGCTTCTGAGAGAGCTCTCTCAGCCTCTCCTACCTCACAGGATGTCTGTTGTGGGGGAGGAAGATAATGGAGATTGTAAGCCGCTCTGAGACTGATTCAGAGAGAAGGGAAGGGTATAAATCCAATATCATCATCATCAATTTTATCCTCACCATGACCCTGTGAGGTGGGTTAGGCCAAGAGAGAATGATGAGCCCAAAGTCACTCAGCAAGCTTCCATGAGAGGAGATTTGAACTTGCATCTCCCAGATCCTAGTCCAACATTCTGATCACTCCATGGCCGGCTAATGCTTTGTGTTTCTCTAGGGACAGTTTGAACTAAAAGTATAGTTTTATTTCAGTGATTAGCTAGTTTGTAGGCTGCTTCAGAAACAGATTTCTTTTTTTCTGTGAGATTCGCAAGTCACGACAGGTTTTTCAAGGTCATTTTGTCGAAGTGGTGACAAACTTGAGATGTGATCACACGCTTCCTGTACTTTGTATGCCTATGTGTGAGAGAGACCTTTCCCAAGGGTACCCTTTTTCTTTCTCTTCTTGATGAAATCCAACTGTGTATGGCTGGAGAAAAGAAAAACAACTATGTACTAAAGTGTTCTTTGTCTGACTAACAGGACTGGGTGCTTTTTGTGAACAACCGTCCTTTAAACCAAGGGTGACCAAACTGTGGGTTGGGGGCCACATATGGCTCTTTCACACATATTAAGTGTGGCTCTTGAAGCCCCCACCGCCCCATCAGCCAGTTTTTCAATAAATATTCTGTATATTTGTTTTATAGGCTGATTGATTGAAAAACAAATATACAGAATATTTATTGAAACATATAGGATAGTTATTGAATTAAGATAAACAAGATACAGAAGGAATAAAAATTAGAATGCATTTGCAATATGGGGACATAGCAAGTGTGGTGCAGTAATGTCACTGATGTCATAGCGCCAGTGATGTCACGCACCGACTGCTCTAGGAGCTTCTGGGAAAACTCTATGGTATTCCCAGATACTCTAGCAATTTGGGAGAAAAACTATGTGGTACCATAGAGTTTTCCTCCGAAATTGCTAGAGCGCCTGAGAAAACTATAGAGTTTCCACACAAGCTCCTTATGAGTGACATCATTGAGCCAGTGACATTGGGAGGGGATCCCCCCACTGGCCCACTGTGGGCCAGCGGGTTGGGGACCTCCGAAGTAGGAGAAGCCCCACCCAGGAACTTGGCAGCCATGATTTGCAACCAGTCAAGGGGCTCAAAGGGAAAGGCCACCTGAGTTTATATATAGATCATAAAGAGCCCCTATGGGCTGCTTCTTGGGTGTCCTGTTGAGTACAAAATTCCAGCAAATGCCAAAAATGCTATGTTATGCATTCCCTACAAAATGCACTGCGAATAACGTACTGCCTCAATTATTTCTTTATAGATAATATCCTTGATTATTTCTTAAGTATGTTTGCCTTTGCACTTTGTAATCAACATTCATGTACAAAATTGCTGACAAATACACACAGCATAGGCTTTCCAAGTGTCCACCCATGACGGCTGAACTTCTGCCTGTGCTTGATCAGCTGAACAGGGGAAGAAAAATGGAGGGGGAAGGCAATACTATAGAATTTCCCCCTGATCTTTGGTCTTTACCATAGAGGTTGAGGGAATTCCAAGAATGTTATAGGGCTGTGATGTCAATTCCAGATTATAACCCAGAAATGACATCCTGATGTCTGTGAATCAGGTTATTATTGGGATATTTATATACCAGGTCCAGTACAAAGTGTTGGTCATTACCTTTAAAGCCTTATATGGCCGAGGACCTGCCTACCTGAGGGACCGTCTTTCCCCATATGAACCCCAGAGAGCACTGAGGTCAGCCGGGAAAAACCTAATGACCATCCCTGGGCCGAAGGAGATTAAATACCAGAATACTAGGGCACGGGCATTTTCAATCGCGGCCCCTACCCTATGGAACCGACTCCCCGAGGAGGTGCGGGCCCTGCGGAACCTTGATCAGTTCCGCAGGGCCTGCAAGACCGCCCTTTTTAAACTTGCACACCTGGACTGCTAAGAAGATCGGTAATTAAAGATCCGCCAATGCGGTTTGAAGACCTATACCGCTGAATAACTGTACTTATTGGATTGGTTTTAATGTTATTAAGTTTAATGTTTTATACTGTTAAATCTAAAGGTTTTTATCTACTATTGTATGTTTTTATAAAATGTTGTTAGCCGCCCTGAGCCTGCCGAGGTGGGGAGGGCGGGATATAAATAAAATTTATTATTATTATTATTATTATTATTATTATTATTATTATTATTATTATTATTATTATTATAATATTTGGTTAATATAGTAAAGTTCGCCCAGTCATAGAAGCAAGATACTGTGGACAGTAAATAAATCTCCCAAGAATCATATTGCAGAAGTAGATTCGGTTCACACTCAAGCTGCAGTCAAAAGGAGAGAGAGAGAGAGAGTGACCTAATCTAAAGAGTACTTTCCCTATCACAAGGAGCCCGCTAATCTGCCATCATAGGCATGAAGGTACGAGGGCATTGTTTCTACAGGAGAGGACTGTAGATGTGTGACTCCATGTAGAGTCACACAGATAGTGGGAGAGAACAAAGTGCGCAGAGTGAAAGGGGGGGGGCAGAGGGCAGTTCCCAGGTTGAGAGAGAGAGAGAGAGATCCCGTTCAAAGAGATAATGCCTGTACAGGCTGAGAGCAATGTAGTGCCCTCCGATATCCAGCCATGCTGAGTCACTCCAACAGTTACACACTCCCTGCCCCCCCCCCCCAAAAAAAGGTCCTTGGATTTGAGGGCAAAGAGCTGCCAACTCTAACACAGCATCAAATAAGCATGGCACCCATATTTATAACCTGGCTTTTCCCATTTTAAAACACATGCATAATATGTATTCCTGGTAGGTGACACCTAGTGGCCAGTGACAGATTCTTTTAGGGTTTGTAGAGTCTTTCGGGATCAAGTGCCGTGTTCTACTGGAGAAAGTTTTCCTTCCAGACGTTTCGTTCTCAGCTGCGGAGAACATCCTCAGTGGCGTTGCAGCCGGAGCAGGCGCTCAGACCTTCTTGGCTGCTGTGCATTGAGTGGGAAGAGCAGCAGCCAAGAAGGTCAGAGCGCCTGCTCCGGCTGCAACGCCACTGAGGATGTTCTCCGCAGCTGAGAACGAAACGTCTGGAAGGAAAACTTTCTCCAGTAGAACACGGCACTTGATCCCGAAAGATTCTACAAACCCTAATGATGTTACCAGCCATGAAAACCTGAAATCTTTGATAACAGATTCTTTTGTTCAGCAGTCCAGCTAGATATGCTCCTAGGGAAGATCCCCCTCCCCCCAAAGTATTAACTGGAACCAGGGGTGGAATTCTAGCAGGAGCTCCTTTGCATATTAGGCCACACACCCCTGATGTAGCCAGTCCTTCAAGAGCTTACAAAAAAGAGCCTTGTAAGCTCCAGGAGGATTGGCTACATCAGGGGTGTGTGGCCTAATATGCAAAGGAGCTCCTGCTAGAATTCCACCCTGACTGGAACCATTCTTGTTTGAGCTCCAGGCTGTACACTATTGACAGGGCATTTTGTAAAGAAATAATAACATACCATTTTTGACACTTGCTGGAATTTTGGACTCAGTATCAGTAACCGAATAGGACACCCAAGAAGCAAGACTTAGGTGCTCTTTATGATCTATGTAAACTCACCTGGATAGGTTCAAATGGCCTTTCCCTTTGAGCCCCTTGATTGGTTATATTTTCTGAGGTCCAGATCTGTACTGTGCGTGTACTGCTTCAGATGTGCGGATTCATGCACCTGCTGGTGTGACCTTGAGTCAATCACAAGTTCTCAGAGTTGTTCCTCTGAAAGGCAGTTCTGGGAGAGCTCTCTCAGCCCCACCTTTCCATTGTGGGGAGGGGAAGGGAAAGGAGATTGTAAGCCGCTCTGAGACTCGGGTATTGAAGGTCGGGGTTAAAATCCAATCTCCTCCTCCTCTTCCTCTTCTTCTTCAGGGCGGCTTACAACAGTAAAAACAATAATCAAAATTAAAAACATCATAAAACAGTTTCAATAAATCAGAACAGCATATTCAGAAGAGAGAGACACTATTTCAGGCATAAGCAGCAAACACAGAACAGCACGTATGGCCAATGACTGTCAACTCTATACAAACACCGTTACCGTTTTCGCACACAGCTCACCTCGGAGTCGCGTCCCTTTTCACTGCGCAGCATCTGGTCGGATTTCCCACCATCTGCGCCGGGGCAGCAGGAAGAGCCACGGTTTCTCCGTCGCAAACAGAAACTGGGTTTTAGCGATTTCCGTTTGCAAGGCAAAAGCCGCGACTCCTCCTGCTCCTTCGGCGCAGATGGTGGGAAATCCAACGAGACGCTGCGCGGTGAAGAGGGACGTGACTCCGAGGTGAGCTGTGTGCGAAAACGGTCCATGAGTGTAAAATGGTGGGGGGGCGGGATGACGTTCAAAGGGACACCCACCGGAACAGTTGAAAGCCTGACGGAAGAGCTCCATCTTGCAAGCCCTGCAGAACTTTGACAAGTCCTTCTTCTCCTCCTCCTCCTCCTTCTCTTTCTAGGAATTTATCAAAAGCCTTCTCTCTACCAAGCTAGAAGATTTTTAAATATGTAGGAATGTTTCTTCCATGATCATGAGCAATTTTGTGACGTGAGCCACTGTGTAGTTCCCAGGTATCATTTACGCTCACAAGTGCTGTTTGTAGGGTTGTTGTCAGCTCTGGGTTGGGAAATACCTGGAGTTTGGAGGGAGTGGGACCTAGGGAAGGGAGGAGCCTCCACAGTATATAATGTTGCAGAGTCCACCCTCCAAAGAAGCCATTGCATACCTGATGCTGGAGGTGGCCTCCAAGAACCAGGATATAGTTTAGCATAAGCAATAACTGAAACATAATTTATGAATCTGGGAACTCCTACTCACGCCCACAATTAAATTAAAAAATAATAATGCTAATTATATTTGTCGGAGTGTAGTCCATAGTTTCATTGCTTGAGCAATGCTCAGCTAAACGAACAAACCACCCAGTTAGACGTCAGTTCTTAGGTACCAAACCAACAGTGCACAGGTTTAGCTGAGGCTCTCTTTATTTTGTTTGAAATGCATATTACTCCGAGACTGTTGCTAATTTAAAAATAAGATTTGATTATTTGCATCCATGATACTGTTGACTCAACTCCAGATTTTCCTGGGTGGAATTAATTATCAGAATTCATTTCAATATTATTTTACTTTGGGGGCAGAAACTACCTGGAGAGACCTGTGCAGGGAATTTGATGGGAGGCAGGAGTGCAGTCCTGTTGATTCTTCTGGACCTCTTTCTAGTTTTCAGTACCAGCTATCCAGGGGTGGAATTCTAGCAGGAGCTCCTTTGCATATTAGGCCACACCCCTGATGTAGCCAATCCTCCAAGAGCTTACAACCCCTGTATCTATCATTAGGGTTGCCAAGTCCTCTTTATCCCCCAGTGGGGGACATTCGTGCGCGCACTACGTGACAAAATGACGTCACCGGGAAGTGATATCAAAATGGCGGCACCCGTGCGGGGCCGCTCTAGGTGTTTCCAGGAAAACTCTATGGTTTTCCCAGACCTTCTAGCCATTTGGGACTAGCCTATTGTATCATAGAGCTTTACCTCCCAAATGGCTAGAGCGTCTGGGGAAAGCCATTGAGTTTTCCCAGAAATGCCTAGAGCGGCCCTGCACAGGTGCTGCCGTTTTGATGACATCACTTCCGGGTGACGTCATCATGCCAGCAACGCAGGGGTAGGTTCCCCCCGCCTGCCCAATGTGGGCCGGCGAGTTGAGAACCTCCCAGGCGGGAGATTCCCCGCCCGGACTGGGGGGGTGGCAGCCCTATCTATCATAGATTTATCTGATGGCTTGGCTCACTCCTTAACCGTTGACTACAGATGACAGTGCTGATAATTAATCCCAGTTAGATGAAGGTGTGGTTAGCTGGTGCTTTGACTGAATTGGCGGTAGTGCTACAACACGACTCTTATGACAGTTCTCTTCCCCCACCAGAACTCAGTGGGCCAGCAGGGGACAAATGGAGGGAGGAAAATCACTAGGGATGGCAATATTGATGATGTGGTGATCAGGGCTTTTTTTGTAGGCTGAACTCCTTTGCATATTAGGCCACACACCCCTGATTTAGCCAATCCTCCAACAGCTTACAATAGGCCCTGTAATAAGGCACAGAGCAGTACTGCAGTCCAAGCTCTGATCACGACCTGAGTTCGATCCTGGCGGAAGCTGGGTTCAGGTAGCTGGCTCAAGGTTAACTCAGCCATCCATCCTTCTGAGGTTGGTATAATGAATACCCAGCTTGCTGGGGGGAAAGCGTCGATGACTGGGAAAGGCAATGGCAAACCACCCCGTAAAAAATCTGCCAAGAAAACGTTCTGATGTGACGTCACCCCATGGGTCGGTAACTACTTGGTGCTTGCACAGAGGACTACCTTTATCTTTACCTTTAAGCTCTCGGAGGATTGGCTACATCAGGGGTGTGTGGCCTAATATGCAAAGAAGTTCCTGCTACAAAAAAAAGCCCTGGCAATGATGTAATGTCTGACATGACCTGGAAATAACATTGTCATAGAGGGCAAAGCTCTAATAATCACCCCAAAATCTGTGGTTAAACCATAGGCTGGCACCCTTGGTTACAACCTACTCTGGAAAGAGTCGCACTCTCTCTTAATTGAGAAGAACCTTGCATCCTTCACTGCTTCAGAGAGCCAGTTTGGTGTAATGGTTAAGTGCGCAGACTCTTATCTGGGAGAACCGGATTTGATTCCCCACTCGCAGCTGCTGGAATGGCCTTGGGTCAGCCATAGCTTTCGCAGGAGTTGTCCTTGAAAGGAAAGCTGCTGTAAAAAGCTCTCTCAGCTGCGCCCACCTCACAGGGTATCTGTTGTGGGAGGGGGAAAAGGTAAAGAAGATTGGGACCACTCTGAGACTCTGAGATTCAGAGCGTAGGGTGGGATATAAATCCAATGTCTTCTTCAAATAAATCCAGTATCTTCTAAATGTACAGATACTGTTGGTGGCCGGCTAGAATTGCCTTTTACTAGCTTATACTGATATGCCAGCTGCTGTCTTTTCTAGAAACAAACAACTTTGCCACAGTAACATCCAAATTAAGTTATTGTAATGCAGTATAATTGGTATTGCCTTTGTAGAATGTGTGAAAAATAGTGCTTGGTCCAAAATGTGGCAGCTAAGTTATCAAGCTCACCAACGGAGCATTATAAATCTAATCTTGTTCCAACCTGCCTTTTCCTGGCTTCGGTTCAAATGTTGGTGTTGATTTGGAAAGTCCTGAGCCGTCTGCAGCCAGGTGTTCTGAAAGATTGTCGCCTACCACGTACATCCCAGATCAACATATGAAACTGATTTATTTTGAGTCAGACCCCTGTTCTGCGTAGCTCAGAACTGTTTGCTGTGAGTGGCCATGGCTCCTCAGTAAAGATGTTAAGATCTAGAGAAAAAGAAGAAAACGGCTGGGAGGATCGGTTCCACCCCACGCCCACCCCCGCTCCCAAGGTCTTTTTAAAAATCTCTCTCTATCGCTTTTCGAGTATATCTGCAATTTTGTTTATAGAAAACTAACAGATTTCTACTTCTGAATTCCAAATAATGCAATTTTAGATGCTAAATTATCAATTATGTATTTTATGTTGTTAAAGCAGCAGAATGAGTTTAGATTTGACACAGAAGCAAGTATTGCACATCATAAAATTTTCCATTTACCACCCCGCCCCACCCCCCAAAATAAACCCCTTTCATGGCTTCAAAATTTCCAAAACTTTTGCATATTGCCAATTGCTGAGCAGTTGGGTTAGAACTGATAAAAGGAAGTACTTCTTCACCCAAAGGGTGATTAAAACATGGAATTCACGGCCGCAGGAGGTGGTGGCTACTACAAGCATAGACAGCTTCAAGAGGGGATTGGTTAAACATCTGGAGCAGAGGTCCATCAGTGGCTATTGGCCGAAACTTATCATTAGAGCTCTCTTCTGGGGCAGTGATGCTCCATATTCTGGATGCTTGGGGGGGGTACATTGGAAGGGCTTCTGGTGTCCTGGCCCCACTGGTGGACCTCCTGATGGCACTTGGGTTTTTTGGCCACTGTGTGACACAGAGTGTTGGACTGGATGGGCCGTTGACCTGATCCAACATGGCTTCTCTTATGTTCTTATCTCATCTCTACTCTTCAGGATCTCATACAGAATACCCTGATTTCTCTCGCTACATCTTTCACTAAAGACCTCATACAGAGAAAGTCCTGTACTAGTACAGGCTACCTGATGTCTTGTGAATAGAGATATGCTAAGTATTAAATCTGTATTGTGTTCTTGAAAGGCATGTGCTCTACCACTGAATCATGGCTCCTCCCTTGCATCTGGAACCTGGGTGATTTTCTGTATTTGACAACAAACAAATATTACATTTTAGAAATTCCACAATGAGCTGCAAAAACAGGGAAATAAACTCCCATCAGCACGATTTCGGTGCAGAAGAATATCAGGGAAGTAGAAACCTCTCCTCTCCCATCAAGGAAAAGAGCCCTTTCCCATTCAAAGCCCAGTCAGGGTCTCCAGGGATGGAATTCTAGCAGGAGCTCCTTTGCATATTAGGCCACACCCCCTGATGTAGCCAATCCTCCAAGAGCTTGCAAAAAAGAATCCTGTAAACTCTTGGAGGATTGGCTACATCAGGGGTGTGTGGCCTAATATGCAAAGGAGCTCCTGCTAGAATTCCACCCCGAGGGTCTCCATTATTTTTAGTGCCTTATAGAATGATATAATTTTCATCTTTTATTACAGAATGAGATAATTTCATCCTTTATTTCCTCACAGTTGCTAGGCAACTGAGGGAAGACATAATTGGGTCTGGGGAAGCTCTCTAAAGATATTGCATCTAGTTTGGCCCTGACTTACTTCTTTTGAGGCATGTGATAGAGCATTCTGACTAGTAGTGCTTCAGTTGTCAGTCGCTTTCCCTGTGGAGGTGGGGCAAATTATCCGTGTTTTCATTCATTGAGGAGGACTTTCTAGAAAGCCTTTAATTCCTTCCTGGGTTGTCTTTGTTTTTACCTTGGAATCTGATATTGGGAAGAATTGTGCTATTTATTCTCTGTTGTTGATTTTTTAAATTTATATTTTATAGAAACATTGGTACAGCTAGATTTATTTACTTATTGCAATTTGTATCCTGCCTTCCCCTCAAGCAGGGAAGTCGCTACCCCTAGTGAGTAGTCATGTTGGTCTGCAGCAGAACAGCGGGGTTCAAGTCCAGTAGCAACTTAAAGAGTAACAAGATTTCCAGGATGTAAGCTTTCAAGAGTCAACACTCCAGGGGTGGGATTCTAGCAGGAGCTCCTTTGCATATTAGGCCACACACCCCTGATGTAGCCAGTCCTCCAATAGCTTACCAAAAAAGAACCTTGTAAGCTCTTGGAGAATTGGCTACATCAGGGGGGTGTGGCCTGATATGCAAAGGAGCTCCTGCTAGAATTCCACCCCTGGAGTGTTGACTCTTGAAAGCTTACATCCTGGAAATCTTGTTACTCTTTGATTCCATATACTATGGAAATATCATTGGTCTTTAAGGTACTACTGGGCTTGGATCTTGCTCTTCTGCTGCCCACTAGCATTGCCCACCTCGCCCACCCAGCTAGAGGATTTAGGGAGCATTTGGGGGGTAGGCATGGACATCGCACCATGTCCCCAACATGATGACACTACCCAGAAGTGACGTAAGAAAAGAAAGAGAAACTTGAAAATCGAGTGGTTTATTTAAACAAGGTATAGCAGTCAAACACATTGAAAATCAGTTTTAGCTGCCAGAAGACAAGGAAACATTTCCGAGTTGTCAGAAGTAAAGGCTTTAACTGCCTGCCATCTTCCAACCAGATAATTTCACTTAATCTCAAGAATATGGCCACTTGCCACATTTTGTTAATCCAAGTTTTAATGTCAATATTCACAACAAATTCCCAATTCTGGGCTATTGCCATTTTAGCTGTCAAAGTAAGATCTAAATTAAACCATGCTTATCTCAAAACCCCCATGAAATCTCAAACTTCCATGAAATCCAAAGATTATTCTCCTGGGTCTCATTTCATATTTTAAAAAAGATTTTTTTATTACATGAAATGAGACCAAGAAGAATAATTTTTGGATTTCGTGGGAGTTTGTAATCTAATATCCCTTTATCTGTTGATTATAATTGACATGATTTTTATATTGTTTTAGAAGTGTACTTGCCACTTTTAAAACAATATTTTTTTTTAAAAAAAGGAGGGTTTAAATACTGTCATAAATAGACAAATACTTATATTTATTTTAAATCTATTTGATAAATAAGTATCTGGAAAAGGCTGGCAATAACCAAGATCATGCGCCCAAACTAATTCATGCTTGGGAGTAATGGCACAGACTGGTAAAGCTGCAGTACTGCAATCAGAGCCCCCTGTTCATGACCTGAGTTCAATCCCAGTGGAAGCTAGGTTTTCAAGTAGCTGGCTCAAGGTTGACTCAGCCTTCCAGCCTTCCAAGGTCGGTAAAATGAGTCCCCAGCTTGCTCGGGGGAAAGTGTAGATGACTGGGGAAGGCAATGGCAAATCACCCTGTAAAAAGTCTGCCGTGAAAACGTTGTAAAAGCAACGTTACCCCAGAGTCGGAAACGACTGGTGCTTGCAAAGGGGACTACCTTTACTTTAATGACACTATGTACTCCAGTCATGAAGACAGAATTTAATAGTGTTTTTGCTGCTTAACAGTGAGGAGATCCATCTGTAAAGTGGTTTAGTAAACACAGTATATATCAGCAATCATAGGTTTTTTGTTTCTTTTAGAAAAAAAAATTTCTTCTGTCCCACCTTGGGGAAGAATTCCCCTGGTGGATTGTGCATTATAGTTGTTATAAATTTCTTAACCATAAATTAATGGAAGTGTATACTTTAAACTTGTTATATGGCTAGCCAGCTAGAGGGAAAAAAGACACTTCATAATACCAAAATAGTACTTAACATCAGAGTGTCACTTTAAAGTACTTTAAGAGTGTGTGTAAATTGAGCAGTGCGAGGAAGGCTATTGCTAAGATCAGATTCTACGGCTTTAATTTGTTTGATCGGTCGCTGCCTTTAGATTGCTTTCCTCTTAAAGTGTGTTTGAGTATTATTTCACTGTTTTTCATCCAGCATGCAAATGGATTTGATGGAGATTTCAAACTGAGCATCCCTTGGAATGGTTAACGCTGCAGTGGGAGGCTGGGACCATTCCTTGTACAACTTTATACTATGGAATACTTTAAAGAAAGAGCAGCCACCTCTTTGCAGTAACTCTCATTCTTCTGAAGAGTGAGGAAAGGCAGTTAATAAAATATACAAATTCCTAAAGTTTCATGAGGGAGGCAGATTATATTTTATAGCAGGGATGTCAAACATGCGGCCCGGGGGACAAATCAGGCCCACAGAGGGCTCCTATCAGGCCCACAAGCAACTCACTGTTGTCTGCTTCCTTCTCCCTCTTTTACTTCCTTCTGCAGCACAACTTGCTTTGCCAGGCTTGCTCAATCGCACAGGAGCTACAGAGCAAAGCTCCTCCCTTGGGGAGGAAGTGGGAAAAGAAAGCTAGCTTTGCCAGGCTCTCTCAATTGCACAGCAGAGCTACTGAGCCAAGCCTCTCTTCCTTCTGTTGACTGAGGCTCAATAAGTCAGTGAGGAGGATTAGGCTGAGTGTATGTGTTTGTTTGTGTTATTTATAAAGTTTATATCTCCCCTACCTGGCATTACATTTTATGACACACATGGCCCAGCCCGACAAGGTGACAATCCAGCCCGCGTAACAAATGAGTCTGACACCCCTGTTTTATAGTGTTTTTGGCAACTTGCCCAATGCTAGTGCTATTCTAAGCAAAGTTACACTCTTCAAAACCCAGGGCTTTTTTTGTAGCAGGAACTCCTTTGCATATTAAGCCACACACATCCTGATGTAGCCAGTCCTCCTGGAGCTTACAGTAGGCCCTGTACCAAGAGCCCTGGAAGCTCTTGGAGGATTGGCTATATCAAGGGTGTGTGGCCTAATATGCAAAGGAGTTCCTGCTACAAAAAAGCCCTATCTAAATCCATTGAAGCTAATGGGTTTAGAAAGGTGTAACTCAGTTTAGAATTGTACTGTGAGTCTCTTAGTGACAACACACTGTCATAGGGGTGCCAGCCTCCAGAATTACAGCTCATCTCCAGACTACAGAGACTAGTTCCCTTGGAGAAAATTGATGCCTTGGAGGTTGGACTCTACAGAATTGTGCCCAATTGATGTCCCTGTCCTCCCCAGGCTCCACCCCCAAAGCTCCAGGAGTTTTGCAGCCTGGATCTTGCAACCCTATCCCCCCACCCTCCACTGGTGGCCAAGGGGACCTGACAACCCTACATTGTCAACAGAAGGCAGTCTTCCAATTCTACTTTCTCTATATTGTAACTCTGGCCTAGATGAGCCACAAAACAAGGAGGTAGAATGGAGACGCATGCTTTATCCTTTGTTTGATCCTTAGACTGGGGCAGTCTTGTGTTTAAAAAATGCTGTTCATTTTTATTAATTAACATTACCATGGTGAGTATGGATGCTGAAAAGTACAGGCATTGTGAACTTAGTGGCCCCTTCCTCAAGTGGCACTAGGGTTCCCAAATCCCCCGCTAGGCCTGGAGACCCCCGATTTGGAGCCTCCTCCCCCCGCTGGCCATAAAAGGGAAAGCAGGGGGGGAGGGGGAGAACGGCAGCCCTTCCCACCCAGCCCCGATCGATCGCAGCAGCCAGAGCTCTTCCGTTTTCTCAGGCTGCTTCCCACCCCCAGTCAGCTGGCCGGTGAAGGGAGGGGAGCCCAGCCACGCCCCCAAAGGACCATGTGCCTTTGCACCTCCGGAGGTGAGTGAGTTCTGTCCCCTGCATCAGATTTGCCAGAAACGGGGGGGGGGGGGCGGGGGGTGGAGGGGGGTGGAGAGGGAAACGTCTTCTCATAGGGTATAATGGGGAATTGATCTGGAGGTTTCGGGGGCTCTGGGGGAGCTGTTTTTTGAGGTAGAGGCACCAAATTTTCAATATAGTATCTAGTGCCTCTCCCCAAAGTATCCCCCAAATTTCAAAACGATTGGACCAGGGGGTCCAATTCTATGAGCCCCAAAAGAAGGTGCCCTTATCTTTCATTATTTCCTATGGAAGGAAGACATTTAAAAAGGTGTGCTGTCCCTTTAAATGTGATGGCCAGAACTCCCCTGGAGTTCAGTTATGCTTGTCACACTCTTGTTCCTGGCTCTGCCCCAATGTCTCCTGGCTCCACCCCCCAAAGTCTCCTGGCTCCACCCCCAAAGTCCCCAGATATTTCTTGAATTGGACTTGGCAACCCTAAGTGGCACTTTAGTAGGTTAGGTGTGCAAAATACCAGGCACCAGCATATCTGCGAGACTGCCTCTTCTGGTAAACCCCCCGGAGAGCCTCACACTACATGGATCAATATCCACTGGTAATCCCTGGCCCAAAAGAAGTCCACATAGCCTCAACCCGGGCCAGGGCCGGGCCACCCCTACCTGGTGGAACAAGCTCCCGTTGGAGATGAGGGCCCTGCAGGGAGTGTTGCAGTTCTGCAGGGCCTGAAAGACAGAGCTGTTCCACCAGGCATTCAACTGAGGCGGTGGACATTTTGTTATTCTGCGGCCTCCCCGCTGCAGGGACCCCGATGAAATAACTCATTGACCCATTTATGTTATACCAGCTGGGGGATGTATGGAAGGAGTGGAGGCAACTAGGCTTACCAATCCCCAGGTCCCAGCGGGGGTTTTCCCAGGCTCCTTCCCGCCCCCATTCAGCTGCCGACCGCTCCACCCCCACAGCCACCATGTGAAAGCCCCACCCCCACAGCCACCATGTGACTTTCCACCTCTGGAGACTTCAGTGCCTCTCCCCAAAATACCCCCAAGTTTCAAAATGTTTGGACCAGGGGGTTTGGACCAGCATTTGTATGCTGCTTTTCCATCCAACTAGGGTCCACAAGGCAAACTTGTTAGCCACAGCTAGGGTTGCCCATCTCCAAAGGGTTGCTGGAGATCTCCTGGGATTCCAGTTGACCTCAAGGTAACAGAGATCAGTTTCTTGGAGGAAATGACCTTTTTAGAAGGTGGACTCTATGGCTTTATACCCCACTGAGGTCCCTCCCCTCCCCAAAGCCCACCCTCCTCTGGCACCACCCCCACAATCTCCAGGTACTTCTCAACCCTGGAGTCCTGGCCCCACTGATGGAGCTCCTGATGGCGCCTGTTTGTTTGTTTTGGCCACTGTGTGACACAGAGTGTTGGACTGGATGGGCCATTGGCCTGATCTAACATGGCTTCTCTTATGTTCTTCTGTGACACAGAGTGTTGGACTGGATGGGCCATTGGCCTGATCCAACATGGCTTCTCTTATGTTCTTCTGTGACACAGAGTGTTGGACTGGATGGGCCATTGGCCTGATCCAACATGGCTTCTCTTATGTTCTTCTGTGACACAGAGTGTTGGACTGGATGGGCCATTGGCCTGATCCAACAGGGCTTCTCTTATGTTCTTATGTGACACAGAGTGTTGGACTGGATGGGCCATTGGCCTGATCCAACAGGGCTTCTCTTATGTTCTTCTGTGACACAGAGTGTTGGACTGGATGGGCCATTGGCCTGATCCAACATGGCTTCTCTTATGTTCTTCTGTGACACAGAGTGTTGGACTGGATGGGCCATTGGCCTGATCCAACATGGCTTCTCTTATGTTCTTATGTGACACAGAGTGTTGGACTGGATGGGCCATTGGCCTGATCCAACATGGCTTCTCTTATGTTCTTCTGTGACACAGAGTGTTGGACTGGATGGGCCATTGGCCTGATCCAACATGGCTTCTCTTATGTTCTTATGTGACACAGAGTGTTGGACTGGATGGGCCATTGGCCTGATCCAACATGGCTTCTCTTATGTTCTCTAACCCAGAGCTGGCAGTCCTAATCATAGCTAATTTCAAATCAATTTAGTTTCAGTGGTATTCAAGTGTGATTATATTTCGATAGATCAGGGCTTGGTGCTTTAGACTGCATACAACAAAAATACTGGAAAATAGATGGTGGTTTAAGTAGCATAGAGAAAACTGTAACTTTTGTGTTAACTTTGGCTGGCTGGCTGGCAGTATTATGCCTTCAAAATCTAGATTTGTCTTTTTGACAGAGGCAAATGGATACTTATGGGAGTTCCAGTATGTACAAAAGCAGCAAACAGTATGTTACGTCTGTTCCTCCCATATTGCTTCTTCGATACAAGAAGCGATATATTCAACTATGGCAATGGCAGTCTCTGACGTTCATCATATAAGTTCCAGAAGACTGGATGCGTTTCTTGGAAGCTGGCTTGTTGATGCTGTATGTGGCAGCCTCATGATATAACTTTGAAAGGAAAGTGATTAATTCCAGTTACTGTAAAATTCAGTGTTCTGCTTCCATTTCCTGTTAACAATACTGTCTACGTAATAGGCCATTCCACACCAAGTAGTTCTACTCAAGCGAGCCTGTTGAACAAGCTGTGTCAAGCCTGTCCTTATCTTGGTACTCTTACAGTAGAACTACCCTTGCAAAGTGGTGTTACAGTGTCAAGCACTTTGTCATTTCTCTGATACATCACCCCTTGGAGGAGTTTGTCACATTCTTAACAAGTCTATTAAGAGTAGGAATATACTACAGAAAGGTTCAGTATTGCATTCTAGTTCAGGCAAAGAGATTGCAGCGCTGTAAGCTAGAGTGGTATGTTAATAAAGTGTAACCTAGGGCTGCCGTGTCTTACCTGGCTGCCGACGGGAGAGTTTTCGCCATCATCACCCTACGTGCCTGGCACGATGACATCATCCAGAAGTGATATCATTGTGCCAGGGATGCTCTGGCACTTGGATAAAACTCTATGGCACCATAGAGTCTTTTTTACCCAAATGCTAGAGTGTCCTCTGCATGATGCGCCTGGCATGATGATGTCACTTCCAGGTGATGTCATCACGCTGGGGACATTGAGCAACAATGGAGCTCTTCAGGGTGGGGCTACCCCACCAGCCATCTCCATGCCGGAGGGTTTGGAGGCCCTGAAATCAGGGCAACCCCCACCAGGAGTGAGGAAATCAGAATCCTAGTGTAACCACTGAAAATAAAGAAAGTGGTATAGAGTCATCATTCAAGACCTCTGGTAAGGAGGCTTCAGTCTCCGATTGAAAGGCTTCCTCTTAGGATGGGGTGTCTGTGTTACTTTGAAGAAGTTGGCAGCAACTCGTGAGTAGAGACGCCAATCCCTCGCTTCAGAGTCGCCAGAAAGGTGGGGGGAGGGAAATTTCTGTTGGGCACTTCATTATTCCCTATTTGGAGACAGATTCTCATAGGGTATAATGGGGAATTGATCTGGAGGTATCGGGGGCTCTGGGGGGGGGCTGTTTTTGAGTTAGGAGCACCAATTTTTCAGTATAGCGTCTAGTGTCTCTCCCCAAAATACCCCCCAAGTTTCAAAACGATTGGACAAGGGGGTCCAATTCTATGAACCCCAAAAGAAGGTGCCTCTATCCTTCATTATTTCCTATGAAAGGAAGGCATTTAAAAAGGTGTGCTGTCCCTTTAACTGTGATGGCCAGAACTTCCTTGGAGTTCAGTTATGCTTGTCACAGCCTTGATCTTGGCTCCGCCCTCAATGTCTCCTGGCTCCACTCCCAAAGTCCCCAGATATTTCTTGAATTGGATTTGGCAATCCTAGATCAGTCACTTTAGGTTCCTAAAGTCACTTTCACCCATTAAATCTATACAAACAGGAAGCATGAGTTGTGAAGAAGTACCTTACAGCAGGATTCACTAGAGAAACAACAAATATAAAAACAGTGCTAGTTGGAGCTTACACTCTATTGGACATCCCCTAGTAGGATGTCAGTCTCCAAGTCCAGGTGAGGGATCCCCTGTGCTTCTCACCCTGAACAGCCAGATCCCCAACGTGATGATGTCACATGGAAGTGCCAAACTCTATGGTTTGAACCCAGTTTTAAATAGAGTTTACCCAAAAAGGAGAGTGTCACCGCACATCGCCAAAGCTATGACATCATATCTGTGTGATGTCATCATGTTGGGGACATCCCAGCCCACTTCCAGAATGCCCCCATAAATCAACACCGGTGTGACAGGGGGATCTGGCAACCCTGTCCCCTGCTCCTCCTTATCTGAGGAGAGATTGGCCAACCCCTGCACTGCATTGGGCGGGTTTACTGAGGCTGCCTCCCACCAGCATTCCAACCAGGGGTGGAATTCTAGCAGGGGCTCCTTTGCATATTAGGCCACACACCTCTGATGTAGCCAATCCTTCTAGATATTACAAGGCTCTTTTTTGTAAGCTTTTGGAGGATTGGCTACATCAGGGGTGTGTGGCCTAATATGCAAAGGAGCTCCTGCTAGAATTCTACCCCTGGTTCCAAACACCACCACCACAGTATTAAAATGGCCCTTTGTGGCCTTGGTACTATTGTTCTCTCAGAGTAAAAGACCTGTGCGTGCCAATCCTTCAAGGTCCTGCTTGTGATCATATGTCGCATGAAATAAGAGTTACTCCTTTGTAACCATCTTCAATGGTTCTGAAGAAGACTGCAGGTTTATACCCTGCCCTTCTCTCTGAATCAGACTCAGTGGCTCACAGTCTCCTTTATCTTCTCCCCCCCCCCCCCCGCACAACAGACACCCTGTGAGGTGAGTGGGGCTGAGAGGGCTCTCACAGCAACTGCCCTTTCAAGGACAACTCTGCAAGAGCTATGGTTGACCCAAGGCCATTTCAGCAGGTGCAAGTGGAGGAGTGGGGTATCAAACCCAGTTCTCCCAGATAAAAGTCTGCACACTTAACCACTACACCAAACTGGCTCTCACCATGAATAAGTGAATTCTAAGTTAACCTACTTTTTGGCATTCTTTGCCAAATTTGGGGAGACTCCTTCAAAGCGCTCATGATGCAGTACCACTTCACCCATGAAAGGCAGCATGTCCATGACACGACTGAGCACCGGCTGTGTCCAATCTATTTCTATGCTATATTGTCATCGCTTGTTCTTTTGGTTTCCTCCATTTTCCAACGGAAAGGGGAAGGGAACAGATAAGCTCTGGTTTAATTTGTTCTGGCAATTATTGGAAAGTTCCCACTGTGAGGGGAAGCCATTGCTTATTGGTGTGGAAGGACGCTCACCCATACAGGGACCCCAAACAATAGGGGGACGCCGCTTTTCTATGAGTGTATTCAGCCATATATCGACATATTGGCTAAGGAACCTGCCCATTCGAATCCTAATGGGAAAAAGACAGAGAGAGACAAGAGCCAGAGAGAGAGAGAGAGAATAAAAGCTATCGGGTGAGAACTACGATTGGAGCAATGAACAGAAAATGTGAACTGGTGAGAGGTGGGTGGAATCCGTTTTGTGTGTTTCCCCCCATAGATACAATGCTTTTATATGTGTGTTAGAACTATCAGAATGATTCTGTTACCCTGATAAAAAGGTTACTGTAAGATTAATTTGGAAGTGTTGAATAAATGAAAAGTGTATCGGGAGGCTTTGTAAAAGTTAAGACTCCCCCCCCCTCCCTTCCCCCCCTAGAAAAATCAGAAATTCCACATTAATTCAACCATTTTTAAAAAGCATGGATGGATAATATATCTCAGAGCAGCTTTCTAAAATACAATTCTGACAAAAAAAAAATGAGTATTTTACTTTATTAAAAAGCCTGAAATAGTCAAAAGGTGAAGGAAATATATTGGATGATTATGAAGAAAGGAACAGGTTATTTAAGAAATCGCTGAACTAACAGTTCTTTTCAAATTGGCATGCGAGTGCTTTTTAAAAGTGTGATGACAGCAGTAGCTGTTCCCCTTTAAAGCTTTTTCTTCTTCTTAGCGCCTGGGCCAAAAAGCGGAGGCAACTTTTGCCAGTGAAATCACTTTAAATTTTTGCCCAAGGATTCCTCTTGCGGCGTTTCAGCATGGGTCACACCCTCTCTACTGTCCTCCCCTGCCCCAGAAAACAAGCAGCCATATGACACACTTCGGGGTGCATTCACACACACTAAATAACGCGCTTTGCAACTGGAATTTTACCGAGCAAGAGCAGCAAAATCCACTTGCAAATCGTCGCCGTGTGAAAGCACCCTAGAAGTTGTTAGGAAGAGATGTCAAAGTTAGGTTCGTGGCATGCGAGTAGCAAGCCCCCACTGTGCTAATAACCTGTGTTTCAAGGTGCAAGCAGTGGTGTGAACTAACAAACAGGATCTATCTTGCTCGGATACAGGAATCTCCTCCAGAGGCAATTGAAATGGCAAGTGAAATCAGGTTCCTTGTCTAGAATGACAGCCATTACGACTTTACACTTTGGAGGAGGGATGAAGCAAAAGGAAAAGCTGGCATGTCTTTGAAAACATATGATGTATTTTAATGTCCATACAGTTTGCCCTCTCTTTCTTCATATGCAAAAAAGAATAGCATGTTTGGGCCAGAGAGAAGAGTGCAAAGAATGCCATGGGCAACTTTCAAAAAACTGCAGGCAAGAAATACGTTGATAGTGCATTTAGTAACTAGCTCACTTAAGCTTTCAGTGCCTGAGGGGAATTTAATAAACCAGTTCCGTACTATTGTTAATGAGGAATTTCTCACAGAGCGTTACTTAATTAACAATACTTCGGAAGGGCAGTTCAGCCAATAGGCTACATTTAGGGAAATAGCCTCGCTTGAACAATAATTGGATTTAAGAAAATTCACAGCCACGGAAACAAGCGTGTATGTGGTTTCGCCTCAGCCTACGTATAGGATACATTTTTACATGTGATGTAACTAGAGGCTGCTGTCCTGTTGTGTTTTAGTTGTGGAAAAGATGTATCTTTTTGCACATGCATAACGATTAAAGATACAGAAGCTCTGGACTCTATTGCATTTGGTAATTGCATTCATGATCTGTTTTTCTGTTTTATTCAGAACCATCCCGTAGTTATCACCTTCTACTTCAAAGTTTCCAGTTCCTTTCTTTATAAGAATCTCTTTGTAGGCTAATATAAATAATTTTAACTGGAATGGCAGGGTGGAATAAAGAATCCTCGGGACATTCTGTTCCCATCTTCTCCCCCCCCACCCCGAGTCAAAACAGGGTAGCCGTTATCCTCTTACATGCATTATTCATCCCCAAACATCTCGGCAGAAAACGCTATCCTATTGTTCTCGCCATCCACCCAAGCGACTTGTGCTCTATATCAGCATCTTCATGAATGACTTCTGTGTGTTTTTATTCTGCGTCGAGGGCTTTGACTGAAAAAGAAGCCAACTTTCAGATTAAAAATTCTCTTGCGGGTTTAAGATGACACTTTCTGCCCAAAAGTTGATGGACTCGTAAATTACAAATGAAACCTTCTCTCTCTTTTTTTTTTTTTGTTAAAGCAACTCTGTTATGATTAAAAGAGAGACTGGCTGAGGTTCCTGACAGAGAAGCTGTCAAATGAAGTATCTACCTGTAACCCCCGATGCAACTGTAAGTGAAAGGAGTACAGAGAAAAGGCCAAGATAGTGACATCTGTAAAAGAAGCAGAAAGGTATGATATGATGCTATTTTTGTAAGGCACCGTGTGCTCCAAATCTCTCCTATTCTAGAAGAAAGTTCGCTAAACTTATTACAGTGGTCCAGAAATAAATGCATTATTTTTTTTGTGCTTTTAAAGAAAAGTTTTTGTATTCCAATCCTATGCATGTTTATTAAGAAATAAGTCTCACTGGGTTTAATGGAGTGTTCCAATGAATGTGGATTATACCCTTTTGTTACAGAGATTTAAGAACAAACTTTTCAAAAAAACCAAAATCTCTAATTGGGGGGATTGAGAATTTGGGGGGCTGGAATATTTTCAGTACTGGACTGTCAGTTTTCCTTGGGTATCATTTTCCTTGTCTCAAAAGTAATACGCTAAATCTGAAAATAAGATGCCAAAATGCAGTGACAGCTGACATCTGGACACATTCTATAGCAAGGGAGCTGTAGCAGTATTAAATAAATTTATGCTTTACTTCTTCCATGCCAATATTTCAGATTTGTTCTTACCAAGCAAAGATAAGATGGAGAGATTTCTTCTTCACCTTGAATTTTGTGGAATAGATGCTTGAACATGTGTACATATTTAGTTAAAACAAGTATTTCGATAACTAACAGTGCCGTCCTAGGCATAGCTATAGCCAGGGCTCACGTTCTAGCAGGAGCTCCTTTGCATATTAGGCCACACCCCCTTGATGTAGCCAGTCCTCCAAGAGCTTACAGTAGGCCCTATAAGAATAGCCCTGTAAGCTCTTGGAGGATACCCCCATCCTGATACAACATAGATCTCCTCCAGCATTTACGTGTTAATTTTACATTGTGGACCTTGTTTGCCAAAGAGAACAACTGTTCAAGAATACAGAGCTCCAGACAGAGTGTTCCATCTATTTCTTGTTGCCAATAGCCACCGGTGAACCTCTGCTCCATGTTTCTCCAGTCCCCTGTTGAAGTTGTCTTTGCTTGCAGCTGCCACCGCTTCCTGCAGCAGTGAATTCCATGTGTTAGTTACCGTCTGGGTGAAAAAGTGCTTCCCTTTATCTCTTCTAAGCCTACTGCTCATTAATTTAATTGAATACCTACAAGTTCTTGTATTGTGCAAAAGGAAGAAAAGTACTTCTTTATCTACCTTCTCTATCCCATGCATAATTTTGTATATCATTTCTCCAAGCTAAAGAGCCCAAACCTCTTTAACTTTTCTTCATTGGGAGGGCGTTCCATCCCCTTAATCAGATTGAGAGACAGTTTGGTGTGGTGGTTAAGTGTGTGGACTCTTATCTGGGAGAACCGGGTTTGATTCCCCACTTCTCCACTTGCAGCTGCTGGAATGGCCTTGGGTTAGCCACAGCTCTCATAGGAGTTGCCCTTGAGTGGGCAGCTGCTGTAAGAGCTCTCTCAGCCCCAATATCATCTTCTTCCTAATCATTTTAGTTGCCCTTTTCTGCATCTTTTCCAATGCTGTGCCAGGTACAAAAGCCTTTTTTGAGGTCCAGTGTTCTCTTCAAATATTATAATTACATGAAGGCATATTCTTCTCAAAACCATTAATTCTCATTCATTCCACTATCTAGCACAGGGGTGGCCAAACTATGGCTCGGGAGCCACATGTGGCTCTTTCATACATACTGTGTGACGCTTGAAGCCCCCACCACCTCATTGGTCAGTTTGGAGAAGGCATTTGTCTCTTTAAATCACCTCGCCAAGCATTTAAAGTTAAAGTTGCTTTTCTTTCCACCTTTTCCCAATATATTTCCTTCCTTCCTTCCTTCCTTCCTTCCTTCCTTCCTTCCTTCCTTCCTTCCTTCCTTCCTTCCTTCCTTCCTTCCTTCCTTCCTTCCTTCCTATCTTGTGGCTCTCAAACATCTGACGTTCATGTCTTGCGGCTCTCATACATCTAATGTTCATTCTGTGTGGCTCTTACATTAAGTAAATTTGGCCATGCCTGACCTAGCATTCATTTCTACTCAAAAATATGTAACAGATGCAGTGTCCTTGGAGTCCATCTGGTTCAAAGACAGTACTGACAACATGGGTTTGAGTCACACTAGTCCAAAGCAATGCTTCTGGATACCCATAACTGCACTGAGAAGTGGTCCTAAGAAAGTTCCCAGTGGATCTCACAGAATACAGCACTTGTAAAGAGCATTGACCTGCACTGAAGAGATAGCCTGATTGCAGTGACACAGAAATTCTCCATCTTGCCTTTTAAGTTTAAAGATTTTGTTAGCTCACTTAACATCAAAGTCGTCCTTCGCCATAAATATCCAAGTGTTATTTTATCTGGAGGCATGCCTTATTATGTAGAATATAATCAGATTGATATGGTGTTGCATAGGGAAGTGCGCCCGTTCTTTTGAAATATGCCTCGTAGCAAAAAAGAAAAGAGGCATATATAACAATATATGTATTTCTTTGAAGAGAGAGAGGCAAATTGCAATGGCTGAATGGAGCCCTGCCATGCTAATTAAATGTTAGACACTAGTCCAGACTTGAACTATTCAATATAGGACAATCAAGAGCAAAACTTTCACTTTTAGTGTGTGTTTTTAAAAATTAATTTATTAAGTGCCTCATTCTACTCTTGGCAAGTAAACCAATTTTAAAAAAGAGCAAATTAAAATGTTATAGAAGTGAATTCTAAAAATCTGTAACTAAACTTTTCCTATGTGAGATACTTGACACCAGACTTCATATGTAAGTGGATTCCAGATCTGAGAATCAGCTGATAATAACATCTTTTCATGTGCCCTAGTACTTCATCTTTGTGGTGCCTGTGTAGGGTTCTCAGCCTCCCACTGGGGCCAGGGGTTCCCCTGATTTGGGGGCCTCCAACCCACAGGCACACAACTGGCCGGTGCCCTGCCCCCGAAGAACTCTGTCAGTATCCCAGATCAAAATTCGTTTTTACACTTACCTGTTATAATGTAGTGGATTCTTAGGCATTGAAGAGGCAAGGTGGTAGTGAATAACAGCTCTTTATTTGGTACAGCGTTGCACGGTTAAAAAAAAAAAAAGACTGAGAACTGGGCCAATGGAGCCAAACTTATATACACTCTGGGTTCCCATGCAAGCACGTGATTGGATCTTTCAAGCTGGCGGGGGCTTGTGATTGGTGTAGGGCAGCAGAGACTTGGATCCTGCTGCCCATTGTTCCCAAGTTCCCAAGCTCAGTCCGTATGGCTCCAGTGAGCCAGGCAGGAATACCCATTAGTCTTCAATTGAGTCCACATACATAACACCCGTGTCGAATCCAGTGTTGCACCTCAGTTGTTCGGGGTTATCTGGATTTCAATTTTCCAGGAGTTAGCTGCCCCGGATCAACTTGTTCCGGGGTAAAGTGAATGCAAATGCAAAAGGGGTGATAAGCATCCAGAGATGCCACCAAAACCAAAGGTTTGTTGACTGCCCCCATCTGTCCCTGGTCTGAGGACTTGGTTCCACAGAATCAATCTCTGGAACCAGTCAAGGAGGCAACCTCAGTTCCAAGAATGGCCTCTCCATCAGTCCACCCATCTTTTTCATCCTTCTCCACTTTGGAGTCCCCATCCCCTGTCATTGACATAAGCCCCCATCTCACTGTATGTATCCACTACCTCAATTAGAGGTTACAAGGTCCAGATGAGTGGTCCAGATGGGTGGTTGCATGGTCCAGATGAGGAGGATTGACTGTTCAATGGAACAGCCTCGATTGATAATCCACCTGCCTTTGAGTATAGAACGTTTGACTTCGCCTCTTAACCCTTACCACAAAATGCTATGCCTGAACAATCCATACATTCACCGAGTGAAGACCGCTAGATGTACAGCAAGCAGTGTTCTGATGGCTCAGTCCCTTCAAATCAATGAGTCCCATTCTCCTCCTAAAGCTATGGATTCAGTATTTTGAGTAGTGCACCCCAGCAATACAGGACCTGTCACCTTCCTAATCATGGAAGGCCTACAGGAAATCACAACTGGACCATGGTTATGCCCAGGGCTTTTTTTTGTAGCAGGAACTCCTTTGCATATTAGACCACACCCCCTGATGTAGCCAATCCTCCTGGAGCTTACAGTAGACCCTCTACTAAGAGCCCTGTAAGCTCCTGGAGGATTGGCTACATCAAGGGTGTGTGGCCTAATATGCAAAGGAGCTCCTGCTACCAAAAAAGACCTGGTTATGCCTGCTGTTGGTGTTTGGAAAATCAATGGAAGAAGAAGAATTGCAGATTTATACCCCGCCCTTCTCTCAATCAGTCTCAGAGTGGTTTATAATCTCCTATATCTTCTCCCCACCCACAACAGACACCCTGTGAGGTGGGTGGGGCTGGAGAGGGCTCTCACAGCAGCTGCCCTTTCAAGGACAACCTCTGCCAGAGTTATGGCTGACCCAAGGCCATTCCAGCAGGTGCAAGTGGAGGAGTGGGGAATCAAACCCGGTTCTCCCAGATAAGAGTCCACACACTTATCCAGTATACCAAACTGGCCCTCAGCTGAGCAGGAAGAATTCCCCTTCTTCTTACAACACCCCTAAGGTTGCCAAGTCCTTTTGCCTGTCCAGCAGGGGGATTTAGGGGGTGTTCCAGGGTGAGTGGGGATGTCATGCAACCTAGATGTGATGTCATCATGTTGGGGATGTTGTGATGGGGACACTCTGGTTTTTGGGCAAACTTTGGCTAAATTGGGCTTAAACCATAGAATTTGGGGGGGGGGGGGGTCAGGACAAAGTGTTTGACATCACATGCTACTTTCAGCACAAAACTGGAAGTTATGTCACCAGATCAGGGCAGCACTCTAGGATTCACCCCAAACTCTGTGATTAAACCATAGAGCCTTGGGTGAATGATAGTGCGTTATGCCAACATAATGACCTCACTTCTTGTTTCATGCCAAAAGCAGGGCTGGCCCTTCCACTAAGCAAATTAGGCATTTGCCTAGGGTGCCTAGGGGGGAGGTGACAAATTGGGCGCCCCCCACTCGCAGAGGCCTTCCCCACTTTCCTGCCACCTTTCTCCTGCTCTCCCGGCTTTCTCACTTTCCTGCCGCCTTCCCCACCTCTATCTCACCTCCCTCGCTGTGTGGGCAGTGGGGTGCGGCACCACAGGGCACTCCCCCTGGCCAAAAGCGATGTCATACAATGGCATGGCATCCAGTTGCCTCCCCAATTCCGCCCCCCCACTGCCCTGTTGAGTGGCTGCATGGAACAGAGGGCAGGTCAGGAAGTTTCTTGGTATAGTGGGACATCTGGTCCCCCTATTCTCACAGTGCATACAGATGATCAGCGCTTGCATGACATCATTAGCACACCGGTTATATTTATAAAATGCAGCGGAGAATGAGTAGAATACAAACGTTGGGACAGTAGTAAAATTCTTCATCCTCAGTATACCGTCTGAGCACTCTTAAAGAGGCTCGGATGACTGCGGCAGGAATCAAAATGAAATCAGCCAATGCTTGCTTAGTGATTGAGGTGCACACCTTTAGGATATACAGAACACCCACCCGCAAGAGGAAAGGGTGATGAAGAGGGACCTGCAGAGAGACGGGAATACATTACAATTGAGTTGCTTTTCAAAGAACCAGGCCGTAACGATTCAGGGAAGCACAGTAATCAACCCAGAATGATCCTCGCAGTACTGGCTAGAAGGTCACTGCGTAGATGCAAAGAAATGCTTTCAATACTGCTTTCTAGCAATCAAATAGAGGTCTGGCTTAGAAAGGCATTTTGACTCAATGTTGGTTGCAGTTTTTTGCAAACTTCTCAGCATCCCTGATATGAGGGGAAGAAAGTCCACTGAAATATAGTTTTTAGAAAGCAATGCACATCATTTCAAGGAGGAGAAGGAGACTCCAACTAGATTTTCCAGTGGTGAAAAGGGGAGGAGTGGAACCCTTTGGACCACTAAAGAGGAATCATGGGCAAAAAAGCATCTGGGATGAGACTGTAGTAAGGAAAAGAATTAGGCAAAGTTGAGTGGCAAAGCTGGCTGGATCCAGCCCACTATATTAACTCAGCTCTCAGACCACAAATACAAAGATCAGACTCCGCATCTGCAAGGAAAGGAATCTTTTCAGAATAAATGATACATGTATGAGATTAAAATGATCATACTGTAGATTCTTGTAATACTTTGGTATACAGTGATTCGGTCATTGGAGTTTCTTGTCCAGTGGGCACTATTTTCAAATTTCTGTTCATCCATTTCCTTGACAAGTAATTTGTATACTGGGGAAAACAAAATACTTATTCACAAAAGATAAGTCTTACAAGCGAGTCAATAAACAATAAGCAAGCAGCTAATTTTTTTTAAAAGAAAAGCCTTAAAGATACCATAGCTCTAATTAATTTAAAGGCAAATTAAGGCAGTGCAGCGTACAATAAAGATTACAGGAAACAGAGCGCTTTTATCACACAAATAAAGAAGTCTTGGGTACAAGGTCCCTTGTAGGCTTTATTAGTTCCTACTGCCAATACACTATGGTTTTAGTAAAAGTTCTGGAAATGATGAAGATTTTTTAATGTATGTATTATCCTTGCCTTATACTGAATCATGGGAGTTCGCACTCAGTCATAAAAGACACACTGTAAGAAGTTGCACTCTATTAAAAGGAGGATAGGAGTTGTGTTATATTAAGAAGAAGAAGTGAGTCGATAGAGAACATTCAAGAACAACTTTAACTCTCAAATTTATATCTGTCGCTCTTTCAGTTCTTAGCTTTTCTATTGCTTTGTGTCGTGCAGGGCAGGCATCAGGAGTCCACAGAATTGGGCAGCTATAGTAGCCCCGGGAATGCCAACACTGAATGGTAGCCATAGTTTGAAGGCTCCACTAAGAACATAAGAGAAACCATGTTGGATCAGGCCAGTGGCCCATCCAGTCCAACACTCTGTGTCACACAGTGGCCAAAAAACCCAGGTGCCATCAGGCGGTCCACCAGTAGACCCAGGACACTAGAAGCCCTCCACTGTGCCCCCTGAAGCACCAAGAATACAGAGCATCACTGCCTCTGACATAAGAACATAAGAGAAGCCATGTTGGATAAGGCCAATGGCCCATCCTGTCCAACACTCTGTGTCACACAGTAGCCTAAAAAATCAGGTGCCATCAGGAGGTCCACCAGTTGGGGCAAGACACTAGAAGCCCTCCCACTGGGCCCCCCCTAACACCAAGAATACAGAGCATCACTGCCCCAGACAGAGAGTTCCAACAAGATGCTGTGGCTAATAGCCACTGATGGACCTCTGCTCTATATGTTTATCCAATCCCCCCTTGAAGCTGTCTATGCTTGTAGCTGCCACCACTTCCTGTGGCAGTGAATTCCATGTGTTAATCATCCTTTGGGTGAAGGACTTCCTTTAATCAGTTCTAACTACTTCCCCCTGGGTGCTTTTCTGAGCTAGAACTGGGAGATTGCCTTGGGTTCCCTGCAACATCTCAGGTTCCCAGTTGAGGGGAGAGGGAAAGTGTAAGACAGAGGGACAGATAAAGGTTGGTTGGCTGTTGGTTGGGAAACTGATAGGGTTGCCAATTCCAGTTTAGGAAATTCCTAGAGATTCAGGGGTGTGGAGCCTGGGGAGGATGGAATTTGAGGGACCATACATGGAGAAGCTATGGGGGCTTTCAGGAAAGGGAAAGAAGAAGAAGATGATGATGATATTGGATTTATATCCTGCCCTATACTCTGAATCTTAGTCTCAGAGCAGTCACAAGCTCTTTTACCTCCCCCCACCCAGCCACAACAGACCATAGATTTCACTCCCAAGTGGCCATTTCCTCCAGGGGAACTTGGTTGCCAACCTCCAGGTGGGCACTGGTGATCAGCTGGAATAACAGCGGTTCTCCAGGTGACAGAGGTAAGCTCCCCTGGAGAAAACGGCTGTTTGGGACGGTGGCCTCTATGGCATTATACCCTGCTGAGGTTGCTTTCCTCCCCAAACATTGCCCTTCCAAAGCTACACCCTCAGATCTCCTGGAATTTCCCAGCCTGGAGCTGGCAACCTTAAGGAGTAATTGATCTCTGTAGCTGGGAGCAATGGTCCCTCTAACCTGTGAAATCTTGTGAGCGAAAGTTCTACTTCTGAACTTCTGGCACTAAAGCTGTGAGCAAGCAATCTGGCTGCTGCATAAATTGGTTCGCTGTGGGGCCATCCTTCCTGAGCTATGACAAAAATTTGTGAGCTGGAGACTAAAAAACTGTGAGCTAGCTCACACCAACTCAGCTTAGAGGAAACACCAGTTGGGAGATCTGTTATAATTTCAGGAGGTCCTGCCTGGATGATGACAACTCTAGAAGGTGAGAAGGAAGTAGGCAGAAGGGAGAAGCTATGGGGGCTTTCAGGAAAGGGAAAGAAGAAGAAGAAGAAGAAGAAGAAGAAGAAGAAGAAGAAGAAGAAGAAGAAGAAGAAGAAGAAGAAGAAGAAGAAGAAGAAGAAGAAGAAGAAGAAGAAGAAGAAGATGATGATATTGGATTTATATCTTGCCCTATACTCTGAAGCTCAGAGTCTCAGAGCAGTCACAAGCTCTTTTACCTCCCCCCCCACCCACAACAGACACCCTGTGAGGTAAATGGGGCTGAGAGTGCTCTTAGAGCAGCTGCCCTTTCAAGGACAACTCCTACAAGAGCTAAGGCTGACCCAAGGCCATTCCAACAGCTGCAAGTGGAGGAATCAAACCTGGTACTCCCAGATAAGAGTCCATGCACTTAACCACTACACCAAACTGGCTCTCTGAAGGAAATACTGCATGAAGAGGGGTGAGATGTCTCCTTCAAGTCTTTGCAGGTTCTCTCTTGTATAATCCATTAGGGTTGCCAGCTCCAAAAAGAGAAACTGGAGATCTGGAGGGGAGGATCCTGCGGAGAGTGGAGTTTGGGAGGGGAAAGGGACCTCAGCATGGTATAATGCCATAGAGTCCACAGAGTGCCTATAGCCAAAAACCCTTATGGTTAGAGTGTTAGAGTGTTAGTTTTAGACAGGAAGGGCACAGGTTCAAATTTCATTCTCTCATAAACTCAAGGGGTAACCTTGACACAGCCATGAGGGGATGTTGGCTATGAACGTACTCTTGAGATGCTTGAAGGGAGGATGGAGGGCTGCCAACCTCCAGGTAGAGCCTGGTGATCTACAATTACAACTGATCTCCAGACTACAGAGGTCAGTTCCCCTGGAGAAATCAGCTCCTGTAGAGGGTGGACTCCATTGCATTATACCCTGCTGTTGACCCTTCGTTGCATTATACCCTGCCCGACCCAGGCGTTTACCCCATTCCATTTTTCCCCCTTAAAAACTGTTGGGAGTGTTTGAGCGCTTAACTTGTTGGGGGATGAAAGAGTGGTCCGGCTTCTGAGGTGCCTCCGCGTCTGGAGGCACCCAGCCACCTTGCAGACGAGATGCAGGCGTTTCACTGGGGAGTGTGTGGAGGCTCTTTTTGAGCCGGCCCAATTTGGGATGCCTCCCAACCGCCGCAAACTGCCCATCTGTTATCACCCATGATGTGCCTATGTGAGCTGGAAGTGAACATCAGGGGGTAACACTTTGGTTTTGGGGCAAACCTCTATGGTAGAAGCTGATTCCCAGCCCTACCCCCTCACTCTGCAAGGGGCCGTGGAAGACCTGGCAACCGTAGATGCTAGTGGTATCCAAAAACAGTTTAAAATACTTGCGTTTTGAACACTTTTGAACAGACACCAGAGGAAAAAGAGCTTTGCCTTGAAGCATATTATTAACGCTTATCATTTACAAGCTGAACTAGACGGTCTCTGATATCTCACACACATTTCCTTCTAGAACTGGGCCACCGCTGAACAGAAGGAACAATTCCTAGGGGTTTCCTCAGAAGGATTCTGAGGTGGCATTTGAAGCTTCAGGAGCATCGTTTCCACAGCATTAGGGCCATTCTGGGACAAACGGGGTCAAGGTGTCTTTATTCCCTTTTTGCTTTATTCTTTTAGCTTGAAAGGCTACTGTGAAGGCCACGGACTCATATTTCATATTCCCAGTGGCTCTTTGAAGCCTGAAGGCAGTAGATAGTTCTGTAGGCCCTCAGATAGTTCATACGTCCTGCTGTAAGACTCTTTATTTCTTCCCCAAGTTTGATTTCACAGACAGCTGAAAGTGTTCTTTATCTTGCTGGCTAATAGTATTCCTTCATAGAGCTGAAACAATCAGCAAGGTCAGGACCGGATAGTATAGATGTCACTTCTGGCCAGCAGTTATAAATGTCAGTTCTAAGAAAAGATAAATTAGCCTTTGGGTTACCACACAGTGAAGCCCTGCACGATGAACTGACAGCAAGCCTTGGAATACAGTTCCTAGACCTGCCCTATATCGAAGCGTAAAGGCACAGAGAAGTCAGTACATATGCACAACCTGAATGCTTGCTTATACCTGTGGGTTATAAGAAGGTGATAAACAATAATTTGGGAAACAGAACTGATCTCTTTTTTACCCCCACTACCCATCCCTCTGGGGTCTCTTCCCCCCCACCCCCACCCCAAAAATCCCTCTGGGGTCTCTTCCCCCCCACCCCCACCCCAAAAAATCCCTCTGGGGTCTCTTCCCCCCCACCCCCACCCCAAAAAATCCCTCTGGGGTCTCTTCCCCCCCACCCCAAAAAATCCCTCTGGGGTCTCTTCCCCCCCACCCCAAAAAATCCCTCTGGGGTCTCTTCCCCCCCACCCCACCCCACCCCAAAAAATCCCTCTGGGGTCTCTTCCCCCCCACCCCACCCCAAAAAATCCCTCTGGGGTCTCTCCCCCCCCCCACCCCAAAAAATCCCTCTGGGGTCTCTTCCCCCCCCACCCCCACCCCAAAAAATCCCTCTGGGGTCTCTTCCCCCCCACCCCCACCCCAAAAAATCCCTCTGGGGTCTCTTCCCCCCACCCCCACCCCAAAAAATCCCTCTGGGGTCTCTTCCCACCCCCACCCCAAAAAATCCCTCTGGGGTCTCTCCCCCCCCCCACCCCCACCCCAAAAAATCCCTCTGGGGTCTCTTCCCCCCCACCCCCACCCCAAAAAATCCCTCTGGGGTCTCTTCCCCCCCACCCCCACCCCAAAAAATCCCTCTGGGGTCTCTCCCCCCCCACCCCCACCCCAAAAAATCCCTCTGGGGTCTCTTCCCCCCCACCCCAAAAAATCCCTCTGGGGTCTCTTCCCCCCCCCACCCCAAAAAATCCCTCTGGGGTCTCTTCCCCCCTCACCCCCACCCCAAAAAACTATTGGTACATAGTGGATTTGGGACAAAAGATGAACAGATGACTCTGCCTTATATTGAATCATATAGGCAGGGCTTTTTGTAGCATGAACTCCTTTGCATATTAGGCTACACTCCCCTGATGTAGCCAATCCTCCAAGAGCTTACAGGACTCTTTGTACAGGGCCTACTGTAAGCTCCGGGAGGATTGGCTACATCAGGGGGGGCGTAGCCTAATATGCAAAGAAGAAAAAGAAGCTATTGGATTTATATCCTGCCCTATACTCTGAATCTCAGAGCGGTCACAATCTCTTTTACCTTCCCCTCCCCCACAACAGACACCCTGTGAGAGAGCTGAGGTGGAACTGAGAGAGCTCTTACAGCAGCTGCCCTTTCAGGGACAACTCCTATGAAAGCTATGACAGACCCAAGGCCATTCCAGCAGGTGCAAGTGGAGGAGTGGGACATCAAACCCGGTTCTCTCAGATAAGAGTCCACACACTTCACCACTACACCAAACTGGAGTTCCTGCTACAAAAAAAAAGTCCTGCATATAGGGTTGGCAATCCCCAGTTGGGGGTAGGGGATCCCCTGGTTTGGAGGCCCTCCCCCTGCTTCAGCGTTATCCAAAAACGGGGGGAGGGGAGGAAAATGTCTGCTGGGCATTTCATTATACTCTGTTGAGACCAATTCCCATAGGGTGTAACAGAGAATTGATCTGTGGGTATCTGGGACTCTGGGAGGAGTGTTTGCTGAGGTAGAGGCACCAAATTTTCAGGGTAGCATCTGGTGCCTCTCTTCAAAACACCACCCAAGTTTCAAAAAGATTGGACCATGGGATCCAATTCTGTGAGCCCCAAAAAGAAAGTACCTTATCCTTCATTATTTTCAAATGGAGGGAAGGCATTTAAAAGGTGTGCAGTCCCTTTAAATGTGATGGTCAGGACTTCCTTCAGAATTCAATCATGTTTGTCACACCCTTGTTCCTGTCTGCACCCCTAAAGTCTCCCGGCTCTGCCCCCAAAGTCCCCAGATATTTCTTGAGTCAGACCTGGCAACCCTACAGTGATTAATTAAGGCTAGTACTAATTACTCATACTGGTGGTGGCTCTCCAGGGTCTCAGGCAGAGGTCTTTCACATCACCGACTACCAGATCCTCTCTATCTTTTTTTTTTTTTACACTGGAGATGCAGGGGATTGAACCTGGGACCTTCTACATGCCAGGCAGGGACTCTTTCATTGAGCCGTGGCTCTTCCCCTAGATGCCAGATTATCAGACTGAGAATTATCTTGTGCCTTTTAACAGAACATAAGAACATAAGAGAAGCCATACTGGATCAGGCCAATGGCCCATCCAGTCCAACACTCTGTGTCACACAGTGGCCAATATATGTGTGTGTGCACACCCACACACACATATATATACTGTGGCTAATAGCTACTGACGGCCCCTCTTAAAGCTGGCTATGCTTGTAGCCACCACCACTTCCTGTGGCAGTGAATTCCACATGTTAATCACCCTTTGTTTGAAGAAGTACTTCCTTTTATCCGTTTTAACCTGACTGCTCAGCAATTTCATTGAATGCCCACGAGTTCTTGTATTGTGAGAAAGGGAGAAAAGTACTTCTTTCTCTGCTTTCTCCATCCCATGCATACTCTTGTAAACCTCTATCATGTCATCCCGCAGTCGACGTTTCTCCAAGGTAAAGACCCCAAGCATTTTAACCTTTCTTCATAGGGAAAAAAGTGTTCCAAACCTTTAATCATTCTAGTTGCCCTTTTCTGGACTTTTTCCAATGCTATAATATCCTTTTTGAGGTGCAGTGACCAGAATTGTACACAGTATTCCAAATGAGACCGCACCATCAATGTATACAGGGGCATTATGATACTGGCTGATTTGTTTTCAATTCCCTTCCTAATAATTCCAGCATGGCATTGGCCTTTTTTATTGCAATTGCACACTGTCTTGACATTTTCAGTGAGTTATCTACCATGACCCCAAGATCTCTCCCTTGGTCAGTCTCTGCCAGTTCACACCCCATCAACTTGTATTTGTAGCTGGGATTCTTGGCCCCAATGTGCATTACTTTGCACTTGGCCACATTGAACCTCATCTGCCACGTTGATGCCCACTCACCCAGCCTCAACAGATCCCTTTGGAGTGCCTCACAATCCTCTCTGGTTCTCACCACCCCGAACAATTTAGTGTCATCTGCAAACTTGGCCACTTCACTGCTTACTCCCAACTCCAGATCATTAATGAACAAGTTAAAGAGCATGGGATCCAGTACCGAGTGGCACCCCACTGCTTACCGTCCTCCACTGCGAAGACTGCCCATTTATATTCACTCTCTGCTTCCTATTAATTAGCCAGTTTTTGATCCACAAGAGGACCTGTCCTTTTACTCCATGACTCTCGAGCTTACTAAGGAGCCTCTGATGAGGAACTTTATCAAAAGCTTTCTGGAAGTCAAGGTAAACAACATCTATTGGGTCCCCTTTGTCCCCATGTTTGTTCACCCCCTCAAAGAACTGTAACAGGTTAGTGAGAAGAAGAAGAAGAAGATATTGGATTTATATCCCACCCTCCACTCCGAAGAGTCTCAGAGCGGCTCACAATCTCCTTTACCTTCCTCCCCCACAACAAACACCCTGTGAGGTGGGTGGGGCTGGAGAGGGCTCTCACAGCAGCTGCCCTTTCAAGGACAACCTCTGCCAGAGCTATGGCTGACCCAAGGCCATGCTAGCAGGTGCAAGTGGAGGAGTGGAGAATCAAACCCGGTTCTCCCAGATAAGAGTCTGCACACTTAACCACTACACCAAACCAGCTCTCCTGAGGCAAGATCTTCCCTTACAGAACCCATGCTGAGTCTTCCCCAATAACTTGCGTTCATCAATGTGCCTACTCATTCTGTCCTTGATAATGCTTTCTACCAACTTTCCCGGTATTGAAGTCAGACTGACTGGCCTGTAATTTTCCAAATCTGCTCTGGAACCCTTTTTAAAGATGGGGGTGACATTTGCTACCTTCCAGTCCTCAGGAACAGAGGCAGATTTCAGTGAAAGATTACATATTCTTGTCAGGAGATCCACAAGTTCAACTTAGAGTTCTTTCAGAACTCTTGGATGTATGCCATCCAGACCTGGTGACTTATTAGGTTTTAATCCGTCAATCAGTTGTAGGACCTCCTCTCTTGTCACCTCAATCTGACTCAGGTCTTTCAACACCCCTTCCAAAATTAGTGGTTCTGGAGCGGGCAAACACTTCTCATCTTCCACAGTGAAGACGGAGGCAAAAAAATGCATTCAGCTTCTCAGCCATTTCCCTATCCTCCTTCAGTAATCCTTTTACCCCTTGGCCATCCAAGGGCTCCACTGCCTCCCTGGCTGGTTTCCTGCTTCTAATATATTTGAAGAAATTTTTATTGTTGGTTTTTAATGTTTTTTGCAATATGCTCCTCATAGTCCCTTTTTGCCTGCCTGATCACAGTCTTCGTTTGATTTGCCACAGCCTGTGTTCCCTTTTATTAATCTCACTTGGACTAGCTTTTCACCGCTTAAAGGAGTCCTTCTTATCTTCTACAGCTTCCACTACTTTGTTTGTTAACCATGCAGGCCTTTTCTTATACCTGTTTGTGCCTTTCCTAACTTGTGGTATATATTTCATCTGAGCTTCTAGGATTGTAGTTTTAAATAGCCTCCAAGCTTCCCCAAGGGTTTTGACTGTATTTACCTTTCCTTTCAGTGTCCTCTTCACATGCCTCCTCATCTCAGAGAATTTACCCCTTTTAAAGTTAAACAGGAACTCCTTTGCATTGTAGGCCACACACCCCTGATGTAGCCAATCATCCAAGAGGCTACAGGGCTCTTAGTACAGGGCCTACTGTAAGCTCTTGGAGGATTGGCTGCATCAGGGGGGGTGTAGCCTAATATGCAAAGGAGTTCCTGTTACAGAAAAGCCCCTGCCAACAAGTAAAAGAAGGACGACCAGGAATGGAAGAAGAGAGCATGGTGTCAGAATAGTAAATGGTGGCTTCCACAGAACCAGTATTAACATCTTCTTTGGAAAACAGACAACCTGATTGCAAATTGGTCAACCAATATTACTAGTTCCACTGTACAAACATACCTATATTAACAACTTCTGGTGCATCAAAAACTTAAAAGTAACAAGAGACCAACTTTCTTCCAGTTGACTCAGTCATTCGAGTGTGATCGCTTTGCTTGCTACTACAAAAGGAGAGCCAGTTTGGTGTAGTGGTTAAGTGCGCGGACTCTTATCTGGGAGAACTGGGTTTGATTCCCCACTCCTCCACTTGCAGCTGCTGAGATGGCTTGGGTCAGCCATAGCTTTCATAGAAGCTGTCCTTGAAAGGGCAGCTGCTTTGAGAGCCCTCTTCAGCCCCACCCACCTCACAGGGTGTCTGTTGTGGGAGGGGGGGAAGGTAGACGAGATTGTGACCGCTTTGAGACTCTGAAATTCTGAGTATAGGGCGGGATATAAATCCAAAATCTTTTTCTTCTTCTTCTACTAGTTACCAGGCAAAGTCCCATTTACAGCGCTGTTCTGGTGTGGGGATACTTCAACAAACTAAATGGTAGAAGTTTATCAGATGTAGGCATTTTTGTATTTGATTTCAAGTGAAAGATCAAAATGATAGCCTTTCCCTTCCCGCTTTTTATGACACATAGAACTGGCTGGATATTAGGGTTGCCAAGTCCAATTTAAGAAATATCTGGGGACTTTGAGGGTGGAGCCAGGAGACTTTGGGGGTGGAGCCAGGAGACATTGGGGTGGAGCCAAGATCAAGGCTGCGACAAGCATAATTGAACTCCAAAAGGAGTTCTGGCCATCACATTTAAAGGAACGGCACACCTTTTCAATGCCTTCCTTCCATAGGAAATAATGAAGGATAGGGGCACCTTCTTTTTGGGGTTCATAGAATTGGACCCCCTGGTCCAATCGTTTTGAAACTTGGGGGATATTTTTGGGAGAGGCACTAGATGCTGTACTGAAAATTTGGTGCCTCTACCTCAAAAAACAGCCCCCCCCCCCAGAGCCCCAGATACCCACGGATCAATTCTCCATGATTTTCTATGGGAATAAATCTCTATAGGGAACAATAGAGTTCCCAGCAGACATTTCCCTCCCCTCCCCCTGCTTTCTGACGACCCTGAAGTGGGGGGAGGGTCTCCAAACCAGGGGATCCCCTGCCCCCACCTGGGGATTGGCAACCCTACTGGATATAGCAAAAGGGTTCCTTCTGGAATCTAGCCCTGAATATATCTTTTTTTACTTCTTCTGCATTTTGAATCTTTCAGGTTTATAATTTATTTACTCTAACCTTGAAGCCTTTAATCGAGAGAGTCCACTGTAGAGTCAAAGAGACTGAGCTATGAATTGATGTCTCTGTTTTGAATCTTGCTTTTCTTTCCATGAACTCTCCCCAGACATAAAGCAATAAGCCATTATTCTCCCAGTCTCTATTTATAACAAAAGGATAATAACATCTACCTATCAGGGCTTTCTTGAGCTTCACAACAAGATATTGAGTGTTTTGAACATTCAGAAGTACGTAACGAATGGTAATCGTAGCATTATTTATTCTTATTCAGGGGTGGGATTCTAGAAGGCACTCCTTTGCTTATTAGGCCACACACCCCGATGTAGCCAATCCTCCAAGAGCTTACAAAAAAGAGCCTTGAAAGCTCTTGAAGGATTGGCTACATCAGGAAGGTGTGGTCTAATATGCAAAGGAGGGCCTGCTAGAATTCCACACCTGTTCTAATTAATCTGAACTTGAACATAATTGGGCTTCCAAAATTTAGAATGAATTTATATATCCTAAATATTTGTTTAAACATATTGTAGTTTCTGTACAGTGCTGTGGCATAGCTCCCTTTTTTTGGGGGGGGGGGGTGTTTGGAAAGGTTGAGCTGGTAAAAGTCACCGACATGGCTCCATACGGACTGCCTTTTTAAAAAAAAAATCTGATATTGTCCATGTGGTGCTGCCAGCATTCCTAAGGGGCTTATAGAGCAGGTCTTTTTTTGTTATTCTGTAAAAGGTTTTTCGTCCTTAAAGTAGTTGAAAGACTTTCGGATGCCGAGTGAAATGGCTGCCTGATGGGCCCCCAGAGAACCTGCTGACAGATCTGTGGTTATAACTTTGTGGCACTGGTATTGGGAAAAGGCAGTGTCTGGTGCACAAAGAAGAAGAGAAGAAGGCCCTGCAGGAGGCAGCAAGAAGACAATTGGATAGGATAGTGAGGTCAGCACCTTCTCTCCTGTTAAGAGCCATCCCTTGTCTGTCTCCAGATTGCTACTCTGAGGGCAATTTCCCTCTTCTTCTTGGAAGTGCTGCTCTCAGACCGATTTCGCACTAGGGCTTGTTCTGGGTAGAGAGCCCTTTTGCCCCCGGGGCTTCTCCCCATTTTCGCATAAGCTGCCACGGAGCTGCGAGTTGGCGCACCACTCTTCCGCAGCAAGCAGAACTGCTTGTCAGAGGATCTCGCTTGCTGCAGAATAGCGGCGTGCCAACTCGCAGCTCTGGGGCAACTTGTGCGAAAACGGAGAGAAGCCCCGGTAGCAAAAGGGCTCTCTACCCAGAACAAGCCTAGTGTGAAACCAGTCTCAGTCTTACCCTCTCTCTCAGCAAGAGATGCAGTTAGGAACCCCCTCCTCTTTCCTATCAAGTATGTTAATTCCTAAACAAACCTTTATCTACTTCTTAATCGGGTTGTGCACCATTGCTGGGTTAATTGCACTGTCAACAATTGGATCAAATTCTGACTTAATGTTTACGCACCATATGGTGCATTGTCAAGTTTCATTGTATTTTCCAAGATCTTAATAAAAGAAAAAAAGTAGCTAAAAAATCCAGTACCAGTCTCCTTCAGTAATGAAAACAAATGCCCCAGGCTGTTCTGTCTTTTTCTTTTTAAGCAACCTGCACTAATATACAGTAATCATCCCGCCTGGATAATAACACCCAACATTTAAGCAACATACTTAGGATATTAGCTTGCTGCTGGGAGGAGGAAAGTAAATGACTCCATCTCCCTTCTGCTTTCCTCCTCTTGTAATATTTTGAGTCCACTTTTTGTAGTTATGCAAACTCTGTCTGCAAAAAGATAAGCAGAATTATTTGGGTATAAGCAGTTACGATTGCCATGAAAAGCAATTGCGGCAGGCAGGGCTGTTTTTTGTAGCAGGGCCTCCTTTGCATATTAGGCCACACCCCCTGATGTAGCCAATCCTCCAAGAGCTTACAATAGGCCCTGGAATAAGAGCCCTGGAAGCTCTTGGAGGATTGGCTACATCAAGGGGGTGTGGCCTAACATGCAAAGGAGTTCCTGCTACAAAAAAAGCCCTGGCGGCAGGCAACTTTGATGGCAGAAAGAGCTCCAACTTCCTGCCTTCAATGAAGGCAAATTTTAGTAGAATGTCTTCATCCAGTGCATCTGTGTGCATCTAGACTGTGTGAGCCATTTCTTTCATGGACCAGTCTTTTGAAACATCTAAAGTTAATCCTAATAGTGCAATCTGAAATAAAGCGAGTTCATCCAGCTCTGAATTAGCTAAGAACACTTTATTGCAAGAGGAAACAATCACAGAGGATCACAGGCAAAACTGCAACAATGTACAATCTGGCCATGGTTAACCGCTCCCCCCTAGCAGTCAACAGTTACTCCTGTTGGTTCACTCCAGAATCCTTCATTTGCATCTCTTTGTTACAAGTTGTTGCATGCCTAGCATCCTGATCGGCCAGTTCTTCCAGGCTTCAGGATCCTGGTTTGCAAGCAGTGCCTGTCTCAAGCTCAGGCAACAAGAACTCAGTGAGATGCAATACATAACACAATCCTAAGTAGAGTTACCCCAGTTTAAGTCCATAGAAATCAAATTTAGACACCCCGTAGGGTTTGCAAGGTAAATAATTAAGCAGAAGTGGGATCCTTCCGCTGCAGTGTCTTCCTTGGTGGTTTCCCATCCTGCTTAGCTTCTGAGTCGAGACTGGAATATACCTTTCCACATTCTCTTATGTGATATTTACACACCTGCATTTTGCAACTTCCTGTATTTTTATTAGGGTTTGTAGAATCTTTCGGGCTCAAGTGCCGTGTTCTACTGGAGAAAGTTTTTCTTCCAGATGTTTCGTTCTCGGCTGCGGAGAACATCCGCCGAGAACGAAACGACTGGAAGAAAAACTTTCTCCAGTAGAACACGGCACTTGAGCCCGAAAGATTCTACAAACCCTAATGATGTTACCAGCTGTGAAAACCTGAAATCCTGTATTTTTGTACCTTTTTTCATTTATTTTAGTTTGATAGGTTTCCCTTTTTTTGGTGGCACGAAATATTGCCATTTATTTCTTTACCTGTCCCATGGTCGTGCTGTGCTGCTAGAAGAGAATTATGAGACAATGCGGCAAGCATTAAAGAGGATATAAAACAACCAAAGAAGTAAGATGGGGAAAGTATGAAAAGTCAGCTGTTTAATGAAGAAAAGCCCTTACCCCCTGCTCTCCATTTTGAACATTGCAACAAATTAAAGGGTGGAATAAACAGTTCATTTAAAGCATACTCGGCACTTTGCGTTAATTTCTTCCTACTGTGTTCATTGCTAAGCTCCTTGCTTTCTTTAAGTCAAGATAAGTCTGGGAGACATTAACATTCTTTTGAAAAGAAGTAATTGTGGACCTAAGTCAGTCTCCCCACTAATGTATTCCTACTACTGGGTGTGTTCCTAGAAACTTCTTAGCATGTAGATACACATATATAATATTGTGTGTGCATGTGTATAAGATAAAATCTAAGTATAGATACATACATAGATTTTATCTTATATATTACACACACGCACACACAATAGTAGATACATACATATGCAATTGTGTCCCTCTTTCTCCTTGCTTCCACCCGACTCAGATTCATGATATTTCATAGCCACTTCTTAAGACTGCCTCTGTTGCTGTCTGCTGACAACGTCATACCAGTCCTGACTGTGTATTAGACAAAAAAACCCCAACTTTAGGATGCAGCTGAAAAAAAGATGTTAATATCTGCTGGATAATCATTATTAAGAAGAAGATGACTGCGGATTTATACCCCGCCCTTCTCTCTGAATCAGAGACTCAGAGTGGCTTACAATCTCCTATATCTTGTCCCCCCACAACAGACACCATGTGAAGTGGGTGGGGCTGAGAGAGCTCTCCCAGAAGCTGCCCTTTCAAGGACAACTCCTGAGATAGCTATGGCCGACCCAAGGCCATTCCAGCAGCTGTTACATATTCAAAAACAACTGATAATTGGAGAATTCTGGCTGGCCCTTGTGCGACCTGAGACATGTCTAAACATGATCTCTGTGTAATCTTTTACACTACCCAGAGTACAGAAGTTTCATCCTTACGATGACGAGTTAAATGCAATCATTTACTTGACTCCTTCTTGGCTAGTTTGCACTCTTGGTCAAACCACCCACTGCTACCAAAGGTTTTAGATTTTAAAGGTCTATTATTTGAGATCACAGATTTTAAGAGGTTAGTAATTTCTTCAAAAAGTTTGACAGAATCACTACCAGGTTGCAATAATGATTGACGCTGAGACCACAGAGCTTCACTTGTCAAAATCTGAGACAAGACTGTAAATAATTGGTCAGATCACTTGATCCTCCTGGCCCCAGGGAAAATATCAGCTGAAAGATCTGGGGCAGTGCTTAAATAAATATCCTGCTTGAATTTAAGGAGACGTCTTAAGGGAACCCCGTGGCTCAGAGTGGTAAAGCTGCAGTACTGCAGTTGGAGCCCTCTGCTCACGATCTGAGTTCGATTCCAGCAGAAACTGGTTCAGGTAGCTGGTTCGAGGCTGACTCAGCCTTCCATCCTTCCGAGGTCGGTAAAATGAGTACCCAGCTTGCTGGGGGGGAAGTGTAATGACCAGGGAAGGCAAAGGCAAACCACCCCCAAAAAAGGTCTGCCGTGAAAACGTTGTGAAAGCAGCGTCACCCCAGAGTCGAAAACGACTGGTGCTTGCACAGGGGACCTTTCCTTTTCCTTAAGGGACACTACCCACAAATTTTTGCAGTCATGCTTTACAAACATGTTGCAGTCATATTTTTGGAGCATTTCAATATACAAAGACCCAGACCAATTTATAGGAAGGGGTGGGAATAATTGCCCCAGGTTCTGTCATGAAGGGGACTACGTAATGGTTTCTGCGTCTAAACTTATAATACTCTTCCATTCAAAGTTCTAAAATTCATTAAGTTACACTGAAACCTAGGACTAGGGTTGCCACATCTGTGTTGGAAAATACCTGAAGACTTTGGGGGTGGATCCAGGAGAGGGCGGGGTTTGAGGAGAGGAGGGGAGGGGCCTCAGCATGGTACAATGCCGTAGAGCAGGTGTGTCGGATTCATTTGTTATGAGGGCCAGATCTAACATAAATAAGACCTTGTTGGGCTTGGCCATGTGTGTCACAAAATGTAACGCCAGCCAGTGGAGATATAAACTTTATAAAAGACACAAACACAAAGATTTTTTTTAAAGAAACTTAAAATAAAATATGCTTAAAAGATTAGCACTCTTGCACTGTTTTGTTTATTTAACTATTTCTGATAATTGACACCTCTTGCTCTGAAGTATTGCATCAAAATCTGGAGACGATGTCTGTGCTGTAACAGTCTTGAGTATGCTGTTCAGGTGTATGTCTGTAAGTTGCAAATCTACTTTTGATTTTTTGCAATTCATTACAGAAATTTCACCCCTGATGCAGCCAATCCTCCTGGAGCTTACAGTAGGCCCTGTACTAAGAGCCCTGTAAGCTCTTGGAGGATTGGCTACATATGAATCTGCCTTATACTGAATCATACCCTTGGTCCAGCAAAGTCAGTACTGTCTACTCAGACTGGCAGCAGCTCTCCAGGGTCTCAAGCTGAGGTTTTTCATGCCTATTTGCCTGGACCCTTTTTAGTCGGAGATGCCAAGGACTGAACCTGGGACCTCTTGCTTACCAAGCAGATGCTCTACCACTGAGCCACCATCCCTCCCTCGAAGTAAATTATATCAGCATGTTCCAAAAAACAGGCACAACACGGAGACAAAACCTGAACAGGACAACAGTGTCAACCCAAAAAAAAGGAGTGGAAATTGGCCTCCATCAAAGGCCCTCCTACATTAAACTGTTTTACACTTTCTTACAACTTTCTTTACTTCTGCAACTGCATTCTTCTCCATCTCAGAAGTTCAGGATAATTGTTCAGGTGTTCTGCTCTGGCTTGGGAAATACCTGATTTTATGGGTGAAGTCTGAGGAGGGCACAGTTTGAGGAGGAGAGGAGAGGAACTTCACTGGGTATAACGCCAGACAGACCACCTTCCAAAGCAGCCATTTTCTCCTGGCAACCTGATCTCTCTTACCTGGAAATCCGTTGTCATCCCAGGAGATCTCCAGCTACCACCTGGAGGTTGCCAGTCCTAATAAAGGTAGGGATATATTCACAGTGGAAATGCTGCTAGGATTGCTCATATCCCCCCCTCCCCCTCCTCTGTATTTCCCTTCCATTGGCACTGTTTTGCTTCATCCTCTGTACGCCACGCAATATTATGTCAATGCGAAGGGTACTTTTTAGAAAACATTGACTGTAAGAATGTATGGATCGACCTGTAATTGCTTTTTACTACCTAGCTAAATGGCTGCATTAATCATGCATGCGTACATAGTGCATCTTACCTTTGCTCCGCTAATTAATCAAAACAACTAAGAAAAATAATCATCCTGATGTGGGAGCTAGATCTCGTAAAGCTGATGAGTGCTTTGCATTCAATCCACTAAGGCACGGAAAGTTTCTCTTCAAGTTAATGCACCCAGTCCCATTAACATGCAAGGTACAGACGACTGTGGCGTTTGGCAGGAATAAGCAAACACTGCGTACTCGAGACAGATGATTTTCAAAAGGCTGGTGTAATCCAGTTAATCAAAACCAATGTGTACTTATGCCCTTCTCGATGAGCTCTCGTGATGAATCTATAAAAAGATTTTTGCGCTGCTGCTTTTGTGTAAAAGCAGGTTTTATTTCTAAAGAGACCAAAAGATTTCAGTTACAACTGGGCATGTAACAGCCTTACTGTGTTTATATAAAGCATAATACTTTTATTTACCTGAAAGCAGGGCTATTTTTTTCTGGGAAAAGGGATGCTGGAACTCTCAAGATGGAAGTGAAGGAGTACATAAGAACATAAGAGAAGCCCTGTTAGATCAGGCCAATGGCTCCTCCAGTCCAACACTCAGTGTCATGCAGTGGCCAAAAAAACCAGGTACCATCAGGAGGTCCATCAGTGGGGCCAGGACACTAGAGCCCTCCCACTGTTGGAGAAATACACGGGTGCCCCCTCATTAACTTTTAAACAGGTTTTGATAAATTTGTTTCCACAAAGAGGTTCTGAAACTCTGTTTCATTGCATTCCGGCAGGAAAAAGACTTACCTGAAAGGAAGACGTGCCCCCCCCCACCCTCCGCCTAGGCTTGCCAATCCCCAGTCCCAGCGGGAGGTCTTCCGCTTTCCCAGGCTCCTTCCCCTGATAGGGAGCAATTACTTTCAGTACAAGTTACAGGCATGTACTGTATGTCGATTTAAAAAGACTTTTGGTATCTAACTTGGGTTACCAGCTCTGGGTTGGGATATAAATGGAGATTTGGGGGGCAGAGTCTGTGGAGGGCTGGGTTTGGGAAAAGGAGGAACCTCAGGGGTATAATGTCATAGTGTTCACCTTCTGTAGCAGCCATTTCGGAAACTGATACCAATTTAGCACTAGACCTTTAATCCTGGCTTAACTTTGTCCCCAAAGTAATGTTCTACACTAGAATCAAAGAAATCAACTCTATGACTATATAATTCTATGATTTTAGCATACAATGTCAGCTTGGGGACAGGGCTAAACCAGGATTAAAAGTCTAGTGCAAAATGGGTTATAGTGTTCACCTTCTGAAGCAGGCACCTGGGAGTTTTTTGGCCACTGAGTGTTGGACTGGATGGGCCATTGGCCTGATCCAACATGGCTTCTCTTATGTGACAGAGTGTTGGACTGGATGGGCCATTGGCCTGATCCAACATGGCTTCTCTCATGTTCTTATGTGACTCAGAGTGTTGGACTGGATGGGCCATTGGCCTGATCCAACATGGCTTCTCTTATGTTCTTATGTTCGTTTTCTCCAGGGGAACTGATCTCTGTAACCTGGAGAACAGTTGTTATTCCAGGAGATCTCCAGCCACCATAGGGTCACCAGGTCACGGCAAGGGGGGGGGGAATTGGGGGGCATTCCAGACCTGATGGGATGACATCACCCAGAAGTTACATCATTACGTTGGTGATGTCTCATGTGGCACTGCTTTTTAGGCAAACGCTATGGATTTTTTTTCCCTTCAAAACCATAGCTTTTGCCCAAAGCCCAAGTGTTGCTGTGTATTATCCCTGTTTGAGGGTGGGGTTCCCCCCACCAGCCAGCTGGCCAGCAGCAGGTCCACCCAAAAGTGGAGGAACCCCCACTGATCCCTGGGGGCTGGTAGCACTAAACCACTGCCTGGAGATTGACAGTACTACTTGGAAGGGAGAATCATCTTATATTCAGGGTCAAATTCCTTTCAGATAAATGTGGTACTTTTACATAATATAGTGCCATTCTAAGTGGAATAAGTCCATTGACTTCTTAGAATGCTATAACCAGGAGTGGCATTCTAGCAGGAGCTCCTTTGCATATTAGGCCACCCCCCCCCCCAATGTAGGCAGTCTTCCAAGAGCTTACAAAAAAGAGCCTTGTAAGCTCTTGGAGGATTGGCTACATCGGGGGCGTGGCCTAATATGCAAAGGAGCACCTGCTAGAATTCCACCCTTAGGGTGGTACTTTTAGTGTATGAAAAGATGGAAAGCTTGCCTATCCTTAGCATATGCATATAATTACTTATTTATTTAAATGTTTATGCCCTGCTTTTGTCCCATGGCACAGAGTGGTAAAGCTGCAGTATTGCAGTCCGGGCTCTCTGCTCACAACCTGAGTTCGATCCCGGTGGAAGCTGGGTTCAGGTAGCCAGCTCAAAGTTGACTCAGCCTTCCATCCTTCCAAGGTTGGTCAAATGAGTACCCAGCTTGCTGGGGGTAAAGTGTTGATGACTGGGGGAGGCAATGGCAAACCACCTCGTAAAAAGTCTGCCATGAAAACATCCTGTGCTATTGAGAGAGCCAGGCAAAACAAGCTCTCCCTCCCCCCACTTCCTCCCCAAGGGAGGAGCCTCAGCCAATGGAGAAAACAGAGGTTTTGCTCTGTAGCTCCTGTGCAATTGAGAGAGCCTGGCAAAGCAAGCTCTTCTTCCCCAAAGGAGGAGCCTCAACCAATGGAGAAAATTGAGTCTTTGCTCTGTAGCTCCTGTACAATTGAGCAAGCCTTGCAAAGCAAGCTGTTATGCAGAAGGGAGCAAGAGAGAGGGAGAAGGAAGCAGATGACAGCCAGTTGCTCGGGGGCCTGATAGGAGCCCTCCGGGGGCCTGATTCGGCCCCTGGGCCACATGTTTGTCACCCCTGCTTTGGAGGGTGGACTCTGAAGTCCCTGTCCTCCCCAGACTCCATCCCTAAATCTCCAGGGGTGTTTTCGCACTTACGTTTTACTGGCGCGATGACCCTCCTCACGCCGGCGGATCTGCAGTGATTTCGCACTAGAAGCGCCGGCGCAGCCCATTGCGCCGGCTACTTCCGTCGCTAAGCCAGCGCAAACGTTTTCCTGCTTCTTGGCGGTTTCCGTTTGCGCTGGCTTAGCGACGGAAGTAGCCGGCGCAATGGGCTGCGCCGGCGCTTCTAGTGCGAAATCACTGCAGATCCGCCGGCGTGAGGAGGGTCGTCGCGCCAGTAAAAGGTAAGTGCGAAAACACCCCAGGAGTTTCCCAACCTGGCGCAAGCAACTCAAGCAACATCCCTTGTCAGTGGCCAGGGGGGGAGACCTGGCAGCCGCAAATTCTTACCTGCTACTTTTTCTTTGCCTGCCCATATTCCAGCATATAAAATGGATGATACAGCACTGCCCTTCAGGACTTCCTTGTGGGGAGGGCTGGCCAGCTATCCCAGAGAAATAGATTTCCGTGGAAAATCCAGCCATGACCATTTATCCTTTTCTCAGCAGCCTCAGAGAAGAACGTGGTTGTTCTAAAACAAAATTTATGGCCGTTGACTTTACCTGCAGAAGTAAGCAAACAAAAGCCTTCTGTTTCCAGGGAGAATGGATTTAATGTCATATCATTTGTTTTCTTTATTAACCTAAGCTTTGCTGATGTGCACAGATGTTCAATAAACAACTATGCTTGCGAGGCAACTTGGAGGAAAACCTCTGGTGACTCATATTCAAGACTCCGTGCCATGGGATTAGTGGAAGGGATATTTGCATACCTTTGAACGAGTCTCTTCGGGGAGCATAAATGAGTTCAGGCGAGTTTCATCAAAACTGGATGGAAGTTTTTAACACAGATTTCCATTTTATGTAGGAATTCACCTACAACAACGATACACACCTCTGCTTTAGCGCACTGCCACGGTTGGCGATCAAGGTCGCCGCTCATACTCTAAATTAGCAGCTGGAGTAAAGATGCTGGTGTAGGAAAAGCAGTTTTATTGTCATGCTTTCTCCATATCTCTGAAATATACAGTTAAATTTATACATTCCCACCATTCTGCTCTTGACAGCAATCAAGGAAGCTTATATGGGTGGGGGTGGGGGGAGATTGCAGCCACATTATATGAAAACAATAAGTCACACAGTAGATCCAGCGGTCTCCTGAAAACAGCAGCAAATACAGAACAGTATATTAAGAGACTTTGGGGTCAGCAGGGGTCATCTTGTAGAAAAGGAGGTGCTGGAGCTCATTAGCACAACTCATCTGCATCACTCATTTGCTTCTGTATTTGTGCCGATACCCCTGACATCACTGGAAGGTGTACTAAATTATCTCAGCTCGGCATCTACCTCAAAATGCTTCATGAATCAGAACTGGCATAATAAAACCTTATTCCCGTCGTACTTCTTAAATTACTTTCTTCTGTGTGGCCACAGCAACATAATGAAGATTTCCATCTGTCTGCTTTCTATGTTTTGGTTATTTTCTCATTTTTTTTTGTGGGGGGGGGATACTATAAAGTTTGTCAAATCTTAAGAGTTCAGCAAAATTCTCACAGGGGGGTTGAATATGGAGTCCAGGAGCAAGTATTTTTGGGGGGCGGGGTAGGAAAGAAAGAGCACAATAAAATTTAGAAATTCCGGAGCACCGCTCTTGTGAGCTCCTGCTCAAAATGAGGCCTGGGTGCCAGCAATGGAATCACCTAATTTTGATGGCCCTTATGTTAAACAAGTTTGGCAAGCTGAGTACTCATTTTACTGACCTCGGAAGGGTGAAAGGCTGAGTCAACCATGAGCTGACTACCTGAACCCAGCTTCAAACTCAGGTTGTGAGCAGAGCTTGGACTGCGGTACTGCAGCTTATCACTCTGCGTCACAGGGCTCCCTATCAATAAACTTACACTCCCTTAAAACGTGCGATCCTTCTTCAGCCTTGCATCACCAGATCACGTAGTAGTGGATTCTATACGCTAATAAGCAAAATTCCTTTGGTCTTTCCTGAACTTTTTTGACATTTGGCTTCACGGGTGGCTCTGTGTTTCTCTGTCCAGTTTCTCCACACCGTAATTGCACAAAGCTCTATTGCGCACCCCAATTAGTTGTATCGTTTAGAAACTTTTTTTAAAAAAAACTATACTAAAACTTTAGCTTTCCTGTTAGCAGAAAGGTGCTCAGGAACCACTTTGAGACCAAACTCTTTAGGGTTTGTGGAATCTTTCGGGCTCAAGTGCCGTGTTCTACTGGAGAAAGTTTTCCTTCCAGACGTTTCGTTCATCTGGAAGGAAAACTTTCTCCAGTAGAACACGGCACTTGAGCCCGAAAGATTCTACAAACCCTAATGATGTTACCAGCCGTGAAAACCTGAAATCTTTGATGAGACCAAACTCTGTTTGAAAGAGAAATTAGCATGTGCGTAGCAGGGGGAAATGGCTACCACGAGGGTATTCGTAGGTTTCTACTGGTGTTTACATTCCCCACCCCCCCCCCTTAGAGAGCCGTGAAAAATAGTTCCATAATAATTTTTGCTCCTTTTGGAGGGATTCAGTTCTGAACATGACGAGGCCAGCATCTCCTACTGATTTGTGGGGAGTTTTTGTTTTTTTAGTCATCTTCTCCAGATAAAACAATGAAGCAATCAGTTGAATCATTTCATAACAGGGAGCAGATGAAATTTTAATACACCTTGGCGGGGACCAGACCAGCAGCTTGGGCCAGCAGCCTCCAGTCCTGAAGTAAATTGGCATAAAGAGAAGCACCTTGGGGGTGGGGTCAAACTGCTGGGACGGGGATGGGCTGGTGCACCCCGGAGGAGCAACCAGGCAAGCGGAGTACTCAGAACCAATGGGTTGAAATCAAATCAAAAGAGTTTCCGGCTCAACATTAGGAAGAACTTCCTGACCGTTAGAGCGATTCCTCAGTGGAACAGGCTTCCTCGGGAGGTGGTGGGGCCTCCTTCCTTGGAGGTTTTTCAACAGAGGCTAGATGGCCATCTGACAGCGACGAAGATCCTGAGAATTTTGTGGGAAGTGTTTGTGAGTTTCCTACATTGTGCAGGGGGTCGGACTAGATGACCCTAGAAGTCCCTTCCAACTCTATGATTCTATGATTCTAATTAGGGTGGATTGAGCCCTGTGAAACAAACAAGTCTGGTGGCAGCAACCTGGGGCAAGGTGGAAGAGCTTGGACTCCCCTCTGTTATTAGACATACATGCCCTGGCAACAGGACCGGATCTACATGTTTTTTGAAGGGGGGGGCAAAATTAAAAAATGGTGCCCCCTTATGGGCCATTCTACCTTATGGTCCCATAGAATACAATTGACTCCATACCCAATTTGGTGCCCCCCCTCCATCGGCGCCCAGGGCAAGCACCCCCCTCTGCCCATCCCTAGATCCAGCCCTGCCTGGCAGTAAGTCCCTAGGCTGACCTCCTTACAGAGAGCGGGGAGGTGGCAAGAGGTACCCCTGGGCACCCCAGGAAGTCTCCAGATGTTCGCATCTGGACTTGGTTTTTTAATCCGTGTGGTGGCCGTTTCTGTGTCGCCTCAAAGTGCCGGTCCGGGCCCAGCCATTAGCAGGTTTTTGAGAGGATAAATACTAAGCTTTCTGAGTAGGGTTGCCAATCCCCAGGTGGGGACAGGGGATCACCCTGTTTGGAGGCCCTCTCTCTCGCTTCAGGGTCATCAGAAAGCAGGGGAGGGAATGTCTGCTGGGCAATCCATTATTCCTTATGGAGACCAATTCACATTGGGTATGACGGAGAATTGATCTGCAGGTATCTGGGGCTTGGGGAGGGCTGTTTTTTGACATAGAGACACCAAATTTGTAGCATAGCCTCTCCTCAGAACACCCTGATGCCTCTCCTCAAAACACCCCCCACCCCAAGTTTCAAAAAGATTGGACCAAAGGATTCAATTCTATGAGCCCCAAAAGAAGGTGCCCCTATCCTTCATTGTTTCTAATAGAGGGAAGGCATTTAAAAGGTGTGTGGTCCCTTTAAATGTGATGGCCAGGCCTCCCTTTGGAGTTCATTTATTCTTGTCACAACCTTGCTCCTGGCTCCACCCCCAATGTCTCCTGGCTCCACCCCCAAAGTCCTCAGATGTTTCTCGAATTGGACCTGGCAACCCTGTTTCTAAGAAATGCACTAGCCCTGTTAGGAAGGAGGGGCAAAATGTTTTCTTTCCTTTTCCGAAAGAGTAGCTGAAACATTAAGCTCTCAGACTGCATTGACAGAGTAGGGAAGTGCGGTGTCACCTCATTAAACCCAGCAAAGTCAAGGAAGAAAAGAGGGCTACAAAGCGTGACCTCACTCCAGGTCATCAGCTAATCTAACTTCATGACAACAAAAGATCCTTGACTGATGAGAAAATGTCCTCTGATGGAGGTCGGCATTCGTTGGCCCAAATGAGTCTTTCAGGCCGAAGGAAGGGAAATTTGTTAGCTTTGCTCGCTGAAGCAAAAGCCACAATAGCAGACGACCGTCAACCTCCCCGAAACCCTTTTGTACCTGAGATAATGATTAACTGACCGTTCAAAATCCTAGAAATGTCACGTTAGCTGCGGTGGTCAACTCCTCAGAGAACAGGCAGCCGTGTGTGAAGTGAGCCTGGTGTGAAGCGGTGAAAGTTTGGGTGCCAAAAAAATAATTAAAGTCAGAAATAATTTGCAGCTACTAAAATTAAATTGAAGGTATCAGTAACACCCTAAGTACACGCACACTTCTGTGAGGGAACAAGGAGATTTTTTTTTGTTTTTTGCAGGAGAAAAAAACCCGAGTATTAGTTGTCTATTATAATTACCCTGAGGTGATTCCTTCTTCTAAATATTATCAAAGGCTTCTGTTCATAAATATTTCTAAAACAATGTTCTGTTAACGCAAGTGAATCAATAATACAGTAAAAACCGGCAGCCATCTTAGCAAAGTGTCTTCCGTTCTAGCTTCTCAATCATTACCTTCGTTTGGGAGTACAGGGCTGTGCAGGTTATAAGGAAAGATTTTTTTTTTCCTTTTTATGGAACAGGCCTACCTTGTTATCATATTTTTATGAGGAAGATCAAATACTCTGAGACGCACCTTTCTCTTTTTTTTAACTATGTTTGAAGTTCCATGTAAGAAATTTGGTAATAGAGTCAGTAAGAGAAGTCAGTTTGGTGTAATGGTTAAGTGTGCGGACTCTTATCTGGGAGAACCAGGTTTGATTCCCCGCTCTTCCACTTGCATCTGCTGGAATGGCCTGGGTCAGCCATAGCTCTCGTAGGAGTTATCCTTGAAAGGGCAGCTGCTGTGAGAGCCCTCTCAGCCTCACCCACCTCACGGGGTATCTGTTGTGGGGAAGGAAGATAAAGGAGATTGTGAGCCACTCTGAGATTTGGAGTGTGTCAAGTTGGCAGATTCAATAACGAGTTGTTGTTGATACAAAGAAACTAGTTTATTGATACTGTTACTTGAGGCAAAGCCAGTATTGAAAGACTAACGAACAACCTGTAAAGACATTGCATATAAGGGACACTTCTAAGGGATTCCTAAGAGGGGGGGAGGATTATGCAGGACCCATTCAAACATTGATGTTACCAATTCGTTCTCAGGCTCTGTGGCCTTGATCGTAGCAGGCTCTCGACTCCCTTTGGAGAGCCGGGCCTGAGAAGGCACAGGTAAGACTTTCACATCTTTCCATTTCAAAGCAAGGGCACTTACTACAGGAAGGGAGGGATAGGGAAGATATGAGCTAGCAGCAAGTGAATATACTTTGGTTCTACCCAGAAGGCTCTCTGCCAGAGTTACAGACAGACTTGACAGAGTGGAGAGCGGGATATAAATCCAATATCTCCTTCTTCTTCTTTTACTTTACAGGAGCTCCTTGTCCTTAAAGAAGTTGGCTCAAACCACCGAAATCTGCTCTCGGACACTCCAAAGGCCTGTCCACTGGATTCTTTAAAGGACCAACACTGCATCTGGAAACACTCCTGGTACACCAATGTGGGCTTCAAGCAGAATGGCCAGCGCAAAACGGCTTGGATTCAGTATATCCATATGCTTGTGCTTCATGATGAACCTCATTACAATTGTATTGTCTGGGAGCACCGGACCACCCAGCAATGGCCAAGGCAGCAGCCCATTGGACAACCTGCTGCTTCATCAGCGAATGAAGAGAAGCTGGGTGTGGAACCAGTTCTTTGTTCTGGAAGAATACACTGGAACGGATCCTTTGTACGTGGGAAAGGTAAGAGGCAAGGCAAACTATCAATAGGGCCATCAGGGTGGTTTTCATACCGGACAAAATGCGTCTCTGTACATAGAATGCACATTGTGCAGTGCACATTTTTGTGTGATTTCCATTGCACCATAGATAGACTTCCTACTTTATACAAGCATATACCGTGGTAGCTCAGTGGTAGAGCATCTGCTTTGCATGCAGAAGGTCTTGGGTTCAATTCCCAGCATCCCCAATTAAAAGCATCTGGTAGTCGGTGATGTGAAAGATCTCTGCTTGAGACCCTGGAGAGCCACTGCCAGGCAGAGAATACAGTACTATCCTTGAAAGCCAAGCAGTCTGATTCCTATAATTTCTCTATTTATTTATTTCTATTTGTATCCCATTCTCCCTGCAAACAGGCTCAGGGCAGCTAACAGCATAGCAGGGGTAGAATTCTAGCAGGAGCTCCTTTGCATATTAGGCCACACACCCCTGATGTAGCCAATCCTCCAAGAGCTTACAAAAAAGAGCCTTGTAAGCTCTTGGAGGATTGGCTGCATCAGAGGTGTGTGGCCTAATATGCAAAGGAGCTCCTGCTAGAATTCCGCCCCTGCCTATAAAGCAGCTTCCTATGTCTTGGTGTGTCGTGTGTCTAAGAGCTGATCCTGACTTTGATTCAAAGGTAACCTTGTGAGAGCACAAGGCATTTCTGCTCACACAAGCGGAGTGTCCCTGAATTTCACCCATTTCCCTCGCCCCTGAAACCATGTAACGTATCAGGAGGGCAACGTGTTGTCTCATCTTCATTAGTCTTAGTAAAACAACATTATGTGACTTGTCTTTTGCAGATTTTGCTGTGGAACAATGCACCTAACCTTTGTTTCTTGTGTACTCTAAATAGTATCCAAGCCAATATTAATTTCACTAATTGGGGGAAAGAACAGAGGGAGAGAACGGTGGGGGGGAAGGGATAAAGGGGAGATAAGAGTAACAGGGAATGATACATGCTTAAGCTTAGTTTTGGGTCACAATATCAGGGCATTTTTTGCAGTAGGAACTCCTTTGCATATTAGGCCACACACCCCTGATATAGCCAGTCCTCCTGGAGCTTACAATAGGCCCTGTACTAAGAGCCCTGAAAGCTCTTGGAGGATTGGCTACATCAGGGGTGTGTGGCCTAATATGCAAATAAGTTCCTGCTACAAGAAAAGTGCTGGTAAAGACAAAGGAATTAAGCTAAAAGGGTTCACTTGAAGATGTAGTTTTTGAGGAGGCGTTTGAAAGGTGATGCCACACTGGTTTCTTAGTCTTCGCAAACCTGTTCTTCCTTTGCTGTGGGCCCAGAATACATTTCTGATTCTGAGAGTTTCTAGCTAGTGTCACCTTGAAGTGGGAATAATGTCTGTTTTGAGAGTCACCTGATGCTTCGCCTTCTTTCGAAAGATCAGTGCTATCGGCTGTAATCTGATGTCACTTTCCAAAAATCTCCAGCCGCCTTTGTAGGAACAGCTCATGTGTCAGAGTACAGAAAGGTATCAGAGACACAAAAGGATTAGGTGCGGACAAGAAAGGGTGCATTCCTGTGGCAGTGAATTGCATGTGTTAATCACCCTTTGGGTGAAGTACTTCCTTTTATCTGTTCTAACCCGACTGCTCAGCAGTTTCATTGAATGTCCACGAGTTCTCGTATTGCGGGAATGGGAGAAAAGTCCTTCTTTCTCTGCCTTCTCTGTCCCATGCATAATCTTGTAAACCCCGATCATGTCACCCCTCAGTCGACGTTTCTCCAAGGTTCCTTCAAGAGACCTTCATCTTCCAGATGCGTTGCTTCTGTTTTAACAAAGAGCGATTGCTGCCAATTCACAGCGAGAGCCTGTTGCTGGCACTATCATTACAGAGTGTGCAGCCAATGCCCAAAATAGCAACCATGTGTTTAGTTGGCCCCTCCTAATGTCTAAAATAACTTACTGGTGTTCTGGCACAGCTGGTGTATTGTCCGACTCAGCCCTCACCAACTGTAGACAATGACAAGCGCCAGGAGGCGGAAAACGTACGTTGTGTAAAATGGTTCGTTCTCTTCAAGAGACCCGTTTTACTCAGGTTTCAGGTGCAGTTTTAGAACTGAAACTTCCTTGGTCACCTTGGCTCTTTAACCTTTATTGGAAGAGAGATGGTGTTCTTCCAGACAGGATAACTGATGTAGCTTTTGGGAGCAATGCGCTCCAGTGTTTCTGAGGTTCTGTATGTCTCCAGTTCAATTTTTACATGAAACTGCTGGCAGAAGTCATCTAGAACAGGGGTCCCCAACCACTAGGCAGTGGACCAGTACCAGTCTGTGGCCTGCTAGCAATTGGGCCATGTAGCAAGGCAAACAAAGCAGCCCCACAGCCTGCCTCAGGACCCAGGCAGGCGAAAGAGGCAGCGTAGCCTCACTCTGAAGCTTCCTCCCCTTGTAGGGGAGGCAGCCTTGGAGTGAGGCCACACCACCTCTTTCATCTGCCGGGGTCCTGGGCTGGAGGAAGGGGCAGTGCTGCTGTGAACTTAGCCTACCCCTCATTTATAGACCCCCACCAATCAGGTCATCAGTGGGGGTCTTTCAATGGGACAGGAAGGCAGATTGGCTTTCTGCTGCTTGGCCACCTAATGGGAAGGCAACAGAAACAGCCCCAGTCTCTGCCCCCCCCCATTTAGAAGAGCCAGTTTGGTGTAGTGGTTAAGTGTGCGGACTCTTATCTGGGAGAACTGGGTTTGATTCCCCACTCCTCCACTTGCACCTGCTAGCATGGCCTTGGGTCAGCCGTAGTTCTGGCAGAGGTTGTCCTTGAAAGAGCAGCTTCTGTCAGAGGCCTCTCCATCCCCACCCACCTCACAGGGTGTCTGTTGTGGGGGAGGACTCTTATCTGGGAGAACCGGGTTTGATTCCCCACTCCTCCACTTGCACCTGCTAGCATGGCCTTGGGTCAGCCATAGCTCTGGCAGAGGTCGTCCTTGAAAGGACAGCTGTTGTGAGAGCCCTCTCCAGCCCCACCCACCTCACAGGGTGTCTGTTGTGGGGGAGGAAGGCAAAGGAGATTGTGAGCCACTCTGAGACTCTTCGGAGTAGAGGGCAGGATATAAATCCAATATCTTCTTCTTCTTCGTAAAGACCCCCATGGGGGCAGGGATGGGCATGAGTTGGGGGGCAGCCTGGGGTGGCAAATAACCCAGCGCCACCCCACCCCCCATAAGTCCATGGAAAAATTGTCTTCCATGAAACTGGTCCCTGGTGCCAAAAAGGTTGGGGGCCACTGGTCTAGAATTTTGGGCCGAGGTGTTGCAGGCAGTGGGCCTAGTGTCTTCCATGGCGACACTGGGACTCTCCCAAGTTGTATCACATCAAGCAGGTAACACACTGGATTTCACCTGATAACTGCTGATTCAGTGCCATGGTAAGATCATTTTGCCCTGAAGGATCAGCTGAGTATCCCAACTCCCTCCTGTCTAGGTGATGAATGGATTTATGCCCACCCATGGAGACTAATGGACCCACTTAGGTTTCAGAGTGCTCTATGGGATCCAATGCCCCTGGCATTAGATGTTCTGACCTGACAGAGGACTGGTACACCACAGAGCTTAGAGGGATGAAGTGGGAACTTAGATGACTAGAACGAGTTTGGAGACGGATTCACAATGAAGCTTCAATAGCATCTTATGGGGCGTTTATGAAATCCAATGAGATGGTGGTGAAGACTACTAGGAGGGACTTCTATACAGACTCCATCACATCTGCTAGCTCTCACCTGCCACAATTGTTTAGGGTAATTAGAACTCTTAATTTCTCCCAGCAAGAGAACCAAAAAGTCTTGTAATCTGGCCATAAACTGTGAGGCATTTATGGGGGGGGCGGGGGGGGTTTGTGGAGAAAATCTTGTTGCTCCACCATGACTTTCCTGGCTTCTTAGATACACTATGTGAACTAGAGGCCCCTTGGCCACCTTTGGATCCAATATTTGACAACTTCAGCCAGCTCTCAGGCCCCAATGTTTTTTGTTTTTGTTTTTTAATAAACAATTTTTATTAGTAACATATGGTAGTAGAACTATATCTACAACTTATAAAAAGCTTAAGATAAAAAAACATCATTCTACCCCACATCTTACTTTTCTCCCACCCCTCCCCCCAATAATTGACCTCGCCAGTGTTATTTTTTTTAAAAAAAAACAGATATTAAAGGTACCTTTAACTATCAAGAAAAAACAAAAATTGATTAAGAAAAAGATCCCCCCTTCAAAAGTTATATTCTTGTCTTAAAAGTCTTAATCTTCAAAAATTGTCCAATGTCCTTTTATTTTCCACTCTTTTTCTACATATCTTCTGAATTTCTTCCACTCCCGATTAAAAAGTTCTAAATCGCAGTCTCTTAGTTTTCTTGTTAGCTTGTCCATTTCACTCCATGACATAACTTTTATAGTCCAGTCCCATTTTTCTGGTATTTTTTCTTGCTTCCACAACTGCGCATACAATGTCCTAGCAGCTGAGAGCAAGTACCATATTAAAGTTCTATCTTCTTTTGGAAATTTTTCCATTTGTAATCCCAGCAGAAAGGTCTCTGCTTCTTTGTTAAATTCATATCCTAGGATCTTAGATATCTCTTGTTGAATCATCTGCCAAAACATTTTAGCTCTTTCACAAGTCCACCACATATGGTAGAAAGAACCCAATGCTGATAGGATCCAGATTCCTATGAAGCTAACCGCTTGCCTCTTAGACCCATGTCTTTCGTGGCTGCTGCAAGCCAGTGGTGAGGGTATACGGGGCCCTCTGAGGGACATTATCCATCTGTCCTTAAGTTCAGGGGTCTATCCAGAGGGCTTAAAAGAGGCAATGGTGATACCACTCTTAAAGAAACCATTGCTGGATCCTTCCAATTACCACCCAGTTTCAAATCTCTTGTTCCTGAGTAAGGTCATTGAGAGGGTGGCTGCTGAGCAATTCCAGAGCTTCCCAGAGGACACATTGGCATTAGACCCCTTTCAGTCTGGCTTGCACTCTTGTCATGGGATGGAGACTGTGTTGGTTGCCCTCATGGACAATCTCTGCAGATAGTTTGATCAGGGTGGGTCGGCACTGTTATTGTGTGACTTGACAGGGGCATTCAATACAGTCAACCACAGTCTGTTGGCTCACCGCCTCACCAACAGTGGAGTACACAGGACAGCCCTGAAGTGGGTTGTCTCATTTCTCCATGGTCGGGGATAGAGGGTGGTGCTGGGAGAGAGGGTTTCCTCTTGTGGGGTCTTCCTCTGTGTCATGTGGGGTCCCTCAGGGGACTCTCCTCTCCCCAGTGTTGTTTAACATCTTCACGCACCCTCTTCTCCAGTGGGTGAGGAATTTTGGGTTGGGATGCCATCAGTATGCTGATGACACCCACTGTATCTGCTGATGGATGGATGACCAAACACCACCTCAGGAAATCTGGCCAAGGGTTTGGAGGCTGTGTTGAGGTGGTTGAAGCAGAGCCAACTAAAACCGAACCAAACAAAGATGGAGGTTTTGGGGCTGGGTGGGGGAGATTCAGGTTTGGAGCAGCAACTCCCGGCTCTTGACTACGTGCCCTTAACACTGGTGCAGAAGGTTGGGCGTACTGCTGGATACCTTCTCATCAGTGAAGGCTCAGATCATGAACAACACTGGACTGGCATTTTTCCATCTGTGTCAGGTCAGGCAACTAGTCCCCTACCTGTCTCACCCCAACCTAGCCACCATAATCCATGCAATGGTCACCTCTAGGCTTGATTACTGTAACTTGCTGTATGCAGAGCTGCCCTTGAAGCTAATCCAGAAGTTACAACTTGTCCAGAATGCAGCAGCTCGAGAGCCAGTTTGGTGTAGTGGTGAAGTGTGTTAACTTTTACCTGGGAGAACTGGGTTTGATTCCCCACTCCTCCACTTGCACCTGCTGGAATGGCCTTGGGTCAGCCATAGCTCTGGCAGAGGTTGTCCTTGAAAGGGCAGCTGCTGTGAGAGCCCTCTCCAGCCCCACCCACCTCACAGGGTGTCTGTTGTGGGGGAAGAAGATAAAGGAGAGACTCTTCGGAGTGGAGGGCAGGATATAAATCCAATATCTTCTTCTTCTTATGGGGACATTGTTAACAGCACATATTCAGCCTGTGCTCTGCCAGCTGCACTGGCTTAAGGTGGAGTACCAGGTTGAGTACTTTGACAAAGCTGCAGGGGGGAAGCAGAGAGCGGCAAATGGTGACAACGCCAGCGGCAGCCACACCAGACAAGTCAGCCAAAGAGCAGCTTAATTGCTGGCTGCACATGCAGGCTGGGAGGGATGCACGCAGGGGGAAAATGGGGGGGGGGGGCTAAAGGCGTGGGGGCCCATAGGCCAGTGCCTATTTGGCCTAACTATTAATCCAGCCCTGCCTCCAAAGTAACGTTCATGATCTGAGCCTGATGAGAAGGTATTCAGAAACACGCCCAAGCTCTTAACCGTCTGCACCAGTGTAAAGGGCACGTGGTCAAGAGCCAGGAGTTGCTGCTCCAAACCTGAATCTCCCCCAGCAAGCTAGAAAACTTCCCAGAAAACATCATAATGCCCCTGTATAAATCGATGGTGCGGTCTCATTTGGAGTACTGTGTGCAGTTCTGGTCGCCGCACTTCAAAAAGGATATTATAGCATTGGAGAAAGTCCAGAAAAGGGCAACTAGAATGATTAAAAGGCTGGAACACTTTCCCTATGAAAAAAGGTTGAAACGCTTGGGACTCTTTAGCTTGGAGAAACGTCGACTGCGGGGTGACATGATAGAGGTTTACAAGATAATGCATGGGATGGAGAAAGTAGAGAAAGAGGTACTTTTCTCCCTTTCTCACAATACAAGAACTCATGGGCATTCGATGAAATTGCTGAGCAGACAGGTTAAAACGGATAAAAGGAAGTACTTCTTCATCCAAAGGGTGATTAACATGTGGAATTCACTGCCACAGGAGGTGGCGGCGGCCACAAGCATGGCCACCTTCAAGAGGGGTTTAGATAAAAATATGGAGCAGAGGTCCATCAGTGGCTATTAGCCACAGTGTGTGTATATATATAAAAATTTTTGCCACTGTGTGACACAGAGTGTTGGACTGGATGGGCCATTGGCCTGATCCAACATGGCTTCTCTTATGTTCTTATGTTCCCCTCCCCTAACCCCACCCTCTCCTGGCCCCACCCCCAAAGTCTCCAGGTATTTTTCCAACATAGACGTGGCAACCTTATCTCCTGGAGAAGATGGCTGCATTGAAGGATGGATTTTGTGGCATTATACCTTGCTGAGGTTGCATCCCTTCCAAACCTCACCCTCCTCAGGCTCTTCCCCACGCCCCACCCCCACAAATCTCCAGATATTTCCATGCCAGAGTTGGCAACTGTATCTCTGTTAAAGAAAATTCCGTGCACTGTTCTACTAAATCTAAATTAAAGCAGATTCAGGTGGGCAGCTGTGTTGGTCTGAAGCAGCAGAACAAATTTTGAGTCCAGTGGCAGCTTTAAGACCAACAAAAGTTTATTCAGGGTATGTGCAGGCACACTTCTTCATATAAATATGGAAGTTACTTTCTGCCTTAGGGTTTCCAGCCTCCAGGTGAGGCCTAGACATCTCCTGCTCTTGCAACTGATCTCCAGCTGTCAGAGATCAGCTCCCCTGAAGAAAATGGCTGGACTCTTTGGTATTGTACCATGCTGAGGCCCCTCCCCTCCCGGATCCTCTCCCAAAGTCTCCAAGTATTTTCCAAAACCAACTTGGCAACCCTAATCTGTGTGTGTGCTCCGGGGCGTTCCTGGCTGGGAACTCACTTTTAAAGTGGCAGAATGTCTCCAAGGGAAAACCTTGGGGTGCTCATGATGTCTAGATGTGGCTGACATGTTATATTATATATATGAAACTTTAACTTGCATTTCTATGTATCTGAGGAAGTGCGCTTGCACACAAAAGCTCATACCTTGAATAAACAGTTGTTTGTCTTAAAGGTGCCACTGGACTCTCTTAAAATTTGTTCTAAATTGAAGCCGTTATGCTTCCTTTGCTCTTATAAATAGAACCTGTTAAAACCGTAGTGAAAAATTAGGTACATTATATTCATTATTCATAATCTCCCTTAAAGCCAGAGAATGCATTACATGAAAGACACACACCATTGGACTTTCCCAACATTTCCTTTCAGAGAGAAAACAAAACCCAAAGGGAAGAAGAAATAGATTAGAACTGCAACACTGGGGGTCAGATGGGGAAGGTGAGGTATTTTTAAGCCCATGCCACTTCCTTCGTTGAAATTGTTTCCCCTTTTCAAAGCTGCTATTAGCCACGAGAAAGAGACAAATGCCCATTTTATACCTGTCTTTTTTCCTTACCGCCGCTAATAACAGCTTCGAAAGGGAGGTGGTGTTTCTATTAGGAGAATGCCATGAGGCAAAGGCTTAAGCTTCTATTTCGGGTGGTGGTGGGGAGCTGCATCACATTGTTATTGTGAAAGAAAACATTAAGTGAGCTAACATCAAGCCTCCTGTATAATATGTGGTGTGCCCCTCAAGAAATCAATTGATTCACACCTTCCCATTTCACCTTCTGTATTCTAGTAATATTTTTGCAAAGTCTCAGGAACAGCGTAACATAATTCTGTTGCAGGCAGTTGTCAAGAGCTAGGTACAGTCAGAGTCCAAATCAGCATCAATGTCAGTCCAAAGTCAGAGTACTAGAAGTTAGGCGAGGCAGAGTTGTTCACTCCAAAGTCAGGGTTCCAGAAGTCAGGTAAGGCAAAGTCATACACAAGAGTAAGAAGTTCCAAGTCCAAAGCCGGTCCAAAAGTCAGTGGACCAAAGCAGTCAAGAGTTGTGAAGTTCACTAGGCACTGACTTCTTGCTTCTACATAGGGCTACCAAGTTCCCATCAGGGGAGGAGTTTCCCCCGATTTGGGGGCCTGCAATCTGCCAGCATGGAGTGTGCTGCCAGGGGATCCCTGCCCCCCAAAACCTCTGTCATCACATGACATGCCAGGCACAATAAAGCCAACCAGAGGTGACATAATCACATTGGACATGGCGCACCAGGGACGCTCTAGCATTCGGGTTAAAAACTCTGTGGTACCATAGAGTTTTTAACCCAAATGCTAGTGTCCCCGGCATTACATGCCCAGGGGGATGATGTCACTTACAGGTGACATCATTGCACCGCATGCACAAGATTCATCCCCCACCAGAGCCAAGGTAAGACTTGGCCACCCTACTACATCCAGCAGTCTCCCTTGACTGGCTCTTATAGGCATCTGCGGCAAGGTCTTATTTGCAGACAGCAGATTGGGAGTAACCCTGCAGCTACTCATCCTCAGCAAGCAGCCGGCATCGGGACAGGAGATGTGCACTTTGTCTTCTCTCCACAAGCTCCATTCTAAGCCTTCATCTCCAGTGCTCAAAGGGTGGGGGTGATACTGGAGAGCTGGTAACAACCACCCAGGTTTCATCTGTTGGAATGGGGTGGAAGTTGCTGGTGGCTCTGCGTCAGCTGTGAACCCTGACAAGCCTGCAGTTCATCTTGCTTGTCAGCTTCTGCTGATTCAGACCAGAACTCCTTTCCTCCTGAGAAGTCCTCTTCTCCTGAGGAGTCCTTCTCTCCCAACTGACGCATAACACCAGTGTATCTATTGCGCTTGAGAGAGATATGTGAATGACATAGATTCACATTATGACTTCTATGATTCTGTGACTTGGGAAACCTGGATTCAGATGCCCACCCAGAGACTAACTGTGGACCAAGCTAGAGGTGACAGGTGCACTGTGGGGATGCACCACCATTTGAAAAAGTGAGTTTGCAGCCAGGAACTCACTTAGATTCCACCATGGGGGCCTGATGCTGGTGAGAACCACCACAGAACAGGGTGAGGAGCAGATCCTGCCTTCTTTCCTCCTCCACCCCCACCTTCTTGACCCCAGAATGGTACCATTCTGTTTTTTTCACCCCCAAATGGCAAATAGTGCCCCCAGTGCTGCCATGCTCCCACGGGGGCGAGGGATCCCCCAGTTTGGGAGGCCCCAACCCACTGGAATGGAGCAGGCCGCTGGGGGATTCCCACCCCCAAATAGCCCCGTCATTGTGTGACGTGCCTTGCACGATGATGTCACCCGGAAGTGAAATCATCATGCCATGGATGTTCTAGGATTCGCAATAAAACTCTGTGGTATCATAGAGTTTTACTGCAAATCCTAGAGTGTCCCCAGCACGGCATACCCACTTCTGGGTGACATCATGCCACAGATTCTTCACACATACAAGAAAATTCCCCTCCCCCCACCACAGCAGCAGAAGGACTTGGCAACCCTATGTTTTGGAGAGGAAAAATAGCACAGGGGAGAAGGATCCCTTCCTCACCCCACTCTGTGGTGGTCCCGAAAAGAACTGGGCTCCTGTAGCAAAGTCTAAAGGAGCTCCTGGCTGGGAAACTCACTTTTAAAATGGTAGAATGTCCCCAAGAGAAAACATTGGAGTGCTCATGATGTCTAGATGTGGCTGACATGTTATATTTTTCCAAAGTACGTTCCATGGTCAAGTGAGCAGATGTGTTCTGGTTCCTCCAGGTATTTGTGAGTGTAGTTAGGATTGGGGCCATGGGGGAGAAGAAGTTTAAGCTTCCCCTGTGCCATTTCCCTGATCTGAAATGGCCCATGTCACTATGAGTGATATCAGACGGCCGGAAATAGAGCACCCCGGAGCTTCCGGATAGCGCTCGGGGAGGGGGCGGGCCGTGGGCGCCCAGGGAGCATCAGAAAAGCTCACGCATCCCATCTGCAACTCCCTGGGCACTCTCCAGGCACTTCCCGGTCTTCCAGACAGCCGGGAGGGCCTCAGAGGTGCCCCAGCAAAAAGGCACCACCTTTTTGAGCCAGGTAGATCCGCTTAGAGGACGGGGTGAGTACAAGACAGGGGTGGGTAGCAGATGTTGCCATCTGGAGGGGGGTTTGGGGTCAATCTCAGAGGCGTCTCTGAATCGACCCAAAGTGCCGGTCGTTAGCAGCTTGTGTGTCCCATTGTAGACTTCAAATAGGATTGCCAGCTCCAGGCTGGGAAATACCTAAAGATTTTGGGGTTGGAAACTGAGGAGGGTGGGATTTGGAGAAAGGAGGGACTTCAGTGGGGTACAATGCCCTAGAGCCCACCTTCCAAAGCAGTCATGTTCTCCAGGGGAACTGGTCTCTGTCACCTGGAGAGTAGTTGTAATCCTAGGAGATCTCCAACGACCGCCCTGAGGTGACAATCGTGATGAGAGAAGTCACACAGTTTATGCCAAAATGAGAAAACTGTGACTTGAAATAACTATAAATCCTAATAACCAACATACAATTTGGGTCAGCCATACGATTGCTGAAACAATGGTGGTGTCAGGGGGGTATGGTCTAATATGCAAATAAGCTCCTGCTGAGCTTTTCCTACCAAAAAAACCCTATGTGAAACAATGGTGGTGTCAGGGGGTGTGATCTAATATGCAAATAAGTTCCTGCTGGGCTTTTTCTGCAATAAAAAACCCCTATGTGAAACAATGGTGGTCTCAGGGGGTGTGGTCTAATATGGAAATAAGTTCCTGCTGGGCTTTTTTCTGCAAAAAAAGCCCTGCAACTTTCCATAATGGGATTGTAGTTTCAGTAAGCTAAGGACAACACATAAAGTGATATAAAATTACATAGCAGAATCCGAGTTTCAGCAAGCAAAACACAGTAGCATAGACCACAATCCCTAATAACTTATCTAAGTAACTTTGTGCATCATTTGTGCAACTCTGTTGCCTGTATAGAAAATCTCTCTTGAATAATTCAGTTTTGCATGGTTTGTGGACGGCTCCCCCCCTTCCTGACCTCCATCCTCAGGCAGGTCATTTCACAAGGGGGGCCACAACAGAGAAGGCAGTTGTTGATTTTCGCCTGTTTGCAGGTTAGCGCCTGCAGAAGACCTTACTGAGATGAGCAAAGCTGTCATAGCAGTGCATTGGGAGAAAGGCAGTCTCACATATCAAAACTGTAATCCGAGACAGCTCATTAAACTGGAATCCCATGGATGGGTTGCATGGTCGGAGCTCTGAAATGACTGCCAAGGACTGAAAATAAACACAAAATATGATGCTCTGAATGGTCCCTTAGACTTTGCATATTCTTTCCTTCTTTGTAGACCTGCATTTGTTTCATTCTTGTGATAGTCTCAGTCAATGGTATCTGATGGGAACTTTGGCTTTCTTATGCCCTGGAAATCTTGTTAGTCTTCATGGTGCTTCTGGATGCAAATCTCACTCTTCTACAACAAGCCAACACATCTTCCCATCTGACATTACTTAGGATAGTAGTTCTTGCCTACTTGCAAGGCTTTTTTTGTAGCAGGAACTCCTTTGCATATTAGGCCACACACCCCGAGTTGTAGCCAATCCTCCAGGAACTTACAACAGGCCCTGTACTAAGAGTCCTGTAAGCTCTTGGAGGATTGGCTACATCAGGGGATGTGTGGCCTAATATGCAAAGGAGTTCCTGCTACAAAAAAAGCCCTGACTACTTGCAAAGCAGAGCACTTTTTTCTATCTTTGCTGTATCATGGAATCTAGAGAGAGAAAAGAGGACTTGTTGACCTTCTCTGTGTTGTTTAATATTATTTGAGGAGTGTTTAGTTTACCAACCAGCTACAGTTTCTATGCTCCATGGTCTACCAGCTTTCATTCACATTGGGAAAAATATTTCCCTGATGAACTGCTTTTATTTTTATCTTTGGTTTGCATCCGGGCTTTTTTTTGAGCAGGTGTCAAGTCGGCTGAATTCAATAACGAGTCTCTTGATAAAGTAGCAAGTTTATTGTAATCAGAACTGTGGACCATGGCAGAGATTGAAGGACTGAAACACATATGCACTAATCCAGTATTTAAAGTATGAATCTAAAGGATTCCTACGGGGGGCAATCTATGCAACACATCTTCACACTAGGATGCTACTTCTTTCGTTCCCAGACCGAAGTCTTGACACCCCATACTCCCCACAGAGAACAAGGCTGGGAAGGCGCCACTATCTTGTTCACAGGTTAGCATTTCAAAGCAGGTTACACAACAAAGGCATTTCTAGAGAGGGGGCAGGAGAGTGAGCTAGCAGCCCCCGGTGTACACTGTAAAGTACCCAGACTCCTTCACTTCAGAACCAACCTTAATACAGATATTGAGTAACCCATAGCAGACTTGACATACTGCCCCCCCTAGGATCCCCCTCCTGCCGGGCGGCCTTGCAAGGAGGGCGAGTCACATTTATGGCTCCGGAACTCGGGCCCCGAGAGGCTCCGGCACTCCCCCTTCGAGGGGAGGGTTGGTGAATCTTGTGAATGCCATTTGGACGGCCCCGGAGATCTGCGCAGTAGGCTGCAATGAAAAACAGGGTGGACTTTACCAAGAGCAGGGGGGAGGTCTAACTCTACTGTCACCGGGTTGATTACCCGCTTGATTTTGAATGGCCCTAAGAACTTAAAAGCCAATTTCCTAGACGGTTGTGCCAGAGGCAGGTTTTTTGTTGACAGGTACACGGAGTCCCCCACCTTCAAGTCCCAGACTGGCACATGGCTTTTATCGTACTGTTTCTTATACGCCTCCTTGGCCAGCTTCAGGTTTTCTTGAATGGCTGGCCAACATTGGCTGGGACCTTGCCACCATTGCTCGAAACTTGAGCCCGTCAATCCCTCCCCCCCTGGCAGCATGGGAATCGGCTTTCCCTCATACCCGAACACTGTTGCAAAGGGAGATGCTTTTGTGGAACTGTGAGCGCTGTTGTTGTAAGCGTATTCAGCGAAGGGGAGGAGGTCCACCCAGTCCGACTGGCGTAGGCTCACAAAGCACCGTAGGTACTGCTCTAGCACCCCGTTCACTCTCTCAGTCTGTCCGTCCGTCTGGGGGTGATAGGCAGAACTTAGCCCCTGTTCTATCCCTAGTAACTTACAAAACTCCCGCCAGAAGGTGGCAACGAACTGAGGCCCCCTGTCACTTATGACCTTGTCAGGGATGGAGTGATGTTTGGCCACGTGGTCGAAAAATAAAGTCGCTAGTTTCTTGGCCGTGGGTAATTGGCTGCAGGCGATGAAGTGGGCTTGTTTTGAAAACGTGTCCACCACCACCAGTATGACTGTTTTCCCCCGGGAGGGGGGTAGCTCGACTATGAAGTCCATGGACACCATGGCCCATGGCCGTTTTGCTGTTTCCAGAGGCTGTAGGAGTCCCGGGGGTTTCCCCCCCCTCCTTTTTGCCATCACACACACCGGGCAACCAGCTACAAAGTCCGACACATCCTTCTTTAGGGACGGCCACCAGAACTGCCGGTGCACCAAGTGCAAGGTTTTTACATAGCCGAAGTGCCCAGCTAATTTGGAGCAGTGACATAGTTGGAGAATTTCTTTCCTTAATATTTCCGGGATGTACAGTTTCTCCCCCTTGTACCAAAGAGCGTCTTTTCTTTTCTGCAACCCCTCCGGCCGCCCACCTCCCTCCCGTTCGGCCTCTAGGGTGATTCGTTCTTTGCTTAGCCCGCTCAATTCCTTTTTCCTCTGCGAGCGGGTAGTGACCATAGCCGCCACTTGTGTGGGGGGGATCAGGGAATCTACCACTTCCTCTCTCTGGCTCTCATGCTGTGGGAGCCTGGACAGGGCGTCTGCTAGGAAATTTCGGGTCCCCGGGATGTGTTTCAGGGTGAAGTCGAATCTGGAGAAGAAGCCCGCCCACCTGATTTGCTTTTCACTCAATTTTCTTTTCCCTGTTAGTGCCTCTAGATTTTTGTGGTCCGTCCATATCTCAAAGGGCACCCTGGCTCCCTCCAACCAGGACCTCCAAGTTTTCAGTGCAAACATGACAGCGAAAGCCTCTTTGTCCCACACTGACCAGTTCCTCTGCTCCTCCGAGAACTTTCGCGAAATGTAAGCGCAGGGTCTCAGCTTCCCCTCCTCATCCCTCTGCATGAGAATGGCTCCTACGGCGACGTCGGAGGCGTCGCATTGGACCACAAACCCCTTCCGCTCATCTGGGTGGCTTAAGACCGGCTCGCTTGTGAACAGTTGTTTAAGCCGGTCGAAAGCCGCCTGACAAGTCGGTGTCCAATTCAGCCTGGCCCCTGGTCGCTTTGCCTCCTCCCCCTTCCCCTTCGTCTTCAGGAGGTCTGTTAGGGGCAGAGCGATCTGGGCGAACCCCTCAATGAATGTCCTATAGAAATTGGAGAATCCGAGGAAACTTTGGAGCTGTCTACGTGTCCTCGGGGGGGCCCACTCTAGAACTGCCTGAACTTTGGCTGGATCCATGGCCAGCCCGTCCCCAGACACCCGGAAGCCCAAATAGTCTAGTTCCGTGCGGTGGAACTCGCATTTAGACAGCTTGGCGTAGAGCTGGTGCTTCAGCAGGGTGGCCAGCACTTCCCTCACTAGTTTCACATGGGATTGTTCGTCTTGCGAATAAATAATGATGTCATCAAGGTACACCACCACCCCCTTGTACAGAAATTCCCGCAATACATCATTTATGAAATTCATGAACACCCCCGGTGCCCCTTGCAATCCAAACGGCATGACTAAATATTCAAATTGCCCCATCGGGGTGTTGAACGCCGTTTTCCACTCATCCCCCTCCTTGATGCGCACTCGGAAGTACGCGTCCCGCAGGTCAAGATTTGTGAAAATCTTCCCCCCCGCCACCGTGCTTAGCAAATCTTTGATGAGGGGGATGGGGTAGGCGTTTGACATGGAAATCGCGTTAATCCCACGAAAATCCGTGCAAAGCCTAAGACTGTGGTCCTTTTTCTTTCTAAACAACACGGGGGCCGCGTGGGGGGCCGTCGCGGGTCTGATGAACCCCCTTTTCAAGTTCAAGTCTAGGAATTTTCGCAGCTCCTTCTTCTCAGCCCACCCCATTTGGTAGAGCTTGGCCCTGGGAAGGCTTTCCCCGGGGATTAGTTCTATCGCACAGTCTGTGCTCCTGTGGGGGGGTAGCTGGTTGGCCTCCCGCTCACTAAATACCTCCATCAGGTCGCGGTAGGCGTCCGGGACATGGTGCACCTCTTCCACCAGGACGCACGCCCTCTCCCGAGCGGCTGGCGCTCGTGGCCCCCATGCTGCCTGCCAAAGGTGCTGGTTGCAACTTGGGTCGGGAAATCTGATGGTCTGGGCTCTCCAGCGGATGAGGGGCTCGTGCTTTTCCAACCACCCCACTCCCAGGACCACGGGGTAGCCGCAGGCGGGCGCGATCACAAACGTCTCTGAGTCCCAGTGATCCTCAATCCCCAGGGGGCACGGCTCAGTCTCTTGCGTGCAGGGTTCCCCCCCCATTACTGACTCATCCATCTGTTCAAAGTGCATGGGGTGGGGCAGTTGTAAGCGTTTCAATCCCAGAGCCTCCACCACCTTGGGGGAAATCAGCTCTCTATTACAGCCCGAGTCTATGAGGGCCCGGATCTGTAGGAACCTTTTTAGCTTTGGGTTCAACAATTTGACCACTATAAAGTACAACCTTCCCATGGGTCTCACCGTGAGCGGTGCCTCCTCTCGGTCGACCTGCTGGTTGGCACCGTTCAAAGCAGGTCGGCGTCATTTCCCGCCGGCTCCTCTTCCCACGCCAGCTCGGCCAGCTCCTCTGACAGACGCACCTCCTCCTCTTGTAGGTCGTCTTGCACCAGGAGCGCGCTGCTCTTTGCCGCGTCCTTAGGGCGGCCGGTGGTTTTCTTGGGGCCGGGGGTGCCCGGGCGGGTGGCTCCCTGCGGTGGGGCGGCCCCGGTGGCTGATTGGGGGCAGCCGGAGGCTAGATGGTTGGGGTCCCCACACCGAAAACAACGTCGGGGCCCCCCCGGGGCAGCCACCGCCTGCTTCTTGACTTTAGGTGGCTCAGCCTTCCCGGGGCTTGCTTTCGGCGTTCCCCTGCCGGCGGCCAGTGCTTGGCGCAGCCTCGCCACTCGTTTCAGGTTGGTCTCCACCTCCCCCGCCAGCTGAATCCACCCCACCAGGGTATCGAGGCGGGCTTGCGTGAGCGCTCTATCCAGGATGCTCGGGTTCAGCCCATTGGTGAAGTGCTCGATCTTCATCACCTCGTTCCAGTTCCGAGCCCGGGCGGCGTTGGCCTGGAATTCGGCCGCGTACTCCCGGATGGATCGGGCCCCTTGCTTCATGTTCCGCAGCGCCGCCAGCGCTCGGGTTTCTTGCAGGGGGTCCTCGTACTGGGTCAGCAGGGCCTGCACGAAAGTGTTTACGAAATGGAGGACCGGGCTGTTGGTTTCGCATAGGCTCACATACCACTTCTTCGCTGCGCCCCGTAGCTTCAACCCGAGGTAGTCCACGCGGCTCATCTCATCGGGGAATGAGTCCCCCCAGTAGTGCATGTAGCTGTTTGCTTGGATCGCGAAGTAGTTCACTTCCTCCGGGTCCCCGTCGAACGTGGCGTCCAGCTCCCGGCCCCCCCCCCCAGGTCTCTTTGTCTGACCGGGGCAGGGGGGGCGCCGCTGGGGCTTGCGGGGCCGCTCCGGGTGGAGGAGCGGCGGGGCCCTGTCGAGCCGGGGGTCCCCGCGGACCCGCTGGGGCTGGCTGTTGCTGGCGAGCCCCGGTCACCCCCAGCGCTCTGCCCAGCTACGCGGTCAGGGTCTGCATCTGGTCCTTTAGGTCTCTCACCGCCCCGTCGATCTCCCTGCGGACCATCGCGCGAAACGTCTCGTACTCCTCATCGGTCTGGTCCTTGGGGCTCGCCCCTCCGTCCTCCGCTCCGCACTCGGCCCCTTCGCTTCCACTCTCGAGGTCCTGCGCCCCCGCGGCGCTGGCGCCTTCGCTCGCCTCGCCCGGGTGGACGGCGGCGGCCTCGGCCAGTTGGACCCGCTTGGTGTGGCGGGTCATGATCGCCTCCCGACGGACTGGGGCTTGATCCATCAGCGTAGTGGAGGTTCTTGGCTGGTATTGCCGTGGGGTCGCCACCAGCTGAAACTGTGGAGGGGAGGCCGCGGTCCTTCTGGCAGTATGGATGTGCCAGGGTGTCTCGGCCCCCTCCACTCTGGTTGGGAATCCTCCATTCTCCGGAGACTGTTCGGACATCGCCTTTTCAGTTGCCGGAAAGGTTGAACTCCAAGATAGGGAGTCCTTCAAAATGTCAAGTCGGCTGAATTCAATAACGAGTCTCTTGATAAAGTAGCAAGTTTATTGTAATCAGAACTGTGGACCATGGCAGAGATTGAAGGACTGAAACACATATGCACTAATCCAGTATTTAAAGTATGAATCTAAAGGATTCCTACGGGGGCAATCTATGCAACACATCTTCACACTAGGATGCTACTTCTTTCGTTCCCAGACCGAAGTCTTGACACCCCATACTCCCCACAGAGAACAAGGCTGGGAAGGCGCCACTATCTTGTTCACAGGTTAGCATTTCAAAGCAGGTTACACAACAAAGGCATTTCTAGAGAGGGGGCAGGAGAGTGAGCTAGCAGCCCCCGGTGTACACTGTAAAGTACCCAGACTCCTTCACTTCAGAACCAACCTTAATACAGATATTGAGTAACCCATAGCAGACTTGACAGCAGGAACACACAGGAACACAGTTCCGACTGGCTTGATGTCGGGGTGTGACCTAATATGCAAATTAGTTCCTGTTGGGCTTTTTCTACAAAAAAGCCCTGTGCAAAAGAGTGCCATCAGAGGGTGTGACCTAATATGCAAATGAGTTCCTGCTGGGCTTTTTTCTACAAGAAAAGCACCATTGTTTGCATCATTCTGTTCCTAAACAGGTCTATAGAACCTATATTTTAGTCACTTGCAGGGGTTTGCAGGAGAGCCAGTTTGGTGTGGTGGTTAAGTGTGCAGGCTCTTATCTGGGAGAACTGGGTTTGATTCCCCACTCCTCCACTTGCAGCTGCTGGAATGTTCTTGGGTCAGCCACAGCTCTCACAGGAGTTGTCCTTGAAAGGGCAGCTTTTGTGTGAGCTCTCTCAGCCCCACCCACCTCACAAGGTGTCTGTTGTGGGGGAAGAAGATAAAGGAGATTGCAATTCGCTCTGAAACTCTGATTCAGAGAGACGGGAAGGGTATAAATCTGCGGTCTTGTTGCTTTTTAGCAGGAACGCACAGGAACACAGTTCCTGCTGGCTTAGTGTCTGGGGGTGTGGCCTAATATGCAAATGAGTGTCAACTGGGCTTTTTCTGCAAAAAAAGCCCCATGCACAACAACAGTGGTCAGGGGTGTGGTCTAATATGCAAATAAGTCCCTGCTGGGCTTTTTCTACAATAAAGGCCCTGGTTACTTGCATAACTTCTGCAAAGGCAACAGTGTCATAGATACTTATACAGTATGTGCAGCACATATTGCAACCAGGAAAACCACGTTGGAAGCAATAGGTATCTATACTCTATGTATTCTGTATGTTCAAATGCTGTGATTTAACTGCTTTAAGGATCCTCACTAGGATTGCCAGGCATAGGGCGCAACTCCCACCTTTAGAGCAGGGGTCGCCAAACTGTGGCCTGGGAGCCATGTGTGGCTTTCACACATATTGTGTGGCTCTTGAAGCCCCCACCACCCCATCAGCCAGCTTGGAGAAGGCATTTCTTTCTTTAAATCTTTTATCCAAGCCAAGAGAGTCAGTGATTCAGAGAAGGCATTTAAAATTAAAGTTGCTTTCTTTCCATCTCTTCCTTCCTTCCTTCCTTCCTTCCTTCCTTCCTTCCTTCCTTCCTTCCTTCCTTCCTTCCTTCCTTCCTTCCTTCCTTCCTTCCTTCCTTCCTTCCTTCCTTCCTGTTCTAATGTTCCTGTCTTGTGACTCTCAGACATCTGATGTTTAGTCTATGTGGCTCTTACGTTAAGCAAGTTTGGCCAGCCCTGCTTTAGAGGGTGTGGAATGGTGTACTAGTGTTGTTCCAAAGCACTGACAACACTTCTGGTGGAAACCACAATTGATGTTAGATGCTCTTGGATTTGCAAAAACTTCTTAGTCAGCATGCCATTGCCACCAGAGTGAAGGGCTCAGGGATAAAGGCATGTACTTTATGGTGCATTTATCGTTCCTCTTTAACCTGGAGTTGAAATGTTTGCAATAAAATGGAAATACACTTTATGGCACTCCTCCAGAGTTAGGGTTGCCAGGTCCAATGGAAGAAATATCTGGGGACTTTAGGGATGGAGCCAGGAGACATTGGGGGCGGAGCCAGGTTGTGGCAAGCATCATTGAACTCCAAAGGGAGTTCTGGCCATCACATTGAAAGGGACCGCACACCTTTTAAATGCCTTCCCTCCACTGGAAATAATGAAGGATGGGGCTCATAGAATTGGACCCCCTGGTCCAATCTTTTTGAAACTTGGGGGGGGGGCGTGTTTTCAGGAGAGGAACTGGATGCTATACTGAAAATTTTGTGCCTCTACCTCAAAAAACAGGGCCCCCCAGCCCCAGATACCCACAGATCAATTGTACATTATACCCTACGGGAATTGGTCTCCATAGGGTAGAATGAGTGCCCAGCAGACATTTCCCTCCCCCTCCCGGCTTTCTGATGACCCTGAAGCAGGGGGGGGGGGGTTGCTCCAAACCAGGGGATCCCTTGCCCCTACCTGGGGATTGGCAACCCTATCCAAAGTCGACTGTAGAAACCAGTTCTTCACTATGCCACCAACTTGTTCTCTCATTACAATTCATCTGTTTGTGTGTGTCTTTCAAGATCAGCTAGGGACATGCTTTTCAAGTTCCAGGACCAAGATTACGACTGGGCAATTGTTTCCAGAATTATATGCTTGTAAAGTATATCCAGCTAAAACCTTCACTGCTCTGGCCAAATCCAGCATCACGTTAATTGTTGGATTGATTGAAAGCAGACGAAGAAAAAACAGTGCTTTAAAGACATTATAGTAAAACAATAAATCTTATTGTATGTTTAAATGGGGTTGTATCCTCCTCACAGATTATTCCCTAGGTGTTCTCCTTGATTTTAAGCAGTCCCCCCCCCCCGCCCCCCAAGGCAGCAATTTGTCACCAACGATCTGCTTCAGTGATTTAGGTGCCGCATCTAAATCCTTTCAAATCCTGTATATGCAAAGTCTCACATATTTTCTAGAGGTGTATCTTTTTTTTTTCTTTATCCCTCTCCCATTTTTAAAAATTCACAAATGGATGCTAGAATGGTGTCAAAATTGCTGTGTCAAGTAATTTTGCAGATAAGCGCACATGAATTTATTTTCTGCAAACATAGCTTTTCTTTCCATTCCTGCAGCAGTATCTGTGCATGCAAATGGAAATGTTTGCTAATATTGAGGAAAGCATGGCCAGTTTTTATTAACAGAGCTCTCGTTCAGCTGTAAAGAGAAATACCCAAATGCAACCTTAACATTTCAAGACCTATTAAATAAGGATCAATAAGACCCTTTTTCATTTTGTACATCTATTTTTATTTATTTATTTATTTATTTTTTGCCAAAGAGTGCCTCTCTTGTTAGGAAGAAATTCACATTATTTTGATACTGTTCTTTTCAATGCCACTTCTTCCTCTTCGCTCTCAGGGTCGTTTACTTCCGCACTACTGTTTAATGCTGTTGGTTGTGGAGACCCTTACGATTTTGCCAGTGACATCATTGACATCACGGGGCTTCAGCTGACATCACGTTGTCATGGCTGCTTGTAAACAAAGTCAGGAGGGCTGGCACAGCCAGTCTTATTATACAGCAGCGAGGGCAAATGAGGACAAAGAAGCAGGGTCACGATGCCAATAAGAAGCAGCAGCCAGGGAAACAAAAGTGCGCCAAGCAGCAATCAAAACAACACAGCTGTTCAATACTGCGAGTGGTCGTCCAGTGATCGGATTGGCCGTCTCAAGTGCGCTTTTAAAGCATAGCTCAAAATTAGAGGATACTCAGCACAGCCTTATTCTGGGCAGTTCAGCCAAATATTCACAAAAAGCGGTTAAAGCCAGTTTGGTATAGTGGTTAAGTGCACGGACTTTTATCTAGGAGAACCGGGTTTGATTCCCCACTCCTCCTTAAAAAAGGTTCCAGAGGAGATCCGGGAAATTACAGGCCAGTCAGTCTGACTTCAATACCGGGAAAGTTGGTAGAAACCATTATCAAGGACAGAATGAGTAGGCACATTGATGAACACGGGTTATTGAGGAAGACTCAGCATGGGTTCTGCAAGGGAAGATCTTGCCTCACTAACCTGTTACATTTCTTTGAGGGGGTGAACAAACATGTGGACAAAGGAGACCCGATAGATGTTGTTTACCTTGACTTCCAGAAAGCTTTTGATAAAGTCCTCATCAAAGGCTCCTTAGAAAACTTGAGAGTCATGGAGTAAAAGGACAGGTCCTCTTGTGGATCAAAAACTGGCTTAGTAATAGGAAGCAGAGAGTCAGTATAAATGGGCAGCCTTCGCAGTGGAGGACGGTAAGCAGTGGGGTGCCGCAGGGCTCGGTACTGGGTCCCATGCTCTTTAACTTGTTCATAAATGATTTAGAGTTGGGAGTGAGCAGTGAAGTGGCCAAGTTTGCGGATGACACTAAATTGTTCAGGGTGGTGAGAACCAGAGAGGATTGTGAGGAACTCCAAAGGGATCTGTTGAGGCTGGGTGAGTGGGCGTCAACGTGGCAGATGCGGTTCAATGTGGCCAAGTGCAAAGTAATGCACATTGGGGCCAAGAATCCCAGCTACAAATACAAGTTGATGGGGTGTGAACTGGCAGAGACTGACCAAGAGAGAGATCTTGGGGTCGTGGTAGATAACTCACTGAAAATGTCAAGACAGTGTGCGTCTGCAATAAAAAAGGCCAACGGCATGCTGGGAATTATTAGGAAGGGAATTGAAAACAAATCAGCCAGTATCATAATGCCCCTGTATAAATCGATGGTGCGGTCTCATTTGGAGTACTGTGTGCAGTTCTGATCGCCGCACCTCAAAAAGGATATTATAGCATTGGAGAAAGTCCAGAGAAGGGCAACTAGAATGATTAAAGGGCTGGAGCACTTTCCCTATGAAGAAAGGTTGAAACGCTTGGGACTCTTTAGCTTGGAGAAACGTCGACTGCGGGGTGACATGATAGAGGTTTACAAGATAATGCATGGGATGGAGAAAGTAGAGAAAGAAGTACTTTTCTCCCTTTCTCACAATACAAGAACTCGTGGGCATTCGATGAAATTGCTGAGCAGAAAGGTTAAAACGGATAAAAGGAAGTACTTCTTCACCCAAAGGGTGATTAACATGTGGAATTCACTGCCACAGGAGGTGGTGGCAGCCACAAGTATAGCCACCTTCAAGAGGGGTTTAGATAAAAATATGGAGCACAGGTCCATCAGTGGCTATTAGCCACAGTGTATGTGTGTATATAAAATTTTTTGCCACTGTGTGACACAGAGTGTTGGACTTGATGGGCCGTTGGCCTGATCCAACATGGCTTCTCTTATGTTCTTATGTTCCTCCACTTGCAGCTGCTGGAATGGCCTTGGGTCAGCCATAACACGAGTTGTCCTTGAAAGAGCAGCTTCCGGGAGAGCTCTCTCAGCCCTACCTGCCTCACAGAGTGTCTGTTGGGGGGGGGGAGGTAAAGGAGATTGTGACTACTCTAAGATTCAGAGTATAGGGTGGGATATAAATCCATTCTTCTTCAGTAAGTGGTTGTAAATCAATCCTCAAAGCTATAATAATTTCCTCCTCCCAAAAGAGATTGGATTTATATCCCACCCTCCACTCCAAATCTCAGAGTCTCAGAGTGGCTTACAATCTCCTTTACCTCCCCCCCCCCCAACACCCTGTGAGGTGGGTGGGGCTGAAAGAACTCTCACAGAAGCTGCACTTTCAAGGACAACTCTGCGAGAGCCATGGCTGACCCAAGGCCATTCCAGCAGTTGCAAGTGGAGGAATGGGGAATCAAACCCAGTTCTCCCAGATAACAGTCTGCACACTTAACCACGACACCAAACTGTTCTAGGCTCCCCGTTTTGTTGCTCCCACATTATGAAGCATACAGAAGGGGAAGCTTATTTTTAATGAACTGTAAATAATGATGGACAAAAATTTTACCCACCTCCCATATCAATTTGTAGTGGTCTTATATATTTAAAATTATCCTGTTTAAGTTCATAGATCCAAAGCAGTTAGCCGTGTTAGTCTGTTGCTGCAAAATAGTAAAAGTGTCCAGTAGCACCTTTAAGACTAACAAATTTTATGGTAGCAAAAGCTTTCGAGAAACACAGCTTGCTTTGTCAGGTGCATGGAGGGTATGTAAATACTGGTCAGAGATATATAGGTGGTAAGGGGAGTGGATGCAGAAAGCGAGTGCCATATAATTGCAAAAGTCATGAGCAGGCCTCAGATTCAGCGGGGAGCTCACAGGAGCAGAGCTCCTGAACCTTTCTGAGAATTCCGTCTCCTCCTTCTGAGAGTTCCACCTCCTTGTCCATTGAATAGTATGTGCAGCTGCATAACAATCCCTGGATGAGCTCCACCACCTATTTTTCTACAAAATGACCCCTGGTCTTGGCAAAGATAGAATGAGCGATCCAGGCTGGGTATGACTACTTCCTTCTATTGATGAATCCGTAGAGCTTTTTTGTGCAGGAACACAGTTCCAGATGGCTTGGTGGCAAGGGGTGTGGTCTGATATGCAAATGAGTTCCTGCTGGGCTTTTTCCTACCAAAAACCCCGGTGTGGAACAATGGTGATGTCAGGGGTGTGGCCTAATATGCAAATAAGTTCCTGTTGGGCTTTTTCTTTAAAAAAAAAAAGCCCTGTGAATCTGAATGGAATACCTGAAAGGGAAAGGCAGTTACTTCTGGTAATGGAAAGGAAAGGTCCCCTATGCAAGCACCAGTCATTTCCGACTCTGGGGTGATGTTGCTTTCACAACGTTTTTATGGCAGACTTTTTACAGGGTGGTTTGCCATTGCCTTCCCCAGTCATCTACTCTTTCCCCCCAGCAAGCTGGGTACTCATTTTACCGACCTCGGAAGGATGGAAGGCTGAGTCAACCTCAAGCCGGCTACCTGAAAACCCAGCTTCTGCCAGGGATCGAACTCAGGTTGTGAGCAGAGCTTAGGACTGTAGTACTGCAGCTTTAACACTCTACACCACGGGGCTGGTAATGAGATAACCACAAAGTCCCTATTCAATCCAAGTTTGACTGAGTCAAATTTACATATGAATTCCAATTCAGCAACTTCCTGTTGGGTTTAGTTTTTGACATGTTTCTGTTGAAGTTTGGTTAACTTTTAAGTCCTTGATGGAATGTCCTGGTAGATTGAAGTGTTCTTCTACTGGTTTCTTTACATTGCCATTTTTGATATCAAATTTGTGTCCATTTATTCTTTTGCGTAGAGTGGCTGGTTTGTCCTACGTGCAGAACAGAGGGACATTATTGACACATGAGAGCATATATCACATTGGAGGGTGAGAAGCTGTAAGATTGTTTAAGGTACCAATCCAAAGTTCACAGTCTTAGCTTCTTGTGTCACCCTGGAAATGATAGAACACATGAAGTTGCCTTTGGCTGTTGACTGGTCTAATAAAACACCTGGGGATATAAATTCATAGTTAATTGTTTTTGCAAGGCCCATAGGGTTGCCTGGTCTCCCCTGGCCACTGGTGGGGGATAAGGAGTAGTAATCTATCCCCTACTAGTGACCTGAGTGGTCAGATCCAGAATGGGAAACTCCTAGAGATTTGAGGATGGAGCCTGGAGAAGAAAGGGACCTCGTTGGGGTACAATGCCACAGCGTTCACCCTCCAAAAATCAATTTTCTCCAGGGGAGCTGACCTCTGTATTGTGGAGATGAGCTGTTATTCCAGGGAATCCCCAGGTCCCGCATGGAGGTTGGCATCCATATAGGGTTGGCCATACATAATGTGCAGTGGGTTCACTTGTACAACAGTAAGTATGTTGAACAAATGTACAGAAATGCAGAATTGAGGAGTCTGAGATTCCAAGAAACAAATTGTAGTAACCATCAGTTCATGGGTCATGCAAAAACAGGACATTTACTTGACCATATGCATAATGTTGCAGTCCCCCACTGTGGTTTTGGGGGAAAGCTATATGGTTTGTAGCCAAATTTACCACAGTTTTGCCCAAAAACCAGAATGTCCCCCCTGACCAGAAATAGAAACTGGAAGTAGGCCCAAAAATACCCCATGTTGTTTCCAGTCACCTGAAAGGACATCGGGAGACACTAGGCTTGCCAATCCCCAGGTCCCAGCAGGGGTTCTTCCACTTTCCCAGGCTCCTTCCCGCCTCCAGTCAGCTGGCCTGTGGGGGGAAGCCCCGCCCCCAGAGGATCATGTGCCTTTCTACTTCCGGAGGCTTCAGTCTCCGATTGAAAGGCTTCCTCTTGGGATGGTGTGTCTGTGTTACTTTGAAGAAGTTGGCAGCAACTTGTGAGTAGAGAGGCCAATCCCTCACTTCAGAGTCACCAGAAATGGGGGGGGCGGGGAGAGGGAAGCGTCTGCTGAGCACGTCATTATTCCCTATGTGATCGATTCTCATAGGGTATAATGGGGAATTGATCTGGAGGTTTTGTGGGCTCTGGAGGAGCTGTTTTTTGAGGTAGAGGCACCAAATTTTAAGTATAGTATCTAGTGCCTCTCCCCAAAGTACCCCCCTAGTTTCAAAACGATTGGACCAGGGGGTCCAATTCTATGAGCCCCAAAAGAAGGTGCCCCTATCCTTCATTATTTCCTATGGAAGGAAGACATTTAAAAAGGTGTGCTGTCCCTTGAAACGTGATGGCCAGAACTCCCTTGGAGTTCTATTATGCTTATCACACCCTTGTTCCTGGCTCTGCCCCAATGTCTCCTGGCTCCATCCCCAAAGTCCCCAGATATTTCTTTAATTGGACTTGGCAACCCTAGGAGACACGCACACAGGCCAGGTAAGCCAGCCTGGCAACCCGAAACATGCATATGCAGTGAAGAAAAAATACCAACTAATCTATGATAATGATATCAAAGACACTATTTCCAAGGTCGGATCTTGGTTTGCAGGATACAAAAGAGAACAAATGGAAAGAGCAGGAATGGCCATGAAGAAAAGTTGGCCCATGACCCAGTTGTAGAGGTTGTATTGGGAAACACTGCTCTATTGCATTATGCCCCATGGAGATCTCGCCCCAGGCTCCACTCCCAAAATCTCCAATAATTTCCCAACCTGGAGGTGGCAACCAAAACATTTCTTTTTACCCAGACTTTTCACTAATAATAATAATAATAATAATTTTTATTTATATCCCGCCCTCCCCGCCGAGGCAGGCTCAGGGCGGCTCACAGACATGGAAAGTACCATGATTACAACAATACATTATACAGTAAAATCCATTAAATTAATTAATTAATTAAAAACCATTACAATTAAGGTGCTATAATACAAGACCTATCGGATGTATGTCAGATGGCTGGATGTCATTTCAAGATTCAGTCTTGAAGGCCATTTGAAAAAGGATGGTTTTGCAGGCCCTGTGGAACTGATTGTAGTCCCGCATGGCTCGAACCTCCGCTGGTAATTGGTTCCACCAGCGAGGAGCCGTTACTGAGAAGGCCTGCTCTCGGATCCATCTTTTGTAGCTGCTTTCATGCTCTGCTTCTGGCCTGAAGACTGTTCTATTAATGTCATTTTAGGCTTTTGAATGTGCTTTTTTATGATCCCTGGCTTGCTTTTGTGGCTAGTTTCATGATTAATAATTCCTACTCTCGAGGGGTGGGGAGGTTGTAGAAAAAGCCCAGCAGGAACTCATTTGCATATTTGGCCACACCCCCTGACATCACCATTGATTCGCAGGGATTTTTTTTTGTAGAAAAAGCCCAGCAGGAACTTATTTGCCTATTAGGCCACACCCTGATACCAAGCCAGCTGGAACTTTGTTCCTGTGCGTTCCTGCTCAAAAAAAAGCCCCGCCTTCTCTTTTCTTGTGTCGTGTTGTTTTTACTTTGTGAGCTGCCTTGAGCTGGTCTTGAGAGAGGCATCCTCTACATTTTTCTGAATAAGTAAAGAAAAGAAAGTACAGCTTGAACTTTCATAAGCAGCCTAAATTCAGAGGAAGCCAAATAAAACTCAAAAGGCACACCTGCCCTCATACTCTCTGAACAGAACATTCTTGTTTATAATACAGATCTCAGATTGTGGTACGATCTTGATTGCAGAGCAGAATTGCTGACTGTGTTGTTATTTCAACATTTTCGTCATCTCGATCCACCCCAAAGTAGCACACTGGCAACGAGCTTAGAACAGATTCCTTAGCTAAACAGAAATACGTGGAGTTTTCTAATATGCTTCTTCAATTACAGCTGCAGTATTGCTGATTCAGAGTATGACCTACACCACATCTTCTGAATTCAATAAAAGTCCAAGTGGAGTTTTTGCAGGCCAAAAGCAGGACACTGTCAGATTGGACGGGGGGGGACACTCCCCCAAGGTTCCTTGTGTCACAGGGTCACGCTGCATGCTTGACTTGACTTAGCACTCACCTTTTGCAGTCAATAAAACCCCACTGACAAAAAACAAATGAGAGTTTAATATCTCATAGGAATTTAAGATTGATTAGACAAGGGCTATAATGCAGTCCATTTGTTCATGAAACACACACACACAAATGATTTCATATTTATAGCATTTTTTCAAAACCTGAGTATAAATGCCACAAGACAATATATCAGGTTTTTAAAAATCTTTGCCGGTGATATTTAGTAGGATCTCTTTCCATTCTTCAGCACGTTTTCTCCTTAATAAGTAGTGTGCACATAAATAAATAAATATCCATTATATATTTACTTCTAATCAGGGCTTTTTTTTTTAGCATCAGGGGGTGTGGCCTAATATGTAAATAAGTTCCTGCTCGGCTTTCTCTACAAAAAAGCAGTGTGTGAAACAATGGTGATGTCAGTAGGTGTGGCCTACTATGCAAATGAGTTCCTGCTGGGCTTTTTCTACCCCCAAAAGCCCTACTTCTAATCTATCTCCCTTATATTTCATTTAGAGTCGCTAGCTGCTGCTTGGGAAATACCAGAAAATTTGGGGGGTGGAGTCTTGGGAGGTTGGGGTTTCGGAAGAAGGTTGGATGCTATACAATCTACCTTCCAAAGCAGCTGTTTTCTCCAGGAGAACTGATCTCTTTCAGCTGAAGATCAGTTGGAATTCTAGGAGATCTCCAGCGCCCATAGAGGGTGGCAACAGGCATGGGCACAAACCAATACACGAACCGCAATTTGTGCTTTTTTAAAAACCAAGTTGTGAAATTGTATCATCTCTGATCCAAAAATGAGATAAATTTCTTTTGCAATGTATTGTTTCATTTTTGCAGTTCGTTGTCAAGACTTCCTGGTGCCGACTCAATCAATTCCTAGGCAACATTGAGGGTGACCTTCTGAAAGTCCTAGAAACACCCATAACAGTTTTCCGTAGCTTGATTGGCAGCTCTGGGAACCAATCACGGAGCTCCCATTCTGCACTGTGGGAGTAGCCACCCTGACTCAGCTGCTTTCGTTTTGCACCACGAAGAGAGAAGAGTTAATTGTCATGAGAGAGCTGAAGCTGAGCTTTCCTGGGGGCACATGCTGGGGTTGGGGGGGGGGCTATAACAGACATTCCAAATTCAATCTTTGCCAAATTTGGAGGGTGGATGGAGGAGAGCCTGCTCCTGGTAAGTTTGGCATCTCTAACTCTCTAGGGGAGTGTTCTACACCAGCAGAAACAAATGAACTATGAACCAGTTCAGGCAATCAAACGAACCATGAACCAACATGAACCACCTGTTCAGGCAATCAAACGAACCATGAAGAAACATGAATCACCATTTTCCCAGTTCATGCCCATCTCTAGTTGTCAACCCATATTTCAGGTATTGTAGACAGTGGGTTGAATCCCTTTTCACTCTATCTCACCCAATTTCCCTCCCTATTGCAGCCCTCACCCCATTTGGCGTTTGTACATTGTTGTCCCACAATCCCCACCAAAATCTTCCAGTTAGTCAGAGAGAACTTTCTCCTTCCTTTTTCACCAGCAGAGAAGGTGGTGGGATCCAACTCAGTGTGCTGTATCCAGGATACGTATTGAATCAAGCCACTGATTTCTCTGTACTTTAGTTCTGCATAAATAGGTTTTTGGTTGGGCTTTCAAGCCTTTCCGTCGATTCATCTTTTAGCTTTTCTTCCTCACACAGAAAATACAAGGTGGGAAATGCAAGTAGCCTTTACAGGCAATGAATCTCCTAAACTTCTGACAGTTGCCAGTTACGGTTCCGTAAACCATTTGATCAAGCCTTAAGCGGTTTTCCTCTTAATATTTTCCATTATTTCACAAGGCAAAGGTGTTTAGCAGACATGTAACTAATTGAATCGTTCTTCTTTCTTTTTGTAAAAGATAATTGATACTGTATTTTGCTTGCCTACGTTTGTGTCGTCTCCCAAATTATCAATGCCTACTCAGAGCTAATTAGCCACCATGCCATGTGCTAATTCCCTTTAATATTCTTGGATTCATTATCATCTGTAGCAGCTGTGCTGGGATATATATTCAGATGTTCCAAGCTGCTTACCTTTGGCTGCTCCTTTGCAGCGTCTGTGTTAAAACATTCTTGTTCCCTAATATTTGTGTTTATTCCCCTCCACCTTCGTCGTTATTATGAGCTTCTATGGAATCGATTCAGTGCCCTGCCATCACACTGCTTTCCTACATTGGATTTAACTTTACGTTAATAATGAAGTATTAATTTGGGGCAAGGGGAAACTGTCATAAAATACACAGAGAACCAGTTGCTTGTTGTATGGAAAAATGCAATCGTACTAGTAGTTTTATTTATTTTTAGACATCTTTTGTTTTGTTTCTTCCACATCTGAGTACGATGATGATGATGATTTTCTAGTTAGAAGCCTACTGAGAGTTGGCAGGGAGAGATTTCTAGGGCCACCAGGTCCTCTCTGACCACCGCTCAGGGATACGGGAGTAGTAGGGCTGCCAGCACAGGCAGGGGTTCTCCCGCCCTAGAGGTTTCCAACCCGCCAGCCCATATTGGGCTGGCAGGGGGAACCTCCCCTGACATCACTGGCACGATGACATCACACTGTGCGCCTGCCACTCTAGGCATTTCCAAGGAAACTCTATGGTTTTCCCAGACGCTCTAGTATTTTGCGAGGGGAAACTCTATGGTACAATAGGTACCAGAGTTTTCCCCTCCCAAATTGCTATAGCATCTGGGGAAACCATAGAGTTTTCCTGGAAACACCTAAAGTGACCAGCGCGCAACATTGCTGGTGTAATGACATCACTTCCGGGTGACATCATAGAGTCCCATGCGCAAAGCACCAACAAAACGAGTCCCCTGGCAGAGTTCACAGGAGACTTGGCAACCCTAGGGAGTAGAGTTGCTAGATCCAGGCTGAAAAGCTCCTGGAAACTTGGGGATGGAGCCTGGGGAGGGGAGGGACCTCAGTAGGGCACAGGGCCACAGAATCCACCCTCCGTATCATCCATTTTCTCCAGAAGAACTGATCTCTGAAGTCTGGAGATAAGCTTTAATTCAGGGGGCTCCCCAGGTCCCACCTGGAGGTTGACATCCCTAAGAGTTCCAGTCCATTCCCCCACACTTACCACCGTGGTTTTTGAGTCCTACTTTCCCCCCTTTCCACCTTGCTGACCTGGTTTTTGACTTCTACTTTCCTACTTAACCATAGCAGTCAAGCAGAGCAAGACTCAAGGCTAGTTGCATTGACAAAGCCAGCCCTGTCTTCTGGCTTAGGGAGAAAGGAATGGATGGTTCTCCCTGCTTCCTTCTTTCCTTCCTTTATGCCACACTGAAGGGCAGGGGAGGGGGCAGCATCCTCAAAAACTGTTCCTCCTATCCCACAATTGTGGAGGATGTTGGAGGTAAATGGGAATTCTAGAATGGAAGAATAGCCGTTGCTTCATTATGGGGTCCCTTCTGATGTTATCCAAGCAGGGCTTCTTTTCGTAGCAGGAACTCCTTTGCATATTAGGCCACACACCCCTGATGTAGCCAATCCTCCATGAGCTTAGAGGGCTGTTATAGTACAGGGCCTACTCTAAGTTCCAGGAGGATTGGCTACTTCAAGAGTGTGTGGCCTAATATGCAAAGGAGTTCCTGTTACAAAAAAAAAAAAGCTCTGTATCCAAGCTATCTGGTGACAAATTTTGCTTCCAACACAACGTTGTCTTCAAGTGTAACATTTTACTTTTCTCTGCGGAAATGGATAACAACTCTCCACTAAACCTGTGTTGTCCTTGTAGTGATTCCTGGTGTTGCCTCCCTTTCAACTGTCTCCTAGGTGGTAGCCCATTTTCTTTGCCCCAGGGAACGACACCAGCTTGTGTCTGTGTTTTGCCCTCACGTTCCTCAGAAATGTTTCAGAAATAAATTGGTGTTATATGTGAGAGGTCTGTCAGCAGTGAATCCGTTCTGCATTTTGCACCAACTGAAGAGCACATTACGATAATGAAGGCTTTTTTTGTAGCAGGAACTCCTTTGTATATTAGGCTACACTCCCCTGATGTAGCCAATCGTTCAGCAGCTTACAGTAGCTCCTGTAAGAACAGTCCTGTAAGCTCTTGGAGGATTGGCTACATTAGAAGGGTATAGCCTAAAATGCAGAGGTGCTCCTGCTACAAAAAAAACCCCTGACAATAATTTAATCTGGAAATCACCAATACATGAATGGTGGCAGCTAGCTCTAGATTTCTTATAGGTGGGTATAAAAAAGGCGTTCTGGGCTCTGGCTGATGACAAATCCAGCCATGCTCTTAAGCTATGAACTTAGGGCTGCCAAGTCCCCTGCAGCTGTAGGTACCATAGAGTTTTCCCTCCCAAATTGCTAGAGCATCCAGGAAAACCACAGAGTTCTCCCGGAAGCTCCTAGAGCGGCCGGTGCACGATGTCGGCAGCATGATGACATCACTTGAGAGTGATGTCATCGTGCTGGTGACATCGGGGGAGGATCCCCCCTGCCAGCCAAATGCGGGCCAGCGGGTTGGGAACCTCCACCTGGCCTGGGAACTTGGCAACCCTATATGAACTTGACAGGAGAATGTGATTAACTCCAGGGGCTTCCTCAGCTACAAGTCCAGTGTATTCGTCAAAAATAATGAATTTTGTCTTAATCACCATTAAGTTTATTCATCGTCATCAGTTCCATTGCTTATCTCTGACACTCATACTCAGAGAAATCACATGCTCTACCTAGTTGTGATGATTAGAAATAGAAACAGAACTAGGGATCATACTGATGGTATTGAACCCCATACCACCTGGTCAACATCTCCCAGCAGTTTCACATAGCTGTTTTAAAAGTATGGGAGACAAAACTGAACCCCAGGGAATCCTACAGGATGTTCCCATTGAGGAAGAACAGCAGTCTTTCAGCCCTGTAAGTCTCCTATATTCTGGAACCTACTTTCTGAAGAAGGAATGGAAGTGCCCCCAATCCTGAAAAGAGGTTAGCGCGATATCACGGATGATGGCTTTGAAAGCCACTGACAGAGAACTTCAGACCAATTTCCCACTCACCTTACACCGCTCTCACGTTCGTCTTCTCAGCGCGGCTTCCTTCCAATTTCACACTATCTGCCCCGGGGCTGCAGCGTCAGCATTTTTGCGCAGCAAACAGAAACTGTTTTTTAGCAGTTTCTGTTTGCTGTGCGAAAGCGCCAATCCTTGCTGCAGCCCCGGAGCAGATAGTGTGAAATCGGAAGGAAGCCCACTGAAAAGACGAACATGAGAGCGGCGTAAGGTGAGTGCGAAATCGGTCTAAGTCTTTTCTCCAGAGCCAAAAGTGGCTCAGTTAGGAACCAGAGATGGCTCTTTTGTTTAAAAAAATGAATCGGAGGTGTACATGGCATACCAGAATAACCAGTATGTGAAGGGGATGGTAGGCAATGACACTTATGAGCACTTTACAGAAAGAGAAATTATAGAGATGAACTTTTGCCACTAATCCAAGGGTGAACCTTGCAGAGACATCTGCCAGTGAAATAAAACAATCACTCAGGACACTCCTGCATATATTTATTTGAGATTTTATGGCTGGGACCAGACGGGCATTTTAAGCTGACATGGGACGGCTCGCAGACGGATTAAAAAATCAAGTCCAAACTTGCACATCTGCCTCCCATCCCACTCTTGTATTCACCCCGTCCTCCGGTGTCTCTGAGGTGGCTGAAAAAACTACCACATCAAAAGCGACAGCAAATCCTTCTCCCGCACACCATCCATCTTTCTGGGCGTCTGAATGTGGGAGCGCACAAATGTGGTGGATTGGTGGTGTGAAACCTCCTGTCTGCTCTGGGCACTCACCACTATTCTTTTTTTTTTTTTTTTAAATTTAAAATTTTATTGCAATTTAAAGTTCAGTAACAGTTACAATTACAAGTAATAACTAAATTTAAAAAAACTATGATACATTACATTGTTATTGTTCTATTTCAGGTATAGGTAATATAATAAAGTTACTATATAATAATATTCAGTTATAAAGCACAAAAGTTACATAGGGTTATCTAAAAGTAAATCGTATTTTTACACAATGGGTTTTCTGGTATTATATTGTTTATTGTCATATAACTTAAAACTGTGAACCATAATGCTACCAATTTTGACTCATAATGTTCTAATGAAGCGTTTGATGTTTGATAAGAAATTTTACTCAAAATGAAGTGTTCCCGTAGTTTTGTTTGCCAACTGCTCATAGTAGGCGGGGATTTGTCAACCCATTTTAAGCAATGGTTAATCTAGCTACCTTCTAGCTATTCTTTTTTTAAAAAAAAAACTGCTCAGAGTGCGTGTGTGCATGCGCACATGAGCACATATGTGCATGACCATTAAAAATGAGAGAAAAGGAACCCAAACTGCACCAAGGGGAAGGTGAACAACAGCCATCTGACTGCGCCAAACCGCCTCCCACAGAGGAAACACACAACTCTTGTGGGAGTATCTGAGAGCCAGTTTGGTGTAGTGGTTAAGTGTGCGGACTCTTATCTGGGAGAACCGGGTTTGATTCCCCACTCCTCCACTTGCACCTGCTGGAATGGCCTTGGGTTAGCCATAGCCCTGGCAGAGGTTGTCCTTGAAAGGGCAGCTGCTGTAAGAGCTCTCTTAGCCCCAGCCACCTCACAGGGTGTCTGTTGTGGGGGAGGGAGGGAAAGGAGATTGTGAGCCGCTCTGAGACTCTTCGGAGTGAAGGGCGGGATATAAATCCAATATCTTCTTCTTCTTCTTCTATCTGATCTTGATTCAGACGCCTCCCATGCATCCACAGCTGCCAGTCTGGGCCCAGCCTATGTATGCCATTTGGAACCACCAATGTTTGGGCTGTATAAACTAAATCAATTATCAATCGTGTTAAATTGTATATGTTGAGTTATGCAAATGATCTTTGTTATGCTGGACTGCTGATCTCTTACTCTGAATTTTGCTATAGTTCAGATCTTTAGATAGCCCAGGAGTGGAATTCTAGCAGGAGCTCCTTTGCATATTAGGCCACACACCCCTGATGTAGCCAACCCTCCAAGAGCTTACAAGGTTCTTTTTTGTAAGCTCCTGGAGGACTGGCTAAATCAGGGGGCGTGGCCTAATATGCAAAGGAGCTCCTGCTAGAATTCCACCCCTGAGATAGCCAGTGTGGTGTAGTGGTTAAGAGCGGTGGACTCTAATCTGGAGGACCAGGTTTCATTCCCCATTCCTCCATGTGAAGCCTGCCGGTTGAACTTGGGCTAGTCACAGTTCTCTCAGAACTCCCTCAGCCCCATCTACCTCACAAGGTGCCTGTTGTGTGGAGAGGAAGGGAAAGGAGATTGTAAGCCTCTTTGAGACTCCTTAAGATACAAAAAAGTGGGGTGTTAAACCAATTCTTCTTTAATTATAAAGGATTGCTGACTCCTATAAAAGCTTGCAGACAACACGTAGTCTAGCTTGGGTGTCATGGAACTGGGCAGTGTAAGAAAGCACCTTAAAAAAACCCAAGTTGCATAAAATGCAAAAAATCTAAAATGAGTGGAGTGTCCCCACCAGAAGATCAAAACCATCTTCCTGAAATGAGTCTGCTGAACAGCTTCTCGGATGTTCTTTGTGCTAAAGACCCAATGGCTTCTGGTTGCTTCTTGCAGCTCCATTCTGATATGGACAAAGGAGATGGATCGATTAAATATATCCTGTCAGGAGAAGGAGCGGGTGTCGTGTTCACCATCGATGACACTACTGGAGATATCCACGCTATTCAGAGACTAGACCGGGAAGAGAGATCCCAGTACACCCTGAGGGCCCAAGCCTTGGACAGACGGACAGGCCGGCCCATGGAACCGGAATCTGAATTTATCATCAAAATCCAAGACATCAATGACAATGAACCCAAATTCCTGGATGGGCCATATGTTGCTTCAGTACCAGAAATGTCACCAGTGGGTAAGAACAATGTTTAAAACACAATTTTATTTTTTGGAAAACTCATTAGTATACAGTCTGCACAAGATTTGGGGGTTTTGTTACAGCTCCTTAGCAGGGGCAAAAAATGCAAAAGAAAGGGGTGGAAATATGATTGTGTCTATTTCTGCCTATCAAAGAACAACACCAGTTTCGTGTAGTGGTTAAGTGTGCGGACTCTTATCTGGGAGAACCGGGTCTGATTCCCCATTCCTCCACTTGCAGCTGCTGGAATGGCCTTGGGCCAGCCATAATAGAGAGCTGTCCCTGAAAGAGCAACTTCTGTTAGAGCCCGCTCAGCCCCACCTACATAAAGGAGATTGTAAGCCACTCTGAGACTCTGATATTCAGAGTGGAGGGTAGGATATAAATCCAGTATCTTCTTCTTCTACTACTACTACTACTACTTTAATGAACTATTCTATAAAACGTCAGTTGTATAAGCATCATTTTAGTAGTAGACCTTCTGAAGAACTGCATATACACACACCCCAATTCCTGTAACTTCCTGATGGATTTGGAATCCTCTCCAGAAGTGTGAGATCAGCCACACTTTCTCCACATTTCCTTTCTTGTCAGTAAACCTTATATGCTAATTTGTCACAATTTATGCCCCCGGCGGCCACCACAGCCTTCTGCTTAATGGTGACCTAATAGATGACTGACAAATCCTTTGTTTTGTTGTCCTAGGCAGAGGCCAAAATACAGATGATTCAGCTCGGTCAACTCTATTTGACTTGCTGAGTCACAACACACAAGCCTGATGTAGACCATGCTTGTAAAAGTGATGCTGAGACTCAGGGCTTTTTTTGTTGTTGCTGCAGGAACTCCTTTGCATATTAGGCCACCACCACCCCGATGTAGCCAATCCTCCAAGAGCTTAGAGTAGGCCCTGTACTAAGAGCCCTGTAAGCTCTTGGAGGATTGGCTACATCAGGGGGGTGTAGCCTAATATGCGAAGGAGTTCCTGCTACAAAAAAAGCTCTGCGGAGATGACATACATTGTGCTGCTGATCTAGGCTTTGCCGTCAGTTGCCATCGGTGCCCACGGTATAGAAGGCAAAGAGCCAGCAGCAGCATGCCCTCATGACAGCAAGCCTTTGTGCTTCATTGATTTCCAGGCTGTTAGTGATCCCTTGGGGCCCATTACCAGCCAGTGTAAATTAAAACATTCGTGCGCCTCAGCTGGGTTTTACACCAGGAGCTAAAAAAGATTCTGACTGCCAATAGATTAGATCAAGGAAAGGCAAAGGTGGTTTTAAAACACCTTACATTCTGAAAGGTTTATGCGATATGACACCCACTGGCCAGTTGCGCAACATCAGGTACAATGTGAATTGTAATCACTCAGCCCCTCACGATTTATAAACCAACAGTGAAACCTTATCTACCTAACTGCAGATGCGATTTGCCAGGGGTGGGATTCTAGCAGGAGCTCCTTTACATATTAGGCCACACCCCCTGATGTAGCCAATCCTCCAAGAGCTCACAAAAAAGAGCCTTTTAAACTCTTGGAGGATTGGCTACATCAGGGGGTGTGGCCTGATATGTAAAGGAGCTCCTGCTAGAATCCCACCCCTGCGCTTTATGCTAAATATATGTTGATATTTGGGCAGGCACATATACTATAGGTTCACATTAATGCCTCTTGTTTTTCTCATTTTCCTCCTGTTTGTGATCTCAATAGCATAAGCCAAGCATACACGTATGTCTTCTTTTGCTTTATTATAGTGTGAGTCCAATCTTGGTTTGCTTCTTTTGGTTGGTTATTTGTTTGTTTTATCCTGCAAGTTCCTTAAAACTGCGATTGTATATTTGTTCCATCAAACTCCAAGTATATCTATAGCTGTGTGCCTGCATGCTACAAACAACACAGGCCTCTTCCTAGAATTACGCAAATCACAGTTTTTATCAGTGGGATTTAAGTGTCTACCTCCCATGATTATAAAGGTAAGCTTGGGGGAGAAAGATTCCAAGTAATATGTTATGATACACATAAAAGCATTCAATATAGCCAAACTTAAGCACTTTTAAAATCCTTTTGATGTGAGTGGGAAAGAGCCAGCGAACTATGAGCTGAATTGTGCCATTAACAGCAGTGGCAATTAAAAGCGCTCAGCTTTCTTTGGATTATGCCTTACAACATATGCTAGTATTCAGAGGCATTATACTAGCTTCATATAGGAAAAATACATTTTCGATAGCCTTGTCTGCATTTTGGGTTTAAACAATTTTATTAATAACATATGGTAACAATGTCTGTTTATATCATTACTATCCCTAACCCATATGATATTTTCTAATCCCCCCTCCCTCCGTTACTAGACTCCCGCAAAAGTTATATACTTGAGTTCACTTATAAAGGTACCCTTAACCAATCAAAGTTCAATTTTCTCATACTCATTATTAAAAAATTGTCCAATGTCTTTTTACTTTCCACTCTTTCTCTATATATCCTCTAAATTTCTTCCGCTCCCTTTTAAACACTTCCAAATCATAATCTCTTAAAGTTCTTGTTAGTTTGTCCATCTCACTCCACGATAAAGCTTTCACGATCCGATCCCATTTCTCTGGTATTTTTTCTTGCTTCCACAACTGCGCATACAGTGTCCTAGCAGCTGAGAGCAAGTACCAAATTAGAGTTCTATCTTCTTTTGGAAATTTTTCCATTTGTAATCCCAACAGAAAAGTCTCTGCAACTTTCTTAAAGTCATATCCCAAAATTTTAGATATTTCTGGTTGTATCATCTGCCAAAACTTTTTCGCTTTTTCCTTGTCTACATTTTGGACTAGAGGGCTGACAACAGACGACTGGTTGAAGCTGCCCCAAAGAGAGCCAGCCGGAAATAGAGCGCCCCGGAGTTTAAGGACAGCACTCGGAAAAGGGGCAGGCCGTGGGCACCTGGGGGGCATCTGGAACACTCATGCGTCCCATCTGCAGCTCCCTGGGCACTCTCTAGGCACTTCCTGGCCTTCCAGATGGCCAGGGAGGCACCTCTGAGGCGTCCCAGTGAAAAGGCACCACTTTTGAAGAGATGCCTTTTTGAGATGGCTCCCGGCAAGCCAGAGGCCGGACGGGAGGCAGATGTGCACATGTGGATGCACTTTTTTGGTCCGCCTCCCACCTCCCCCAGGCGGCTTTAAAAACCCGTCTGTTATCAGCCGAGATGGATCTGACTCACAGGGGCAACTAAAAACGGACCCCCGAAATTAGGGTTTATAAGGATTCTGCACCCATATAAGCAAAATTTACACTTTCCCCATATTTTCAAGATAGCAGTTTCTGACCGATTCCTCACTAGCAGTTGCTCCGCCCCCATCTTTAAAAAACAAGAGCAGGAAGCCGCAAGGGAAATTGGAGGGAGCTGCAGGTCAAAATGTGCCCACGCAGCAACTGGTAGGGAATCAATCGCTTGAGCCGGAGAAAGCAGAAGCCCAGAAGCGGAGCAACTGCTAGTGAGGAATCAGTCTCTGAGTAGACAGTTTTCAGAGTAAGTGTGACTTAGCTACCAACTGTACTTTGGAAACTTCCATGACCCAGATTCTCAGTTCACATTTTTGAAGAAAACCTCATTGACATTGCATCTATGGCATAGCACATAGAACATAGCTGGGAAACAATTGTGTACATTTTTTTCTTCCCATTATAGGGAGGGATGGTGGCTCAGTGGTAGAGCAGCTGCTTGGTAAGCAGAAGGTCCCAGGTTCAATCTCTGGCATCTCCAACTAAAAAAAGGGTGTAGGCAAATAGGAGTGAAAACCCTCAGCTTGAGACCCTGGAGAGCCGCTGCCAGTCTGAGTAGACAATACTGACTTTGATGGACCGACAGTCTGATTCAGTAGAAGGCAGCTTCATGTGTTCATAATTTGTGCTTCTTGCAGTCATATAATTTCCCAGGGTCCATCCCAAGGTTTTGAGGAGAGGGGTTTTTTTAAATGTGGCAATAGAATTCACAGGTTACTGAACATATTTTAAAACTGTGCTTTCAAGGGATTGCAGGATTTATAGGCCAGAAAGAAAGCAGGTGGAAAGGGAACACCACCTGACTTTTAACAGACCACGAAGGAGTCCTGCTTCTCTACAGATTATTTACCGGCCCGTCAATGCCTGATGGATTTGTGCCCGTTGCTCCCATTAGAGCTAATGACATGTGTGTGTATAAATCCCTCAAGCGTCACAAAGAGAATAGGCTCCCAGATGAAGCTTCCATGCGACCGGACATTTATATTCACTCAGTCTAGTTAGATCCTGTGTCCTTTCTTCGCAGGTACGACTCTTAACAAGGTTTTGAGCTGTTGTTTTTATATTTGTCAGGCACCTCCGTTATCCAAGTGACAGCAACGGATGCTGATGACCCTACCTATGGGAACAGTGCCAGGGTAGTCTACAGCATTCTCCAAGGACAGCCATATTTCTCTGTGGACTCCAGAACAGGTAATTTCATTCAAGAGGTGGGGGGGGGGGAATCAACCGAGAATGTGACATTTTCCATTAGCTTTCATTCAGTATTCACCTTTGGCTTCATCAAAATCCAAGACATCAGCGGCTGACGCTTATTTTTCTCCCCACAACGAAGCACCAAGAAGTATTTAAAAAAAAGAAAAGAAAAAGAAAACGTGAATGAGAAATATTGTGCCCCAACCCAACTGCAATTTTCAGTTTGTGGCACTGAATGGGAGGGGAAGCTATTAACTTTGGTGGAAAAGCACATCCAATTCTAGGGAGAGCAAAACTACTTAAGCGATAGGAAGGTTAAAAAAAAAAAAAAGGAAATAGATCGATTGGCATGCTGAAAAGAAGAAGAAGATATTGGATTTATATCCCGCCCTCCACTTCGAAGAGTCTCAGAGCGGCTCACAATCTCCTTTACCTTCCTCCCCCACAACAGACACCCTGTGAGGTGGGTGGGGCTGGAGAGGGCTCTCACAGCAGCTGCCCCTTCAAGGACAACCTCTGCCAGAGCTATGACTGACCCAAGGCCATGCTAGCAGGTGTAAGTGGAGGAGTGGGGAATCAAACCCGGTTCTCCCAGATAAGAGAGCTCTGGCTGACCCAAGGTCATTCCAGCAGGTTCAAGTGGAGGAGTGGGGAATCAAACCGCGTTCTCCCAGATAAGAGTCCGCACACTTAACCACCACACCAAACTGGCTCTCACACCAAACTCACAGGAAACCTGGTAAAGACAACTCTGCACCCATATAAGCAACTCGACAGCTGTGTGAAGAGATCCAGTGTAGTACAAACCTTAGCTCCTTTTTCACTGAGAAGCCTGTAGTTACTACCATGAGTTTTGCTGAAGGGAGAAGGGGACTTGGTTCCTCGTGCAGAGGGTGTTGAGAGCAGGGCTGGTGCCAGCACACCTTGAAGTGGAGCACCTGCCCAGGGCTTCTGGTAGGGCCCACTGTCACTGGCTTCCACCTGCACACCTCCTCTGCTACTTGCCTGCACACCCTCCCATCATCTACCCGCCTGCAAACGCTTCACCTCCTGTGCTCCTAGCTACCTGGACTGCTCAGTTTGGTGAAGTGTGCGGACTCTTATCTGGGAGAACCGGGTTTGATTCCCCACTCCTCCACTTGCACCTGTTGGAATGGCCTTGGGTCAGCCATAGCTCTGGCAAAGGTTGTCCTTGAAAAGGCAGACTGTTATCTGGGAGAACCGGGTTTGATTCCCCACTCCTCCACTTGCACCTGTTGGAATGGCCTTGGGTCAGCCATAGTTCTCTCAGAGCTGTCCTTGAAAGGGCAGCTTCTGCGAGAGCCCTCTCAGCCCCACCCACATCACAGGGTGTCTATTGTGGGGGGAGAAGATATAGGAGTTCTTCCACTGCAGGGAAGTGAGCAGTGGGGTCCCACAAGAGTTGGTCTTGGGGCTGGTACTATTTAATGCAGGGGTGTCGAGCTCATTTGTTATGAGGGCCGGATCTGACATAAATGAGACCTTGTTGGGCTGGGCCATGTGTGTACCTATTTAAGATGAGGTAATAGAGATATAAATTTCATAAAGGACACAGACAAACACAAATATATTTTTTAAGAATCTTAAAACATGCTTAAAACATTAGCATTTATTGATCGCGAAGATGCTTTCTTTGTATTTCTCCCATGAGAATGAGGGAACTGGGCAAAGGAAGCTCTGGCTCTTTCCTTCCTTCCCCAGGAGACTGGGGGGAGAGCCTCAGCCAGCAGAAGGAAGAGAGGCTTGGCTCAGTAGCTCTGCTGTGCAATTGAGAGAGCCTGGCAAAGCAAGCTGTTTCTCCCCAAGGGAGGAGCCTCAGCCAATGGAGAAAATAGAGGTTTTGCTCTGTAGCTCCTGTGCCATTGAGCAAGCCTTGCAAAGCAAGCTGTGATGCAGAAGGAGTCTAGATATAGGGAGAAGGAAGCAGATGACAGCCAGTTGCTCGGTGGCCTGTTAAGAGCCCTCCAGGGGCCTGATTCAGCCCCCACACTGCATATTTGACACCCCTATTTTAATGTATTCATAAATGATCTGGAACCAGCACTGGTCAAGAGGCAGTGATGGGATAAGGAGGCAACAGGTGGCTGCCGGAGATTACATTCCTTGCTGGCACCTGGTTCAGCCAAGGCAAGGCAAGTGCAGGGCTAAACTGCTTCACAGTTGCCCCAGGGAAGCAGCTCAAAACTGCAACTCAGCTGATTTTAAGGTGCTTAACTTTTACTGGGCCAGCAGGAGCTCCCCCATGTCTCTCTTTCTTTCCTTTTTTTAACTTTTAAATAAAAAAGGGAGGGACGGTGGCTCAGTGGTAGAGCATCTGCTTGGTAAGCAGAAGGTCCCAGGTTCAATCCCTAGCATCTCCAAAAAAGGGTCCAGGCAAATAGGTGTGAAAAACCTCAGCTTGAGACCCTGGAGAGCCGCTGCCAGTCTGAGAAGACAATGCTGACTTTGTTGGACCAAGGGTCTGATTCAGTATAAGGCAGCTTCATATGTTCTTCATATGTTCAAAAATAGTTTATTAAAATGTGAGACGGCTGGGCTGGGCAATATGTGATGTCAGGGTAATCTGAGTGCTGTTGAGTTGTCTCTTTTAAAATGTTTTTATTGCATTTTATTGTTTTATCATATGTTGTACTCCGCCCTGAGCCCTACGGAGAATGGGCGGAATAGAAATTTACTAAAATAAATAAACAGATAAATTAAAATCTCAAAAGTAATACAAAAATAAAAGAAATTTAAAGAAATAAACCTCAGAATTACAAGGTAAAACGAAAACAAAACTGAGCAAGACTGCAAAATAACGCAGACATAGTTTAGCCATATAGATAAACCATCAGACAATAACAAATAAAATTCAAGTATCTCCTTGGTAATTTACAATATGATTTACTTTGAGAAGTTACGCCGGGGAAGGCTAAAGCCATCGGGTAGACATTTAAAGATGCCTCCCCGCTTCTTCCCCAGCATGCCAGCCCAGGTGGAGCTCTGCTCCTGTGCGTTCCCACCCCCAAAAAGTCCTGGCTCCCTTACTGTTGCTTTCTTATATCCCTCCTTCCTTGAAAAAAGTTGGAACTGATCTCTGTAGTACTTGCCCTTCATCTTTCTGGATGTCATGTAAGTTCCAGCAGGATGAAATAAAAGGCCAGTTTCTGATATGACCTGAGTTCGATCCCCGGCAGAAGCTGGGTTTTCAGGTAGCTGGCTCGGGGTTGACTCAGAGGTGCGAGCCCTGCGGGACCTCAGTCAGTTCCGCAGGGCTTGTAAAACCGTCCTCTTCCAACTTGCTTTTAAGGTGGAATCCTGGTAATGACATCTAGCCATCTTTATACATATGTATTGAACTGTAGCACCTTCTATTTATACTGGTTTTAATTTATTTACTTAACTAATTTATGAATTTGTAATTTTATTGTATTAACTGTATTTTATTGTAATCATGGTATGTTACCATGTCTTGTGAGCCGCCCTGAGCCTGCCTCGGCGGGGAGGGCGAGATATAAATAAAAATTTATTATTATTCTTATTCCATCCTTCCGAGGTCGGTAAAATGAGTACCCAGATTGCTGGCGAGAAAGCGTAAATGACTGGGGAAGGCAATGGCAAACCACCCCGTAAAAAGTCTGCCGTGAAAACATTGTGAAAGCAACGTCACCCCAGAGTCAGAAACAACTGGTGTTTGCACAAGGGACCTTTCACCAGCAGGGCATTCACCAGCAGGGCATTCACACTGTGCCCCGATGTCTCTGTCACCATCTCCTCGTAGCCTCCTGTAAATGCATGAAATCTTCAACAGCGCTCAGAGGTGGTAGCAGCAGTTTTCCGGGCCAACCATCCCACGATCTACGCCATGTATGGCAAAATGGTTAGACAGATGGACTGGGAATAGGGGAGGCTTGAGTTCATGTACTCTCTGCCATGTTGCTCCTGGGGGACTTTCGGTCATGTCATTTTCCCCTCCCTTCCTCTTAGCCTCGCTTTCCTCATAGAGCTGCGGTGAGGGTAATAAGGAGAGCCATGTATTCTGCCCTGTTCTAAAGCCAAGATAAAATAAATGCAATGAATAAATGATGGGAAGTGAAGCAACACAGTCTTCCGACCGACCTGGTTTGACTTCTGTAAGAGTAAGTCTTAGCAGCCCCTCCAAAACCATATTTTCTCAGAAGATAAAATAACAAATTACTGGGAGCCACATAGTTAAACTGTACATCACAGACTGTGTAACAGATGACCAGGATTCCCACTCTCAAAAGCTTACTGCAGGCTTGCAAAAAACATTACTTGCTTGATTGCATTTGATGAATAAGAACTGCCTACGGATAACAGGGCTGCATTTTCCTTTTCATCTGCAAGGGAAGTTCTAGACAGACAAGAGCTGCTAACCATCATTACTGCTCAGGGGTCTTCTTTCTAGAAGTGAGCAGGCCCACCCTGGAGCAGGCCCAAGAGACATGTTATCTGTATCTTATCAGTAGTGCTCAGAACTCTTGAAAGATCAGGGATGTCAAACTCATTTGTTATGAGGGCCAGATCTGACATAAATTGGGACTCTGCGGGACTGGGCCATGGGTATAATAAAATGTAATGCCAGGTAGCAGAGATAGAAATTTTATATATGACACAGACGAACACAATTAAAGATTCTATTTTTTTACTTAAAATACAAACATGCTTAAAATCCTTGCAATGTTTTGTTTAAAATGGAAAGGTGGGGTAATAGTGGGATTTGGCAATGTAATTTTTAAAATAAAACATCAAGAAAAAGCACAAGGATCACAGCAGAAATTAAAAATATGAAATGCTCTGAGCCTACGAAAACATGACATGGCTGAACATTACAAGTTTCTTTCCCACCCTCACCCCGGTCTACTTATCTTGGCAATGGCTCTCCAGTGTAAGGAAATGTTTATGAGTTTATGTATCTATGAAAGTATACTATTATATGTGATATATTTATAAGTTTTCTTCGTAGTTGCTTTATTAATTGAGGCTGGTTATCATGGAAACCTCAGGTTTATCTCCTGTCACCACCTGGAGTTTGGCAACCCTAGTATGGCTTGCACATTACTGTTTGAAACAATCTTTTGTTTAGGTTCTTGAGGCCAAACTACACAATACCTTTCCTTGGCAAGTCTGGTCTGGGGACTCACTTTCCTTGCCACAGGTTAGCTGCTGGGAAAGGTCATTTGAAAAACCAGTGAGAGTCCAATTCAGCTCAGAACTGTAGCCTTGCTGGGAGGAAGGGTCCAGCTTGTCAAGAAACGTATCCCGTATCTTGGTCCTTTTTTTCTTAGCTTTGCTGGGAATGGTGGAAGGAGCGGAAGGCTTTTCTGATAGATCTTAAACGAGAGATGGCTGGGAACCGAGAAGAGAATGAAAATAAAATAATCATCCGAGTGGGAGATGGAAAATGAGATAATAAAGTAATACCTCAAAGTGCAGACAGGGTTAAATCAAGGAGTCCATATAGCAGTCGGCATAGGTAGGAATTGGACTGGACAGTTCTTGACAGACATTATCAGAAAGACCTGCTGCCTTCTCATGTTCCGTTTCAGTCAAGTTTCTGGAAAGGAAAATGAATTTTGTCTTTTCTGGATGTTAACCAGGAACACTGATAAGCCTGTCTATTTCCATGTATGCTGCCACCTACTATATATATATAATGGCGTCACATCTTCAGAATGACTGCGTGAAAGAATGGCGAAGCGTTCTTTGCTACAAAGCCCAATCGCTGTTGGTGCACTGCATGTGTATGAATCACGGCAATTCTACTCAAAAGCAAAAGCTTTTTTTCACAGCAACGCAGTGCAGAGCTAAATCACTGCTGCTAGTTGCATACACAATTGATTTACCTGCACCGGAGCTTGTGCAGCCAATCAATACTTTTTATTGATCTGGTGATAATTATACAGAAACCTGACACCTGCTTATAACAGCAAATATTCACTTTGTACATTGGAAGCAAAAGAAATTGATATGTGTGACTTTCCTTAAGATTACAGGTAACTGATAGAGATGCCCATTAATTAAAGTGTTGAAACTGATTAATCAATTGCATTTGATCGAGGAACTGGTAAAATCTCCTTAATATAGTTGCCTATTGTTTGAACCTAAATTGCAGTGCCTTTTTAGATGAGAGTGAGAAAAAACTTAAAATTTCAGAAATACCACCCATACTAACAGCAAATGGTCATTTAGTTTTTTCCCCCATTCTGTCTTTCAGAACTAAAACAACATTAAAATACACAACTATGCCTCTATCACTCAGCCCTCACCAACTTAAATTACCCAAAGACACATCTTTAAAAACAAAATTCTCTCCTACTCAAATCTCAGGAAGAAAACCAAGGCTACTTTTGTCTTTTAATACTTCCTGATCGACGGGCCTGGCGCATCCCAGTAGGTGGCTGCCTAGGGCGCCACTTGTCCATACGGTGTGGGCACCCCCTTCCCCCAAGTGTGCGCTCCTTGGAGGCTGCCTTCCCTTGCTGCAGAAGTCTTCCACGGCAAAGGAGGGCAGGCTCCAAGTGCACACGCTGCTCCACCCCACTGCTCTTGCCTTCCCAGGTCTTCCCAAGACAGGGGTGGGGGGGCCTAGGGTGCCAGAAACCCTGGCACTGGCCCTGCTGATTGAACAAACCCTTCAAATCGATTCCTTCAATGAAGGAAGTGATTCTACTGAGCTCTCCAGAGGTCAACATTCTTAACTAGACAAGTATAAGTGAAGTCTGTCTTCATTTTTAAAGGAGCCCTCCCCCCCCCCAAAAAACCTTGTGTTTGATTCTTGAAAAGTTAAAACAAAACAAGTAGAAGTTGACGATTTCTTGCCTTGTGTATTTTTAGCATGTCTTTTTTAGCTTCCTTGTTGTTGTTTTTCTTTCCCTGACTTTCTCATAGGTTTAATTAGGACAGCACTAATGAACATGGACAGAGAAGCAAAAGAATATTATGAAGTGATTATCCAAGCCAAAGATATGGGTGGACAGCTGGGAGGATTAGCTGGGACAACCACCGTCAACATCACCCTCTCCGATGTCAATGACAATCCACCCAGATTTCCACAGAGTAAGTATCTGTCGTTATGGTTTTTAGCTCCCAAGTGTCAGATACTGGACAATTGTATTCAATATTCTGGGTTTCCTCCAGGTTTGTTTCTAAATTCCAGAACATCTCTCAAGATGGGGAATTGTTTGGCACATTTTCACAGAGTAAGTATTAACTTAGGCAGATTTCTGGGATGTTAACCATAGTAACAGTAAAAAGTGACCAAAGTGCTAAGCTGTCGGGTTAGAATGAATAAAAGGAAGAACTTCTTCACCCAAAGGGTGATTAACATGTGGAATTCACTGCCACAGGAGGTGGTGGTGGCTACAAGCATAGCCAGCTTCAAGAGGGGACTGGCTAAGCATATGGAGCAGAGGTCCATCAGTGGCTCTTAGCCATAGTGTATTATTGGAACTCTCTGTCTGGGGCAGTGATGCTCTGTATTCTTGGCGCTTGGGACGGGCAACTGTGTGAGGGCTTCTGGTGTCCTGGCTCCACTGATGGACCTCCTGATTGTCAGAACTTGAGTGGCACTTGGGTTTTTTGGCCACTGTGTGACATAGAGTTTTGGTTTTAAACAATTTATTGATAACATATGGTTACAATGTCTAATTATATCCTTACTATCTCTAACCCATATGATATTTTCAATCCCCCCTCCTTCCGTTACTAGACTCCCGCTGAGGTTATATACTTAAGTTCAATTATAAAGGTACCCTTAACCAATCAAAGTTCAATGTCTTTCTTTTCTCACATTCATATTAAAAAATTGTCCAATGTCTTTTTACATTCCACTCTGTGACATAGAGTTTTGGACTGGATGGGCCATTGGCCTGATCCAGCATGGCTTGTCTTATGTTCCTGAAAAAGAAGACAGATAAAGATTCTGTTTTGAATCAGTTTCTCTTTCTAGCCTGTTCACCTGACTAGCTGTATTTCCTTTTTGCACCTTTAAGTGAAAGGGGTTTTATTTCTGATGTGTTACGTAGCTAATAGCCAAGGGAAGGTCACACAGACTATGATAGAAATTTCTGCAAAAATATATAAAAAGTTTAAAAACGGCGAGGTGAAGAAAACCCTGAAAAGCAACATGTGTGCATGAAAAACGAAACAAATAAATAAATAAAACTTCTAGGTGCAATCCAAAATGGTTGCAGAGGGCTAGTGCCACAAATAGAAGGAGGTGGACTGAGAAGCAAGAATGGACAGAGGATGAGAGATGGAGAACCAATGAGAGATTATAGTAAAGAAACAAATACATCGATTGTCCTTTGCTAGACCAAGGAAGTTTTTTCACTCAACCCTACCCAGTACCCCTCTATACCACAGCCCCCATGCCAACATCACTTATTTAATTAATTCATTAAAACATTTTATTCCCTGCCTTTCCTCGTGGTTTAAGCAGGACTTCTGTCCATGAAGGCTCAAGAACTCATGAAACTGCCAGTGAAAACCAGACCCTTGGTCCATCGAGAGACTCTGGCAGAGGTCTTTCAAATCACCTACTGTTCTGTCCTTTTAACTGAGGATGGTGGGTGAAATAAAGTGAGTTCAGCCAGCTCTGAATCAACCAAGAACGCTTTGTTGCGAGAAGAAACAGTCACAAACAGCACAGGCACTTCACTCATTATATACACTGTGGCTGAGTTAAACATGCCCCCTTTAGCAGGCAACAGTTACTCTTATTGGCTCACTCCAGAATCCTTCATTTGCATCTCTTTGTTACAAATTGTTACATGCCTAGCATCCTGATTGGCCAGTTCTTCCAGGCTTCAGGATCCTGGTTTGCAAGGAGTGTCTGTCTCAAGCTCAGGCAACAAGAACCCAATGAGATGCAATACATAACACAGCAAATACATAACAGTGAGGATTGAACCAGGCCCCATGTATTATTATTTTGGCTAGTCAGTGGCAGCCTCTCAACTTGCTTTTTAACAACTCAAAAAACTGGCTGAATCCAGCCCATGAAAAACGGAAGTTGTCACAGGTCAGTCAGTCTGCCAGCCTGAGACACAATTTCTGGAAAGGTTAAAAGGAGATGTAAACTCCATAGACATCACCAAGGAAAGGTGATGGAAAAATTTTGCCAGATTTGTGTAGCATTGTTTTTTTGGAGAGGAAAAAAACAATGCTACACAAATCTGGCAAAAGCAATAAAAAGTTGTTTATCCACCAGTGCAACTTATCTATCAGTGCCACTGAGATCAGATCTCTGTGGAAATCTTCCACTTTTAGCACCACACTGCAAATTCAAAGAGTGCCCCCACCAACACACACATACCCACACAACCATGACGACCTGCTTTGCATATGAAAACCACGGGTCAGTCATTCTCCTGGAGTTGTCCAAACTGTGCCATCTGCATTGTGCCACCCACAGTGCAGATGGCTAGAGATCCAGAACAGTGCCAGCCTAATCCCTGAAAATGTCCTGTGCAGATGTCCTCCCTACTTAGAAAAAAGAATTTAAATCAATTTTCCTGTTATTAGTAGTCCAAATTAGTCTCTCTCTCTCTTTTTTTTCCTTTTCATGGAAGAGCCTTATTTTTGTAGAACTGTAGAAAATACAGGCCAGTTATGCCCTACTAGAGAACCAGGCATCATTTCAATGGGCAGAGGACGCTGGAAAGGGAATCTGTGGTTTAGTGATACTGTACAGGGGAGGGAGGCATATCCAGCATAGGAGACCCACTGCCCAGAAGTGAATTCTCCCTTCTCTGCAGCTGGAGAGACCTTTTTCACACCTCAGTGCTGTCAGTTTCCAGGTGAGCTGAAGCCCCAGTTGATGCTCGGACTTTGTGGCACCCCTTCCGCAAAAGAGCATTTCCTTTGGAGAATTTTTCCTTGACTTGTGTGGCTGTTTCATCATGTACTTTGCCAGTGATGGAACCTCCTTTTTTTTGTGCATGTGTTAAATATTATAAAGCAATTTCCTTGTAAAGCAATCAGGGATAGAAAAATAGGTGGCAGAGCTCATTAGTATAACTCATTAGAATATGCCGCTGCCCTACCCCCAGTCAAAAGCAACCCGATGCAAGAAAGGAGAGCCCCAGGTGAGTGAGGCCTGCTTGGGCTGGCTAAAGATCCTGGGGCTCTCCTGGGCTGCCCCCTCCCCAGCCAAAAGGCCAGCAAGCCACCCACTGCCCAAAATCACATAAGAAGTAGAGAAAGGGTGGTGCAGGCTCCTCCAGGGGTTAATGAGGGCTGCTGGGGGCATGGCAAAACTCCTTCAAAAAGTTTGGATCGAGGGGTCCAATTCTATGAGCCCCAAACGAAGGCCAGGCCCATAGCAAAACAAATTAAGGTGGGGGGGAGTCCAGGGAATAAAATTTCAGGTGGAGGGGCCCACCACTTTCGCGGCCCCTACTCTCTCCACAGCTGTCGCTCTGGCAGCCCCCGATCTCCCCGTCACTGTGGCGGCCCCCGTTCCCCTTCGCAGCGCCTCCCCCTCCGTCCCACCCACCCATCTGTTGAAGCGCCGGCTCCCGGGATTCTTTAATAGCCGCCTCCCCCCCCCCCCGCCGCCCCAAATCAGTTGATTGGTGGGAAAAGTGGCAGCAAGGCCAAGCCACTAAAAAAGCACCTGCCAAGGCCAAACCACTAAATAAAAAGCCCGCTGCTGCCTCCTCCCCACTTCTTCCCCAGATTGCCACTTTTCCCGCCAATCAGCTGATTGACGGGGGGGAGGCGGCCTTGAAAGAGTCCCAGGAGCCTATGCTTCACTGGGTGGGTGGGAGGGAGGGAGACTGGAGGCGCCACGGAGGGGGCCGGGCGGTGGGCCACAACAGCGGCGGGGAGAGCGGAGCAGCCAGGAGGGGCCATACAGGTGGAAGTGGAGGTTTGGTAGCATGGCGTGGCTGCCCCCCCCCCCCCCCCCCGTGGCTACGGGCCTGAAGGTACCCCTATCCTTCATTATTTCCAGTTGGAGGGAAGGCATTTAAAAGGTGTGCTGTCCCTTTAAATGTGATGGCCAGGACTCCCTTTGGAGTTCAGTTGTGCTCATCACACCCTTGCTCCTGGCTCCACCCCCAAAGTCCCCAGGTATTTCTTGAATTGGACATGGCAACCCTACCATACTGTAACACTACTGTGCAGCTCTGCAGGGAAAGGAAAAGGTGCTAAAGGGCGGGAGGATTCAGAACTTAATTCTGCCCCCGTTCTGGAGGTGCTTCCCCCCCTCAGCTTTCCGTATGGATGCTGCGTTCACATGAAGATTCCACTTGCAGCCACTTTGCAGTGTCCCATTCCAGTCAAAGCAAAAACATTATTTTCTCCAGCTCAATAAAAGGAGCCAAGATGAGACATTCCTCACTTGGGCATGACAGCATCTGGATGCTCCTGTTTATTGTGGAGCATACCACAATACCCAGGTGTGGAAGAATTCTGTTTGGAAGCACCTTGTGTCTACAGGATTGGTACTTTTCCAGACCAGTGGATGTCGTACAAGGCAATCTTGTGAAGAGTTAATCCAGTCTAAGTCCCTTTAATGCAAGGAACTTAGACTGGAGCAGGGGTGGCCAAACTGTAGGTGGCTCTTTCACACACATGTGGAGGGACGGTGGCTCAGTGGTAGAGCATCTGCTTAGTAAGCAGAAGGTCCCAGGTTCGATCCCCAGCATCTCCAACGAAAAAGGGTCCAGGCAAATAGGCGTGAAAAACCTCAGCTTGAGACCCTGGAGAGCCGCTGCCAGTCTGAGTAGACAGTATTGACTTTGATGGACCAAGGGTCTGATTCAGTATAAGGCAGCTTCATATGTTCATATGACTCTTGAACCCCCCACCCCCACCCTGTTGGCCAGCTCAGAAAAGGCATTTGTCTCTTTAAATCACTTCTCCAAGCCAAGCCAGCTGGCAGTTTGGAGAACACATTTTAAAAAGTTGCTTTCTTTTCACCTCTCCCTCCCTCCCCCATCTATTTTCCTTCCTTCCTTCCTTCCTTCCTTCCTGCCTGCCTGCCTGCCTGCCTGCCTGCTCTTAAACGTCTGACATTCAATTCTTGCAGCTCTCAAACACCTGCTTATTCTATGTGGTTCTTATGTTAAGAATGTTCGGCCACCCCTGGACTAGAGTAATCCTGCAGAGGGTCACACTGTGACTCTGTTGTAGAGTAAGCTGCAAAGGAGCTTGTGACACCTTAAAGGTTAGCAGGATTATTGTGGCATAAGTTTTTGTTGACTGGATAGAACTTTACCTGCCTCACTACCCAATTGTGAGCTACTTGGACTTGCAGCATAATGGAGGGTAAAGCCAAGAAAGAAGCAGGTTCTCGTGGCAGTTTTCTGAACCTCCAGGAATAAACTGTGTATCTTGTTCCCTTGACATCTCCCACATTTTAAAATTCAGAACCATTCAGCCATCTTAGTTCCTTCGGGTTATTCATGTCCTCACCCAACTTCCTCTTCCAAAGTTTCCAACACAGTTCTTTTTAAAATTATTACTTGCAGTAACAAGTTACATCACTCTTGGCATCTTACAGCAATGAATATTGTAGGCACCTGAGCCTAGAAATCCTACAGCCACAGAACAGTAGGGAAAAGAACCAGTCCAACCGACAGTGCATTTATAGAGATCAAGGGAGGAACTTTGGAATACCGTAGAGCTGTCTTTTCCCTGGGCTTCCCATTAAAGCAAATCAGTTATGCACCAGTTTTGCTCTTGTTTCATTTCAAGTTGCCACGCAAAGCATGGATGCTTTGATGAGAACTATTTAAATATGCCTCCAATATGCTGGGAAGCTTATTGAAACTCAGCAAGGGAGATTTAAATTTGTTTGGGCTTTCTCTGTTGGAGCTGACACACACACACCCCGTCCTTCTTCCCCTGCCATATGGAACTTTCAGATAGAACTCCCTGCGGACTTGGTGATTTGTTGAGTGGTCAGTACAGTTCTGTGGTGCTTGAATGTGTTTGTTTGTGCATTTCAGGCACAGCTCAGCCAACGGCAAGCGTTTTCAATGCTCGCTGACTGAGTTGCAAGGACCTTAACGTTGGCTGGGATGTTCCTTTAGTTATTTATTTATATATCCTCCTATTGATTTATTTTTCTACATTCTCTTTCTTCCAGAACATTATCAGATGAGCGTTTTAGAATCTGCTCCGGTCAGCTCTACTGTGGGTCGTGTCCTTGCTAAAGACTTGGACGAGGGCATTAACGCCGAAATGAAATATAGTTTAGTGGATGGAGATGGACTGGATGCCTTTGATATTATGACAGATCCTAATTATCAAGTTGGCATAATCACAGTGAGAAAGGTAATGTTCAGTAACGCACACAAATTACGCTGCCTGCCATTATTTCTCCACTAGTAATATATCTTAATTTCTCCCAGGGGTGGAATTCTCGCAGGAGCTCCTTTGCATATTAGGCCACACACCCCTGATGTAGCCAATCCTCCGAGAGCTTACAAAAAAGAGCCCTGTAAGCTCTTGGAGGATTGGCTACATCAGGGGTGTGTGGCCTAATATGCAAAGGAGCTCCTGCGAGAATCCCACCCCTGATTTCTCCTATATTAAAAAAAATGCCTTGACCTGGATTGCTCAGGCTAGCGGTATCTTGGAAGCTCTTGGAAGCCAAGTAGGATCAGCCCTACTTGAGGGACCACGAAGGAAGTCCAGGGATATTAACATAGAGACAGGCAACGGCAAACAACCTCTGAACATCTCTTGCATTGAAAGATGCAGATTTATACCCCACCCTTCTCTCTGAATCAGAGTCAGAGTGGCTTACAATCTCCTGTATCTTCTCCCCCTACAACAGACACCCTGTGAGGTGGGTGGGGCTGAGAGGGCTCTCACAGCAGCTGCCCTTTCAAGGACAACTCCTGTGATAATTATGGCTGACCCAAGGCCATTCCAGCAGGTGCAAGTGGAGGAGTGGGGAACCAAACCCGGTTCTCCCAGATAAGAGTCTGCACACTTAACCCCTACACCAAACTGGCTCTCTATAGGGTCACTATACAAGTCAGCCGTGACTTAACGGGCTTTCCACCAGCATATTAAAAAATATTATTAATAATACTGATGCTATTACTTTTTATACTGCCTTGCTTACTTTTCAGAAAAACACCCAAAGATGTGTCTAAAAAAAGATTTTACAGCACAGCAAACTCAAGTCTAAAAGAACTTAGCAATCAACTTGCTAGAATCAAAGCTTTTCCAAAAAAAAGAACGTTTTTACCCTAAAAAAGGCAGGCAGTTGGTAAGTGACTATTCCTCCAGAGGCACACAAGGCAGTGAACTGTTCCCATGGTGACCAGGTGCTGGACAGTGAGAGACACAGACCGATTTCCCGCTAGCCTTATGCCGCTCTCGCTCTCCTCAGTTGGGTTTCCGTCAGATTTCACACTATCTGCCCCGGGGCTGCAACTTGTTCTGCCTCTTTCGTGCAGCAAACAAGATCCTCTAAAAAACCAGTTTCTGTTTGCCACGCGAAAAAGGCAAAGCTAGTTTCAGCCCCAGGGCAGATAATGTGAAATCCGACAGAAGTCCTGCTGAGAAGGGGAGCGTGAGAGCAGCATAAGGATAGTGGGAAATCGGTGACAGAGGCAAGGCCTCAGAAGCGAAGCTGGGACTCCTGACCCTCCAAGAAGGCAATTCCTTACAATGCTCGTGTGGTGGCAGTGGTTACCTGTGGGAGAGAGAAAAGCCTCCCCAGGTGTTGGGAATATCGTGGAGGGCAGCGTGGGAAAGGGCCTGAAGTCCTGACCAGGCCTGTTCCGTCACACAGGGGATAAATATTTTAAATAGATTACTGGTCCTTCTAGGAGGAAAACGACATGCATCGTATTGTACCTGTCCCCCTCCCCCCCTTGCTGGCATTAACAGTCGCTTAGGAAATACGTTTTCTGTCAGGAGAAGAGCACAAGGGAAGATTAAGGCCCTCCACTGTCCTTGCTGCCCCCCACGGCTACTTTTCCATCTAAAAATATTTAGGAGATCTAATCATGGATCTCCAGCATCTTGCTTAATTACGCTCTGAGAAAGCGCTAAAAGCCCTGTAGGGCTTTATTCAAAAGGATATATAAATTGACTGTATATTGGAAACTACCCTGAAAAAGTTATGCCGTTATAAAGGTAAATATTCCTGGCAGTTCACAAAAAAGCATCTCAGTCTGAAATGCAGCCTTTTAAATAACCTTTGCAGCTTAATTGTTCTACAGGGTGACTGATTTGTTCAATATTTGCATTTAGGCGTTTTTCATTCCAGTCTCCAACAAACAATTATAGATTCTCTGTAAACACATAAAAGTTTCTTTTTTTTAAGTTGCAGTTTAAAGATATACTGATAGTAATTAGGCTAATAAGGACTGTCTTTACATTGACAGCTAGGGACAGTTCTTTCATGCTGTTTACAGAAATGCAGCTGTTCAGGTTGGTAATCCTGTCTTATGTATCCTCAGCTACAAAGAAACCTAATTGTTTACCTGCTTACTCTGACCACACATATATACACAGAAGGTTAGACTGCCCTATGAAATGTTTCTGCGCCGAACGCAGAAGAATAGATGCTTTTGAGCTGTGGTGCTGGAGAAGACTCTTGAGAGTCCCTTGGACTGCAAGAAGATCCAATCAGTCAGTCCTAAGGGAAATCAACCCAGACTGTTCCCTGGAAGGTCAGAAGCTGAAGCGCAAATACTTTGGCCACCAGATGAGAAGGGAGCACTCAATGGAGAAGACCCGGATGCTGGGAAAGACAGAAGGCAAAAGAAGATGGGGACGGCAAAAGATGAGATGGCTGGACAGCGTTACTGATGTAACTAACGCGAATTTGAGCAGACTTTGGAGGATGGCGGAAGACAGGAGGGCCTGGCGTCCATGGAGTTGCAAAGAATCGGACACGACTGTGCGACTCAACAACAACAACAAAAATGAAATGTTTGTTGTGCAACGTCTGTTTTCCAGCTGGGCAAGAACAAGGCAAGCGGTGCCTTCTCTTCCCATGTCCTAGAAAGGAGGAGATCTGAGCCTGACAAAGGATAGGAACAAGTCACCCTTCAAGATGGCCAACAATATGTCAGTCAAACAATAGAATCCATCAATAAAGCCAAAACATAAATATGCAACAGAATAGAATCAGGAGACACATGTGGCTCTTTCACATATATTGTGTTGCTCTCAAAGCCCCCACTGCCCTGTCAACTGACAGAAAAGGCGTTTATCTTTCTAAATCACTTCTCCAAGCCAAATCAACCAGCAGCTTAGAGAATGCATTTAAAGTTAAAGTTGCTTTCTTTCCACCTCTCCCTCCCCTTCCCCATCTATTTTCCTTCCTTCCTTCCTGCTCTCAAACATCTGACGTTTATGTCTTGCAGCTCTCAAACATCTGGCATTATCCTGATTCTATTCTGTTGCATATTTATATGTTTTGGCTTTATTGATGGATTCTGTTGTTTGACTGACATATCGTTGGCCATCTTGAAGGGTGACTTGTTCCTCTCCTTTGTCAGACTCTTTCTATGGCTCTTTCGTTAAACAAGTTTGGCCACCCCTTGAATAGATAGATAGCCCCAGTAAAAACAAATCCAAATCAACTTTAAAAAGGTAAAGGTAGTCCCCTGTGCAAGCACCAGTCGTTTTCGACTCTGGGGAGACGTTGCTTTCATAACGTTTTCATGGCAGACTTTTTACGGGGTGGTTTGCCATTGCCCTACAAGCTGGGTACTCATTTTACCGACCTCAGAAGGATGGAAGGCTGAGTCAACCTGGAGCCGGCTACCTGAACCAGCTTCTGCTGGGATCAAACTCAGGTTGTGAGTAGAGGACTCTGCAGTACTGCAGCTTTACTACTCTGCGCCACGCGGCTCTTGGCCAAATGAACTTAAAATAATCTAAAATAGCAATCGAGGCTAGTTAATAAAGAAAACATTAAACTAATCTGCCAACGAAGTAGCTTCTAAACCAGAAAAGAAAGGACCAAAACAATCCAACCTAACAGTATAAAATAAAAAAGGTGAAAGGATAAAACCACAAAGGCTTTGTAGAACAGATCAGACTTCAGCAGCTTCAAGAGGAAATGAGGGAAAATGACAGCCTTACTGTTGGAGGGAATTTGATGAAATGGGGGCCGTCGTGGAACATGTCCTCTTTCTTTTCTTCTCAGAGCGGGGCACCAAGCAACCATCAAAAGTCTTAATGCTTCTTCAGCCGGTAGTTTTGCCTCAAACTGTTGTTTCCTCTCTTACCCCAGAGCTGTTGTTACCCTGTGAGTGTCCCAGATACATACTTGTCTCATAGTAATTTCTCTTGCACTCTGCTCTGGGGGGAGGGGGGGGAGTTTTAGGGACAAGCGATAGCTGGGAAAACATTAACCCATCCCTTTCTTTCTCCTGTACAAACCCCCCCTTCCTGAAGGTACTTTGCATTGGAAAATGGGACTTTGAGAGCCAGTTTGGTGTAGTGATTAGGAGCAGTGGACCCTAATTTGGAGACCACAATGGCTTCTCCACTCCTCCACATGCAGGAGGGTCAGTCATCTTGGGTCAGTCACAAGTTCTCTCAGAGCTGTTCTCTCATGAGCAGTTCTCTCAGAGCTCTCTCAGCCCCACCTACCTCACAGGGTGTCTGTTGTGGGGAGAGGAAGGGAAGGAGATGCTAAGCCACTCTGAGACTCTGAGAGAACGATGGGATATAAATCCCATCTCTTCTTCCTCCTCCTCTTCTTTCTCCTTTCTCCTCGTCCCCTTAGTTTCCACACAGAAGCAAAATCATCTAACGTTTATTTCATATCTTTACAGTTTCCTAATATTAAACATCACTTTTTTATTCATAGGCAGAGCTTTTTTTATAGCAGGAACTCCTTTGCATATTAGGCCGCATTCCCTGATGCAGCCAATCTTCCTGGAGCTTACAGTAGGCCCTGTACTGAGAGCTCTGTAAGGTCTTGGAGGATTGGTTACATCGGGGCTGTGGCCTAATATGCAAAGGAGTTCCTGCTACAAAAAAAGCCCTGTCCATAAGTATTTGGGGGTCTTTTGCTGTCAAGCCATAGCTGACTTAAAGTGACCCTGTGGGATTTTTAAGGCAAGAGACATTTCAGAGGTGGTTTGCCATTGCCTGCCTCTGTGTCCCAGCCTTGGTATTCCTTGGTGGTCTCCCTTCCAAGTACTAGCCAGGGTTCATCCAGCTAGCCTGAGCTATCTAGGTCAGGGCCATTCTATATACTTTATAATGTTCTACACAAAATTTTGGCTGTGTCTCCACAGAATGCATTAAGCATATTTGTAAATATATGTGTTTGTAAATATATGGACTGAGCAACCCCTTTATTTTCTTCCTTCCTGAAGATCTATGACTGTCTCACCCTCTCATGTTATTGAATTTTTATACTGCCTCAGCCTTCCATCCTTCTGAAGTTGATAAAATGAATACCCAGCTTGCTGGGGGGGGAAGCATAAAAGACCGGGGAAGGCAATGGCCAACCACCCTGTAAATAGTCTGCCGTGAAAACGTTGTGAAAGCAACGTCGCCCCAGAGTCGGAAACGACTGGTGCTTGCACAGGGGACCTTTCCTTTTCTAAATATACGTATAGTTATCAGGAAGATATGAATGGATGTGAGTGGAAGGGCAGTAGCTTGGTGGCAAAGCATTATGCTTAGCATTCAGGGGACCCACCACCACAACCACCCGTGTTCCCTCTAAGCTGTGGAGTCTTGTGAGCAAAAATTCTTCTTTGTGAGTAACTGGCGTTAAAGTTGCGAGCCGCTGAATAAATCAGTTTGCTCTAAGGCCATTTTTCCTGAGCTGAGACAAAAATGTGTGAGCTGGAGACTAAAAAATTGTGAGCTGGCTTATGCTAACTCAGCTTAGAGGGAACAGTGGCTCAGTGGTAGAGCATCTGCTTGGTAAGCAGAAGGTCCCAAGTTCAGTCCCTGGCATCTCCAGAAAAGGGTCCAGGCAAATAGGTGTGAAAAACTTCAGCTTGAGACTCTGGAGAGCTGCTGCCAGCCTGAGTAGACAAGACTGACTTTGATGGACCGAGGGTCTGATTCAGTATAAGGCAGCTTCATATGTTCATATGAACACTGACCACCTCCAGGACTTTTTTTGTAGCAGGAACTCCTTTGCATATTAGGCCATGTCCCCCTAAAGTAGCCAATCCTCCTAGAGCTTACAGAGTTTTTATTACAGGGCCTGCTGTAAGCTCCAGGAGGACTGGCTACATCAGGAGGGAGTGGCCTAATATGCAAAGGAGTTCCTGCTACAAAAAAAGCCCTGACCACCCCCATGTCCAAAAGCGACTTTGGAGAGCCACTGTCAGTCAGAGCAGACGGTCCAGAGCTAGTCCTAAAACTGTGCTAAAGAATTCCAACAAAAGGGGGGAAAACAGATTTCCCGGTAAAACTGTTGCCCCTAAAACCAGCACAGCTGCTTTAAGTAGCACACATTTCGTTTTGATCAGAGCTGTACCAATTAAAGGGATTCAATTTTGTGAATATTCAACACTACACTACCCATTATTGTAACAGTTAAGAGAACGTAACCCGTTGCATGGCTGGAAATTAAATGATCAGCGGGAGGCCTCGTAACGTTCAAGAAGACCCTTGCAACTCTTGCTACATCCAATTTTATGGAGTTTCTTTGGTCATTCCGAGGCACCCTTTGCTGTTGTCACTATTCAATTATCATTTTACTGTTGTACATTAAAACACACACATCGGGTACCACTGCAGTACAATTACCAGCGCTGATTCCTTCCTACATAAAGCGTACTAAGAGAGGGGTGGGGATTCACAGCTTGGAACAGAGCTGCATCTGCCAAAGGGGGACTGGCAGCACGGTGCTTTGCAGTATCAATAACAACTGGGGAAAACCAGCCAATGAAGAATACATTAGAAAGTCCTAAAGAATCCAGTGAAAAACAAGCATATGTTGGGTGAAACCAGACGGGCGTTTAAAGCCGCCCGAGGGACGGGAGGCAGGCGGACCAACAAAAGCGCATCCACGTGAGCACGTTTGCCTGCCGTCCCTGTCCCAGGCTTGCCGGGAGCTGGCTCAAAAAGGCACCACTTTCAAAGTGGTACCATTTTTTTTGCTGGGGCACCTCTGAGGCACCTCCTGGCCATCTGGAAAGCCGGGAGGTGCCCGGAGAGCACCCGGGGAGTTGCAGACAGGATGAGAGAGCGTTTCAGATACTCCCTGGGTGCCCACAGCCCGCCCCTTTTCTAAGCGCTGTCCGGAAGCTCCGCACCGCTCCATTTCCGGCCAGCTCACTTTGAGACGGCTTGAAGCCAACCCAAACCGACTGTCTGGTTTCAGCCGTTGAAACTCTCTACCATTGGTGTCTGTGGAGTTAACAGTATGACACCCTTTTCCCACCGACACAGAGTGCCTTCCATTACCAACCCCTCTCTCCCCACCCTCTCAGATTCAGGGTTACAAGTAGGCCAGGCCATGACATGTCACTACCCTTCTCCTCTGTTTTAAACTCTTTAGAGAGCCGTGACCATTTCACCGCACAGGTCTTCTCTCTCACAGAACATCAGAACAAAGTCTGAGTCCAGTGGCACCCTTAAGGCCAGCGAAGCTTTCTTCAAGCTGTAGGTGTGCGTGTAGATATCTGAAGAAGTGTGCATGCAAACAAAAGCTTATATCTTGAAGAGCCAGTTTGGTGTAGTGGTTAAGTGTGTGGACTCTTATCTGGGAGAACCGGGTTTGATTCCCCACTCCTCCACTTGCACCTGCTAGCATGGCCTTGGGTCAGCCATAGCTCTGGCAGAAGTTGTCCTTGAAAGGGCAGCTGCTGTGAGAGCCTTCTCCAGCCCCACCCACCTCACAGGGTGTCTGTTGTGGGGGAGGAAGGGAAAGGAGATTGTGAGCCGCTCTGAGTCTTCGGAGTGGAGGGCGGGATCTAAATCCAATATCTTCATCTACCTCACAGGGTGTCTGTTGTGGGGGAGGAAGGTAAAGGAGATTGTGAGCCGCTCTGAGACTCTTCGGAGTGGAGGGCGGGATATAAATCCAATATCTTGAATAAAATGTTGGTCTTTACGGACGCAAACCTATTTCTGCTGCTTCAGACCAACATGACTAATCGCCTGAATCTATCTTTACAGAGACCTGCAGACAGGATAGCCTGCCCACTTTCATAACAGGCCCCCAATCAAATGCTTCCTTGAGTTAATGGGGTTGCGGGCTCATACTCTGTTTCGGTATTTATACTGAGCATTGGTTCCAGATATTAATGGAATAATTGTGTCAGATGAAGGTCACTCTCGAAACACACGGAGATTTACCTAGGAACGTGTAACAATCTACAATTGAAGAACTCTCCTAGCAGCTTCTGGAGTACTTTTTTTGTACCGAAGAGCTTATTCTTCATATGTGGACTCTTTGACTTGTATTATTTTGTGAGTCTGTGACTTGATTGGAGTAATTGGTTTATAGAAGCCAACGTACATGTCTGTAATACGCTTTTGTAATGAGCTGCAATTAATTCATATTGTCTAATCCTGATATTATGAATAGCAATATGAACTATCAGCGTCATATTCTGAAATAGAGTTACAAGTGTAGGGTTCTTTTTGCTACACGGTTTTCTCCAGGACCTCCACCTGGACGTTGGCGAACCTAATTTAAGAAGAAAATGTTTTTATTTCAAGGGACTTGGCTGGTATTTTTGCGAGACATTCGCTAAAACTGGAGCAGTACAATTCTGTAAAAGCTGAGAAGTCCACTTTTGATTCTTTCTTCCTCTTTAGCCCTTGAGCTTCGAGACCAAGAAAAGCTACACTTTAAAAGTCGAGGGTGCCAATTCCCACTTGGAAATGCGCTTCCTCAACCTAGGCCCGTTCCGTGACACCGCCACTGTGCACATCAGCGTGGAGGACGTGGACGAGCCGCCCGTGTTCGAGCCTAGCTTTTATTTTGTGGAGGTACCTGAAGATGTGGACATTGGGACCACCATACAAATGATTTATGCCAAGGACCCTGATGTGACCAACAACTCAATCAGGTTTTCTTTTTCCACCACTCTTAATATCCACTGTGTTAAGTCTTAGGGCTGTGATGGTTACTTGGGGAGACCAGGAAAGCAGGTTCAAACTGCCAAACAAAAGAAATGCTTGGATGACATTTAGTTGGGGATCTTTTTGCTACTTTAGGCCAGTTTGTTCAGCCAGAATCGCCATTGGCCAGTCCTTTGTAGCAGAGCAAAGACTTAATAAGACTTCAGGAAAATCCAGGATTAGCTAGGAGGCTGGGACCCCCAGGTTGCTGGCTGTGGGCTCTGCTAATGCTTGAGAATGAGTAACAAGATGTAAATGCAGGAGATTGTAGTGAGTCAGTGTTGCAACGTCACTTCCAGGTGTTGGGGAATTCTGACAGCATTGTGTCATTGATGGATGTTTCCCCTCCTACCCCCCAGGACCTCTAAGTGTCTAGGGAACCCTATCTCCCAAGCCGTTCTGCTTGCAAACCATCTCTCTCGGATTTTAATAAACTGCAGGGCCAGTGCTTCTTATAGGGTTGCCAGCTCTTGTCTGAGAAATTTCTGGAGATTTGGAGAAAGTGCCAGAGGAGATTTGGAGAAAGTGCAGAGGCTGGGGAGAGGACAGAGCTCAGCAGGGCTGTGAAACCAAAGAGTCTGCCCTCTGAAGCTGCTATTACTTCTTGGGAAAGTGACTTCTGTAGTCTGGAGATCAGCTGAAGTGGCACAACATAGACCAACTTGACCTCTAATGAAGATCTCAAATAGCCTTTTGAAAGTCTCCTAGATGGAGCTGGGAGGACTCATGCAACAACACTGCACATAGTCCCCATAACTACAACGGACATGGCTGTAGGAAATGGTGAGAAAACTGACCAACCTTTTCCCAGCAATTAAATGCTCTAGTGCCAGAAGTATTTCCTTGAAGAAGGATAAGAAAAGGTGTGTCAAACATATGGACTGGGGAGGCCCGAGAGGTCTCCTATCAGGCCCCCTAGCAACTGGCTCTTGTCTGCTTCCTTCTCCTTCTCTCTTGCTTCCTTCTGCATCTCAGCTTGCTTTGCAAGGCTTGCTCAATCGCACAGGGGCTACAGAGGAAGACTTCAGTTTTCTCCATTGGCTGAGGCTCCTTCCCCTCCTGGTCTCCTGGGGAGGGAGGGAAAGAGCCAGAGTTTCCTTTGCCCAGTTCCCTGGATCCCATGGGAGAAATAGAAAGAAAGCACCTTTAAGACCAAAAAGTGCTAATGTTTTAAGCATGTTTTATGTAAAGTTTTTCTTAAAATCTCTAGTCATGTTTGTCTGTGTCCTTCAAAAAGTTTGTATCTCTGCTACCTAATCTTAAATAAGTACACACATGGCCCGTCCCAGCCTGACAAGGTCTCATTTATGTCAGATCCATCCCTCACAACAAATGAGCTTGACACCCCTGGATAAGAACATCAGAAGAGACCTGCTGGATCAGACCAATGGTTCATCTAGTCCAACATCTTGTCTCACGTGGTGGCCGGCCAGTTTCTCTGGATAGCCAACAACAGGGCATAAAGGCCAAGGCCTTTTCTTGATGTTGCCTCTTGGCTCTGGGGTTGAGAGGCTTAGTGCCTCTGAACATGGAAGTTTGCCTGAGTTACCAAGTCTAGTAGCTGCTGATAGTCCTCTATGAACCTTTAAAGCCCTATATGGCCGAGGACCTGCCTACCTTAGGGACCGTCTCTCCCCACATGAACCCCAGAGAGCACTGAGGTCAGCAGGGAAGAACCTGCTGACTATTCCCGGGCCAAAAGAGGTAAAGCTTCAAAGTACCCGTACCCGGGCTTTCTCTGTTATGGCCCCAAAGTTATGGAACCAACTTCCAGAAGAAATGCGGGCCCTGCGGGACTTTGAACAATTCCGCAGGGCCCGCAAGACCATCTTGTTCCGAATGGCCTTCACTGATTAGAACTGCTAAGTAAATTCGCCATCTAGGTAATAGCACAAAATATTAATTTTACTGTTTTAAAATTTTAATAGATTTTAATTAATTGTAGGTTAAAATGTTGTTTGTACAATGTTTATTGAATTTTGTTGTTAGCCGCCCGGAGCCCGCTTCGGCGGGGAGGGCGGGATATAAATAAAAGGTGATTGATTGATGAATCTGTCTAATCCCCCTTCAAAGCTGTTCTATTCCTGTGGCCATCACTACAGCCTCTGGCAGCGAATTCCACATTTTAATCACTTGCTGTGTCAGGAAGTGTTTCCTTTGATCTGTACTGAATCGACTGCCCATTGCCTTCATTGGATGCCTTCGAGTTCTAATGTTGGGGAGGAGGAAAAGTTCTCTTTTTCAACTTTCTCCATCCCATGCATAATTTTATAAACCTCTACCATGTCCCCCTAGTTGTCTCTTTTCTTCATAGGGAAGGGGCTCCAACCCCCTCATCCTCTTCTGTATTTTTTTCCAGCTCTATGTTGGCCTTTTTAAGATATAATGACTAGAACCAGGAGTTGGTTTGTAGAAAAACAGGTGGTGAAGCTCATTAGCATTTCCCCTCCCACCAGCCAAAAGCAACCTGACACAAGAAAGGAGAGACCCAGGCGAGCGAGACCTGCTTGGGCTGGCTAGAGATCCAGTCAGCCCAAGCAGGCCTCGCTCACCTGGGGCTCTCCTCGGCTGCCCTCTCCCCCACAGTCAAAAGGCCTGCAAGCCACCCGCCACCCAAAATCACATAAGAAGTGGAGAAAGGGTGGCGTCAGCTTCTCCAGGGGTTAATGGGGGCTGCTGGGGGTGTGGCAAAGTCCCTGGTGGCTGGCTGGCTGCCCACTCTCCTAATCCAGGGATTGTTATGCAGCTGCACCTACTATTCAATGGACAAGGTAGGTGGGGAGGAGGAGGGAGCCATCAGAAAGGGTCAGGAGCTGTGCTCCTGTGAGCTCCTGCTGAATTCAAGGTCTGACTAGAACTGTACATGGTATTTCAAATGAGGACCCACCATTCATCTATAGAGGGGTATTATAATATCGGCCATTTTATGTTCAGTCTCTTTCCTAACAATCCCTAACACAGAGTTTGCCTTTTTGGCCACTGGAGACACTTCCATTGAATTATCTGCTGTGACCCCCAGATCTTTTTTCCCCTCAGAACCCATGAGCTTATACTTGAAGTTGGGATTTTTTGTTGTTCCAATGTGCCTCACTTCACACTTACTGGCACTGAATTTCATCTGCCGCTTTGTTGCTCACTTATCCAATCTGCGGAGATCTCCCCAGAGCTCTTCACAGAAATCCTTGTTTTTCACCATCCTCAATGGATTTCTGTCATCTGCAAACTTGGCCACTACATTACTCATCCCTAGTTCCAGATCATTTATAAACAAATTAAACAGTATGGGCCCCAAAACCAATCCTTCTGGGAACCACTGATTACTTCCCTCCATTGTGAGAACTGTCCATTTATTCCTACTCTTTGCTTCCTATCATTTAACCAATTTTCATTGCAGAACCAGTTTGATGTAGTGGCTAAGAGCATGAACTGTTATCTGGGAGAACCGGGTTTGATTCCCCACTCCTCCACATGCACCTACTGATGTGACCTTGAGTCAGTCACAAATTCTCACAGAGCTGTTCCTCTTATAAGCAGTTTCTGTCAGAGCTCTCTCAGCTCCACCCACCTCACGGTGTGTCTGTTGTGGGGAGGGGAAGGGAAAGGAGATCATAAGCCACTCTGAGACTCCTCCAGGTTGCGAAAGACGGGATATAAATCCAATCCAATCTCTTATCTTCTTCTTCATCATAAGAGAGCCCGCCTTCTTATCCCATGACCTCTTTGGTGAGGTACCTTGTCAAAAGCCTTTTGAAAGGATGTCTGGAGCTCTCCAAACAACTGAGAAATAAATTCAATATTAATTTATATGTGGAGAAAAAAATCCACATAGGAAAACTTCGCATCAGAAAACAAACACAGCGGCTGTGATTACATACACTAAATAATGCACTTTGAATCCCCTTTCAATGCACTTTCCAACTGGATTTTACTGTGTGAAATGGCAAAATCCATTTGGAAAGTGCATTGAAAGTGAATTGAAAGTTTATTATTGTGTGTGTGTGTGATCACAGCCAGCGTCTCATCCTCTTTTTCACACTGGTCTCCTTTCCCCATAGCTAGATTCAAGTTCCGTATCACCTTAGAGCATGAGTATGGTTTCCAGAGTATGGTTTTTTTGAGAGTCCAAGCTCCCTTTGACTCTCTAAAGCTGCTATCTCAAAAATCGATCCCAAAGATGCTACTGGACTCAGTTCTAGCTCTTCTACTCCAGACCAACACAACCGCTCTCTGAGATACTTTCCTCAGAGCATATCACTTCCCCCAGAAGCAGAAGAGGCAGTGTTCCACAGTGACCAGAGTGCTGCGCTAGAACCAGAGATTCAAATCTCTGCTCACGCCAGTTGCCCTTGGACGTGACATATCCTCTCTGCCTAAACTATTTCATGAGCATATGAAGCTGCCTTATACTGAATCAGAGCAGCAAAGAGTCAGTATTGTCAACTCAGACTGGCAGCAGCTCTGAGGGGTCTTTCATATCAGATGCTCCTTTCAACTGGAGATGCCAGGGATTGAACCTGGGACTGTCCATAGTGCCAAGCAAATGCTCTACCTCTGAGCCATGGCCCCTCTACATGAACCTTACCAGGTTCCAGCTGTAGCATCAAGTGAGAGGAGAACAACACGAGAAGCCATTTTGGGGTCCCCCGCTGAGGAGAAAAGGAGAAAAGCATGGTATAAATGTTTTAAAAGCAGGCATCGTTAGGCCTAAGCCTTCAGAGAGGGGGGGAAACCCCTCTGCTCTTAGACTGTCACAGGGAAATGTACAAATTGCTGCCTGATTCCGAAGCGTTTTAAATTTAAGGATTATAAAGAGATTTGAAGGAGGAAGAGAATGTTTGTCTAGAGATCTGGAAAAGGATCGGATTGCTTTTTATGTACTCTAGTATGCACAGGAACGCATGTTGATAATCAAAAGTGATTTAGATGTAGTCTGTTAAATCAGTAGTCTCCAGCCTTTTTGGCACCAGGGACTGGTTTTGTGGAAGGCAATTTTTCCTCAGACTGGGGGGAGGAGGGGGGTGGTGGTTTTGGGATGATACAATTGTGCACTTCATTTTGGTGTGGTGGTTAAGTACGCAGACTCTTATCTGGGGAAACTGGGTTTGATCCCCACTCCTCCACTTGCACCTGTTGGAATGGCCTTGGGTCAGCCATAGCACTCAGAGTTGTCCTTGAAAGGGCCGCTTCTGTGAAAGCTCTCTCAGCCCCACCTACCTCACAGGGTATCTGTTATGGGGGTGGGGGGAGAAGATAAAGGAGATTGTGAGTTGCTCTGAGATTGTGGAGGGCAGGATATGAATCCAATGCGGAGGGCAGGATATGAATCCAATGTCATCTTATTATTATTACTACATTGTAATATATAATGAAATAATTATACAACTCACGGCCTGGTTTCTAACAGGCCACAGACCGGGACTGGTGCACAGCCTTGGGGTTGGAGCCCCCTGTGTTAAATGGGCTGCAGTATTACTGAAGTTTAGTTAGTTCCTTTTAACTGATCATACCCTCATTATTCCACTAGTAATAACGAGACTGGTATTTTAATGCAAACCTACAAAGTTGGTGGCGCTTTGGTAAAATGTATATCATTTTGTTGCCTGCTTGAAGCTTCTGTGTTAACAATAATTACACCATGGGCCGGGGGAGAGAGTTTTGAGATAACTCTGATCGTTTCAGTTAAAATGGCAACGTTCTATTTGGCACTGAATTTTGGAAAAACCCGAGCAAATTTCCAAAGGATATTCTCCGATCCTCTTATTCCCAGCTTTGTCGACAGCCGGATTACCCACACTGGAAGCTGCCGATTGCGAAAAGCTGGGTCTGATTAATTCAGAATGACTCGGGGAGATTATGTAAACAGTTCAATGGACTGGAGTGCTGAGAGCCAGCGATTAATAATAGGGGAACATGTGCAGAGAATGCAGCGTCGAAACCTCCACCTGTGCTCCGTGACACCCATGATTAATGCCGCGCAACTAACCACAAGGCCATGTTCAATTTCATAGACAAGCCAGCCTTAAACTGTCAGAAGAGGAAATTTTAATAGACCTTTTCAAGAATGATCATTCTTTCACAATCTTACAAAGCCGTTGTGTGGATTTCCTAAATAAACCTAGCACCCTGGGAAATATCTTCGCATTCCTCCTCCCCAGCCCCACCCCCGGTTTTTGCACAAAATAAAGTCACTTCTTCCCCTGAAAACATCTTTACAGTGCCGTGTACCACAAGTTTCTCTCACCCAAAAGAGCAGTATCTGCTTACATAGAAGCATTTATTTGTTCCAGTAATTCTTACAGAAGTGTTCCAGAACCCCATAGAAACAGATTAGAGACAGCGACCCCTGGAGTATCTCTGTGGACAATGGGGGGGGTGATTTTTGCCAATTCTCGCATTCTACTGCATTCTGACCATCCCCTTGTGCTATTCCTGCGGGTCTCCCATTCTTGAGGAGCACATTTCAGACCACCTTTTGGGCTTCAGCAGGGGGAATCAAGTCACAGTCTTTGGAGACTCCCAGATCTTAGTCCAACACTAACCTTCACCACCCCAGCGGTGGATGTCTTCGGTGGATTGCCTTCGGTGGATTGCATCCTACCCAATATGCCCTTGCCTAGATGTTATGCTTTGTAAACAAGCCATGTTTACAGCTGGGGTAGCATGAGAGTAAAGCACAAAGTTTCTGTGTGCACAATAAGCAATGCACAATCCACCACCTTGATACACGTGTCTCTTTAAGCAAGTTCAGTCCTGTGGTGGTCTCATGGACAGAATGATGAGCCAAGCTATTAATTTCCATTGTCATGGGCAGCAGTGTTCCCTCTAAGCTGAGTTAGTGTGAGCTAGCTCACATTTTAGCCTCCGCCTCACACATTTTCATCTTACCTCAGGAAAGATGGTCCCAGAGCATCTAGAGGGACAGTGGCTCAGTGGTAGAGCATCTGCTTGGTAAGAGAGCCAGTTTGGTGTAGTGGTTAAGTGCATGGACTCTTATCTGGGAGAACTAGGTGTGATTCCCCACTCCTCCACTTGCAGCTGTTGGAATGCCTTGGGTCAGCCATAGCTCTCATAGGAGTTGTCCTTGAAAAGGCAGCTTCTGGGAGAGCTCTCTCAGCCTCACCCACCTCACAGGGTGTCATCTGTAGGGGAAGAAAATAAAGGAGATTGTAAGCTGCTCTGAGAGTCTGATTCAGAGAGAAGGGTGGGGTATAAATCTAATCTTCTAAGCAGAAGGTCCCAGGTTCAATCCCCGGCATCTCCAACTAAAAAAGCTCCAGGCAAATAGGTGTGAAAGACCTCTGCCTGAGACCCTGTAGAGCGGCTGCCAGTCTGAGTAGACAGTACTGATTTTGATGGACCAACGGTCTGATTCAGTATAAGGCAACTTCATATGTTCATATATACGTTCATAATTTTTTGCAGCAGCTCACAACTTTGATGCCAGTAGCTCACAAAGTACAATTTTTGCTCACAAGACTCCACAGTTTAGAGGGAATATTGGTGGGTCAGGGTATGTTGGGAAGGCTCCAGGCCTGATCATACGTACCCCAATTCGATACAACACAGATCCCCTCTAGGGTTCCTATGCTAAATTTTACATTGGGGAGTTTCCTTGCTAAAAAGGCTGTGGCTCCGTGCTAGAGCATCTGCTCAGCATGCAGAAGATCCCAGGTTCAATCCCCAGCATCTCTAGTTAAAAGATCTTGCAGCAGGTGATGTGAAGGACTTCTGCCTATGACCTTGGAGAGCCGTTGCCCATCTGAGTAGACAATATACTGACTTTAAGGATGGACCAAGGGTCTCATTCAGTATAAGGCACTTTCATGACAACCGCTCACTAATTCAGAGGCATTGCAATATGCTGGGAATATTTGTAGTGGACTTTGGGGAGGCCAGTCTTGGAATAAGTGAATAATTGGAGACTTTCATTAATAAGAAAGGATGCAGCCAAGGTGTTCTTTTGTAGCAGGAACTCCTTTGCATATTAGGCCACGCACTCCTGGCGTAGCCAATCCTCCAAGAGCTTCCAGTAGGCCCTGTACGAAGAGTCCTGTAAGCTCTTGGACGACTGGCTACATCAGGGGGCGTGGCCTAATATGCAAAGGGAGTTCCTGCTACAAAAAAAAAAAATGGATGCAGCCATTTTATCATATTACTGGGTTCCTGATTCTGACCTATTGAGACCGCTAGGAATATTCCAGACTGCTTTCGCAGAAGCAGAGCAAACCCATGAAACTTTGCAGTATTCATTCCAGGTGGTAGACTCAACAGATTCTACCCTTGTGTCTCCTGTCCTCCAGCCTATTTAGCAGCACAAAACCAATTTTAATTACTGACAGTTAAAACTAGCCAGCCCTGTGCTAATTGACGTAAATGGCAGTGGGCCTAGAGGGAATACAGTAATCTTTCTATATGACAGTTTGCAGCGTACAGGGGGGAATGAGGCACTTTGCTGGCAAAGATGTTTCTCCTGTTTGAAATTCTCTTGTAAAAGGACACCATATAATCCGCGAACCTGTATCCAAAACTGGCTCACAGAGAAAGTTTCAGTCAGGGCTTTTTATTTTAGCAGGAATGCACAGGAATACAGTTCCAGCTGGCTGGTGTCAGGGGGTGTGGCCTAACATGCAAATGTGTTCCTGCTGGGCTTTTTCTACCAAAAAAAGGTCCTGGTTTCAGTAAAATTAGGGAAAGGAAAGGTCCCCTGTGCAAGCACCAGTCGTTTCCGACTCTGGGGTGACGTTGCTTTCACGACGTTTTCACGGCAGATTTTTATAGGGTGGTTTGCCATTGCCTTCCCCAGTCATCTACACTTTCCCCCCAGCAAGCTGGGTACTCATTTTACCCACCTCGGAAGGATGGAAGGCTGAGTCAACCTCGAACCAGCTACCTGAAAACCCAGTTTCCACCAGAGATCAAACTCAGGTCGTGAGCAGAGCTTAGGTCTGCAGTACTGCAGCTTTAACATTCTGCGCCACGGGGCTCTTTTTCAGTAAAATTAACATGAACCCAAATCCAAGATTTTGGTTCCTTTGATGCTGAATGGAGATGAAACACTGAAGTTTATTTGCATTTACTTCTTTACCTGATTTATAGTCCCCTTTTCTCACCAAGGCTGAGGCAGATGACAGTGCATGAGTCAGTGCAGTCAATAGGATGGGAAGACTAACAAGGCCCTTTTTGTAGCAGGAACTCCCGTGTATATTAAGCCACACACCCCTGATGTGAACAGTCCTCCTAGAGCTCACAGTAAGCCCTGTAAGCTCTTGGAGAATTGGCTACAGCAAGGGTGTGTGGCCTAATATGCAAAGGAGTTCTTGCTACAAAAGAAGCCCTGAAGACCAATAGCCAATGTAATAGGATTAGGATGTGGGAATTAAAATAAATAAAGGACCTCGGGGCAGGGGGAGAGATGAAACAAGGCATTATTATCAACATGGAATCAACAAGTCAAGTCAACAAGTCCAGGCAGTAGTTGATTTTGCGTGGGGGGGGGGGTTATAGAAAAAGCCCAGCAGGAACTTGTTTGCATATTAGGCCACACCAGGGGTGGGATTCTAGCAGGAGCTCCTTTGCATCTTAGGCCACACACCCCTGATGTAGCCAATCCTCCAAGAGCTTACAAGGCTCTTTTTTGTAAGCTCTTGGAGGATTGGCTACATCAGGGGGGTTTGGCCTAATATGCAAAGGAGCTCCTGCTAGAATCCCACCCCTGGGCCACACCCCCTGACACCAAGCCAGCTGGAACAGCGTTCCTGTGCGTTTCTGCTCATAAAAAGCCCTGGTCTTGCTCATTTGCAGGGTGGCACCTGAGGAAGGCCCTGCGCAGATGAGCAAAGCTGTCATGGCGGGGCACAGGGGGAGAAGCAGTTAGAGTTGCCAACCTCCCGGTGGGGCCTGGAGGCCTCCTACCATTGCAAATGATCTCTAGCTGACCAAGATAAGTCCCCCTGAAGAAAACAGCTGCCTTGGACAGTAGACTGTATGGCACTATATCCTGCCAAGGCCCCTCCCCAAATCCTGCCCTTCCTAGGCTCCGCCCTCAAAACCTCCAGGTATTTCCCAATCCAGAGTTGGCAACCATAGAGGCAAAGGAGCAGACATATAGTCTAAGGCTATGAAAGTTTTTTTATTTGATGGCCAGTACCCTGAATTGAATTGTTGAGCAGCTGGTAACTTGCTTAGGACAAGAGCCATCAGATATGAAAGATGAGCTGTTTAGGCTGCTAAGAAAGTATGTCGCTCTGTTCTCTTACCCTAAAGAGGCATTCAAAGTACTAAATTTCCACCGATGTCATAGGGAAAGATGAGGGGAGGAGGTACAGAAAAGAGTATTGTGCTGTTTTGTGCATTTCCTTTGAACCCAAGTTTAACAGATGAGGACAAAGGAAAGTTAATTAACTAAACAGTAAGGGCAGAGAGTGGTAAAGCTGCAGTGCTGCAGTCCAAGCTCTGCTCATGACCTGAGTTCAATCCCGGCGGAAGCTGAGTTCAGGTAGCCGGCTCGAGGTTGACTCAGCCTTCCATCCTTCCAAGGTCAGTAAAATGAGTACCCAGCTTGCTTGGGGGGAAAGTATAGATGACTGGGGAAGGCAATGGCAAACCACCCCATAAAAAGTCTGCCGTGAAAATGTCGTGATGCGACATCACCCCAGAGTCGGAAATGAGTGGTGCTTGTACTACCTTGACCTTTTAGGCTATTCTAGAACATCAAAAGGCTTTGGGCACAATCCTACCAAAAGCTAAGCACTTTTCAGTCCCATTGGTTTCAGTAAGAAGATCTATCAGATCAGCAAGAGATGGTTAACAAAAACCCACAAAAAAGGGCATGAAGGAGGGGGGCTGTCCTGTTCTGATGCCTGGGAGATGGAAATTCCGTTTAACTCTCCTAGCTGATACCTTTTTGTCCTTAATGAGTTTCTAACAGCCTCCTGAGCTAGCAGCCTTCACTGCATTCTGTGGGCCCCTAAATTGACTATGGGCTTTTTGACTATGGGGCAGAGATGCTCAGTATTCTTGGTGCTTGGGGGGAGGAATAACAGTGGGAGGGCTTCTAGCATCTTGACCCTAGAGAGGGATGATGGCTCAGTGGTAGAGCATCTGCTGGGTAAGCAGAAGGTCCCAGGTTCAATCCCTGGCATCTCCAACTAAAAAGAGTCCAGGCAAGTAGGCGTGAAAAACCTCAGCTTGAGACCCTGGAGAGCCGCTGCCAGTCTGAGTAGACAATACTGACTTTGATGGACCAAGGGTCTGATTCAGTAGAAGGCAGCTTCATATGTTCACTGATGGACTTCCTGATGGCACCTGTTTTTTGTTTTGGTTTGGTTTTTTGGCCACTGTGTGACACAGTGTTGGACTGGATGGACCATTGGCCTGATCCAGCATGGCTTCTCTTAACGTTCTTATATTCTTGTTCTTGGCAATCTCACTTTAATTCATGAGAGGGGGGGGGGGTTCTGCTCAGCATGTATTTTGCTCCCTCTCATTGTCAGCTTGATGTTACATCGGTTTATGTCAGGCATAAAAACCTTCAGCTGAAATCTGCAGAGAGATATGACAGTCATAAATTAATGTAATATTGAATTGGCTGCTAGAGGGAGCAAAAACACTTGTGGAACCTGAAGAAGCAAGAACTTACAAGCTGCAAAAATGAGAATGTAGAAAAAGCTCATTGTACTGAGCAAAGGAATATTTCCTTTTGTTTGACTTGAGCCTACCAATGATTAACTTCATTGGGTATGCCATAAAAGGAAGTACTTCTTCACCCAAAGGGTGATTAACACGTGGAATTCACTGCTGCAGGAGGTGGTGGCAGCTACAAGCATAGACAGCTTCAAGAGGGGATTGGATAAGCATATGTAGCAAGAGGTCCATCAGCGGCTATTAGCCACAGCATATTGTTGGAACTCTGGGGCAAGTGATGCTCTGTAGTTTTGGTGGTTGGGGGGGGGCACAGTGGGAGGGCTTCTAGCTACACTGGTGGACCTCCTGATGGCACTTGGTTTTTTTGGCCACTGTGTGACAGAGTGTTGGACTGGATAGGCCATTGGCCTGACCCAAAATGGCTTCTCTTATGTTTTTAAATGCTGTTATTGTGAAAGCAGGAGAGAAAGTTTGCTTCTGTTCTCTCTTAATAGTTATAGTTTTTAAAAAGTGTCCCTTATTCTCCTTAATCGTCGTTTTCCAAAAACAAAAACAAAGCCCACACTCAACAGCTTTCCTCATATGAAAATACTCCAAGTTCTTGTTAATATTAGTGCCTTTTCTTGCTCAAAAATCCTTTTGAAGCAGGGTAACCAGAACCGTTCACAGTACTCTAAATGTGGCAAGCATTAAACTTCTACATTGCCAAGGAGGAGGAAAATATCTGAAATTAGCTCTCCTCCGCCTCCCCTGTTCTGCCTAATCAATGCAGAAAAGACATCTGGAAAATGAAATTCCTTTTGTCCTGTCATTGGAGAAGTGTGACTGCCAGAAAACATGGCAATAGTGCTAGCAAACATACGTCTGGATCCAGTGTTTATTATACCACTTATCACTATTTTTATTTAATTATTTAAACTGATTTAGAAACCGCCCTCCCCTATGAAATAGGGCTCATAACCTGTATGAAATGTATTTGAATCAGTTCAACACTGGTGCAAAATGACTTTCACAAACCACTTTTTAGAATTACACGCTTGCAGAGCTTTTTTTGAGCAGGAACACACAGGAACGCAGTTCCGGCTGGCTTGATGTCAGGGGGTGTGGCTTAATATGCAAATTAATTTATGCTGGGCTTTTTCCCAGAAAAATTGAACAATGTGTGGAACAATGGCGATATCAGGGGTGTGGCCTAATATGCAGACGAGTACCTGCTGGGCTTTTTCTACAAAAAAACGCCCTTCATGCCTGAAGCTGAAAGCAAACCCAAGTGATAAAACAATCCTAATGAATCAGAACTGGGTACAGAATTTCAACGGTGTACATAATGCCTTTGAAAATGTGTCCTTTTGCAGATACTCCATCGATCGGAGCAGTGATCCCGGACGCTTTTTCTATGTCGACATTTCAACCGGTGCTTTGATGACTGCACGACCCTTGGATCGGGAAGATGTGGCATGGCACAACATCACCGTGTTGGCCGTGGAGATGAGTAAGGCAAATTGAAATTACGGTTACAGTGGAAAGAAAGCAGCCAAGTTGTTCCGTTTGCTGTGTACTCGAGCAGATGTTAACACTGGCTTCTCCCACCCACCCCTTCCCTATTATGTTTTACTGTTTTTGAACATAGAATCTGAACAACAGACAAGATTTATCAGCAGAATATATTCCCAACCCTGTATCTTGCACTTATCACCCTCTTTTCATACACTGAGAGTGACAGATTGTGGAGATAAAACCAACAGTGGAATGCCCGCTTGTACAAAGAAGGCAGTAGAATAAAGGAGGGGGGAAGGAGTTGATAATCTGCATTGTGTGTTTTCTCTCCTTTCTCATTCAGAATGCAGATGTTGATTCCCTCTTAACTGCATTTAAGAAACTGAGAGCGTACTACAGTAGTGAGTTTCAACTGATAGCCAAGGTGGATTGTGGGTTTTCATAACAATTACTAAAGATTTGCTCCTTTTCAATTCTCATGTCCACCTGCAAGTACCTAAAGTACCTGCCAATCCTACCTAAATATTCTATCTATGACCTTTCGGCATGGTAGTAGTAATAACAGAATGCTTGTAGACATACAAATGTCCTTCTCCCAAAAAAAAAAATTGGGGCTCTTTCTGTCATGGTGGAACCTAGGTTCTTTCAATGTTCCCTCTAAACTGTGGAGTCTTGTGAACAAAAATTCTACTTCGTGAGCTACTGGCATTAAAAGTTGTGAGCTGCTGCATCAATTAGTTTGCTCTGGGGCCATTTCTCCTGAGCCAAGACAAAAATGTGTGAGCCGAAGGCTAAAAATCCGTGAGCTAGCTCACACTAACTCAACTTAGAGGGAACTATATATACAGAAGTCTGAGAACCACTCCACTTTGGGGGTGGAGCCAGAAGCAAGATTGTGACGAGCGTAATTGAACTCAAAAGGGAGTTCTGGCCATCACATTTAAAGGGACAGCTAGGAAAGACCAACCAAGTTTTATTGAGAACGTAAGCTTTCGTGTGCTCTCTAAGCACACTTCAGCAGACGAGGGGATCAGGTATTGATCACCTCGTCTGATGAAGTGTGCTTAGAGAGCACACGAAAGCTTACGTTCTCAATAAAATTTGGTTGGTCTTAACTCCTGCTTTGTTTAACTGCTTCAGACCAACACGGCTGCCCTCCTGGATTTATTAGGAAAGAATTCACCACCACCACCACCAGAGAAACCTTAATTGCAGATAAAGGATATAATGGCTCTGATCTTAGCTATGGCTAACTCTAACCAAGGTTCTCACTGAACACAGATTTGAAATCAGCATCTTGCAATTAGCTTTTGGTCACATAAACCACAGTTAAGAGGAAGCCAATGTTATGCACTGGCTTCGTGATGCGTCTTTTTAAATGCGCTTCAGCAACAGCTGCATTTTGCATTTGATTTGAGGGAATGAACCCAGCATTTAATGTTTGCACTCCAGGGAGGTCTGGGAGTGAAATGGGAGCTCTTGTTTACTCAAATCATTAGTATTCAAACGAATTATTTTTTAAAGTTCTTTCTGAAAAGCAATTCAGATAAGAGTGTTCTCTGCCTCCCTCTCTAAGAACTATTAGTAGCAGAAACAGATGCTCTGGATACGGCAGAGCTTATCAGAATAGAGAGCAGCATTATCGGGCGGGGCGGGGGGGGGGAGGACTGGAGGTTGGGAGGTTTGTTAATAAGCTTGGAGCCTTTTGCTTCTAGGTCACTGGTTCCAAACTCTCTTGAGCCAGTAGCTGCCGTCACCTTCTGCTTTATCTTTTAGTAGCCTATAAAGAAGTGGTTTGGAAACGAACGTGTGCTTTAGGGTGTAAGAATTCTGCTTGCCAGGATTTCAGATATAGAATGGAACGAGCGGGAACCCACAAAGACAGGGAAATTCCTGGAGATTTGGGGATTGCCAAGTCCAAGTCAAAAAATATCTGGGGACTTTGGGGGTGGAGCCAGAAGCAAGACTGTGACGAGCATAATTGAATTCCAAAGGGAGTTCTGGCCATCACATTTTAAGGAATAGCACACCTTTCAAATGCCTTCTCTCCACTGGAATAATGAAGGATAGGGGCACCTTCTTTTTGGGCTCATAGAATTGGACCCCCTGGTCCAATCTTTCTGAAACTTGAACGGTGTTTTGAGGAAAGGCATCAGATGCTATGCTGCAAATTTGGTGCCTCTACCTCAAAAAACAGCCCCCCCAGCCCCAGATACCCACAAACAATTCTCCATTAAACCCTGTGGCAGGGGTGGGGAGCCTCTGTCCCAAGGGTCATATGCGGCCCTCGAGGTCACTTGGTGTGACCCTCGGGGATTGCTGGGCCAAACTGAGCCATGCGGCAGCCTCCCTGGGGCCTGGCTGGCCAGTGAGGATCATGGAGCCCAGCCGCACTGTGCAGCAGCCTCCCCAGGACCCGGCCGGGATCACGGGGTGCAGATGTACTGTGCGGCAGCCTCCCTGGGGCCTGGCTGGCCTGCCAGAATTGCTGCAGGGCCTGGAAAAGTTACTGTCACAGTTCAGTTTGCGCTTGATTATCCCAATGGTATGGCCTAATATGCTAATGAGTGTGTGACCTAATATGCTAATATTAGGGGATGTGGTCTACTGAGTTCCTGCTGGTCTTTTTCTACAAAAAAGCCCTGGACCTATGCATTTGCCTAGGGCGTCGGGCCAGGTGTGTGTGCGTGTGCGCCAGATTAGGCTCTCCCCACATGACTTCAGACGGAATAACAATTATTTGCATTAATCTTGCTGTCCTGAATCATTCTTCCTCGGCAGAGCACTGTTTTTTAAGTTGATAATTTTTTATGGCCAGCGAATGATATTATAAATATTTATATGGCCCTTGGCAGAAAAAAGGTTCCCCACTCCTGCCCTATGGGAATCGGTCCCTAAAGGGAATAATAGAATGTCCAGCAGATATTTCCCTCCCCCCCCCCGAGTTTCTGATAACTCTGAAGCGGGGGGAGGGCCTCCAAACAGGGGATGCCCCTTCCTCCAACTGAGGATTGGCAACCCTAGAGAGAAGCAATCTCAGCAGGGTATAATGCCATAGGATCAGTCCAAACTCCCAAGAGGCTGTTTTCTCCAGGGGAACTGATTTCCATTTGGAAGGTGGACTCTGTGGCATTAGATTCAGCTGAGGCCTCTCCCCTCCCCAAACCCTGCGCCTCACCACCACAAAATCTCCAGGAATTTTCTAGTCTGGTGGAAGCAACCCCAGCCAGGCTTGGCCTCAAGGTGCCCTTCCTTGAAAGCCAAAATAGGCCCGGAATGGGCCCTGCCCCTCCACATGCCTTTTACTGACAGAACCAAACCTTGGAACCTGTGGTTGCCCAGCAACAGCCACTGAGGTAATCCGTAGCTTAAAGCTACAGGGACTCATCATTTTCAGCTTTTAAAAAAAAACCTATGTATTTTTTTTAAAGATTTCACATTTTTTTCTGTAAACCTGGAGCCCTTGTCAGGTTTACAGAAAGATCTGTCTCGCACAGCCACCAGATTTAAGTATCCAAAGATTGGCCAACATTGCTATTAGGATACAAGGTTTTGGGATCACTCTGCACCTATGCCCGCAAACACAATAGGAATGCTTCCAACATTATGATACCACCAGTGTTCCCTCTAAGCTGAGTTACTGTGAACTAGCCAGGGCCGGCTCTTCCGCTAGGCAAGCTAGGTGGTTGCCTAGGGTGCTGGGAAGGGCAGGGGTGCCAAATTGGGCTCCCCCCTCCCTGTGCCCAAGACAACCGCGTAGTCTGCCTTTCCCCGCCGCCACCACCACCAGCCCACTCCCATACCTTCCTCCGCACTTCCTCCCTTCCCCGCCGCTGCCGATTGCCCCTTCCCGCCCCCAGTAGCTCGCCCACCGCCCTCTTCCTCCGCCCGCTGGCCCTTCTCAGAAGCCCACCTGCCCCTTCCCCCCCCCTCACCTGCTGTCCTCTTCCTCCACCCCCCTGGACCTTCTCTTCCTCAGTAGCTTGGCCCTTTCCCCGCTTGCCCGCGGTCTTCTTCCTCCGCCCACCCGGTCCTTCCCCCCTCGCCCACCGTTCTCCTCCTCTGCCCGGCCCTTTCCCTCCTCCTCCCCATGTGCTTCCCAGAGGCCACCCCTGTGGCGCTTACAGGAGTGACGCGATCCTCCTGCTTCCGCGCTTCGGCGGGTGTTCTTTTAATAGCGAGCAGCAGGAAGGGGCTTCAAAGCCCCTTCCTGCTGCTCGCTATTAAGAGAACGACCCCCGAAGCACGGAAGGAGGATCAGGTCGCTCCTGTAAGCGCCACAGGGGAGGGGGTGCAGAGTGCAGGGGGGTGCAGAGGAGTGACACGATCCTCCTGCTTCCGCACTTTGGTACCCATTCTCTTAATAGCGAACAGCAGGAAGCGCGGACGCAGGAGGTTCATGTCGCTCCTGTAAGCACCAGAGGGGAGCAGAGCACGACACGGGTGCCGCCGCAGGGGGGGAGTACAGGGGTGCCCTTGTGGAGGGGGTGGTGGGCAGTTGGTCTGCCTGGGGCGCTATTTGCCCCAGAGCCGGGCCTGGAGGTAGCTCACAGTATTTTAGCCTCTGGCTTGCACATTTTTGTCTCAGCTCAGGAAGGATGGCCCCAGAGCACACTCATTTATTCATTAGCTCACAACTTTAATGCCAGTAGCCCACAAAGTGGAATTTTTGCTCACAAGACTCCGCAACTTAAAGGGAACATTGGACACCACACTGTGGATAACACATTATAACATCACACACAGCAGCCTTGTTTCCTGTTCTTAGCCTCTTCCCAGGAACAGGCAGTGAAATTCATGATAACGTGTGATGTCATCATGCTACAAGTTCACCTCCTCCCACCATGGCATGATGACATCATGTGACATCATGAGTTTTATAAAGATGGAAGAGAACTAGACATGTCTTCTTTGGTGGCAGCTCCCCCTCTCCCGTGGGACTCTTCATGAGTTCCAAAAGCCCAAAGGCTCCATGATCCAGTAGGCATTGCATGAACACGCAGCCTGCCATGTGATTGTCCTATATATAGTGGCCAAATATGGCCGCCACGATTTGTGCAATTGCAGTGGCCCTTTCTGGAGGCCCTGTGATTGTGCAGTGTGCTGTGGTTGATTGCATGGATCTGGGAGGAGGTGCAGATCCATATAATTGGCACTTCCAAGCAACCCCTAATTGGGTCATGGGCCTACTGCAGCCCCTTGTGTAGTCCCCATGTGTTGTTTCATGGAGGTTGTCAACTCTGTGAAGAGAGCTAAACTGTACATCACTAAAGCCCAGGGTTTTGTGGCAGGAACTCCTTTGCATATTAGGCCACACCCCTGTGATGTAGCCAATCCTCGAAGAGCTTGCTCTTCCAGTTTTATAAAAAAGAAATCCAAGAAGCAAATTCAACAGATGTTTTGATATATAAAACTGGGAAGCTGGCAGTCACGTCAGCCATTGAAACAGAATTTGAAAAGTGCAACCACATGTCTGCCTTAACACACTGCTTGCCCACCTGTGTGGTTTCCAGTACAGAGTCACATACTTTGGTTTAATACGCCACGGAAGAGGCTCCCTGGTTCTAATGTGTCCTGCTTTCTTTCAGACAACCCTTCCCAAGTGGGCAGCGTGGCAGTCACAGTCAGAGTCCTGGATGTGAACGACAACGCTCCCGAATTCCCCAGGTTCTACGAGGCTTTCGTGTGTGAAAATGCAAAGCCTGGACAGGTGGGAAGTTCAGAACTTTGTATGAAACTGTTGCCAACTTCTATGTTAATACTCCACTGTGTTATGCTTTTCCAACAGAAAGAGAAACTGCACTGTAAACTCTAGGACAGGTACATGGGAACATATTGGAGGCAGGCTCAGTGGTAGAGAATCTGCCTTGTTTGCAGAAGGTCCCAGGTTCAATCCCCGGCATCTCCAGTTAAAAGGATCAGGTGACGTGAAGGATCTTGACACATGAAGCTGCCTTACAGTGAATCAGACCATCGGTCCATCAAGGAAAAACACTATTGTCTGCTCTGACTGGCAGCGGCTCCCTTTCACATCACCTTCTGCCAGATCCCTTTAACCGGAGATGCTAGAGATTGAACCTGGGACCTTCTGCATGCCAAGCAGATGCTCTGCCACTGAGCCTTTGACCTGAGACCTCGGAGAGCTGCTGCCTTGAGCTTTTTGGAGTTTAATGCCATTCTGAAATCTTACTGGAGACTTTCTGTCCCATTTGTCCATTGGGAACTCTATGTGCAGTCTTTGGACGCACTGAAAAAGAATTTTGTGGGTTTTGCAGCTTTTTGCAACTTATTGATGCATCAGAAACGCTGATATTGTTTTCTGAGCTTTTGCCTTTGGTTGAGAGATGTGGTTGGAGCACCCTATGCTAGAAGAGGATTCGAAGCGGGAAAAATCAAGTCGACCTGTTCATTGGGACTCCTTTAATGGAACTGTGAAACTTTGGGGGAATCGTTATTACCATTTAATCTTTTATTGAACATATCTGTGTGATTCTGTTTCAATACATTCTTAGTTATTTGGTCACTATAACTTCAGTTGTGCTGTCTTTAGCCAGTCCAAGTAGACAAGGAAAGGAAAGGTCCCCTGTGCAAGCACCAGTCGTTTCCGACTCTGGGGTGACGTTGCTTTCACAATGTTTTCACGGCAGACTTTGTACGGGGTAGTTTGCCACTGCCTTCCCCAGTTATCTACACTCCCCCCCAGCAAAAGCTGGGTACTCATTTTACCAACCTTGGAAGGATGAAAGGCTGAGTCAACCTGGAGCTGGCTATCTGAAAACCCAGCTTCCACCAGGGATCAGGTCGTGAGCAGAGCTTAGGACTGCAGTACTGCAGCTTTAACACTCTGCGCCACGGGGCTCGCCACTGCGCCAAGTAGATAGCACTAATATTAATGGACCAGTGGCCTGATTCAGTATAAGGCAGCTTCAGGTGTCAAGTGTACTTTCCCCAAAAGTCAGTTCCATCAGCTCCCCAGTAGCCCATTGGGAGAAGGCACCCAGGTTGCAAAATGGGGGCATTGCTTTGGCTCCCTCAGCTGGAGGGGGGGAGCAACTGGCATGCAGGCAAAGCTCATAGCTTGGTCCACGGGAATAGCCTGAGCATCACCATGTAGCAGAGGGAGGCTGGACTACAACCCACAGCTGCTCACACATTCGGAGCAGTTTTCTACCCAGTCACCCAACTGAGCCTATGGGAGTGAGACACAGCGGGACAGAAGATTGAACCACCTAATGTTGAAGTTAGAAATATATTCCAGCCTTTGACTGGAAGATCCAGTTTGGTGTAGTGGTGAAGTGCACGGACTCTTATCTGGAAGAACCGGGTTTGATTCCCCACTCCCTCCGCTTGCAGCTGCTGGAATGGCCTTGGGTCAACCATAGCTATCGCAGGAGTTGTCCTTGAAAGGGCAGCTGCTGGGAGAGCTCTCTCAGCCCCACCCACCTCACAGAGCGTCTGTTGTGGGGAAGGAAGATAAAGGAGATTGTAAGCCGCTCTGAGACTCTGATTCAGAGAGAAGGGTGGGGTATAAATCTGCAGTTGTCTTCTTCTTTACCCGAAGAAGAAAGGGGAGAATTCTAAGGACTGAGGGTTACTTCTGGGAGGCCTCACTGGAGAGTCAAAGTATATGTTAACGATCTGCCAAAGGGTTGGACATGCACATGAGATATGAATATGGCACAAACGACTAGAACAGGAGTGAGAGCTGATAAGTTTATCCATACGTAGTCTAAGTGGTTATTCTCACCGTTGATAAGGTTTGTAGGTTAACACTATAGCATACTGGTGTGGAGAAGAGCCCCATGGTGCAGAGCGGTAAAGCTGCAATACTGCAGTCCTAAGCTCTGCTCACAACTTGAGTTCGATCCCGGTGGAAGCCAGGTTCAGGTTGCCAGCTCAAGGTTGACTCAGCCTTCCATCCTTCCGAGGTCAGTCAAACGAGTCCCCAGCTTGCTGGGGGGAAAGTGTAGATGACTGGGGAAGGCAATGACAAACCACCCCGTAAAAAGTCTGCCATGAAAACGTGAAGGCAACATCACCCCAGAGTCAGAAACGACTGGTGCTTGCACAGGGGAGTACCTTTACCTTTTTTATATAGTGGTGTGGAGTGTCAGATAACTTTGCCAAACAATAAAGTATCCCACACCTTTTTAGATGGAGGGGCAGATGGACCTTGTTTAGGAGGAACACAAATGGGAGAATTGTTTTGTGCTCGGGGAAACAAACTTGATGAGGTGTGGTATAGAGATTCCAAGGGAGGAATTCACACGAAAATGGACAAGAAGGACATCACCAGGGAGGGAGATCAGCTGGTTTTGTCCCTGCTGATGCCCCTGCACAATTTACACAAGTTTGACAGACATTACAGGATGTCCAGAATTTGTCCACAAAGGTATCGAAGTTTATGCAAAAAGGGGAGCAATCAGAAAAATGTCCCCCAAATCTGGAAGCAGTGTGTGGGGCTAGTTTGTTATCTGAAACGTGTTGCTGTTGTTCAGTCGCACAGTCGAGTCCGACTCTCTGCGACCCCATGGGCAGTCACGCCAGGCCCTCCCGTCTTCCACCATCCTGAAATGTGTAGAAGGTATCAAATTTTTTGGATACCAACTAGACCCCTTGCGATATTCACAATATGTTATATACACAGCATAACACAGCAACAAGGTAGCACTTTATATTCAAAAGGCAAGACCTTTTGAAAATTGTAACTTAATTGTGTGCAAAGATTTGGAATCTTGCTGTGCTCTGATAGAGTTATTGAAAAGGGGTCAAAGCTTCCAGTGAAACGAGGGGATACGAGAGACTTTTTTGTTGGGATTACAAATGGAAAAATTTCCAAAAGAAGATAGAACTTTAATCTGGTACTTGCTCTCAGCTGCTAGGACATTGTATGCACAGTTGTGGAAGCAAGAAAAAATACCAGAGAAATGGGATTGGATTATAAAAGTTATGACATGGAGTGAAATGGACAAATTAACAAGAATATTAAGAGATTATGATTTAGAAGTTTTTAAGACGGAGTGGGAAAAGTTTAGAAGAAAAAGAGTGGAAAATAAAAGGACATTGGACAATTTTTGATAATGATTAAGTTTTTAAAAGAATATAAATTTTTGTTTTAATAGTTAAGGGTACCTTTAAATATTTGCTTTTTAAGTAAATAACACTGGTGGGGGTCAAGTAACGGGGGGAGAAGTGGGTAGAAAGTAATATATGGGGTAGATAAAAGAAGTTTTTAAAGATGTAAGATATAGATTTATTACCATATGTTACCAATAAAATTGTTTTAACACAACACAACAAAAGTATTACCTCGTCGCTGTGTGATGCTGTGTACATAACATATTTGGAATTGGAACTACTCAGAAACACTATAGGGCCTCCTCAGGTGCAACTCAACCAAGGATTCCTTTGAATGGAGAAGGACTGATCGTAGACTACGTGGGGCTGCTTATTATGAACTTTCTAGATTGTGTCTTTCCTTTGTTTTCGCTTTAGGTGTTGTGTATATCAGGGTATGTCTATAAGATGGTTTGCCTGAGAGTAATTGGAATAATATAGAAGTGTGTTTTGTATATTTGTATAAGTGTCTTTGTATTAGCATTAATTATTCGTATAATCTGTATTAGTGGCCCCATAGCACAGAGTGGTAAAGCTGCAGTATTGCAGTCGGAGCCCTCTGCTCACGACCTGAGTTCAGTCCCAGCGGAAGCTGGTTCAGGTAGCCGACTCGAGGTTGACTCAGCCTTCCATCCTTGCGAGGTCGGTAAAATGAGTCCCCAGCTTGCTGGGGGGGAAGTGTAGATGACTGGGGAAGGCAATAGCAAACCACCCTGTAAAAAGTCTGCCGTGAAAACGTGAAAGCAACGTCACCCGAGTCGGAAACGATTGGTGCTTGCGTAGGGGGCTACCTTTACCTTTTTATAAGTGTCTTTATGCCTCTTTGGCAGTTGGTTATCACAGAACCTTAGGGTTTTCTCCCGTCCCCCACCTGGAGACTGGCAACCCAATCTTTACTGCTGAATGCTGCAATAGGTGGACCTCCAGTCTGATCCAGTAGGCCGCATTTGTGTTCTTATAACCTTTTGGTATGGGGTGTTTTGCCTAACCATTGTCTCTTGCACATTCCTCACTGCTTTTGCAGTTCTCCCCTCTCCAACCGCTCTGCTGGCTTTTTGTTTTCAAAGCGTAATCCTGAAAAGCTGTTTCTCCCCCCCCCCCCCCCCCACTGGAGCTGTCATCGTTCTTTTTGTTCTGTCCCTGTGTCCTACAGCTGGTTCAGACAGTGAGCGCTGTCGACCCAGATGACCCGCAAGAGGGACAGCACTTCTACTACAGCCTGGCGCCGGAGGCAGCCAACAACCCCAATTTCACTCTGAGGGACAATCAAGGTAATTGGAGCGGACGCCCGTTTGTTATGCTAAGTAACGTCCTCTTCAGCGAGTTGGGCTTGAGAGGCCGAGCCTTAGCACTACCTCAGGAGATTGCCACGGCCAGTAATGCCCAGCGACACCTGCCCCTGAAAGGCAGTGATAAAATGACAGATAATTTTACATTCTCTACAGTTGTACCGAGTTGGCCCCTCTGTACACATTTTGTCCTGACAGGTTCTTTTATTTTGAGGAAATAACGCCAGTGTCGTGCAAATCCAAAGCCGCCTTGTCATCCTGAGGGCATCTCCTCGGAATAGGGTTTTTGCTGAAAAGTAGATGTTTTTAAAAGGGTCAAGCTTGAAACTGGAAATGGGACACGAATCAGAGGAGAAGTATTTGGCTCTCTTCTCGGGTTCTGAGCTTTTCCGCCAGGAGCACAGAAAAGGGATTGCGTGGGGGTTTCCCCCTCTGAGATTACTTCTGTTCTCTTGTAACACTAAATGAAGAGCCTGTGGCACAGAGTGGTAAAGCTGCAGTACTGCAGTCAAACTCTCTGCTCACGACCTGAGTTCGATCCCAGCAGAAGTTGGGTTCAGGTAGCCAGCTCAAGGTTGACTCAGCCTTCCATCCTTCCAAGGTTGGTAAAATGAGCACCCATGCTGGGGGGAAAGTGTAGATGGCTGGAGAAGTTAATGGTAAACCACCCCGTAAAAAGTCTGCCACGAAAATGTTGTGATGCAACGTCACGCCAGAGTTAGAAACTACTGGTGCTTGTGCAGGGGACTACCTTTACCTTAAGAGCCCCGTGGCGCAGAGTGGTAAATCTGCAGTACTGCAGTCGGAGCCCTCTGCTCACAACCTGAGTATGATCCCAGCAGAAGCTGGTTCAGGTAGCCGGCTCCAGGTTGACTCAACTTTCCATCCTTCCGAGGTCGGTAAAATGAGTACCCAGCTTGCTGGGCGGAAAGTATAGATGACTGGGGAAGCAAACCACCCCGTAAAAAGTCTGCTGTGAAAACATTATGAAAGCAGCGTCACCCCAGAGTCAAAAATGACTGGTGCTTGCACAGGGGACTACCTTTACCTTTTAACATTAAATTAATAGTTTCTTACTTTACAAAAAAATATCAATGAGTCCTATGGGATGACGTATGGCACAGAAATAAGGTACAATTTCTGAAAGTGATAAAGCTAGAGGGGAGAAAAACCTTTTAAAGAATCCTTTCAAAACACAGGGAAACTGGTTGCAAGAGCTGAAATAGGGGAGCTATCCTCTTATATGCAGAGATAAACGTACTCTATTTATCACTGTGCTTATAACTTTTCAAATTGTCTTTATCGGTAATATTAATGTCCTGCTGTATTTCCTGGGATCCAAGGTGTAACAAAAAAGTTGCAAGGACATAAACACCAATTAACAAATAAAACAGAGATTCAGGGCTCTTTTTTTTTTTTTTTGCAGGAACACAGTTCTGGCTGCCTTGGCATCAGGGGTGTGGCCTAGTATGCAAATGAGTTCCTGCTGGGATTAGCCCTGTTTGAAGCAATGCCGCCCTCAGGGGTGTGGCTTAATATGCAAATGAGTTCCTGCTGTGCTTTTTTGTAAAAACAATTTTTATTATTCTACAGCATATTATATCACTGTTTCGTTTACTTCTCTCAAATAAAAGTCAATATGTTCCATCACATTTTCCACCTCCCCTCCTCCCTTTCAAGACTTCCCCAATGTTACTTACTATATAAAAGCAATAAAGGTAATTTAACATTTTTAAAAAAAAAACTATTTAAAAAGAAAAAAGGAACTTATACTCCTTTATGGTTATTACTTCATTCAATTAATGATCCAGTATATTACTAAATTAAATCATATTATCTAATTATAATCTTTTAAGAAAGAACAAAATAATTTAATAATAATAATAATTCCAGTAAATTAAAAATAGCTAATAAACAAGTTATCCATTATCAAATATCACCAAGTGTCCTTTCACTCTCCAATGTTCTTCCACATAGTTCTGAAACTTTCGCCATTCATTATTAAATTTTTCCATATCAAGTTCCTTTAGTGTTCTTGTTAATTTGTCCATTTCACTCCAGTGCATAGTTTTCATAACCCAGTCCCATTTTTCTGGAATTTTATTTTGCTTCCACAACTGCGCATACAATGTCCGTGCAGCTGAAAGCACGTACCAAAATAATGTTCTGTCTTGCTTCGGAAAATTTTCTATTTGTAATCCCAACAAAACGATTTCTGGTGCCTTCTTCACTTTGTATCCCAAAATCTTTGACATTTCTTGTTGGATCATTTGCCAATATTGTACAACCCTTTCACAAGCCCACCACATATGGTAGAAGGACCCTTCATGTTTTTTACATTTCCAACATCGATCAGACATCTGATTATTTTCGACATGTTTTTTTGGTGTCATATACCATCTATACAACATTTTGTAACAATTTGCTTTTATGTTATTACATGTTGATATTTTCATAGAGTTCTTCCACAAATATTCCCATCTGAATTTCCTTGTTTATATTAATTGCCCACTTTATCATTTGAGATTTTACGACTTCTTCCTCTGTAGACCATTTCAGTAACAGTTTATATACTCTTGAGATCAATTTTGCGTCCTCACCAAACAGCATTTTCTCCATTTCTGTTTTGTTCTTGTCTTATTCCTTCATTCCTAATATCCTGCTTCAGCAGACTTTTAATTTGTAACCATTGAAACCAATTAAATTTATAATCCAATTCTTCCACTGATTTTAATTCTGCTTTGCCTCCTTGTATTTTTAACAATTGTTTATATGGTAACCATTTCTCTTCCTCAATATCCGAATATAACTTTATTACTTCCGTTGGCACAATCCACAGCGGTTTCCTCTCATCTCCATATTTTTGGTATTTCAACCAAGTTTTAATCAAACTACTTCTTACATAATGATGTGAGAAAAAACCATCCATTTTACTTTTCCCATAGCACAAATATGCATGCCAACCAAAAACCTTTCCATGGCCTTCTAATGTTAATAATTTTCTGTTTAATAACACTATCCAATCCTTAATCCATACCAAACAAACTGCATCATGATATAGTCTTAAATCCGGTACTTGGAAGCCTCCCCTTTCTTTAGCGTCTGTCAGGATCCTCATCTTAATTCTTGATTTCTTGCCAGCCCATATAAATTCCGAAAGTTTCCTCTGCCATTTATGAAATTGTTTATCTTCTTTCACTATTGGTATCATTTGAAACAAGAACATTATTCTTGGTAATACATTCATTTTTATTGTCAATATTCTACCCAGAATAGACAAATTCAACTTATTCCATTTTTGTAAGTCCACGTCAATTTTCTGCCAAAGCTTTTCATATTTGTTTTTAAATAAGTCAATATTCTTTGTTGTGATTTCTACTCCTAAATACTTTACTTTATAGGCCACTTCACAGTTTGTTAAATTTTGTAATTAGATTTTGACATATTTTTACACAAAATTTTTGTTTTCTCTTTATTTACATAAAAGCCTGCCAGCTCACCATATTTTTATTTTTTTGGAGCAGCAGCGGTGTAACTTGAGTTGGGTTTTCATTTATAAACATTACATCATCTGCAAACGCTCTGTAAGAGAAGCCTTTTAATTTCAAACCCTCTATCTCCTTATCTTCTTGAACTTGCATAAGCAGTATTTCCAGCGTCATTATAAATACCAAAGGGGACAGAGGGCACCCTTGTCCTGCTGTGCTTTTTCTACCAAAAAAAAAAGCCCTGCAGAGATTTAAAAACAAAAACCAAGAGCCAGGTATGCTGAAACAGCCACTTTGGTAGGTACTAGAAATCCACCTCACTCACAAACTCCTCAGCTAGTGGAGCCTTCACAGGGGCCCAGGAGGCTCTAGTTAGGAGCAGGGCTTTTTTGTAGCAGGAACTCCTGTGCATATTAGGCCACACACCCCTGATGTAGCCAATCCTCCTGGAGCTTACAGGGCTGTTAGTACAGGGCCTATTGTAAAGTCCAGGAGGATTGGCTACGTAAGGGGGGGGGGGCTAATAGGAGGAGAAGATTATGATTATGATATTGGATTTATATCCTGCCCTATACTCTGAATCTCAAGAGTCTCAGAGCGGCTCACTATCTCCTTTTACCTCCCCCCCCCCAACAACAGACACCCTGTGAGGTGGGTGGGGCTGAGAGAGCTCTTACAGCAGCTGCCCTTTCAAAGACAACTCCTACAAGAGCTATGGCTAACCCAAGACCATTCCAGCAGCTGCAAGTGGAGGAGTGGGGAATCAAACCTGGTTTTCCCAGATAAGAGTCCGTACACTCAACCACTTACACCAAACTGGAGTTCCTGCTACTAAAAAAGCCCTGGTTAGGAGCTATCTCTATCATAGAGCATCATTTTCTGCAGCTGCATCCTAGAGATGGCGATGCTTTCCCAGGATGCTCTGAACATAAGCTAGGCCAACCTCCTTCATCAACTGTCAAACTCATTTCTAAGGCGGGAGTCCTGAGAGGACCATATCAGCTGAGGAAGAAATGGTTATACAGGGGCAAGCCCATGGTCGCTTTCACACATTCCAAATAACACGGTTTCGATCCGCTTCAGCAACCATTTGCAAGTGGATTTTGCCATTTCAAACAGTAAAATCCAGTTGCGAAGTGCATCGAAAGTGCTTTATTTAGCATGTGTGAAAGCTCCTTATATATGACTTTCAAAATGAACCCTGTACTGCCTAAGATTACCCCTTAGCCATTTTTTCCTAGCTGCCTGGCACACCTGGAAAAATTTCAGTTGAGCTTGGAAAGGAATGGTAGCAAGATAAACAGTAGTGAAATAAACACTACTGCAGCATCACCTAGTGGTGAAAGTAATTATTCCCATATCTTGAGAACTGACAAAAAAATACCACTGGACTAAAATGCCCACTACTCAGGGCTTTTCTTTGTAGCAGGAACTCTTTTGGATATTATGTCACACCTCCCTGATGTAGCCAATCCTCTTGGAGCTTACAGTAGGCCCTGTACTAAGAGCCCTGTAAGCTCTTGGATGATTGGCTACATCAGGGAGATGTGACCTAATATGCAAAGGAGTTCCTGCTACAAAAAAAAGCCCTGCCACTTCTTAGCTACATGAATACATTCACCTCACCAAAAAGCAATATTAAAGAATGAGTAGGCATACCTCCCTTTCGTCAACATCTCTAATTCTCAACATGGCCAGATTTGTGGATACTTTAATCCAGAGACTGGAACCATGAATGCAGAAGAGAAATCTTTCTACCAACCAGAGAAAAATCTGAAAAACAAATGCACGGAGGGTTAACTTCCCCTAGAAAAGCAGCACCTGCCCCTTTAAGAAACAAACGTCATCTGTGACTGTTGCTAGCTGACCATAACAGTATTGCCACAGTCAAAGCCCTGGTTTCTCCCAGGAAAAGGGAGGCAAAGGGGCAGAGGTCTTGCCAGGGACATTTTAGCCTCCATGGGAGAACTCAGCAGGGCCAGGCCCACAACCAACCACCAGATGACTTAGTACCACACGACTTGCATGACTCGGTCAGGACTGGCTGCTTGCTACTGCAGCACCCCCACCACACGAGGCACTGTGGCATAGCAGTTAGAGTTTCAGACTAGGATCTGGGAACGCCAGGCTGAATCACCACTCTGCCATGGAAGGCCACTGGGTGATACAGGACAGTTAGCCTAACTTACCTCACAGGGTTGTAAGGATAAAAAAAGAGAATGGCGTAAGCTGCTTTGGGTTCCCCATTGTGGCAAAAGGTGGGGTATAAATGTAGTCAGGGCTTTTTTTGTAGCAGGAGCTCCTTTGCATATTAGGCCACACCCCCTGACGTAGCCAATTCCCCAAGAGCTTACAGTAGGTCCTGTAAGAAGAGCCCTGTTAGCTCTTGGAGGACTGGCTACATCAGGGGGTGTGGCCTAATATGCAAAGGAGTTCCTGCTACAAAAAAAGCCCTGAATGTAGCAAATAGTTAAATATAGCTGAAGGTGAGAGACAGGTACAATGTTCAGTGACGGGTAGGTGGAAAGGTGAAAGTGAAGCAGGGAAAAGTGAGGGTGTAAAGGTGCCAGGAAGGGGAAAAGAGGATGCGGAAGGAGGATGCGGCGGAGAAACAGGAGCCCCCCACATGTTCTCACAGATTCTCCACTGCACACTTATGCTGAGGCCGACATCTGACGCCCTGCAAAATGGCCCATCGTTTTCCTGGCTAGAGGAGGGAAGGAAGGAAGGAACGATGAAGGCAGAGGAGCAACCAAGATAGGTTAGCTGGCAGTTGAGAAGGAAGCCGGAAACAGGGAGAAGCTGCAGGAGCTTTCGGGGACGGGGAAGAGGAAATAGTGGGGGAAGGAGAAACTCAGCTCATAGTTTTTTAGCCTCCGGCTCACACGTTTTTCTCTTAGCTCAGGAAAAATGACCCCAGAGCAAACTAATTTATGAAGTAGCTCACAACTTTAAAGCCAGTAGCTCACGAAATAGGATTTTTGGTCACAGGACTCCACAGCTTAGATGGGGTATTGCTTGTAGGTACATATGGGTGTTACTGTAAGACTCAGAGGATAAATACATAATTTAAGTAAACTTTGAATATTAGTGGATCTGTTCAGCTTACAGGAGGTTTTTTGACCAGGAACTCACAGGAATGCAGTTCTGGCTGGCTTGGCGTGAGGGGTGTGTGGCCTAATATGCAAATTTCCTGAAGGGCTTTTTCTACAAAAAAACCCTGTGTGAAACAATGGTGAATGTCAGGGGTTGTAGCCTAATATGCAAATAAGTTCCTGCTGACCTTTTTCTACCAAAAAAAAGCCCTGTCACCTTATATTACAAAAGGGTTGGAACTTGCAAGAAGCAGAATATTTTCTCATAGCAGCGTATTTACAGCAACGAACTGACCATATCAGTAATCTGGAAATGGCTGCTAAGATCTTCGGGGCATTGACTCGCTGAAGCATGTTGTAACCTTGTCTTCCTGGTTTTTGAGAATGCATTGTTGATTTATTTTTTTTTAAACCATCACTGCCTTGATTAGCAATGGAAGTTCATTTCCCCCTCGAGGTGCTGTGCTATAAAAAATCCATGAGAGGCTTGGGAAAAGTTCTTAGCGTCAGAAGTTCTTTTTCTCTCCCCCCAATCTAAGGCCACCTAACAAGTAATTTGAGGCGGCGGCAGTGACGGAGCTGTCGTTCTTGCTAAGACTACTTTTCAAACTCATCCATGTTATCAGTCGCAAGCGTAGACATCTCACAGGTACGCGTCAGTCGTCGGAAGGGTTTTGCCCTTTTGTGTTCATTTAAATATTGAGCTCCTTCGTTTCTAATGAGAGCACAGGACTGCAAAGCAGAAACATTTGGCTGAGAAATGCTAGAGATGCGAGTACGGTAATAACTTTTTAAACACATTGTTGCCATCACAAATTAATTAATCACAAATATTGATACGCTTGCATCACAGAATGCAAATATTCTGCAAAAATGAGACTGCATTCTAAACGTTTCCCACTTATCCGGTTTTGCAGAACATTTTAAAAAATCCGTACTGGATTAATATGTCATTGATTTTTCCCTTCCACACAGAGACACTTGCAAGTCAATGCAGCCCTTTCACAAGACAATTTTGGTTCGATCCATGCATTTGACTCCACTCATGTATTACCACAGTGGTATGGCTACACTGAGAAACCCAAGCCCTTTTACCTATGTCTGGCTGTATGACCATCAGGGCTTTTCTTGAAGAAAAAGCCCAGCAGACACTCATTTGCATATTAAGTCACACCCCCTGATGCCAAGCCAGCCAGAACTGGGTTCTGCTCAAAAAAAGCCTGGTGACCATCCATATGAGACAAAAATACAACATACAATCCTCCCAGATTCCAGATCTCCACAATTGTAATTTTGTCTGAATGAGGAAATACATGGAGCCCGAAAATCTGGGTGCTTGTATCTTTCCAAATGAAATGGTGGTCATGGGATGTGTACTGAGAGGGTCATATGCAAAACGTCCTTTTTCTATGCATGGCCACAATGCCAGGAACCTAATGGATACACTTCCCTGGGGTTGAGATCCACAGTGTTTTGCTAATTCATGCAAGTACAGATCACATAGAGATCATCCAGATTACAGATCCGTTACCCACACAACAGCTATCATTCCACCAGAAGTACGTGCTGTACCTCAGATAGGGAGACCTGGCCAGGGCCAGATCGAGGGGGAGGGGCAGAGGAGGGTGCTTGCCCTGGGTGCCGATGGAGAGGGGGGGGCACTAAATTGGGTATGGAGTGCATTGTATTCTATGGAACCATAAGATAGAATGGCCCAGGAGGAGGCGCCATTTTTTAATTTTGCCCCCCCCCTCAAAAAACATGTCGATCCGGTCCTCACCTGACCATGCATGCAGAAGCAGTTTCTGGGTGGCAGCACCAACGCAGTGTAAACAAACACTTCACTAAAGAAGAGCAAAGGCAAGCAGCCCACTAAAGAAAAGTAGGGAAATCCACACAAACTGTTCATGGAGATGACAATGGCATTTTTCAGCCTGAGTCTCATCCCGGCCTGTTATTTGCAAACAATAGTTATAGCGTCAGATTTCTGTGTCACTTGCATACAAAAGGCTTGGCACAACACCTGAACTGTCAATTCCACCAACATTCATAGGGGTGAACTAGATGCTTGCCCTGACGTCACACTAGTGAAAAAGAGGTGCCTAACCACTCTGCCACCTGTTGATTTTCCATTTCACCTGTTGGCAGTGCTTTTTTGTGGCAAAAGCCTAGCAGGAACTCATAAGAACACAAGAGAAGCCATGTTGGATCAAGCCAATGGCCCATTTGTGTCACACAGTGGCCAAAAAACCCAAGTGCCATCAAGAGGTCCACCAGTGGGGCTAGAAGCCCTTCCACCGTGCCCCACCCCAAGCACAAGATTACAGCATCACTACCCCAGACAGAATTCTAACGATAAGCTGTGGCTAATAGCCACTGATGGACCTCTGCTCCATATGCTTATCCAATCCCCCCTATTAGGCCACACCCCCTGACATCACCATTGTTTCACACAGGGCTTTTTTGTAGAAAAAGCCCAGCAGGGATTCATTTACATATTAGGCCACACCCATGCCACCAAGCCTGCCAGAACTGCGTTCCTGCTCAAAAAAAAAAACCCTATCTGTTGGAGTGAGCAATTCAGCATGCCTGGACTTGGGGGGAGGGGAGGTGGAGACTACATCACTCTAAATGTGTATAGGGGTGCTTTCACATGCCCTTTCAATCCACTTTCAGTGCACTTTGCAACTGGATTTAAGACTAGGCGATTTTGCACTAGGCTTGTTCTGGGTAGAGAGCCCTTTTGCCCCCAGCGCTTCTCTCAGGATTTGCGCAAGCTGCCCCGGAGCTGTGAGTTAGTGCGCCGCTTTTCCGCGGCAAGCAGAAACCGCTTGTAAGAAGATAAAGAAAAGTACCAGGCGCAAAAGGGCTCTCCACCCAGAACAAGCCTAGTGCAAAATCAAAGTGAAATGGTAAAATTCACTTGCAAACTGTCGTTGAAGCGGATTGAAACTGCATTCTTTAGCATGTGTGAAATTGTTCCTTAGGTGTGTTATCTACTTGAATGGGATGCCTCTCTTGGTCTTAACCCGGGAGCTGTCCTCTGACCCTTCCTCCCTCTCTTACTTGTCCTCTCACTCAATCCACATGGCCTTCCAAGGAGACACGTGTCTCTACAAGTCGCTTCTGTAGAGATGATGCCCTCATGCTCCCCCCACGTGATGCCAGACAAGACAGCCATTTGTGACAGGGAAAATACCCTTTAGATTAGGCTTCTTTCTCTTCTTTTGACTGCAACCTGAATGTGAATTGGATCCACTTGAATAATTGTAAGTTTCCCATTTTTGCAGGATACTTCTTGGGATATTTATTTACTGCACTCGGTATTATGCTTCTGTGACTGGGCGAGACTCTGCTGTATTAACCAAATATCCCAACACACACAGAGACAGGTTTTCCCCCAACCAGGATTTTATCTTGTATTAAAGCCCAGCTGAGGGAAATGGGTTCAAAAGATGCACGTGCAGAGGCGTTGAGAGAGAGTCAAAGCCAAAGAAGACCTCAACGTTCTCTTCCTACTTGGCAATTCTCTCCTGCAGATTCTCCTCTGTCAGCCCAACACTGGTCCAAGAATCCAGTCTTTTCTCATAACGAGCAGACACATTTGCAAGTTCAGCACTATGAAACGGCAATCAAAAGTCAAAAAAGAAGTTCTGTGCTTATGGGGTTCAATGAGAAGCAGCTTTCTAGTCTCCACTTCTGATACTTTCACTTCACAAATTAATACCAACTTCTTTTGTATTTTCCCCCCCTTTCTTTTACCGCAGACAATACAGCTTGGATTTTAACTAGGAGATCGGGCTTCCGGCAGCACGAGCAGAACACCTTTTACCTTCCTGTCCTGATCGCCGATAATGGACGCCCCATGCTGAGCAGCACCGGGACTGTAACAATCCGCGTCTGCAGCTGCGACGACAAAGGCCTCCTGATGTCCTGCAACGCAGAGGCCTACGTCCTTCCGGTCACTCTCAGCAGAGGAGCACTTATTGCCATCTTAGCCTGCGTCTTTGTCTTGCTAGGTAAACAAGACGCAGCATTTCTTGAAGGAAGACGGATCATGCCCGCCTGTTTCAGGCTCACGCAGATTCCCTGAAGCAGAGTGCCCATTAAGGACTGCCTGCACTAGCACAGTGCTGTGTTTCAGTTAATATTTCGTGAAAAGTGTTTGTTTCAGATTTGCATTTGGCAAAGGCTCTTTTTCTAGCAGGAGCTCCTCTGCATATTAGTCCATGCACCCCTGATGTAGCCAATCTTCCTGCAGCTTACAGTAGGCCCTGTACTAAAAGCTCTGTAAGCTCTTGGAGGAGTGCCTACATCATGGGGGTGCGGCCTAATATGCAAAAGAGCTCCTACAAAAAACCCCAATGTTCAGAAGCCCATCAGTCTTGACATCCTTCCTAAGTAAGCCATTGATGCAGGGATGTTTTGCAATGGGTAAAAAGGTGCTTTCTCAAAGTTTACACTATTTTTGTTTTGTTTTAGTTTAAAACATTTGTATGCCACCTTTCCACCATATTTAGGGTTCCCCAAGGCAGTGAACAATCCAGAGAGCATTTAAAATACAGATGGTAGATGATAGATAGATAGATAGATAGATAGATAGATAGATAGATAGATAGATAGATAGATAGATAGATAGATAGATAGATAGATAGATAGATAGATAGATAGATAGATGGATGATAGATGGATGATAGATGATAGATGGATAGATAGATGATAGATAGATGATAGAAGATAGAAGATAGATGATAGATAGATAGATAGATAGATAGATAGATAGATAGATAGATAGATAGATAGAATGTTGAAAACATGTAAACACAGACACACACAAAGAGGAAGGAGGGTCAGTGAGTGTTAGTGCTGGAATGCCAAACCCCCCCAAAAAGTCATTTTTTAACTTGTTTCTTATAGTGCTGGTGCTACTGATCTTATCGATGAGAAGACACCGGAAGCAGCCTTACATCATCGACGAAGATGAGAACATCCATGAGAATATTGTACGATATGACGATGAAGGGGGAGGGGAGGAAGACACCGAAGCCTTCGACATCTCTGCCCTTTGGAACCCTAGAGAGGCTCAAGTAGTCGTGAAGAGCAGGCAGGACATGATGCCCGAAATAGAAAGCCTCTCCAAGTACGTTCCTCAGGCCTGCACGATGGATAGCAGCGTTCACAGCTACGTGTTGGCCAAGCTTTACGAAGCCGATATGGACCTCTGGGCTCCCCCCTTTGACTCTCTCCAGACGTACATGTTTGAGGGCAACGGCTCCGTGGCCGAGTCGCTCAGTTCCTTGCAGTCGGTGACAACAGACTCAGAGCAAAACTATGACTATCTGACTGACTGGGGGCCCCGCTTTAAGAAGCTGGCGGAAATGTATGGCGCCACAGAAGGGAATGGCGGGGGCCTTTGGTAACAAAGAGTTTCGGGCAGAGTATATTCAACACAGCCATCGGAATTTGTACTCGTCAGATCTGAGGACCCCGGGTGAGGTGGCCTCCGACTACATATAGCAATATGGTGCTTGAGGGTGAATGCGGAAGAGTGGAAATTCATACAAGCTCTCCCTGGATCAGCTTTACTCAGTTATGTTAAAAGTTACATTTGTAAACAGTGATAAACAGGAAAGGAAAAGGGGAGGGGCTTTCCTGGGCTTTTTTAAAAAAAACGGCTAAACTTGAACAATTCATTCCCGGACTAGAATGACATTATCCTCTTTAGATCATCTTTTTCTATTATTATTTTAATGACAACTTATTAAGTTCTTTACATTTGGGTGGGAAGATGTGCAGTTTTCAGTTCGCAAGGGAATTGTCTACAGAAAGCCATCCCAGTGAATTCAGCCCTCCCTGTCTTGGTTCACGAAATAATGGCTTGCCAGCGAATTCTCGAAGGCATGACATGAAGGGAAATAAAATCAAGAGAATGGGGTTTCTGTCACCAGTAAGAGACTTTTAGTTCTTAAAAGGGGCCTGAATTTTGCCACCTTGCCCACAAGGCTCTTGGTGGTGGAAAGCAGTTGAATGGCACCCCGTTTGAATAACATCTGATCGATGGTCATCTGCATTAATAACTAATATCAAATTAATGTATATTGAGTCTCACCTCAGCATTTAAAAAAAAAAAACAGACCAGTGGCACTGGTTTAGAACGACAAGGAAAAAAGATTGCCTCTTTTTTTTTGCACTGTAGATACTTCTTCTGTGTGCCAAATGTGAAAGGAAAAAAAAAATTAGATGCTACCAGTGAAAGCCAAATAAAATGAAAGAAGATTTGATAACTATATGGGTAGTAGGGGCTTTCCCAAACTATGCGAGTTCCAACCGTTTACATACTGTAGGTAACCTACTTGAAACAAAATGCAGTATTATCGAGGAATAAGTGGATGTAAGAAATATTCCATATATAAGTTTTGTATATTTGTTAATAATTTTGGTAATAAATATCATGTACTGGATACAATGCAGTACCTTAGAACCTCTTTTAATAAAAATTAAATCAAAGGCAAAGGTGATTTAATGGATGGCTTATCTATGATGTCCAGAATTCAAACATCTGCATGTTCTCAGCCGAGGTGTGTGTTTTTATTTAATTTTTTAACCCTTCACCAATCCGTCTCCCCCCACCCACACTATGTCACATGCTGCTTTCGAAACTCCCTTCAGCTTGCAGTGCTGTTATTTCTGGATCCGCAGGGACTGAAGTAATAGCTTAAAACAACTTTAATCGGATGAGTGACTAAAACATCTGGTACAGCAGTCTCTAACAGTACTTATGGCAACTCCAGCAAGAGGCTTCCAAGCGAGAAGCAGAGGTAGTTTGCCGTTGCCTTCCTCTACAGCAGGGGTGTCAAACATGCAGCCCGAGGGCCGGATCAGGCCCCCAGAGGGGTCCCTATCAGGACCGCAAGCAAATGGCTGTCATCTGCTTCCTTCTCTTTCTCTCTAGCTTCCTTCTGTATCACAGCTTGCTTTGCCAGGCTTGCTCAATCACATAGGAGATATGAAGCAAAGCCTCTCTTTTCTCCATTGGCTGAGTCGCCACCCTTGAGGAGGAAGGGGAGGGACAACTTGTTTCCCAGGTCCTCTCAACTGCATAACAGAGCTACTGAGCCAAGCCTCTCTTCCTTCTATTGGCTGAGGCCCCTCACAGCAAGAGTAGTCAGTTATCAGAGAATGTTAAATAAACAAAATATTGCAAGAGTGCTAACGTTTTAAGCATGTTTTATTTTAAGTTTAAAAAAAAAGAGATTTGTATTTGTCTGTGTCCTTTATAAAGTTTATATTTCCACTGCCTGGCATTACATTTTATGACACGCATGGTCCGGCCCGACATGGTCTCAATTATGTCAGATTCGGCCCTCCTAACCAATGAGTTTGACACCCCTGTATCTACAGAGTCTCCCTTGGTGGTACCAAGCTTGCTTAGTTTCCAAGATCTGACGATATCAGACTATAAACTGGAGATGGAGAGCCAGTTTGGTGTAGTGGTTAAGTGCGCGGACTCTTATCTGGGAGAACCGGGTTTGATTCCCCACTCCTCCACTTGCACCTGCTAGCATGGCCTTGGGTCAGCCATAGCTCTGGCAGAGGTTGTCCTTGAAAGGGCAGCTGCTGTGAGAGCCCTCTCCAGCCCCACCCACCGGTGTCTGTTGTGGGGGAGGACTCTTATCTGGGAGAACTGGGTTTGATTCCCCACTCCTCCACTTGCATCTGCTAGCATGGCCTTGGGTCAGCCATAGCCCTGGCAGAGGATGTCCTTGAAAGGGCAGCTGCTGTGAGAGCCCTCTCCAGCCCCACCCACCTCACAGGGTGTCTGTTGTGGGGGAGGAAGGGAAAGGAGATTGTGAGCCGCTCTGAGACTCTTCGGAGTGGAGGGCGGGATATAAATCCAATATCTTCTTCTTCTTCTTCTAAGATCTGACAAAATCAGATCTTCCTCCCCAGTTGCCACACTGTGTGTGCATTAAGTCTGACTTACGGCAACCCTATGAATTAATGACCGATTTCCCGCTAGCCTTATGCTGCTCTCACTCTCCTCTTCTCGCGGGGCTTCCATCGGATTTCCCATCTGCCCCAGGGCTGCAACTAGCTCCGCCTCTTTCGAGCAGCAAACAAGATCCTCTAAAAACCAGTTTCTGCTTGCCGCGTGAAAAAGGCAAAGCTAGTTGCAGCCCCGGGGCAGACAGTGTGAAATCCGACGGAAGCCCCACCGAGGAGCGTGAGAGTGGCGTAAGGCTAGTGGGAAATCGGTCAATGTCTTCCAAAATGTCCTCTCATTAACAGCCTTGCTCTGTCTTGCAAATGGAGGGCCGTGGATTCCTTGACTGAGCCAATCCATCTCATGTTGCGTCTCGTCTTCCTCTTTCCCTTCAGCTATTCCTAGCATGATTGTCTTTTCCAGTGACTTCCTTCCTGTCAGCTTTCTTCACTGCCCGGCTTTCACACCTATATATAGTAATGAGGAATACTACGTCATGAATTAACTTGATCTCGGTGGCCAGCGACATGTCCCTTACACCTAAAAAATTTTTCTAATTTTTTCTGACCACAAGGGGGAGGAATGCTGACAGGGAAGAAGCCACCCCCTTGGAGCCTTGTCACTTGCTCAGGCTTACCCCTCCCCCCTCGCTTTCCTTGGCTTCCCCAGCCCACCCGGCCCCAGCTGTCTCTCCCACTCTCTTTCTTGGTGTTGCTCTCTCTCTCGCTCTCTCCTCCTCGCTGTCACTCTCTCCTGCTCTCTTGCTTTCATTGCTCTCTCTTATGTTCGCTCACTCTCCCTCCCTTTTCCTCAGATCCGGCTGGCCAAATCAAAATATATTGGAGGCCCTCCAATGGAGGCGCCGTACAGAGGGAAAGGGGGATCAAAAAGAGCGACTGGCCCTCCCATGCCCCCCATACCTATTGGCCTGGGGTTGTCAGATTTGCTACTGTGACAAGAAAATTATTACTAAATGACTGCAAAATGAAGCTGGACAAAGGTTTCTTAGCTGGCTCAATGTGTATACTTATTTTATGTGTATTCATGAAATTATTTTTAAACAATATGTTAATTTTTAAAAGCATCCTATTAGCCCAAAGTTGTGCATGAAATACTGAAGCCCTACTATCCAAGTTCTACTTCTCACTCCCTGACATTTTGTAGTTGGCTTTGCCACCTCCTGGGTCAGCCATTTTGTGGTTGTACCCATCACCCTGTGTCAGGATTCCAAAAGTGACCCAGGCTCAAAAAGGTCAGGGACCCAGATCCACACAGAGAATCCAACAAGACATACTCAATGTTTCAGAAGAGAACCATATTGAAGTGCATCCAACAAGGTAATGCAAATCTTTGGGGTACAAAACAGCCTGAGACCAGAATCGAATGGCTTACAACATGTCTAGAGAAAACAAAATTATTTCAACCATTTGTTTGGCATTATCTGAAAAAAATCATGCATCAAGCGCCATTAGTTATGTCTTCCACAAGTTTTTTTCTAGATCTGTAATAGCCACCACCCTGTGATAAAGTTACTATTATTCTCATTTTTACAGAATAGCAGCTGAAGGTTAATAACGTGCCGTGGCCACCCTGTAAATCTACTTTTTGGCAGTGGATTCCATCCACTGGATCCCCAAGCTGGAGGACTCTCAAGTAAATAGGGTTGCCAGCATCCAGATGGGGCTTGCAGATCTCCCACTTTTACGACTTGTCTCCAAACTACACATATCAGTTCCCCTGCAGAACGTGGTTGTTTTGGAGGCTGAACGCCATGGGATTGTAGTCCGCTGAGGTCCTTCCTCTCCCCCAAATCCTGCCTGCTCCAGCCTCCACCCCAAAATCTCCAAGTATTCCCTCCCCAAAGCTGGTAATCTTGCATATAAATATCCAAGGTTTGTTTGTTTGTTTGAGGGGGGGGCGGGGGGGGGGGGGAGTTGGATGCACAATTATCATGTGAATGCAAGGAAACAGGATGTACAATACTGTGGCAAAACCATATCTTAGAGCTGGTTCATATATAATGATAACGTACAGGAAACAGGAAGTATGACATACAGGAAGCACAACTGCTTTTACTTCCTATTCCGCACACTGCAAAGGATCAGGAAACTCAAAGTGGTTGCACTCATTTCCTTGCATTGTTCTAAGGCTTATAACTTATTAAGACTGTTGCAGTGACCACAAGAGATAACTTATTACCTATGTGCTCTGCCTTAAAATATCATAAAAACGCTGGAGAAGGATATCCAGTTGATGTTACTGCATTGTCTATATGCACATTTATGCCAAGAATTCTGGTGCAGTAGACTCAGCTGCTGCAGTTACAGAAACTATTCAGTGTGCCATTTTTGCAGAATAGTGTCACACGAATATCTTTAAAAACAGCAACTGCTACCAAACATCTGTATCCCCCGAGGAAATGAATCACAACCACACAAAGGTCAGACAAGGACTCTCCCTCCGCTAGAAACTCATCTGTATTTGAATATAGAGCTGTAAATGGTAGATGTTTACAGATGCCGTTTTCTTTACAAATGGAAACCAAGCCCTTATAACTTACAGCCATTCTAAATCCTGAAATGGAAACCTCTACAAAGGTTGTATTATTGCGATTGCTCTCTTCCTTCCCTGATCCCACCCCCCTCCTCCCAATTTCTGGTTTTGCAAATTCCGTGTGCACCAGACGCTTCTTGTGTTGTTCCTTCAATACGGCAGCATCTTAACAATAAGGGCTCTTCCGCATTCTCATTTTTGTCATTTGTGTCACAGTCATTTTTAACTAGGGTCATTTTACCAATCATATAACACACATTAAAAAATTCAAGGCATATAATAAACCAGATAAAACATTTGTGTGCCCCTTTTGCTGGGGGGGAAGATGGGTTCTTCTCACATGTGTTTTGCTCCCTCTACTGGTCAATTCAATATTACATTAGAGATGTTTGCCACATCTCTCTTCAGATTTATCTCATATATCACTGCAGATTTATCCCCGACGTACAGTGTTGTTATAACAAACTAGAGGGAGCAAAACACATGTGAAAAAGACAAAAGAAAGCAATAAGGGTACTCAAGAGAGAAAAGTGAGGATGCAGAAAAGCCTGAAGTGCCTCATAGAAGGGTGGTGGTTTGGGTTTTTTTGATGGCTTTTTGAAGCCTGCTGCTGATTAAGCACAATGGTTGGTCCACATCCTATGCCAGTTTTCCTAGTCTGGTATTATTATTAGTTTAATTATATTCTGCCCATTCCCCCTTGGGGGCTCTGGGCGGAGTACATCAATATAGATAATAATAAAATCACAATACAATCAGTTACAATAACTAGTTAATAGTACAGCAGGATGGTATAGTAAGATGGTACAGTAGTGTGGTACTGCAGGAGAGGCCAACCGATCTAACAAGTAGATACCCACTGCCTCATCCAAAGGCCTGGCAGAACAGCTCTGTTTTTAGATTTTATTTGATTTAGATCTCGTCCTACCCCACCGAGGCGGGCCCAGGGCGGCTCACAACACAGAAATTCTAACCACAGGGTCTAAAAATTAAAATACATAATAATTTACATAATTAAAACAACTAAAATCAATCGATCAATGTCAGTGTGCTATCTTCCAATCTTCCTTCAGAATATTTCAATGCCGGTCCGTTATAAGCCAACCGGAAGAGGACAGTCTTACGGGCCTTGCGGAACTGTCCAAAGTCCCGCAGGGCCCTGACCTCTTCTGGTAACTGGTTCCACCAGCAAGGGGCTGAGATTGAGAAGGCCCTGTCCCTAGCTGACTTCAGCCGGGCCTCCTTTGGCCCGGGGATTACAAGCAGATTTCGAGAGCCGGATCGCAGCACTCTCTGGGGAGCATATGAAAGACCCTATGAAGGGCTAATAAGCCAGGTAGGGCCTGGATCTCCATAGGGAGTTGATTCCACCAGGTTGGGGTCAGGACTAAGAAGGTCCTGGCCCTGGTAGAGGCAAGACAGGCATTTCTTGAGTTGCGGATGGTCAACAGATCTTGGGAGGCCGAACAAAGCGACCTCCGGGGCATATATGGGGAGAGACGGTCCCGCAGGTATGCTGGTCCCAGGCTGCGCAAGGGCTTTAAAAGTCAAAACTAACATCTTGAAACAGAGTCGGTATTCTATGGGCAGCCAGTGCAGGCTGTGGAGTGCCGGCCATATGCTCACCCGTACAGGTGATGCAGTCAGCAGGCAAGCTGCCGCATTCTGCACCTGCTGCAGTTTCTGGATCAACTTCAAGGGCAAGCCAGCATAGAGCAGGTTACAGTAGTCCAACCTGAAAGTGACCATTGCATGGATCACTGTAGCCAGGTCTTGCAGCGATAGATATGGTGCTAGTTGTCTGATCTGCTGTAGATAGTAGAAGGCAGACCCGGCAGCTGCTGTGACCTGGGCCTCCATGGAAAGAGAGGCATCCAGAATCACTCCCAAACTCTTCACTTAGCACTAAGACAGCACAGTCAAAGGCTGGGAGTTGGATGCACAAATCCCCCCCCCCCCGCTCGACTCAGGCACAAGACCTCCATCTTAGTTGGATTTAACTTTAGTTGGCTCTGCTGTAGCCATCCAGCCGCAGCTCCTAACACCTCGGACAGATGCTCAGGGGCAGAGGACAGTCTACCACCCGTCAACAGATAGAGTTGGGTGTCATCAGCATACTGGTGACAACCCAGTCCAAAACCTCGGGCAATCTAGGCAAGGGGGCGCATATAGATCTTAAATGATATTGGCGAGAGGATAGCTCCCTGCAGCACTCCCCATATGTGGGTGCCGCACGGAAGTCTGCCCGCCAAGCACCACTCTCTGTCCCTGGAGAAAGGAAGAAAACCATTGCAAGGTTCTTCAGCCTTTCCACTCCTGGAATTCACTCAGCTTCAAAACAGTGGCAGGAAGTCACATCTGAGGGTGGAGCTTCAGGTAAGTGTGGTTTGGAGAGTGGAGGGGCCTCAGCAGGAAATACTGCATTAGACTCCACCCTCTGAAGTCACCACGTGCTCCAGGAGTCGAATGCAGTATTTCCTGCTGAGGCCCCTCCACTCTCCAAACCACAGTGCCTGAGTCGAGGGGGGGGGAGTTGCCCAAAGTGGCAAACAGCATTTTCCTGGGCATGTAAGAAAGGACTGTGAGAACTAAGCACCAACACAAACCTTCCTGGTCTCCTCATGATCTGCCTAAGTCCACAGAATCAACATTATTGCCAGATGGCTTGTATCCTACCATCCTGTCCAGCAGAGTTTGAGGCCTTCCTCCAGCCCTAGAAGCCTTCTTCCAGTGGAGGTGGATCAACCCAGGAGCTCTCTAAGCTTAAAAAGGGAGGACACCCAAGAATCATTTTTCTTATTAAGGTAAAGGAGATGCTGCAGAAGAAAACACTCCTTCTAGCTGACCCTCTGGCATTCGGCACCTGTCTCATAGAGACTTTAGGGTATTGTATGTTTTAGCACAAGATTTCTTTCTTTCTTTTATTTTATTTATATCCCGCCCTCCCCACCAAAGGCAGGCTCAGGGCCGCTCACAGGTTAGGGTTGAAATGACAAGATACAGATAAACACAAAGATTCTATAAGAGTACCCATATTTATTTATTTTTTAAAATTTTACTTTTATTCAACATAGAAAGGTAAAAATAAACATCACAAACCAAAAAAAAAGATCCGACACAAAAGTTACAAAATACAACTACACGGAAAATACATCAACAAAAAACCCATACACCCAAGGAGTGGAGGGGATCAGGTAGGTTACATTTACTCCACATCGAAACCTTTGCTTTTAACCCAACTATAAATAGGGCACCATTCCTCCTGACACTTTTCTACATTTCCATCTTTCAATCTCGTGGACTATAAGCGTACCCATATTTAGATGTCCTACATTGTTGTTTGCTATTTCATGCCAACAGAATGCACCCAATGGCCAAAATGATTGTGTCTTGTTGCATCTTTGCGGACACTGCAACACGTACAGGCTGTAATAGCAATTTATCTCATATCTCTGATATCAAAAGAATTTTCCTTTGAAAAGCCCAATGAGATTTTTGCATATTACATACCATGCAATGCGGACTTTGAATTCTCAGACATATTTTATTTACATTAATTAAAATATTTATACCTCGCTTTGGGGTCTACAAGGACACCTTCCCTCTCCAAAACAGCTTATATAAAGTACCCATAATTAAAAATACATCAAAATAATGCATGAGCCAGTATACAAAACATGTTAGACCAGTTGGGGGAAACACTGAAAGAAGCTAAAAGCCAGCAGAATGGAGCCAAGCCAAGCAACATATACAGCAGAATTAAAAGAAGGAATCAAGTTACAGCAGGAATCCACAACCAAATAAGCCAGGGATGTCAAACTTATTTGTTACAAGGGCCGGATTTGACTTTGTGGGGCTGAGGCAAGCATGTTATAAAATGTAATGTCAGGTACTGGAGATATAAACTTTATAAAGGATACAAATAAACACAATTAAAGATATTATTTTTATCTTAAAACCCAACCTGCTTAAAACTCTTGCGATATTTTGTTTACAATGGAAAGGTGATGGAATAGTGGGATTTGGCACTGCGATTTTTAAAATAAAACATGAAGAAAAATCACAGGGATCACAGCAGAAACTAAAAATATAAACTAAAAATATAAAATGCTCTGAACCTAGGAAAATATGAAATGGCTGGGCATTGCAAGGTTCTCCCCCCACACCCCCATCCACTCAGACTGGCAATTGGCTCTCCAGTGTAATATCCCCCTTTGGCTATCGGAAACCAAAAGAATCAGAGAATGCTCAAAGAAAGTATGCTGAACTGGGGTGGGGAGGCGTGGGCGGGGGGGGAAACACTGGAACAAAAGCCACTCAACATGAAGATACAAGTCTCTGTGAAAAGATTAAGAAACTCTCATTAGCCTGAAATGCATGTACTGATTTTACCTCAGTTACCTATATTGAGACTTCATCAATTTTACCCGATTTCACCTGACCTGTTCCCTCTATATTGAATAAAATATTTTGTTGATTTGAAAATATCATAGTTGGCAACCCTAATGCAACAGGACCTATCCTGATGCTCTCAATGTGCTGTGCACAGGCATCACAGTCCTAAATCTACCTTAGTCCAAGCAACTCAATGCTTTAAGGTTCATCACCTGCTGTTTGAATTGGGCTCAGCCACCACAAATAGGAGACCCAGGGAAGTTACAGACACCTAGGCAGGGCTTTTTTTTGTACTAGCACCTCATTGGAGGGACGGTGGCTCAGTGGTAGAGCATCTGCTTGGGAAGCAGAAGGTCCCAGGTTCAATCCCCGGCATCTCCAAAAAAGGGTCCAGGCAAATAGGTGTGAAAAGCCTCAGCTTGAGACCCTGGAGAGCAGGGGAGGGATGCTGGCTCAGTGGTAGAGCATCTGCTTGGGAAGCAGAAGGTCCCAGGTTCAATCCCTGGCATCTCCAAAAAAGGGTCCAGGCAAATAGGTGTGAAAAACCTCAGCTTGAGACCCTGGAGAGCAGGGGAGGGACGGTGGCTCAGTGGTAGAGCATCTGCTTGGGAAGCAGAAGGTCCCAGGTTCAATCCCTGGCATCTCCAAAGAAAAAAAGGGTCCAGGCAAATAGGTGTGAAAAACCTCAGCTTGAGACCCTGGAGAGCCGTTGCCAGTCTGAGAAGACAAGACTGACTTTGATGGACCAAGGGTCTGATTCAGTATAAGGCAGCTTCATATGTTCATATGTTCATTTGCATATTAGGCCACACCTCCCTGATGTAGCCAATCCTCCTGGAACTTACAGTAGGTCCTGTAATAATAGCTCTGTAATCTCTTGGAGGATTGGCTACATAAGGGGTGTGTGGTCTAATATGCAACGGAGTTCCTGCTACAAAAAATAACCCTGCACCTAGGAGTACAGCTAGCCCCTCTTAACAGACAGCTGTGTTTTGGACCTCTAGAAGTTCTCAAAAACTTTTGTATGACCCTGGCTAGATTCTCCAGGAAAAACTGCAGGTGGCACAACAGCCGAATCTAGTAAAAGAAACTTGGGGTTGCCTATTGTACTTCCTTAAAGGCTCACAATCTCCTTTATCTTCCTTCCCCACAACAAACTAAAAGTCTTGGATTTGTATCTTTGGGGGAGGGTGATGGACAACCATTCCACTTCACATCAGAAAGCTAGGAGACATTGTGATTTAAAGAAAAAACACATCATGAACTTAAAAGATGGAAATGACAACATGCTTCTTTTTTCAACAGCCAGAATAATTACGGTTATCAAATCACAGTACCTTTGCGGCTGAATAAGGAAATGTTCTGTGACGATGAATCGGTTAACCAAAATTAACACGAAACCACTATTTCTGGCCATCTTATAAACTCCAGGTAGATTTTGCTAAACCACAGTGCCACCCAGTGGTCAATGGATAGGTTTTCCTATCAAGAATAACTTCTGTGCTTCAGAACAAAGTTTGCGCCCACTGGCACCTTTAAAACCAACCAAGTATAATTCTGCTTTCTGCGTATAAGCTTTTGTGTGCAAGCAAACTTCTTCAGATATCTGAAGCTTATACCAAGAATTAACCTTGGTTGGTCAAGGTGCCACTGGACTCAAACTCTGTTCTATTGCTTCAAACCATCATAGATACCCACCTGAATTGATCTCTCTCTCTCTCTCTCTCTCTGACTGATTTCGTACTCACACGTTCATTTTCTCCGTGCGGCTTCCTTCCAATTTCACACTACCTGCTCCGAGGCTGCAGCAAGCATCGGCGTTATTGCACAGCAAACGCGCAGCAAATAGAAACTAGATTTTTAGCGGTTTCTATTTGCTGCATGAAAACACTGACGCTTGTTGTAGCCCCAGGGCAGATAGTGTGAAATCGAAAGGAAGCCCCACTAAGAGCAGCATAAGGTGAGTGAGAAATTGCTTGCGCTCTCTCTCTCTCTCTCTGTTATACTGGGTGAAAAATCTGGCTGAATGGAACCCATTATGTAGATAAGTTCCCCGTCTTCTAGTTATGGCAGAGAGATACAAATCTTGTAGTTCAGAGAATAAGGAATGGGAAGCAAGATTCCCAGCCTAACTGGCTGTCCTTCACCTGAACTTGTTTGCAGTCAGTTTCTTGATATTTGCAGAGCTACGACTTTAATTACTACACACCCGCTCACGCAAAAACGCTAACTGAGTCATGACCTCACTGCAAATGTAACTTTGCCCATAACCATAGTCCTTGTAATTAACAGAGGGGACCAGGGGTATAAGCTGCCTCTCAGTCCATGACGGGCAAAAGTTCATTCTGAAAGGAGGATGTGGCACAGCATGAACTGAACTGGGTAGAGGTACCAGCTGGATGAGAGGGTTGAACCAACATCTGGCTGGCCACTGTGAGAATGCAGGGCGAGATTATCTCTTTGGCCTGACCCAGGAAGAGAAGAAGGAGGAAGAGGAAGACGACAACTTTGGATTTATATTCCGCCCTTCACTTAGAGCAGGGGTCCTCAAACTTTTTAAATAGGGGCCACTGTCCCTCAGACTGTTGGAGTGCCAGACTGCCGTTACTGTACAAGGCCGCGGGCCGTCAGTTCTCCGTCTTCTGCATCTCTCTCCCTTCCCCACACCACACACCCCGGCCTGGGAACTCACCTCACCTCGGTATTGCCTCACACTCTGTCTCCGCCGCCTCAGCCCAGTGCCGGAAGTGTGTGTTGCTAACGCGAGTTTAGATTGAACGTCACTTCCGGTCTGATTTTGCCATAACCTGGCGGGCCGCATAAACGTCCTCAGTGGGCCGCATCTGGCCCGTGGGCCGTAGTTTGAGGACCCCTGACTTAGAGTCTCAGAGCGGCTCAAAATCTCCTTTACCTTCCTTCCCCACAACAGACACCCTGTGAGGTGGGTGGGGCAGAGAGAGCTATTACAGCAGCTGCCCTTTCAAGGACAACCTCTGCCAGAGCTATGGCTGACCCAAGGCCATGCTAGCAGGTGCAAGTGGAGGAGTGGGGAATCAAACAAACTTTCTACTATTTTTTTCCACAAAAAAAAAGGAAAATAACCAAAACGTATAAAGCAGGCAGATGGAAATCTTCCTCATGTCACAGTGGCCACATAGGAGAAAGTAATTTTAAAGAATGATGGAAATAAGGTTTTATGATGACAATTATAATTCAAGAAGCATTTTAAGAAGAAGATTATATTGGATTTATAGCCCGCCCTCCACTCCGAAGAGTCTCAGAGCGGCTCACAATCTCCTTTACCTTCCTCCCCCACAACAGACACCCTGTGAGGTGGGTGGGGCTGGAGTGGGGCTGGAGAGGGCTCTCACAGCAGCTGCCCTTTCAAGGACAACGTCTGCCAGAGCTATGGCTGACCCAAGGCTATGCCAGCAGGTGCAAGTGGAGGAGTGGGGAATCAAACCCAGTTCTCCCAGATAAGAGTCTGCACACTTAACCACTACACCAAACTGGCTTTGCTGAGTTGATATAATTTTGTACACCCTCTGGTGATGTCAGGACTGTGCGGCATTTGCAAATGAGTCATGCAAATATGCTGTGCTAATGAGCTCCGGCACCTCTTTTTCTACAAAAAGCCCCCTGCTTGAAGCTGCTGGAAGGCTTCAGTGGGTTTTGAACGTCGGACGACGACATGCCTATGGAAATCTGCCCCAGAGTCACAGTTGGCGTGAGAAGCAACAGTCCTTGTGGCAGAGAGTAGAGACGCATGAAGGCGTGCAACCCAAAGAACAAAGCATGCGCCTACTATGAGATTTCCTTGCCCGTTGGAACATGGAGACTGCGGCGGGCTTAGCGGAGCAGAAGGAGTGAGACTGTGTTGCTAAAGAAGCAAGTAGTTCTATTTCCCCTCAGGGATTTCAAAAGCAATGAATACAGCACTGGCAGAAGGAAAACAGTTTTATTCTCCATAAAGCACCAGCGTAAACAGAGATGAATAAAGAGCTGTAATACCCACAGCTGCTGGAACCCCAGCAATAGCAGCAGGTAGATTCCTGGGTGTCAGAAAAAAGGCTCAGCGTTGGGGGAAATTACCAGCGCTGTGCAGGGAATTACCTGGGAACCAGAGTTCTCTCTAAACTGAGTTAGCGTGAGCCAGCTCACAGATTTTTAGCCTCCGGCTCACACATTTTTGTCCTAGCTCAGGAAAAATGGCCCCAGAGCACAATAATTGATGCAGTAGCTCACAACTTTAATGCCAGTAGCTCACAAAGTAGAATTTTTGCTCGCAAGACTCTGCAGCTTAGAGGGAACTTGGAACCCCACTCATGTTCAATGGGCTGCACTGATACTGGCAAGAGAGATTTCACAGAGAGAGAGAGAGAGAGAGCAAACCAAGGCAGTGATGTTTATCTTAGACACTATTTATTGAATCAGCTCAATACCCTCACCTCTGATCAATGGTGAGTTATTTACTCACCATCTTTATTCTCCTCCCCAGTGATCAGTGCAAGACTGCAGTCATTCAAGCTTCTCAAAAGTGTTGGTATCTCACACCCAGGCCTTGAATTCAGCAGGAGCTCCCAGGAGTGCAGCTCCAGAACCTTTCTGGGGGTTTCCCCTCCTTCTCCCCATCTACCTTGTACACTGAATAGGAGGTGCAGCTGCATAACAATCCTGGATTAGGAGAGCGGGCAGCCAGCCACCCACCAGGGGCTTTGCCATGCCCCCAGCAGCCCTCATTAACCCCTGAAAAGCCTGTGCCACCCTTTCTCCTTATGTGATTTTGCGTAGCGCGTGGCTTGCTGGCCTTTTGACTACTGGAGGGGGGCAGCCAAGGAGAGCCCCAGGTGAGAAAGGCCTGCTTGGGCTGGCTGGATCTCACTCACCAGGGGCTCTCCTTTCTTGTATCAGGTTGCTTTTGACTGGTGGGGGGTGGCATATGGTAATGATTATTCTAATGAGCTCCACCACCTATTTTTCTACAAAATGACACCTGCTCACACCAATTCATCTTGCCTCTTTCTCTAAACCAAACTCCCCTTTGTGCTGGAAGAAATGTGAGCAACTCGGTACATATTCCCACGGTAGGTGGGAATTCAAAACTTCTGGGTGGAAATTCTCCAGCTGATCCAGAACATTCCCTCTTTCTGAGTACCTCTCAAACAAGAATTATTATTTTTAAATCATTGGGGCTCATTGCATGTCCCAAAGTTACACCGCGAATTATCAGTTTACTGGTGGCCACTAGAGCCTCTATTGCTTCCTCTTGGAAATCGTCAACAGCTCCCACCAAAACTAAGAAGATGAAGAAGATATTGGATTTATATCCCGCCCTCCACTCCGAAGAGTCTCAGAGCGGCTCACAATCTCCTTTCCCTTCCTCCCCCACAACAGACACCCTGTGAGGCGGGTGGGGCTGGAGAGGGCTCTCCCAGCAGCTGCCCTTTCAAGGACAATATCTGCCAGAGCTATGGCTGACCCAAGGCCATTCCAGCAGGTGCAAGTGGAGGAGTGTGGAATCAAACCCGGTTCTCCCAGATAAGAGTCCGCACACTTAACCACTACACCAAACTTGCTCTCCAACTACCCGGATGTCTGCGCCCCTAGGCTGAACTGTGCTGAACTGTGCTCCTCCTCCCCACCTTTTTTTTTCCTTGCACACGCCAATGACGGCACAATGACGTCACTATCACAAACACACTTGGGAGACCCCCGCAAAGTCCAGAAGGGCAGCGGGCGCAGAGAGCACAATCGCTGCCCTACCATGCCCCCCCTCTTTGCCGTGGTCTTCTGAGCCTCGGGAGACCTCAGCAAAGTTCGGAAGGGCAGTGGGCGCACTTAGAGCATGCTCGCTGCCCTGCCATGCCCCCCCCACACTTTGCCGTGGCCTCCTGAGTCTCAAGTTACCTTGGCAAAGTCAGGATGGCAGCAGCGCAGCTGCAGGGCGTGGGGAGAGGGGGCACCTCATGGTGCCCCTAGGCCAAGTGGCACCCTAAGCGGCCACCTACTTGGCCTACTCCCATGCACTGGCCCTGCTACCTGGTTTGCTAAAGTTTGGGAACATCTCGTTATGGAGAAAACCACAGACTGACTTCAGCATTCAGACTCATCTTCTACGACTTCTCATTTTTCCAAGTAATGGTTTCCCTTTGTAGATTACATCACCTCACAAGAAATCCCACCTTACAGCTCCTCGCATATGTCAATGCTCCACTGTTAATTCTTTTTACCTTCTATCTATCCTTTATCTTGCACAGACTCTTCTTTGCTATGACATAGGAATGGACATGTTTGTAGCAGGAACTCCTTTGCGTATTAGACCACACACCCCTGATGTAGCCAATCCTCCTGGAGCTGACAGTAGGCCCTGTACGAAGAGCCCTGTAAGGAATTCTAGCAGGACCTCCTTTGCCTATGAGGCCACACCCCCCCTGATGTAGCCAATCCTCCTGGAGCTTACAGCAGGCCCTGTACGAAGAGCCCTGTAAGGAATTCCAGCAGGACCTCCTTTGCCTATTAGGCCACACCCCCTGATGTAGCCAATCCTCCTGGAGCTTACAGTAGGCCCTGTATGAAGAGCCCTGTAAGGAATTCTAGCAGGACCTCCTTTGCCTATTAGGCCACACCCCCTGATGCAGCCAATCCTCCTGGAGCTTACAATAGGCCCTGTACGAAGAGCCCTGTAAGTTCTAGGAGGATTGGTTACATCAGGGATGTGTGGCCCAATATGCGAAGGAGTTCCTGCTACAAAAAAAGCCCTGATTAAAGCTAATTTCCTTCCCATTAAATAGGAGACTGCCTCTTTGGGTAACTTCTGGATGCCCTTGAGCTGCCAGTATTCATCAGCTATATGATAGGGCTATGCAGGAATCATTTTGTAGAAAAAGAGGTGGTGGACCCCATGTGCATAACACATTAGCGTATGCCAGCCCCCCACACACACACACCAGCCAACAGCAACTCAACGCAAGAAAGGAGAGCCCCAGGCGAGCGAGGCCTGCTTGGGCTGGCTAGAAAGCCAGCCAGTCCAAGCAGGCTTCCCTCACCTGGGGCTCTCCTTGGTTGCCCCCCATCACAGTCAAAAGGACAGCAAGCCACCCGCCACCCAAAACCACATAAGAAGGGTGGGCTTCTCCAGGGGTTCATGAGGGCTGCTGGGGGCATGGCAAAGTCCCTGGTAGGTGGCTGGCTGCCTGTTCTCCTAATCCAGGGACTGTTATGCAGCTGCCCCTACTATTCAATGGACAAGGTAGGTGGGAAGGAAGAGGGGGAACCCTCAGAAACGTTCAGGAGCTGTGCTCCTGTGAGCTCCTGCTAAATTCAAGGCCTGCCAGTTTGTAATCTGATATCACAGATTAATGCAGTGTTTTTAGCCATGTTCGGCCTGCAACAGGCGAGGGAGGGCTTCCCATTTCCACTGCAGAACTACCAAGGGTCAGGGAACAGAGCTTCCAGATCAGGCAGCTTAGCATCTTTCTTTCTAGAAATTAAATACTGTCTGAATTAACAATGTAGAACATTGTCCAACCATCCAAGAACATTCATTTATTTCTTTAAAATATTTACATTCCGTTTTCTGTCATAAAAACGGAGATAAGAAACAAGGTGGTACCTGAAGCCTGTAGGTATTTCACTCTATCACTGTAATTACTTCTTCATTAGCAGCATGGAAAGGTCGTGACACCTTCCATGTAACAGGCTTTCCAAGAGAAAGGTCATACAGCTTTAAACTTTAAGACCTTCCTTAAAGAGCTGCTTTAAGTGACCTTGTTGACCAATTTTAATGAAGCTGATTCCAGAGAAGTCATTACCCATAGAGTGAGTGATTCAGGATTTCAAGTCTTCAAGGTTTTGGCTACTTCACTAGTCAGAAAAACACATGAGGCTCAATAGCATGGAAGAACATGAAGAACTGTCTGCAAACGTAAGCAAGAAAAGAGGGGGTGGTCAGTGAGATTTCTCTGCCAAAAAAGTGACATAGTTTCCACACATAAAGCATCAGAAAAGCCCTGGTGGATTAGACCAGTAGTCCATCTAGTGCAGCCTCCTGTCTCACACAGCGGTCAATCAGTTCCTCTGGACAGCCAACAACAGGACATAGAGGCTGAGGCCTTCAGAAGAACATCAGAAGAACCCTGGTGGATCAGACCAGTAGTCCATCTAGTCCAGCATCCTGTCTCACACAGTGGGCAACCAGTTCCTCTGGAGGACCAACAACAGGTCCTAGAGGCCAAGGCCTTCCCCTGATGTTGCCTCCTGGCTCTGGGATTCAGAGGTTTAGTGCCTCTGAATGTGGAGGTTCTAGGGCTGCCAATCTCCAGAAGGCCCCTGGAGATCTTCTGCTATTACAGTTGATCTCCAGGCAACAGAGTTCAGTTCACATGGAGGAAATGGCCACTTTGCAAGTTGGACTCTAGGGCATTATGCCCCAAAATATTTCCCTCCTCAGGCTCCACCCCCAAAATCTCCAGGTATTTCCCAGCCTGGAACTGGTATCCCTAGGAGGTTCCCCTCAGTCGCCACAGTCAGAAGCCAGTGATAGACCTCTCCTCCATAAATCTATCCAGGGCTTTTTTTGTAACCAGAACTCCTTTGCATATTAGGCCACACACCCCTGATGTAGCCAATCCTCCAAGAGCTTACAGGGCATTTAGTACAGGGCCTGCTGTAAGCTCCAGTGACGAACTGAATAAGGACAAAGAGACCACAGTTTCTGTGGGCTCCAACTGCTACCGCAGATCCATCCAAACACACGTCTAAAATTGCAAGAGAATGTACGAAAAGTAACTGCGTTAGATCCTTAACGAATGCAATTTTTTAAAGTGAGTCATCTGTTATCTCTCCCTTGCGCATGGGGTAGATTGATGCTTTAATGCACCGGGGACCGGTTTTGTGGAAGACCATTTTTCCACGGACCGGTGTGGGGGGGTGCTGGGGGTTTTGCTGCTCCAGGGTGCCCCCACGCCCCGTCTCTGCCCCTCCATAGGAGTCTTTAAATGAGAGGAAGGCAAAGGTCACTACCGCACTGCCCCTTCTGCCCACCCGGGACCTGGGCAGATGAAAGAAGTGATGCTTCGGAGTGAAGCAGTGCTGCCTCTTTTGTCCGCCTGGGACCTGGGCAGGTGAAAGGGGTGGTGCGGTGCCCGTCTCACTCCACAGTCCGGTTGCTAACAGGTCACGGGCCAGGGGTTGGGGGCTCCTACTTTAATGTACTGGGAAAGTTCCCAATGCACCACTGGCCACAGAGACCTTTGAGGCAGGCAGGCTGGCTGACACCGGTCTTGACAGATTCTCTTCCTGCGATATGCCCCTTCAGATTCATTTTTCTTCTAAACTTTAAAAAAAGCCAAACCCACTAATGCCTTTCCTCATACATCCCATCCATCATATGTGGTCTATGTTTATACATTACGCTATTGCACAGAATGCATGACATATGCATATGGTCTATGTTCTGTACTGTATTATATATTGCGCTATTGTAAAAATAAATTTTAAGTGCCAGCTGGAGGCAGTCACTTGAAGGACAATTTGGAAATCTCAAGGAGCCAACATTTTGTACACTTTTTGGAGTCAGACAAGTGTGGATTTATCTCCTGGGCCTTACTTCTCCTAATTTGAAGATGCCGTGGTGCAGAGTGGTAAAGCTGCAGTACTGCAGTCAGAGCCCTCTGCTCATGACCTGAGTTCGATTCCAGCGGAAGCTGGTTCAGGTAGCCAGCTCAAGGTTGACTCAGCCTTCCATCCTTCCGAGGTCAGTAAAATGAGTCCCCAGCTTGCTGGGGGGGAAGTGTAATGACCGGGGAAGGCAATGGCAAACCACCCCGTAAAAAGGTCTGCCATGAAAACGTTGTGAAAGCAGTGTCACCCCAGAGTCAGAAACGACTGGTGCTTGCACAGGGGACCTTTCCTTTCCCTCTCTGCCTATAATCTTGGCCTTCCCCAGCCTTTAATCAGCGATGCTACCCAATGCAATCAGACCCCGGCTGCCTGATTGCACGCTCACTGATTGAGACGTGATTTCACCAGCACAACCTTCCAAACGGACTCTTGTCATTGCAAGGGGAGGGAAATTAAGAATGAGACAGGAAAAGACGCCCAATGAGCAGGCTGACACTGGTGATTGGTTGTCATGTACAAAGACCTGAACACCAGAGGCCAATTGGAATCCAGATTTCCAGCGCTGTGAGAAAATTCTCACGTGCCCATTAACATGCAGTGTAGAAAACGACCGTGTCTGCTTCATTAATCATTTGTGCAACAGAAATAACTTCCTTGAATGTTACTTTGGTAACTCCAGATCATTACCTACAACAAGAAGCTACTCAATTGTCATTAAATCTTGGGTATGCAAGTAATTGGAAGTGAAGTGGAGATATGGTAAAACTGGTCAGAAGTGCCTCGTTGGAAAATATGACTGACACAAATATTTTATATTACTTCTAGTTCTCTTATGTTCTGTCTGAAGTTGCCACAGCAGCATCACAGAGATATTTTTAATCGTATCTGTTTGGTTAAAGTGGAGGTGACATAATTCAGGTGAGTAAGATAGAAAGAAAGACCAGGATCCCATGCCTGTGTTTATTAGACAAAACCTACTTTTTAAAAAATCTGAATTAAAACTGGAAGCACATTTCATTCTTGCACCCAAACAAGTTCACTTTAAGAGCCAGAACAGAGGCGATGGGCCCAGCCACACCTATTTATTCATGAATCTGCCATGTACAAAAGGAAAGGGTCTAGTATTGTGTATAATGGAGAGCTTAGGTGTGAGAGACTACTGTCCCCCCAGCTTTAGGGGGATTACTGAACAGTGTGTCAAACATTTGACAGTGATGAATGCAACCTACAGACAACCCATGAGTCAAACCAGTAGGCGATGAGCATCCCTGAGAGATACATGCCTACAGCTATAGAATGTATAAGAGAAATATCTACCTATCCCCAGAGGAGCAGCTCTTGCATTTCGACATGAGTTGCTGTTCTGAAATGGCCTCTTCTGAAGGCAGTCAGTTATGTTGACGCCGAAATACATGAATGATCCACAAGGACAATTACCCATCCCCGACAGAAATGAATAAGAAGCAAGCAAGGCCAGATCACTACATCATGCAGAGATGCAGCAGATGGCCTCCCTCTGCCTGGGGGTCTGCAGCGAAGGAAGGAAATTGTGCACTGTTGTTGCATTAATGCTGGATGTCAGAAAAAAAAGGTCTTCTATTTAATATCCTGTTGTGCAGGGGTGGCCAAACTGCAGCTTGGGAGCCACATGTGACTCTTTCACACATATTGTGTGGCTCTCGAAGCCCCCACTGCCCCATCAGCCGACTTGGAGAAGGCATTCCTCTCTTTAAATCACTTCTCCAAGCCAAGCCAGCCAGTGATTTGGAGAATGCATTTAAAATTAAATTTGCTTTCTTTCCACCTCTCCCTCCCCCCTCTATTTGCCTGTCTGCCTGCCTGCCTGCCTTCCTTCCTAACATTCATTCTTTGTGGCTCTTTTGTTAAGCAAGTTTGGCTACCCCTGGTGGAAAGTGCCATTAAGTTGCAGCCGACTTGTGGCGACCCTGTTGGGTTTCCAAGGCAACGGATGTGCAGAGGCCTTTTCCTGTCTCCATGCAGTGACCCCGGACTCCCATCCAAGTCCTGCGTAGGGCCAGCCGGGCTTAGCTTCCAAGGTCTGATGAGGCTGGGTTATCCTGGGACATCCAAGTCAGGCAAATAAATGTTGCTGAAAAGTCAATAATTAGAGGGGGGAAATGTGCCACAGGTAGTGACCAATAACATCTGGGTAGAACAGCAGTCGAGATCAGAGGACTTCCCTCCCTCCCTTAATTTCTCCCTTCTCCTCGTTGAAAATTCCCGAGGGCCGTGTTTCAGAGCTTCCAAGGATTCTTGCTGCAGATGCTAACTAATACTTATGATTAATTTTCTATAACACACAGAGCTGTGGGGCAGACAGATTAAAGAGTCATTTGATCTCGAAGAAGCAGTTTAAAGTTGCTTTGATGAATAAAGGCCCAGAGGATACAACAAATTATCTCATACAAGGGATTAAGAGGAGAAAGGGCATTTAAATATAGATCCAAAGAAGACTGTGTATTTATCCTTTCACGTATACAGATCGGGTCTAGAAACATACTGAGGCATATAAGGCATATGAAGACCCTCACGATACATGTACGGGTTATAACACACTCCATCGACAATAGGTACCATAGAGTTTTCCCCTCCCAAGTGGCTAGAGTGTCTGGGAAAACCATAGAGCAGGGGTGGCCAACGGTAGCTCTCCAGATGTTTTTTGCTTACAACTCCCATCAGCCCCAGCCACTGGCCATGCTGGCTAGGGCTGATGGGAGTTGTAGGCAAAAACATCTGGAGAGCTACCGTTGGCCACCCCTGCCATAGAGTTTTCCCAGAATCGTCTAGAGTGGTCGCTGTGCGACATCGCTGGTGCGATGATGTCACTTCCAGGAATGTCCCCCGCCAGGGGATGAAAGGTACTTGGCAACCCTAAGAAAATCCCATGTCAGTTCAAAGATGGCGCCATAACGTATGTTGGGAAAGTGGGAGAAAACGCATTTCCTCAGCGTCTCTATAGAGCCTGAATATGAATCACACACTTGGCAGCACACCCCTAAGCCCCTTGAATTCAAGCTAGGGTGGCCAGATGGAGATCTCCTGCTATTACAACTGATCTCCAGGCAAGAGAGGACAGTTCACTCGGAGAAAATGGCTGCCATGGAAGGTGGACTCTATGGCAGTGGTGTCAAATACGAAGCCTGAGGGCTGGATCAGGCTCCTATCAGGCCCACAGGAAACTCACTGTCATCTACTTCCTTCTCTCTTGCTTCCTTCTTCATCACAGCTTGCTTTGCCAGGCTTGCTCAATCACACAGGAACTACAGAGCAAAGCCTCTATTTTTTCCATTGGCTGGCCAGCACATGAAGCAACTTATGTATAAAAGCTCACAATGCCCAGCCATTTAATGGTTTCCTCTGGGTCTTAGGCTCAAAGCATTGACCATGAGATTTCTGTAACAAATATCACTTACTGACGCATACTTGAACATCTGAACAGCCCACTCAAGACTGCTACAGCAGACATTGTCTCCAGATTCTGATGCAATAATTCAGAGCAAGAGTTGTCAGCTATCAGAAACTGTTAAATAAACAAAATATTGCAGGAGCGTGGATCTTTGAAGCATATTTTAAGTTTTAAAAAAATCTTTAATTGTGTCTGTCTGGGTCCTTTATAAAGTTTATCTCTCTGCTACCATTACATTACATGACAAAGTCTCATTGACGTCAGATCCAGTCCGCATAACAAAAGAGTTTGACACCCCTGCTCTATGGCATTATACCCCATTGAAGTCCCTCCCCTCCCCAAACCCCACCCTCTTCTGGCTCCACCCCCAAACTCTCCAGGTATTTTCCAACCCAGAATCGGAAACCCTAAGGATTGCAGTGTCAATTGGAAAGCACCACAAAGTCTCAATTGATTTAGAGATCGGGCTAGCCTTGGTCATCAAAGTATATGTCCACTTTGTACATCCTTCTAAAATAATCTTCCCTTTTACAGTACAGGGGTCATTTTGTAGAAAAATAGGTGGTGGAGCTCACTAGCATAACTCATTAGCATATGCAACCCCTCCACTAGCCAAAAGCAACCCAACACAAGAAAGGAGAGTCCCAGGCGAGCGAGGCCTGCTTGGGCTGGCTAGAGATCCAGCCAGCTCAAGCAGGACTCGCTTACCTGGAGCTCGCCTTGGCATATTAGGCCAAACGCCCCTGACATCACCATTGTTTTGCAAAGGGTTTTTCTGAAGAAAAAGCCCAGCAGGGACTCATTTGCATATTAGGCCACACCCCCTGGCACCAAGACCAATTTCCCATTCACCCTATGATGCTCTGACGTTCCTCTTTTCAGCGCGGCATCCTTCCAATTTCCCACTATCTGCCCCGGGGCTTCAGCTTGCACCGGTGTTTTTGCATGGTAAACAGAAACCGCTAAAAACCCATTTCTTGTTGCTGCGCAAAAATGCGACGCAAGCTGAAGCCCCGGGGCAGATAGTGGGAAATCAGGACACAGCGCTGAAAAGAGCAATGTCAGAGTGGCATAGGGCGAGTGGGAAATCGGTCCAAGCCAGCTGGAACTGTGTTCCTGTGCGTTTCTGCTCAAAAAAAGCCCTGCCCTTACAAGATAATGGGGATGGTTGCTTTGGATGGTCTGTGTCTCTTACGATGCCTTTTATACTTCCTAAAATATATTTTGATAGGCCAAGGGTGGCCAACGGTAGCTCTCCAGATGTTTTTTGCCTACAACTCCCATCAGTCCCAGTCAGCATGGCCAATGGCTGGGGCTGATGGGAGTTGTAAGCAAAAAACATCTGGAGAGCTACCTTGGCCACCCCTGTGATAAGCCATTTGTGTAAGCCTATGTAGATTGACTCCTCTCTAATTATTTCATTGATTTAAGTGACAGTAACTGCATAGGATTAAATTATATACTATGTGGAACAGAATCATAATGTTAGCAATGTTAGATTATTTTTTAAAAATTTAGAAATGTTACTACAATAAAGCTACAATAGATGTTGTTACACAGCGGGGGTCCAGGAAGGGCCTTCTACCGGTTGCCACAACTCTAGTAAGGGTCCATCTGGGAGGGCCCACAGCACCCAACCACCCCTGTATCTTCCTTTTTAGAAAATCTTTTACCCGTGACCAAGGAGACATGAGAACCCAGGCAGTTAAACAACTATTTCTTTACAGTTAAGGTTGCCAATCCCCAGGTGGGGGCAGGGGATCCCCCGGTTTGGAGGCCCTCTCCCTTCTTCAGGGTCATCAGAAAGCGGGGGGGAGGGGAGAAATGTCTGCTGGGCACGCCATTATTCCCTATGGAGACCAATTCCCATAGAGTATAATGGAAAAATTGATCTATGAGTATCTGGGGCTCTGTGGGAGCTGTTTGAGGTAGAGGCACCAAATTTTCAGCATAGCATCTGGTGCCTCTCCAAAAAAAAAAAAAAAAACCATGTTTCAAAACAATTGGACCAGGGGACCCAATTCTATAAGCCCCAAAAGAAGGTGCTCCTATCTTTCATTATGCCAAATGGAGGGAAGGCATTTAAAAGGAGTGTGGTCCCTTTAAATGTGATGGCCGGAACTCTCTTTGGAGTTCAACTGTGTTTGTCACACCCTTGCTCCTGGCTCCGCCCCCGAAGTCCCCAGGTATTTCTTGAGCCAGACTTGACAGCCCAATTTGCAGTACTCAACAAAAGTTTGTAATAAAAACTTCTAGTGCAACTGTGAAACATATATACAGTAAAGGCTGGTGTAAACAAAAAGAAAAGCTCTAACGTGATCTGCTAAACATTCCCTGCTCTATGACCAAACTCACCACCTCCTTAGGGTGAGGGCTCTCTCTCCAGCTGCAGCCTCCTCCAAGTCCAGCCTCAGCAGAGAGGACAAACCTCTTTCCCAGCCAGGCCTATTTATGCTTTCCTCCCAAGTCCCGCCCACTCTTGGGCTAGTTTTTCCCTCCAAAACCTCTTCAGCCAATCAGAGGGTCAGAAGGGATCCTGGGAGATGTAGGCTCTCTAGCAACTCCTAAACAGGCTTCTCCCTGCCCTCTAGGCCGTACTAGGCCTCAGATCATGACAGATGTGCTTAAGATGCCACAAAACTCTCTAGCGTAGCTTCCACCTGCTGTACAATTTAAAACCCAGGAATCCCGGGGGGGGGGGGTGTATTTTAGGGTTTCCAGGTCCAATTCAACAAATATCAGGAGTATTCATATTTAAAGAGACCACACACCTTTTAAATGCCTTCCCTCCAATGGAAATAATGAAGGATAGGGGTGCCTTCTTTTGGGGCTCATAGAATTGGACCCCATGGTCCAATCTTTTTGAAACTTGGAGGGTATTTTGAAGAGAGGCACTGGATGCTGTGCGGCAAATTTGGTGCCTCTGCCTCAAAGAACAGCCCCTCCCCCCCCAAGCCCCAGACACCTGTGAAACCATTCTCCATTATACCCTATGGGAATTGGTCTCCATAAAGAATAATGAAGTGCCCAGCAGACATTTCCCTCTCTTCCCCCCCCCCTTTCTGATGACTCTAAAGCAGGGGGAGGGCCTCCAAACCAGGGGGTCCCCTGCCCTCACCTGGGGATTAGAACCCAAAGAAAAACCGTGACATATAACAAATACAGTGATAAATTCACTTGTAATTATTAGTCTATAAACCTTCAAAGTATTTGATTATCATGAACCATTTCAATAATTTAGTATTGTAAGGTAAATACATATAATTCATTTACAAAAACGCATCTAAGCACAATTACATCAGAACAAATAATTTAAAATGCTTAGTGCTACAAAGTGCTTGTAAGTCAAAGTGCCTGTGCAGATTTTTCTTCCAAAAGGAATATATCTGAAGATTCCCCGACGTTCCTCTGAAGGAGCCTGGAGCCGGCAGGACGCTTGTCGCACCGTTTCCACTGTCTTTATCAAAGAGGGATAGCCAACAAGTTGTTTTTCATAATGGCTACATAATGCAAACATGTACCTCTTCAATAACATTGATTATCTCAATACGAAATTCTTATTTGCAATAATTACAAACAACTCACCACTCAAGGGCAAAGACTGAAGCCAATACAAGCACGCAGTATTATTCCCAAGGCGTATTACTGCAACGTACATTAAACCACAACCAATATTTAAAGGTACATTTACCAACAGGTTTTCAACCCACCTGTTTGTGGTTTAATGTACGTTGCGGTAATACGCCTTGGGAATAATACGGCGAGCTTGTATTAGCTTCAGTCTTTGCCCTTGAGTGGTGAGTTGTTTGTAATTATTGCAAATATGAATTTTGTATTGAGATAATTAATGTTATTGAAGAGGTACATGTTTGCATTATGTAGCCATTATGAAAAACAACTTGTTGGATATCCCTCTTTGATAAAGACAGTGGAAACGGTGCGACAAGCGTCCTTTGAGGTCCAGCCTCCGTCAGAAGGACGTCGGGGAATCTTCAGATATATTCCTTTCGGAAGAAAAATCTGCATAGGCACTTTGACTTACAAGCACTTTGTAGCACTAAGCACTTTAAGCAATTTGTTCTGATGTAATTGTGCTTAGATGCGTTTTTGTAAATGAATTATATGTACTTACCTTACAATGCTAACTTATTGGAATGGATCATGACAATCAAATACTTTGAAGGTTTATAGACTAATAATTACAAGTGAATTTATGACTGTATTCGTTATTTGTCACGGTTTTTCTTTGGGTTCTCCTCCTGTTCCGTGATTCTCTCCATTGTATTTTTTTCCCCCACCTGGGGACTGGCAACCCCAGGTATTGCCCAGCATGTCAGAATAGAATGTGGTACATCCTGGTTAGGATTGCCAGCGGCCACCTGAAGAAAAATGCCCTGTCTCTTTCCCAGAAGCTTAATAGGATCTAATTAACCTCTGGGCCATTAAGAGCGTCAATGACTCATTTCCACACATAAGCCTCTATTAAAGGGACACAGCATTTTTAAAATTATACGTGCAGACTGGTCAACAATTTTTTATTATGTCCGGTATTTTTGTTGGAGCCATCTGGCAACCCGTAGTCTCTGGGGGCCGACTCACCAATTAATCCATTTTACAGTGACAATTCCAATTATAGGCACGTTACCCATCACTTATTCCTGCTTTTTTTATTTTTTTACCAGCCCTTAAAATATGCAAAGGTGAATTGCTTTTTCATTTCTATAATTTCATTTATAGTGGGTAGTACAGCCCTGTGGTTTGAGTTTTTACGTTGTCCTTGTTTTTCCCACAGCCGCAAGCCAAAAATCACGGGCTAGAAAGCATGCCTGTCAGTTAACCACATTGAGATGAACCACACAGAAGTGTCTTTTTGCTTATCCTCTTTAGTGTGGAGAACGTGAAACGGTTAATCTACACCTGTGGGGGGCACCCGGTGTCAATACTAATTTTAGGCAGGGCTCATTTCATAGAAAAAGAGGAGCCAGAGCTCATTAGCACAACTTATTTGCATATGCCACACACCCTTGACAACACCAGAAGCTACACTAAATAATATCAGCTCAGCATCTACCTTAAAATGCTTCTTGAATTATAAAACCTTACTTCTGTCATACTTTTAAATTACTTTCTCCTAGGTGGTCGCAGTGGCATGATGTCCATCTGTCTGCTTTATATGTTTTGGTTGTTTTCTCATTTTTTTGTGGGGGAAATATTAGAAAGTTTGTCAAATCTTAGAGTTCAGCAAAATTCTCACAGGGGGGTTGAACAGTAGATCTCAGAGGCAAGTATTGGGCGGGGGGAGAGAGAGAAAGAAAAAGCACAATAAAATGTAGAGGTTCTGGAGCTTTGCTCCTGTGAGCCCCCGCCCAAAATGAGGTCTGCTTTTAGGCTTTAAAAATATACTATCTTGAGGCCTCTACTTTGCCAATAGAAGTATTGAGAAACTTAACTGTCTGTTCAATGAGAAGTGAACACAGGCACATAATTTTACCTCTGTTAAGTAACAGTTTTTGCGGTCAAAGCCCAAGGCAAACATTTTGCAGGATTGGGGGTGGGGGTGAGGGATAAAGTAAAAAAGCTTAAAGAAATTCAAAAGTTACAAGATATAAAAAGTTACTAAACCCTGGAGCACTATAACTCCCTTACCTCTGAGGACAGTGTTTTCTTGACCTTGCTGAGGTCAAGTGTTTTCCTGGGCTCAGAACATTTTATATCTTTAGTTTATATATTTAGTTTCTGCTAAGATTCTTGTGCTTTTGCCTTGATGTTTTACTTTAAAAACTGCATTGCTAAATCTCACTATTCTCCTGCCTTTCCGTTTTAAACAAAACATCACAAGAGTTTTTAAGCACGTTTTTTATTTTAAGTAACAAAAAAAGAATAATCTTTAATTGTGTTCATCTGTGTCCTTTATAAAGTTTACATTTCCACTACCTAGCATTACATTTTAGGACACGCATGGCCCGGCCCCACAAAAAGTCCTATTTATGTTAGATCATATGAACATATGAAGCTGCCTTATACTGAATCAGACACTTGGTCCATCGAAGTCAGTATTGTCTTCTCAGACTGGCAGCGGCTCTCCAGGGTCTCAAGCTGAGGTTTTTCACACCTATTTGCCTGGACCCCTTTTTGGAGATGCCGGGGATTGAACCTGGGACCTTCTGCTTCCCAAGCAGATGCTCTACCACTGAGCCACCGTCCCTCCCTCGTAACAAATGAATTTCAACACCCCTGGTTTAATGCCTTGTGTGCCCCTGAAGAAATAGCCACTTGCCAACTGCCTGTCTTTCCCTGATGCAACTTTTAAAATGGCATGTCCAAGATGGTGGAGGTCTATGTGGTACAGAGAACCATGGCCAGCATCCAAACTTATAAAGTATTTATTAAAAAGAAAGTGTTCAGAAGCATAGCACGACACCAGAACGAGCAAGGGATTCAAAATAAATGGGTAAAATGCAAATCTTCTGTCCCACTTGCTATCTGTGCCCTACCAGATGTTAAAATATAGGACAAGTGCCTTAATTTAGGAAGTTACAGAGCTCTTCAAGTTTCATCCAGCTCTTCCAGGCAGCACATGGTTAATACAGAAAGAGATGGCTATACAGAAAAGTGATATTGTAACAAAAGGGGGAGAAAAACTGTATCAAAGTTACAACTGTTGATACAAGTCTTGACTTGCTACTCTACATTTTGAAACAAACAATCTATTATCAATATTACTGACACAAAACACTACACACTGGAAGCCAGATTTTAACAACATTGGCAAAATTACAAAAGAGGGTTGATGTTACAGCAGCAGCAGCAGCGATGGATTGCCTACGTAGCTCTCCATTTCATTCGCCTTCTTCAGGCTGCAGTGCACTAGGTAAAGCCTTGAATTCAATAATGGAATATCCAGTATTTCCTTCAAATTTCTATTTAGACACTCTCCAGCTTTTACAATTGTTATATAGACAGTTGTAGTTGAAGCCTCAGAGATCAACAGTCTTCCATTAGGGGTTACCCTTTGTCAGATTCAAAATGTCTCTAATATCGATAATAAATTGTTTGTTTCAAAATATAGAGTAGCAAACCAAAACTTGTATCAACAGTTGTTATTTTTATACGGCTTTTTCCTTTTGGTACAATGGCTGCCTCCTTCAGACCTCAGTTAAGTGTTCTGACAGACTCAGCGCAAAAGAGAGCTCCTTTCTTGCTCCCCTGAATTTTATCACCTCGCTTTTCCCCACCCACTGACCAGGTCAGAGAAGCTTTTCCAGAAGTTTCCATCCTGCTGTATCCCCCTAGTATTTAATTCCTCCAAATCTCTGTTCCCTGCTTGGAGGGAGGGGAACTTGACCTTCCCATTGTCTAGATCTATTAGCATTTATAGGAAGGTGGGCTGAGGTAAGTCCGGAAAGCAGTTGAACTGACTTCCCCCTTCCTGCCTGTTCTCTGCCCAGAGAAGGGGGAAATACTTTTAATACTCAGAGTAAAGGTTTTGCTCATTTCAAACCTCCAAAGGGAAAAAATGCATCTCTTCACAGATGCACACGAGGAAGTATAACATAAGGCATGCAGGTCCCATAAAGATTAAAGCTGGCATCATGGATCAAACACAGAAACCAACGGTCAGCTAATGTAAAACTCACAAAATCAGGGTCCCGTGCACCTACTGCTACATGTTCCACACTTGTTTGGAGTGGTGCTAACCTGGCTAGAGAAGACTTTTACTTTCGTTTGGTGTAGTGGGCAAGTGCGTGGACTCTTAGCTGGGAGAACCAGGTTTGATTCCCCACTCTTCCACATGCAGCTGCTGCTGTGACCCTGAGTCAGTCGTAAGTTCTCTTAGAACTGTTCCTCTTGTGGCACACACCGTCTATGCCGAGAGTTGAGTCCCTCCAGCCCAAATTAAGAGACTCAACGGCCAGAGTGAGTTGATCCAGAGATTCCTTTATTACCACTAGTGGCAGGAGGAAAGACCCGTATCTCCCTATACCACCATCTTTCCTGCGTCTTTCCTCCAACCCATCTTTACAAAACATAGTATATGTATACAATTTCTGATAACAAAGCAGGTCTCGTTGATCGGTTACAAATCCTCACCCTTAGCCTCTTGTGGTGTCTCACTGGCTTAAAGAAACCCGTCTCTACCAGGGTGAGGCAATTCCTTAGGGAGTTCTCGACTCCCAATCTCCCGTCTTCCTGGCATCCAGCATCCTCCCGGTTTCTGGTTTCGTTCCAGAGAATGTGTCAGTACTCCCAATCTCTACTGCGTGGGCGAGATGGCTCCTTTCAGACTAGAAGAAGAAGAAGATATTGGATTTATATCCCGCCCTCCACTCCGAAGAGTCTCAGAGCGGCTCACAATCTCCTTTACCTTCCTCCCCCACAACAGACACCCTGTGAAGTGGGTGGGGCTGGAGAGGACTCTCACAGCAGCTGCCCTTTCAAGGACAACCTCTGCCAGAGCTATGGCTGACCCAAGGCCATGCTAGCAGGTGCAAGTGGAGGAGTGGGGAATCAAACCCGGTTCTCCCAGATAAGAGTCTGCACACTTAACCACTACACCAAACTAGGAGGTCCTTCCTTGAGGCAGGGAGAAACGCTTCCCTTGTCAAAGGATGCTAACAGACCTCTGATAATGTTTTCTTGCTAGAGAAATGTGTTTCCTTTCGTATATATTATGCTTAGCAAGGATTCTTAATAGAGGCCTATTGTCCATTGTTCCAGACCACTTCAGGCCTGGGATGGAGCGAGATAAAGCACTATGTACTTTTAAAGCAAGCCCTGCAAATATAATACTTTGAAAGTAACAGTTCAAATGCAACGGTAGTGCAAGGGAGGTTAGAGCAAATGAGCTCTGTGATCTGTATTAGTGCAATTCTCTTTGGCACTCTGTCCATGCTCTAATGCAAACCTGAATCTGCGTCCTACACTCTCAAGTGCAGTTTCTGCTAGAGCTCTCTCAGCCCCACCTACCTCACGTGGTGTCTGCTGTGGGGAGGGGAAGGAGATTGTAAGACACTCTGAGACCCCTTCAGGTAGTGGAGGGCAGGGTATAAATCCAGTCTCTTCGTCCTCTTTCTTTTTTTCTTCTTCTTCTTCCACTAAGACCAAGCCTTATCAAATGGTGTGGTTGATGGATGGATGACTGGGAAATCTGTCCTAGTTGTAGAAGGCATCAAGCCTGTCCAGACTCCAAAGGCAGCACTGAGGTTCAATATATCCAAATACTTAAGATTCCCCATCACGAAGCATCGTGGCTGTCAATTACTGCAAGAAAGAATCACTCACAAGATTCCTGTCATTTCCCAGGTAATTGTTCCTCATCTGCCTGAACACAGCAGTGCCAACGACGCTGTTGCTCAAACTCCTGACATCAGGCTTCCATTCAGAAATCATCCCATGCACACAGTTCTCCCAAAAAGAAAGATCACTCAGTAACCCAATTAGCACCTTATTAACCTTTACCTTCAAGCTGTCCATATGCTTTATGCATTTTGCCATATGGTGCCCACAAATTAAGCATTTCTGCGCTATAAATATTGCAGGGTTTTTTTTAAAAAAAAAATCTGCAGCCTTTTTTAATATAAAAAATGCTTACGGGCCACTTTGGTGTAGTTTGGTGAGTGGTTTGGTGTACTAGTTAAGTGTGCGGACTCTTACCTGGGAGAACCAGGTTTGATTCCCCACTCCTCCACTTGCAGCTGCTGGAATGGCCTTGGGTTAGCCATAGCTCTCGTAGGAGTTGTCCTTGAAAGGGCAGCTGCTGTGAGAGCCCTCTCCAGCCCCACCCACCTCACGGGGTGTCTGTTGTGGGGGAGGAAGGGAAAGGAGATTGCGAGCTGCTCTTTCTTGAGAGCGAGTTTGGTGTAGTGGTTAAGTGTGTGGACTGTTATCTGGGAGAACCGGGTTTCATTCCCCACTCCTCCACTTGCAGCTGCTGGAATGGCCTTGGGTCAGCCATGGCTCTCGTAGGAGTTGTCCTTGAAAGGGCAGCTGCTGTGAGAGCCCTCTCCAGCCCCACCCACCTCACTGAGTGTCTGTTGAGGGAGAAGAAGATAAAGGAGATTGTAAGTCACTCTGAGTCTCTCATTCAGAGAGAAGGGCAGGGTATAAATCTGCAGCCTTCTTCTTCTTTATAGATCTGAAGCAGACATTCAACTGGAAGAGCTGTGTACAAATGGGGAGGGAACACTGCAGCAAGAAGCTGTACCTCCAAGCAACACACATTAAGTTGAACATATACTCCTTAAGTCTATACGCTTACATTGATTTCAATTCATGTAGTAACCCTCATTGGACCACTGAACCTGGTTACGGCTACCTGACTCCACTCACAGCTTGGGATCCCTTCTGGGTCTTGTAGCTATTAAGTCACTAACTTTCTTCTGCTGATTTTGCAAGCTAATTGAGAGTTGAAGTACCCTTGGCCTGTTAATCGACACTGTTTGCTCAATTACTTTAACCTTGGACAGTTAATTGAAACCTTTACAGGAAAAGTTAGATTAATTGCTTTTTAATAGAGGGTAAGGATTGAGATTGGCTGTCTTATCTTGCTAGATAAGATGTAACTCATGTGTGTTAACAAGGTCTCTGGGTAAGGACGGTCTGAAAGTTAAACATGAGCAGCCAGTGTGATGCAGCAACAAAAAAGGCTAACATGAACTTGGCGTGTATCAACAGAGGCATAATATCCAAATTGCAAGAGGTCATAGTCCCACTGTACACTGCATGGGTTAGGCCCAACCCGGAGTACTGTGTGCAGTTCTGGAGAACACACTTCAAAAAGGATGTGGACAGAATGGAGCAGGTGCAGAGCAGAGCAACAAGGATGATCAGGGGCCTGGAGACCAAGTTCTATGAGGAAAGGCTGAGGGACTTGGAGATGTTCAGTCTGGAGAAGAGGAGGTTGAGGGGGGGTAGGGTTGCCAATCCCCAGGTGGGGGCAGGGGATCCCCCAGTTTGGAGACCCTCCCCCCGCTTCAGGGTCATCAGAAAGCGGGGGGAGGGGAGGGAAATGTCTGCTGGGAACTCTATTATTCCCTATGGAGGTTTATTCCCATAGAAAATCATAGAGAATTGATCTGCGGGTATCTGGGGCTCTGGGGGGGGGCTGTTTCTTGGGGTAAAGGTACCAAATTTTCAGTATAGCATCTAATGCCACTCCCCAAAATACCCTCCAAGTTTCAAAAAGATTGGACCAGGGGGTCCAATTCTATGAGCCCCAAAAGAAGGTGCCCCTATCCTTCATCATTTCCTATGGAAGGAAGGCATTGAAAAGGTGTGCCGTCCCTTTAAATGTGAGGGCCAGAACTCCCTTTGGAGTTCAATTATGCTTGTCACAGCCTTGATCTTGGCTCCACCCCTAATGTCTCCTGGCTCCACCCCTAATGTCTCCTGGCTCCACCCCCCCAAAGTCTCCTGGCTCCACCCCCAAAGTCCCCAGATGTTTCTTGAATTGGACTTGGCAACCCTAAGGGGGGGACATGATTGCTCTCTTGAAGTACTTGAAGGGCTGTCGCTTAGAGGAGGGCAGGGAGCTGTTCCTGTTGGGCAGCAGAAGAGAGAACTCACAATAATGGGGTCAAATGAAGGGTGGGAAGGCACCAAGCTGGGTATCAGGAAAAACCTCTTTACAGTAAGGGTTGTTCGACAGTGGAGTCAGCTACTGAGGGAGATCCCTTACTGGCAGTCTTTAAGCAGCGGCTGCACAAACACTTGTTAGGCATGTTGTAGGCTGATCCTGCACTGAGAAGGGGGTGGGACTAGATGGTCTGTATGGCCCCTCCCAGCTCTGTGACTCTATGATTCATATGCCCTGGCTGATTGGATCATTTGCACTTGTGTGGATTTTCTCGTACTTAGTTAAGAACCAATCGCTTATCTAGATAATAGTCAAATGATTATGATAGAACAGATTTCTTTTTCTTTTTTTTAGTGCGCTCAACATCACACTTCTATGACTGGGCAAACTCTGCTGTGCTAACCAAATATCCCAATACTAAGCACTCTCTGTCGCATGCATTTTTCTTTCATTCTCCATCTATAAAATTTAGAGAAGTAGTTACTAGGATGGACCTGTCTTGAAACTTCGGGCTTTAATCCAGTAAGTGATAATGCCAGGTTTTCTGTATCAGATATCAGGCCCCAAAAGGCTGGGTTTCCACGTATGAAGAGGAAACTGGTTATAACACACTTTGGAAGGGGGGACGATTAAAATGGGGGGGGGGGGGTTCTTGAGTCTTAAAGATGATGCCAGAGGTCTTCAGAGACCTGTGTGATGATCTAACTTTACAGAATTTATAACTCCTAGGTTTCTTCAATCTAGTACTTGAAGGGCTGTCATAGAGAGGATGGTGTGGAATTGTTTTCTGTGGCCCCAGAAGGTAGGACCAGAACCAACGGGTTGAAATTAAATCAAAAGAGTTTCCGGCTCAACATTAGGAAGAACTTCCTGACCGTTAAGAGCGGTTCCTCAGTGAAGTGTCAATCCCCGTTTTTTGCCTGACCATAGCAGGTCGGGTACTGGTCCACAGCCCTGATCAGTCTCCATTATTTACAACTTAGGAGACACGTAGGCACTATCATCTGGCAGCAGAATGTTTATGATACCAAAAGGGCCTGCTGTGTCTCAATGATATACTCCCCAATTTCACAGGCTCGCTTCTCTTTTCACAATATAGTGTTAGAATGCTTTTGCAACAGGAAAGATAGTTGTTGCTTTAACCTCTGAACCCAAGATTCAAATGAAGCGCCTTAAGTAAGTTTTAATGATACTCTATACAGCAAGCATGTAACCTTTTGTATGTCAGTAATTCCACTGACTCTGTTAAGTGGAGCATCTTTGAATCCCTGAATAAAGAAGTTTATTTGAAAGCAACAAAGGACTTCCTTCGTCATTGGTAGTATCGGGGCTTGACAAACAGGCTTCCTCGGGAGGTGGTGGGCTCTCCTTCCTTGGAGGTTTTTAAACAGAGGCTAGATGGCCATCTGACAGCAATGAAGATTCTGTAAATTTAGGGGGAGGTGTTTGTGAGTTTTCTGCATTGTGCAGGGGGTTGGACCAGATGACTCTGGAGGTCCCTTCCAGCTTTATGATTCTATGAGATTTGTATTTTATGCACAGATGCAAGCAAAATATCATTGCAGATGACTGCCCATGAATTGTTCCCTGATAACCTTTCAGTACAACAAAGCAGGAGTCAAGTTTCACCTTTAAGACTAATGAAGTTTTATTCAAAATGTAAGCTTTCATGTGCTATTAGCACACTTCATCAGAAAATAGGATGGAATAACAAACAGTCCTAAATGTAGAGAAAGGGGGCAGTAAATTAGTATGTAAAATCATGGAAATGTTTGTTAGAGGATTAAAAGAATCACAATTTGGGGTCTGGTGACTGTTAGTTTGTGTTGACTGGGCTGCAACAACAAGGAGGCAATATAAGTCAGAATAGCAGATTGATGTCTATGTCATTCGGTGTGGAGTGCCATAAATAAGAGCCTGTTGTAATGTTAGCTCTGGGTTTAAAATGAGGGCATTAGTTTCTCAGAGGTTTAATTTAAACGTGTAACACACATATAAACATCATTCTAGTCTGCCATTAGAAAAAAAAAAGAATACATTAAAATATAGCAGAAGATGGGTTAGAATATGTAATGAGACAAACAGCCAATATCCCTCATTTGAGTATGTCAATACAAAAAAAAAAAAAACACCTTACAGTACGTTCACTTTTTTAAAATGCCTTGCATAGCTCAGTGCTGCCACTAGATGGGAGTACTTCAGAATGTTCATCCACATTTACAGACAGACAAATAAGGACACCTTCCATTTCAGCCAATGCAGCATCCTGCTTCCATCAGAAGGGTTAACAGTTGGCAGTGTCACTGGGCAAAACAGGAAATGTCTAAAAAACAAGACAACTCACCCTTCCCTTGCAAAAATTCAACCGTAGAACAAAGCTATTCTGCATCCCCCCCCCCCCCATTAACTTATTGTCATTTCAATGTAACATATTTTATTTGGAGAAGCAGGTGCTTATTTGATTTTTTAATAGATTTTATTTTATTGTGTAGTCTTTGTATTTTCCAGTGGTATACTTAACCCCCGTGGGTGCAGAGTGGTAAAGCTGCAGTACTGCAGTCCGAACTCTCTGCTCCCGACCTGAGTTTGATCCCTGTGGAAGCTGGGTCCAGGTAGCCAGCTCATGGGTCACTTGGGCTTTCATCCTTCCAAGATCGGTAAAATGAGTACCCAGCTTGCTGGGGGGGGAGTGTAGATGACTGAGGAAGGCAATGGCAGAAAATATCCAGGGATCTTGGGGGTGGAGCCAGGAGACTTCTTCAACCAAAGGGTGATTAACGTGTGGAATTCACTGCCACAGGAGGTGGTGGCGGCCACAAGTATAGCCACCTTCAAGAGGGGTTTAGATAAAAATATGGAGCACAGGTCCATCAGTGGCTATTAGCCACAGTGTATGTGTGTATATAAAATTTTTTGCCACTGTGTGACACAGAGTGTTGGACTTGATGGGCCGTTGGCCTGATCCAGCATGGCTTCTCTTATGTTCTCTTATGTTCTTATGAGACTTTCCCATTCCCTAAATAAATAAATAAAAATACAACAGTGCAGTTCCCCTGAATACAGTCTTCATTTCACCATCCTCTTTTTTTTTTGCCTCCCCTGGCAGCTATACTTCCACTAAATGAAAATGAAATCTGTCATACCCCCACAAGCCCCCTTGTCAGGCTTTGGAAGCGTTTCCAATAATGGCTTTTTTAAGGGGCACACAGACATACTCACAAAGCAGCCAAAATAAACAGAGTTTGCAAGCACACACTTTTGTGATTTCACTGGAGCAATTTACTCATGGGAGATGCTGAATGTAACCATCTGCTGTGTTTCCACCAACTTACAAAACTGGGGGATCCCCCACTGGGACCTGGGAACCGGCAAGAATAGATTTGACAGGACTTTACGCATGTTACATGGCTGTTGCAAAGATTACCGAGATAGTTTACGCTAAGCTTTCTGAAAATTCTTAAAGTAGGGTGTTATAAAATTTCCACTGTTTATAACACCACCATAATTGTCTGCTTTAGTAACCATTCCAAAGAATTCTCTCCGTCACTTCAGGATCTCAGCAAACATTCCTAAAGAGTCATCTAAATAGCAGCCACAGATTATTTCGGACAGGTGCCTTTGAGGTCAAAAGCCATGGTAAGCTGCAATCCAGAGATTAAATGCTAAAATCTTGTTACGTCGGATTCTCTGTTTCAATAAAGAAAAACCCAATCTATCCCCAAACCATGTAATCTCAGTTTTTCAACCTCATACGAGCTACGAGAAAAGACAGCAAACACTGTTATCAGTTCCAGATTCTTTGTCATTTTGCCTTATCTTACATTGTTAATTACCAGCAGAACACTGTTCATTACTGCTGTGATTTTTTTTTAACATAATCGCTTTAGCAAAATGAAGCTCTTCAAAGAAACTGTGTAGGTTGAAAGGTCAGGTTAGAGTCAAAATTCATTGTTTTTATGTCAGTCTCTTCCTTCTGATTCAAAGGACTGAGAGACTAGCCTTCCTTATGCCTCCTTATGAAACTGAATGCAAATGCTTTTTTTTTTTTTAATCCTCCTTCTCACTGTGTCTTTCTTTTCTTCCTTTCTTGGGGGAGAGGGTATGTCTTAGAATTCCAGTACTTTACAGATCATATAGTTACCAATGACAGTTTGTGACTCTATCACCGTATTGGAAACTCACCTTTTACATTACCTAACGTTCTCACAACTGTTTTGCATTGTTGCTTCCCAAAGCATCTACATTTGTTTCAGTGCGATGAGTTTCGGAGCTGCTGCTGCAATGTTTTTCTTCACACTAGTTTTGATCTGGTCTTTACAGGCGTTTCAAACTTGTATTGTAGACGTTTTCCTGCGTTTTAAAAGACTCCTCCAAAAGCCACCACAAGGTGCAGTGATTTGCATGAGAACTGACAGCACTTGAAATGTTTACATATCATTGCTTGCCTCATCTAGTGATTGAAATTTGTATTGTTTTTGCAGTGTTGACACGATTTCCAAGCAATCGTACACATTTAACTAAGCACTGGTATTCCGGCTGCCCTCTGATCAGGGACACCCCCCCCCCCCAAAAAATTGAAATGCTTAAATGTAAAAGGAAAATAATTGAAGCGGAACAGTGGCAGGCGATTTGAAGACTCTAAAACTCTGGATCAAACTGAATGTAAAAACACCCTAGGTAATCAAAGCTCAAAATAACAGGTACAGCTATACAGGTAGAGCTTTAGAAACCTACAAGTAGGAACCTATAAGGAATGAGGGCTGCTAAGCCCGAGCTGGGTGGGGGTTTTCCCACCTGGGAAGTTCCCGAACCAACAGCCCACACTGGGCTGGCGGGAGGAACCTCCCCCAACGTCACCGGCACAAGGACATCACCCACAAGTGATGTCATCATGCCAGCGACATCACGCGCTGGTCGCTCTAGCCGTTTCCGGGAAAACTCTATGGTTTTCCTGGACGCTCTAGCATTTCGGGAGGGAAACCTCTATGGGACAATAGGTAGCATAGAGTTTCCCCTCCCGAAATGCTAAAGCGTCCAGGAAAGCTATAAGAGTTTTACCAGAAACACCTAGAGCAGCCAGCGCAAGATGTCGCTGGCACGATGACATCACTTGTGAGCGACGTAATCACGCCCTGCACGCAAAACATACACAAAAAAAGTTCCCTGCCAGAGGCCGCGGGGGACTTGGCAACCCTATAAGGAACTGGGGGGGTGAATTTCCCTCTCTCCCAGTATTTCCTCATTCCCTTTCTTACAGCAGCATTCAACGCAGTCAGTTATGATCTTTAGACTCACTGTCTCACTGAAATCAGAGTTTGTAGGGTATCCCCGCAATGGCTTACCTCTTTCCTCCATGGCTGGGGACAGAGGGTAGCGCTGGGAGACAAAGTGTCCCCAATGCACCCACTAATATGTGGGGTCCCCTAAGGGGCAGTTAACATCTATATGAGTCCCCAAGCTCAGATGGCACAGAGTTTCAGGCTAGAGTGTCACCAGTATGCTGATGACACCCAGCAATTTCTGTTGATGGACAGCCAGCCCAACACCATATCCTCCATGAATTTAGCTGAGGGTTTGAAGGCCCACAACCTGAGAGTGGGAAAAGAAAAAGTGTGTTTCAAGATCTCAGGAGATGCCAGTTTTCACGACTCACAAGGCACTCCTAAACAAAGTTCAGTGCTTAAAACTTCCCTGATAGCCTCACATAAACCAAGTAATGATATATGCTTTCTATATCATAAACTTGATAGGATTTTATAAAATCCCACCAGCAGCTCTGTACTATATATCAAATTTAACTACAGTGATTTGTGCTTTGGCAGCTGAAGTACCTTCCTATACTTGGCAAATAAGGCAGATGTGTCCAGCTGTGCCCCATTTGCCATTAAAAATGGATATATAAACCAAAGCCGAATAACAATGCTGACAAAAAAACAAAAACAAATGGAGATTTCAGTACAATACATCATTTAGATAAATTAACCTAACAATTTGCAGTAGAGAGACTACTACAGCCAAAGAGAAGGAGTGAGACTGGTTTGCTTAGACAATAATGAAGACAACCTTCAGTAAATTGGATCACCTCAGAATCTATTTGTCTTTCTAAGCTTTCCTGAATAATTCTCAAGGGGGAAACCTCTTCTCATAAGAAGGAGGGGACTTAACTAGCTGTCGGGAGGGGACTTACTAGAAAACCCAGGGCTTTTTTTTTTATAGCAGGAACTCCTTTGCATATTAGGCCACACACCCCTGATGTAGCCAATCCTCCTGGAGCTTACAGGAGGCCAGGAGTGTCGAACTCATTTGTTATAAGGGCCGGATCTGATATAAATGAAGAAGAAGAAGAAGACGATATTGGATTTATATCCCGCCCTCCACTCCGAAGAGTCTCAGAGCGGCTCACAATCTCCTTTACCTTCCTCCCCCACAACAGGCACCCTGTGAGGTGGGTGGGGCTGGAGAGGGCTCTCACAGCAGCTGCCCTTTCAAGGACAACCTCTGCCAGAGCTATGGCTGACCCAAGGCCATTCCAGCAGCTGCAAGTGGAGGAGTGGGGAATCAAACCCGGTTCTCCCAGATAAGAGTCCACACACTTAACCACTACACCAAACTGGCTCTCCACACCAAACTGGCCCTTGAGGGGCCGAGCCATGTCAGGTTGGGCCGAGCCACGTGTGTATCTATTTAAGATTAGGTAGCAAACAGGCAGCCGCCTTCTTCGCCAGCTCCCACGCACTGACCCTGCCTGCATCAGCATCTCCTGTAGCACCATTCTCAGTGCACTGCGATCACTTGGGAAAGCAACAACCAGCTAGAGTCTGCTGAGCAGGAAACGAAGGTCAAAGTCAATACAACACTCTCCTCTTCCTTTGCACCAGCCCTTGACCAGGTACCTTGGAAATCCCAATGCAAGCAGACAAACCAACAAAATGGGATCACAGTTCATATTACTGAGAATACAAAAAACAAACACTGATATACAGGCTAATAATGTTTAAGAACGTAAGAACATAAGAGAAGCCATGTTGGATCAGGCCAATAGCCCATCCAGTTCAACACTCTGTGTCACATACGAGAAGCCCTGTTAGATCAGGCCAATGGCCCCTCCAGTCCAGCACTCTATGTCACATAAGAACATAAGAGAAGCCATGTTGGATCAGGCCAGTGGCCCATCCAGTCCAACACTCTGTGTCACAGAAGAACATAAGAGAAGCCATGTTGGATCAGGCCAATGGCCCATCCAGTCCAACACTCTGTGTCACATAAGAACATAAGAGAAGCCATGTTGGATCAGGCCAGTGGCCCATCCAGTCCAACACTCTGTTCACATAAGAGAAGCCATGTTGGATCAGGCCAATGGCCCATCCAGTCCAACACTCTGTGTCACAGAAGAACATAAGAGAAGCCATGTTGGATCAGGCCAATGGCCCATACAGTCCAATACTCTGTGTCACACAGTGGCCAAAAAACCCCAAGTGCCATCAGGAGGTCCATCAGTGGGGCCAGGACACTAGAAGCCCTCCACTGTGCCCCCTGAAGCACCAAGAATACAGAGCATCACTGCACCAGACATAAGAACATAAGAGAAGCCTGCTGGATCAGGCCAATGGCCCATCCAGTCCAACACTCTGTGTCACATAAGAACATAAGAGAAGCCATGTTGGATCAGGCCAATGGCCCATCCAGTCCAACACTCTGTGTCACAGAAGAACATAAGAGAAGCCATGTTGGATCAGGCCAGTGGCTCATCCAGTCTAATACTCTGTGTCACAAAAGAACATAAGAGAAGCCATGTTGGATCAAGCCAATGGCCCATACAGTCCAACACTCTGTGTCACACAGTGGCCAAAAAACCCCAAGTGCCATCAGGAGGTCCATCAGTGGGGCCAGGACACTAGAAGCCCTCCACTGTGCCCCCTGAAGCACCAAGAATACAGAGCATCACTGCCCCAGACATAAGAGAAGCCTGCTGGATCAGGCCAATGGCCCATCCAGTCCAACACTATCTATCTATCTATCTATCTATCTATCTATCTATCTATCTATCTATCTATCTATCTATCTATCATCTATCTATCTATCATCTATCTATCTATTTATTGATTGATTTATTTAATGATTTATATCCTGCCCTTCCCACCAAGTGGCTCAGGGCGGCTCACAACATAAAATCCAACATAAAAATTAAGTTTAGGCACTCTGTGTCACACAGTGGCCAAAAAAACCCCAAGTGCCATCAGGAGGTCCATCAGTGGGGCCAGGACACTAAAAGCCCTCCACTGTGCCCCCCCCAAGCACCAAGAATACAGAGCATCACTGCCCCAGACATAAGAGAAGCCATGCTGGATCAGGTCAATGGCCCATCCAGTCCAACACTCTGTATCACACAGTGGCCAAAAAACCCCAAGTGCCATCAGGAGGTCCATCGGTGGGGCCAGGACACTAGAAGCCCTCTACTGTGCCCCCTTTAGCACCAAGAATACAGAGCATCACTGCCCCAGACATAAGAACATAAGAGAAGCCATGTTGGCTCAGGCCAATGGCCCATCCAGTCCAACACCCTGTGTCACACAGTGGCCAAAAAAACCCCAAATTTAGTAAAACTTTTTTGAGAGTCATGTAAAACTATTGTATGCATTATTTTAAAAGTACAACTTTACAACAATACAAGAAGGGTCCATCCCATGGGCACCAGATATAAGCTCATTTTGTTAATGGCTTCCTCAGGAATGTTCCCTCAAGAGTGCTCCTGTTTCCTTCAAGGTTATCAGCCTCTTTTTACAATCTGTAGCCAATGCTTTTTGCAGCATCTTTACTTTCTTCATAAACTCTCCTCCTATCGGCACCACTTAAATGTTTACATTTTTAATAGGAGCAAGCCAGTCATAAACGTTTCCTCTAACCAGGTGCCAAAGCCTTCTGGGATTTTGCAGGCAAAATGCTCTCTGCACAGTTTATAATAGGGGCAAGCCGTTCCTTTTGATGGCATTTTTAAGCTCTCCATACATGTATACATTTTGGAGCAAGCCAGCCTCTTCTCATATCGAATGCACAAACCTTCTGGATTTTCTGGCTAAATGCTCCCTGCAATTTTTATACGAAGCAAGTCATTCCTAATTGATGGGCTTAATGCTCTTAATATCACTTAAGTCAAGTGTCCCCAACCCCCCCGGTCAATGTACCAGTACCAATCCGTGACCTGTTAGCAATCAAGCCATGAGTTGTATAATTATTTCATTATATATTTTGTTGTTCAGTCGCACAGTCGAGTCCGACTCTTTGCGACCCCATAGACAAAGTCACACCAGGCCCTCCTGTCTTCCACCATCCTCCGAAGTCTGCTCAAATTCGTGTTTGTTACATCAGCAACACTGTATATATTATACAGTAACATTACATTACAATGTAGTAATACTTAGAAGACGACGACATTGGATTTATATCCCACCCTCTACTCCAAATCTCAGAGTCTCAGAGTGGCTCACAATCTGCTTTATCTTCTTCCCCGACAAAAGACACCCTGTGAGGTGGGTGGGGCTGAGAGAGCTCTCCCAGAAGCTGCCCTTTCAAGGACAACCTCTGCGAGAGCTATGGTTGACCCAAGGCCATTCCAGCAGCTGCAAGTGGAGGAGTGGGGAATCAAACCTGGTTCTCCCAGATAAGAGTCCGCGCACTTACCCACCACACCAAAATAAAGTGCACAATTTTATCATCCCAGAACCATCCCCCCCACCCCCCAAACACCCAGTTCGTGGAAAAATTGCCTTCCACAAAACCGGTCCCTGGTGCCAAAAAGGTTGGGGACTGCTGACTTATGTGCATAATTTTGGAGCAAGCTAGTCTTGAACCTCTTTTCCGACCCAACGAGAGCCAGTTTGGTGTAGTGGTTAAGTCTGCAGACTCTCATCTGGGAGAACCGAGTTTGATTCCCCACTCCTCCACTTGCACCTGCTGGCATGGCCTTGGGTCAGCCATAGCTCTGGCAGAGGTTGTCCTTGAAAGGGCAGCTGCTGTGAGAGCCCTCTCCAGCCCCACCCACCTCACAGGGTGTCTGTTGTGGAGGAGGAAGGTAAAGGAGATTGTGAGCCGCTCTGAGACTCTGTCCTTGAAAGGGCAGCTGCTGTGAGAGCCCTCTCAGCCCCACCCACCTCACAGGGTGTCTGTTGTGGGGGAGGAAAGTAAAGGAGATTGTGAGCTGCTCTGAGACTCTGTCCTTGAAAGGGCAGCTGCTGTGAGAGCCCTCTCAGCCCCACCCACCTCACAGAGTGTCTGTTGTGGAGGAGGAAGGTAAAGGAGATTGTGAGCCGCTCTGAGACTCTGTCCTTGAAAGGGCAGCTGCTGTGAGAGCCCTCTCAGCCCCACCCACCTCACAGGGTGTCTGTTGTGGAGGAGGAAGGTAAAGGAGATTGTGAGCCGCTCTGAGACTCTGTCCTTGAAAGGGCAGCTGCTGTGAGAGCCCTCTCCAGACCCACCCACCTCACAGGGTGTCTGTTGTGGGGGAGGAAGGTAAAGGAGATTGTGAGCCGCTCTGAGACTCTTGAGTGGAGGGCGGAATATAAATCCAATGTCTTCTTCTTCTTCCAATGTCTTCTTCAATGTAAAGGCCCTTTGAATTATGCTAGCAAAGTTCAGTGGTGGGCAACACAGCCTGTCATACCGCAGGGGGCCAGGAAGGGCCTTCTGCTGGCTGCAACCACCCTGGTAAGGGTCTGTCTGGGAGGGCCCAGAGCACCCGCATAACCCCTTTGTCTTCCCTATTAGCAAGGACCTTTTCACTGTGACCAAAGAGACGTGAGGGCCCAGGCAGTTTAACTATAACAACTAGGGTTGCCAATCCCCAGGTAGGGGCAGGGGATCCCCCAGTTTGGAGGCCCTTCCCCCTGCTTCAGGGTCATCAGAAAGTGGGGGGGGGGGATGTCTGCTGGGCACTCCATTAATCCCTATAGAGACTGATTCACATTGGGTATAATGGAGAATTGATCCACAGGTACCTGGGGCTATGGGGGTGCGGCTATTTTTTGAAGCTGAGGCACCAAATTTTTAGCGTAGCATCCGATGCCTCTCCTCAAAACACCCACCGAGTGTCAAAAGGATTGGACCAGGGGGCCCAATTCTATGAGCCCCAAAAGAAGGTGCCCCCATCCTTCATTATTTCTAAAGGAGGGAAACCATTTAAAATTTGTGCAATCCCTTTAAATGTGATGGGCAGAAGTCCCTTTGGAGCTCTATTGTGCTTGTCACAAACTTGCTCCTGACTCCACCCCCAAAGTCTCCTGACTCCACCCCCAAAGTCCCCAGATATTTCTTGAATTGGACCTGGTAACCCTAATAACAACAGTTTTATTTTAAGTTCTCAGAACAACAAGTGGGTAGTAAAATGTTTAGTGCACAGTGAATATAGAAAAGAGTAAAGGCTGGTGTAAATAATTAAAAGCCCTGATACATCCAATGAGACATTAACTTCTAACCTCAGTAGATTCACTCACCCTCCCTGAATATGAGGGATCTTTTCCCAGCTGCAGCATCTCCAACCCAGCCTTTCCAAAGAGAAGGACTTCCTTTTCTTGCTGGGCCTTATATAGATTCCTTCCCAGGTCCCACCCCTCTTTGGGCTACTTTTCCCTCCAAAACTCTGCTACCCAATCAGAGGGACAGAAGGGATCCTGGGAAATGTAGGCCCACTAGTAACTCCTAGGCAGGCTTCTCCCTGTCCTCTAGGCCGCACTGGGACTAAGATCAAGACACAGCCCGTTTTGCTTTGGAACTAGGAAAGGGGGTGGCTTATTAAATACTCACCTAAATGATACAAGTGGCATGTTTGAATGATACATACATGTTCCTTACCAAAGAACATACATACACGGCATGCCATGGACATAGGGTTGCCAAGTCCAATTCAAGAAATATCCGAGTACTTTGAGGGCGGAGCCTAGAGAGTTTGGGGATGGAGCCAGGAGACATTGGGGGTGCAGCCAGAAGCAAGGTTGTGACGAGCACCATTGAACTCCAAAGGGAGTTCTGGCCATCACATTTAAAGGAACAGCACGCCTTTTCAATGCCTTCCCTCCATTGGAAATAATGAAGGATATGGGCACCTTCTTTGGGGGCTCATAGAATTGGACCCCCTGGTCCAATCTTCTTGAAACTTGGAGGGTATTTTGGGGAGAGGCGCTGGATGCTATGCTGAAACTTTGGTGCCTTTACCCCCAAAAACAGCCCCCCCAGAGCCCCAGATACCCGCAGATCAATTCTCCATTATACCTTATGGGAATGGGTCTCCATAGTGCCCAGCAGACATTCCCCCCTCCGGCTTTCTGATGACAATGAAGTGGGGGGAGGGTCTCCAAATCGGGGGATCCCCTGCCCCCACCTGGGGATTGGCAACCCTACATGGACATATTGCAATCTCAAAGAATAACCTTAAGCTGAGTTTCATGCAAGCGTATTGACAGGTATCCAGGACATGGGAAAGGATTTCCTTTGACTTACAAATATTATCAACTTAGAATCGTCATTAAGAACCATGGCAACAGCCAGCAATTAATTTACAGTTATTCCAATTACCATAGAAACTGGACCGACACACCAGAAATTATCTGTAATTCCTCACTTCAAACACTCAAGCATAGTCTGTAATTTACATAGTAATTACCCACACTACAAACCGCAGAAATATTATCAAGTTTGGATAAACTTGTGAGATTCCTTGACATTTAAGATTTAAGAAAGCTAAAAAGCATGAAACTCTGTGCAAATACTCTCTTTGTGAACTTGGCGGCAATACAATCAGGCCTCAAATTCAGCTGGAGCTCAGAGGAGCGCAGCTCCTGAACCTTTCTGACGGTTTCATCTCCTCCTTCCCACCTTGTCCATTGAATAGTAGGTGCAGCTGCATAACAATCCCTGGATGAGCTCCACCATCTCTTTTTCTACAAAACAACCCCTGAATACAATGTATGGCATAAATGGGAGCTTTTGTAGAATCATGGGATCATAGAATTGGAAGGGACCTCCAGGGTTATCTAGTCCAACCCCTTGCACAAAATTCACAAATACCTCACCCCCTACACCCCCAGTGACCCCTGCTCCATGCCCAGAAGATGGCAAAAAACCTCCAAGATGCCTAGTCAATAGGGTTGCCAATCCCCAAGTGGTAGGATTGCCAAGTCCAATTTAAGAAATATCTGGGGACTTTGGGGGTGGAGCCAAGAGACATTAGGGGTGGAGTCAAGATCAAGGCTGTGACAAGCATAATTGAACTCCAAAGGGAGTGCTGGCCATCACATTGAAAGGGACAGCACATCTTTTCAATGCCTTCCTTCCATAGGAAATAATGAAGGATAGGGGCACCTTCTTTTGGAACTCATAGAATTGGACTCCCTGGTCCAATCGTTTTGAAACTTGGGGTATATTTTGGGGAGAGGCACTAGATGCTGTATGGAAGATTTGGTGCCTCTACCTCAAAAAACAGCCCCCGCAGAGCCCCAGATACCCGCGGATCAATTCTCCATTATTTTCTATGGGAATAAATCTCCATAGGGAATAACAGAGTTCCCAGCAGACATTTCCCTCCCCTCCCCCCGCTTTCTGATGACCCTGAAGCGGGGGGAGGGCCTCCAAACCGGGGGATCCCCTGCCCCCAGCTGGGGATTGGCAACCCTACCAAGTGGGGGCAGGGGATCCTCTGGTTTGGAGGTCCTCCCCTCACTTCAGGGTCATCAGAAAGTGGAGATGGGGAGGGAAATGTCTGCTGGGCACTCCATTATTCCCTATGGAGACCTATTCCCGTAGGGTATAATGGATAATTGATCTGTGGGCATCTAGGGCTCTCATGGGGCTGTATTTTGAGGTGGAGGCCTCTCTTCAAAACACCCTCCAAGTTTCAAGAAGATTGGACCAGGGGGTCCAATTCTATGAGCTCCAAAAGAAGGTGCCCCTATCCTTCATTATTTCCAATGGAGGGAAGGCATTTAAAAGGTGTGCTGTCCCTTTATATTTGATGGCCAGAATTCCCTTGGGAGTTCAGTTATGCATGTCATGCCCTTGGCTCCTGGCTCCACCCCCAAAGTCTCCTGGCTCCACCCCCAAAGTCCCCAGATATTTCTGGAATTGGACTTGGCAACCCTACCTGATCCTTTTTAACTGGTGACAGCGGGATTGAACCTGGAACACCTCTACATGCCAAGCAGAGGCTCTTCCACTGAGCCAAAGCCTCTCCCCCCAGTATTCATAGCACATTTCCTTGGGGAAGCAACAAATCGATAAGCTCCAGAGGCCTTTGGTTCATGCCTGCGGATCACAATACTAAATTTCATTTATTTGCAAGCAGGCCTCGTTTTGGGCAGGAGCTCACAGGAACAGAGCTCTGGAACCTCTCAATTTTATTGTTTCCTTCCTTCCTTCTTTCCTTCCTTCCTCCCCCACTTCCCAAAAAAAAACTTGCTTCTGGCCTCCATTGTTCAAACTCCCTATGAGAATTTCGCTGAACGCTAAGATTTCTAATATTTTCCCTCACAAAAAATGGTGAAATAACCAAAACATATAAAGCAGACAGATGGAAATCTTCCTTATGCCACTGTGGCCACATAGGAGAAAGTAATGTAAAAAGTAGGATGGGAATAAGGTTTTCTTCTAAGTTATAATTCAAAAAGCATTTTAAGGTAGATGCTGAGCTGATATAATTTAGTACATCATCCAGTGATGTCAGGGGTGTGTGGCATATGCAAATGACTTGTGCTAATGAGCTCCAGCACCTCTTTTTCTACGAAATGACCACTGTTTGCAAGTACATTCCACTGGAATCAATGAGACTTTGCCACCTTTCCTTTCTTTCCCCTTCAGTGCTTTTTTTTTTTAGATATAACTTTTGACAAATAACCACTGCTTCACACACATATATTTTTTCCAAGTAAACCAAAAGTGAAGATTAATTGTCAACTCTAAAAAATCGAAAGCTGGTTGATGGCATGTTGTTACCCCCCATTTGATCTGTGAGGGATTGCCGGGCTTCCCTCTCCATCAGTGAGAAAGCATACAGATAGGAGTGACTTTTGATTTTCCCCTTGAAATGGGAGGCTGATAGATGTGTGGGCAGAAAGGTTTCCTGATGGCTGGTTCCCTCCTCAGTGATAAAACTAACAAAACGGCATCAATTTCAACAGCCGCTAGGGTTGCCAAGTCCAATTCAAGAAATAGCTGGGGACTTTGGGGGTGGAGTCTGGAGACTTTGGGGGTGGAGCCAGGAGCAAGCATCATTGAACTCCAACGGGAGTTCTGACCATCACCTTTTGAATGCCTTCCCTCCATTGGAAATAATGAAGGATAGGGGCACCTTTTCTGGGGCTCATAGAATTGGACCCCTTGGTTCAATCTTTTTGAAACTTGGAGGGTATTTTGGGGAGAGACACAAGGTGCTATGCTGCAGATGTGGTGTCTCTAGCTCAGAAAACAGTCCCCCCCACCCAAGCCCCAGATATCCACGGATCCGTAGGGAATCGTGGAGTGCTCAGCAGACATTTCGCTTCCTCCCTCCCGCTTTCTGATGACCCTGAAGCGGGGGGAGGGCCTCCAAACAGGGGGATCCCCTGCCCCCACCTGGGGATTTTGGGGAGTGAAGCCTCAGGAGAATGTGCTTTGGGGAAGGGAGGGACTTCAATAGCGTATAAGGCCATAGAGTCCACCTTCCAGAGCCGCCATTTTCTCGACAACTGCGAGTGACATCGTCACGCCGCACGAGCTCTGCACGCAAGGAAACAGTCCCCCGCCGAAGGCTGCAGGGAAGTTGGCAACCCTATTTGGAAAAGGGATCAATCTCAGCAGGGTATAATGGCATGGAGTCCACCTTCCAAAGCAGCCACTTTCTCCAGGGGAACTGATCTTGGTCATCTGGAGACCAGTCGGGCCCCACCTTGAAGTTAGAAAACCTAAATGTTCTTTGATGTACAGGATTATTCTGAATGCAAGCTAGAGCCTCTCTTCCTTTACATGCTTCTCTAATTCACATAAAATTTAATTGTATGTATTCTTGTTTTCTAATGGCAGACTAGAATGACGTTTATAATGTATAGATTGATGCTGATAAGTAAATTAGGTAGCCTACAACTGGTAAATACATGTCCTTCTGTGATTTGCAAGAACACCAATTGGCAGGGAACTTTATTACCAGTTTGGTGTAGTGGTTAAGTGTGTGGACTCTTATCTGGGAGAACCGGGTTTGATTCCCCACTCCTCCACTTGCACCTGCTGGAATGGCCTTGGGTCAGCCATAGCTGTGGCAGAGGTTGTCCTTGAAAGGGCAGCTGCTGTGAGAGCCCTCTCCAGCCCCACCCACCTCACAGGGTGTCTGTTGTGGGGGAGGAAGGTAAAGGAGATTGTGAGCTGCTCTGAGACTCTTCGGAATGTTCTTTGATGTACAGGATTATTCTGAATGCAAGCTAGAGCCTCTCTTCCTTTACATGCTTCTCTAATTCACATAAAATTTAATTGTATGTATTCTTGTTTTCTAATGGCAGACTAGAATGACGTTTATAATGTATAGATTGATGCTGATAAGTAAATTAGGTAGCCTACAACTAGTAAATACATGTCCTTCTGTGATTTGCAAGAACACCAATTGGCAGGGAACTTTATTACCAGTTTGGTGTAGTGGTTAAGTGTGTGGACTCTTATCTGGGAGAACCGGGTTTGATTCCCCACTCCTCCACTTGCACCTGCTGGAATGGCCTTGGGTCAGCCATAGCTCTGGCAGAGGTTGTCCTTGAAAGGGCAGCTGCTGTGAGAGCCCTCTCCAGCCCCACCCACCTCACAGGGTGCCTGTTGTGGGGGAGGAAGGTAAAGGAGATTGTGAGCCGCTCTGAGACTCTTCGGAGTGGAGGGCGGGATATAAATCCAATATCATCTTCTTCTTCTTCTTTATGGCTATCCAGACCAAATGGCCCCGCCACACTGTTTTTTCATGTGACCACAGCCAGTTTGCACTCTTAAACAACAAACTGCATGTATTTCAGCCCACAATACCTGATCCCCTCATCTGATGAAGTGTGCTTAGAGAGCACACGAAAGCTTACGCTCTGAATAAAACTTGGTTGGTCTTAAAGGTGCCACTTGACTCCTGCTTTGTTCAACTGCCTCAGACCAACACGGCTGCCCTCTTGGATCTATCACTGATAGCTAAGACTTTAAAAAAAAAAAACAAATTAACTTTTCTTGATTTAAAACAAAAAAGGCTTCATTCGGCGGTTTGACATTACCAGGTTTACTTTTTGCTAACAGTCATTACGCAGCTCCCTAAAGCAATTGTGAACTATAAATGGCCACTTAGTTACTCATTACCAATGTCAGCTCGTGCGTCTGAAGCAGTGCTTCGGGGGGTAGAGGGAGCATAGGAGCCCTACAATACGGGGGTTATGCCGAATCTCAACAGCTAATTGCTTGGTATGATTGCAGTACAATAACTGGTTTTCCAGAAAGCTACAGTCCCTTGGGCTACAAACAGTACCACATTAAGAGCTATGACTCCACACAACGCTCTAAATGTGTAAACAGAACATAAAGAGCGAGGAAATGCTTAAAACATCAAACCAACATTAAAAATACAAGGAAAGCCAAAATAGTACAGTAATAAAAGAAAGTTCACAAAAGTCTGGAGTTGCCAGCTGGCAAACAGACAGAGATCAAAAAACTTGCTAATTATTGTACCCCTATGCTATGCAACTACAGGGAGAAAGGGGAGCTACTGTAGTCACACTCTATGGTTAAACCATAGAGTTTTAGCTGAATGCTGCAGTGATGACATCACTTCTGGGTCGAGATTAAGCCTCCTTTGCCACATGCCACATTTTAAATACGTTTGCCAACCATCAGGTGTGTCCTGGAGATCTCCCAGAGTTACAGTTGATGTTCAGACTATAGAGATGCATTTGCATTGATGTATATTTATTTATATCCCATTTTTCTCCCTGTTTGTGACTAAAAGCGTTTTGCGATTTGGTCCTGTCTCCTCGGTTTTCTCACAATCACCCTGTAAAGAAGGCCAGACCGAGAGTTTGTAACAGGCCCAAGATCATCCAGTGAGCTTTCATGGCAGAAGTCATCCAAGACTATGGGGCAATATGTAAATTTTCAACCTCAGTATACACACACACGTTAGACACAGTTTTTTAAAAAAATGGGAAAACTCTGGGGATGTGGAGAAGGGGGCAGCCACTGCCAGGGAACTAGGCAGGGAAGCGACAGGGAAACCTTCCCTGTGGAAGCCCAATTACTGCTGTGCTGTATCATCAGTCACAATAGCGACGGGGAAACTACACAAGCCTGTCCCCAAGCAGAGAACACCACAGTGTCCATATGGCATGACTAGGATCATGACAGCAATTGACTTAAGAACCCTGCCCCCAAACATTTGCTCCCAGGTCCTTCACCTTCTTACCCAGAGCCACGTATTAATATGTTCTGGGCTGTGCCACTGCGGTATCATTTGTTCCCACTTGGATGAGCAAGAAAGGGTCATAATCTGTGGATGACAATCTGCGAGATCAGTTGTAATCCCAGGAGATCTCCAGCCACCACACCTGGAAGTTGGTAACCCTAGCTGCCAGTCAGAGTGGACAATACTGACCTTGACAGACCAGTAGTCTGACTCATTCATAGCAGATATATGCGAGGGGGGTTTTGTGTACATAAGGAATTAGCAGCAATAGAAGAAAAATAAAAAGATACAAATCTATCTTCTTCCATCTCCCCTTTCAATCTGGCCGGAATAAAATAAAGGTGTTGAATCAGTATTTCCATCCAGGGGGTCCCCAGAGTCTGAAACCAAGATTGCTATCCGTTTGCGATATTAATTTAATTTGAAGGATGGCATTGCTGGAAAGGCTCGCAGTGACTAAATATGGACTTCAGCAAAATAGACCCCAGTGATTTAGTGTACGGCACTCTGTTTGGGAGAGATTAAACTTTCCCATCAATATTTTGTCAGCCTGAATACACAAAAAACTTCAGTCTATTATGAGCTGCCCTCGTGGCTGTATGAGACGGGTAGGAGGAGCTGGTCACCATAACTGTCCTCTGAGGTACCTTTTATTTGTCTTATCTGAAATAAATGCTTATGCAGTCATGCCCATTTCTGTCAGATGCTCCATAAACAAAAGCTGCATCCATCATTAAGCGAATTATAACTCTCGTTAGCAAGATACAAATAGTCAGTTTGAAGTGCCATAGCATGGTACTTGAGAGGCGTTTTTGCACTTCAAACTCTGTAACTAAATCTCATATTTGAAAATTTGGTAGTTATTTATTCTGACTGTAATTATTTTTAAGTGTAGCTTCTAATTCTTTAATGAAAAAGACAAAAGGGCTTATAATATCCTGGCCAACTACAATGTTGCATAGATTCCGTCAAAAAAGAAATTACACCCAAAAAAGGCATCTGAAGGAGCAGGGACTCAAAAACTCCTCCCTTGCCACAAATGTTGTTAATCTTTAAGATGTTCCTGAACTCTTGCTCTTTTCTACCAAAAATGTGTTTCCCTTAGATGCCAGGTGAGAGGAAAGTCAGGGGAACATGTTTTGTGCCTCCCTCCCTCCCTTTGTCTGCACGCCTGTAGCTACAGTGGGGCTCGGGAGGGCCCATCCTTTCAACTCCCCCTTCCAACAATGTGCCCCTTCCATTGGAGGGCCCTCAATCCGTCCCCTCTGCTCTCTGCCTCTCTGAACAAGCAGTAGCGTTGCTTCTCGCTTTTTTCTCTTCCCTTTCCTAACACGCTTTGCAGAGCAAAGGGGAGCGAGGAGAGTCAAGAGGTCTCTGTCTCTCTGAGAGAGGAGCACATAAGAAAGGTGGGGGGGAGCAGAGCTGCTGGGACTGCCCAGGTGAAGTGGGGCTTGCTTGAGGAACTCAAGGCAGCTTACAGTGCTGAGATAGGGTTGCCAAGTCCAATTCAAGAAACACCTGGGGACTTTGGGGGTGGAGCCAGGGGACTTTGGGGGTGGAGCCAGGAGACATTAGGGGTGGAGCCAAGATCAAGGCTGTGACAAGCATAATTGAACTCCAAAGGGAGTTCTGGCCATCACATTTAAAGGGACAGCACACCTTTTTAAATGCCTTCCTTCCATAGGAAATAATGAAGGATAGGGACACATTCTTTGGGGGCTCATAGAATTGGACCCCCTGGTCCAAATTTTTTGAAACTTGGGGGGTATTTTGGGAAGAGGCACTATATCCTATACTGAAAATTTGGTGCCTCTACCCCAAAAAATAGCACACCCCCCCCAGAGCCCCAGATACCCGCAGATCAATTCTCCATGATTTTCTATGGGAATAAATCTCCATAGGGAATAATAGAGTTCCCAGCAGACATTTCCCTCCCCTCCCCCCGCTTTCTGATGACCCTGAAGCGGGGGGAGGGCCTCCAAACCGGGAGATCCCCTGCCCCCACCTGGGGATTGGGAACCCTATGCTGAGAGCCTTGGGCTGCCAAACTGGGTGGTCCCCCTGCCCCCCCCAAACAACAAATCCTGCTGTGGGCCCTACCAAACATGAAATGCTGGCAACAGCCCTGTTTGTCTGTTCTGTTACCGGGGGGGGGGGGCATATCTCAATGGCAGAACATCTCTGGTTTTGCACGCAGGAAGTCTTGGCTTTAGTTCCCAGCATCTCTAATCAAAAGGAGCAAGGAGTAGGTAAGGAGAAAGACCTCTGGAGAGCTACTGCCAGTTTGAGTAGACAAATCGTTCAATTCAATGTAAGGAAGCTTCATGTACTCACCATTGTTTTATTCTCTCTCTTCCCTGAATCTGCGCGTGTCTGATTATATACATGACTGATTACATACAATTTTTTCCCTCCCCAGGGCTGTAAATTCCCAAACTACATGGCCACTACTACCCAGGGTGCCCACTACTTTCATCTCCTCAACCAGTTCTTCCCTGTTGGTAAGAATCAAATCCAGCATAGCAGATGCCCTTGTTTCCCTATCCACTTTCTGGAAAATGAAGTTGTCAGCAAGATGTGAGATCCTGGAGAGACCAATAGGAGGGATTGGCATCAACTACAGGGGGCCTGTTTAACTCAACAACAGTGTATTATAATGAGTGATGCGCCTATGCAGTTTGTGACTGTTTCTTCTTGCAATAAAGTGTTCTTGGTTGATTCAGAGTTGGCTAAACTCACTTTACAATACAGGCTATCTTCACGAGAAATGTACATGATTGTCTTCCTCCGACCAGGACGGCCCACCCTCCTCTTGAGCTCAATGAAGCGTGAACTTAACAAAAGCCAGCCTAAGCCTTTAATGTCAGCAAGGTCTCAAAGTTTTGTTTTCTTGTTTGGCAGTCAGGGATAGGAGCAAAACAAACCAAGCCGTTTGTTTCCTTCTCTTTACTTGACACAGAGTCAAGTTGCCGTCGTGGGGAGAGCACACTCTCCGTGTCACACCTTAGAAGTACATCTCTCACTGCGAGTATAACAAATGAGCTCATTTTGTCCCACATGGCAGAACCAGGACACAGCAGAAAGGGATCGCCAAAAATATCCCCCCTCGTCCCAGCCAACACTGTCCATTACCTCAGGGTTATCACCGTTAATCCCCCGCCTACCAGTTCTCCTTGTGTGAAAGGCAGGACCATCCTTATTAAAGCCAATGTGATAACACATTTTTTTCTGTCTTGTTTTTCTTCGCTCGGTTAATACAGTTCTCTAGAATTGAATATGCGGTAAGCACAAGCAATCGTCAAGAACAAAATATTAGCTCAAACGGGAACATCTCCCCACAAGTGAGTCCACAAGGCAATTTATACAGCAGCACAAGCTTTGCAATACGACTCATACAACCTCTTCGCAACAAAGCACAAATATTCATATGAGAGTCAGTAGATGATCAAGGCTAGAGTATCAGACCAGGATCCCATGTTCACATCTGTACACTGCCACAGAAGCTCACTTGATGATCGAGGACCAGCCATTTTCTCTCCCTCTCTCTCTCTCTTTCTCATGTAATCTATATCACACCAGGTGGCACCTAGAGAACTTCTGCTATTACAATTGATCTCCAGACAACAGAGTTATTTCCTCTGGAGAAAATGGCAGCTTTGGAGAGTGGTCGTTATAGCATTATACCCTGATGAGGACCTTCCCCTCCCCAAACCTCACCCTCCCTAGGATCCACCTCCAAAATTTCTACGTATTTCCCAACCCCAAGTGGAAACCTTAATGTTGTTGGAGGAGGGAGACCGGTGTCCTACGAAACGTGGGGTCCTCTTGAGGGAGTACAGATAAATCATTGATTCTCTTCAATCCACAGTTTGGTGAACATAACAAAGCTAGTTGTGCCACGCAAAGGGACAATATTCAATGGAATTTTTTATTCAAAGCCTCTTACATTCAAAGCCTATATTAGAAGTTTGTACCCACAAAACAAAGCACAGTAACCACCAGCAGGCAAACCTTTTAGGATTGCCAGATAGCCGTATAATGCTGCCTTTTCAATGGTAATGGTATAGGGGGCTATACCATTAATAGAAGGCTTTGATTAGTAAAGAGCCCTGTGGCACAGAGTGTTAAAGCTGCAGTGCTGCAGTCATAAGCTCTGCTGATTACCTGAGTTCGATCCCCGGCGGAAGCTGGGTTTTCAGGTAGCCGGCTCGAGGTTGACTCAGCCTTCCATCCTTCTGAGGTGGGTAAAATGAGTACCTAGCTTGCTGTGGGGAAAGTGTAGATGACTGGGGAAGGCAATGGCAAACCACCCCATTAAAAGTCTGCAGTGAAAACGTTGTGAAAGCAACATCACCCCAGAGTCGGAAACGACTGGTGCTTGCACAGGGGACCTTTCCTTTCCTTGATTAGTTCATGTTCTAAAAATTGTAATGGTACCCATGGGAAAGAACCCAGTTTAATATATCTTTTGGAACAAAAACCACAGGATTTGTGAATTGTATCACTGTAAATCTCAAGATGAGTGCGCAGCTTGCTGGAGGGAAAGTGCAGACGACTGGGGAAGGCAATGGCAAACCACCCCATAAAAAGTCTGCAGTGAAAACGTCATGATGCAACATCACCTCAGAATCAGAAATGACTGGTGCTTGCACAGGGGATTACTTTTACCTTTAATTTAAAAAAAATCTCAAGAATAACTTCACATAAGCATACTCCTTTCATGATGTTTTCATGGAAGAAGGTGACCATATTGAGAAAGCCATTACCTGGATCCTCTTGTGAATCTTCTTGATTCTTCTGATTTATGATTGATTTTTAAAATCTGATCTGATGACTTTTCTGTATTCTTCTTGGTGATCCCCCCACACTGTGGTAGGAATTAACTCCTGTAATTTTGTTTGGTGTAAAAACCCTTCCGTGTGGTGTTGCCTGTGTACCTTTGTCTCTCTCTCTCTCGGCTTGGCTTCGCGAACGAAGATTTAAGAAGGGTACAATAGTCCACGTTTGCTGCAGGCTCGCTGGTGGCTGACAAGACCAATGTGGGACAGGCAGGTCCGGCCACAGCGGCTGCAGTGTTTGTAACTTTGTAACCTTTGTAACTGGTAATGAACACACAATTTCAGAATTCTAAATATTTCATTAATATAGATTTCTATGGGAAAAATCTATTTAGTTGACAAATATTTAAGCATCTTATTATAGTGGTTTTGCTTATTTCTGGATCATATATGTACTGTAACCCTTCTGATATTTTGCAGTTTCAGTCACAGCAAGACCAGCTCATGGCCAGTTCCTCTGAGCTGAGGATAACTGAATCCTTGGTATGAATTATTAAAACCTATGGAGATAAAGACTCTTGACAAAAAGAGAACCTATGAAAAGAATTTCATAGCAGATATACACAGGGCTTTTTTTGAGCAGATACACACAACAACGCAGTTCCGGCTGGCTTGGCATCAGAGGGTGTGGCCTAATATGCAAATGAGTTCCTGGTGGGCTTTTTCTACAAACAGCCATGTGCAAAACAATGGTGATGTCAGGGGATGTGGCATCATATGCAGATGAGTTCCTGCTGGGCTTTTTCTACCAAAAAAGCCCTGGATATACATCTAATCCCATGTCAACCATGCCTTCTTCAAGACCTCTTCATGGCTATTCTGCAGTCTCATTTTCCTCACCAGCAAATTCCTGTTTCTTTGCTAAGGGTTTTCTTTGTACCTTCAGCCCAACGATTCTCCATTGTATTTGCCAGAAGGGAATATCATTTAAATATTATTGCATATGGGACAAAAATAAAAAAAAAGTTCTTTACGCCGCAATATTATATTTGATTCCTAGAGAAAAGAGAGAATGCAGGTTTTCTGTGCTGATATTATGAGGGGCACAGGTCTAACTAAAAGTGCTTAAAGAATAAGCAAACTATTGTTGTAGCAGAATTTGAAACTGAGGTAATGCAGCAGCGTGTTGAACATATGAAGCTGTCTTGTACTGAATCAGACCCTCTGTCCATCAAAGTCAGCATTGTCTACTCAGACTGGCAGTGGCTCTCCAGGGTCTCAAGCTGAGGTTTTTCACACCTACTTGCCTGGACCCTTTTTAGTTGGAGATGCTGGGGATTGAACCTGGAATCTTCTGCTTACCAAGCAGATGCTCTACCACTGAACCACTGTCCCTCCTAACATATGAATCTGCCTTCTACTGAATCAGACCCTCAGTCCCTCAAAGGCAGTCTTGTCTACTCAGACTGGCAGCTCTCCAGTGTCTCAAGCTGAGGCTTTTCACACCTATTTGCTTGGACGCTTTTTTGGAGATGCCAGGGATTGAACGTGGGGACCTTCTGCTTCCCAAGCAGATGCTCTACCACTGAGCCACCGTCCCTCCCCAAAGTGTTGCCAAACTTGGTAGAGCTGGAAGTAGCCCCTGGCAAAACAGCTGTTAGTGCAACACAATTTGAAGAAGACAGTGGGATCATCTCTCTTTTAATCCTTTTTTTTAATTCCATATATCTTAAATCCAGAGAGTAATTTTTTGCTGCGTATACATATAACTAGAATTCCGTATTTTGGACTAGATTACAATAGGGAGAAATTCACAGTCTGCAACACAGAAACCATCTGCTAGAACGCTTCCTGCCCTCTGATCCTCAAAGCCACACTGTCGGCCCTTCCAGGCTAGCTAATGCATCAAAGAGTGGTTCATTGACAAAGGGCTCTGGGTTGACTATTTAAAAGATTAATGGAAGATGGAAAAACAATGGCTTACTGAAAGATCATAGCAGACCACAGCAGCTACCAGAATGGAAAGACACACATTAATCCAAAGTATAAGGTAATGGAAAGAGACGGGTAATGTATACAGATGCAAAGAAGGACCATTAACCTTAATAGCTCTGCGGAAAAGGGATTTTGGTAATATATCATGCAAGGGGTAGAGAGAGCAGCACCTATAGACGGTGGCAGTCTTTGTGACTCTGGGCCCCAGAAGTAGGGTTGCCAAGTCCAATTCAAGAAATATCCGGGGACTTTGGGGGTGGAGCCAGGAGTAAGGTTTTGACAAGTGTAATTGAACTCCAAAGGGAGTTCTGGCCATCACATTTAAAGGGACTGCACACCTTTTAAATGCCTTGCCTTCTTTGGAAATAATGAAGGATAGGGGCACCTTCTGTTGCGGCTAATAGAATTGGACCCCCTGCATTTGGTGTCTCCGGCTGTTCGCTTATAGATCCAAATAAACGGGTATCATGTTAACTGTATGCATTTAATCTACTGTGTAATCTCCCCAAAGAAACCTTCATCACTGATGCCCACTCCCTTTGTAAGTGAAATGAAAGCGGTATACAAGTCCTTCCCTTAAACAAGGAAGCCATTTTCCCTGTGCAACAGGAAAATGCCATTGAAGAAGACTGCAGATTTATATCCCACCCTTCTCTCCAAATCAGAGTCTCAGAGTGGCTTAAAGGTAAAGGTTGTGCGAGCACCAGTCGTTTTCGACTCTGGGATGATGTTGCTTTCACGTTTTGATGGCAGACTTTTAATGGGGTGGTTTGCCACTGCCTTCCATGGTCATCTACACTTTCCCCCCCAGCAAGCTGGATACTCATTTTACCGACCTTGGAAGGATGGAAGGCTGAGTCAACCTCCAGCCAGCTACCTGAACCAGCTTCCGCTGGGATCGAACTCAGGTCGTGAGCAGAGGGCTCCAACTGCAGTACTGCAGCTTTACCACTCTGCACCACGAGGCTCTCAGAGTGGCTTACAATCTCCTTTATCTTCTTCCCCTACAACAGACACCCCATGAGGTGGGTGGGGCTGAGAGAGCTCTCACAGCAGCTGCCCTTTCAAGGACAACCTCTGCCAGAGCTATGGCTGACCCAAGGCCATTCCAGCAGGTGCAAGTGGAGGAGTGGGGAATCAAACCCGGTTCTCCCAGATAAGAGTCCGCACACTTAACCACTACACCAAACTGGCTCTCTCAGCAATACGGGCTCTCTGAGCAATACAGGAAGCTTCAGGTTTCTTTCTTGCAGCCATGATTTGTAAGAGAAACATTCAAAATAAAGTGGAGGACCTTCAGAAGAGCCGTGGTCATTCTAGGATACAGGGCTGGCTAAGGTTGCCAAGTCCAATTAAAGAAAAATCTGGGGACTTTGGGGGCGGAGCCAGGAGACTTTGGGGGTGGAGCCAGGAACAAGGATGTGACAAGCATAATTGAACTCCAAGGGAGTTCTGGCCATCACATTTAAAGGGACAGCACGCCTTTTTAAATGCCTTTCTTCCATAGGAAATAATTAAAGATAGGGGCACCATCTTTTGGGGCTCATAGAATTGGACCCTCTGGTCCAATATTTTTGAAACTTGGGGGGTATTTTGGGGAGAGGCACTAGCTGCTATACTAAAAATCTGGTGCATCTACCTCAAAAAATAGCCCCCCCAGAGCCCCCAATACCCATGGATCAATTCCCTATTATTCTCTATGGGAATCGTTCTCCATAGGGAATAATAGAGTGCCTAGTAGACATTTCCCTCCCTCCCCCCCACGCTTTCTAAAGGGGGGGCCTCCATACCAGGGAATCCCCCCTCCCTGCCCCCTCCCTGCCCCCTCCCTCTCTCTCACACACACACACACACAAATACTTACCGTACTTGGTCTTCTTCCAGCAGAATTTGCTAGCTATGAAAACGAAAGTAAGGCTGCACAGGAAAAGAAAGGGAGGGGCCGTTCCTGTTTCCTGTGCAGCCTTAAAGGGACACATTTTATCCCAAGCTGTAAAACAACATGATGCCTACAGGTATGTTCTCTCTCCCCCCGCCCCCAGATTTTTTAAGAGCGGGGGAGGAGGCTGAAAATTTGGGGGCCCCCCGCCAGGGCGGGAGGGTTGGGAAGCCTAGGGCTGGCCCTGCCATTAGGCAAACTAGGCAATTGCTCAGGGCGCCAGCCTTCTGGGGGTGCTGAACTGGGTGCCTCCCATGTGACTCCGTGACATTATCAGTGCGGGGGTGGGGGGGTACCAGAAGTTAGCCTAGCCTATGATGCCAGACAATCTAGGTCCGGCCCTGCTAGTATATTTGCCGCGGCAACGTAATTGTGAGAGCGTGTGTTTGGTCATCCCAATGTGAAATAAGGTACTTATGCACAAAGCCTGAGATATTTTATAATATCTACTTTGGCCCTTAGCCAGTCTCTGTGTGAATGTGTCCTGTATAGTCTCATTTGTCTGAGGAATGGAAGCAGCAAGCACTGTGTTCTGCTGCTTCTCCTGGGTTGACGAAAAGACTTTCTGAAAGCCCAAAGGCAGGTAGGAAGATTACAACCGACCTGAAAACAACTGGTAGTCTCTCATGATGGATGTTCTTCCCATCTCTGCTGCAAGGAATGGTTCCCATAGCCGATGTCTCTAAATGTCACTGGTGACGATCATGGCGCTGTAAGTTTATTAGAATTATGACAGAATGGAACTTTCTTCCCCTTCTGTCGCAGCCTGCTGTGCTCCCCAGAAGATAGCTTCATGTGCTCAGTGGACCCTCAAGAATACCAGGGGGTCTGCAATGTTGTGGGGAGGACAAAGGCATCTCATGCAAGGTTATGCACAAGTGGAAGGAAGCTGATGATCCAATGCACAGAATGCTGACGTTTGTTTATTTAAATGCAGGGATGGAATTCTAGCAGGAGCTCCTTTGCATATTAAGCCACACCTCCCTGGTGTAGCCAATCCTCCAAGAGCTTACAAGGCTCTTTTTTGTAAGCTGGCTACATCAGGGGGGAGTGGCCTAATATGCAAATGAGCTCCTGCTAGAATTCCACTCCTGCCCCTCCCATTTTTGCTCTTGCTTGAAGGTGGGTGCCAGAGCACAGGGGTTGGAAGGCTGCCCATCATAGTGGATTCTGAGATTGGAAAGTGCACCTGTTTCAAGTTTAAATCCTCAACAGCTGCAATCCTTGCCCATGAATCTCCAGGATTTACCTGCACAGTATTGCGGCCATGTAGTCCCAGAAATGTCGTACACAACTGCTTAAAATGCCAGTGGCAACAGAACACATCCAATCGCTTCTCCTTACTCAAGGAAACCAACTTACAAATGTTTGACCGTTTACTACCATTTAGCAGAAACGACACTAACATCAGAAGAGGAAACAGCCCCTGCGTTTCCCTGTAGGAAGACCATTGTAAAAACCCCATGTGTGTGTCCTAGGGCTCCAAAATGCGACATAGCTCCTGATGCTTACAAAGGAAAACAAGAATTGTAACATCTGCAGGATCTGTACAGCTACGCGTCAAGCAACGAATGCAATAGGCATAAATAGGTGCTCTCAAACTACTAAGAGGCCTGGACAGCGGAGCTTACCAGGCTGAATTATGCATGCACTTCATTATGCATTTGAATGCTTTAAAATTTAATATTTTTTCATTTGCTAAAAGAGAGACTGAGCCAGCTGGATATTTCGGTCAGGAACAGAGTGGCCATGCCCAGTTTCCAAATGTTCCATTCCGGATGTTTCTCAGGGCCTCTGTTTGCTCCTTCCCGATGCCTGAAACCTCTGTATATTAATACATGCTGTAGGTCTGTGTGGAACTGTGCATAGAGGAACTAACTGGAAACCCCATCCTGCCCCAATCACGTCTCCTCTTTGAGGCTGTCAGAGTTTGAAATAGGCCAATTTCCCCACTCTCCCCATCCCCATCTTTCCTTTTAACGTACACCCAGCTGCCCTCAACATTCTGTCCCTTCTGGAAAGTTTTCAGTCCTCCTTAGTTTGTTTCTGAGGGATTTTTTTTAAAAATCTTTTTGTCTTATTCCCCAACTCCAGAAAGTCTTTTTAATGGATAGAGACCCCCAAAGGATCTGTAGCTGGCTGCCTTGTACAACTATTACCAAGTGCCCAAGAGCCAGTTTGGTGTGGTTAAGTGCATGGACTCTTATCTGGGAGAACTGGGTTTGATTCCCCACTTCTCCACTTGCAGCTGCTGGAGTGACTTTGGGTCAGCCATAGCTCTGGCAGAGGTTGTCCTTGAAAGGCTAGCTGCTGTGAGAGTCCTCTCAGCCCCACCCACCTCACAAGGTGTCTGTTGTGGGGAAGGAAGATAAAGGAGATTGTGAGCCGCTCTGAGACTCTGAGATTCAAAATGGAGGGCGGAATATAAATCCAATATCTTCTTTTAGAGCCAGCCAGTTTACTATTAGATGATATGACGCCCCTTTCTCATTAACACAGATTGCTCACCACCCTGTACACCTCTCTCTCTCTCTCAGATTTGGGGTTACAACTAGGTCAGGACATCACACATTGCCACCCTTCTCATCACTTTTAAAATCTCTAGAGAGCCATGACCATTTCCCCTCACAGGTCCTCCCCTCCCACCCCACCCCCGCTCTCCCCCTCTGAAATATCATGGTAGCCCTATCCCCTTTAAACACATGCCCTCATACAAACACTTCGCAGAATTTTTGGGGTTGGAGACTCAAACACTTCCATTCACACACTGCCAGTATTAATATCATAAAACACATATAGACTGAGATCTTCACTTGGGGCCTGGGAGGTTTCTTTCCCTGAGACACACACCCAAGAGGGTTAAATGGACCAGGAATTAACTTTTATTTATGGTTTGAACATAACCCTGAAGAAAGTAAGGTGTATTTTCTTCAGCGTTATGAAGAAAGCTTGGTGTACTGAAGAAAGATTTGTGTACACCAATCTTTCCCTCACAGTATTTTGTTGTGATCGGCCCATTATTACCACCATTTGCCCATTTTTGACTCATGGCTATTAGCTGTAACATGTCCATGTACTCAAAAAGGAAACAATTTTTTTTTTTGAATTTTTCCACATTCGACTCTCACCCTTCGTTGCCAGTGCATCATTCAGGACACAAAGAGGAAATCTGGAAAGTCATAGGATTTCTAAAATTTTCTGCTTAGCCAGGGTACACCAAGTGCCATGCACTTTCTAGATGGGAAGAACATCGGCTGACAAGCAGCAATTTATCTTTCAAAAACCACTTTAGCGTTTAAGGCCCTTGCGGATTTCCCTTTTCTCCCCACAGCATTTCGTTACAACTGTCAGGCTCAAAGATGACTGACAGCTGGAAAACTTCATTATATGTGTCAGCAAAAAGATCACAGCTAAGTTTTGATTAATTCATATCTGCAAAACCAACGTGTTTTTTTTTTATTTTCTTTCAAAAATGCTTCGCCTAATACCTTTCAAGCCCTGACTTCATTTATGAAACATGTTATTACCTTCAAAATCCTGCCGCTCCTCTAATTTTTTGTAAAGGTAAAATACATTTTTAATAAAATACATCAAGTATCTATTTAATGAAAAGGAGGCCTATGGAAGGATTAGACTGATTGTTCTCACAGAGACCAAGGCATAACTATATCTTGGTCCCAGAGACCAAGGCATAACAATATAAAAAATGATTACATTTGAATTTTACTTAATTTCATTTCACTCTGTAGATCCTACATTTCACAATTCTTTCACCCTGCTGCTAATAATTTTTTTTCCCTTTGAAATTTCATTGAGGCATCTGCCTTGCTACCTATTACATGACTCTGACAGAGTAAGCTCCAGTCCAGGGGTGGCCAAACTGTGGCTCTTTCACACATATTGTGCGGCTCTTGAAGCCTCCACTGCCCTGCTGGTCAGCTCAGAGAAGGCATTTCTCTCTTTAAATCACTTCTCCAAGTTGCTTTCTTTCACCTCTCCCTACCCCATCTATTTCCCTCCCTCCCTCCCTCCCTCCCTCCCTCCCTCCTTCCCTCCTTCCTTCCTTCCTTCCTTCCTTCCTTCCTTCCTTCCTTCCTGTCTTGCGGCTCTCAGACATCTGAAATTTATTCTATGTGGCTCTTACATTAAGCAAGTTTGTCCACCCCTTCTCTAGTCCATAAAAGTTTATGCTAGAATAAAAATTTTCTAGTCTTTAAGGCTCCAGAAGACTCTTGTCTACTCTTGATTTCCTTGTTAGCATGTTACTAGGGTTGCTGGCACTGGGTTGGAAAACACCAGGATATTTTAAGGGCGTGGTTGGGGAGGGGAGGACTTCAATGGGGTATAATGCCATACGGTCCACCTTCCAAAGAACTGATCTTCACCACCTGGGTATCAGTTGTAAATCCAGATCTCCAGCCACCACCTGGAGACTGGTAACCCGACAGCGCACTAGGGTTTGTTTGTTTTTTAGCAGGAACACACAGGAACGCAGTTCTGGCTGGCTTGGCGTCAAGGGATGTGGCCTAATATGCAAATCAGTTCCTGCTAAGTTTTTTTCCTACAAAAAAGCCCTGTGCTAAACAATGATGGTGTCAGGGGGTGTGGGCTAATATGCAAATGAGTTCCTGCAGGGCTTTTTCTACCAAAAAATACCCTGCAGCGCACAAAGGTGTAGCAGGTTTTGTGCATTGTCTGAAAGGCTTCCCTGAATCCTCCGCAAAGGCTTCCTTCATTGTATGCTTAGTTCCACATGCAGATTCATCATATGTGAACGATGGATCAGAATAAAACACATACGTCTCTTGACTCTTCAGGCAGATTTGTTTTGTGTCTGTTCGTTTTCTCGGCCAGCATCAGTGCAAAAAGAGTCTGGCCAACGGCCCAGCAACGCTGCTCTCTGCTCGACAGAAGGGTTGTTGACTAAGAACAAAGCCTCGCTGTCTGAAATTGACAGCAATATCAGGAATTATTGATCTGAGAAATAAATCTTCGGTTCACCTTGAGAGCTAATAACACATAGTATTTCACCCACACACACAAAAATGACTGTATTCTACTGTAGCCACAGGTTCAGAGTTTTCGCTGCTTGAGCACAGTTAGGCTAGCTGATTGGTAAGGCTGCCGGCTCCAGATGGGGAAATACCTGGAGATTTTGGGGTGGAGTCTGAGGAGGGTGGGGTTTGAAGAAGAGAGGAACTTCAATGGGATATCATCCTATTGAGTCCACCTCCCGAAGTGGTCATTTTTTCCAGGTGAACTGATCTCTGTTGCCTGGAGATCAGCTATAGTCCCTGGAGGCTGGCAACTCTAATTAATGGCAAATTACTTACAGAATCATAGAATCATCGGACTGGGGATGGACTACAGGCCATCTAGTCCAACCCCAGGGCTGATCAGGGCTGCCAGGCTCCCAGCGGGGGGGGGGGGTTCTCCTGCTTTGGGGGTCCCCAACCCACTGGCCTACAGTGGGCTGGCGGGGGAATTCCCTCCTGAAGTCACCACTGTGATCACGCACTGGTCACTCTAGGAGCTTCTGGGAAAAACTCTATGGTTTTCCACAGATGCTCTAGCAATTTGGGAGGGAAACTCTATGGTACCATAGAGTACGCCCCAGAAAAGTCTCCCACCGGAGGCTGCAGGGGACTTGGCAACCCTACCCCTAATCAATGCAGGCCCTAGAGCATCTGATGCCTAGAAGAATGTAAATTTGGGGCCTGGGGATATCTCAGCGGAGGGGGCATTCCAGAATCTCACCCACCTTCTTTCTAATTCCAGGGGACACACATAGCAGGGCTGTCCCTTAACGGGCAGGTTCCTATCAAAGAACATAATACTTAGCGTTTCCAGCTCTTGGTTGGGAAATCTTGGAGATATGAGGGTGGAGTGTGAGGAGCAGAGAATTTGGGGGGAGGATGGAATGCCGCAGAGCCCACCCTCTGAAGCTGCATTTCCTCCAGGGGAGCTGATCTAGAGGCTGGTGACCCTAAAAATATTTCGGGAACTCTTATCCCTGGCCATATAGGGCTCCTTAGGTTAAGAACATAAGAGAAGTCATGTCGGATCAGGCCAATGGCCCCTCCAGTACAACACTCTGTGTCACACAGTGGCCAAAAAAAAAAACAGGTGCCATCAGGAAGTCCACCAGTGGGGCCAGGACACTAGAAGTCCTCACACTGTTGCCCCTCCAAGCACCAAGAATACAGAGCATCACTGCCCCAGACAGAATTCCTACAATACGCTGCGGCTAATAACCACTGATGGACCTCTGCTTCATATATTTATCCAATCTCCTCTTGAAGCTGTCTATGCTTGTAGCCGCCACCTCCTGTGGCAGCGAATTCCATGTGTTCATCACTCTTTGGGTGAAGAAGTACTTCCTTTTATCCATTCTAACCCAACTCCTCAGTAATTTAATTGATTGTCCGCGAGTTCTCATATTGTGAGAAAGGGAGAAAAGTACGTACTTCTTTCTTTACCTTCTTTACCCATGCATAATCTTATAAATCTGTCATGTCACCCTTCAGTTGATGTTTCTCCAAGCTAAAGAGCTCCAAGCGTTTTAACCTTTCTTCATAGGGAAAGTGTTCCAGGCCTTTAAGCATTCTCATTGCCCTTTTCTGCACTTTTTCCAATGCTATAATATCTTTTTTAAGGTTCAGACATTCATCTGAGTCTTTTGATATGTGGGCCAGGTATTAGGGATGCCAGCCTCCAGGTGGGACCTGGAGATTTCCTGGAATCACAGCTTATCTCCAGGCAGACTACCGAGACCTGATCCCCTGGAGGAAACAGGTGCTTTGGAGGGTGGCATTCTGCCTCTCTGATGTCCTTCCCCTTCCAGGTTCCATCCTCAAATCTCTAAGAGTTTCTCAACCCGGATCTGGCAACCCTAACCCTATCCCTGCTGTTGGCTGAGCTGGGGGGCGGGACCTAGCAACTCTCCCAGGTATCCATTTTGTACGGATTCTCATTGCAGGAGCGACTGTGGGAACTGCCAGGGGTGGAATTCTAGCAGGAGCTCCTTTGCATATTAGGCCACACACCCCTGATGTAGAAGATATTGGATTTACCGGTATATCCCGCCCTCCACTCCGAAGAGTCTCAGAGCGGCTTACAATCTCCTTTACCTTCCTCCCCCACAACAGACACCCTGTGAGGTGGGTGGGGCTGAGAGGGCTCTCACAGCAGCTGCCCTTTCAAGAACAATCTCTGCCAGAGCTATGGCTGACCCAAGGCCATCCCAGCAGGTGCAAGTGGAGGAGTGGGGAATCAAACCCGGTTCTCCCAGATAAGAGTCCGCACACTTAACCACTACACCAAACTGGCTCTCCAATCCTCCAAGAGCTTACAAAAAAAGAGCCTTGTAAGCTCTTAGAGGATTGGTTATATCAGACGTGTGTGGCCTAATATGCAAAGGAGCTCCTAATAGAATTCCACCCCTGGAAACCGTTATCTTTCCTGCCCTTGCTGGTAAAGGGCATCCATCACTGTAGGAAAAACTTTGCATGGTGGACGGAGAAGAGGAGCTTGTACAGCTATTGTATCAAGAGTGGGGTGGGGGGAAGAGAGGCCACCAGAAGAGAAGTGACCGTCAGGGGAGAAGGAGAGGAAAATTACTGAAGTGGCACTCTTTTGGACAGGCTGGAGAGAGGGGAGCCAAGAGCACTGCAGCAAAAGAGGTGTTCTCATTAATCAAGAGGAGTGATAGCCGGGCCGCATACAGGAGCTTCCCATGAACAGAGCTAAATGGGGGGAAAATCAAACAGAAGAAAGAACTTCTTCCACACGCGCTCCTTTTTAAAAGGCCTCCCCTCCGCTGCCTTGACTGCATTTTCCACAATTAGTTCAGCCAACAAAGCAAATTAAAAAAGGAGAGCATCCCTTTGAATTCGCCACGAGAAACCTCTCTCGTGCTCTCGCTTTCTGCTGGCGAAGGCTCAGCTAAGCCAGAAGCCTTCAAAGCGCCACGTCTTTTAAAAATCCCATTTCAGTCCATCCTAAAATGCAGCAGCGAGTGAGGTTAATATTTCTCCTCAGGGCTTTTTTTTTTTTGTAGCAAGGAAGTCCTTTGCACATTAGGCCACACGCCCCTGGTGTTGTCAGTCCTCCAAGAGATTATTAGGGCTGCCAGATCCGACTCAAGAAGATTTATTTATTTAATTGATTTTATTTTAATTATATCCCGCCCTCCCCGCCGAAGCAGGCTTAGGGGCAGCTACCTTTATTTAATCTACCTTTTTATTTATTTGGTTAATTTATATTTCGCCCTTTCCCAGGCGGGCTCAGGGCAGATCACGGCCATAATAAAACAGTTAAAATACAACAATAACTTAATAATATACGAGTCAATATCTGGATACTTTGGGGGTGGAGCCAGGAAACTTTGGGCATAGAGCCAGGAGACATTGTGGGTGGAGTCAAGAGCAAGGTTGTGACAAGCATAATTGAACTCCAAAGGGAGTTCTGGCCATCACTTTTAAAGGGACCGCACACCTTCTAAATGGGTTTGAATATTAACATCCCTTCCCCCCTGCAAAAAAACCCCTATGTTTAATCTACCTTGAGCCAGTATGGGGTAGTGGTTAAGAGCTGTGGACTCTAATCTGGAGACCGCTACTCCTGGGTGATGCTGGGGTGGTGGAAAAAAAAAAGGTAGTCCCCTGTGCAAGCACCAGTCGTTTCCGACTCTGGGGTAACGTTGCTTCCATAACATTTTCACGGCAGACTATTTACGGGGTGGTTTGCCATTGCCTTCTCCAGTCATCTACACTTCCCCCCCAGCAAACTGGATACTCCTTTGACCGATCTCGGAAGGATGGAAGGCTGACTCAACCTGGAGCCGGCTACCTGAGCCCAGATTCCGCGGGGATCGAACTCAGGTCGTGAGCAGAGCTTGGGACTTCAGTACTGCAGCTTTAACACTCTGCGCCACGGGGCTCTTTTGCTGGGGTGGTAGCAGCTTGCAATTTTTTGGGGAAGTTGTGGCCAGAGCCTGAGAATCTGAAACCAACTTCAGATCCATCGGACCCAATGATGATTGGCTCCAAATCTTTGAATTCAGTATCAGCGTCGTGTTCAGATGATCATCAGAGGCATCGTTGGACAAGACTTTATCCCATAGAACAGCTTTTGAACACAAAGCTCTGTCATACAGCAGTGTGATGTGGTACTAAAAAGGCAAATGCAATTTTGGGCTTTATCAAGAGACGTATATTGTCCAGATCATGCAAAGTGATGGTATCACTTTATTCTGCTCTAGTTGCACTTCACCAAGAGTATTATGTTCAGTTTTGGGCACCCCAATTTAAGAAGGATATAGACAACCTATAGTGTGTCCAGACGAGGGCGACGAAGATGGTGAGGAGTCTGGAGACCAGGTCCTATGAGGAAAGGTTGAAGGAGCTGGGGATATTTAGCCTGGAGAGGAGATGACTGAGAGGTAATATGATCACCACCTTCAAGTACTTGAAGAGCTGTCATATAGAGGATGGTGTAGAGGTGTAGAGGTAGCCTATAGAAGGTCAGACAAGAGCCAACAGGTTGAAATTAAATCAGAAGAGTTTTCAGCTGAACATTAGGAAGAACTTCCTGACCGTTAGAGCAGTTCCTCAGTGGAACAGGCTTCCTTGGGAGGTGGTGGGCTCTCCTTCCTTGGAGGTTTTTAAGCAGAGGTTAGATGGCCATCTGACAGCAATGCTGATTCTCCTTTTATTTGTTAGCTTCTTTGACCAATGGTCTTAAGCTCAAGGTAAAACAAGACAGTGAATAAAAAACAAATTACAAATAATTTAAAGCCAAAACAGACTAACAACATGAAGGAAAACCAGCAGCAATGCTGATTGTGTGAATTAGGCAGATTGTGAGGAGGAGGGCAGGAAGGTTACATCAGTGCTTAGTTCTCGTGACCCTTTCCTACATGCCCAGGGAAATGCTTCACCACATTGGAGTCAGGCAACAATTTTCCTCCAAGCCAGTACGTATATTAAAAACAACCGAGTGTGCACTGTGCAAAGATGAAATGTGCATTCACTGTAACTTGTGAACAAGGCTAATATTAATGAGGCATCGCATAAATACGAAAAGGGCGCCTACTTATCGTTCTGGGAGTTGAAAAGTCTGGGGAACGCTGATTTAAGGAATGGAACTCTAAGTTACTCTCATGTTATTTGCAAGGAACCAATGACTTCTACGTGGGGTGAAAGGCAACACAAGGCAGTGTGATATTGCCACATTACAAAAGCGCCGTTTGCTTCAGCCGCTGCAGTAAAAATGACCACAAATCAGTGATGTATTGTTGCAATTATTGTTCCAGCCTCACCTGCCATCTATTAATTAGTCTGAGCAGAGAATCGTCTTGAGAGCAATTTGTGTTCTCATGTTCCAGCCCATTGCACAAATCAATAAAAACAACAGATCCTTCCCCTCTTTCCCCACCACCTTTCAATTTCCGCCAGGTTTCCAGTACAAAATTTACTTCTCACTCTCCCAGTAGAGAAAGATTGTGCCACATTTCATTCCTGGTGTTTATTTTATTTTAGTCTCTTGAGTGGCATCAATAATTACAATGTGTTTTGCTGCTCTCTCTTCTTTTTCCCTGGGAAGAGGAAGAAGGAGGAGGAGGAGGAGGAGGAAGAGGAGGAAGGAAGGAAGGAGATGTTGGATTTATATCCGGCCCTATACTCTGAATCTCAGAGTCTCAGAGCGGTCACAATCTCCTTAACCTTCCCCCCCCCCCAACAGAAACCCTGTGAGGTAGGTGGGGGCGAGAGGGCTCTTACAGCAGCTGCCCTTTCAAGGACAATTCCTATGAGAGCTATGGCTGACCCAAGGCCATTCCAGTAGGTGCAAGTGGAGGAGTGGGGAATCAAACCCGGTTCTCCCACTACGAAAGAAAGAAAGAAAGAAAGAAAGAAAGAAAGAAAGAAAGAAAGAAAGAAAGAAAGAAAGAAAGAAAGAAAGAAAGAAAGGAAGGAAGGAAGGAAGGAAGGAAGGAAGGAAGAAAGGAAGGAAGGAAGAAAGGAAGGAAGAAAGAAAGAAAGAAAGAAAGAAAGAAAGAAAGAAAGAAAGAAAGAAAGAAAGAAAGAAAGAAGAAAGAAAGAAAGAAAGAAAGAAAGAAAGAAAGAAAGAAAGAAAGAAACATTGGTACAATATCCTGTATTCAGAACACATGTATGTCCCAAATCAATACAGTCTCGCAGCTTAGCACTAGTATTCTTCCAATCAATATCGTGCAAGTAATAAGGTATTATCACATAAGCGATCAAGCTTGGTGAATATAAAAACAGTGCAGAGTTTTACTGGCTGGAGACTATTGAAAAACAGGCAGATCATCAGACAGCCTCCCCCGCCCCCGCCAGCTGCCAGCGTGGGGGATGGTAGGGTTGCCAAATCCAGGTTGGGAAACGCCTGAGGATTTGGGGATGGAGCCTGCAGGGACCTCACTGGGGTACACTGCCAGAGTCCACCCTCCAAAGCAGCCATCTTCTCCTGGGGAACTGATCTCTACGGTCTGGAGATGAGCTGTAATTCCAGGAGATCCCCAGGTCCCACCTGGAGGCTGGCATCCCCATCAAACTACTTTCCCCACATCCTTATCCAGTGTTTTCCACAAGGACTGGACTGAAGTCCTAAATGCCTTCTCTCATCCTGGCACCCAAGAGAACATTTCACCTGAAACAAAGGTCAAAACCTCATCTACTCAGCCTAAAATGTCAATGTCAGCACACAGTTTTGAGACTTCTGGGATACCTGAGAATTTGAATTATGTGAAGCTGTATGACTGCAAAAAGTTATTAATTGGGGCCTCGAATTAGAAGTCTAATGTATGAGTGTGTAAAACCTGATTAAGAGAATTGCCCTGGACTGGAATAAGACTTACCTGAGGAAGGGCTACGTCCTCGAAACACATTAGACATCCGGAAATCATGTTATATACGTACAATTTGGGGCAACTTGTACTTCTGAGGAAGACTGCTTATTGTTACTTCAAGGACACTGCCAATGTACACCTGCTGAGGCTGTTTTAGCCCTTGGACCTTTGCTCTTCACTTGTAATTTGTTTGTTCAATTGCGGCCTGTATTAATAACTTTGTATATAATTTTTAATATAGCAGATCATAGAACACTTCCAAACTAACGTGTAGATGCCAAAGTTGGCGGGGGGGGAACGACCCAAAATCACCAATAAACAATCATAAAGGGAACCCCAGGACATAAGATTCCGACTTGTCTAGGACATTCTAAACCATTTCTTTTGAGCAATCATGCACCCAAACAGAAAGTGCTAAAGAAACAAGAACTGGAACAGAAGGTAGGAGCAGCTGTTTATACGACATCACTATTCAAAGGTTACCTAGGCCACAAATTACACCCTAGAACTTGCCTGGCATAAATTCATCCATCAAATCATCATAATAGAAGGAAGGAAGGAGTTGACATAATTGGCCGCCAGAGGATTGGAAATGGTTAAATATTTTATCCACCTTTTAGATTTGAATATTTTTGACTGCAACCTTTGAATTTTGTGAGTAATGTATATCTATGTATGTTTGATAATTGATACATTCTGGTTGAGCTTAAAACCTTTGGTCACAGCAGCTAGTAAAAGAAACAAAATGGAAGTGGTTTAAAGTATGGGCTGGTGCCTTGTTTTTGGAACTGTCTAGACAACCACAATAGGCTAGGGTTGCCAGCCTCCAGGTGGGGCCTGGAGAGCCCCTGCTTTTACAACTGACCTCCAGCTGGCAGAGATCAGCTCCCCTGCAGAAAATAGTCGCTTTGAAAGGTACCACACTGAGGCCCCTCCCCTCCCCAAACCCCACCCTCTTCCAGATCTACCTCCAAAGTCTCCAGGTATTTTCCAACACCGACCTGGCAACCCTAAATTATTCCGAAACATTCAGTGCCTGGGAAGGGTCTGCTGTTGAATGCAAGCAAATGACCCTATAACTTTCGGTTCCTTTCCTCTCCCCACAACAGACACCCTGTAAGGTAGGAGGGGCTGAGAGACCTCTGACAAAAACTGCTCTTGAGCAGAACAGCTATGACAGAGTTATGACTGACCCAAGGTCACTCCAGCAGGTGTATCTGGAGGAGTGGAGAATCAAACCTGGTTCTCCCATATTAGAATCCACACACTTAACCCCTACACCAAACTGGCTCTTTGGAACTTCCTCCAAAGGTTTTCCTTGCATACACCTGCCATTACCTACCTCAGCAAACGTTTGGGTATTTTTGTTTGTTTGGTCTGTTTTGGTATCAAAGAATAGGAATATGGCTGTAGTGTTAGGACACATTATTTGCTATCAATAAACAAGAAACCCCTAATAAACAAGCCAACTGCTGGGGGGTGGGGATAGGGTCCTGAGGGAAAATGACATGGCACCTTCCTATCCACCTAGGTTTTAGCCACTGTGTGACACATAACATTGGACTGAATGGCCCATTGGCCTGATCCAACATGGCTTCTCTTATGTACTGATGAAAATTCTGCCACAAGAGAGCCAGTTTGGTGTAGTGGTTAAGTGCACGGACTCTTATCTGGGAGAACTGGGTTTGCAGCTGCTGGAATGGCCTTGGGTCAGCCATAGTTTTCGTAGTTGTCCTTGAAAGGGCAGCTGCTGTAAGACCTCTCTCAGTCTCACCTACCTCACAGGGTGTCCCACCTACCTCACTGGGGGGAAGGTAAAGGAGATTGCGACTGCTGAGACTCTGAGATTCAGTGTATAGGGCAGGATATAAATCCAATATCTTCTTCTTACTTTCTCCAAACCAGCTCAGATATGGTCTGTCCTGAAACACTGTACACAAGTGGTGGGTTTGAGGAAGCTGAAGCTGGTTCCCAGTTCCTTATTTGCATTTCCTCGTTCCTTATTCGTGAATCCAAACACAAATTTTGAGGATAATATAAAAGCTCTTGCAGCCCAAAATAGGGTTCGGAGCACCACATATCATACATTCAGGGACTCTGTCCTCTAAGGCAGGGGTGGCCAATGGTAGCTCTCCAGATGTTTTTTGTCTACAACTCCCATCAGCCCCAGCCATCAGCCAAGCTGGCTGGGGCTGATGAGAGTTGTAGGCAAAAAACATCTGGAGAGCTACCGTTGGCCACCCCTGCTCTAAGAGGACGAGTGCTTTCTGGTCCAAAGCCCAATTCTTCTGCCGGCTGCTCCAAAGTAGTTATCATACATCTCATTTTCCCAGCACTGAGTATATTAGCGATGCTGGTTGAACAAAACAAAGACAGCCTCCTTTGAAATTCCATAAACATGCCAAATAATACAGTCGCATATGCTAAATTATGAATGACTGATTTTATGTTCTCAAAGCAGTAAAATAAGCAAGAAAGCAAATAACAGATATTTCAATTTTATTGACCATTTCTGAGGGGGTGGGGTTTGGGAGGGGCAGTGTTAGAGAGTATAATATTCCTGGGTTCATCACAGGCACAAATTACCACAATGAAGAATGGCTTAAAACAATTTTTAATATCAAAAGCAATGAAAATACTGCAAACTGCACTCTCTAGCAGTGCAGTCCTGAACAAAGTTAAACCCTTCTAATCCCATTAAATATTTGATGTGCTTAGAAGGTGTCACTCTGTTTAGGATTGCACTGCAAGCCTTGCTGTCATGCGATCTTCAAACCAAAACAACAAAGCAACTGTGTGGCCAAACAAATCACTTAATATCTTGAACAAATTTACTTCAATAACTTTCTATACAAAGGTATCTTATGCAATACAAAGTGCCACAAGGCAACACATAAATGATCTCGAAGTCCAAAGAGTCTTGTAAAAAACCACTAAGGTGTGGTCAAACCAAGATTGTTCCAAACACTTGCTTTGGTTTGAATTTTCTACGGTGTTCTGCTTTATTATTGGTCATACGATCTTCAGGCAAGTCCCAAACCTGCCAGTTCCCTAACACTGTTAACTGTAAAGGGATATACATTCTGTCATTATAAACAGGCCTCATTTTGGGCAGGAGCTCACAGGAGCAGCGCTCCACAACCTCTAAATTGTATTGTGTTTTCTTTGTTACCCCCTCCCCTCACCAAATACTTACTTCTGGGCTCCATTGTTCAAACCCACTGTGAGAATTTTGCAGAACTCTAAGATTCGACAAACTTTCTAATATTTCCCCCCACCAAAAATGGGGAAATAACCAAAACTTATAAAGCAGACCAATGGAAATCTTCATCATGCCACTGTGGCCACTTAGGAGAAAGTAATTTGAAAAGTATGATGGAACTAAGGTTTTCTTATAATCCAAGAAGCCTTTTAAGGTAGATGCTGAATTGATATAATTTAGTACTTTCCAGTGATGTCGTGAGTGTCTGGCCTAGACAACTGAGTTATGCAAATGAGTGGTGCTAATGATTTGTGCTAATGTGCTCCGGCACCTGTTTTTCTACAAAATGACTCCTGACTATAAATTCTAGCCCCCCCCCCCCCGCTGCTGGCCAGGTGAATCCAGCAACCCTAAATTCTATCAAGGTTATCCCCGTGGCACAGAGTGTTAAAGCTGCAGTACTGCAGTCCTAAGCTCTGCTCACGACCTGAGTTCCATCCCCAGTGGAAGCTGGGTTTTCAGGTAGCCGGCTCGAGGTTGACTCAGCCTTCCATCCTTCCGAGGTGGGTCAAATGAGTACCCAGCTTGCTGGCAGGAAAGTGTAGATGACTGGGGAGGGCAATGGCAAATAACCCCGTACAAAGTCTGCCATGAAAACATTGTGAAAGCAACGTTACCCCAGAGTCAGAAACGACTGGTGCTTGCACAGGGGACTACCTCTACCTTTACCTTTTAGGGTTGTTCAGCCTTCAGGTGGGGCCTGAGGATCTCCCGCTTTTACAGCTGATCTCGAGGCTGACTCAGCCTTCCATCCTTCAGAGGTGGGTAAAATGAGTCCCCAGCTTGCTGGGGGGAAAGTGTAGATGTCTGGGAAAGGCAATGGCAAACCACCCCATAAAAAGTCTGCCGTGAAAACGTCATGAAAGCAACATCACCCCAGAGTCGGAAACAACTGGTGCTTGCACAGGGGACCTTTCCTTTCCCATCTCCCTCTCCCGACATAGCTTTAAAAACTCCAGAAAGTTTAGTGCCAAATAATGCATGTTCCTGTTTCCAGTGTGGCTTGTTTTGACAGATCATGTCAGGTTGCGATTGGTTTTGTGCTAGAAAAAGAAACAGCTTTAACCCCATTACCTCTTAACATTGTTGCGATCCAGCTGGCACGTCCCTTGCCATGGTTTTACATCAGCAAGGGCAGTTTCTCCCAGCGTGTATGAATAGCAGTCAGGAACGAGGTGCCTGAAACTGTCAAAGAAACAAAACTCTTCTGAAGAAAGGGTTCATTCACTGGCGTCAGTGGTCTATCATGCAAGCCTCATTAGGAGGTATGCCTTTACTACCCAAAAAGCAATATTTCCTCCTTCGATCTTGGCAGGAGATGACTGGAAAAGGGGGTTTTCTTCTGTCTAGTTCTAGACGAGATGGAGTTCTGCCTCACAGAATTCAGAAAGGGACAATGATGTTTGAGGTGTGTGCATCTGTTCCCAAAACAGGCCCAGAACCTGCTGTTTCCTGGCAGGAACCGGGCTGGCCAGCCTCACAGCTAATAAGCAAGGCCTCTTTTACAGGAAGGGCAAGTTGCCAGCATCCAGGTGAAGCCTGGGGTTATGGCTGATTTCGAGACCTGTGAGATCAGTTCTCCCAGAGGAAACGGCAGCTTATTTATTTAAAACCCATTTATGCTGCCTCTCTAGCCAATCAGGGTCCCTATGGAGATATACATAGAAACATTAAAACATGTGAGGGATTAAGAACATTTCGAATTAAGAAATAATCCGATAAAAACTCACAGACAAGCAGGGCTCTTTTTTGTAGCAGGAACTCCTTTGCATATTAGGCCACACACCCCTGATGCAGCCAATCCTCCAAGAGCTTGCAGGGCTCTTAGCACAGGGCCTACTCTAAGCTCCAGGAGGATTGGCTACATCAGGGAGGTGTGGCCTAATATGCAAAAGAGCTCCTGCTACAAAAAAAGCCCTGTGGACAAGCAATACCAAAACCAGCGAGGAGGGCCAATAAGGAGGGTTGATAATGGACACTGATAGTGAGAAATAGACAACTCCTTGGTGCCACGACCGAAAAATCCCTTTCATGGGTTGCCACTTGTCTAGCAGCTGGTGATGGTTGCAGCCAAAGCACAGCCTCTGAAGATGATAGAACAATAATAATAATAATAATAAGTTTTTATTTATACCCCGCCCTCCCCGCCAAGGCAGGCTCAGGGCGGCTTAAAGAACATGATATGGTATCATGATATAACTATAACAGGTAAAATCAATCAGCAATATAAATACAAATATAAATTAATTTTAAAAAGCTAAAAACAATACAGTGGTGCTACAGTCTCTATTTATCCAGGCAGCGTAATATTCATTCTGGTTTTGTCTTTAAGGCTTCTTGGAAGAGGGCAGTTTTGCAGGCCCTGCGGAATGGGTTGAGGTCCCGCAGGGCCCGCACCTCCTCCGGCAGCTGATTCCACCATTGGGGCGCTTTTATAGAGAAGGCCAGCTGCCTAGTTGTTTTAAGTTTGGCCTCCTTAGGCCCAGGGATTTCCAGAAGATTTTGTGAACTGGAACGCAGTGCTCTCTGGGGAACAGTGTTGGAAGGGACCTCCAAGGACATCTAGTCCAACCCCTCTGCAAGATGCCGGAAACTCACAAATACCTTCCCCCCAAACACACCCATTGACACCTGCTCCGTGTCCAGAAGTTCACACTGCTCTTCCGTTTATGAGGTAATCTCCCTCTCCCAGGGCAATCAGACGGCCATCAGAAACCCAATCTAGATGCAACTCAACAGGGTGGCTATTTAATTCATCTGGAAGGTGTCTTAGGACACGGAAAGGACAAGTGTGGCTTGGGAACCGCATGTGGTCGCGCCTGTTTAATCTCAATCTGGGGGTGAGGCGTGACTAGGTTGGGCCAAATCTCTCATATGATCGCACCCATTTTGGGAACAGAGAGGTTTCCAAAGTAGCCACTCCTTTCTGTACATCTGGGAACTTTCAAAATGTATGTGTGAGCAAATGGGAAGCTCAAACAGATTCGCTATTCTCAGATCTGGTCAATGCACTAATTATAAGCACTCAGAGTGGGGTCCGGAGGAGAAACCCTCCTGTGCTGAGCTTCAAGGGGGAGAATCTCTGCACAGAGAGGTTGGTGGCAACCCTACCAGGGCCAGGACAGAAAAGGCCCTTGCCCTGTGGTCAAGGCTCAGGGGACGTCCCTTGGGCTGGGAACCACCAGCACATCTTGATCGGTGGCAGGGTTGCCAGCCTCCAGGTGGGACCTGGAGATCTCCCGCTTTTACAACTGATCTCCAGCTGGCAGAGATCAGCTCCGCAGGAGAAAATGGCTGCTATGAAGGGGGGACTCTGTGGCCTTGGACCATGCTGAGGCTCCTCCCCTCCCTAAACCCCTCCCTCTCCTGGATCCACCCCCAAAGCCTTCGGGTATTTTCCAACACCAACCTAGCAACTCTAATTAGTAGAGCGCAAAGCTCTCCGGGGCACATATAGGGAGAGGAGGTCTCTCAGGTATGTCAGTCCCAGGCCACGTATTGTATAGCAGATGAGAAAAGTTAACATGTTTTGTGGCAGACAAATCCTGTGTAATCTTAAGGTAATGAATCTCAGGGCTTTTTTTGTAGCGGGAACTTCTTTGCATATTAGGCCACACCTCCCTGATGTAGCCAATCCTCCGAGAGCTTACAGTAGGCCCTGCACTGAGAGCCCTGTAAGCTCTTGGAGGATTGGCTACATCAGGGGTGTGTGGCCTAATATGCAAAGGAGTTCCTGCTACAACAAAAGGCCCTAGTTAGAAGTATCTTTTTAATATAGCCCTGGAAACACATTAGTCGGTGAATGGCATTTTGTTCTGCATACCACAGTTCATGCAGGGTGTTTACAAGTTGGGAGAGATTTTATATAATGCTGCAAGACTGATTTTTTTTTTTTAAGAGAGGTCGGTAAAGAAAATCAGATGAGGAAAAGCAGAACGAAGCGGGATTGTGTAGCCTGAAGGAGTGAAAAGGTGAAAGGGATATATGGGCAGCTTTTAAATCTCAGCTCGAACAACTCAGACGAACTCTTGTATTCAGCTACAGAAAGATTAAAATAAAGAAATCCAGAACTTTCTCTTTCACATGGGCTTTTAACTAAAGGTTGTTAAAGGGATTTCTATTGCTGTGGCTTTAAAGTTACAGATTTTAGAATTTTATTTTGCCTTTAAAGTTACTCCCATTTCCCCCACAGCGCGTTCCACACAGCAGTGTCTGACAGGGGTGGCTCATACATTATGGGATACAAACAGGGCTCGCTTTGTAGCAGGAGCTCCTTTGCATATTAGGCCACACACCCCTGATGTAGCCAATCCTCTGAGAGCTTACAGTAGGCCCTGTAAGAGCCTTGTAAGCTCTTGGAGGATTGGCTACTACAACAGGGGTGTGTGGCCTAATATGCAAAGGAGCTCCTACAAAGTGAGCCCTGGGTACAAATCTTGAGTCTAGGTTCCCCACTCTGTGTAACTGTCAGACAGGAGCTGTGAGTTCTCAGTTCCCACATGTGTGGTAACTCAATTTGTAATGTAACTGTGGTGCCTGTTAGGCTTCCCAAATCCCCCGCCCTGGCGGGGGACCCCCGGTTTTGCAGCCTCCTCTCCCGCTCTCCAAAAATCTGGAAGCGGGGGAGGGACGGCGCTTCCCCCTCACAGGGCCGCCGCAGCAACACCAGCGCCGCCGCCGCCAGTGCCGCCGCCGCCGCTGCGGGTCCAGGCACAGACACAGGCAGCAGCCGCTGCCGCAAGTGCCGCCGCCGCTGCTGCCGTGGGCCCAGGCACAGACACAGGCAGCAGCCGCTGCCGCGAGTGCCGCCACCGCTGCTGGCGCCGCGGGCCTGGGCACAGACACAGGCAGCAGCAGCCGCTACCGCGAGTGCCGCCACTAACACGAGTGCCTAGGCTTCCCAAATCCCCCGCCCTGGCGGGGGACCCCCGGTTTTGCAGCCTCCTCTCCCGCTCTCCAAAAATATGGAAGCGGGGGAGGGACGGCGCTTCCCCCTCACAGGGCCGCCGCAGCAACACAAGCGCCGCCGCCGCCAGTGCCGCCGCCGCTGCGGGTCCAGGCACAGACACAGGCAGCAGCCGCTGCCGCAAGTGCCGCTGCCGCCGTGGGCCCGGGCACAGACACAGGCAGCAGCAGCCGCCGCCGCGAGTGCCGCCACTGACACGAGTGCCGCCGCCGCTGCCGCCGCGGGCCCAGGCACAGACACAGGCAGCAGCCGCTGCCACGAGTGCCGCCGCCGCTGCTGCCGCGGGCCTGGGCACAGACACAGGCAGCAGCAGCCGCCGCCGCCGCTGCGACCCAAGCTACAGGCTCCGAGGAGAGCAACAGAGGGTCTCCTCTGGGCAGATTCCCTTTGGTCTGTGTCTTGAAAAATGGCGGCTAATGATGTTTTCGGGATTTTGGTGGGTTTCTTCATTCCCTTCCCATCTTCAAATGCTTCTTTATTCTTTATTCCGTAATTACATAGTTTATGGCACTGGTATTATCTTCTGGGACTTTGGTATTGCTGTTTTAATCTGCTGTTTGCGCCAGCTGGTTTTATGGCTATGTTCTCTTTTGATCCTTCTGGTTTTGTTTTTTTTAAATACAGGTTTTATGTCTTACTAGAAGTTGTTGTTGCCAGTTGCTATTTTGAGGCCTTGGAGAGCATGTCCCGTCCCCCCCCCCCCGCCCCCATTTTTGGAAATATCCCAGTGGGGTCTTAAGTGCCATGAGCAGCCAGAAGGCAGCCCCCCAAGGCTTGCTTCTTTACTGGCTCCTTGGTATGGTTCCTGTGGGAACCTTCTTTTTCCACCAGCACAACCATTCTCCCCCCACCCCCAGCTGAAGGGAACAGCAGAGAGGCCAGTAGACCTTATTTCTTGTTTTCCTTATGATCAAAATGACTCAGGTCAATTTGGGTGAAATCTCCAAGTTCCTTCTGATCTTTGCCAAAGTCATTCTGGTTTTGAGGGAAACAGACTTGTAAAAGCCTTCTTTGGTCAAAGCAGAACAGAGCTGGGATCCTTTGGTCTGTACCAGTGTTCTCTCTAAGTTGAGTTAGTGTGAGCTAGCTCACAGTTTTTTAACCTCCAGCTCACACATTTTTGTCTTAGCTCAAGAAAAATGGCTCCAGAGAAAACTAAGTTATGCAGTAGTTTGCAACTTTAATGCCAGTAGCTCACAAAGTAGAATTTTTGCTCACAAGACCCCACAGTATTGGTCTATACCCTCAGTTTGAGAGAAGTTGCCCTCAGCTTTGCTGGGCAGCCAAAGCTTTCATTTCCAAGTAGGCGAGTTTCCAGTGTAGCATGTTTCCAAGTCAACGTGGCTCTGTATACCGGTGTGTGTGTGTGTGTGTGTGAAGGTTTGCAAGGCATGTTGGCAGGGGGGAAAGCCCCGCCCCCAGAGCCATCATGCACCTCTGTGAATGATTCCCATAGGGAATGATGGGGAATTGATCTGCGGGTATCGGGGGCTTGGGGGGGGGCTGTTTTTGAGATAGAGGCACCAAATTTTCAGTATAGCATCTAGTGCCTCTCCCCCAAAATACCTCCCAAGTTTCAAAAAGATTGGACCAGGGGGTCCAATTCTATGAGCCCCAAAAGAAGGTGCCCCTATCCTTCATTATTTCCTATGGAAGGAAGGCATTTAAAAATTTGTGCAGTCCCTTTAAATGTGATGGCCAGAACTCCCTTGAAGTTCAATTATGCTTGTCACACCCTTGCTCTCGGCTCCGCCCCCAGTCTCCTGGCTCCACCCCCAAAGACTCTTGGCTCCACCCCCAAAGTCCCCAGATATTTCTTAAATTGGACTTGGCAACCCTAGTGCCTGTGGAGAAGGGCCTTCAGCCTTCCAGCCCGTGCAGTTTTCCTGAGCTGAAATGGCCTCCAGTGAGTCAAAGAGTGCCCACCACGATAGGTTCAGGTCAGGAAAATGGCATGGGGGAAGGCTGAAGCCAGATCTCCATGCATCCAGATTGGCAGTGGCTCTCCAGGGTCTCAAGCAGAGGTTTTTCCCACCTACTTGCCTGGACCCTTTTTAGTTGGAGATGCCGGGGATTGAACCTGCTTACCAAGCTGATGCTCTACCACTGAGCCACCATCCCTCCCCAACTTGAACCCAGGCATCCCGTGTGTGGAAATGCAGGAGAACCCAATCCGGGTACACCACAGTATGTGAATCAGACTAAGTCAGAGCAACAAGGACCTAATAGAGCAGAGTGAAGAGGAAGAAGTTAATAATATTGCAAGGTGGAGCCAGGAGCAAGGGTGTGACAAGCATAATTGAACTCCGACAGGAGTTCCGGCCATCACATTTAAAGGGACCGCACACCTTTTAAATGCCTTCCCTTCACTGGAAATAATAAAGGACAAGGGCACCTTCTTTGGGGGCTCATAGAATTAGACCCCGAGGTCCAATATTTTGAAACTTGGAGGGTATTTTATGGGGAAATGCACCAGATACTATGCTGAAAAATTGGTGCCTCTACCTCAAAAAACAGCCCCTCCCAGAGCCCCAGATACCCACAGATAAATTCACCATTATACCCTATAGGAATTGGTCTCCATTGGGAATAATGGCGTGCCCAGCAACATCGCCTCACCCCGCTTTCTGATGACCCTGAAGCGGAGTGAGGGCCTCCAAACTGGAGGATGCCCTGCCCCCACCCCACCTGGGGTGCAAAAGCAGGGAGTATGCCCTGCCACCCATGCCTCTCAGAGACTCTGAGAGGACCATGCGGGGGGAACTCAGAGAGGCGACCAGGCTGGGCCTGCCACCAAGTCACGTCGATAGATAGATAGATAGATAGATAGATAGATAGATAGATAGATAGATAGATAGATAGATAGATAGATAGATTTATTGTCATTGTTCTCAAAAAAGAAAATGAGAGCAACGAAATGAGGTGCTCTTCCACAAACATACCAACACATCAACACCCACAAAAGGACATATACATAAACCATTTAAATGCATCTAAAAACACATAACCATTCACAACCCTGCATTTAGCTTAACCACGGCACTTGGATAGAAGCTGCCCTTGAATCTATTTGTCTTTGCCTTCAACACTCAGGGCACCCTAGGCAATCACCTAGGTCACCTAGTGGTAGGGTCAGCCCTGATGGTTACTAGAATGAGCTTTTTAGGATCTTAGTGGGGATTTGAGGGAGTAACAGAGAAGGAGAGAGTGGTCATAACTTCAGGGGTGAAATTCTAGCAGGAGCTCCTTTGCATATTAGGCCGCACCCCCGATGTAAACCCTTGGAGGATTAGCTGCATCAGGGGTGTGTGGCCTAATATGCAAAGGAGCTCCTGCTAGAATTCCACCCCTGCATAACGTCCGTTCGCAAAGGCTATGTATGTGGAGGTGCCACTCGTGTGGCTTCATAGTGGGGACAGCTTTGTCATCTGCATGAGGTTTGTGGGTATCTCAATAACATCGCAGCAGCCACTGTAGAAAACGGAATGCTGAACTTCGTGGGCACCAAGGTCATCGTTTGTGCAGGGTGCCAAAGCACCATGAGCCAGCCCTGGGCAGGTCACCATCCCAAGTAAATTCAGACTTCTTGGTCACCATACTGAAAAGGCTGGGAACCATTAGTGTAGTCTGACATTGTCGAAGGCATTTGTGTGTCTTTTACATCGCTGGGATGAATGTGGTTCCATTCATTTCCCTTGACAACTAATGAATTTTGAAATAGTTGATTGGATTTGAATAATTAAAGGATCACAGGTCTTAAAAAAAAAAAAAGAATAAAGTTACAAATTTGCAACTTGTCCTTTGTTTGACTTTACACAAGATATAACACAGAATCCAAGCGGCTGCTCCAACTAAGAAGTACAAATAAGGAGAAGAATAAGCTTCTTTGTCCATGTCGCAATTGGATTTGCCAAAATATAACTGAGCTGGAATTGTTACTGAGTGCTTGGGGAATTCATACGATTGAAGCTTAATTTTGACTGTTGTTTTTTTTTAATTATCTCCCTCCACTTTACCCCCATGCAGAGACTGTGAAATGGTTTGTCAATGATAGATCTCAGAAAGGATTGTGAGAGGAACAGCAAGCTATTGGTGGATAAGAATCAGGGCACAGCTGCCTCATAGTCAGGCATTTGGCTAATAACATTTAGGTGTAGTTTGGTTACACTTCCCTCTGATGTGTCTTCTCCACACGTGGGGAGTGAGAAAATGCACTCCCTCCGTACCCACCTCGGTTGCTTTCATGTGGAAAGTTTTTTCTGTGTTTCCCCCAACCAAACCCCAGTAGCTTTTGGGGGGTCATCCCCTTTTGGAGTTTCTTCAAGCCCACAAGAGGCTGGAGTTGGTGCCCAGTACCTGGGGGGGGGGGTAGAAAAAGTCCATAAAGAACTCATTTCAATATTAGGCCACACCCCCTGGCCGCACACAGGGCTTTTTGTAGGAAAACCCAGCAGGAACTCATTTGCGTATTGGGCCACACGCCCTGACCGCACCATTGTTCACACAGGGCTTTTTTTGTGGGGAAAGCTCAGCAGGAACTCATTTGCATATTAGGCCACACACCCCTGATGTCATCATTGTTTCACACCCGGCTTTTTTGCAGAAAAAGCCCAGCAGGAACTCATTTGCATATCTGGCCACACACCCTGACACCAAGCCAGCCAGAACTGAGTTCCTATGTGTTCCTGCTCAAAAAAGGCCCTGCCACTTTCTTATTCACACTCCCTAGTTCCTTATTCACAAATCTAAACTCAAATATTCAGAATAATTTAAAAGTTCTGCACAAACTCTGCACCCCCAAACAAGGTTTGGTTTAGACCACTAAGTATCATACATCCCCACCTTCAGGCGATTCTGCCCTCCTAATGGACCTAGGCCACTGCCTGGCCCAAAGCCAAGGGGTTTTTCGCTAAGTGCTCCGAAATGGGGTGACCCCAAGATACCTGTAGAAACAGGGGAGGGACCTGCACCCCAAACCAATCTTTGCGCCACCATGAATCATACATCCCTACGCTCTGAAGACTGTCCATACCGGTGCTATAATATAGTGGGTCCGAGGAGACGAGATAACAGTGATATCAGCTCTTTCTTAGGGGCAGCATGGTAGATGGCTGCACTAACAAGACTGGACAACCGGCCGACGGGGCCATAACAATATACAACTCTGAGTTCCCACACTAGCAGGTTATTGGGCCATTCAAACTGGCCGGGGCCCTATGATTGGTGCAGGGCAGCAGGTATCAGGATCCTGCTGTCCATTGTTCCTAATTCCTCTAAGGCAGGGATAGCCTTCACATATTCCAAAGCAGGATCCTAGTAGTCAGAGGAGAGATGGAAGGGTGGGAGTGGAACCCTTATCTTAAAGAATAGGCTAGAAAGGAGAGCATCGAGATGACACCTCACCAGGGCTTTTTTTGCAGCAGGAGCTCCTTGGCATATTAGGCCACACCCCCTGATGTAGCCAATCCTCCAAGAGCTTAAAGAGCTCTTCTTACAGGGCCTACTATAAGCTCCAGGAGGATTGGCTACATCATGGGGTGTGTGGCCTAATATGCAAAGGAGTTCCTGCTACAAAAAAGCCCTAGGCCTCGCAGCACTATGGTGATGGAAATCACACTTGGTTCCTAGTTCCCCAAGCTCCATTCTTCCGGCTCCAATGAGCTAAATAGGAATACCCAGATACTAGACATAATTCTACATATATAACAGGTGCCCAGGGTTAAACACTGGTCCTGGCACCAAGGAAGGGAACTGAAAACAAATCAGCCAGTTATCATAACGCCCCTTTATGAATTGATGGTGTGGCTCATTTGGAATACTATGCACAATTTTGGTCACCGCACTTCAAAAAAGATATTATAGCTTTGGGGAAAGTGCAGAAAAGGGCAACTAGAATGATTAAAGGGTTGGGACACTTTCCTTATGAAAAAAAGGTTAAAACGCTTGGGGCTCTTTAGCTTGAAGAAATGTCAACTGAGGGGTGACATGATAGAGGCTTCCAAGATTATGCATGGGACAGAGAAGGTAGAGAAAGAAGTCTTTTTCTCCCTTTTTCACAATACAAGAACTAAAGGACATTCCATGAAATTACTGAGCAGTCGGGTTAAAATTGATAAAAGGAAGTACTTCTTCACCCAAAGGGTGATTAACACATGGAAGTCACTGCCACAGGAGATGGTGGCAGCTACAAGCATAGCCAGCTTCAAGAGGGGATTGAATAAACACATGAACCAGAGGTCCATCAGTGACTATTAGCCACAAGGTATAGACGGAACTCTCTGTCTGGAGCAGTGATGCTCTGTATTCTTTGTGCTTGGGGGGAGGGCAACAGTGGGAAGCCTTCTAGTGTCCTGGCCCCAATGGTGGACCTCCTGATGGCGCCTGGTTTTTTCTTTGGCCACTGTGTGACACAGAGTGTTGGACTGGATGGGCCATTGGCCTGATCCAACAGGGCTTCTGTTATGTTCTTATGTGACGCAGAGTGTTGGACTGGATGGGCCACTGGCCTGATCCAACAGGGCTTCTGTTATGTTCTTATGTGACGCAGAGTGTTGGACTGGATGGGCCATTGGCCTGATCCAGCACGGCTTCTCCTATGTTCTTAGATTTGGGTTGTGTTTGTATTAAAAAGAAGGTTTGAATTTATTTGCTTTATTTGATTTGATTTATATCCCGCCCTCCCTGCAAGCCAGAACCGGAATGACTGCATATTCTCTACACCTCGAAATAAGGTTTGAACCACCATCTACCATACGAGAGATGTATAGCTTCTTGTACATGGATCATACAAATGTGCTTGACTATGATCTTTTCAAAAAGATCTAGGTTTGGGGAAGATGGCTGCAAGACAGGGGGCAACATGGAAACAGAAGGAATGGAGGATGACATCATGTGGGTGCTCCTTGTGGAAGCAGGTAAAGTTTCTACCAAGTGTGATTTCCATCACCATAGTGCTGCGAGGCCCAGGGCTTTTTTGTCGCAGGAACTCCTTTGCATATTAGGCCACACACCCCATGATGTAGCCAATCCTCCTGGAGCTTAGAGTAGGCCCTGTAAGAAGAGCTCTTTAAGCTTTTGGAGGATTGGCTACATCAGGGGGTGTGGCCTAATATGCCAAGGAGCTCCTGCTGCAAAAAAAGCCCTGGTGAGGTGTCATCTCGATGCTCTCCTTTCTAGCCTATTCTTTAAGATAAGGGTTCCACTCCCACCCTTCCATCTCTCCTCTGACTACTAGGATGCTGCTTTGGAATATGTGAAGGCTATCCCTGCCTTAGAGGAAATGCACATTGCACATGAGCAAGCCCTGACTAATGGGCGTGCCTTTGCACAAGTCAGGCATCCCTAGGCGAAGCTTTGGGTTCAGAGGTTTCAAGGCAAACAGGCACCACAGGAATATAGAGAGAGAAATGACCATTAATCGAAACGCAGGTATTTTAGTTGACCTAAAGCACTGCTTCTTTCAGAGTTTTGGGACGAGATATCCTCAGCGTGCCCCGATAGTCTCTGTGAGATGCAGGGCATGGAAATGGAGAATTCTCTTTCTCATGCTGCGTTTCCGGGTGCTCCATGCAGAACATAAGAACATAAGAGAAGCCATGTTGGATCAGGCCAACGGCCCATCCAATCCAACACTCTGTGTCACACAGTGGCAAAAAATTTTTTATATACACACATACACTGTGGCTAATAGCCACTGATGGACCTGTGCTCCATATTTTTATCTAAACCCCTCTTGAAGGTGGCTATGCTTGTGGCCGCCACCACCTCCTGTGGCAGTGAATTCCACATGTTGATCACCCTTTGGGTGAAGAAGTACTTCCTTTTATCCGTTTTGACCTTTCTGCTCAGCAATTTCATCGAATGCCCATGAGTTCTTGTATTGTGAGAAAGGGAGAAAAGTACTTCTTTCTCTACTTTCTCCATCCCATGCATTATCTTGTAAACCTCTATCATGCCACCCCGCAGTCGACGTTTCTCCAAGCTAAAGAGTCCCAAGCGTTTCAACCTTTCTTCATAGGGAAAGTGCTCCAGCCCTTTAATCATTCTAGTTGCCCTTCTCTGGACTTTCTCCAATGCTATAATATCCTTTTTGAGGTGCGGCGACCAGAACTGCACACAGTACTCCAAATGAGACTGCACCATCGATTTATACAGGGGCATTATGATACTGGCTGATTTGTTTTCAATTCCCTTCCTAATAATTCCCAGCATGGCGTTGGCCTTTTTTATTGCAGACGCACACTGTCTTGACATTTTTAGTGAGTTATCTACCACAACCCCAAGATCTCTCTCTTGGTCAGTCTCTGCCAGTTCACACCCCATCACCTTGTATTTGTAGCTGGGATTCTTGGCCTCAATGTGCATTACTTTGCACTTGGCCACATTGAACCGCATCTGCCACGTTGATGCCCACTCACCCAGCCTCAACAGATCCCTTTGGAGTTCCTTACAATCCTCTCTGGTTCTCACCACCCTGAACAATTTAGTGTCATCCGCAAACTTGGCCACTTCACTGCTCACTCCCAACTCTAAATCATTTATGAACAAGTTTATGAACAAGTTTATCATTTATGAACAAGTTAAAGAGCATGGGACCCAGTACCGAGCCCTGTGGCACCCCACTGCTTACCGTCCTCCACTGCGAAGACTGCCCATTTATACTGACTCTCTGCTTCCTATTACTAACAAAACAGTGGCTGTGTTGGTCAGTTGCCCTGAGCTCTCAGAGTTCAGGTACAAGCCCACCCCGCTCTTGAGATAATAGCAACCTTCAACAAGGTGGTCTTTCTCTGAGGACAAATTCTTACATACAAATAAATCTGTCTCTTGCCTGACGTTCGAAGGTCACCTCCTGGCACATAATACTTGGCAGGGAAGCTTGGATTTCCTTCATTGCTGCCCAATCTTATTAAAACTTTCCCATGTGAATCCTTGCCAGGTTTCCTGGGGAGGCGGGGTGAGAAGACCACATTAGTCTGTGTCTCTTCAAAATCATTTCAAAGGGTTATAATCACAAAAACAAATGGGTGTTTCCAAAGTCCTCATGAAAGAAAAGAAGAAAAAGGAGGAGGAGGAGGAATTCAATTTATACCCCACCCTTCACTCTGAATCTCAGTCTCAGAGCAGCTTACAAGTCTCTTTTAACTTCCTCCCCCACAACACACACCCTGTGAGCAGTGTTCCCTCTAAATTGAATTAGCATGAGCTAGCTCATAGATTTTTAGCCTCCAGCTCACACATTTTTGTCTTAGCTCAGGAAGGATGACCCCAGAGCACAATAATGTTTGCAGTAGCTCACAAGTTTAATTGCCAGTAGCTCACAGCTTTAATGCCAGTAGCTCACAAAGTAGAATTTTTGCTCACAAGACTCTTCAGCTTAGCGGGAACATGAGATAGGTGGGGCTGAGAGAGCTCTGCCTTTTCAAGGATAGCTCTGCAACAGTTATGGCTTCCCCAAGGCCATTCCAGTAGCTGCAACCCAACATTGTAACCCAACATTGCAATCCAAGACATAAGAGTTTGGTCATTTGAAAATATCTTCAAACATATGGTGCTCAGGAGAGGAGGTGTAGGGGGGAAAAAGCTGGTGAGACCATCGAAGACATGGTTAAAAAACCAGCAGAGACTGCCTTGAACACATTCAGATTTCTCAACAGCCATCTGATACATTTCCACCCCCATCCCCCCCACACACACACATATCCTTTTCACAAAGTCAATATTTGGCAGTGTTTGGACAAGATGGTCCAACAGGTCGTATATCTGGACGGCTGCTTAGACACAGGCACAAATTCATGTGAAAATAAATTATATACATTTATTGCGAAGGATACATATATCAAAAACTTCTGGTTGACAGGCACCAAGCAGCATGAGCCATGGTTGTTTTTTACTGGATTGTTATTAACTGAAGGGTGTGAGTGAGACAGGAAGGAAGGAAGGAAGGAAGGAAGGAAGGAAGGAAGGAAGGAAGGAAGGAAGGAAGGAAGGAAGGAAGGAAGGAAGGAAGGAAGGAAGAAGGGAGGGAGGGAGGGAGGGAGGGAGGAAGGAAGGAAGGAAGGAAGGAAGGAAGGAAGGAAGGAAGGAAGGAAGGAAGGAAGGAAGGAAGGAAGGAAGGAAGGAAGGAAGGAAGGAAGGAAGGAAGGAAGGAAGGGAGGGAGGGAGGGAGGAAGCACTTCATGTGATTTAAATACTGTGCACACAGCAATCCTTGGAGAGCCCCTGAGCTAATATCAACCTTCACAACTTATCTCTCACTAGCTAACCATGTTTGAAAGGGTTTTTGGGAGAGTAGGTGTTTCAAGAGTGGATAAACAGAGGGAATAGACGTAGTTAGACAAGCTGGTAAGCTAAGTTGTATTTCTTTTTTATCCCAGGTACCTTTTCCTGATGTTTTTCTAGTAAACTTTATTTCTTTTGCTAAGCTCAAGCCTCGTCTCCTATTATTGCCACTTCATGCCTCTGAATTCAATCGTATTTCCCAACACCTGGAAAAGAACAAGAGTCCCGTAGCACTTTCTTCAGTGACTCACAGAAGCTCCTGCCCTGCCGCAAACGCTGATGGGTGCTCCTGGACTCTTGGCTCTTTTCCACTGCTAAAAAAGGTCAAGGGAGTCCCCTGTGCAAGCACCGGTCGTTTCCGACTCTGGGGTGACGTTGCTTTCACAACGTTTTCACGGCAGACTTTTTACGGGGTGGTTTGCCATTGCCTTCCCCAGTCATCTACACTTTCCCCCCCAGCAAGCTGGGGACTCATTTGACCCACCTTGGAAGGATGGAAGGCTGAGTCAACCTCGAGATCAGCTGTAAAAGCGGGAGATCCTCAGGCCCCACCTGAAGGCTGAACAACCCTAAAAGGTAAAGGTAGAGGTAGTCCCCTGTGCAAGCACCAGTCGTTTCCGACTCTGGGGTGACGTTGCTTTCACAACGTTTTCACGGCAGACTTTTTATGGGGTAGTTCGCCATTGCCTTCCCCAGTCATCTACGCTTTCCTCCCAGCAAGCTGGATCCTCATTTTACCAACCTCGGAAGGATGGAAGCTTGAGTCAACCTGGAGCCGACTATCTGAAACCAAAGATTTCAGGTTTTCACAGCCGGTAACATCATTAGGGTTTGTAGAATCTTTCGGGCTCAAGTGCCGTGTTCTACTGGAGAAAGTTTTCCTTCCAGACGTTTCGTTCTCAGCTGCGGAGAACATCCTCAATGGCATTGCAGCTGGAGCAGGCGCTCAGACCTTCTTGGCTGCTGCTCTCCCCACTCAATGCACAGCAGCCAAGAAGGTCTGAGCGCCTGCTCCGGCTGCAATGCCACTAAGGATGTTCTCCGCAGCTGAGAACGAAACGTATGGAAGGAAAACTTTCTCCAGTAGAACACGGCATTTGATCCCGAAAGATTCTACAAACCCTAATATCTGAAACCAGCTTTTGCCGGGATCGAACTCCGGTCGTGAGCAGAGAGTTCAGACTGCAGTACTGCAGCTTTACCACTCTGCGCCACGGGGCTCTACTGCTACAGACAGACTAACATGGCTAGCTATCTTGACAAGGGTTTTTAAAGAGAAAAAAGAAAAGAAAAAGCCCAGCAGGAATTCATTTGCATATTAGGCCATACCCCTGACACCAAACAAGCCAGAACAGCATTTTGCATTTTAAACCACTGCCTGCCAGCTATATATAGCCCTGCTCACTGAACCTGATTCCTTCTCTGATGAAGTGTGCTTGCAGCACACGAAAGCTTAAATTCTGAATAAAACTTTGTTGGTCTTAAAGGTACACTTGACTCCTACTTTGTTCTACTGCATTTCTGTTTGTTCCTGCTAAAAAAGCAAAAAAGCCCTAGAAAAGAACAACTGTGCCCAATGAAAAAAAAACACTAAAAAATATTTAAGAAGTAACAAAAGTTTCTTAATGGTGTCTAACCAATCACAACAACAATCATTAAATGTAAATAATCCCAAATATATCCAAATGAGCACAGTGTCTCTTAAAGCAACAGGCAATTAATCTGTGTGACTCCTCAAATTCCCTTATTCTTTTAAAAGGTCACGGAAGATCCAAAGTTCCGATCGTAGAAAAGAATGCACCAACAGAATTCAGCTCCAAAGGGTAATTTTCCTTCGCGTGATCACCAGCTTAGAGATGCACGTTCTGCCACAAGAAACTTTTTCCACAAGACAAACAGAATAATAACTGGAGAAAAATTTAAACCCTGATGCAACCCAAGCCGTTTAAATACATATTATAGAAAAAGTCTCAACAATTTTTTTTTTAGTATTTTTTTTTCGTTGGGCACAGTTGTTCTTTTCCTGGTTTTCACTGTGCTGCCGCTGTTCTCGCGATTACAAAAAAAGTCATGGCTGGACCCAACCTTGGGTCATCCGTATAAATTTTCACACAAACCAGCTTCCCCTCCCCGCCACCTCCATTTGTGCTACTTTTTCCCTGCCTGTCGGTATGTCTTTCTAAGGAAACCAGGACACACCTGTACAGTATGATGTCCTTTTTTACTTGGTCTAGAAACTACCTTCTTCACTCTAGCTTGGGGCACAGCTGTGTGCATAGGAATTCAACAGTGCGATCCTAAACTGGATTGTACTCTTTTAAGCTCATTGGACTCTGATAGACTTAGAAGGATGTGACTCTGTTTAGGATTGCGCTCTAAATAGGGAGTGAGGTTATGTCTGATGCAGGGACGGAGCCGTACAGGACAGTTTGGTACAAAAACACAATTTCTGAAGCCTGCACTGGATTTTTTTTTAAATCCCATTCTTTTAAAATGGATTTATTAGTGCACATTTTATAATACAGTTTGTGGTGCTGGAATCTGACAGTCGGTGCAGGAGAGATTAGAAAACTGAAGCTCAAGTGGACCGTGAAATGTGTCTGTGCCCAAAACAATCCAGCCATTTCAGTTCAGTCCTTTCCATTCAACAATTACTCCAAGGCCCCAATCCACCTAAAGTGAGTCCCACGGAAAGTGCTGGGACCTTAATTGACAGTAACTGATGGCTTATTTTCGCTTCATTTGGACTCAAAAGTATGAGAGTTTTAGCACACTTTTGACAACCAACTAAGTCTCATTTCTAGGCTGCTGGCTTCTGAAAAACATTCAGTCTTGTTTTCCTTGCAAATGTTGAGCCCATCGCTTCAGGGTCAAGATGCCATTGAGCATTATCTGACACCAAGGCTTCTTTTTGTAGAAAAAGTCCAGTAGGAACTCATTTGCATATTAGGTCACACCCCTGACAGCACCATTGTTTTACATAGGGCTTTTTGCAAAAAAAAAGCCCAGCAGTTCATTTGAATATCAGGAGGCCACACCCCCTGGCGCCAAGCAAGCCAGAACTGCATTCCTGTGCGTTCCTGCTTTTTTAAAAAAAGGCCCTATCTGATTTTTTCTAAAGCACCTCCTGGAATAATTATATTGGAGAGGGAGAAATTACATCCACTATTAACGTGAAATGTTTTTTAACAGTTACATATATATGTTATACATCTCTATGTCCAATAATATCAAGTAAGCAATATGTAGAGTAATAATAAGAATAATATCTGTTACTTTGAAATTCTTATTTTAATCTATTTATAATTCATCATGCTTGGGTATGTCTTTTTGTTCAGTTCTTTAAAAAAAAAAAACTATTCGCACTGAGAAATTATTGCTGAGAAATTAAGTGGAAGCGGCTTTTTTTGAGCAGGAACACACAGGAATTCAGTTCCGGCTGGCTTTGCCTCAGAGGATGTGGCCTGATATGCAAATGAGCTCCTGCCAGGCTTTTTCTACAAAAAAAAAAGTTATCATACTTTTGTGCAGTGGTGGAATTCTAGCAGCAGCTCCTTTGCATCTTAGGCCACACACCCCTGATGTAGCCAATCCCCCAAGAGCTTACAAGGCTCTTTTTTGTAAGCACTTGGAGGACTGGCTACATCAGGGGTGTGTGGCCTAAGATGCAAAGGAGCTCCTATTAGAATTCCACCACTGCTTTTGTGATATACATCAGATATCAAAACTGTGTTCTCAACAAAGAGAAAATGTAATAACTGTTGATGATTAATGCTTTTCTGATTTCAATACCCCCTTTTCTCTGCATCCTATTGCCATAACAACTACTGTGTTACACAAAATGCCAATGGGCAGTGAATTAAAGGCATTATGAGAGTGGGATGGCTGAAGAGGCAAGGTTTGGTACGTGGTGATCCCTAAGAAATGCATTTCTAAAATCCACTCCTCTGAGCTACCAGCTTATCTTGTATCCGAAGCTTTTCAAGGAACCAGGCCAAGTGCTTATTTGTGTGTAATTTATCATGACAGGGAAAAACTTGCAAAATCCGGGGTTTCATGAAGGAGAGCAGGACAGACGACAAACCTGTTCTGTCTCCGAATGAAGAATTGCAAGCAGCTTTTCGGGTCCCTGCAATTGGTCTCCCTTGGGAAGAGAAGCAGAAAAGCTCAGACCGGCTGGATCAAGCATCAGCTCATAACAAAGAGAAAACATGAGGAAAGAGACAGTGGCTCAGTGGCAGAGCATCTACTTAGTATGCAGAAGGTCCCAAGTTCAGTCCCCAGCACCTCCATTTGAAAGAACCAGACAGTAGGCCACGGTGTCAAACATGTGACCCAAAGCCTGCACAGGCCCCCGGAGGGTTCCTATCAGGCCCATGAGCAAGTCTGCTTTCTTCTCCCTCTCTCTTGCTTCCTTCTGTGTCACAGCTTGCTTTGCCAGGCTTGCTCAATCACACAGGAGCTACAGAACAACACTTCAATATTTTCCATTGGCTGAGCCTCCTTCCTTCGGGAGGGAGGGAAGGAGGGAGAGCTTGCTTTGCCAGGCTCTCTCAATCACACAGCAGAGCTACTACTGAGCCAAGCCTCTTTTCCTTGTATTGGCTGAGTCTCCGCCCCTCCTCATCTCCTGGGGAGGGTGGGACAGAGCCAGTGCTTCCTTTGTCCAGTTCCTTCGATCACACGGGAGAGATACAAAATATTTAATTGTGTTTGTCTGTGTCCTTTATAAAGTTTAAATCTCCACTACTTGGCATTACATTTTATGACATACATCGCCTGGCCCAACAAGGTCTCATCTACGTCAGCTCTGGCCATAATTACAAATGAGTTAGACACCCCTGCAGTAGGTGATGTAGAAGACCAATGTCGAGACTCTGGGGAGCTGCTGCCAGTCTGTGTAGACAATATTGGCCTTGATGGACCAGTGGTCTGATCCAGGATAAGGCAAGCTTCATTGGTCCATGGATCCACTCTCCCAACTCTCTCCTGGAGAGAGAATTTAGGGCAGAGTTTCGGAACATTTGTCCTGAGTATACAACACTGTAATGTTGACATCCTCTGGTATGCCACCACAATGGCTTTCCTAATTATACTCAACATTCCTAAAAACCTTTCTGGCTTGAGATAGGAGCAGACCCAACCCCAAAACCCAGATGAAACAAACCAAAGCCAAGCCAGAGATCCACAAATAAGGATTTCCTTAGCCCCAGAACTGAAAACGCCATTCCAGGTGGTTGACACTGAACAACTAACATCTTTTTGCAGGACTCCTCCACATTTCCTTCCTCTTTTTCAGATGTTACATCCACCACCTGAAGCCCAGACACCACATGTATCACCAGGACACTCTCAACACGTGTGGTCATTGTCTTGTACAGGGCTTAAAAAAATAATCAGGAACTCCTTTGTATATTAGGCTCCACCCCCTACCGATGCAGCTAATCCTCCTGGAGCTTACAGTAGGCCTTGTACTAAGAGCCCTGGAAGCTCTTGGACGATTGGCTACATCAGGGGTGTGTGGCCTATTATGCAAAGGAGTTTCCACTACAAAAAAAGCCCTGGTCTTGTACAAATAAAGGCAATGTGCCTATTTTCTTGGGCATACAGCTCTAGTGCACACCAGGGGTCGGGGGATCTGGTGGTGAGTTTGTGCACGTCGAAGCTGTACGTCCATGCAAAATACAGACATTCCCCTTCTTCACACAGCATAGCGACCAAATGTATTGTGAACACACTCCCTGTACATGCAGTTGCCTGAATCCTGGAGCACATGGATGTAAGACCTGGCATGGTTTTTCTCTTCCCTATCTCCAAAGCCCTTTGTCTCTTCATCTCTTTGCGATTTATCTGCCCAAACTTGCTTTTCACAGAAAGCCACCATGGTGTAGTGGTTAAGAGTGGTAGACTCTTATCTGGAGAACTGGGTTTGATTCCCTGCTCCTCCACATGCAGCTGCTGGTGTGACCTTGGGTCAGTCCCAGTTCTCTCAGAGCTGTTCTGCTCAGCAGTTCTCTCAGAGCTCTCTCAGCCTCACCTGGTGCCTGTTGTGGGGAGAAGAAATCAATTGTAAGCTGCCTTGAGTCTCCTTAGGGTAGAGAAAAGCGGCGTATGAAAACCAATGCTGTTTCTTTTAAAAGTATATTACCAATCCATTAAAACTTCTAAAAGCAAAGAAGAAAAAGTGCCTTCATTTTTCTTACATTCATACAGACAAGGGGGTGCATGCCCATGTTTTCAGCATTTCTCTGTTACTTGCCATGCTTATGGTTGCCTTCCCTTCCCCTCCCCACCAGGTCTGGCTCTGCTACTAGGTGAACTAGGTGATTGCCTAGGGTGCCAACCTTTCTGGGGGTGCTGAATTGGGTGCCCCCCCATGTGACTTGATGACATTATCAGTGCAGGGGAGGGGCACCAGAAATTAGCCTTGTCTAGGATGTCAGACAGTCTAGGGCCAGACCCACTCCCCACAACAAGCACCTTGTGAGGCAGGTGGAGCTGAGAGTGTCTGAGGCAACCGTGACTGGACCAGGGTCACCCAGCAGGCTTCATGCGGAGGAGTAGGGAATCAAACCCTGTTCTCCAGATAAGATTCCATCACTCTTAACCACCACAGTTTGGTGTAGTGGTTAAGTGCACAGACTCTTCTCTGGGAGAACCGGGTTTGATTCCCCCACTCCTCCATTTGCAGCTGCTGGAATGGCCTTGGGTCAGCCATAGTTCTCGGGAGTAGTTGTCCTTGAAAGGGCAGCTGCTGTAAGAGCTCTCTCAGCCCCACTTACCTCACAAGGTGTCTGTTGTGGGGGAGGAAGTTAAAGGAGATTGTGAGCCACCCTGAGATTCAGAGTATAGGGCAGGATACACAGGCCTTGGATTCAGCAGGAGCTCACAGCTCCTGAACCTTTCTGAGGGTTCCCCCTCCCCCTCCCCACCTTGTCCATTGAATAGCAGGTGCAGCTGCATACAATCCCTGGATGAGCTCCACCACCTATTTTTCACAAAGTGACCCCAAAGGCAACCATTGGATATAAATCCAATATCATCATCATCATCACCCACTCCACTGGCTTTGACACCCATAGTTCTAACTACATTCTTTTCTACATTCCATCCAGTTCCAAGCAACCTGAAACCCTCAATTTCTTATCTGAAACCCTTCTTTCTCCCCATGACAACTGCATATTATATCGGCCCCAGAATGTTAATCAGTGGTCGTGGAGGAAATGGCAAACCGCGGATCAGCAGCCTGAAACTGTGTTTCTTACAGATGGTACTCCTCCATAATCCCTGGTAACGTTCTTGTTCAGAAGTCTCAAACACACACACACACACACACACACACACACACACAAAAAGCTATAGAAATAAGACAACTGTCGTTGATGCTTTGATGAAATGCAATTGGGAAGTGTCTTTCGCGGCTATTTCTGATGGCAAAATGAGATGAAAATCCCCTGTACGAGGAAGATATGAAAAAGGACTGTGTCCGAAATGCTAACCAGTTTATTTAACAGCTTGGAAAAGCGTTCAGCATTTCTCTTGGAATTGGGTCAATATAAGTTTGAAAAGTCTTTTTGTTGTTGTTGTTGTTTGGTGCTGAACAGCCAGAGAAAAAGGCAGGTGACCAAGCTTAAAGGGCCCCTTGCCATCAAGGGAAGGTCACAAATACATTTAAATTCCCTCACAGTCCTTTCAACAGCTCCTTAGTCTGATAAAGAGTAACAAGAAGCCCTTTGTGTGGGAAGTCTTATAATCGCGTGCTGCACGACGCACGAACTCTACTGTCTCAACGCATTCCCCCAAATGAGTCTCTGACAACAAGGTTACAAAGCGACACGGTCTCATGTCCGGCTGGAAAGATCACAGCATTGTGTAACGAGCAGGGTTTATTTATGAAACATAGAAGAATTGTTCTTTTACAGAGAGGCACAGAAGCCTCATTGTTGACCTGGCGTTAATAGTCATTCTATTCTGTTAGCTATGACATCTTGGCTTGTAAAAGACCTAATGTTGAGAACTGGGGAAAAGAAGACCCAGTTCTAGCCAATATGCACTCATTTAGCATATATGGCTTTGCAAACATCAGTTCCCATTAGATATAGGATGGAGCCTAATTGGGATCTCCGGTGGATTCCTGAGGCAGGGCCTTGCTTGTAGAATCATAGAATAATAGAGTTGGAAGGGAGCAATTGTCCAACCCTCTGCACAATGCAAGAAATTCACAAATGTTGTTCAGTCGCACAGTCGAGTTCAACTCTTTGCGACCCCATGGACCAAGTCACGCCAGGCCCCCCTGTCTTCCGCCATCCTCCAAAGTCTGCTCAAATTCATGTTAGTTACATCAGTAACATGGCTGTCCAGCCATCTCATTTTTTGCTGTCCCCTTCCTCTTTTGCTTTCTGTCTTTCCCAGCGTCAGGGCCTTCTCCAGTGAGTGCTCCCTTCTCATTTGGTGGCCAAAATATTTGAGCTTCAGCTTCAGCATCTGACCTTCCAGAGAACAGTCAGGGCTGATTTCCCTTAGGACTGATTCGATCTCTTGCAGTCCAAGGGACTCTTCAAGATTCCTCTCCAGCACAACGCAAAAGCATCTATTCTTCTGTGCTTGGCCTTCCTTATGGTCCAACTCTCACAACTGTACGTTACTACCGGGAATTCACAAATACCTCCGCCTAAGTTCACAGGATCAGCATTGCTGTCAGATGGCCATCTAGTCTCTGTTTAAAAACCTCCAAGGAAGGAGAACCCACCACCTCTCAAGGAAGCCTGTTCCGCTGAGGAACCGCTTTGTCTGGAAGTTCTTCCTAATGTTGAGCTGGAAGTTCTTCTGATTTAATTTCAACCCATTGGTTCTGGTCCTACCTTCTGGGGCCACAGAAAACAATTCCACACCATCCTCAATATGACAGTCCTTCATGGACTTGAAGATGGTGATCAGCTCAGCTCAGGTTGAAGCTTAAAAAGCAATGGAAGATGGGATTTGCAAGTTGTGCTTGGCTCGGCATGCCTTCTCCCTAGCCTCTTATTATAATACAGCAGGAAGGAGTGGTAGACTTCTGCTGACTGATAGAATGGACCATACCACTTCACAGTGAAGGAAGAGGACCAATTTGTTCAAATTACAGAAGGAGAATAACAAGAAGAGGGCTTTTTCACATTGTGTTAGGTAATTGGTTTTGTTTTTTTTGAGGTGGGGACATAAGTGGTAAATGATGTTCTCTGCCTGCTGGCTTCCTAGGATTGCCAACTCTGGGGTGGAAGATACCTAGAGATGCTGGGGGTAGAGCCTTATTCCAGGGCCTGTTGTAAGCTCCAGAATAGGCTACATCAGGGGTGTGTGCCCTAAAATACAAAGGAGTTCCTGCTACAAAAAAAGCCCTGTATGTGTATGTATGTGTGTATATATATATGTGTGTGTGTGTGTGTGTGCGCACACACACTCGCATGATTCCTGGCAAAAATGCCTTGGAAAGAAATTGCTGCCTGACCCCTAAGTTACACCTTACAAAAGAAGAATTGCAGATTTATACCCCACCCTTATCTCTGAATCAGACACAGAGCGGTTTATAGTCTCCTGTATCTTCTCCCCCCAAAACAAACACCCTGTGAGGTGGGTGGGGCTGAGAGGGCTCTCACAGCAGCTGCCCTTTCAAGGACAACCTCTGCCAGAGCTATGGCTGACCCAAGGCCATTCCAGGTGCATGTAGAGGAGTGGGGAATCAAACTCGGTTCTCCCGGATAAGAGTCCACGCGCTTAACCACTACACCAAACTGGCTCTCAAAAGTGGCAACAGTCTATAGCAGAAAACAACTGTGTACAAAACACAATATACACACACACATACAAAGTAATTCTTATATGTCTGTTTGTTTCCAACAATACCAAATACACAGTATACCAGGTAATTATATGGTATTGACCTGTAACTACTGATATAAGGAATTGGTGTAATGATATGGTATTGAGCTAGTGCCTATTGGAAATTTGATCAAGTGGTCTTAGTTGACGTCAAAACGAAAAATTGAGCAGACTGGCTCTTCGAGGAAGCATTTTATGCAAAACGTGATCCAAACTGACAGGCAAGTAAAGGGAACATCATCTCGGGAGCCAGGATTCGTAAGGAATTTGGATACCACACAGGATTGAACAAGTGAGAAGAACTGGATATTCTCTGGACATTGAGATACTGTGGACATTGAAATGCTGTGGATCCTCTCCTTTTGTGAATATTTTGGTATACTGTGTATTTAGTATTGTTGGAAACAAACATAGACAAATAAGAATTATTTTATGTGTGTAGATTAGACAGACAGATAGACAGACGGACAGACAGACAGACATAGATAGATAGATGGATGGATGATGGGTGGGTGGATAGATAGATGGATGGATGATGGGTAGGTGGATGGATGGATAGATGATGGGTGGGTGGATAGATGGATGGATGATGGGTGGGTGGATAGATAGATAGATAGATAGATAGATAGATAGATAGATAGATAGATAGATAGATAGATAGATAGATAGATAGATAGATAGATAGATAGATAGATAGATAAATGTTTTGTACACAGTTGTTTTCTGCCTGACCCCTAAGTGGCAAAGAGCATTTCCCTGGGCATGTAAAGAGAGAGCCACAACAAGAATGAAGCTGATGGGCGGTAAGCTCAAGAGGGACAAAAGGAAATAGTACTTTACACAGAGCGGTATTAAAATGTGGAATTCACTGCCAGAGGATTTTGTGATGGCCACAGGAATAAACAGCTTAAAAGGGGATTAGATAGGTTCATGGAGGATAAGTCTATTAATGGCCACAGCCATGATGGCTGAGAGGAACCTCCACATTCAGAGGCACTAAACCTCTGAATCCCAGAGCCAGGAGGCAACATCAGGGGAAGGCCTTGGCCTCTATGCCCTGTTGTTGGTTTTCCAGAGGAACTGGCTGGCCACTGTGAGACAGGATGGTTGACCGAGTGGACTATCAGTCTGATCCAGCAGTGCTCTTTTTATGTTCTCATGAAGGCCTCAGCCTCTATGCTTTGTTGTTGGCCATCCAGAGGAACTGGTTGGCCACTGAGTGACACTGAATGCTGGACTACTGGTCTGATCCAGCAGGGCTCTTCTGATGTTCTTATGAGGGCCTCAACCTCTATGCCCTGTTTTTGGCCATCCAGAGGAGCTGGTTGGCCACTGTGTGAGACATGATGCCAGACTAGATGGACCACTTGTCTGATCCAGCAGGGCTCTTCTGATGTTCTTATGAAGGCCTCAACCTCTATGCTCAGAGGAACTGGATAGCCACTAAGTGAGACAGGATGCTGGATTAGATGGACTATTGGTCTGATCCAGCAGGGTTCTTCTTGTGTTCTTATGAATTTTTTAAAGGTAGATGCTGTGGCATAAGAGCTCATTTCTTGGGGAAGGTATGGGCTTCCAAACAACATGCTTTGTAACAGAGTTCAGGTCAGTTTCCATTGCTTCTTTGGGTGGCTGAAGAAAATGTGATGGGAATGTGTCCTCTGGCTGTTTGTGTAAAAATTGCTGGGCCAAAGTTTTCCTAAGTAAATGCTCAGCTGGCTTCTAGAGGTATCTAGGTATAGCTAAAATTAGGGTAAAAGTCAGAACTGTTGCTTAGTATGAAAGTTGAGTTTAACCAATACATGTGCATTATGGCGCCAAATAAGGCCACCAACCAACAACGGAGAGTCAACCAGGCACCTAAAAGCCTGATCCATTGCCACGTGGTTTTTACATTTTCTGGAAAAGCCTTTTAATGGTGCCCATTTGGAGCATACATGCAATGCGCAGGTAACCATACTGCTGGCGTAAGGGTGTAGCAGCCCCAGGTAACGCTTGCAAAATGTAATTCTGCTGCTCCACCCACCCCTTGATACACATAACTGCCCAATGGAGCAGACAAAGGGAGTACAGAAGAGCCTTGTTTGCTCACGAGGAAGGTCTGCAACATAGATTTGATCTCACAGTGCGCCCAGCTGAGCGCGGGGTGCTGTGAAGGGAACTTCACAGTGAGAATGTGCTGTGCGTGTTTAAGCCCAGCTAACAATTGCTAACTCAGCGCTGTTAGCCCGCTTTTGCGTTTGCTTTGCCTGAGAATGTGCAATCAGTCAGCTCAGCAGAGGCAAGCCACGGAAGTCCAGAGGAACGCAGACCAGACCACAGATCCAGCCACGGGGCAGGACAGGCTCTGTTGCTTTGCTTGCTGCTCGATGTTTACTGCTTCCCACTTGCCTTGAAAATCCCTTGCTGGGATTTCTGTAGGTTGCCTGTGATTGCTGCCACTTTATACCCACCACCAGCGTTCCCTTTTAAGCTGAGTTAGCGTGAGCTCTGGCTCACACATTTTTGCCCTAGCTCAGGAAAAATGGCCCCCGTGCATTTTAAAGCTGCAGCTCACAACTTTAACGCAAAGTAGAATTCTTGCTCACAAGACTGGGGCTGCCCCTGTGCTGAACCCGGAAGTTGCAGCTAGTGCAGAACGACGACGCTCGGCTGTTATTAGGGCTCCCTAGATGGGAGCACATTCAGCCGGGGCTCCGGGGACTGCACTGGCTGCCAATAATATACTGAGTTCGGTACAAGGTGCTGGCTATTACCTTTAAAGCCCTATATGGCCTAGGACCTGCCTACCTTAGGGACCGTCTCTTCCCATATGCTCCCCAGAGAGTGCTGCGATCCGGCTCTCGAAATCTGCTTGTAATCCCCGGGCCAAAGGAGGCCCGGCTGAAGTCGACTAGGGACAGGGCCTTCTCAATCTCAGCCCCTTGCTGGTGGAACCAGTTATCGGAAGAGGTCAGGGCCCTGTGGGACTTTGGACAGTTCCGCAGGGCCTGTAAGACAGTCCTCTTCCAGTTGGTTTATAACTGACCGGCATTGAAATATTCCAAAGGAAGATTGTAAGATAGCACACTGACATTGATCGATATTGTTATTAGTTGTTTTTAATTATGTAAATTATTATGTATTTTAATTCTTAAAATCTATTGTTAGAATTTCTATGTTGTAAGCTGCCCTGAGCCCGCCTTGGTGGGGTAGGGCGGGATATAAATCAAATAAAATGAAATGGAAAAAAGACTCCACAGCTTAGAGGAAGTATTGTCCCCCACCATGGCTTTTTTTTGTAGCAGGAACTCCTTTGCCTATTAGGCCACACCCCCTCCCCCGATGCAGCCAATCCTCCAAGAGCTTAAAGGGTTCTTAGTGCGGGGCCTACTGTAAGCTCTTGAAGGATTGGCTATATCAGGAGTGTGTGGCCTAACAGGCAAAGGAGTTCCTGCTACAAAAAAAGCCCTGCTACAAAAAAAGCCCTGCTACAAAAAAAGCCCTGCTACAAAAAAGGGAGTAACAAAGTACAAGGTCCTTCTACTGATGGAAAGGTTTAAGCACTTCTTTTAGATGCTCCGTACAGACAAAAAAACTGTACTGCCTTGAAAATGATTTGTGTCATGACTAAAAATCCAGCTTTCCCAGTTGCCCTCCTTTAATACATATTCACTTGACCATTTTTTTTTTTAAACTTTGATCGAGGTTGACGCAGCTATTGCAACACTATTTGCTTCTCTTTCCTCTTCCAGCGTTTGGCAGTTGTGACTTTTCCATACCGTGAAGCCCTTTAACGAAAGTGGGGTGCCAACACTACGATTTTTATTTTTGCATACACTTCATCATAACCACAGCCTCCGTTAGCATCGCACAGTCACAATAACGAACAAGGATCTATAGACCCCCTCCCCAAGTTACACATCCGTCAGGAACACAGTTTTCAACCCGCATTCAGAAGTACAGATAGGTAGCCAGCCGTAGGTGAACAAAACTCCCTATAGGAAGAACGGCCTACGCCTTGAGTGGGGCCATCTCTTTACTCGCTTCTTCAAGTCCTTGAGAAATCCTTTTAAGAATCTTATTTCATCCACTTGAAAAAAAGAATGCCCGGGGTCTATAGTTTCAAGTAACGTTTTTCACAAGGGCATACGCAGATAAAAAAAAAGTTTTGGCCGGAACATCTAGGTACCCTTCCTACTTCCCTTTATTGCTTCACTGCTTGGGTCCCATTTCAATTCATAAAAAGTCACTTAAACTACAGGAGGAAAACAAAAATCACACAGAAACATACACATATATATTACATCTGAAGTAGTTCCAACACTTTTAAAACAAATCTTTCCTTTCTATAACTGCAAGCACAGATTTGTTTAAAAAAACAACATTTTAAGTAATGTGCAATTTAAAAGATGCCCAAAAGAAGCCTATATTAACTACTTTTCACAACTTTCCCAGTTGCTGTTTAAAAATGAAAAAAAAGCTTCTGCTACGCTTGGAAGAAAGTACTGGGTAAATCTGACTTCCTTAATTCCGATGCTTAATTCTACTTGAACGTACGGCATTTTTTAATTTGTGGTCAACGACTCTGTTAAGAGGAGGAGGGGGCGAGGGGTTGGAGCGATCACGTTCTAGACTTGTACAGCAGAACCAGCTAATAGACATCTTTAGTATCGTAACATGATGACATCATTATAAATTACAGCTCATTTGTTAAGTGATTATGGTGATGCATGCAGTCTTCCTTGATACAGTTGCCAGCAGGTAAGCACGCAGCGTGCCCCGGGTGCCGCCGGCGCATCTCTCACAGTCCAACTTTTTACAGCAGACCATAGACTTTGCCCGGCGTCAATCACTCAGTACTGGAGAACAGTCCACTTGAACGGTCCTAACGCTCCACCGCGTGGCATCCTGCCACCCCCACAGCCCCCCTTCCCAAACCCCAAAACTTAGCCCGCAGGAGTGTTGCGAATGCGGCTGCTCTCAGCCGCAAGAGATCACAGTGAAACGCTTGGAGATGCACGACATGTTGTGGAGGACGATGCCGAGGAGAAAGACCAAGACGCAAGCCACCAGGATGACCGTGCACACTCCTGACCAGGTCGAACTTTTCACCATGCCCCTCCTGTCTTGTTCCTCGTCTCCTGCGTCTTGGGGGATTGCGGCCTGCAACGGCTGCTGCTCGGCCGGGATCGTCACCACGGTGACAGACTTCTGCTGAGGGCCCGGCAAGAGGCGGCAGCCGATGTCCCCCGGCAACAGGGACCTCTCCTTGGCGATAGGCAACGGCAACATGTAACACCCATTGCTAGGAAGTTTGATGAAGACCGGGGTGTGCTCGGAAGTGTGGGGAATTGCAATCACGGCGATGACCTCTGGGTCGTCCGGCAGCTGCGAGACGGAAAACCCAGGCGGCAGCTTGGTGATCCCTCGGCACCACGGACACCTCAAGTCCTTCTGGCTGGTCCTCATCTGCTGAAGGCAAACGGAGCAGCAGGTGTGCTTGCAGTCCAGCAATTTGGGCCTCCGTCGAGGACTGTAGTAATTGAAACAAATCTGACACTCCAGGAGAATGTCCTGGGACAGAGTCTCCATTGCTGTCCGAGTGGAGGAAAAGAGGGAGAGAAGATTATCCTGTTGTTCTGAAGCCCACTCTAAAAGCTGCGGCCCGAAGTCCTCTTTCCAGCTCTTTCAAGGTGACTTCTTTGTATTCTGCCACCAGGCAAGAGGAGATAAGAAGTCTCTGTAGGGAGGCATCTGTCTAGGACTCCATCAGCATCTGAGAAGGAAATTCAAACAGGAACAAGGTTAGTCATAAAGGTCCGCAGAAATGCAGAAGAAAACAAAATCCCCCAACCCATCCTTTCACCAGTGCAGAGGTACAGAAAGAGCAGGATTTTTACAAAAAAAATTATCATAAGGGAGATTTACTATAGGAATAAAGATGCATCGGAAAAGTATAAAAGCCTGGTCCAGCATCGGTAAAAAGAAGGGTGCTTTGCATGCAGAAAGTGAAAAAGGAGCTTTTTTAGGGGGCAGGGAGAGGGGGGTATTTTGTTTTCATCCAGGCTTTAGGAGAATTCATCATAAATGCCCAGGACAAAATGATAACTAATTCCAGAAGGGAACAACGTTAGACTGCTGCAGAAAAATTCAATAAGTAGGAGTCTTGTGCAGTACTTCCTTCTAAGCTGTGGAGTCTTGTGAGCCAAAATTTCACTTTGTGAGCTACTGGCATTAAAGCTGTGAGCTACTGCATAAATTAGTTTGCTGTGGGGCCATTTTTCCCGAGCTAAGACAAAAATGTGAGAGCCAGAGGCAAACCTCCCCCCCCTGTAAGCTAGCTCACACTAACTCAGGTTAGAGGGAACATTGGTATTGTGGCACCTTTCAGACTAAAAACTTTTTTTTAATTTCAGCATAACTTTTTATGGACTACACTCCACTTCTTCAGATCCAAGGGGGCACTGATCATACAAACACTTATGAAGCTGCCTCCTACTAAATCAGATGGCTGGTCCATCAGGGTTGGATTGTCTCCTCAGACAGACAGAAGCTCTCCAGGGTCTCAGGTGGAAGTCATTCATGTCCCCTACTGCCTGGAGGTGCCCGGAATTGAACTGGGATCTTCTGTCTGCATGACGGACAGACTGCTCTAACAGTAAGCTGTGACCCCCTAAGACTACACTCCTAACTTTTTATGGACTACACTCCACTTCTTCAGATCCAAGGGGACACTGATCATACAAACACTTATGAAGCTGCCTCCTACTAAATCAGATGGCTGGTCCATCAGGGTTGGCTTGTCTCCTCAGACAGGCAGAAGCTCTCCAGGGTCTCAGGCGGAAGTCATTCATGTCCCCTACTGCTTGGAGGTGCCCGGAATTGAACTGGGATCTTCTGTCTGCATGACGGACAGACTGCTCTAACAGTAAGCTGTGACCCCCTAAGAAAACAAAATCTGTTACGAGTAGATCCAGGGACCTTAAAATATGGGAAGTCCAGGACAAAATATAATTATATAAATTCAAATTTAAATCAAGAAACACCCAGAGTCCAATAAAGAGTTAAGGTAGATCAGAGGGCGAGATGTAAAGGAAATACGGAATGCAGACGGCAACGTGTATTTCTGTTTATTAATTTTGTATTTTACTAAATTGTATTTCACCCTGAACTTCTTGCATTTTATGGCCCCTAAACACCACTTCCTTCTTTACATCTGTCACACAGCAAGGGCCTAAGAAGGGCTGCCACCACTCTGGTCAGGGTCTTTTTATGCTGCCACCACTATGGTCAGGGTGCTCTGAGCCCTCTGCATGGGAGGGCTCAGAGCACCCAACTGCCCTTGTCTTTCTTACGAGTAAATCCTCTTGGCCGTGACCAAGGAGACGTTGAGGACCCAGGCAGTATAACAACGACGACAGTTTATTTACAGTGTTCAAACAATAATAAGTAGGTGATAACCATTTAGTGCAACGGTGTCCAAACTTGCTTAACGGAAGAGCCACATAGAATAAAATGTCAGATGTTTGACAGCTGCAAGGAAGGAAGGAAAGGTAGAAAGAAAACTGGAAAGAAAGCAAATAGATGGGGGTGGGAAGGAAGAGGTGGAAAGAAAGTAACTTTAACTATAAATGCCTTCTCCAAGCCAGCCGATGGGGCTGTGGGGGCTTCGAGAGCCACACAATATGTGTGAAAGAGTCACAGTTTGGCCACCTCTGATTTAGTGCAATAACGAAATATATATGCAGTAAAGGTTGGTGCAAATAAACAGAAGCCCTGGTGTGTTTAGCTAGACATTCCCTGCTCTAACACCAAAACTCACCACCTTGGGGCAGAGACCTTTCCTGCTGCCTTCATTCCAGTAGCCTTTTCCAGAGAGAACACACCTTGTCTGTGCTTGACTCTTTTTATGCTTTCCTCCCAGGTCCCACCCCTCTCTGGGCTAGTTTTCCCTCCAAAACCTTGCCACCAATCAGAGGGACAAAAGGGATCCTGGGAGATGTAGACTTTCTGTAGTAACTCCTAGGCAGGCTTCTCTAAAGCCTATAGGCCTCACTAGGCCCAGGATCATGATAACATCCTATACAAATTATCTGCATGGTGAAGAGGACCCACCCATTGCATCCAAAGAAATAGGCTACCGTCCACAGAAACAATGGGATCAAATGTTGGTGGTCTTTTTAAGGATCCACAAGACAGTGAACAGTAACAAGACAAATCAGAAAATAAAATATTATTAAGGTATCTCCATCGCCCACACACGGGTTACATCATTCCTTCATACTGTGATACTGATATTAAAAAGTTGTTGTGTGACTTTTTAAAAATGTTCCATTAATTTATGCAACTGTGTGTGTTAAGACTGAGGCCGTGTTGGCATTTAATGCTAGCAGTGTGGGAGCAGTTCCGTAAGAACCTAAGAGTAGCCATGTTGGATCAGGCCAATGGCCCATCCAGTCCAACACTCTGTGTCACACAGTGGCCAAAAAAACCAGGTGCCATCAGGAGTTGACTTCTGGCTCTGTGGTGAGCTGCAATGGCACCAATTCCCTTTCAGCCAACCACTGCCCTCCTTCCCAATTAAATGATTAGGAAGGATCCTTCCCCCACCCCATTCATGTGACGAAGACCACAGATTTATACCCTGCCCTCCACTCTGAATCTCAGAGTGGATTACAATCTCCTTTGTCTTCTTCCCCCACAACAGACACCCTGTGAGATGGGTGGGGCTGAGAGAACTCTCACAGAAACTGCCCTTTCAAAGACAGCTCTGTGAGAACTATGGCTGACCCAAGACCATTCCAGCAGCTGCAAGTGGAGATGTGGGGAATCAAACCCGTTTCTCCCAGATAACAGTAAGCACACTTAACCACTATTCTAAAATTTACAACAGCATTGGAAGGTGTCAAAGGAACAGATACCGCAACACAAACATCTAAGCATGAATAAGGTCTAAGACACAGCGAGGGTTGTTGGAAAATACTTGGAGACTTTCGGGGTTGATCCAGGAGAGAGCGGGGTTTGGGGAAGGGAGGGACCTCAGTGTGGTGCAATGTCATAGAGTCCACCAAGCAGCCATTTTCTCCAGGGGAGCAATGCCATTGAGTCCACCAAGCAGCCATTTTCTGCCAGCTAGAGATCAGCTGTAAAAGCGGGAGATCCTCAGGCCCCACCTGAAGGCTGAACAACCCTAAAAGGTAAAGGTAGAGGTAGTCCCCTGTGCAAGCACCAGTTGTTTCTGACGCTGGGGTGACGTTGCTTCCACAGCGTTTTCACGGCAGACTTTGTACAGGGTGGTTTGCCATTGCCTTCCCCAGTCATTTACACTTTCCCCCCAGCAAGCTGGGTATTCATTTTACCGACCTCGGAAGGATGGAAGGCTGAGTCAACCTCGAGCTGGCTACCTGAAACCAACTTTTGCCGGGATCGAACTCAGGTCATGAGCAGAGAGTTCAGACTGCAGTACTGCAGCTTTACCACTCTGCGCCACGGGGCTCTTAGAACAACCCTAGTACACAGCAAAGAACCCCCAAGCTCTCTGACAGGGTGAAGGATTGCAGTCTTCTGTTTTGCTCTCCAAGTCTTACATGGTGGCTGCTGCATGTGTTTTATAGTTCTTAAGGACAAGAAGCCTTTGTGCCTTGGATTTTTAGAAGCAGAGGGCACTGGCAATTCAGCTGAGCGGGTAAGAGGTACACGGAGGACCTGATCCCAATTATTTTCGTAAGGGAGAAGGTTAACTGCTAAAGTTTCACCAAATAAATTTTTAAGCACGTTATCTCCCATAGCACTCATTTTTAATTTTTTTTGTGCTCGCTCCTATACAACTGAGGTTCACAGTCACACATAAGTTTGGTATAAACGCCCCCCTCCCGTTTTCCCTTCCCAGTCCCAGTGGATATAGTTCATCTGGAGGATATCACACTTGATCGTAATCTATGTTACAGATAACAATTACAATAAAAGGTAAAAACATACGCTTTGAGAAAAGAGAAACACAAGAAAGGTGAAAGGCTGGGTAACAAAAGAAAACATGAGCTGCATGCAAACACAAAAAGAAATTGTTAGCACTTGTGCTAGTTCCAAAGTAAAAGCCCCTTTAAAAAAATCAACCCCAAAACACAATCTACATAATAATATCTTTTATTAGGTCCAACCAATGGGGTGGGAATGGGAGGGTAGAGTTCTGAGACAGCAGAATGACCTGAGGGCCAGTCAGTAAAGAAAACCAATGCTTTGAATGCTCCTCCAACACAAAGGTCCTGCTAGAATCTTCCATGGAGCCACAGCCCCTTCCCCATGGCTCTGGTCACCTTCATCTAATCCAGTGTCAGACTCATTTTTATGAGGGCTGGATCTGACATAAATGGAACCGTGTCAATCTGGGCCACGTGTCTCATAAAATGTAATGCCAGGTAACGGAGACATAAACTTTATAATGGACAGAAACACATCTCGAGATTTTTTTTTAAAGCTTTAAATTAAACATGCTTAAAAGATTAGCACTCTTGCAAAATTTTATTTAACTGTCTCTGATAACTGAAGCGAGTAAGAGAGAGGGAGAAGGAAGTAGACTTGCTCACGGGCCTGATAGGAGCCCTCTGAGGACCTGATTCGGCCCCTGGGCCACACTTTTGACACCTCTACATATAAGCAGTGTTCTCTATAAGCTGAGCTAGCTCACAGTTTTTTAGCCTCTGGCTCACACATTTTTTTTCTTAATTCAGGAAAAATGGCCCCGGAGCAAACTAATTTATGCAGCACCTCACAACCTTAATGCCAGTAGCTCACAAAGCAGAATTTTTGCTCACAAGCAATGTTCCCTCTAAGCTGCAAAGTCTTGTGAGCAAAAATTCTACTTTGTGAGCTACTGGCATTAAAGTTGTGAGCCACTAGCATTAAAGTGGTGAGCTACTGCATAAATTATTGTGCTCTGGGGTCATCCTTCCTGAGCTAAGACAAAAATGTGTGAGCAGGAGGCTAAAAATCTGTTAGCTAGCTCACGCTAACTCAGCTTAGAGGGGACACTGCTCACAAGACTCCACAGTTTAGAGGGGGTATTGCCTCCAATATGTTAACCAAAGATACCAGGGAGAAGACTAGGCTGAGAGGCAGCACCCGGCTCTTTGAACTCAAATCTCCCCAGACCATAGTCAACACTCTTTAAGTACTCTGGCTCAAATTCAAAGAAGAATATGCATTCCTGCGGCAGCTTGGTGTAACGCAATAGAAGCTGTTGTTTTGAATAAAGGATTGGATCACAAAACACAAGGCACAACATTGCTGAGTAATGGAAAAAAGAGTTGGTCCAAAGGGTGACACAGACTGCAAAAGCAGGACACATGTATCCAGCCCACAAAAAGAGCTTGACAAGAGCCAGCCAGGTTTCTTACGAGGGCACAAGCTGACTTCAGCAGCCGTCAAAACACATTGTTTTATCATAAGTGCTTTCGATTAACTGACGACAGCCAAGAAAATGTTGCTGATGGAGGAGACCCAGAGCTGGAAGAAAAATCAGACTGTCAGGGGTATGCTTGGGACTCTCTCAACGTACAGACAGCAGGGGGAAGGGAGGGCTGGCAGGCAAACTGGCGTGAGACCGAAAGACAAAGAGACAACTGGAATCAGGATTAATATTCTTGACCGGTGAAGAGTTGATCACAGCTGAAATCTCGGCAGGGCTGAACTAACCTTGAGAGAACTAACAGGGTATGTAAAAATGTGGAGGATTAAGTCTGTCAGTGGCTACTAGCCATGATGACAGAGGGGAACCTCCACTATCAGAGGCACTAACCCTCTGAATCCCAGAGCCAGGAGGCAACATCAGGAGGCCTCGGCCCTGTTTTTGGTCCTCCAGTGGAACTGGCTGTCTACTGTGTGAGACAGGATGCTGGACTAGGGCTGCGATCACCCACACACTAAATAATGCACTTTCAATCCACATTTAATGCACTTTACAACTGGATTTTACTGTCTGAACTGGCAAAATGTGAGAGCCAGTTTGGTGTAGCAGTTAAGTGTGAAGACTTTTATCTGGGAGAACTGGGTTTGATTCCCCAATCCTCCACTTACAGCTGCTGGAATGGTCTTGGGTCAGTCATAGCTCTCACAGAGGTCGTCCTTGAAAGGACAGCTGCTGTGAAAGCCCTCTCAGCCCCACCCACCTCACATAGTGTCTGTTGTGAGGGAGGAAGATAATGGAGATTGTGAGCCGCTCTGAGACTCTGATGTTCGGAGTGGAGGGTGGGATATAAATCTAGTATCTTCTTCAAAATCCAGTTGGAAAGTTCACTGAAAAGTGGATTGAAAGTGCATTATTTAGTGTGTGTGACTACTAGTCTGATCCAGCAGGGCTCTTCTGATGTCCTTATGAAGGCCTTCGCCTCTATGCCGTGTTGTTGGCTGTCCAGAGGAACTGGTTGACCACTGTGTGAGACAGGAGGCTGGACTAGTTGGACCACTGGTCTTATCCAGCAGGGCTCTTCTGATTTTCTTATGAAAGCCTCAACCTCTAGGCCCTGTTGTTGGCCCTCCAGATGAACTGGCTGGCTATGTGAGACAGGATGCTGGACTAGATGAACCACAGGTCTGATCAGGTAGAGCTCTTCTGATGTTCATATGAAGGCCTCATTCTCTCTGCCCTGTTATTGGCCATCCAGAAGAACTGGCTGATGAGTGTGAGACAGGAGGCTGGACTAGATTGATCATTGGTCTGAGCCAGCAGGACTCTTCTGATGTTCTTATGAAGGCCTCACAGCCTTTATGCCCTGTTGTTGGCCATTCAGAGGAACCGGCTAGCCACTGTGTGAGACGGGATGCTGAACTAGAAGGACTCCTCACTGGTATGATCCAGCAGGGCTCTTTTTATGTTCCTACACTCTTATGTTCTTACAGGCAGAAGCAACAGGAAGGAAGGTGCCTTAGCAGCCAGAGCCAGCATCAGCACACCCTGAGATGGGGTGCCTGCCAGGGCCTAGGAGTTCTGGAGGGGCCCGCTACCACCGACACATCCCCCCCACCCACGCACCTCCCTTGCCACCTGTCTGCACCTGTGCTCACAACTGCCCAGAGCTATTCAAGGAGTGCATGTGGGTGGTGCATGGAGCTGGCACACCTGGTGGTAATAATAACTGAATACCAATGCTAGGACATGCCAATGCTTTGGCAGCTGTCAGTGACAAGGTGCTGCAGGGAACTGAGTATGGACGGTGAGATGAAGAAGCAGAGGGCCGAAGGGCATGCAGGTTTGGGGGTGGCCAGATGGTGAGCGGATGGGGGCTCCTAGGGACTTTTCAGCAGCAACAGAAAGAGGACGGAAGACCACCTGCCTGACACAGATTATCCTTGCTGTTGTGCATATTTCTTACTCACATGTAGAACCAGATCCAATAAACTGAGATGAACCCAATAAAATCAGATCACTAAAATAAGCAGATCAGATATGTGGAAACTATGACAGAACAATGTGAAGACTGTTTTCACAGCAGCAGCACACTATGAAACATGAGAGAAGCATCTGCGTTGAGGGAGAGCTTCGTGAGAGTATATCTGAACCCAGAAGACCTACCTACTTTTGGTGCTATTTTTTAAAAAAGTATTTTAATACACTCTTAATAAGAGAGTCCTCTTGCATGAAACACATAAATGAAATTGTTTCAGTTGGTTTTGTAACGTGAATGTGCATTGGCTGGAGTGCTCATTTGCATTACAAACATCTTTTATATACTTTTTGATGCAGTACCAGTAATCAGAGATTATTATTAGCAGGCTTTTTTGTAGAAAAAGCCCAGCAGGAACTGATTTGCCCACTAGGCCACACCCCCTTACATCACCATTGTTTCACACAGGGCTTTTGGGTAGAAAAGGCCCAGCAGGAACTCATTTGCATATTGGGTTACACCCCCCCTGGCATCAAGCCAGCCAGAACTGCTAAAAAAAAAAGTCCTGATTATTAATAACAACAACACGAAAGTGATTGCACAGCTACTCTAAGAATTTTCAGAATGGTTACAATCTTATATATCCTTGATGACGCGTTAATGACACACTGGCACATGTTATCATATACATGTACTAATTGGCTGGAACCATCTGCCTAATTTCATCACGAGAGCCTGCTACACACTATAATAATAATAATAATAATAATAATAATAATAATAATAATAATAATAATAATAATAATAATAATAATAATAATAATAAAAAATTTTTATTTATACCCCGCCCTCCCCACCAAGGCAGGCTCAGGGCGGCTTACAAGACACGTCATAGACCATGTTATACAATAGAACAATAAAACAAGATAATACAATTAAATACAATTCATAAATTAAGCACTACTGCTACACCTTGCCATGGTGGCATAAGCCAATTATTGGATAAGATCTATGTCACAGTAAGATATTCTACTTCGTATGCACCTTGACCAGATAAACCCAGTTTGGGCTATAACAGGGGTGGCCAAACTGTGGCTTGGGAGCGACATGTGCCTCCTTCACACATACTGTGTAGCTCTCAAAGCCCCTCCCCACCCCGCCAGCCAGCCTGGAGAAGACATTTCTCTCTTTAAATCACTTCTCCAAGCCAAGCCAGCTAGTGGCTTGGAAAATACATTCAATGTTCAAGTTGCTTTCTTTCTACCTCTCCCTCCCTCCCTTCATCTATTTGCCTCCCTTCCTGTCTTGTAGCTCTCAAACATCTGATGCTCATGGTCTTGCGGCTCCCAAACATCTGACATTCATGTCTTGCAGCTCTCAAACATCTGACATTTATTCTATGTGACTCTTACGTTAAAGCAACTTTGGTCACTCCTGGGCTATAAGAACCCCCTGCTTCCCTATTGTTACCTAGAAACCCAGTGGAAATACAGTAAGGCATAGTGTAGGGTTATAGATAAGACTGGTATGTTGGTACGCTCTTCTTTTTTTCTTCTTCCCAGTCAGGCCTAGCTGCGTGTTAACCAATACTCCCTCTAAGCTCAGAAGTCTTGTGAGCGAAAATTCTACTTTGTGAGCTACTGGCATTAAAGTTATGAGCTACTGCATAAATTCTGGATATACATCTGGAGCAGAGGTCCATCAGCCACAGGGTATTGATGGAACTCTCTGTCTGGGGCAGTGATGCTCTGTATTCTTGGTGCTTGGGGGGGGGGGCACAGTGCGAGGGCTTCTAGTGTCCTGGCCCCACTGATGCACCTCATGAAGGTGCCTGGTTTTTTGGGCCACTGTGTGACACAGAGTGTTGGACTGGATGGGCCATTGGCCTGATCCAACATGGCTTCTCTTATGTTCATGTAGTTTGCTCTGGGGTCATCTTTCCTGAGCTAAGACAAAAATGTGTAAGCCAGAGGCTAAAAAAAAAAACTGAGCTAGCTCACACTAATTCAGCTTAGAGGGAACCCTGGTGTTAACCCTTAAGGATGTTACCTAAGCATGCGTGTGGCTTTCCCAACTAAATTCGTGTCCCACATGGTCCATAAGCTTCTTTTGGCTAAAACAGCTCCCCAGCTCTTGATAATGTTCTTCTGATAACCTATTTTAACCAGAAGACAACTGCAGATTTATACCCCACCCTTCTCTCTGAATCAGAGACTCGGAGTGGTTTAAAATCTCCTATATCGTCTCCCCCCACAACAGACACCCTGTGAGGTGGGTGGGGCTGAGAGAGCTCTCACAGCAGCTGCCTTTTCAAGGATAACTCCTGCCAGAGCTATGGCTGACCCAAGGCCATTCCAGCAGGTGCAAGTGGAGGGAGTGGGGTATCAAACCCGATTCTCTCAGATAAGAGAGCTATGGCTGACCCAAGGCCATTCCAGCAGCTGCAAGTGGAGGAGGGGGGAATCAAACCTGGTTGTCCCAGATAAGAGAGCTCTGGCTGGCCCAAGGCCATTCCAGCAGGTGCAAGTGGAGGAGTGGGGATTCAAACCCGGTTCTCCCAGATAAGAGAGCTATGGCTGACCCAAGGCCATTCCAGCAGCTGCAAGTGGAAGAGGGGGGAATCAAACCTGGTTGTCCCAGATAAGAGAGCTCTGGCTGGCCCAAGGCCATTCCAGCAGCTGCAAGTGGAGGAGTGGGGAATCAAACCTGGTTCTCTCAGGTAAGAGTCTGCGCACTTAACCACTACACCAAACTGGCTCCCTACATCAAACTGGCACAGGTCTCCCATATCTATGCAGGCCTCTATCTGAGCCTGGCTATCATAAGGAACCTGGCAATCAGCACTTTTTGATTCCCTGTGGCAAGTAACAGGTCCCGTGAAGCAACCAGGCAAGGTCCTCTGCCTAGTGCAGACTCTTATCTGGGAGAACTGGGTTTGATTCCCCACTCGTCCACGTGCACCTGCTGGAATGGCCTTGGGTCAGCCATAGCTCTGGCAGAGGTTGTCCTTGAAAGGGCAGCTGCTGTGAGAGCCCTCTCAGCCCCACCCACCTCACAGGGTGACTGTTATTGGGGGAGAAGATATAGGAGATTGTAAGCTGCTCGAAGTCTCTGTTTCAGAGAGAAGGGTGGGGTATAGCCCTGCAGTCTTCTTCTAGTTAGCATGTCTTTTAAAACTTCTCCCACCTAATTTCCAAACTTTACATTAAAACCTATAGTTTTTCACACGTCCGCCCTGAGCCACAAAACAGGCTGCTAACACAGTCGTGACAAATGCTGAAGTTGTAAGCAGTGGTGAAGGTTTATGCTTTGGAATACACCACCTTTCTGCAAGGTTACTCTCAATCTTTCTGCAAGGCAGCCTATTAGAATGCTTCACCTTTTTCCAGGAAAGGTTCATTATGCAGTCTCCCCAAACACATTAAACATCCTTAGAAACCATTACAGGCACTGTATGATTTATGGCAGAGACTTAATGTGTTTGTTGCTCTAAAGCTGTTAAAAACGGGGGAAAAGGCAGACATGGAGGGGGACAAGGTGGTGTAAGTACTCAACGGAGAAATTAATTGCCAGAATCATCCATGGTAACAGGATATGGCTGTTAGGAGGCTTTTCAAATTAAAAATAAAATGGGAAAGTGTTGTGAATTTAAAATGATTTCTATATGGTCAGAAAGGAGTTTGGCGTTTGAGCACGGGTTGTTATTCTGAAATGAAAATGGCACTGCCGCTCTCCGCGCTTTAAACTATTTGACTTCTCCGAATATTCCCTGTGGACAAAAGGGCTCACCTTATTTATAGACTCTCCTGTGGCTCTAATTGCCAACAGTATCTCAGCAGCATACAAACGCAAATGAATGTATTCCCATGTGAGGAAAGGAATGACTGTACCAATACACAAACAGCAACATACATTACAAGGAATGGGGAGGCGGGAATTTTTTCCTTTAGTCATTTTCAGAAAGGGCTGTAAACAGCTACCAGCAGGGGTGGAATTCTCGCAGGAGCTCCTTTGCATATTAGGCCACACCCCCTGATGTAGCCAATCCTCCAAGAGCTCACAAGGCTCTTTTTTGTAAACTCTTGGAGGATTGGCTACATCAGGGGTGTGTGGCCTAATATGCAAAGGAGCTCCTACTAGAATTCCACCCCTGGCTACCAGCTTAGAAGCAGGAGATCAGGCGGGAGAGCTAGAAACAGGTTTCTCCCACTCAGGGCTTGTTTTGTAGAAAAAATCCAGCAAGAACACATTTGCATATTAGGCCACACCCCCTGACAACACCATCGTTTCATGCACTGCTTTTCTGTAGAGAAAGTCCAGCAGGAACTCATTTGCATATTAGGCCACACTCCCTGACATCACCATTGTTTCACACAGGGCTTTTTTGGGGGGTGGGGGTGGAATCCATCCAGAACTCATTTGCATATTAGGCCACACCTTCTGACACCAAGCCAGGCGGAACTGCGTTCCTGCTCAACAAAAGCCCTGCTGTTGCTCTTTTAAGGTCCCCAATTCCTTACACTGATGTGTGGGCAGGCATTTATTTAAAAGGGGGGGGAGGATAGCAACTTTGCACACAGAAGGTCCCCGCTTCAACAAGAGAGCTGCTGCCAGTCTGAACAGGCAATATTGGTCTTGATGGACTGACAGTCTGATTCGGTGTAAGGCAGTCTCGTGTGTGTTCATCAGTCCAACTGATGTTCTGTTACTAAAGGCCAAACAATATGAGAGGCTGCAAAAGCTGCCAATCAAATCTTCAGAGGGCTTCTCCTTCAGAAAGGGCAGTCTCAGAAGGCCCCAGGATGAACAACAACTACAGCACGGGGTGGGGAGTTAACGCTCTCTTCACATTTTCCTGGGCTCAAACAGGCCCCTCAAGAACTGCGTGCCTCATTGGGAGGTGGTGGGAGTGGAAAGAACCACCAAGAGGGCCACTTTGGTGTAATGGTTAAGTGTGTGGACTCTGAGAAAATGGGGTTTGATTCCCCACTCCTCCACTTGCAGCTGCTGGAATACCCTTAGGTCAGCCATAGCTCTCACAGGGCTGTCTTCAAAAGGGCAGCTTCTGGGAGAGTTCTCTCAGCCTCACCCACCTCACAGGGCATCTGTTGTGAGGGAGGAAGACAGAGATTGTGAGTAGCTCTGAGACTCTGAGATTCGGAGTGGAGGGCGGGATATAAATCCAATATCTTCTTCTCCTTCAAGTCACAACCAACTTATGGCAACCCTGTAGGGTTTAAAAGATGTTCAGAGGCGGCTGCATTGCCTGCCTCTGCGTCACAACCTTGGTATTCCTTGGAGGTCTCCCATCCAAAGACTAGCCAGGGCCGACCCTGCTTAGCTTCTGAGGTCTGATAAGATCAAGCTAGCCTGGGCCCAAGGAGAGGAGTGTACAGCAAATACCAGCTCTGAGGGAGACACCCAAAAAAGGAACAGGGGGGATAAGAATTTACTCCCTTCCATCCTTGGCAAGTGTGAATATTCTACCATCTCAGCTATTCTGGCTTCATTTAGCAAAGGAACACAATTCCCCTCATTAGTACTGGTTTGCTAAGTAACTTTAACAACAGCCTCTTTTTTCAAGCAGAAACACTTTCTGTCCTGTTTACAGTTAAGAACACAAGAGAAGCCATTCTGGATCAGGCCAGTGGCCCATCCAGTCCAAAACTGTGTCACACAGTGGCAAAAAATAAAAAAGTGCCATCAGGAAGTCCACTAATGCGGCCAGGACACTAGAAGCCCCCCTCCCTCCCAAAAAAGGACCAAGAATACAGAGCAAGGGTGGCCAGACTTGCTTAACACAAGAGCTACATAGAATAAATGTCAGATATTTGAGAGCTTGTAGCCACCACCTGTGGCAGTGAATTCCATGTGTGAATCACCCTTTGAATGAAGAAATACTTCCTTTTATCTGTTCAAACCTGACTGCTCAGCAATTTCAATTGGATTTAGAATTATTTTTAATTTCATTTTTAATTAACTTTTAATCAATGAGCGTCTGCGAGTTCTTGTATTGTGAGAAAGGGAGAAAAGTCCTTCTTTCTCTACCTGCTCTGTCCCATGCATAATTTTGTAAACCTCTATCATGTCACCCCGCAGTCGACGTTTCTCCAAGCAAGTTCTATGCCGTGTGTTTGATAAGGAGTTTTACAAATAGGATGGATGACCAAATCTCCCCAAATCCCTTTTTTTCCTGCCACATTCACCATCCAGTTGGGTATTCTCCTCATAAAGACCAGCCTTAAAAAAAGATGTCTGAAAACGGAATCTCATTTAAATCTCCACACAAACACACTACTCACCGATGGGAGCCACTGGATATTCTCTTCATAAACACCAGACTTTAAAAAAAGATGTCTGAAAATGGAATCTCATTTAAATCTCTTCACAAACACACTGTTCACCAATAAGCTGGCATCAGGATGTGTTATGGTAGCAAACTCGTGACAGAAAATAACTGTGTGACTCTTGAGGCAACGCAGTGAGTTAGCCTTGGCTCTAAGTTAGTGAAGAAAATATAACACACACACTCACACAAATTACATTCTTCAGAGCCTGCAGCAAGCAAACGCACACCTAAGGCAACAATGCCCGTTAAAACGAGGGTCTTAATTGTTTGTCACTCTGCTCAGGATTTCCTGCAGTTGTGAGCAAGGTTGCTGACCCTGCTGTATCGTACGGAAACATAATTTCCTGAGGAAGTGATTTGTGTGCGTGCGCACCTGTGGTTGCAAGGAACAAAGCTCTATTTTCTCCCTGAAAGAAACGGCTTCATTAAGAGGTAGCGAGGAAATAAATTATTCCATATTGGTCTCTTTCATTCGCCTCCTGATTCGATATAGTAAATACGCACACATGTTCAGCAAGTTTGGTGTAGTGGTTAAGTGTGTGGACCAGGTTTGATTCCCCACTCCTCCACTTGCACCTGCTGGAATGGACTCGGGTCAGCCATAGCTCTGGCAGAGGTTGTCCTTGAAAAGGCAGCTTCTGGGAGACCCCTCTCAGCCCCACTCACCTCACAGGGCGTCTGTCGTGGGAGAAGAAGATAAAGGAGATTATAAACCCCTCTGAGACACTGATTCAGAGAGAAGGGTGGGGGAAGGGGTATAAATCCACGGTCGTCTTCTTCTTCAACAGCTCATAATGGACTATCAGGGAAGGAAAGGCAAAGTCGTCTAAATAGGCACTTTTGGAAGTGTTTGTGTGCAGGCACTGTGAACACTTTTTTTTTTCAGACCTCATGCCCTGAGGGAATACTTCCCACGTCAGCTCTTCTGACAGAGGACTCTGTGGGCACAAATCCAGCTTCTCTGGCTTTAGTAAAGGGGTCAGAGACAACACATTCAGTCCTTTCCTCTGGCTCAGGGTTGGCATTGGAACAGCCAGCAGGAGCTGCAGGGCAGGGATTTGCCAAGCAGGCCCCACAGTGATGCCACCACATCACTTCCAGCACAAAGCCAGAAGTGAGGTCAGTGTGTTGTGATGCTCTATGATTCCACCAAAACACATCGCTGTGACAATGCCCAATTTCCCCCACTGCTCCTCTACTGAGCGGTCCGAGGAACTAGGAAAGGAGATCTCCTGATACGGAAGAAGACCTGGGCACCCTGTTTTGGCTCCTTGCTGCAGAAGTAGTTTTGGAATTGGTGCACAAGTCGGCTGCCAAAGAGAGATACACTATTGGCAGCATCTTTCTCTCTCACTCCCTTTTCTGTTTTGCCAACTCCAACAGGGCTAAAAGGAGTCTAGAAAGAACTTGTGATGTCTCTTCAGTAATGCCTCCAAATCAAATTCCGAAGTCTGTTTATTAGGGTCTCTGCCAAAGAGCAGTTGAAACGCATCCCTTTAGCGGCATTCACTCCTCCTTTCCTACATTCATCTAATAGACACACCTCTTCCCATAACAAGTCATCTTGAAGGAGTGGCCAAACTTGCTTAACATAAGAGCCACTTAGAATAAATGCCAGATGTTTGAGAGCCGCAAGACAAAAATGTCAGAAGTTTGAGAGCCACCAGATGGAGGGAGGGAGGAAAATAGATGGGAGAATCAACTTTAACATTAAATGCATTCTCCAAAGTCTAGGCTGGCTTGGCGAAATGATTTAAAGAGAGAAATGCCTTCTCCAAGCTGGCTGATGTGTCAGTGAAGGCTTCAAGAGCCACACAATATGTGTGAAAGAGTTTGGCCGCCCCTGTCCTAAAGAAACACACACACACCTGCACCACAGAATCATACTCTTTGCAAACTTCCAGAACCTCTTCCAACAGTGAAGCTGGAGGCCTCTGCAGCACCAATGCATTTCGTATTCTTTTGCACTCACCTAAAGTATACTTTGGTGGCTTCTAGTGCAAGAGAATTCCATTGTTTTCTCAGACACTTTCAAAATGGGGGTGGGAGTGGGGGAATCAGAGCCAGCCCTGTCACTAGGCAAACTAGGTGACTGCCTAGAGCACCAGCTTTCGGGGGGGTACCAAATTGGCCGCCCCTCATGAGACTTATTGACGTTATCAGTGCATGGGGGGTGACAGAAGCTAGCCTTGACTAGGGTGCCAGACAGTTTAGGGCTGGCCTGGGGGGGATGGAAGGTGGCCCCAGAGCCTCCCTAAAGCATTGCTGAGGTCTCTGACATGATCATCTATATTCTGGTGAGAAAGACACCCAGTAGCAAGAAAGAAATACTTTTCTCCCTTTCTCACAATACAAGAACTCGTGGGCATTCAATGAAATTGCTGAGCAGTCGGGTTAGAACGGATAAAAGGAAGTACTTCTTCACCCAAAGGGTGATTAACATGTGGAATTCACTGCCACAGGAGGTGGTGGCGGCTGCAAGCACAGACAGCTTCAAGAGGGGAATGGCTAAGCATATGGAGCAGAGGTCCATTAGTGGCTATTGGCCATAGCTTATTGTTGGAACTCTCTGTCTGGGGTAGTGATGCTCTGCATTCTTGGTGCTTAGGGTGGGGCACAGTGGAAGGGCTACTAGCCCCACTGGTGTACCTCTTGATGGCACTTGGTTTTTTTGGCCACTGTGTGACACAGAGTGTTGGACTGGATGGGCCATTGGCCTGATCCAACATGGCTTCTCTTATGTTCTTATGTGACACAGAGTGTTGGACTGGATGGGCCATTGGCCTGAACCAACATGGCTTCTCTTATATTCTAAGAAGCGCTTGTGTTCTATTGCCTTCTTTCAGGCACTTCTCCTTACTGCATACTGGGATATTCGAAGAGATGCACCTGGAGAAATCTCTGATTTCCCTATGGAAAGGGTGCTTGAAAGAGATAGCAGAGAGCATCCTGCATACTGGGAGGGACAGATCTGCAGGTAGGTGGGTGGCAAGACCATTAAGGGCTTTTCTGAATAACAATCAGTACCTTGAACTGAACCCAGTAACTGATTGGTAACAAATGGAGTGACAACAGAATGGGTGCCCTGTGCATACTCTGCATAGCTCCTGACAGTAACTGAGCTGCGGTGTTCTGCATCAACTAGACTAAGGGCAGACCTATGTATGGTTTATAACAGTACTCCCATGGGAACCACAGCATGGATCTGCAGGGCCTGTTTGGCAAAATCAAGTCATTTTCCAGACTTCATGAAGATGGAAGAAAGCATTTATTTGAAGCTGCGTTAACTCGCTTCTCCGCTAATAACGCCGGGTCCTGTATAACCTACGATTTTAACTGAGTCAGCGAGTGTCAGCTAGATTCCATCAAATGCAGTAAGCACCACCTCCTTCAGGACTTCTGCCTTCCCAAACGGAATCGTCTCTGACTTGTCAAGATCTGAACCGATTTCGCACACAGCTTACCCCGCGGTCACGTTCCTCCTCTCTGTGCCTCGTCTGTCGGATTTCCCACTATCTGCGCCGGAGTTACAGGAAGTGCCACGGCTTTCACGTAGCAAACGTAAACGGGGTTTTAGCAGTTTACGTTTGCTATGCAAAAAACCGCAACACTTCCTGTAACTCCGGCGCAGATAGTAGGAAATCCGACAGACACTGCGCAGAGAAGAGGAAAGTGACCACGAGTTAAGCTGTGTGCGAAATCGGTATCAGTTTCAACTTGTTCAGCCTTGGCCATCCCACCACGGCAGTCAGGCTGCAGCTCAGGGCCTCTGCAATATCACCGAGTGATTTGGATAAAAAGAAACACAGACTTGGATACTGTATGTAACCACTACATATTTATCTGTATAGTGATAAGTATATCTCTCTTATCTGGGAGAACCCAGTTTGATTCCGCACTTGCAGCTGCTGGAATGGCCCTGGGTCAGCCGTAGCTCTTGCAGGAGTTGTTCTTGAAAGGGCAGCTTCTGTAAGAGCTCTCTCAGCCTCACCTACTTCACAGAGTGTCTGTTGTGGGAGGGGGGGGGGAAGGTAAAGGAGATTGTGACCGCTCTGAGACTCTGAGATTCAGAATATAGGGTGGGATATAAATCCAATATCTTCTCTTATACATCGACTAGGGACAAAGCGTGCTGTGCAGTCTGATCCTCTGCCGTAGAATTCATTCGACCTGACCCTCCCAAGTTGTGTGAAAGGAGCTTCCAAGTAGCACCCTAACGTTAAATTCATAGCACTGACCTCTGCACTGAAATACCACGGGAGGTTTGATTTGCAACCTGTACCTGTAGAGTTGCTTTGTATTAGACAAATCCTGTATTAGACACGTTCTGCTGCATGTCCCTGACCCTCAGAATGATGTGCTGCTATACACACAGCATTCTCTCACATACATAAATGTGTGCACATGCACATGTATCCCTGCATAATGTTGTTGCATGACTGTGACCCTAACAGGTCACACCTTGGAGAGATCCAGGTGGGCAGCCGTGTTGGTCTGAAGCAGCAGAAGCGTCGAGCCCAGTAGCACCTTTAAAACCAACGAAGTTTTATTGATGTAAGCTTTTGTGCACTAAAAGCACACTTCATTAGACCATGAAATGGGGGTACAGTTAGCAGTGCTACATATAGCTTGTGGGTAAATACGCAAAATAGTACAAAGTTAGGATCCAATGGCAAAATAGTGAAATTAACAAACTGAAATAATAAGTTTGGTCTGAATAGTATAAGTGGTGAGGGAAAACGGCAAAAGGCAACAGACATGTCGGAATTGGAGAATGATGGTGAGAATGGCAGTAAATGTGGAGTCTGTTAATTACTCTGTTTCTCATCAAGCATGGGTTAAACCAGGGGTGGCCAAACTTGCTTAATGTAAGAGCCACATAGAATAAATGCCAGATGTTTGAGAGCCGCAAGACATGAACTTCAGATGTTGGTAGCCAGGCAGACAGGCAGGAAGATGGCGGAGGCAGATGTGGAAAGACAGCAACTTTAATTTTAAATGCATTCTCCAAGCTTCTGGCTGTCTTGGCTTGGAGAAGTGATTTAAAGAGAGAAATGCCTTCTCCAAGCCAGCCCATGGGGCAGTGGGGGCTTTGAGAGCCACACAATATGTGTGAAAGAGCCACCTGTGGCTCCCAACCCACAGTCTTGCCACCCCTGTGTTAAACTGAGAACAACTTTTTCTCAGAGGTATTTCTGTCCACACCTTGGACTATCTAGGGCAGGGGTGTCGAACTCATTTGTTATGAGGGCCAAATCTGACACCAATTAGACCTTGTCGGGCCGGGCCATGTGTGTACCTATTTAAGATTAGGTTTCAGAAATATAAACTTTATCAAGGACGCATACAAACACAATGAAAGATTTTTTTAAAAAAAATCTTAAAACATCCTTGAAACATTAGCACTCGGTCTTAATGGTGCTTTCTTGGTATTTCTCCCATGGGATCCAGGGAACTGGGCAAAGGACGCTCTGGCTCTTTCCTTCCTTCCCCACGAGGAGGAGCCTCAGTCAATAGAAGGAAAAGAGGCTTGGCTCAGTAGCTCTGCTGTGCGATTGAGAGAGCCTGGCAAAGCAAGCTATTCCTCCCCCCCTTCCTTCCCAAGGCAGGAACCTCAGTCAATGGAGAAAACAGAGGTTTTGCTCTGTAGCTCCTGTGCAATTGATCAAGCCTTGCAGAGCAAGCTGTTATGTAGAAGGAAGCAAAAAAGAGGGAAAAGGAAGCAGATGACAGTGAGTAGCTCAGAGGCCTAGTAAGAGCCCTCGGGGGGGCCTGATTTGGCCCCCGGGCTGCATGTTTGACACTTCTGATCTAAGGTTTTCTATGTTCCCTCTTGTCTTCTCTCACTATTTGTACTCTGCTTGACCCGCCCACTCACTCTCAGTCCAGCCCAACAATTCTCGTAAAGTCTAGCTTGGACTGGACCTTTCTGTTGCCTCGCTTGATCCTCTGTTCCTATTCTTCTTTTAATTTGGGTCTCTAGTCTGACACGTCTCTCTTTAGTTTTGACCTCGTGGCTAGTTCCCTTGACATCACGTCTTGGTTTCCTCCAGGTATCAGTACGATAGTGGCTCAGATCATGTCTTGAACTTGACTCTACAAAGACTAGCCTTCAAACATCTAACCGGTATGCATAGCTGGGGTTTGCAGCTCTTGAATTTGCAGACACCCGGTCTTCTATTAAAAAAAGATGTCATAACCCTTTCTGAATGATCATAACCTAAAGGGAAGGCAAGGATCGTTCGTTCCTCCTCTTGCATCTCTCCATGGTTGCTAAGGGTGTAAATGCCTTCCACTTCTCAATTGCTTCTATTTCTTGGGTGTACGTAATATATAGCACTGCAGTTTCTTCCTGAGCGTGTGTAGAAATTTTTATTATTGCCTTTTCTTCACAGGCATTTAAGATGTTCTAAAGTGCGGCTGCTTAACTATAGCCATGCAGCATCAGTGAATAACAGAAGAACAAGGGCATTTTTATAAGGGGCAGATGTGTAGTTTATGAAGCAGTTCAGGAAAGAATGGGATTGTGGTCTATTGCAACGTTTACTGAATTATCTGGTTTTTTGTGCTTTCTTGTACCCTTGTAATTTACTTTCTGCACGCAGGGGTGACCAAACTTGCTTAACATAAGAGCTGCAAGACATGAACGTCAGATGTTTGAGAGCCACAGACATGAACGTCAGAATGCTTGAGAGCCGCAAGACAGGAACGTCAGATGTTGGAGGGAAGGCAGGCAGGCAGGAAGGCAAACAGATGGGGAGGGAGAGGTGGAAAGAAAGCAACTAACTCCAAGCCGCCAGCTGGTTTGGCTTGAAGAGGTGATTTAAAGAGAGAAATGCCTTCTCCAAGCTGGCTGATGTGGTGGTGAGGGCTTCAAGAGCCACACAATATGTGTGAAAGAGCTACATGTGGCTCCCGAGCCACAGTTTGGCCACTCCTGGTTTAGGGTATGTCTCAAGCTAGTTTTGTGTGGGTCAGACAATTGCTCTTAACGCTCCATAATTAAGGATATATTTACACGTCTACTGCCGATTCTGACATATTTATTTAGATTGAATTTCCCCTGGAATTCAATCTAAATAATGATGACCTTATAAACTTAGCTTTGAAGAAGAATCATAGAATCATACAGCTGGAAGGGACCTCCAGGGTCATCTAGTCCAACCCTCTGCACAATGCAGGAAACTCACAAACACTTCCCTCTAAATTCACAGGATCTTCATTGCTGTCAGAGGGCCATCTAGCCTCTGTTTAAAGACCTCCAAGGAAGGAGGGCCCACCACCTCCTGAGGAAGCCTGTTCCACTGAGGAACTGCTCTAACTGTCAGGAAGTTCTTCCTAACGTTGGTTTACACCCTGCCCTTCGTTATCCAAAGCAGGCTTATTATTGCCTTCCCTTCTTCTCCCCGCAACAGACACCCTATGAGACAGGTGGGGCTGAGAGAGCTCTGAGAGAACTGGGGCTGGTCCAAGGTCACCCAGAAGGCTTCAAGTGGAGGAAGAGAAGGGAATCAAACCTGGTTTCCCACATTAGATTCCGCCACTCTTAACCGCTAAGCTGGTTCCTGAAGGCTCCCACAGCTGAGTCAGCACAGCAGGCCCTTGGCTCTTGTCCTCCGATTCATTACTTTGGCCACCTTCAGCCTTTATAGCTTCAGGCAGGAAAGGGGCAAAACCACAGTTGAGATATTGTGCAGATGAGTGGTAAAGCTGCAGTACTGCAGTCCTAAGCTCTGCTCACGACCAGAGTTCAATCCCACCAGAAGCTGGGTTCAGGTAGCCGGCTCGAGGTTGACTCAGCCTTCCATCCTTCCGAGGTCGGTAGAATGAGTACCCAGCTTGCTGGGGGGAAAACGCAGATGATTAGGGAAGGCAATGGCAAACCACCCCGTAAAAAGTCTGCCGTGAAAACGTTGCGAAAGCAACGTCACCCCAGAGTCGGAAATGACTGGTGCTTGCACATGGGACTACTTTTACCTTTTTACCACCCCCCCCCCCCAAATTACCCTTTACTAGAGTTTCTATTTTTCACCCACTCTGTGGAAAGAGGATGGGATGGAACTGTTGAATTCTTGGCAGAGGGTACTAGGTGGGAAATAGACCTTCTACTCTCCCTCTCTTCTGACAGCGTAACTTCTATCTCCTTTTCAAGGTTCCCTTGTCTTTCCACAATCCCACCCCACCCTCCTAGCATCTGCCACAGAACACGGCCCAGGATATAATCTCCCTCTCCCTCTCTCACACACACAAAATCCGTTATACACAGGCTCCCCAGCATTCACTTGCAGCAGTGTTCCCTCTAAGCTGAGATAGCGTGAGCTAGCTCACAGATTTTTAGTCTCCAGCTGACACATTTTTGTCATAGCTCAGGAAGGATGACCCCAGAGTACACTAATTTATGCAGTAGCACAACTTTAATGCCAGTAGCCAGGGCTTTTTTTTTTTTTTTTTTTTTGGGGGGGGGGGGGGCCAAGGAACGCACAGGAACTCAGTTCCAGTTGGCTTGGTGTGAGGGTGTATGGCTTAATATGCAAATGAATTCCTGCTGGGCTTTTCCTACCCAAAAGCCCTGTGTGAAACAATGGTGACATCGGGGGTGTGGCCTAAAATGCAAATGAGTTCCTGCTGGGGGTTCTCTACCAAAAAGCCCTGCCAGTAGCTGACAAAGTAGAATTTTTGCTCACAAGACTCTGCAGCTTAGAGGGAATATTGCTTGCAAGTGGAAAATTTCCTTAAATTGGAATTTGGAACCTTGTGAGTAAAAGTCACCCATCGCAGCCATTCCATGATGGCACCAACTACCCTTTCTCAAAATTCTGCAGGCTCAAAAAGGTTCATGTCTTCTGCATTTGGTGACCCTTGATGGCTCCTACAGAAAGCTTGGTTGGGGGAGGGGGGGAAAGAAGAGATCTTTCGTTCTGCAAATCCAGAGGATTATTTTCTTTTCCAGCAGAATCTTGCTGTGACACATCTGTCATTCAGAAACAGAACATGACAAGAAGTAACAGTCCATGGCAAGGAAAGGGCGAGCCCATAAGCAAAAATATCCCAGAGTTGGTGTGATTGCAGGGGAGTGAGATGCAACATGCTAAGCGCAGATGTGTTTACAGATGTTGCCAGGAGCCTGGGGCTCTACAGTTCCTTGAGAAGAAAAGTGAGCCAGGATCCTAGCATGGGACGCCTGCCTGGGATTCCTGTAGAAACATGGCAATTAGTGGAGCCAGTCTCAAAAGCAGAGACAACCATTTCTACTCAACCCCATTCTTCAGCAGTACAAATTCTAATTCATGATGCGGTTTATCAATTTTTATTGAAGGGCAGCAGGGGTGGAATTCTAGAAGGGCAGTAAAGAAGGATATCCTTCCTGAATCCAGTGCATACAAACATAATCACGAACTGCAATGCTGAAGAGCAACAGCCCAGAAGACGGTGTTGCAACAACTGTCTCTGCAGCACTGGACTCCTCCATAACCCCAAGAGCAGCAAGCATTTCGGCATTTGCAGCAGCTGTGATGTCGCTGGAGTCAGAAGAGCCGCACCTCTCCAAAGCTACAAAACCCACACTGGGAAAGGCATAATTGAGTGAGGGTCAGCCTGTGAAGTCAATTGGTGTTGGCAGAAGACAAATAAAATGCTCCCTGAGCGCATTGGTTTGACTTGTTCCATTAAAAGCTACAGGTAGGAGTCTAAATGGGCTTTGGCACTTCGCAAGTACCGCTAGTGCTAGAAGAAAAGGGTATTACTAATATACCCATGCTGTTTTATACAGAGAGAACTGAACTAAAACACCTACCCTTTCGTAAAGTAATATAAGTCGCCACACGCATACTGAAAATCTCGCAAACGAAAAGACATTTGCAGCTATACAGCAAAGCGCATTGAGTTGCAATGGAAACCTCCCTCCTGTCTATCACTCTATTTATTCCCTGGGTAGGTACCACATCCATTTCAGTTCAATACATGTTTCGGCTACAATTTAGTTTCTTTTGCTATATGTTCCACTTCTGACTGAACAGTTGGTAATGAACAGAGGGATTGTATAGGTTCAGTTTCTGTGTTTAGGGATTCTGAAAGCCTGTATCTTTCTCACGGGGGGGGGGGGGGAACCCCCACACAAGACAATGTAATGGAAAACAGGTTTGCTTTAACCACGCTGTAAATGCCCAGTGCACCTGAAGCAGTTTTTGCATAGAGGCACAGGAGCATAGAAATTCAACAAGCATTTATGATGCGGGAAAGAAACCTGCTGCTAATAAATCAATAGTGCTGTGTTAAGCAACAGCGTCAATGCATTTTTCATTCTTATTTTTAAAACGGGTAAACACAGCCAAAATACTAAAGCACAGCCAGCAGAAAAGGCAGCGAAAGCAAAAACAGGGCATCTGCCGTGAATCAAAAAAGACACCCTGGCGTGATAGAGACAAAAAAATTGGGCTGCTTAACTGCTGCATAACGGGCAAAAAAACGGCTTAGGCCAAAAGCAACGTAGTTGTGCAATAAATTATGGATCTAAGCGAAATCTTTTAAGAAAGAATGTGCAGTCTGGCCAATTAAATGTGGGCAGGAAACACTCAAAACCCCCCAGAGAATTTCCTGCAAAATAAGTACTGAGGCACCTTCCAAATACCTCCCCCATAAGATAACAATTCTGAGCCCACTTCTTGAGATCTTATGAGGGGCACAGTCAAAGTCATGGTATGCAGGAGATTTCAGGGATAACAAACAGCAGGGTCAAGGGACCATAACATCCAGGAACTACGTGTGACGCGTAATCAGTGGTGGGATTCTAGCAGGAGCTCCTTTACATATTAGGCCACACCTCCCTGATGAAGCCAATCCTCCAAGAGCTTTTAAAAAAAAAAGGTAAAGGTAATCTCCTGTGCAAGCACCAGTCGTTTCCAACTCTGGGGTGACGCTGCTTCCACGTTTTCACGGCAGACTTTGTACGGGGTGGTTTGCCATTGCCTTCCCCAGTCATCTACACTTCCCCCCCAGCAAGCTGGGTACTCCTTTTACTGACCTCGGAAGGATGGAAGGCTGAGTCAACCATAAAGCCAGCTATCTGAACCCAGCTTCTGCCGGGATCGAACTCAGGTCATGAGCAGAGCTTAGGACTGCAGTACTGCAGTTTTACCACTTTGCGCCACGGGGCTCTTTCCAAGAGCTCACAAGGTTCTTTTTTTGTAAGCTCTTGGAGGATTGGCTACATCAGGGGTGTGTGGCCTAATAGGCAAAGGAGCTCCTGTTAGAATTCCACCCCTGCACGTAATTATATAAAATTCAAATGTAATCAAAAAAGTTCAGAGACCACGCACAACAGCAGCAACTGGCCAATTCTCTAGTTTTTCTGAGCTAGTCAATACCTATAATGGCTGAGAAGGCCTCAACATGGTGTCTGGGGTTACCATGATGCTTTCTGATACCTTTTCTGGTGCCCATCAAGTGTTTTGGGGAAGTAGTTGGGGCCAGGTAGGGTTTTTAGCCCAGCAAGGCTTCTGATGGTCCATGCAGATTTTTTTTTTGATGTTGCTTTGGCAGCGGCTACCACCACAGAACAAGAGTCTACACTAGGGATGGGCACGGAACACAAAGATGGTAGTTTGTTTCATTTCGTGGTTTATTGGTGTGCCCGAATTGGAGGACTGGTTCGTTTTGCATTTTTTTTTAATTTTCTGAACGAATTGTGGTTCGTTTGATTCAAGAGGGCTAGAAAGCGCCAGCGCACCGTGAACGTGCCCAGCACGATGACCTCACCTGGAAGCGACGCAACTGCACCGAGCATGTTTCCCAGGGTGACATGCCTGATGCAACAGCATCATTTCTGGATGACGTCATCATGCCGGGCGCATCACGGCATGTGAGGAGGATCCTCTGCTGATATCAGCACAGACAAACCGCCCAAAAAGCTGCTTCGCTTTGCAAACTGTGCATAGCATGAATGCCCAAACTGATTCAGAACAAACCACAAATCAGTTATTTTAGGCACAGATCGCTATTCGTACTTCAATTCGTGCCCATCCCTAATCTACACTGTGCACTGAAGCTAAGCTGTGGCAATCGTTTTGTGGCTGCACCTATCATGTCATGTCAGAATTTCAAATGGGCCAGCAGGCTCAAAAAGATTGGGGACCTTGTCCTACACTCATGTGATCAAGTGAGCTCTGCTCTTTACTGATGTCACTGGACTCCTGTTTACCTTTTCTTCCACAGAATAGAACAGCTATTACTCTGAAAAGCCAAGAAAGCTGCTCACATCTGTATAAGCAGATGCTGTTCTCTGGCACAACCCTATTCATCCATATGCCACGCTGCAAAACAGATAAATACACAAGTTCATGACTGCTGAAAAGCCAAGTTCCTGAATCTCACAGATTCCTTATCACATAACTTAAAGCCTATTCCTAAATTTCAATATTGGGAAGAGCTAAAACTGTTTGCTTAAAAAAAAATAACTATCACCAAAGAAAAATCAGCGTGTTGTCTAAAATTCAGAAAACTGCAACAACCAATCTGTCACGCTTTTCAGTCACTCGGTACACTGAACTCTTAGAAATGCTGACTTGTCTCTACTTGAACAGCCCACTGTTCTTATCTCACACGCACAGATGTCGTGTCTTTGGTACCTGTTGGCAGAGAAAGTGGATTGATCACATCAGTGATCAAAGCTTTATCTGCTGTGTGTGTACCACCTGAGTGAAGCTTAGTGCTGTCACCTGGTAAAGGCAGGAGGAAGGGAGTAACAGGCCAGTGTGGCATAGTGGTTGCTGTTTGAACTTGGACTAAGGAGACCTAGATTCAAATTCCCGCTCAGCTAGAAGCACAATGAATGCCCTTGGGCCAGGGGTGGAATTCTAGAAGGAGCTCCTTTGCCTGTTGAGACCACACACCCCTGATGTAGCCAATCCTTCAAGAGCTTACAAAAAAAAAAACCTTGTGAGCTCTCTTGGAGGATTGGCTACATCAGGGGTGTGTGGCCTAAAAGGCAAAAGAGCTCCTGCTAGAATTCCATCCCTGCCTTGGGCAAATTGTTCTCTCTCAATCTGAACTACCTCAGGGTGGTCATGAGGGGGGAAATAGGATCATCCCATTCATGTATGCTACAGAGTTCATTGGAGAAAAGGGAAAGGAATGAAGAAATTCAAATGATTACAGGGCATTCCTGATCTCCAAAATGTGCTTTGGAGAGCAATATTAAATCTGAAGCCAGGCCCTGTTTTGAAGTAAACTCTAGTTCAGCCATTTGGACACAATGACTTTCAAAACTGGATGTTCACCTTCTGTAATCACTTCTCTTCTAGCAAGTGGTACCTGTAGCGCAGAGTGGTAAAGCTGCAGTACTGCAGTCGAAGCCCTCTGCTCACGACCTGAGTTCAATCCCAGCGAAAGCTGACTCAGGTAGCCGGTCCAGGTTGACTCAGCCTTCCATCCTTCCAAGGTCGGTCAAATGAGTACCCAGCTTGCTGGGGGGAAAGTGTAGATGACTGGGGAAGGCAATGGCAAACCACCCCGTAAAAAGTCTGCAGTGAAAACGTTGTGAAAGCAACGTCACCCCTGAGTCGAAAACGACTGGTACTTGCACAGGGGACTACCTTTACTTTTACCTTTTACCCATATTTTCAACCAGAAGTTTTCTGATAACATCCCATTAAAATAAATAAATTAAAATTCTAGTCCTCAAACAGAGCTATAGTTACAGGGAACTATTAGTAAAGGATTCCAAGGGACAATATTTGATTAAATTAATCTGCTTTGTATTGTGTCTTTCACCTTACATTCCCAAATCATGTAATTTAGATTAAGTCCCGTAGAGACAAAGAGTTTAATCTGAATGCAATTTACATTTAATTTCATTTAAGAATAACCCAGTAAAACACTGAGATTCAAGTAACACATAATTAAATACCAGCTTGGTTCTACTGGGTGGGAGGATCAGCTTCAGACACTTGAGAGAGTAAGACTTTTAGAAAACAAAGATGTTGGTTATTACAGAACAGGGGTGGCCAAACTTACTTAACGAAAGAGCCACATAGAATCAACGTCAGATGTTTGAGAGCTGCAAGACACGAACATCGGGTGTTTGAGAGCCACAAGTCAGGAAGGAGGAAAGGATGGTGGAAAGAAAGGAAATAGGTGGGGGAGAGGGAGAGGGGGAAAGAAAGCAACTCTAATTTTAAATGCACTCCCCAAGCTGCCAGATGGCTTGGTGATGTGATTTAAAGAGACAAATACCTTCTTCAAGCCGGAAAACAGGGCATTAGGGGCTTCAAGAGCCACACAATCTGTGTGAAAGAGCCACAGTTTGGCCACCCGTTACAGACTATTGATTTGCTACAGAACTAGTACAAATTTACAAAAGTTGGTTACTTCAAAAACTTATCAGCTAATAATTATTTCTGTCTTGACCTGGATAGCCCAGGCTAGCCTGATCTCATCAGATCTCGGAAACTAAGCAGGATGGACTCCGGCTAGTATTTGTGGGGGAGACATCCAAGGAATACCAGGGTCGTGATGTGGAGGAAGGCAATGGCAAACCACCTCTGAACATCTCTTGCCTCAAAAACCCCACGGGGTCGCCATAAACCAGCTGTGACTTGATGGCATTTCCACCAATGCCAATAAATTTTGTATATCCCTGTGTGGAGTTCCTATATATTCAATAATAAGCAATACTGCGCAGATAGGGCCAATGGAATGACAAGCTATAGATATATAAACCTTTTTGGAACTAAAGTACCCAACTAATGAAGTCAGGAAAACAAATTAACAAAGCCAGAATGATACCTGTTACAAGACAGACCCCAAAAAAGGAAACAACAGAACACCACTAGGATTGTTTTTTTGTATTGACATATTCAAACAAGGGATATTGGCTGTTTATCTCATTACATATACTAAACCCATCTTCTACTATATTTTAATGTAATTTTTTTTCCCTAATGGCAAACTAGAATGATGTAGATCAGGCATGTCCAACTTCGAAAAGGTTGTGATCTATTTTTTCCAGGACAAAAGTGCTGGTGATCTACCACCATGAAAATTAAGTTTCAAATTCGTTTCGAATTAGATTTTAACCCACCAAAGTTGGGTTCCACCGCACCCCCACCCCCACTTACAATGCACCTTCTGTCATTTACTGGTAAGCAAAAACAAAACAGAGAGACAAAGATCCAGAAAGAACTGCGGACAGTTTGTCTTAAATGTTTATTGTTATAACTTTCTTTAACTGCCTTAATAACTTTCTTTAACTTTTATCGAGTAATTTGTGTTAAATGTAGGTCAAGTATTGATCCAGGCTGATCTTGCACAATCTTTAAAACTTCGCTCTTGCTAATTAGTGAGACGTCTGAGCCTGCATTTCATCCATCAACTTTTTGAAGTTGGGTGAACATTGTGTGAGGGGCAGTCTCAGGGAATCCTGGAGATGTTCACCTGTCATGTTGGAACGCTGTGTACTCTTTGTCATTTTCAGATGGGAAAATGCAGATTCACACAAATAAGTTGAACCAAAAGAGGAGTGTACAGCTTCACTGCATCTTCTCAAGCTGGGAAATTTGTCTCTAGGCACTAGCTTCCAAAACGATTCTTGCTCAGCATGGGTATTGAGAAAAATGTCATTTTTAAGGGTTACTATTTCGTTTTCAAGAAATGCTTTGTTCAATGAGTAATTTTTACTGATAGCAGCTGCAGTTTCCTTAATGTCCATATCTGCTTTGAATTGGTATGAGTACTCCACAACTTTTTCAATTCTTTGGAAGTCACAGAATCTTTTTTCGAATTCCTGGATAACAGAGCAGATTTCTGTCACATACTTCTTGTTCTGATAAACAAAATTTGGATATTGTCCCAGATGGTCCTGTGTATTAGGAAAATGATCAAGTGTTGTTTGCAAGGTGAGTCATCATTAGCTCAAATTTGCTCTTGTAGGATGAAATTGTACTCATCATCTCGCCAATGCATTTGTTTTTACCTTGTAGTTCAACGTTCATATCACTTAGTTCGCCTGTAAACTCAGCGAGAAATGCCAGATCACATAACCACTCATCTTCCAACCCTGCTTTGTCATCTCCCCTCTCCTTCAAAACTTTCTTATTTCATTCAGCAAATCACAAAATCTTTGCAGAAATTTGTGCCTACTAGCCACCTTACATCTGTGTGCAAAATGATTTCCACTGCGCCTTCATCAAGAGTAAGATTGAAAAGTCATCTTTGAAGTGATCTTCCACGAACTGAATTTACAATTTTGAAAGTGATGTCCATGACAGTCTTTGTATTGAGTCTCTTGCTTGCCAAAACTTGCTGATGCAGCAGTAAGAAAGGAAATCTAGAAAGTCGTCACGCTGTCTACGGAGGCCTATGAAACCATTAACCTCACCTGTCATTGCTCTTGCTCCATCAGTAGTGATGGAAACAAGTTTATGCAATGGAAGATTACACTTTACTACAAAAGAATGGAAAGAGATGAATATTTCCGGACCGGTAGTTCTCCCTTTTAAAGAAATCATTCCAAGTAGTTCTTTAACAATGAAGTCTTCAAAAACCATCCGGATAAAGATCAGCAACTGGGCTATGTCTCTTATGTCTGTAGATTCATCCAGTTGGAGTGAGAAAGCAACACAAACTGAAACATCCTCCAACAATTGTTCAGTTGTGTCTCCACACATCTTTTCTATTCACCGCACGACAGTGTTTCTTGACAACTGTACATCTTGAACAGCAGCTATCTCTTTCTTATTCTTAAATCATTCAAAAAGATTGTTTGCTGCTTCAAGAAAACAACCTTTTACAAATTCTCCTTCATTGAAAGGTTTGCATTTCTTTGCAATCAGGTTGCTGACCTTGAAGGATGCCATGGCTGCATTGACCGAATGTGACCTTGGCTTCGCCATCAACTGTTGCTGTGCAGCCAATTTAGATTTAAGTTCTTTGAGCTTCAGTTTACGAATTTCACTTTTGGGTGGAAAATCAGCATCAAACTTATTGCTATGCAGAGCCTTATAATGACGCTCCAGATTACCATTTTTAGGCAAGGATACAGCAGTGTTACAAAATAGACAACACTTGTCTTTCACCATGATGAATAAGTAGTCCACTTCCCATTCATCATGAAAGTGGTAGGTTTTGCTCTTCTTTGGAACACTCATCTTCGTTATACTGGGGTGGCTGGGGTGCTAAGTTAACACTGGCTGAATCTGGTCCAAAACTGTCGCGGTCCCGAAGTATTAAAGATCAACAGGAACAGAAGACCTCTGGATGATGCCAAAACCACACATGCAGTTGTAAAAGTAAAAATAAGAATTCATCATACTGGTACCAATAATCAAATACCACCACACCAAGCAATCATCAAAAAAACCCAAACACCTGTCCAGCAAACCATGAGACCAAGTGGGGCTGGTGATCTACCTCTGACCTCTCCGCGATCTACTGGTAGATCGCGATCTACCTGTTGGACATACCTGATATATATATTTAGGTTACATGTTAAAAGGTAAATTAGTTGGACAGGAACAACTCTGGGAAAGAAATGCCCTCATTTTGTATTATTAGCAATAGAATAATTAACAAAAGGCGATAACAGATGGACATTTGGGGGCGGCTGGGAGGCGTCCCAAATTGGGACGGCTCGAAAAGGTCTGTCCTGAGCCTCCACATGCTCCCCCGCAAGCCGTCCCCGTTCCGTCCATGGGGCGCCATGGGCGTGTGCAGATAGCTGTTGCACTCAGCTTCCCCATACATTTTCAGTAGTCATGCACATGCACACGCCTGTGCGTGCATGCACGCTCATGTGCATTGAACAGTTTATATTTTTAAAAAGCTGGATGCAACTTTGGGCAGCTTGGTGGTTTCACACCACCAAGGCACCTCGCTTGCACCCTTCCACTTCCAGACGTCAAGGAGGCGACTCGCATGCGGCTCAAAAACTTGCTACTACTTCGGAAGTGGCAGCTTTTTGAGTCACACTATGGAGGCCAGAGGCTGGAGTGAGTTCAGGACAAGGACGGGCAGCAGATGTTTGGGTGTGGAAGGATTTTTTGGGTCGAATGCAGAGGCATCTCTGAATCAGCCCAAAATGCCAGTCTGTAAGCAACCAGACACTCTCACATTCTGACATGTTACTGTTTTATTGGTTTCCCACGCTAATGCTACTCAGATAAAAGGTTTTCTGAATTCGTTAATTTTACTATTCTGCTATTGGATTTTAACTTTGTACCACTTTGCATTCTAAACCCCACCAGCTATATGTAGCTCTGCTTACTGTACCTCATTCCTTGTCCAATGAAGTGTGCTTCTAGCACAAGAAAGCTTACATTCTGAATAAAGGTTTGTTGGTCTTAAAGGTGCCACTTGACTCCTGGTATATCAATATGATACTACTAAACTGCCAACTGAAAAAAAGAAAGAAAAACCCTCTGCAGCTGGAAGAGGAAATGACTACCATGGTGAAAATGGCTGCTTATTCTTTGGATGAAGAAAATCTGAACTTTCCCCCTCACAAATGACCACCCAGGTTTTTGTTGCAATCTTTACCGATTTACTCTGAAATCAGGTTTGAGAAACATAGGAGAAAAGCCAGGGAAACCTCTGGAGGTACATGAATATACCCCCACTTCCTAACGGCATCAAACTCTCGCAGGAGTCGAGCATCAGACTCTGATCAAATAACCTGTGCAGAAACCCCTATGATGAGTTGTGTTTGGAGCTTGCCATGGCAAACTTCAACAGTGCCACAGAGATTTAATTACTATATTGCCCTTTACTGTCCCAACTCTTCATAGTTAATTTCTTCCCCTTTTCATAACTGTGGGCTATTTTAAGATGCTTATTAATAGCGCACTTGCAAATTTTGCTAAATAAAGGGAGAAAGAGAGAGGAATTTGGAATTGTTACAGGCTCCTGGATTCAGATTAAGCTTCGGCTAAAAAGCAATTAGCACATAAAGTTAACTAAGAGGTCTGAGAGCCTGGCTAGAAATATGTCAATCTGGCATTTAAAGAAAGCTCTGGATAATGAAGGACAAATAAGGTAACAGCCAGGAAAAGACCAGTACTTATAATAAGGAACAAGGTTTTGCACAAAAGATAATAGAAAGTGGAGAACAGAGCGTCAGATCCCATGGTAAGGACTGCGCTCTCTCATCACATAGATCAGTAGCAAAATTGGCCGGGCATTTCTGACACTGGAAGCTTCAGTTGGAATGAGAGCACTGAAACAAAGGGCCTCTATTAACGAAATGTAAGTAAATGTTTTAAACAAGGGGCTGTCCTCAAGTCCCTTTCGTTTATTTAACTTGCAGCCCACATTTCTCCTCAATGTTTATGCACAGCGATCAATGAGCAAGTACCTAGCATATCCTACTTTTTGTTGGATTAAAAAAGCAATAATTATTAACAAAGTACTTATGGATTCCTTCTTAAGAATCCTTCTTCTTCTTGAGTTAACAAAAAACATGCCTTTCTGCTTTTCCTCACCAATAACAAATCCGATACGCACAATATAAAGAGAGAATCTCTAACAATTTCTCACTGTCTTATCCTAATCAATTTATTAAAAAGGCAATCTATAGTCTTATGGGAGAACATTAGAAAAGCCATGCTCAATCAGGCCAGTGGTCCATCCAGTCCAACACTCTGTGTCACACAGTGGCCAAAATCCAGGTGCCATCAGGAGGTCCACCAGCAGGGCCGGATTAAACTACAATACAAACACGGACAATAGTTTATCACAGCTGGGTGATACAGGCCTAAGGAAAATGAAACTAAAACATGAGTCTAGTTAAGTTACAATGAAACTTAGATGGAACAAAGCCACCCCATCCTCCTTACTGCTCCCTTGACACAGATCACAGCATCTGGAGGAAACATCTGAACTCAGAAAAGAGGAAGATTCCACCTGCTAAACTTTTCGCCTGCTTTAGTGGAATCCTCCTCTTCCAATTCAGAGTTGGGAATCCTCTCCCACATGGAAGATACTCTCAACTTTGCCAGTGAGGTTCTTTGGCATGTAACCCACATCTCCCCTCCCAGGAGTTTTATGATGCCCGTTTATCTCCTCCTTCGGCAGGTAGGCCTCAACTCTCCCTAGAAGCTAGAATAACTAAGCTGAGGCTATGGTACTCTGGTCACATTATGAAAACAGTCACTGGAAAAGACAACAAATGGGCTCCCCACCCCACCCCCCCAAAAAACCCAGTTCCTGGTTTTCCTGACTCTCCCTCTCTTGGAGAAATAAACCCGTTGCCAATCATAACAGTTACTTCCATGTTGCCAACCTATTCCCATTCAGGGCTTTTTTGTAGCAGGAACTCCTTTGCATATTAGGCCACACACCCCTGATGTAGCCAATCCTCCAAGAGCTTACAGGGCTCTTAGTACAGGGCCTACTGTAAGCTCCAGGAGGATTGGCTACATCAGGGGTGTGTGGCCTAATATGTAAAGGAGTTCCGGCTAAAAAAAAAAAAAGCCTTGGCTATACTCATTTAAACGGTTGCTTGAAACTGAGATGGCCAACTTCTGTTTTCTGAGGGCTCCTTCCATTCTCCAAGCAGATGTTCAAAGGCAGAATGTGTAATCCATACATCAGTGATGCCACCATATTTATTTATTTGTGAAATGGTTATACGATGGCACCGTATTTATGCCTTTCCTGTAGCTCAATGTGGCTTATTAATTCAAATTTAAAACATACAGAACACAATAAAACCAGATACAACCCCTCTCCTCTAAAAATGCTAAGGTCGTTTTCGCACTCACCTTCAGCCGGCGCGACCCCCCTCTTCACCGCGCAGGATCTGCGCGGATTTCGCACTAAACGCCGCGGAGCAGCCAGAAAAGCCGGAAGCTCCCGGCGCAAAAGCCGCTCAAACTGAAACCGCCAAAAAGCAGTTTGGCGTTTGCGCGGCTTTTGCGACGGGAGCTTCCAGCTTTTCTGGCTGCTCCGCGGCGTTTAGTGCGAAATCCGCGCAGATCCTGCGCGGTGAAGAGGGGGGTCGCGCCGGCTGAAGGTGAGTGCGAAAACGACCTAAGAGTATGCATCCTATTAAAAGCACTATCAAAAAGAGAAACCTTGCAGTATCTGCTAAAGACGGGCATGGCCTTCCTCTCCCCCCACCCCACACACTTCCCCAGGGAGTCTGTTCTAGAAGGCAGGAGCCATGATCTAAAAAGCACAGGTCCCTAGATGATGCAAGCTATAGTATTCCCCATTACTACGTATGGGGTTGCAGTCACACACACTAAACCAGGGGTGCCAAACATGCGGCCCGGGGGGCAAATCAGGCCACTGGAGGGCTCCTATCAGGCCCCTGAGTGACTGGCTGTCATCTGCTTCCTTCTCCCTCTCTCTTGCTTCATTCTGCATTACAGTTTGCTTTGTCAGGCTTGCTTAATCTTAAACAAGAACACACAAGGTTCGGCCCGACACGGCCCGGCCCAGTCTGACAAGGCTTCATTTATGTCAGATTTGGTCCTCATAATAAATGAGTTTGACACCCCTGCATTAAACAATCCACTTTTAATGCACTTTCCAACGGGATTTTGCCGGTTCAGACAGTAAAATCCAGTTGAAAAGTGGGTTGGAATGGGATTATTTAGTGTGTGTGATCGCAGCCTTAGTGTGGAAGCAGGACGATGAAGAAAGCCGACAGAAGAAAATTGATTCCTTTGAAATGTGCCGTTGGAGGAGAGTTCAACGGACATCCAAAAAAAAGACAGATTAGTCTTTAAACCAAGCCTGAACTCTCCCTAGAAGCTAAAATTACTAAACTGAGGCTATGGTTTTCCCTCCAAAACTGCTGCCCACCCAATCAGAGGGACAGAAGGGATCCTAGGAAATGTAGGTCCTGTTACTACTCCAATACAGGCTTCTCTGGAGTCTGCAGGCCTCACTAGGCCTTGGGTCAAGACACTAGGTCTGAAGGGTTCAAATCCCCCCTCTGTTATGAAACCACTTGGATGAACTTGGGTAGTTGCTCTTTCACAACCTGTCAGGGACTCAAAAGGCTGAGTGTAGCAAACATTAAATATATATATTTATTACACAGTGTATCAATTAGCAATTAAAACACATTATACATACATTAAAGCACATTAAAACACACCATACATACATATATAATAAAGATATCATATGCAGCAGCCTATCATACAAGTGAATATTTCATAAAAGGCCATTAAGGTTAGGAAGATAAAACAGGAGAACCCAGCGTGCCATCCCGGATTCCTTGGAGGACAGGAAGGACACTGATAGACAGAGGTATACTCTGAGGTTTTAGCCCATAAGGTCATAAATTTCTATTTCAAACTGAGTCTTTCATAACTTGACTTAAATTATGAGCATTAGGAGAAATAAATGGTACAGTCAAGGGAAAACATCTATCTCCATCTTTCATTTGTAATTACTGTGGATATTACACATAATATACGATATGTCAACGTATATTACAGGATTGGAGGTTTTGGGGGGAGTGTTCTGTTTTTCAGTGGAGGAGAATATTGATTGTGGTTTAAAAACCATCTCTCGCAAATTTTCATAAAGCCTTTTTTCTAAATGATTGCAGACCTGTAACGAATGTTACGAATGCAAAGCTGGCCTAAATGATCTAAGTTCTGATGCAAATATCCAGGTTTGAGCTCCAGTTAATTATCATGTAGTGAAAATGCCAGACCATTAGACAGAATAATAATAATAATAATAAATTTTTATTTATATCCCGCCCTCCCCGCCTAGGCAGGCTCAGGGCGGCTTACAAGACATGGTACATATACCACGATATAACAATAAAATACTGTTAATACAATAAAATACAGTTAAATACAAATTCGTGACTTTGAGTTAAATAAATAATTTAAAACCAATATAAATTAATGGTGCTACATATTTAAAGATGGCTTGATATCATTGCCAAGATTCCACCTTAGAAGGCAAGTTGGAAGAGGGCGGTTTTACAAGCCCTACGGAACTGGTTAAGATGGCCACTGCTCCTGTCTGAGACTGAAATCCTGTAAACACAAAGGCATGGCAAAGCCCATCCTGTGTTAATCCACACAAGTCTGTCAAACGTGGCCAGAGACAATGGTCACATTCAACAGCCAGTTTCCTTATCACTACCCTTCCAGGAAGCCCCACCAAACAATGGGCACATCCACAAACCAATTGCCCTTTCACCACACCCCCTCCAGCCTAGAAATAGCAGCTCTCCAGCAGCCCTGGCCCCACTCAATGCACAGCAGCCAAGAAGGTCAGAGTGCCTGCTCTGGCTGCAATGCCACTGAGGATGTTCTCCGCAGCTGAGAACGAAATGTCTGGAAGGAAAACTTTCTCCAGTAGAACACGGCACTTGAGCCCGAAAGATTCTACAAACCCTAGAGACAAGATTGCCCGCTCTGGGATGGAAAACACCTGAAGATTTGGAGGGGAAGGTGTCGGAGCCTGGGAAAAGCAGGGTTTGGGGAGGGGAAGAACCTCAGAAGGGCATAATGTCTTAAGAGTGCACCCTCCAAAGCAGACATTTTCTCCAAGGGAATTGATCTCGGTCATCTGGAGATCCATTGTAATATAACGAAAAGTCTCCAGATGCCACCTGGAAGTTGGCAACCCTATGACTTAAAACCAAGACTGAGCCAATACGTTATGTTGTGAGATCCACGCTTCCATTGTCTCTAGCAGTGAAGACAAAACGGACAATGGGAAAGACTACGGCTAAATGGAGCCTGGGGTTCATTCACTGTGCAACGTATTTCTTTCAAATTGCTTTTTCCCTACAGAATGGAGATTTTTTTTTCTGCATCTCACCAAAGGAAGAAAAAAAAGACACTTAAAACAAGTCATGTTGCAAATCAGGCAGTGAAACTGATTTTCTAACATTTTCTCTTCACTCTTGCTGCAGCTGCAACACGACAGCAACAGCTAAAGTGTTTGCATCTCAAATATTCTTTTGCAGCTAGGAAGTTACCAGAGCTTTTTTTTTTTTAAGAAAAAGCCCACCAGGAACTCATTTGCATATTAGGTCACACACACCCTGATGTCACCATAGGCTCACACAGGGCTTTTGTAGAAAAGGCCCAGCAGGAACTCATTTGCATAATAGGCCACACCCCGATGCCAAGCCGGCCAGAACTGCCTGTGCATTTGGGCTCAAAAAAACCCCCTGGAAATTACAAGCTATAGCCAAGTTTGTACAAATCTCACTAAATGCATGGTATTGTGAGGAAGAGAGAAAGGAGAATCTGAAGCCCTCTGACAAAAGTGTAGTCCTTGTAATCCAATCTTGCAGAGAAATTCAGAAGAACTACTATCCTACAACAACATTCTACTGGTCCATCTGAAAGGGAAGGGGAAAAAAACTGCAGACAGAGCGGGGGGTGGCTGATGGGTGGGCTGGCAGGTGGGCAGGAGAGAAGGAGGCAGAAACGGGAGAGGCATCAGAGGCTTCCAGGGAAAGAAGAAATACTGGCGGAAGGGGAAATGAGATATCACCCACCACCAGTCCTTGGCAGGTTCCTCACTTGTCATTCTCTAATTAGGCAATTAGTTTGAGTCCAGAGACACCGTTAAGAGCAATGAAGTTTTATTCTAGGTACAAGTTTTCATATGCACACACACTTCTTCAAACACACTGAAAAAAAATTCACCACCCAGAACAGTTTTTCCTCCTTCCCTACCCCTGGCAGCCACTCCCTAGGAAAAGTCTGTCTGAGTTGTACAGTGCCAGCTACTGGTGTTTTCCGGCAAGCATACACAGAGACACTTTCCAGTTGTTCTTTGCCTTCTCGGAATCTCAACCTCTGCACTTAGATTTCCGTTTTTAGTTACAATTAATACATTTCATAAACATGTTTATAAATACACTGAACAAACAGCTGTTTAAAACTTTGTTGGTCTTCAGTGTGCCACTGGACTCAAACTTTGTTCTGCTGCTTTAGACCAATACAGCTACACACTGGAATCTGTAACTAGTTGTTCATTATGCTGTCCGTATGCACTGCTTTATGTTTTATATCCTGCAGTTCACTTTGAGTCTCAGACTACAAACAAAGGGGGGAAAGACAGAATGATGGGTTAGACGCACGCAGCCAAGCAAACGAGAATAGATCTGACCGTGCCTCTTCACTGCATAATATATACAATTATATGGAGTGATGATACAAGCAATTAACAAAAAGCAAAAAAAAACGACATTAGACAATGTAATTATGAGTTCAACAATGAATTTCTTCCAACCGAATTATTCTAAACGAAGACCTCGGGGGTTTTTATTTCTCCGTTTCGATTATAATCTTCATCAATCAAGTGTTTTTGGATGCCAAAGAAAGAATTTTTTTCTGCTATGATTGTATATTCCTTCTCTTCCTTTCCCACGTATCTAAGCACTTGTGGAATGAAGCCAATTTACGGTTTGACAGGTGCCTAACCGGAAACTGGCTTTATTCCACAAGTGCTCAGATACGTGGGAAAGGAAGAGAAGGAATGTACAATTGTAGCAGAAAACAAATTATTTCCTTGGTGTCCAAAAACTCTTCATTGCATAAGACAGAAAGCCTCTCAAGATACCTATCCAGCATTCCTCCATATCAGAGGTTCCCACTCGCTACATCCAACATCTTCTCTGCTCCTCTCATTAGCTCACTTTCAGCCAAATGCGTGTGTCCTGCCATAAGCAGTTTTAGCCACCCAGTGCCAGCTACATGTTCCTATAAGACTTCCCTCAGCTACCTTTCCTTCCCGCCAGGTAGGTTCAGATATCTTGTTTTGAGAAATCCTGACTTGCACCATCCCACAAAATGCGCACGCACAGAGGCAGATGCAACGGAGAGCAATTTCACTGCAGGCGGTGTCAAAAATTCTCATCATTCGAGGCGTCACAAGGCAGTGCCGCTCACTTGCAGCGCTTGTCACTTCTTCAGCAGGAGGTTTCAAGCACTAACTGCGATTATGCTGCACTCTGCCATTTTTGGTAGAACGAGCAAGATGCCCTAAAGAAAAGGATGACTTTTGCTCCTTGCCCTTCTTGAACAGGTACCTGTATCACAGCCATGAAATGTTCTAGATAAGGATGGAATTAGGGATACCGACAAACGCGTCAGATAAGAAGCAAACGTCAAAACACAGGAAATGCTCACTGGACTGGTATCAATGGAGATCGCAAATTCCATAACATTTTTTCTGACGATAGTTACGTATCATTTCTCCTTCCCTACCCCTTCTCTTGAATTGATACCAACTACTTCTTTAGATGCCCTGACTCTGATGGTGATGATGATGATATTGGATTTATATCCTGGCCTATACGCTGAATCTCAGAGTGGCTTACAATCTCCTTTATCTTCCTCCCCCACAACAGACACCCTGTGGGGCAGGTGGGGCTGAGAGAGCTCTCACAGCAGCTGCCCTTTCAAGGACAACTCCTATGAGAGCTGTGGCTGACCCAAGGCCATTCCAGAAGCTGCACGTGGAGGAGTGGGGAATCAATCCCGGTTCTCCCAGATAAGAGTTCATGCACTTAACCACCACACCAAAGACAGAGTCAGTTTGGTGTAGTAGTTAAGCGCATGGACTCTTATCTGGGAGAACCGGCTTTGATTCCCCACTCCTCCACTTGCACCTGCTGGAATGGCCTTGGGTCAGCCATAGCTCTGGCAGAGGTTGTCCTTGAAAGGGCAGCTGCTGTGAGAGCCCTCTCAGCCCCACCCACCTCACAGGGTGTCTGTTGTGGGAGGAGAAGATACAGGAGATTGTAAGCCGCTCTGAGTCTCTGATTCAGAGAGAAGGGCGGGGTATAAATCTGCAATTCTTCTTCAAACTGGCTACACCTGGTGCAGGCTAGCCTGATTTCATCAGATTTCGCAAGCTAAAAAGGGTTAGTCCTAGCTAGCATTTGGATGGGAGCCCACCAAGGAAATCCAGGAACAGTAGCAGGCAATGGTCAACCACATCTGAACATCTCTTGCCGTAAGTTGCCTACAACTGGATAGCACTCTCCACCTCCGCTCCTTTAGATACCAATCTAACTATAAGCAAAGCAAAGTGTCGTTCATGATTTAACTCTATTTATACAATACCAATAAGCAGGGCTTTTTTGTAGCAGGAGCTCCTTTGCATATTAGGCCACACACCCCTGATGTAGCCTATCCTCCAAGAGCTTGCAGGGCTCTTTCTGACAATTCTATATACTTTGAAGCAGTATGGAAAATAAGCTTTTGTATTTATTACTAGAAGCTGGAGATAAGGGAATAAGGCAGGGGTGTCAAACAAGCAACCCAGGGGCCGAATCAGGCCCCTGGAGGGCTTCTATCAGGGCCCCAAGCAACTGGCTCTTGTCTGCTTCCTTCTCCCTCTTTCTTGCTTCCTTCTGCACCTCAGCTTGTTTTACACGGCTTGTTCAATCACACAGGAGCTACAGAGCAAAACCTCAATTGGTTGAGGCTTCTCTCTTGGTTTGCCAGGCTCTCTCAATCACACAGGAGAACTACTGTACCAAGCCTTTCTTCCTTCTGTTGGCCGAGGCTCCTCCCCCCCTCCTGGTCCCCTGGGGAGGGAGGGAAAGAGCCAGAGGTTCCTTTGCCCAGTTCCCTGGATCCCATGGAAGAAATCCAAAGAAAGCACCTTTGAGACCAACACGTGCTGATGTTTTAAGCATGCTTTAAGTTTTTTTAAAAAAAAATTAGTCGTGTTTGTCTGCGTCCTTTAAAAAGTTTATATCTCTGCTACCTAATCTCAAATAGATACATACATGGCACAGCCCAACATAGCCCGGCCCAACAAAGACTCATTTATGTCAGATCCAGCCCTCATAACAAATGAGTTCGACACCCCTGGATTAGGGATTGTTGGCAACTGGGAGGGAAGCTGAACCTTCCAAAGAATATTCCTAAGGATCTGGAATTCCCAAGGCTTCCTAAGGATGCTTAGCATCTTCACCACCTGCCCTGTGGAAAAGGAGGCAACAAAGATGGTGTTTGCAACCAGATCCTCCCAAGACAAGAAATAGAGAATCTGGAAAGTAATTCCTATGTATATATATTCCCCTGTTGCTACATAGGGATATATAGCCACAAGACATTTCAGACTGCCACACACATTTTAGAAGGGACTGACGGGATCGAAACAAAAACAGTTCAGCTCAGAGAAAGCAAAATTACTGCTCTTGACAATGCCACGGAGTCTAACGCTTATACTTCAAGGGCATTCTCAATCGTGCTATGGTAGACTTGATCAGCAGGACCACTACGTGGAGCCTGGACGTAATTAAAAGTTGAGTTCTGTTAAGCTTTTCGCGTCCGTCTGCAGTTTTATAACTCTCCCATCCATCAACTCTGAAAGAGTATTAATACCGACACTGGCTGATCCCCCGCTCTTTTGCTGAGCTAGCTTTTCCAAAAGATCTCTGCCCCCACCATTCGAGATCCCACTCCAACTTCTGAAAAAAGGTTGTAGAAGTGCTTGGTTTAGAGCAGGGGTTTCAAACATGCGGCCCACAGACTGGGTTTGGCTCACCTAGGGCTCAAAGCTGCCCCCCCCCCCAGCAACTTCTATCTCCTGCTTTCTTTTCTAGGGCTGCTGCTGCAGCCACGCAATAGCTTGCTTTTCCCCCTGCTCTCTCCCTGCCTCTGCTTCCTCCTTCCTACCTCTTGCCTTCCTCCTCTCTCTCTCTCTCTCTCTCTCTCTCTCTCTCTCACACACACACACACACACACACACAGAGGCACACAGAGGATTCTGTGGCTGCTTCCTGCTAGAGAGATACAAAGACAAGCCTCTCTCTCTCTTGCATACACACACATAGGCTTTTTCCGCACAAACCTTGCTCCGCGCCAGGCTTCCGTTTCGCTCCGGAGCAAGCTAGTGATTCTGCACCAGCTGCTCCGTGCCACCATTTTGTGCCAGGGTAACCCATGATTCTGAAAAAACAGATTTCTGCTGCTATGCACCAAATCACACCAAATCATTGGTTGCCCCAGCGCGAAGTGGTGGCGCGGAGCAGCTGGTGCAGAATCGCTAGCTTGCTCTGGAGCAAAACGGAAGCCTGGCACGGAGCAAGTTTAGTGCGGAAAAAACCATAGAGCTTCTGCTTCCTTCTCCAGGGCTACTCCTCTTTTGGGGAGGAAGGGAGTGGGAGGAAAAAGAGAGAGAGAGAGAAAGAACGAAGTTGGAGTCTACAATGGCAGCTTCAAGACCAACAATGTTTTATTCAATGTATAAGCTTTTGGTGCAAGCACACTTCTTCGGAGAGAGGGAGGGAGAGTGGATGGATTCTTCTGACAAGCATAATGTACACTGAGGAAATAATTTTGGCTTATTCTGAAAAAGTGTTGTTTAAAAAAAAAAAGACTGGATTTCTCTGCTCCTACCTGGATTTCTTTTCTTTCAAAAAGAAAATTCCCTGATTAGGAATTAGAATACTTGGATTGGTCCTTATATCTTGGAGAGTGGAGTAGTTTCAGATGCCAAATGATAATAGTACACATTAGTAAATGACAAGAAAACTAGCCTTCGATTCTGTCCAGGAAGATCTTTGGCAGATTGGAATTTTGGAATACCTCTAAGCAGAATGTTTGTATTTGAACAACAAACATCATTCATGTACATGTCATAGAATAAAATTAGAGCCCAGTGGCTCCTTTAAGACTAACAAAATTTTATTTAAGGTATGAGCTTTCGTGTGCATGCTCACACTCTTAACTTTATTCTGTCGCTCAGACTAACATGGCTACCCATCTGGATCTAAAACGGTATGTTGTACAAGAAGAAGAAGAAGACTGTAGATTTATAACCCGCCCTTCTCTCTGAATCAGAGACTCAGAGTGGCTTATAATCTCCAGGGGTGGCCAACTGTAGCTCTCCAGATGTTTTTTGCCTACAGCTCCCATCAGCCCCAGCCATTGGCCATGCTGGCTGGGGCTGATGGGAGTTGTAGGCAAAAAAACATCTGGAGAGCTACCGTTGGCCACCACTGTCCTATATCTTCTCCCCTCACAACAGACACCCAGTAAGGTGGGTGAGGCTTAGAGAGCTCTCCCAGAAGCTGCCCTTTCAAGGATAGAGTCTCAGAGCAGCCTACAATCTCCTTTCCCTTCCTCCCCCACAACAGACATCCTGCGAGGTGGGTGGGGCTGAGAGAACTTTCACAGCAGCTGCCCTTTCAAGGACATCCTCTGCCAGAGCTATGGCTGACCCAAGGCCATTCCAGCAGCTGCAAGTGGAGGAGCGGGGAATCAAACCTGGTTCTCCCAGATAAGAGTCTGCACACTTAACCACTACACCAAACTGGCTCTGTGGGCTCACAATTGTGGGTGCACAATTAAAAACAAATTAAAAACAAATTTACACATACACAAATCTCTAGATCTATGAAACAACATCTGTAAAGCTGTAAAAGGGGGGCGGGTAATACAGCCTCTCTTTTTCACCACTCTTCGTCTCTGCAGCTTAAAACCTTCCTCAAAAACATGTTTCCAATTAGGTTTTGAAAGAAACGATTCTTGCAGTTGCGAGGTCTATTATCTCCTTACAATCATGTCAGTTTTAGCCGATGACACTATGTCAGTAAGAAACGGATATAAATTAATGAGCGTAGAAGAAAAGCAACGCAAAGAACAACAGATCAGACTAGGTATTTGAAAGACAGCTGGAGCACATATATTAGGTCAAATTTCCGCAGCATGAGTGTTGATAGTCCCAGAGTACAACGCAGAGGTCTATCTTGACAAATTGCTAGCAAAGATTAAAAGCAGAAGTTCTGATTGTTGCTGAGCCTTTTTCAAAGTTAAATAAACAGATGAAATAGCTTGAGCCTTGAGTACAGGAAGGAAGTGGCTGGCATCAATTCACCCCGCTGCTGCATGGACCCAGCAGAAGAGGAAGTGGGGAATGTTTTTTTAAGGCCCCCCGAAAACAGGAATCCCAGTGAAACAGATCTCTGTTTAGCAAAATTAATAAACAAGCATTGCTTTCACAGCCCAACAGCACTGCCAGCTAAGGGCAACTCTACATGAGGCAGGGAACCACTTGTCGGGTTACTTGTGGTAAATAAGCCATGTTTCCAGCTACACAAGCGATTAAAGGTAATCTCCTATGCAAACACCAGAGACCAGTCAATTAGGGTTTTTACAAAAAGCAAGCAAGCCTGGATCCTTGTTTTCTTCAAGGCCATCATCAGTGTGCACAAATCACTAGTGTAGATATGTGTTCTCAGGGGTCGCTTTGTAGAAAAATAGGTGGTGGAGCTCATCCAGGGATTGTTATGCAGCTGCACCTACTATTCAATGGACAAGGTGGGGAGGAGGAGGGAGAACCCTCAGAAAGATTCAGGCGCTGCTCTCCTGTGATCTCCTGCTGACTCCGAGACCTGTGTGTTCTCACCCCTAAGGAGTGCTATATTGTGGCCAGTTCTTAATTTGTTGACATTCCCTGATTGTTCAGTATAGGTATTTCAACATGATCCCTTATGGTAAAAGCCTTCACTTCAGTTTCACTCGTGTGCTTGGTCTAACTCACAGATGGCCAACGTATGGCTCTTTCATACACATTGTGTGGCTTTCAACGCCCCCGCGACCCTGTTGGCTGGCTTGGAGAAGGCATTTATCTCTTTAAATCACTTCTCCAAGTCAAGCCAGACTGCTTGGAGGATGCAATTAAAAATTAAAGTCGCTTTCTTTCTACCTCTCCCTCCCTATCTATTTTCCCTCCTTCCTCTTTTTTTTGGCTCTCAAACATCTGACGTTCACGTCTTGCGGACCTCAAACATCTGACATGTATTCTATGCGGCTCTTACATCAAGCAAGTTTGGTCACCCCTGGCCTAGCTTATGTTGTAGTAAAGTTCTGTTCTGTTCTTGGTACGGGGTGCTGTGGCGTTATTACAGGCAGAATTGCTGCCTGCCCCTCATTCTGTTCCTCAAGTCCAGCTAGCATAAATCAACCAGAAAGGATCCACGACTACAATCATCACCGACTCCGGAGGTATTTTAAAAAGTGGAGGCCGCAGCAGCTTCTGCCCTTCGCCACAGGGATGGGAAGCGTCCCACTGAACACGTTTGATCCAATATCTACCTCCTTCCCACTAGGCAACTTTCTCCTGTAACATTAGCTTTAAGCTTTTCCACCCAGCTAGCTGGTTACTATAACCACAGTTTGGCACGCCCTTCTAGATATAAACAAATACTCCATGCTGAGGTCAGACAGGAACTGAGGGGGAGGACCGTTTGCCTGCCTGATTTCACTGGCCCAGCGCAAGCCAAAGTGCAGCGTTCGTTCCTGACCTATGCAACTGGAGCAAACCTGGAAATGTGAAATGCTCGGAACTGGCTTTGTGGCAGCAGGGACGCACACCTGCAAACGTCACAGACAACAAACTTTTCTTCAGACTACTCCGTCACGCTGCCTTCTCCGCTCAGACACATAAATGTATAATTATCGTCTTTGTGCAGCGGCTCAAAGCAGTTCGGATGCTGCAGGGTTTCATCATGTCCCACGATGTGGGAAGACAAAACAAATTCCTCCTTCTGCTCTTCGGAACACCTCCAGGTGTTCTGGCTCAATCTTAAGTCTTACTTTTCAGCGCGCAATTGTCAGGTATTAAAAAGTAAATTAATTGGCAGTGGAAGGGCTTTAGGAAAGCTGCCAGTAGGATTCATCTGCAGTAATTTGCTCAATTCACAGCTCCGGAAACTTTTCTTTTTTTTTAAAGTGCTGTCGAGTCACAGCTTACTCATAGCGACTCTGCAGGGTTTTCAAAGCAAGAGGCATTCGGAGGGAGTTGCCATGGCCTGACTCTGCACCAAGACTTCCTTGGTGGTCTCCCATCCAAATACGGACCGAGGCTGACCCTCCTTATTACTGTGCCTTGACCAGTTCCGCAGGGCCTGCAAGACCACTCTTTTCAGGATGGCCTTTGCTGGCTGAGAGACTGCTGTGGGTGACTTTGCTATTATCATTTATAATTGGAATTAGCACCTGGAAATCTGTTAATTGGAAAGTTTTAAAGTTAATGTGATTTTAAACCCTGTATAATTTTATGAAATGTTGTTAGCCGCCCTGAGCCCGCCTCGGCGGGGAGGGCGGGATATAAATAAAATTTTATTATTTTATTATTATTGCTTAGCTTCTGAGATCTGAGGAGATCAGGATAGCCCGGACCCCAGAAACTTTCTCTGCTTTACTTTTAGCTAAATGGAGGGGAAGCATACATAGGGAAACCAATTTAATGTCTACGTGTTTTATCCAAAACAAAAAAATCAGACCCTGTTTAGTTACACAGCAAATTACTCATTCTTTTCATAGAATCATAGAGTTGGAAGGGATCTCCAGGGTCATCTAGTCCAACCCCTGCACAATGCGGGAAACTCACAAACACCTCCCCTAAATTCACAGGATCTTCATTGCTGTCAGATGGCCATCTAGCCTCTGTTTGAAAACCCCCAAGGAAGGAGAGCCCACCACCTCCTGAGGAAGCCTGTTCCACTGAGGAACCGCTCTAATGGTCAGGAAATTCTTCCTAATGTTGAGCCGGAAACTCTTTTAATCTCAACCCATTGGTTCTGGTCCTACCTTCCGGGGCCACAGAAAACAATTCCACACCATCCTCTAGATGACAGCCCTTCAAGTCCTTGAAGATGGTGATCTTATCTCCTCTCAGCCGCCTCCTTTCCAGGCCAAACATCCCCAGCTCCTACAACCTTTCTTTGTAGGACCTGGGTCTCCAGACCCCTCACCATCTTCATCGGCCTCCCCTGGACCTGTTCCAGCTTGTCTATATCCTTCTTAAAACGTGGTGCCCAAAACTGAACACAATACTCCAGGTGAAGTCTTACCAGAGCAGAGTAAAGCGATAACATCACTTCACATGATCTGGACACTATACTTCTGTTGATACAACCCAAAATTGCATTTGCCTTTTTAGCCACCGTATCACACTGTTGACTCATGTTCAGCATATGATCCACTAAGGCCCCTAGATCCTTTTCGCACATACTACTGCTAAGACAAGTCTCCCCCATCCTATAGCCATGCACTGGATTTTTCCTACCTAAATGCAGAACTTTTAAAAAAAAGGTATAAAAAATTTAGGGTAGGATCTAAGTAGTTAGACTAGGAGAGCTTCCATTCTGTCCCCAAACACCACAGATCAGAGGAGGCCATAAGCTAAAAGATATGTGTGTATGTTTTTAAGGAGATAAAGCCACTCAGGTGTGTTGTTTCAGTGCAACCTGCTGAGCTGGGAAGCAAATAGCAGCAGAAGTCTGATCTTAAGCCATAACTAGGCCCGAACACCTCCTTGGCCCCTGCAATAGGTTTGCCCATTTCCAGGTGGGGTGTGTAGAACTCCTGGAACTACAGCTGATCTCCAGAAAACAGAGCAGTTCCCCTGGAGAAAACAGCTGCTTAAGAGGGTAGACTCCATGGCATTATACCCCGCTGAGGTCCCTCCCCTCCCCAAACCCATCCTCCCCAGGTTTGACTTCTAAATCTCCAGGAATTTCCCAACCCAGAGTTGGCAACCCTGTCCCACAACAAACCATAGAGTGACCAACCTCCCAGTGAGGCCTAAAAGTTCTCCCAGAATTACAACTGAGATCAGTTCCCCTGGAGGAAACAGCATGTTCAGAGGGGAAACACATCCCCCCAACCTCCCTCCCTTCCCCAAACTCCACTCTTCTGCAATTACCGCCCCCAAACCACCATGAATTGCCCAAGTCAGAGCTGTCAATCTGTGGTCTGTGTAATTTCCGGTTGACTACCAACTAGTTTAGGACACAGTGTTCCCTCTAAACTAAATTAGTGTGAGCTAGTTCACATTTTTTTTAGCCTCTGGCTCACACATTTTTGTCTTAGCTCAGGGAAAAATGGCCGCAGAGCAAGCTAATGTATGCAATAGCTAACAAACTTTAATGCCAGTTCATGAAGTAGAATTTTTGTTCACAAGACTCCACAGCTTAGATGGAGTACTGGTTTAGGTAGCACCGCACTGAATGCTTGGTCTTACAGCTGCATTATAATTACAAATGCTTTAAAATGTTTATTTCCGTTTTTGAAACACAGATAAGATGAAGAAACCAAAATTTAGCAAGGCATTCTATTTATTTCACTCTCACACAAAGACATATAGAGACACACACTATACCCTATAATCCAGGGAGTCAGAGAGCTTTTCCACTGCTGAAATATTCAGCGTTCACACAAAAGCATGGACAGGTAATTAAAATGTGCCTGGTTGACAAATAATTTGCACATTTAAAAATGCTTTTGCTATGCACAGCGATGTATAAGAAAGGCAACTGCATGTTTTCCCCAAAGAAAACTGCCCAGCACACACACACACAGAAAGTTCAAGGGGGAAAACACTGGTATGATATTTTTACCATAAACACTGCCCCTGTGCTGATTAGTTTGGTTTGACATTAAGTCACCCAAGTTGTCTCTGAGCATGCTATGGAATAAAATGGGCTTGACCTTCTTAGACACAAAGGGATAAATTGCTATTTCAAAGTGTAGACAACTGTGCATGCTGTAGGATTCCACATAAGGGCTCCAGCCTTCCCACTCTCTGGTCAGCCCCTCTCTACCTTCGTTTTAGTACCTTCTTTCTTCTCTCTCTCCAAATAGGGTTGTAGCCTGATGGGTGACTCTGAGCCAGTCTCAGTTCTTTCAGAGCTCTCTCAGCTTCACCTACCTCACAAGGATACCAACTGAATATCTGTCTTTGCCCAATACAAAAATCAGTCCCTGTTTAGTTACACAAAGAGCCCCGTGGTGCAGAGTGGTAAAGCTGCAGTACTGCAGTCGGAGCCCTCTGCTCACGACCCGAGTTCGATCCCAGCGGAAGCTGGTTCAGGTAGCCGGCTCCAGGTTGACTCAGCCTTCCATCCTTCCGAGGTTGGTAAAATGAGGAACCAGCTTGCTGGGGGGGGGGGGGGGAAGTGTAGAGGACTGGGGAAGGCAATGGCGAACTACCCCATAAAAAGTCTGCATTGAAAACGTTGTGAAAGCAACATCACCCCAAAGTTGAAAACGACTGGTGCATGCACAGGGAACTACCTTTACCTTTTACCTTTAGTTACACAGCAAATTACTCATTCTTTTTTTAAAAAAAAAAATTATTATAGGATATAAGTAGTTAGACAAGGGGGGAAGCGGTGGAAGTTACACGGGCTTCCATTTTGTCCCCAAACGCCACAGATCAGAGGTGGCCATACACTAAAAAGTGTATGTGTTTTAGTTCCTTCCTCTCCGAATAGGGTCATAGCCTGGCGGATGGGCAGAGGAAAAGAATGTGATTGTAAGCAACTTTGAGACTCCCAGGGTAGAGAAAAGTGAGGTATAAACAACTCACTCTTCTTTCTTCTCTTCTTCATAGCAAACTGGCCTTGCCAAAGAATGCAGTAGTGTCTTAAAGACTAACAACCTTTATGGTAGGGTATGAGCTTTTACTTCTTTAGCAGTTTCTGAAGAAGTGAGCAGTGACTCACAAAAGCTTATAACCTACCACAAATTTTGTTAAGTCTTTGAGGTGCTATTGGACTCTTACTGTTTTCTACTGTAACAGACAGATTAACATATCTTGATCTATGACCTTGCCAAATGTGCCAGAAGGAGGAGGAGGAGAAGAGGAAGAATATGATGATGATATTGGATTTATATCCCGCCCTTCACTCTGAATGTCAGCCTCAGAGCTGCTTACAATCTCCTTTACCTTCCTCCCTTACAACAGGCACCCTGTGAGGTGGGTGAGGCTGAGAGAGCTCTCCCAGAAGCTGCTCTTTCAAGGACAACCTCTGTGAGAGCTATGGCTGACCCAAGGCCATTCCAGCAGGTGCAAGTGGAGGAATGGAGAATCAAACCCAGTTCTCCCAGATAAGAGCCCGCACCCTTAACCACTACACCAAACTGGCTCTTAGGAGCAACTGGGCAGGCCAAAACTGCTGTCTACCTTCACCTCTTTTTCATGAGCACCCCATTCTTAGATCTGCACACTTTTGAAAAGCAAAACTCCAACAGGAGATGGAGAAAGGAAAAGGGAGCATTTGAGGAGAGAGGTTTTCTTGTGCACAGCTTCTTCCCAGCCCACTTTCCCATTTCTATCCTGCTGCAGAAAGCAAAACCAAAGACATCAGAATGTGACTGGCAGAGAGGAAAAAACACTTGGGAAACTTCCCTTAACCCAAATCATCCTTCCCCACCAGTAGGATAAGCTTCAGGTGGTCCGAAGAGGCCGATTACCCCATTTCCTTCCCCCTTCAAATGGCTGTCAATATGCAATGTCAAAAGAGTGTTCTCATCCCCTAGGGTTGCTAAATCCCCCTGGTAGCTGGCAGGGGGTGGGGGGACAGGGTTGTCAGTTCCAGGTTGGGAAACTCCTCGGGATTTGGAGGTGGAGCTTGGGGAAGACAAGTGTCATAGGCTTCCCACTGCAGTCTGGTGATGAGCTGTAATTTCAGGGAATTCCCGGGTCTCACCTGGAGGCTGGTATCCCTAGAATCATAGAGTTGGAAGGGACCTCCAGGGGCATCTACTCCAAACCCCTGCACAGTGCAGGAAATTCACTTCCCCCTACACACACCCCCAGTGACCCCTGCTCCATACCCAGAAGATAGCCCAAAAAAATCTCTGGCAAAAATGGTCTGACCCAAAGTGGCAATCAGCATTTTCCTGGACATATCACAAAAGGCCATGAGAACTAGGCACTGATGCAGTTCTTCCAGCCCTCCCTGTCACCATCTGCCCAAGTTCACAGAATCTGAGAAATAACTACAGAGAAACTGTGTTCGATATTGCTACAAAATCATGCAAATAATATTTATACAATATCAACAACACATAACGAACCAGTAACAAGTATCAAAACTCCAAAAGGCTCAGTTCTAAACAATGTCCTTGAAACGGGGCAGAAAATCCTCCTCCAAGTATTCTGATGGTAATATTCCCAAATAGGCATAATCTGATGTATAGAAGCCTCCTGAAATATACAACGCGATTTCCAGATGTCTTGCCGTGTTTCAGAGCGTAGCGCTTCGTCAGGCAGTCTTATTCCACTTAAGGATAATTCTATTGGTCTAATTATTCACACTCATACAAGAAAATTTTCCTTTTCGAGGCCCCGATGAATACATTCTCACAGCCATGCAGCTTCACAAAATTCAAGCTCAGGTAGCTCCCCTCTGCCCAAGTTCACAGAATCAGCCTTGCTGTCAGATGGCCTCTGTTTAAAAACTTCCAAGGAAGGAGAGCCCCCCACCTCCCAAGGAAGCCTGTCCCACTGAGCAACTGCTGTCAGGAAGTTTAACATTTAGCCGAAAACTCTTCTGATTTAATTTCAACCCACCAGTTATGGTCCGACCAGTAATATGAATGTCAGAAGGCGGTGCCTGTTTAAGCTTTGTACTGGAGTCCCTGTTTACAAATAATTGTTGATATTAGGAAGCAGTGACGCATTGGTTGGTGCAAAAGTCTACAATTGAAAAAGGTGTGGCCAAAACCAATATTGTGGACTATCTCTTTGCTACGTTGCTACGTTGATGGCTACTTTCCCTGGGTTCACGTCAAGGAACGATGGATACTGAGGATTTGATTTCCATACAGGACTTTTTCATGATATTGACTTCTTGTTTTGCGATTGGTACTGTATCTTTAAGAATACATGTGTTTTGTGCTACTCAGTTTTTGTTGCTTTTCCTAATCTATACTGAGTATCCTTTCCAGGCTAAACATCCCCAGCTCCTTCAGCCTTTCCTTACAGGACTTGGGTCTCCAGACCCCTCACAATCTTTGTTGCCCTCTTCTGGACATGTTCCAGCTTGTCTATATCCTTCTTAAATTGTGGTGCCCAAAACTGAACACAGTGCTCTAGGTGAGGTCTAACCAGAACAGAGTAAAGCAATGCCATCACTTTGCGTGATCTGGACACTATACTTCTGTTGATACAGCCCAAAACTGCATTTGCCTTTTTAGCTACCACATAACACTGCATCAGTCTCTCATCAGGCCATTAGGAGGAGAGGATGCACCTACTGTTGCTATTTTACATCTCCAAGATTTTCTTCATAATGAGGAAGTCACCTAAATATGCAGAAATCTGACCTTATTTATGGGCAGGCCCCTTTTCCAGCTTTGATGATAGGCCTTCAATCATGAAACTTCATGTTAGGGGAAACAAGTGGAGGCCCACAATACTCGTGGGCATCTTTTTGTAGGAGCTCCTTTGCATATTAGGCCACACACCCCTGATGTAGCCAATCCTTCAAGAGCTTACAGGGCTCTTAGTACAGGGCCTACTATAAGCTCCAGGAGGATTGGCTACAATTGGGGGTGTGGCCTAATATGCAAAGGCATTTCTGCTACAAAGAAAAGCCCTGCTCCTGGGGAGGATCTTCCCACCCACCCCTTATTCTCAAGCCCATCACGGCTTACTGCAGCTCTTGGCCACACCCCTCCACTATTGCCACCGAGCCCGCTGTGGCTTTCTTACCGCGTCATCACTACCACTGTAGGGCTCGGAATGGGTCACCCTCCCACTGTGGCTCCTCCCCATCACCACCGCTGATGGGCCTGGTGTAGCTCCCAACATCCGCTGCAGAATGACCATGGCTCCCAGCCCACACCCCATCAGGGAGCCCAGCATGGCTCGAAGCTTCTGCCGCCAGCCTGCTGCAGTCTCTGCTACATCCCTCCATCGCTGCTGCTGCCCCACTGGGCATGGTATGGCTCCCAGTCTCCGCTGCTAGGCCCAGAACCAAGAAGATGATGATGATATTGGATTTATATCCCACCCTCCACTCCGAATCTCAGCATCTCAGAGCAGCTCAAAATCTCCTTTATCTTTCTCCCACAACAGACACCCTGTGAGGTGGGTGGAGCTGAGAGAGCGCTTCCAGAAGCTACCCTTTCAAGAACAACTCCTGTGAGAGCTATGGCTGACCCAAGCCATTCCAGCAGCTGCAAGTAGAGGAGTGGGAATCAAACCCAGTTCTCCCAAATAAGAGTCCTCACACTTAACCACTACAGCAAACTTGCTCTTCACAACTGCCGGCCCACCATGGATCCTGTCCACTGCTGCCAAAGAGGAGACAGGCAGGCGCATTGTCTGTGTAAGCATAGACCATGCTTTTGTTTTTTTGGAGGGGCTTTAAACCCCCCCTCTGATGTAATGTTTAATGGGAAAGTCACAAATATTAGTTACCAAGTCAGAGGCTGGGTCCAGATGGCCGGTTAGAGCTGACAGAAGGACAACCCCCAGACAGGCTCGTAACTAGAGAACACGGGGAAGGCAATGGCAAACCACCCTGTAAAAAGTCTGCCATGAAAACGTTGTGAAAGCAACGTCAACCCCGAGTCGGAAACGACTGGTGCTTGCACAGGGGACTAGCTTTACCTTTACCTTTTTTGCCATTTCCTTCCCCAGTCATCTACACTTTCCCCCCAGCAAGCTGGGTACTCATTTAACCAACCTCGGAAGAATGGAAGGCTGAGTCAACCTTGAGCCGGCTACCTGAAGCCGGGTACCTGAACCCAGCTTCCACTGGGATCGAACTCAAGTTGTGAGCAGAGAGCTCAAACTGCAGTACTGCAGCTTTACCACTCTGCTGCATGTAGAGGCACCTTAAAGACTAACAAAATTCGTGGCAGGGCATTCATGAGTCACCGCTCACTTCCTCAGATATCTTGAGTGGTGACACACAAGCCACACAATATGTTTGAAAGAGCCACATGTGGCTTCCGAGTCACAGTTTGGCCACCCCTGGTCCAGAGGCACCTTAAAGATCAAGGTAGTCCCCCGTGCAAGCATCAGTCGTTTCCGACTCTGGGGTGACGTTGCATCACAACGTTTTCACGGCAGGCTTTTTTTTATGGGGTGGTTTGCCATTGCTCAAGATTGACTCAGCCTTCCATCCTTCTGAGGTCAGTCAAATGACTACCCAGCTTGCTGGAGGGCAAGTGTAGATGACTGGGGAAGGCAACGGCAAACCACCCCATAAAAAAAGTCTGCTGTGAAAACCGGGATCGAACTCAGGTCGAGAGAGCAGACGTTAGGACTGCAGCTTTATCACTCTGTGCCACAGAGCTCTTCCAGCATCTCTAGAGCGGCATAAAAAGCTACCACTTCCTAAGTGGTAGCAGAGCTCCCAAACGCTTCCCTGCCACCTTTCCTGGTCATCTGAACGGCTGGGGAGCACTTGGGAAGCGCCTCTCAAGAGCTTGAGCGGTCTGACCGCTCCTCTAAAGAAGGGGTCCCCAACCCCCGGTCTGTGGACCAGTACGGGTCCATGGATTGTTAGCAACCGGTCCGTGAGTTGTATAATTATTTCATTATATATAACAATGCATAATAATAATAATAATAATAATAATAATAATAATAATAGAATTGGATTTATATCCTGCCCACTGAATTTGAGAATCTCAGAGTGGGTAACAATCTTCTTTACCTTCCTCCCCCACAACAGATACCCTGTGAGATGGGTGGGCTTGAGAGGGCTCTCACGGCAGCTGCCCTTTCAAGGACAATTCTGTGAGAGCTATGGCTGACCCAAGACCATTCCAGCAGCTGCAAGTGGAGGAGTGGGGAATCAAACCCAGTTCTCCCAGATAAGAGTCCGCACACTTAAACCTCCATACCAAACTAATAGAAATAAAGCGCACAATTGTATCATCCCGAAACCATCGCCCCCTCCTCCGGTCTGTGAAAAAATTGTCTTCCACAAAACCGGTCCCTGGTGCCAAAAAGATTGGGGACCGCTGCTGTGGCGTGCGCACGGCCCATCCCTCTCCCGACATTAGGGTATGCGCCGCCTGACCACTCTGGGGTTGCTTTCCACTGGGCTGGCTTTCTTCTGAGCCGGGACACTGCCGCCCCAAGCTGCTGGTCTGGTCTCAGTCAGAATCTGAAACATGGTCAGAGCTTTATCATTCAGAACTAATAAAACACACCTTTACCTGTTGTAAAGGAAAGTACATGAAAATGACGATCAAGCCATTCGAAAGAAGACACCAAATAATCTCCCAATGAGCTGTCCCCAGGAAACTTTGCTATTCAGGTTTTCCCTGCGCCTCACAATTAATTATCTCGAAAGAAGCTGGCTCTTTCAAAATGAGTCAACATCTGCAGAGTCCTTCCTGGAAACGGCACACTGGTGTTTTTCAAGAACTGCATAAATTATTATTGCTAACGCCAATTCAGAGGTTAGACAACAGGATGCTACCTTTGCAGAACTGCTGCTTGCATGTCATGCTTTCTTTCTAAACCCAGATTTCCCCACAAATTGCAAAAACAAGCTTCATCTCAATCTGTTAAACCAGGTTTAGCAGACAAATTTCCTTCCTGTTTACACTGAAGCACGTTCCATTCAACATCACTTATACCCTTGTCGTTTTGTGTAGGACTGCACCTAAATTAACGATTCAGATTCTCTTGATTTCACCCAATTCACCCTATTCTATGCAGTTTGCTATTTGGGCAGCCGGTCTTTAAACAGGCCAAAAGATAATCATAAATTCTAACTTAATTTTATTAAAAATATCATATTGCATTTCTCCAGGGCTCTTTTGTAGCAGGAACTCCTTTGCATATTCAGCCACACACCCCTGATGTAGCCAGCCCTGGAGCTTACAGTAGGCTCGGTACTAAGAGCCCTGTAAGCTCTTGGAGGATGGGCTACATCAGAGGTGTGTGGCCTAATATGCAAAGGAGTTCCTGCTATTAAAAAAAGCCATGGTGCCGGCTTAATCTACAGAAACGCTCTCTAAGATAAGAGACCAAGTCATTACCCATCACACTACCTAATCTCCACTCACAAACCATCAAAAGTACAATGGAAAAGCTCAGCTTTTTAGACTCTGAAATCTTTGCACAACATTGGTGTCTTCCTCACATCCCTGAAAACACCACTCCATAAAGCACACTTGGGGCCTGCAGGTGTGTTCCTTCTCTGCATCACTAGTTTTCTTCATTTCATACATTTCCTCTTCATCCAAACGCACCAGTGAAGCAGAAACAGAAGGAGACTGCAGTCTCTAGACTTTGACTCTTGCTGCTTCCTAGAGCTACGTGGCTAATCTCAGCATCCAAGTGAAATTCTGCCCTCGTCTACCTCCCATCTGCTGCATCTTCATATCCTAATTCAGGGATGCGCAGACTCTTATCTGGTAGAACCAGGTTTGATTCCCCACTACTACACATGCACCTGCTGATGTGATTTTGGGTCAGCCACAAGTTCTCACAGAGCTGTTCTGCTCAAGAGCAGTTCCGGGAGAGCTCTCTCAGCCCTACCTACTTCACAAGGTGTCTGTGGAGAGGGGAAGGGAAAGGAGATTTGTAAGTGGCTCCGAGACTCCTTTGGGTAGCGAAGGGCAGGGTATAAATCCAATCTCTTCTTCTCTTTTTCTTCAACCAACAGGCAGTTGGAATTCCAACATAGCACAATGAGCGCAGCAACAAAATGGCAGCCGTAGGAGGCGGAGCCAGCCACAAAATGATTGCCACAGCTTATCTTCAGTAACACAGTGCATATTTTGCAAAAGCAACACTTTTTAAAAAATCTTAATGGACAAAAGCCCCACCTTCTAAAAATACTTGGCTCATGCCAGAAAAGGTGCCAGCAGACACTCTGGCACCCTTGTCCTAACTACTTCTGCAGAAGCAATGCCTGTCACTGGCATAGCCCCACAACGTACTCTGCCCACCTCTGTTCAGTGGTAGCATCAACAAATCATTGTAGCTGCACTGGAGAAAACCATACCTCAGAGATAACTGCAATAAGAAAGCAAGTGAGCAGGACTTTATTAATAGTAGGAACTCCTTTGAAAATTAGGCCGCACCCACCAATGTAGACAGTCCTTCAAGAGCTTGCAGGACTCTTAGTACAGGGCCAACTGTAAGCTCCAGGTGGATTGGCTACATCAGAGGGGTGTGGCCTAATAAGCAAAGGAGCTCCTGTTACAAAAAAAAGCCCTGCAAGTGAGACATAAATGCCAACTTTCACCACCCAACTCTGGTCATTCTGAAATATTTTCCTGTTTCAACTTTATTTCTTGAGAGCCAGTCTGGTGTAGTGGTTAAGTGTGCGGAATCTCATCTGGGAGAACTGGGTTTGATTCCACACTCCTCCACTTGCAGCTGCTGGAATAGCCTTGGGTCAGCCATAGCTTTCACAGAGATTGTCCTTGAAAAGGCAGCTTCTGTAAGAGCTCTCTCAGCCCCACTTACCTCACAGGGTGTCTTCTGTGGGGGAAGAAGATAAAGGAGATTATCAAAGATTTCAGGTTTTCACGGCTGGTAACATCATTAGGGTTTGTAGAATCTTTTGGGCTCAAGTGCCATGTTCTACTGGAGAAAGTTTTTCTTCCAGACGTTTCGTTCTCGGCTGCGGAGAACATCCTCAGTGGCGTTGCAGCCGGAGCAGGCGCTCTGACCTTCTTGGCTGCTGTGCATTGAGTGAGGCCAGGGCTGCTATTTCTAGGCTGGAGGGGGTGTGGTGAAAGGGCAATAAGTTTGTGGCTATGCCCACTGTTTGGTGGGGCTTCCTGGAAGTTTCCTTATCACTACCCTTCCAGGAAGCCCCACCAAACAATGGGCACAGCCACAAACCTATTGCCCTTTCACCACACCCCCTCCAGCCTAGAAATAGCAGCTCTCCAGCAGCCCTGGCCTCACTCAATGCACAGCAGCCAAGAAGGTCAGAGCGCCTGCTCCGGCTGCAACGCCACCGAGGACGTTCCCCGCAGCCGAGAACGAAACGTCTGGAAGAAAAACTTTCTCCAGCAGAACACGGCACTTGAGCCCGAAAGATTCTACAAAGCCTAATAAAGGATATTGTAAGCCACTCTGAGACTCTAATTCAGAGAGAAGGGCGGGATATAAATCTATGGTCGTCTTCTTCTCCCACCAACACTTTTTATTTTCTTTGGAAGGTACCAAATGCCATTCTGTTGTTCAGGGGACACTTGTAACCTCTGAGGGTTGGTGCAGCATGTACAAAGCTCTCCATAGCGAGAGATTATTCGAAAGAGGTTAGATCTGCAGCACCGTCAGAGTAGTTGAGGCTGGGAAAACATCACTCATCTTTTTAGAATCTCTTTCTGCGTAAATAGGGTTTTTTTAAAAAAAAATTTGGAAGCTTTCAGTCAGAGGCTTGCACACATTTTTTTTTTTTTTTGCTTTATGCTGTTTACTGTGACAAGCTATGCAAGAACAAAGCAGGAGTCAAGTTGCACCTTTAAGAGCAACCAATTTTTATTTAGCTTCCGTGTGTTCTTAAGCACAGACGAGGAATCCTGCACAGCGAGTAAAGCCATACAAAAAAAAAGCTACGCAAGAGGTTTTCAGAGCCTCCTGGCTCCCTCCATAAAACCCAGCTGAATGGTAATTTCAGAGAATGTGACATCAGCACAGCAGCCAGCCGTTCCAGACTGGATCCAAACCAGTCGTGGAGGGTTCTGGCGGTATCGTTTGCAGTCTGGAGTATTTGCATGCTTTGCGAAGAGCAAAAAAAGCACCAAGATTTAGTTTTACCTTTCAACTAACAGCAACAACCTGAGACAGCTTTACAAGCAGTGCAAAAAACTGCAACGGCTATGAATATGTGGAGATGTGGTGCATTTCAAACACTGGGACTTACGTGTCAAAGTTTGTCATGCCCAGGGGCAGAATTCCTAACAGGAGCTCCTTTGCATATTAGGCCACACACCCCTGAAGTAGCCAATCCTACAAGAGCTTACAGGGCTCTTTTTTGTAAGCTCTCAGAGGATTGGCTGCATCAGGGGTGTGTGGCCTAATATGCAAAGGAGTTCCTGCTACAAAAAAAAGCCCCGGGTATAGTGGAATGACCCAACTTCAGATGGAGGCAGCCTCCTGATTCTAGATTGTGTCACTGCTCCAGCCTTGGGTTCTTCCAGTCTGGAAGCAACTTCTGATTAGTCACTTATGCTCAGAGGACACAGGCACCAATATTTTTTGAGGGGAGGGCACGCAAGAGTAAAATGCTTCTCTGGTTTTCTTTTTTGAAAAGTGTCCTTTAGCTATCAGAAGAATGGGGGAAATTACTGCATATACAGTACTTACATACCCCTGCTGGAAATGAACACATAGGGCCATGCAAAAAGAATTTGAAATTTTTAACCCACAAAACACATAAGCACGGCGCTTTTTTTGTAGAAGGAACTCCTTTGCTTTTGTTGTAGCAGGAACTCCTTTGCATATTACGTCACACACCCCTGAAGTAGCCAATCCTCCAAGAGCTTACAGGGCTCTACTTACAGGGTCTACCGTAAGCTCCAGGAGGATTGGCTACATCAGGGGTTTGTGGCCTAATATGCAAAGGAGTTCCTGCTACCAAAAAAGCCCTGAACACATACAATAATAGATCTCCTCTAAGCGCAGATGAAGTATATACGGTATTCTCATTTCATCACTTAAGCATGACAATGAGCCAATTCACAAACCTTTCCAGCAGACAAATAGTGAATTTAACATAGCTACTGCTTAAGCCAGGGATAAGCAAATTATGTACCCTTGGGAGTCTTTCCTCTGGCCCATACTTTGTGCCCGAGACGTATTTTGCATTCAGACTATCCATCTCAAGGTCACACAAAAAATCTAATAATAATAATAATGCCGGCACCATCCAGCAGTAACAGCTTCACAATTAGATATTATATACGAGCTCCAGAAAAAGAGAGGGGGGGGGGAGAGATCTGACCCTGAAGTATGCACCCTATTTGTTACATCTTGAAAATATTTCCTTACCAATGAATCTGTGGACAAATTTTCCCCACACCTCAGTTAAAATTTAATCTATGTTTATTATACACCGCCTTTTCAGAGATCTGCCCATGGTAACTAGCAAAGTAAAAAAATACAATAAAACTATAACTAACAGCATAAAAACAAAGCCATAAAAAGAAACCAAAACACCACTCAGTGGCCTAAAATAAATATGCATGAAAATAGGTGAAAAGCAGACAGTAAAAATGCAATGACCATTCAACGTACCCTCAGTTCTTCTGGACATCACCTGAACGCTGTGAAGTCATAACACACATATTAGCCATACAACTATTATAAGTGTGACCAGGGCTTTTTTTGTAGAAAAACCCAGCTGGGAACTCATTTGCATATTAGGCCTCACCCCCTGACAGCACCATTGTTTTGAGCAGGGGGGGTTGTAGAAAAAGCCCAGCTGGAACTCATTTGCATATTAGGCCACACCCCAACAGCACCATTGTTTTGCACAGGGTTTTTGGTAGGAAAAAACCATCAGGAACTCATTTGCATATTAGGCCCCTGGTGGCAAGCCAGCTGAAACTGCATTCCTCTGCATTCCTGCTCAAAAAAAGTTCTGAGTGTGACTATTTTACAGATGGGGAATGCATTCTGTTGTCCAACTAAAGCCTGATTTGCAAGAGAACCAGGTAAGGCTGAAGTTGCAGAATAACCTATACCACACACCATACTACAGGCGGAGAATTAAATGATGAATCGACTTCCTGCAGACGGCAAACCGGCACAGTAAACCAAGAGGAGGTAGACGCTTAAACCCTGTTGTGCTAGTTTTCTACTTGCATTGAATTTTGGGGTAAAGAAGCATTCAGAAATATGGAATCTGCCACCAGTCGTCTTTACATTCGGTCACCTCATTTTCAAGCTTCAGTTGCAAACCTAGAAATGCTTTCTATGCACACGCTACCAAATTGAGGACGTTCAGCTCCTAAAAAAAAAAAAAGGTACATATCTTCCCTGTTCCCGCACTTGTGCATTTTCCCCTTTTGCATTCTGTGTGTGGTTATCAAGAGCCTATCACCTGAGATATTTGGGTATAACCCTGTATTGTTTTGATCAGAGTTCTGTTGCACAGGCAAACTTTCATTTCCCAAATGCAACTCTCCTACATCAATGCAATCATGCGCAAAGAGGGCCTTAACCCTTCGAATTGCTACTGATTCTCCCCTCCCTACCATGTTTCATCCAACCCAGCTAAGGACAAAAAGAATTTTAAAAACTAATTTAAGAGAATTCAGTCTGGAGAAGAAGTTGGAGAGGGGTAATGATTGATCTCTTGAAGTATTTGAAAGGCTGTCACTTAGAGGAGGGCACAGAGCTGTTGGCCACTGAGAACAAGACTTGCAATAGTGGGTTTAAATGATGGGTGGCAGGGGTGGAATTCTAGCAGGAGCTCCTTTGCATATTAGGCCACAAACACCTGATGTGGCCAATCTTCCAAGAGCTTACAAAAAAGTGCCATGTAAGCTCTTGGAGGACTGGCTACATCAGGGATGTCTGGTCTAATATGCAAAGCAGTTCCTGCAACCAAAAGAGCCCCGTGTCCCACCAATTCTCCCGTACGAAATGCCTCCCAGCTTGCATTTGCTTCGCAACAAGCAATTCTGACCCTATCCTGCCCTCTTATACTAAGACATGGTACATGGTAAAGTCAAAAGAGCCTTGTGGTCCGTGAGAGAGAACCAAGCAGTGTGCATCTAAATTTTATGCAACTGAGTTGCCTTGCTGACTAAAACAGAAACTAAACACATCAGATGTCTTCCGTCCTCACTCAAAACCTAACTGTAGCATCATACAAAATTACCACAACTTCCCTAGGTATTATGCGTGCAAGGGAGAGCAACACACATCTGAGGCAAAGCTAAAACCACAGCAATACTGCAAGCATTGGAGAGAGAGAAAAAATCAGCCTACAAAGGAGAACTATAATTTAGTAACTCCCTCGACACCCTATGTTCCAACTTAAAACTACAGGCTTCTTATTTATTATAAATCCCTGCCGTTTCTATCTTGCCTTTGCTTAAGGCAGTTTATGCACAATTGGCAGGCAGCCCCTCCCCCGCCCCCATCCAGTCACTGACCAGGCTTCAGCGAGGTTGCTGCATTATGTGCCCAGATGCCCTTTAATCCCATTAAAGTTAATGGAAATTGCTTTATTGCCTGTGAAAAGGGAACAAATAGTTTTCTGCCTTGCAACTTTTTCATTCATACATACATTACTTAATACACACACACACACACACACGTTGCTTATCCATGGGCAATTCACAAACAGGAGACAAATCCAGGGGAGGGACGGTGGCTCAGTGGTAGAGCATCTGCTTGGGAAGCAGCAGGTCCCAGGTTCAATCCCTGGCATCACCAAAAAAGGGTCCAGGCAAACAGGTGTGAAAAACCTCAGCTTGAGACCCTGGAGAGCCATGAATGGGGCTGTGGCTCAGTGGTAGAGCATCTGCTTGGTAAGCAGAAAGTCCCAGGTTCAATCCCTGACATCTCCAAAAAAGGGTCCAGGCAAATAGGTGTGAAAACCCTCAGCTTGAGACCCTGGAGAGCCGCTGCCAGTCTGAGTAGACAATATTGACTTTGATGGACCAAGGGTCTGATTCAGTATAAGGCAGCTTCATATGTCCGTATGTCCAGTTGGCTTTACTGAGCCAATTATACAAGGACATAAGAACACAAAAACAGCCATTCTGGATCAGACCAGTAGCCCACCTAGTCTAGCCTCCTGTCCCACACAGTGGCCAACCACTTCTGAGGCCTTCATAAGAAGAGCCCTGATGGATCAGACCAGTGGTCCACCTAGTCCAGCCTTCTGTCACACACAGGAGCCAACCAGTTCCTCTGGATGGCCAACGACACGGCATAGAGGCCGAGGCCTTCATGAGAACATAAGAAGAACCCTGCTGGATTAGGACAGTGGTCCATCTAGTCCAGCATCCTGTCTCATACAGTGGCCAACCAGTTCCTCTGGATGGCCAACAAGGCATAGAAGCCAAGGCCTTCATGAGAACATAAGAAGAGCCACGCTGGATCAGACCAATGGTCCATCTAGTCCAGCATCCTGTCTCGCGCACAGCCAATCAGTTCCTCTGGAGTGCCAACAACAGGGCAAAGAGGCTGAGGCCTTCCCCTAATGTTGCTCTGGGATTCAGAGGTTGACTGCCTCTGAATGTGGAGGTTCCCCTCAGGCACCATGGCTAGTAGCTGTTGACAGACGTGTTCTACAGTATATATCTGATTCTCCCAACGATTCCAGACATGATTTTGTCAGTGTCTGCGAACTCAAGGGAAATTCTGGCGAATGTGCAATATCATTAAGAAGTGTTTGTTAGCATTCACTGGCACAAGTCTGAAAAAGTAGCAAAATAAGTAGCTGTTTGCAGACATCCACAAATTCCATCCAAAGTTCTCGACGTTTACGCATGACTGTGAACACTCACTAAATTTTGGACTCTCAGAGTTACATGTATTCCCCACAAGGTCATTGTTGATCAGCACGAGCTAGTGAAAACTGCAACCGTATATTTTTCCTAATGTGGCCTGAACAGTTTCTGCATTTTGAGGGTTCAGTCCATCAAGTACAGTCCCCATGAGAGTCGTATTTATTTTAATGCTGCTTGTATATGGAGCAGCGGCCAACAAAACGAACCCAAAGTTCTCCCTTTTTCCTGCTTTCTTTGACAGCTGTAGAAATGTCACCTTGGAAAAGCAGCAGCTGTTACGAATTATCCACTTAGCTGAGCTCTCTCCCCCCCCCCCCTCTTTAATTTTATTTCAAATGAAGGCCCAAGGTGGGAAGGGAAAAGTAACTACAGAGACAGAAAATAGTACAAGCCCGGTAGCGCCTTAAAAGACTAAAAAAGATCTGTGGCAGCTTTCGTCAATCATTTCAATGAGCAGTGACTCACGAATGCTTGTACTCTGCCACAAATTTTGTTAGTCTTTTAAGGTGCTTTTGGAATCTTGCTCTTTTCTACCGCTACAGAGAGACTAACACAGCTTCCCATCTTGACCTAGCTATATATAGAGGCAGGTAGGTCCAGAAGCTAGATCAAATCTTATGAATGACAGCCTTACAAAAAACTATTCCAAGACTTTGCAGTCCTTTCCCACAAAAGGTTTCTTTCCAACGCATTAAAAAAAAAAAAAGACCAAAACAAAACTGAGTGAATGCATTAACTACAGTGACAAAGAATAGTAAAGAAAATCACCAAGAAGAGATTTGATGCTAACCCTTATTTTCTGAGAGCCCCGTGACCTCAACTTAAGCACAGAGGTTGAAAAGGAAGACCTGTAAACCTGAAGACCTGGGCCACTTTCGAAATCAAAATATAATTGGAGCCTTGGTCAGAGGGGAGAAAAGGCACTCAAAAATTCCATTAAACACAGAGATTAAAAAGGACAAATTAAGGATCTCAGTAATTTGCAAAGGTAACCACAAAGCCAAATTGATGAATTAGAGTCTTCCACAGTTTAACTGTCACTTCACCGATCCCAGAATCTGTAATCACTCCCCTTCACCGCATATTACACAAACACACTCGGCAATTTCCCCATCCCACCCCCCAACACTCTCAGCAACTTTGGTGCATTCCAATCTTTTACCAGTTTTATGCTGGGAGTCCAACATTGAATTGTTTCCAAAGAAAGTCACTCCAGCGAATTACATGTTGGAATTCCTCATGATACCTATAGCCATCCGTTAACATTATTTTGTCTTCTCGGCTCTCCCAACAACCTTCTCATCCAGGCAAATTCCATTGTTTCCACCACCACCACACCAATTTTTTTTTTAAAACAAAAAACCATAAACAGATTTGACTGCACCCAGACATTTAAGGTGTTTTAGTTTTTGACACTGGACTGTCACAAAGCAAACAAGGTATTTTTTTTTTTAAAAAGCATTAGCAGTACATGTCTGTCAACACTTGACTTCCTTTGCAGGCAGGTTACTCGAATAAAAGACCCGGTCCCCAATTCAGCTTCATTTTTTTGTTGTTGTTAATGAACCTCACGGCTCAGCACTGCTCTCGTGAAAACCTACAGTGATGCAACCGCAGACATAACAACAGAGTTCAGCAAGATCTCCACGGCACGGCAACGCTCCAGCGGGGAGCAGCTTTAGCAACAGATACCGAACATATTTTGGGTGACATTACCTGAATCTCTTATTGCGTCTCATTCCTCTCTTTCTGCATGATGATATCAAGCGGAGGGGGGGGGGGAGGAAGGAGGGAGAGATTCATCGGGTTGCAGACAGGAGGCGACAATCAGGAAGTACAGTTGTGACAAGAGCTTTGTTCTGCCTGCAGTGAATTACAGGAAGCCAGAGTGAGACGAGGCAGCGGCAACAAATTAGGGAATCAAAGTGTCCTTTATAGCCAGTGTGTGCATCTACATCGGAGATGGCTTGGGGGAGAGGAGGGGAGGGGAGGGGGGGGCCCTGCCTCAGCTGAAGAATATGCTGTTGTTGCATTTGCAGATTTCTCATTTTCCTGAACGTGCAAGTTCATCTTTCCTACGGGAAGCAGCTTTCCCGTCAGCGACTCCCTCAACGCCAGCCCGGGAGACAGGCACCCTGTAGCTATTACAGATCAGAGTTGATGTGGAGGGAATAGAGTTGTGCGTCTAGATGCAGCTCTCTATAAATACAGCCGCGGAGGAACTTGCATAATCCGGCATTCGGTGACCATCGCGTCCCAGCCAACTGGCCAAACGCTGGCTCCCCGCCTCCCCTTTTCCCAAGCGTGTGATTTTTTTTTTAAAAAAAACACCACCACCAAAACAAAAGACTTACCCCTCCCAAATGCAAGGAAAGGTGCAAAGCTTTCTCTCTCTCTCTCCCTTGGAGCCTGCAATGCTCATCTCTACCCCCTACTCTTTTTTTGGTTTGCCCTTCCAGCGATTGCTTCGCCCCTGTCAAGCAGCAATCGGCCAAATGAAAAGACCTCAACATCTGTCTCTTCTTTTTCCTGGCACCTCCTCCTCCTGAAAGGGCGTGCGGGGGGGGGGGGGGGGAGAGAAGAATCCATGCTGGAGATGTGTAAAGAAAACGTATACGGGTCTCCCTCCCACTCCCCCCCCCCCCCGCAACAAAGCTGTGGCTAGATGGCATACAGTAACAGGCAACTAAGCTTTTTTTTTTCTTTTCAAGGGGGTGCTTTTTAAAAAGAGAGCCATCCCTCTCCCTCCCTGGTGTCAGAGAATGAGGGAGAGGAGATGGTGGTGGACGGCTGCCCTTTGCCAAATTTGGCCAGAAGGCATCTAAGGACACATCTCTGGGTCACATGGAGATCTTCCTGGTGTAGCGACCATCCAGACCCACTCCACACATACTTATCTCCCGCCCCACCCCCTCCCTCCACAGTCTGCAGACGACCCCAAGCAAACCTCTTCAAGTCCCCCTTTAGGAGTCACGTTTGGATCAGGATCCAGGCAAAGGTAGCCAGAAACCCCGGGAAGGCCAAACAAAGGGGTCCCTCCCTGGGACCGATTTCTTTCCACGCAAAACGCTCCCCAGTAATATTAGGGGGGAGAGCAACAAACTGCATGATCAGATGTCACTTTTAGAGGGAGGGGGGAGAGAGAGAGAGAGAGAGAGAGAAAGAGCCCAACCTCAGGAAGGAAGGAAGGAAGGAAGGAAGGAAGGAAGGAAGGAAGAAAGAAAGAAAGAAAGAAAGAAAGAAAGAAAGAAAGAAAGAAAGAAAGAAAGAAAGAAAGAAAGAAAGAAAGAAAGAAAAGAAAGAAAGAAAGAAAGAAAGAAAGAAAGAGAGGGAGGGAGGGAAGGAAGGAAGGAAGGAAGGAAGGAAGGAAGGAAGGAAGGAAGGAAGGAAGGAAGGAAGAAAGAAAGAGAGGGAGGGAAGGAAGGAAGGAAGGAAGGAAGGAAGGAAGGAAGGAAGGAAGGAAGGAAGGAAGGAAGGAAGAGAGGGAGGGAAGGAAGGAAGGAAGGAAGGAAGGGAGGGAGGGAGGGAGGGAGGGAGGGAGGGAGGAAGGAAGGAAGGAAGGAAGGAAGGAAGGAAGGAAGGAAGGAAGGAAGGAAGGAAGGAAGGAAGGAAGGAAGGAAGGAAGGAAAAGAAATAAAGACCTCTTGCTTTCAGGAAGGAAGGAAGGAAGGAAAAGAAATAAAGACCTCTTGCTTTCAGGAAGGAAGGAAAGAAAAGGAAGGAAAAGAAAGGGGGGAAGGAAAAGAAAGAAAGCCCAACCTCTTGCTTTCAGGAAGGAAAGAAAGAGAGAGAGAGAGAAAGCCCAACCACTTGCTTTCAGGAAGGAAGGAAAGAAAATGAAGGAAAAGAAAGGGGAGGGGAAGGAAAAGAAAGAAAGCCCAACCTCTTGCTTTCATGAAGGAAACGAAAGAAAGACAGAGAGAGAGAGAGAGAGAGAGAAAGCCCAACCACTTTCTTTCAGGAAGGAAGGAAAGAAAAGGAAGGAAAAGAAAGGGGAGGGAAAGGAAAAGAAAAGAAAAGAAAAGAAAGAAAAGAAAAGAAAGAAAGGCCAACCTCTTGCTTTCAGGAAGGAAGGAAAAGAAAGGAAGGAGAGGGGAAGAAAAAGAAAGAAGGAAGGAAGGAGCGCCCAACCTCTTGCTTTCATGAAGCGTGTTCAACAGTTGGGATCCGGTTTGGGGGTGCAGAGGGAACTCGCTCTCAACTGCCCTTTCCTCCTCCTCGTGTCCCTGCAGCCGGCTCTTTCCCCCCATCCCGGCAACTTTCCCTCTCCACCCCGCTCGCCTCCCAAAAAAAGCAAACCCAGCGCCCCGTCCAGCACAAAGCAGCTTCCCAGGGGAGGCGTGTGACTTTTGGGGGGAAGGGCGCATGGAGCTCCAGGGAAGAAGGCAAGCAAGCCCGCTCCGCTCTGCATGGCAGCGCTCCTACCCATGCGTGTGCGTGTCGCGCCTGCAGCCTCGCCGCCTCGCCTGCTCCGCCGCTGGCAGCAGACTGAGACCGGGAGCTGGAGGACCCGGCGGGTGGGCGGGGCGTTCCAAAGGGCCAGGCGGGAGGCGGGCCCTAGGGAGGCCCCGCCCCCTGCCTGGGAGCCGTCGGCTGCTGCAGGCAGAAAGCGGTTGGCGCCCCTTTTTCCCGCCTTTTTGCGTCCCTCTCCTCGCACGCGGGGTGGGGGGAGGGGCAGGCTGAGGGATAAACGAAGCGCCCCTGAGGGAGACCCATCCAAATGGCTCTGCCTCAGTTAAGTTTGTGGCAGCAGAGCTGGGGTGGCCAAACTTGCTTAATGTAAGAGCCGCATAGAATAAATGTCAGATATTTGAGAGCTGCAAGGCATGAACATGAGATGTTTGAGAGCGGCGATACAGGGAGGAAGGAAACAGATGGAGGGAGAGGGGAAAGAAAGCAACTTCAAATGCATTCTCCAAGCCATCAGCTGGCTTGACTTCCAGAAGTGATTCAAAGAGATAAAGGCCTTCTCCAAGCCAGCCAACAGGGCAATAGGGGCTTGAGAGCCACACAATATGTGTGAAAGAGCCGCAGTTTGGCCACCCCTGGCCCAGAGGCACCGTAAAAGTCCAGGTAGTCCCCTGTGCAAGCATCAGTCGTTTTCGACTCTGGGGTGACGTTGCGTCACAACATTTTCGTGACAGACTTTTTTTTATGGGGTGGTTTGCCATTGCCTTCCCCAGTCATCTACACTTTCCCCCCAGCAAGCTGGGGACTCATTTTACTGACTTTGGAAGGATGGAAGGCTGAGTCAACCTCAAGCCGGCTACCTGAACCCAGCTTCCGCTGGGATTGAACTCAGGTTGTGAGCAGAGAGCTCGGACTGCAGTACTGCAGCTTTATCACTCTGCGCCACAGGGCTGCATGTAAAGGCACCTTAACGACTAACAAAATTTGTGGCAGGGCATTCGTGAGTCACCGCTCACTTCTTCAGGTATCTTGAGGGGTGACCCAGGAAAGCTAAAATTTTGCCACAAATTTTGTTAGTCTTTAAGGTGCTGCTGAACTCTGCTCTTTTTTTTACAAGCGCTAACGAGTGTCACTGAGATAGACTTTTGTAACAAAGTTATTATTATCATTATTATCATCAACATTGACATGGTCAGGGGTGGCCAAACTTGCTTAACATAAGAGCCGCACAGAATAAACGTCAGATGTTTGAGAGCCGCAAGGAAGGAAGGAAGGCAAATAGATGGAGGAGGGAGAGGTGGAAAGAAAGCAACGTTAACTTTTCTCCAAGCTGCCAGCGTTGTTGTTCTTGTTGTTGTTGTTATTGTCAGGGGTGGCTAAATTTGCTTAATATAAAAGCCACACAGAATAAACATCAGATGTTTGAAAGCCGCAAGGAAGGAAGGCAGGAAGGCAAATAGATGGATGAGGGAGAGAGGTGGAAAGAAAGCAACTTTAACTTTAAATGCATTCACCAAGCTGCCAGCTGGCTTGACTTGGAGAAGTCATTTAAAGGGAGAAATGCCTTCTCCAAGCCAGCTGATGAAGGGGCTTTGAGAGCCACACAATATATGTGAAAGAGCCACATGTGGCTCCCAAGCCACTGTTGGGCCAATGGCCACCCATGATTTAGGTAATGGTTTACAGAAAAGGAGGGGGATATTGAAATCAGAAAGTCATTAAACATCAACAGTTATTACATTTTGTCTTTGTTGAGGACAGTTTGACACATATAACAAAAGTATGATCTCGTTTCCACTTAATTTCTCAACAATAATTTCTCAGAGTGTCAATATTCATTTTTTAAAAAGAACAAAACAAAAAGACATACCCAAGCGTGACAAATTATGAGATTAAAATAAGACTCCGCTGAGACACTGTCAGTAGCTATTTCCTACCCCTAAAAGTCACCTCACAGCCTTCAGCTAGAAATTATAGGTTATAAAGTTGGCAAACTCCGGGTGGTGGTTGGAGATTTCCCAGGATTACAACTGTTTTCCAGGCAACAAAGATCGATTCCCCTGGAGAAAACAGCCGCTTTGGAAAGTGGACTCTAGGGCCTTATACCCCTCCCCAAACCCCTCCCTCTTCAAGCTCCACCTCCCAAATTGCCAGGTATTTTCCAATCTGGAACTGATAACACTCTTCCACATATACGATGCACAACTCACACACAATATCAGACCTTCATGCTGGAAGGGCGGTGGGGAGCTGCCGTTAAGTTATAGTTGCATTCAATAACAGAACATTATCAGAAAATATCTCTGCACAGGGCTTTATTTATTTATTTATTCTATAACTTATATCCTGCCCTTCCCACAAAATGGCTCAGGGCGGCTCACAGCAAACAATAAAACAATACAACAGAGTTCAGATTTATTACATTTAAAAGTTAAAACATTTTGTAGTAGGAACTCCTTTGCATATTAGGCCACACACCCCTGATGTAGCCTGTCCTCCTGGGGCTTACAGTAGGCCCTGTACTAAGAGCCCTGTAAGCTCCAGGAGCATTGGCTACATCAGGGGTGTGTGGCCTAATATGCAAAAGAGTTCCTACTACACAAAAAAGCCCTGACTCTGCATGTGTCCAGAGTATGATCCTTTTCAGTTCTTCTCCTTTTAGAAGTAAAGGGCTGCATGTGGGAAACAGTCAAGCACCTGCCCTTCGACCATCTGCTAAGGCTGTTTTCTGTGCTCCCCACTTCTTATGAAGTAGACTTCAAAAACAGCCTTTTCTGTGGTCCCCCCCCCCCACACACACACATTTACGAATGGCCTCCCCTTGTCTGTTTGCTTGGCACTCGATCCTGTTAGTTTCAGGAACCATGTTAAATTTTGACTATTTCCCATCTTTCTTTCTGGCCAACAGGTCTATATTTTTTGCCAGCAACAGTTTCACGCTCAGAAATTCAGCCAGTTACATTCTCCCTGTCATTGCATCTCTCTGCTGGAAAAGGTATTGTTTGCTGGGTTTCACATAGCTTGGCGTCATCATGTAGAGTCTCCTGCCGGAAGCAGCCAAAGACATGCAGTGGAGATTATCATCATGCTGGTAACTGTGCCTAGAGATCTCCTGGGATTACAACTGATCTCCAGGCAACAGAGATCAGTTCACCTGGAGAAAATGGCCACTTTGGAAGGTAGGCTAGTCTATGGCATTACACCCTGTTGAAGTCTCTCCCCACCCCACTCCCCACCTCCCCACCCCAAACCCTGCCCTTCTCTGACTTTAGCCTCAAAATCTCCAGGTATTTCCTAACCCAAAGCTGAGAACCCTATATGTTACATGTCTGATGGAGATCTCTTGCCACTGCAAAGCTATCTAGAGCAGAATCTTTGCCACGCATGTGATATTATGGTTGAGAGCAGTGAAACATTATTCTTAAAAAAAAAAAAAAAGCAGAATTGGATCTTTTCTAAAAATCATCATTGGATCTTTTAAACAGTTTTAAATCAATCGTTCTAATGGTCAAAATGACCCTTTAAAGGGTAATCCACCCTGCCAAGTGTATTAAACTGTATTAAAAAGTAATTATTGTAATTACTTCATATTGCAGTTATTCAGAGCCGAGCAAAAGAAATCAAAGGAGAGAAACTGGTAACATGTTGCAATTGACCTGGCAGAATCACAGCACCGCATGCCACCTCCGCAAGAGATGTTTATTCGGGATTTGATTACACGGCCTGGGAAAGAAAGCAGAATATTAAAAGGACTATAAACAGTTGTATGGGTGGAAGGCATTGAAAAGGAATATATGAAATTCCCTAGGATACACAGGCCTCAGATTCAGCAGGAGCTCACAGGAGCACAGCTCCTGAACCTTTCTGAGGGTTCCCACACCACCCTTTCTCCACTTCTTATGTGATTTGAGTGGATGGGTGGCTTACTGGCCTTTTGACTGGGGGGGGGTGTGCCCAGGAGAGCCCCAGACAAGCGAGGCCTGCTTGGGCTGGCTGGATTTCTAGCCAACCTAAGCAGGCTTCACTTGCCCAGGGCTCTCATTTCCTGCATTGGGTTGCTTTTGGCTGGGGGGATATGCTAATGAGTTATGCTCTGCCACCTGTTTTTCTACAAAACAACCCCTGAGGATACATGTGGATTTCTCATGAACACATTAAATTGCCTTATATTGAGTCAGACCCTTGATCTGTCAAAGTCAGTATTGTCTACTCAGACCAGCAGCAGTTCTCCAGGCTAGAAGGTTTCACATCACCCACCGCCTAACTGTTTTAACTGGAAATGCTGAGGATTGAACCTGGGGCCTTCTGCATGCCGAGTGGATGCTCTACCACTGAGCGACAGTCTCAGCAGATCAAACAGTGCCCCACCCCAGAATGTTTCAGGTCAGGAAAGCAGTGTTTTGGGAGAAAGCTCCAGACTCTTCCATAGAAATGTCACAAAGGCAACCTAAATTAGGCAGCAAGTGCACAGAAATCGGGAACCCGCAGATTCATTGAACAGGATGGGGATCCCAGACTCAACCTGTGTGTTGTTTAATGCAGGGGTACCCAACCTTTTTGAGCCTGTGGGCACCTTGGGAGTTCTGACACATGGGCTGATTCTGCACTAACCTTGCTCCACGCCAGGCTTCCATTTCTTTCTGGAGCAAGCTAGCGATTTCGCACCAGCCACTCCGCGCTGCCATTTTGCGCGAGGAAAACCCACGATTTGCCGCACCACAGCATAAACCTGTTTTTTCAGGGTTACACTGCGGTGCGGCAAGTCATGGGTTTTCCCCGCACAAAATGGAGGCACAGAGCAGCTGGTGCGAAATCGCTAGCTTGTTCCGGAGAGAAACAGAAGCCTGGCACAGAGCAAGATTAATGCGGAATCAGCCATGGTGATGGGTGCAACTACAAAATGGCTGCCATGGGAGGTGGAGCCAGCCACAAAATGGCTACCAGGAGGTACTAGACACACACACAGGAAACCCATATGCAGGGAACAAGAAGAGTAATTTTTAAAAATACAGTAGAAAACAGGAGACAGAGAATAAAACAAACACTATGGTGGCAGCTTGCGCTGAAACAATGTTATTTCAATCAGTCAATCAGATCTCCAATACCAATTAGAAGTTCTGCTAAGTAGCAGCCCCACCTGGCCATGCTAACTTTCTAAAAACACTTGGTGGGTGCCAGAAAAGGTGCTGGCAGATGCCATTGTACCCACAGATGCCATGCTGGTTTAAATGTCTGAACAGTAACAGACTAGTCAGATAGGAAACAGGTAGGATTCCCAGCCTCCAGCTTGGGGAGGGGGGTTCCCCTGGTTTTGGGGCCCCCAACCCAACAGCGCAGAACTGATCACCGGGGGGATCCCCGCCCCCAAATAGCTGTATCGTGCCCAACGTTCCTGGCATGATGACATCATCTGGAAGTGACGTTGGCACCATAGAGTTTGTACCCAAATTGCTAGAACATCCGTGTGCAATGTGCTCACTTCCGGGTGACATCATTGCGCCGCACAAAGCATGCATGAGGAACTTCCCCCCACTGGGAGTCAGTTAAGGCCTGGCAAGCCTAGAAACAGTTATACAAGGCAATTCAGTTCAGACATAATGCAAACTACAGTTTATTTTAACTATGATTAGTTTATGAACCTCGAGATTCAGTCTACAGATGATCACTCAGGACAGATCCTGCTTGCCTTGACAAATGCTGGTTGACATCTGCTGCATGACCATACACAAGAGTTTCTTTTCGCTTTCATGCAGTGGTCAAAAACCTTAAGACCTGCTCTCAGATCACAAAGGGAATCAAACCTCCATTTACCCTCCATTGTTGGTTTTACTGTCCCATCACAGTAGTTAGTATTAAGCAGAGCCGCTTCTCCTCAGTGGAGTTTCCTCAGCCTGAAGGCTGAAGAATTAATTCCAAACCCATTAACTATCATAAAGCTTGGGTGTTTGTTCTGCTTTTGTTCTCAAGGTAAATTGTGTGCCCTGCATGACCTACAACAAAGAATGGTTTCTTTAGGGCTTGTCCATAAGCAAGTTGAGATTTTTTGAAGCTGAGTTTAGTTTTCACATTTCCAACAAAACTGAAAATAGAAATCATACATGAGGAATCTGTGCGGGTCTCTCTTTTTTAAGGGACACCGGTAGGGCAGGTTTTTAATATCTGACGAACTCAAAGAGGCTGTGACAATTATACACGTTGACCTCTATACAAAGTTAATTGGGTTAGCAGCCCAAACTGCCTGTACTAAAAAATGTTTGAGCTGATTTGGTGTAATATGGAAAGTACATCAAGAAGGGTAGCTGTGTTAGTCTGTTTGTAGCTGTAGAAAAGAGTTGAGAGAGAAGGAGGAACAGGGCTGGATTAACAATTAGGCCAAGTAGGCACTGGCCTATGGCCCCAACGTCTTTAGGGACCCCAGGCCGGCTCCCCCCCCTCCCCAGTTTCTCCCCTGCTTGCAGTTCTCGGAGCCTGCACATGCAGCCAGCAACTGATCCACTCTTTGCCCAATTTGTCTGGTGAGCAGGGCCGTAGCCAGAAAATGTTAGGTGTGGGGCCCCACGGAATAAAATTTCTGATGGAGGGGCCCCCCCGCTCTGGCAGCCCTTGCTCTCTCCGCCGCTGCCACTCTTACGGGCCCGATCTCCCCACCGCTCTGGCGGCCCCCACCCCCCCTCTGCGGCGCCTCCCTGTCACTCACCCACCCGGTGAAGCGCTGGCTCCTGGGGCTCTTTCAAGGTGCCCCCTCCCGACGATCAGCTGATTGGCAGGAAAAACCGTGCCGGCGCTCCTATGCCATTCGGGTGCTCTCCAGACCAGCAAGCCGCTGAAAAAGCGCCCACCACCTCCGCTGCTTCCTCCCCATTTCCCTCCCCGAGAACCAAATCAAACCCTGTTATCCCACATTAGAGTCCATGCACTTAACCACTACACCAAACTGGCTGTTTGTCTTTTAGTCTTTAAGGTGCTCGTGAAAAGTAGCACCTTAAAGACTAACAAAAAAGGGTGTGAGCTTTCATGAGTCATTGCTCACCTTTTCATATACCAGATATCTGCAGAAGTGAGAAGCGACTCAAGAAAGCTCATCTGCTACCACAAATTTTGTTAGTCTTTAAAGCGCTCATGAAAAAGTCCATGATATTAGATCTGCAAACTCACATGTGCAAAACTATCACTGGATATGTTGTGATAAACGTGTATGTGTGAACTATCCTTGCTTTTAATGACATTAGTGAAGTATGCTTACAAGTCAACATGGCTAGGATTAAACTGCTGAGTGACGTCTTACTTGCCATTTGAGAACAAAAAACAGAATCAGATCCTGTTCATTTCTCCAGACCAAGAATTCTGTTCTTTTGACACAGCTGACAATGCCTAGCCACAGACTGTCCTGACCTGAAGAGGCCCAGGCTAGTCTGATCTTGTCAGATCTTGAAAGCTAAGCAGGGTTGGCCCTGGGTAATAGGTAAATGGGAGACTACCAAGGAAATCCAGGTGTTGTTAAACAAAGGCAGGCAATGGCAAAAACTCTATGGGGTCCCCTTAAGTCAGCTGTAACTTAACATCACTTTCCCCCACTAGGGCTGAAGAGGCCTGCTGGAGAGGGAGAGGGGGCCCTAACTGCAAAAGCACAGCCTTCTTTCTAAAGTCTACTTCCCACCAAGAGACTGTTTGTAAACTCCTGGCAAACTATAATGTATGTTATAACCTCTTGAGAAACCATGCCCTCTATTTAAACTAACAAAGCCAGAATGTTACCTAGATTTATGGCACTTCGCACCTACAACAGCAGTCTGCTTTTTATCACCCTCCAGTGTTGTTTCAGCCCTGCTTTGTTCTAACACTAACAAACACAGATCCCTATTTGTGATTCTTTTATTCTGCTAAAAACATTCTCATGATTCTGTGTACCGACTCACTGCCCACTTATATTAAGAATTGCTCATTGCCATTCCCATTTTGTCTGATGAAGTCTGCTTAAGAGCATACGAAAGCTTACGTTCTGAATAAAACATAGTTGGTCTTAGAGGTGCACTTGTCTACTGCTTTGTTGTATACTCCTTGTTGCTGCTGCACCGCAGACATCCATGCATTTTGTTTTGTTTTGCTTCTTTACCACTACACTGCATTCAGCCCCAGCCCCCAGATCTTCCCTTGGGTGCACAAATGAAAGGGAAACAAAAGTCATGCGGCTGATGCAAAGGTATACTAAATCTTCTGCACCCATCACTGGTGCAGAATTTGCTTGAGATGAGCCTTTTCATCCCAGGGGAGGAAGCAGCTGGACTAAATGCACAGTGTGAACTGCAAGGCAAGGCCTGGCAGCCGGGCTCTTTGGATTCTTGGGGGGTGGGGAGGACTTCTGCACCTGGAGCAGACTGCTCCAACTGCCCTGCCCTTGGTACATCGCTGCTACTAACCCCTATATATCATCCGACTCTGTAGATAGGGATAACACTGTTTTAAATGTAAATGTTTCAGGCGTGTGGTCATATATTTAAAAATTTCTAGATAATGCCTTTATGTGTGTTGTGAAAAGATGTTGATAAGGTAAACTATGTTGTCTTTGGATGTCAGCTTCTAGAGGTATTTTTCTCCTCCCTTTGTATTTGTTTTCCCAGGGTGGAGAGGGAAATCTGTGCTGGCTAAGTTGACTGTTCAGTTAGTGGTGGCTTTTTTATTAGAACTGAATCAGTTATTCACAGGGCTTATTTTCTGGGAAAAGAAGGTGCCAGAATTCTCAAGAGTGAAATGAAGGAGAAATATAGAGGTGCCAGTCATGAACCTTTAAACTTTTTTTTTTTAGAATTTGGTGTTCACAAATTGGTTCTGGAACTCTGTTCTGCCATGCTCCCCCAGGGAAAAAACCCTAGTTATTCATCAGTTTTATTTAATCACTGGTATCATTACACTCTTGAGAATGTTGACCAATGGATACTCATAAAATAAGAACATGGTTATTTTCTTCCCACTTTAGAATCTAGATTGATCAACTAAATGATGGTGGACAGATATAAAGCCTGTTCTTTATTAGGTCAGTTCTTAATATAATTTCATTACGAAAAAAAAGAGACCAGGATATATTTCTTAAAATCAAGTATTATGCCATTTAAAACTAGTTTCTAATTGTTATGAAGTATTCTGATATTTTGTGTACATGTACAGCATATTCAGGCCTTTTGTATATTATATTTTATCAATTCAAACTCAGAGTCTGAGTCTCTAGACCTGTTTACAAGGTCAAGACCGGTTTGGGGAACAGATGAAGTCATAACAAAAATAATCTCCACAAAGATCAGCTTGTGCAGGCTCCATTTCCTTCATCAGATAGTCCTTCCCTGCATGTTAGTGATTAAGAAACGCATTTCCCAGTCTCAGAGCACAGGATTTGTCCTTGCACGCCTGAATTGTGAAATTCCTCTGAAAGCCACCAGAGAAATCATGCATGGGTCCACCAGTGCATTTTCAGATGACAGGACTTCTGCCCAGAGTGTGACTTTCCCAGTTCCCCTTCCCACTAGAGCCTGAAACGGTGTTGATGGAAAATGTTGTTGGGTCACAGTTGACTTATGGTGACCCTGCAGGGTTTTCAAGGCAAGAGACATTCAGAGGGGGTTTGCCATGGCCTGTATCTGCATAGCAACCCTGTATTTTGGTGGTCTTCCATCCAAATTCTAACCAGAGCCGGACCCTGCTTAGCTTCCGAGATCTGACAATATTGGGCTAACCTGGGCCATCTTTTGGTGAGGGCACACAGCCCAAGATGCCCACCCACAAATGCTACTCTTAGATGTTCCTGTTCTTTATGCCTATGGAAGGAAGCTCTCTGGCATCTGGCTTATCCAATCCTATGTCCCCAAATTCAGCAGTTTTCTGCAATATGCAGAGAGGTTCCCTCCCCCCATGCTCAAAACAGCTGTTCTGCGGATACAAGCCTCCCATGCACAGTGGGAAAGACCAGGAGAGTACATTCAGTCTCTGCGCAGCATCCCATTGTGAGCAAAACTGCAGCATTCCTGCAATAGATGAGATTCACAAGTCTATCATTCTGTTTGCATAGGCATTAAGAAGAATGCAAAGGGGTGTGTGTGCCATAGCTTACAGCTGGTAGGCAAAGGGTCCTAGGTTCAGTCCTAGGCATTTCCAAATAGAAGAGATCATTGCTTGTGGGAGTGGATAAGAAAGGTTTAGATAAGCTGTAGTTTACATAAGGAAACTTCGTATTTTCAAAAGTCAAGGGGACTATCCTCTTGTTATTTCTTTGGCATAATATCCACTTTTTAATATCCACGGATATGAATAATTGCTTTTTAACAGTGATATGAAAAGTTATCTGCTCCTTGTTCTCTCTGTCTGTGTCCCTCTGCCTCATTTCAAAGGCTCATGGCTATAGCTGGACTGTTAGAAAGAAAGTTCAAAATTAAAAAAGGTAAAGGTGTGCCCCGTGGTGCAGAGTGGTAAAGCTGCAGTACTGCAGTTGGAGCCTCTGCTCACAACCTGAGTTCAATCCCAGCGGAAGCTGGGTTCAGGTAGCCGGCTTGAGGTTGACTCAGCCTTCCATCCTTCCAAAGTCAGTAAAATGACCAGTCGTTTCCGACTCTGGGGTGACGTTGCTTTCACAACGTTTTCACGGCAGACTTTTTACGAGGTGGTTTGCCATTGCCTTCCCCAGTCATCTACACTCCCCCCCTCAGCACTCATTTTAATAGTCAGCTCTTAATCTAGCCATAGTTTGGAGGGGAGGAAACTCTCACCCAAAAAGCTGTAGAAGGGAAAAAACATACATCTAATCACATTTTTACAAAGCCTGGAGGCGCAGTCATTTCTGAAAACTCTGCTATGACCTCAGTGAATGAGTAAAAAGGATCCCTGCCCTTTCTATATGCAAATATGCTCTAGATACTAGTTCTAGAATTAGCAGGACTTTAATGCTGGGTTTTGTTTTCTGTTGTAGCTGAAATGGAGGGAACTGCTACAGTCACACAGGCTTTGAATCTATGTGGTATATACTATATTTATTATTTATTTATTTATTACATTTGATTTATATCCCGCCCTCTCCGCAAGCGGACTCAGGGCGGCTCACAGTATCTACACAATTAAACCAGTACAATATATAAAACCATAATTTAACATTTTCAGTTTAAAAAACATATTACAGTTAAAAATTATTAAAACCATTTTAAAGTGCTGAATCCCTACATTATAGCAGCATTAGAATTCCAAACAGTGATCACTGGCGTTCTGTGTGATGTCCGGTGGCAGCCTGTACATGGTGACAATTCAGTTAGGCAGTGGGCTTTTGGTGAAGCTTAGCAGTTTTCAGATATGTCACCATGTACAGGTTAGTATACTCCACATAGTATATTCCACATAGACAATTTTTCCTGCTCCTCCTCCCACAAAGATTCCTAAGACTTATCCACTGACGTGTGTCAGACACAAGAGACTGTCTACATTTTAAACTTTATTCTTCCCTCCTCCAATTTATGCCCAGAACAGCAACAAACCTGTGAGGTAGGTTAGGCAGACACAGTGACTAGCCCATGGTCACCTAGAAAACTTCCATAGTGGAGTGAAAATTCAAACTTGAGTCTCCCACGGCCTAGTCTGGCACTCTGCTAGGGCTGCCAGCATCCAGGTGGGTCTAGAATTCTCCTAGAATTTCAATCAATCTCCAGATCGTGAAGATCAGTTCCCCTGGCAAAAATGGCAACTTTGGAGGGAGGACTCTAGGATAGGGTTCCCAGCCACCTACTTGGAGCGGGTTTCCCCCCAATTTGGGGGCCTCCAACCCACCAGTATGGAGTTGGCTGGCGGGGAGATCCCTGCCCCCCAAAACCTACATTGACACCTGACATGCCATGCACGATGATGTCACCTAGAAGTGACATCGTGCACGGGACATTCTAGCATTGGGTAAAAACTCTATGGCACCATAGAGTTTTTTATCCAAATGCTAGAGTGTCCCACATGCAACACGCCCATTGCAGTGATGTCACTTCTGGGTGATGTCATTGCACTGCACATGCAAAGCAGGCAAAAGCAGCTTCCCCCACAAGCAACCAGGGGATCACATCTCTCCTGAGCTTCCTCCTCAAATTCTGGTCTCCCCCAGTACCACACCCCAAAACTTCAGTAATTTCCGAAGCTGGAGTTGACAACCCTACAACTAAACAACACTGGCTTTCCACCACAAGAGAGTAGCTTTCCGCCTCTCGTTTAAAAATAAACCAATTTCCTCACTCGGAAGTGAATGTCCACAGATGATGAGCTCCTTAAACACAGCCACTTTCCCTCAGGACAATTCCAATTTGCACAAATTCCACACCAATTACATCTAAATATATGCAGGTCTCATCTGCATAGTGAAAGGACCGTATTTGGAGATTGTGGCCGCTTGTCAAAACAGTATGAAACCACAATAACTGTGGCTCCAAAGGCAATTGAGGAATGATAAGAACGCAGAAGAATTCCAGACATGTGGCTTCTATGCACAACCCCCACTGCCTTAATTATTTGTACGTCACGCTCTTTTTTTGCTGTGACAGAGGCAGGCTGCTTGCATCTATAGGCCCAGTTCTGCTTCATATGGTTTTGAAAGGGCTGGGCATGCAGCGTAGAGCCTGACACAGAGAATAAACGTTTTATAAGTGACGAAAGCACACAAGGAATGTCCGTGCAGGCCATTCCCTTGCCTTGTTTATGCTGCATATGAAGGGGCTAAGGAGTAGTTCATAGTTAGAACCAGGGCTAAAGTTAGGGTTGCCAACTCAGGGCTAAAGTTAGGGTTGATTGAAGAGCTCCCAGAATTATAATTGATCTCCAGATAATGGAGATCAGTTCCCCGGGAGGTAGGCTTCCCAACCCCCCCCCCCTGCCCTGGTGGGGGACCCCTTATTTAGCAACCTCCTCCCCCGCTCTCCAAAAATCTGGAAGCGGGGGGGGGGGACGGCGCCAATTTTGGTGCCACTCTCTCAAGCAGAGACACTCTTTCCCCGCCCCTTGCAGGCTTTAGGCTCCTCCCTTCCTCCAGGTCACAAAGACCCGCCCACCGCCGACCTGCTATTCGCTCCAATCCGGCCTCCCTTCGCGAGGTGCACGCTGGGACTCGTGGTCCTTGCGTCCTCTCCGGCTGCCAGGCGGTGTCTCCTCAGGGGCTACGTTTCCCGGCGTGTGCCGCAAAGCTCCTTCCACAGCTGGGCAGCTGTGTGTGGCAGCCGAATGGCAGTGCGGGGCCGGCAGAGGCGATGCCGATGAGGGGAGCAAGGCCGTAGCCAGAGAGTGGAGGCGAGGCAGCCACCGGCATGTTCGGGCGGTCGTGTAGCTGGGGCGGCGGGCACGGCAGCGCCGCCTGCAACGTCCGCTCCCTCAACAACCTCAAGTGAGTCTCCCGAGCGGGGGAGGCGGGAGGAAGGGAGCTCTAACACGGGTTCAGGACGGGGCACGTGGCCTTGATCTTGGCTCCACCCCTAATGTCTCCTGGCCCCACCCCAAAGTCTCCTGGCTCCACCCCCAAAGTCCCCAGATATTTCTTAAATTGGACTTGGCAACCCTAGCTGCGGCGGAGGCTCCCGCTGCGTGCAGGCCTTCTGAGCCAAGGACTGGGTAAGGCCGGGGGCGATGCAGAAGGCTGGCGGAAGGCAGGAGGGGAGCTGCGCTGGTAGCCGGAGGGAGAGGCCATCCTTGCCTTCCCTGCTGGCCGATAGGGTTGCCAATCCCCAGGTGGGGGCAGGGGATCCCCCGGTTTGGAGGCCCTCCCCCCCTTCAGGGTTGTCAGAAAGCGGGGGGAGGGGAGGGAAATGTCTGCTGGGAACTCCGTTATTCCCTAGGGCTTGTCACAGCCTTGATCTTGGCTCCACCCCTAATGTCTCCTGGCTCCACCCCCAAATTCTCCTGGCTCCCCCCCCCAAAGTCCCCAGATATTTCTTGAATTGGACTTGGCAACCCTACCCTCAAGCTTCCAGTAAGACTCCTCCCCCATTCCCTGCTGGTTGCTAGGAGGGACTTTGCAGCCCCAAAGCATGATAAAAATGAAGCAAATAAATAAATAAGGTGTGTTGTCTTCTTCCTTCTATTCATTGGCCACTCCACCTGAAAAACCACCAATGCATCCCCCATATGAGCTGCAAATGGAAGACAAACACTCAATAAGTGGTTGATGGCATTAATACTGTAATATTATCTAGGAGTCTGCCATCCTTCACACAGTACACGAATCTGCTGCCAGAGAGTGCCTTGAGGATGTTTGCCTCGCTTGAGTTTTCCTGTAGCTCGGTGGAAATGATCACAACACTCGACACCTCTAGCTACAAGAGTTGGCACAATACAGGCATTTCAGTCCCCAGGCAGCCCACGCACAGTAAGCAGCAGGAACAGAGACGGGAACCACATTTCCAAGGAAGAAATTACACAGTGGTCTCAAGTTCATAGCCCAACAGTTTAATGGGAAAGCACGTGGCAAAGTCAAATGGAAAATGTAGATCCCAATCTCATCCCAGGGATATCGAAATGTGCCTTTCAGAGGTCCAAAACTATCCTCGGGTTGCTTGCCAGCAATTTAGAGGGGGCAAAACAGGACATATAATTGGTTCAAAGTAGTGCCACCAGTTGAGGTATTTTTTGCCTTTACCCCATTGGTAGCTTCAAGTATATCTTGAGAGATATAGCATGGTAACAGATACAATCCAGTGTTGAATGTAGGGGATGGTTGAGACAATGGATTTAAGATTTAAATAACAGAAGAAATTTCAATTTATAGCATAGGAAGCCCAGGAAAATAACCCCAGAACAAAACACAACACTACTTCTAACCACTTTCCTTGTACATACCCTGCTTAGACAGAGTAACCTTCCTATTTCCATTACATTTGTATCCACCTCATTAACTTTTCTAGAATATTTTGGAAACCAAACCCTATGAGATCCTAATTTCTTAACAGTTTCCTTCATCATCTTCTCTTCATCTTTCCCTTTTCCCAACTGGCTCTAACTGACTCTCCACAGCCTTAGAATTTTTACATTTCCACCAATCAGGTGCACAGCTTACCAACTTAACCTATCACAGACAACACCAGCAGCAACCAATCCCCTTTCCATTCTAATCTTCTTTGTGTAAGCTTAATTCACGCCCCCCCCCCCCCAAAAAAAATCTCTTGGGGGAAAAAACTTATTTTAAAAACAAACAAACGAAAGCCTTCATTTTGTCACACAGAATTAGGACCCATTCCATGAGAAACCTTAACTACATAGGCAACAAGAAAAAAGAAACAACGTGGGGCCTTTGATGTCTTTATGGGCCATGGCCTTTCTCACTTCCATCACCAGCAGCATGCACAAATGGATCCCAGCCACATGCTCTAATAATGAAAGAGGATGGTGTGGAGCCAGAGAAATCCATAGAAAAGTGCAAACTTAAAATGCAAAACATCTTTAGTTCAACAACTGACTTGCAGAGAAAGTGACGTCACGCATACACAAAAACTCAAGACACTGTAGTCTAGAGCTAACTGGTCATTGGCTTATGGCCCAGTGGCCTCACTGAAATAATTTTCCAAGTCATTCGTCATTGAGGATTCCTTTCTTTTTGCTCAGCTCCCCACATCCCATCCAATCATAATTTCCTACTATTCTGCCAGTAATTTTACTGCTTATTTTCCCAACATGATTGTGATAATTTTTCACTCTCCCCTTCATGCAGGCCTCAATAGATCTCTGCAGGGCTTTTTTTGTAGCAGGATCTCCTTTGCATATTAGGCCACACATCCCTGGTGTAGGCAGTCCTCCAAGAGCTTACAGTAGGCCCTGTGTCCTGTAAGCTCTTGGAGGATTGGCTACACCAGGGGTGTGTGGCCTAATATGCAAAGGAGATCCTGCTACAAAAAAAAGCTCTGGAATGTGGATATACCAAATTTCAAAAGAAACCATGCATTGTGTGTTGACTATTATGCAAATGGTAACTATGGGTGGACCACAAGGAGTTCTGGTCACTGCGTCTCAAAAAGGACATCTCAGATGAATCTGACGAGAGCTGTGTTTCTTGAAAGCTTACGTTACAATACAATTTGTTAGTCTTAAAAGGTGCTAAAAGACTTTTTACTATTTTGCAGCAACAGACTAACACGGCTAGCTCCTCTGGATCTTAGGTGCTTAAGGGGAGTGAGCTGGTGGGGCCTCCCCACTCCCACCGTTTCTAATGCTTCTTGCTAGTGAGATACAGGGCTTTTTTTGAGCAGGAACGCACAGAAATGCAGTTCCGGCTGGCTTGGTGTCAGAGGGTGTGGCCTAATATGCAAAGGAGTTACTGCTGGGCTTTTTCTGCAAAAATCCTTATATAAAAACAATGGTGATGTCAGGGGGTGTGGCCTAATATGCTGATGAGTTCCTGCTGGGCTTGTTCTACCGAAAAAGCCCTGGTGATATAGATCCTCAGACCTGATGGGAGTGCTCCCAATCTCCCCAGGCAGGTGAGAGCCAGGGACAAGATCACTGTATCGGCCATTTAAAAAATGCCCTGCACTGATACAAAAATCAAAGCGGGTAAAATGAACAAAAAGGACCTTTAAACCTATCACTTTAGAATTCAAGACCAAGGCGGCAAGATAATTTCCTGTCGCTGTCCGAAGCACCTTAATAAGTTATGTCGTTGGTCTCTGAAATATGTTTAAACTTTAAATAAAAGGCAGTGAAAAATTGCCTGTCAAAAGATATGACACTTTCACATTGGAAACAGGAAATTTTCACTTTATAAGCAAGAGCCGGCCCCTCTTTCTATTCCACTGGATTTCTTAAGGCCTGCGCTTTGTATTCCACTATGGAAATGTGTATGTTTTCATTTATAAATTCCCCTCCCAATATATGGTTGGAGGGTGCTATAATATATTTATTTATTTATTTATCTGAGATTTATATCCCGCCCTTCCCACCAGGTGGCTCAGGGCGGCCAGGGGTGCAGGGGTGGCCAACGTAGTGCAGGGGTGGCCAACGGTAGCTCTCCAGATGGTTTTGTTCTCCAGATGGTAGCTCTCCAGATGGGTTTTTTTTGCCTACAACTCCCATCAGCCCCAGCCATTGGCCATGCTGGGCTGATGGGAGTTGTAGGCAAAAAGCATCTGAAGAGCTACCGTTGGCCACCCCTGATATAGTGGGTTCAACGCAAGGAAGAGGCGAGGTGGTAGTGAACATCAACTCTTTATTGAGTACAGCATAAGGTAGACTGCACTTAAAGACAGAGGAACTGGGCCAACTATAGACAACTCCGGGCTCCCGCACAAGCATGTATTGGACCATTCAAACCAGCAGGGATCCTGTGACTGAACAGGGCAGCAGGGATTTGGATCCTACTGCCCATTGTTCCCAAGTCCCCAAGCTCCATTCGTATGGCTCCAATGAGCCAGGCAGGAACGCCCTTTTAAGTCTTCACTTGAGGCCTCGTACACAACAGCTGCACTATGCAGAAATCTTGGTAAAGTTAAATGTCTAGGTCTCGTCAGTAATTGGCTGGGGGTTCTCCAAGGACTCTTAGGTAAGGCGCCTTGAATTTCATGGTGGTAGACAAGCAGGATATAAATGAATAAAGCTTAATTTTGAATTGCATTTAATCCATCTTGGACTATTTATACATTGAAGGGAAATCAATTTTTGGTTTGAACTTAATGGGTTGGGTCCAACCAGATTTTTATTGGTGAGAAAAGGAGAGGGGGATCTCCTTTGAACACCAAAAGAATACAGAGTTCATGGGACTTGCATGGACAATGCAGGATTGGGGCTGTAGTAAGAAGGGGAATTAGGTGAGACGGAGCAAAAGAGGCTGGCTGGATGCAATCCAGTGCATCCCATTATTGTGTCGAGGCAATGTTTTCAAAGCCTTCAACACCTACACATACAGTAATCTTGTCTTCTCGCAATCTCTCTTGGGGGGAGTATCCAGAAGAGTTAGCCATGTTCGTCTCTTGCTGCAAAATTGTAAAAAGTCCAGTAGCACCTCTAAGCCTAACACATTTCATTGTAGTATAAGCTTCTGAGAAACACAGCTCTCTTCATCAGATGACGAAGAGAGCTGTGTTTCTCAAAAGCTTATGCTACAATAAGATTTAAAGGTGCTACTGGACTCTCTGCTATCTTCCTTGACTTATGATACAGCAGTCAGTTCGGGGGACTGCTTTACATGTTCCCAAATAGGACTTGCTTATGCAACAATTAAATTATTGCAGCAGAATATGTGACCTGACTAGTGTATTGTGCTTGAGGTGTCTGAAGGTTCTATTGGTGTTGATTGTTCTGCACTGATTCGCATGTGCAGGTCGCCTTTTCATGCACAGGACAAAAAAAATTGCTTTCATGAATGGCGGGTAAGTCATGGGTTGACTATTGTGGCAGCATGGAAATCACCAACTCCACCAACAATCAAGGTTTGGTGAAATCAAGTATCAGTTTGTTATGGGCAAACTCTTTGTCATGTAGGATACCACCCGGACAACATTGGTGGTGCAACAATCCAAGTTTGTATTGGTTTGTGCTCCAGTCCTACAACATATGAAGGAGAGAGATTTCCTTCCATCCAACCCATCCTATCATAGATGGCTTTTATTTTAAACCCTTGTTCTGACTTGTTGTTTGGGAACCCTTATGGCTGACTTGCTAAACAGATGACCCCTCACAGGCAACTTTAATCCCTGCAAAAGCCTCACTGAACGGTTGCTTGTACATTGGTAGTATACTCTTGGTGCAATTTATTGTTATTTCTTTTCTTTTTTTCCAAAAGAGATCAGCATAGAATCCTATTCAGATCTATTCAATGAAGCTCACTCCCTATCGGATAGCGTTCTTAGGATTGTTCTGTAAATGACCCAAACATGAACTTGGGGGACAGATCATAATGGCGGTGACCAAATCTTATGGGAGAGACCTCTGTGATCCGCCTCTGTCCTTGTTTTTGGACCATTTAAGCATTTCCATAGCCTCATGGGAGCTGCTCAGAGATATGCAGTTCCCATGCAGCCACGTAGTCTTTCCATGAGAAATATACATGTGTGAACATAGGCATTCACCAAGTCTTCCCATGAGACATTTTGTTGGGCTACACCACCATCCAACATCCTGTATGTTTTTTTCAACTTTCCAAGCAGCCACAAGTAATTAATGTGAACTAAAACACTGTGATTTTTATGTATGCCTTCCTCTTATATGCAATAAATTTTAGGAAGCTTCTAGAAAGATAGGAGGTGTGGTTATCTTGTATAGATATAAAAGGCAAGCCGTCTTGGCAACAACTCACCTACCCTCCCATTGGCTGAGCTGCATGTTTCTCAGTCTCCATGAAGAGCAACCCAGGACAGATGACGATTGGGCCACTTCGAAAGCTGTCTTCATGTCCTATTGGCCCATCTCGGTGGATCAATTTTCTTTCAGTGCCTTTTGCTAGGCAAGCTTAGAATACTAGAACTCATTGGAGCTAATCTAGGATTGCCAGCTCCGGGTTGGGAAATTCCTGGTTTTTTTGTAACAAAGCCAAAGTTTGGGGAGGGGAGAGGTCTCAGCTGAATATAATCCCATAGACTCCACCCTCCAAAGCAGTTATTTTCTCCAGGGGGAGAGAGATCTGTTGTCTGAGTTCAGTTGTGATGCCAGGAGATCTTCAGGCTCCACCTGGAGGTTGGCTACCCTAGGCCTGGCAGTGCCCTCTGGGTGACTTGATGGTACCTGACTGGCATGACTTAACTAGGCAGGACTGCTTGTTCCTGTTCAGCAAAAGCCTATGACAGCCAGTGTGGCGTAGCAGTTAGTGCTTCAGAACAGGTTCTGCCAGGTCCAGGTTCTTGCTGTGGGAGCTGACTGGGTGATTTTCAACCAGTCACAAAATTTCAGCCTAACTGCCTCACAGGGTTGTTGTGCAGTTCAAAAGGAGGAGAAGAGAATGATGTAAGCTGCTTTGGTCCCCACTGTGGTGAAAGACTGTACTTTTCCTAGGTAGAGGCTGCAGGGAGGGGAGGAGGAGATGGAAAGCTGAAGTCAGAGGGGCAGAAAAAGGTAGGTTGGTGGTTGGCTGAGAAGGAGATAGGATTGCCAACTCCAGTTTGGGAAATTCCTGGAGATTTAAGGGCTGGAACCTAGAGAGGGTGGAGTTGAGGAAGAATGGGACCTCAGACAGGTACAATGCTATAGACCAAGGGTGGCCAACGGTAGCTCTCCAGATGTTTTTTGCCTACAATTCCCATCAGCCCCAGCCAGCATGGCCAATGGCTGGGGCTGATGGGAGTTGTAGGCAAAAACATCTGGAGAACTACCGTTGGCCACCCCTGCTATAGACTCCACCCTCCAAACCCACCATTTTCTTCTGAGGAACCGCTGTTCCCAATCCCCGGGCTGAGGGCTGGAGATCACTCAGAATGGTAACTGCTCTCCAGATGGCAGAAATCACTTCCCCTGGAGAAAATGGCTGCTTTGCAAGGTGGATTCTACATCATTATACCCTGCTGAGGTTGGTTCCTTCCTGCTTTGGTCTACTCTGTGGAGAAAGACTGTACTATTCCTAGGTAGAGGCTATGGGTGTCTGGGGGGGCGGGGGAGATGGAAAGCTGAAAGATCAATTCCCCTACAGAAAATGGGTGCATATTCTATGGTATACCATAACACAGCCATGCCAGCCCACCCCCCCAAAAAAAGTTCATGCCACAAGCACATGCTGATACTAAACACTGCAAGGCTGAATACAACAGGAGAAGGCGGCAAGAATGCACTGCAGATGAAAGGAATGCTGAGCTTCAGCATCTGCGTGATCGTCATCATGCTATGACGCCATAGCAAATTGATGCAGAGTGCCCAAGTCCAGGGCACTCACCTAGAACCTCTTTCTGGAGCATGTTGTATTTATTTTCCCAATGGGCCTTAGTCCTAGTTTGATATAGTACGCTAAATCTACATGGGGAACCAGCTTCAGGTCTCTTTGCTTCTATTGCTTTGAACTAGCTGGGTCTTCTCTTCTTTTTTTCCATTAGATTATTTTTATATTGCAAAAACAGCTGTCCTTGCAAGTTGCTGCATGAGGGACCAATATTTCTCAGACCTGTTCAGCCATACCATACACCAAAAAAGATTGCTGACAGTAATAAGTCATTTCCCTCCCTCTCTCCCATTATGGAGACAAATCCACAATTTAGACTCGTCCCTGTGCAACCAGTGATAATTCTGTCACAAAAGCTTCAGCAATGTAAGTGGAAAATAAAATTAAAAGACGTACATTTAGTCAACTTCTGAAGGTTTTATTTAAAATCTCCCATGATGCTCCTTTAACTGAATTTGTACTTCACAGTTTGGATCAGCACCGTATTTGTGGCAGACATTTTTATAGAGAAGAAGAACCTTTCAGCCAGAAATAAACTTCCATCTGTCCACCCTAACAGCCCACTGGTTTGCCATCTTGGCAGCCATTTTGGCAGCTAACAACATTGGATTTACTTTCAGATGCGATTAGTTCACAAGATTTTCTTATGAGGGGAAAGGGAGGAAGCTATTTTCCTCTAGCTGCTTTGGATAAAGAGAAATCAGACCTTTTGACAGACCTTTTGATAGTAATAAGATAGCATACCCTCATCATAACTTGAAGACTGGATTCCTGTCAGGGCAGCCTAGTTCCCTTTTTGTCTTCCAAGAGTCTTGTCCATTTTGCCAGTGAATATATTAGAGTTGCCAGATTCAACTCAGAAAATATCTGGGGACTTTGGGGGTGGAGCCAAGAGCCTTTTCCATTCCCTAAATAAATAAATAAATAAAAATGTGATAGTACAGTTCCCCTGAATAATCTTCATTTCTTCATCCTCTCTCTCGCTTTTTTTTTTGCCTCCCCTGGCAGCATCATGTCCACTAAATAAAACTGTAATTTGTCATACCCCCACAAGTCCCCTTATCAGTCTTGGGAAGCATTTCCAAGCATGACTTTTTAAAGAGACATGCATACACCCTCACAAAGCAACCAAAATAAACACAGTTTGCAAGCTCACACATTTGTGATCTCACTGGTGCAATTTACTCATGGGAGTTGCTGAATGTAACCATCTGCTGTATTTCAACCAGCTTCTTCAGACAGGAACAGGAAAGGAGAGCAGCCAAGGGGGTGGCATTTTCCTCCATCCCATAATCAGGTCAACTCTTTCCTATCCATTTTAATTATAGAAACAACTTTCAAAGTAAATGCAAAACAGGGAGACTCTGCTCTCTACGTTTCTCACAGCTTCACACACTCATGGCTCTGTCTGCTTGCCCTGGCCTCTGCTTTCCTGCTGCTGAGATTTAAAGGCACACACAGAGTCTAAAACAGAAGCACTTAGCAAGGTTCTTTTAAGCCTGCCAAGGTTTAAAGGCATATCATGGCTGTTGGAGCGGGCTTCCCCCAACAGCCAGTTAGCTGGTGGTGGGGAGGAGCCTGCAGAACCAGGGATCCCCCTCCAGGACCTGGAGACTGGCAAGCCTAGAATATATAAACCACATCCATTCTCTGTAGTAAGAGGCCCAAGCTCAGCTTCTGCCATTCCCATGTGATTGGGGTGATGTATGCAGATTTGCAAAACAGGGGCCTCACAACCTTATTTGAAACAGCTTATAACAAAAAAAAAATCCATAAAAGAAGCAGATTCACAGTTTGGGGCGTTAGATCAGGGGTGGCCAAACCTGCTTAATGTAAAAGCCACATAGAATAAACATCAGATGTTTGAGAGCTGGAAGACATGAACGTCAGGTGTTTGAGAGCTTCAGGAAGGAAGGAAGGAAGCTAAACAGATGGGAGGAGGGAGAGGTGGAAAGAAAGCAACTTTAACTTTAAATGCATTCTCCAAGCCACTGGTTGGCTTGGCTTAGAGAAGAGATTTAAAGAGGCAAATGCCTTCTCCAACAGGGTGGTGGGGGCTTTGAGAGCCACACAATATGTGTGAAAGAGCCACATATGACTCCTGAGCCATAGTTTGGCCACCCCTGTCTCAGATCCTGGCCTAATGTTGGAGGATCAGTTCTCTTCCTTGGCATATAGTGCCTTTTATCAGCTCTGGCTGGCTTGCCGTCTATGGCCATCCCTTGAAAAGCGTAATCTGGCTACAATGATCCACGCGCTGATCATATCCATGTCAGATTACTGGAACGTGCTCTACATGGGGCCACCTTTGAAAACAGTTTGGAAACTTCAGTTAGCCCAAAATGTAGCACTCAGGCTGTTATCAAGGGTTGGTTACAGGGATTGCATCACCCCTGTGCTGAAAGAGCTACACGGGTTACTCATCTGTTTCCAGGCTCAATTCAAAGTGCTGGTTCTTACCTTTATAGCCCTCAATGGCCAGTGACTGGTATACCTTGATCAGATGAACACATGGAACTGCCTTTGACTGAAACAGAGCCTTAGTCCATTGAAGTCAGTGTTGTCCATTTAGACTAGCAGCAGCTCTCCATGGTCTCAGGCTGAGGTCTTTCACATCACCTGTAGAAAGATCTTTTGACTGGAGGTGGTGGGGATTGAATTTGGGACCTTCTGCATGCCAAGCAGACACTTTGCCACTGAGCTACAGCCCCTCCCTGAAGGACCATCTTCTCCCTTATTGTCTGGCCAGCCAATGAAGATCTGCCTCTCAAGCCCTGCTGTCTGTAGTCCTGCTTTCAGAGGTGAGGTGGATGGTGACTAGAGACTGGGCACTTCCTGTGGGTGCACTTCCCCTTTGACATGGCTCCCCGGTATCTGCTTCATTTTCTTTTATGCAGTAGGCTTAGACCTGTCTTTTTACCAGGAGTCTTGTCTGCTTCTGTTTTATGGACAGTTTTTATGCTGCTCATGTCTAGCAGCTTGATTTTTAATGGACTGGAGATTTTTTTATGCCATGGTTTTTAATTGTAAGCTGCCTCAAGCAGAACTCTTGGAGGTGGCATAGACCACCTCTTGGAAAGCAAGATTTTAGTCCAGCAGCACTTTTTATTTTGGTTTGTGTGTGTGTGTGTGTTCATGTGTGCACCTGGGAAGTCATGTTGACCACTGGGGACCTGGAGGATGTTCAGGGAGGTGACTGAATAAGCCTGTCCCCACCTCTCAACTGGGTATTTCAAGGACAGTCTCCCATCCAAGTACTAGCTGCAGTCAACCCTGCTTAGCTTCCAAGATCTGACAAGATCAGGCTTGCCTGGCCTATCCAGGTCAGGGCGAGTCCAGCAGCACTTTCAATACCAACCAGCTTCCCAGGGTATAACCTTCTGCGCCTCAAAGCCCCCTTTGTTAGATACAAGTAGGTATGGAAAGTGTTCACATCTATAATGCCAGGTTTTAATGCCCTGATGGTCTCCCCGTCTCCAGTTTCTTGGTATCCTGAGCTGTATGTTTCTGACTTTGTTTGGGAATGGTTTCCTGTCTGGGTTTTGCACTGAGTCGTTTAAAATTCATTCTGGATGTCTGCTAGGAAACGAAGTATAAAATTACAAACCTCTCTAGTGCCTGCCATCTTTCTCCCTTTATTTTATTGCACTTCGCTTTATTTTAGATGTCTTGCTGGTGTTACTAGTCCAGATGTTCATGGACTACAATCCCAGGATCAGCAAGAGTTTGTCCGGTGCCGTTTGGCACAGCAGAAAGTCCATGTTGTATATATACCAATGATGTTCTTCCAGTGTATCTGGGGCTCTGTTCCTGCAACAGTGCCCTTTTGGATAGTAGGCTAAGGGCAAAGCAGATGTGTTCCTACAAAAGGATGCTAAGTTCTATTGATCTTATAACTAGCAAAAGGGGAAAAAATCATTCCCAGTATTAGGAGTAAGAATCACAAATCAGACAACACATTTTGCCCTAAAACAGGGGTGGCCAAACTGCAGCTCGGGAGCCACATGTGGCTCTTACACATATATTGTGCAGCTCCTGGAGGCTGAGGAGGAACTTAATGCAGGCTTACTCTCAAGTAAGTGTGCTTAGCATTGGGACTTCAGTCAGCCTCTGAGCGCTGACACATAGACTGGCAACTATTTCCACCATGTGTGAAGGGGGAGGAGGGGTGAAATAGGCAGGCTTGCAAGCTCTTCTCCACCACCAAGATAACCTGGAGACCTAAAGCAGGGAAAGAAAGCACAAGAGCCAAGGTAGCCACTGGAAGGAGGGATGGAATTAAAGAGGGCAGCACAGGGTTCCCCTTAGTTTCATAGCTCTTGTAGGAATTGTGTTTACTAACCTTGATGTCAAGGCAAAGAGAGATGCATAATGATACAAACAGTGGTCAGTGATTTATATGGTACATGTGTGTTTCCTTCTCCCACTGGTGCTAAAAAACAATTCCTTAACCTTTCTCTATGTTGGTCTTATGGGGACTGTTATTCCCAGCTTTTTTTAAAGTCTCCTTCTAGCACAGTTGTGTTGCAAAGTGCATATATATGTATTTTATCTTTCTGTGCAAAGAAAATATTAAGAGTTTTAATAAAGACATGTATGTAATACCTGTTCATGTCTCGCAGCTCTCAAACATCTACTGTTTAGTCTGTGTGGCTCTTAAGTTAAGCAAGTTTGGCTACCCCTGTCCTAAAAAAGATCAAAAAGAGCCTCCTACTCAATGTTCCCGCTAAGCTGTGCCTGTGAGCAGCTGCTCATTAACACGGGAAGCCTCGCTCAGCAGCAATCTGGAGCCACACAGGGTCTTGCACTGTCCGTTGCCTGTTTTACGATTACAGCAGTTATGTTCTGCTCAGGATGTGAACTGCTCCAAGCAGTAAGGGTGTGTGTGTGTGTGGGGGGGAATTAGAGGGAACATTACCTTCTATAATCATTTTGTAAATGTCCACCACGAAGTGGGACACAGTGACTTAACTGTGGCTTCCTCTAGAAAAAAACTGCAGGGCACTGGCACATTAGCCCACTCCCATTCTGTGAAGTTGTATTTAATTTCACAGTTTATAGCAGCGCCATCTCGTTTATGAAATATGCGCAGCAGTTATACATATGGCTTTATTATTTCCCCACTCAAACTGCAATTAGTTATATCATCAGGCGCACATCAGTGAAGCAAATTAGGCGCTACCAAACCACACAGAGTTTCCTCCCATTTGCTGTAAGGGCTAGCTATTTCCATAATAACCACAAGCCAATTTATAGTTTGACAGTTGGGACTCGGTGACTTGAAATGTCATCAAAAGAAATCACCCCATCAGGCAAGTTTCCTGTCCGCCTTCACTGAAATAGGAGTCACCCCATTTTATGAGCTCATCATCGATTTTTTCTAATTCTGGGGATGAGCAATTGCATCTAAATTAGGTGGAAAAGTCACTGTTTCAGCCTACAATAGAGCCTTGGGTTTTGAAATGGTGGCTGCCTTCAGCCTCCTGAATTTTTGACACTGCAACTGCACTATGCACAACAGAGCACAGTCTTTTTTCTGCACCCAGGCTTCGCCCATTCTAAGAACATAATAGCCCTGTTGATCAGACCAATAGTCCATCATCTTGTCTCACGTAGTGACCATCCAGTTCCTCTGGATGGCCAACAACAGGGAATATAGGCAGAGGCCTTTATAAGAACATAAGAGCCCTGTTGGATCAGACCAATGGTCCATCTAGGCCAGCATCCTGTCTCACAGTGGCCAACCAGTTCCTCTGGACAGCCAACAATAGAGCAGAGAGGCCAAGGCCTTCAGAAGAACATCAGGTGAGCCCTGCTGGATCAGTCTAGTGGTCCATCTAGTCCAGCATCCAGTCTTACACTGGCCAACCAGTTCCTCTGGAGGGCCTCAACAGGGCATAGAGGCTTAGGCCTTCCCTTGATATTGCCTCCTGGTTCTGGGATTCAGAGACTTATTTTTTGTTGTTTTTCTTCTGATCCTATGTATCTCATGGTTAACTCTGAGTGTATCCCATGAGGTAGAAGAAATGGAATATGGGGTGCTTATTCCAAGGGCAGATATCACTTAAAGAAGACAGGATTACTGCCTCTTCATTAATTTGTTGACTTGTGATATTTGATGGCTTGTTGATCTAATGTAGAAAACACATTGGACAAGATCCAAGTCTGTTCTGCTGGTGCCTCTGATGCAGGGGTGTCAAACATGTGGCTCGGGGGCCAAATCAGAACCCTAGAGGGCTCCTATCAGGCCTCTGAGCAACTGGCTGTCATCTGCTTCCTTCTGCATCACAGCTTGCTTTGCCAGGCTTGCTCAATTGCACAGGAGCTACAGAGCAAAACCTTTATTTTCTTCATTGGCTGAGGCTCCTCCCTTGGGGAGGAAGGGGAGAAGGCAGAGCTTGCTTTGCCTGACTCTCTCAATCGCACAGCAGAGCTACTGAGCCAAGCCTCTCTTCCTTCTGTTGGCTGAGGCTCCTCCCTCTTCCCTGGGGAAGGAAGGAAAGAGCCAGAGCTTCCTTTGCCTAGTTCCCTGGATCCCATGGGAGAAATATAAAGAAAGCACCTTTAAGACCAACAAGCTCTAATGCTTTAAGCATGTTTTATTTTAAGTCTTTTTTTTAAAAAAATCTTTGTGTTTGTCTGTGTTCTTTATAAAGTTTATATCTCTGCTACCTAATCTTAAATAGGAACACACATGGCCCAGACCAATATAGCCTGGCCGACAAAGTCTCATTTATGTCAGATCCGGCCCTCATAACAAATGAGTTTGACACCCCTGCTCTGATGCAAGGATCCTCTTGCCAACACAAGAGCAGTACTCGTTGAATAAGTAAATAGTGGAAATCCATGCCAGTGGATGCACTGTGGTCACAGGTATAGATTGTTGCAAAAAAAGCTTAGACAGATTTTTGGAGAATAGGTCCAGGAATGGCTACTAGCAACAATGGCTAAAAAAGAGTTCAATTTCATTGAACTCATAGACATTCAATGCAATTGATGAACAGTTGGGTTAGAACTGATAAAAGGAAGTACTTTTTCACCCAAAGGGTGATTAACATGTGGAATTCACTGCCACAGGAGGTGGCGGCGACTACAAGCATAGCCAGCTTCAAGAGGGGATTGGATAAGCATGTGGAGCAGAGGTCCATCAGTGACTATTAGCCACAGCTTATCATTGGAACTCTCTGTCTGGGGCAGTGATACTCTGTATTCTTGGTGCTTGGAGGGGCGCAACAGTGGGAGGGCTTCTAGTGTCCTGGCCTCACTGGTGGACCTCCTGATGGCCACTGTGTGACGCAAAGTGTTGGACTGGATGGCCATTGGCCTGATCCAACGTGGCTTCTCTTATGTTCTTAAGATACCCATATCCAGAGGGCTATACAGCCACCATAGCATATCCACTGCTAGAAGGCAACACAGGGAAAGCCCTTGGCCTCTATGCCCTATCAATGGGCCTTTAGAGTATTTGGTTGGCCACTGTGTGAAACAGAATGCTGCATCAGGGTTCTTCTTTTATTCTTATCTTTGACATTCTACGTCAGATAAAACACAGAGCTTCTTCCATTTTGGCTCCTCTCCCGGTTGCCTCGCATCCTTCACCAAAGCTTCTTTTATCTGGCTCCATTCCACAGCCTTTGATCCTGCCTTATCTGTTTCCCATCCCAGGTCTGTCTGCCACTGATACGGCCTCCTCATTCTGCAGGCTTCTCCAGCCATCTTCCGCCTCACTGTGTTGTGCATCCCAGAGGCCAGGCTTCCTTCATTGTTGCTGGTGATTTTCCTGCAGTTCTTTCTTTTAATCATCATAATCAGCATGGGAGGGGGAGGGGGCAGGCTAAAGCCTTGCTTGATGTTTCCCATTCAAGCTGTACTGTGGGCTTCAGTTCTGACATCAAGTATTGGCTCTCAGGTTATTTTGTTAGGAATCATTGACCTCATTTTCACAAAATTATGGGCAAATGCAGGGGTCCTTCTTAGGCCGCATTTTGGGCAGGAGCTCACAGAAGCGGAGCTCCAGAACCTCTAAATTTTATTGCGCTCTTTCGTTCTTACCCCACACCACCAAATACTTGCTATTGGGCTCCATTGTTCAACCCTCCTGTGAAAATTTTGCTGTACTCTTAAGATTTGACAAACTTTCTAATATTTTTCCCCACCAAAAAAAAATGGGAAAAGAACCAAAACATATAAAGCAGACAGATGGAAATTTTCCTCATGCCCCTGTGGCCACATAGGAGAAAGTCATTTAAAAAGTATGATGGGAGCAGTGTTCCCTCTAAGCTGAGTTAGTGTGAGCTAGCTCACAGTTCTTTAGCCTCCGACTCACACATTTTTGTCTTAGCTCAGGAAAAATGGCCCCAGAGCAAACTAATTTATGCAGTAGCCGAACCACTCACTCACAGCTTTAACGCTGGTAGCTCACGAAGTAGAATTTTTGCTCACAAGACTCCATGGCTTAAGAGGGAGCATTGAATGGGAGTAAGGTTTTATGACGACAGTTATAATTCAGGAAGCATTTTAAGGTAGATACTGAGCTGATATAATGTAGTACACCTCCCAGTGATGTCAGGGGTGTGTGGCATATGAAAATGAGTTGTGTTAATGAGCTCCAGCACCTCTTTTTCTACGAAATAACCCCTGGTCCTTCTTGAAGCTGAAATTAGTACATATATGTACATATCACTTCACATTTCTGGGATCCAAGATCACTGCAGATGGTGACTGTAACCATGAAATTAAAAGACGTTTGCTCCTTGGGAGGACAGCTATGGCAAACCTGGGCAGTATAATAAAAAGTAGAGACATCACCCAGCCAACAAAAGTCCGTATAGTCAAAACGATGGTATTCCCAATAGTCATGTATGGCTGTGAGAGCTGGACCATAAGGAAGGCCGAGCACAGAAGAATAGATGCTTTTGAGCTGTGGTGCTGGAGAAGATTCTTGAGAGTCCCTTGGACTGCAAGAAGATCAAATCAGTCAGTCCTAAGGGAAATCAACCCAGATTGTTCCCTGAAAGGTCAGATGCTGAAGCTGAAGCTCAAATACTTTGGCCACCAAATGAGAAGGGAGCACTCACTGGAGAAGACCCTGATGCTGGGAAAAACAGAAGGCAAAAGAAGAAGGGGACAGCAAAAGATAAGATGGCTGGATAGCGTTACTGATGTGACTAACATGAATTTGAGCAGTCTTCGGAGGATGGTGGAAGACAGGCGTGACTTTGTTCATGGGGTCACAGAGAGTCGGACCCAACTGTGCAACTGAACAACAACAACACATATACGTACATACATTGAGACCCTGAAATAAATGGCCCAGGCTATTCCAATCCCACCAGATCATGGAAGCTAAGCAGGGTCAGCCCTGGTTAATATTTGGATGGGAGACCACCCAGGAAGTCCTGAGGTGCTAAAGAGAGAGGCAGGCAATTGCAAACCACAATTCAGTGTCTCTTGCCTCAAAAACCCCATGGGGTCACCACAAGTCAGCTACAACTTGATGGCACTTTCCACTACTACCAGATGAGCTGAAAAAGTGCACAGCAGCACAAGTTAATCCACGTGCAAAGCTGCCTTGAACTCAGTGGAACTTGCTTCCGAGTGAGCAGGCTTTGAATTCAGCAGCAGCTCACAGGAGCACAGCTCCTGAACCTTTTTGACAGCCCCCTCCTCCTCCCCCCCCCACCTACCTTGTCCATTGAATAGGAGGTGCAGCTGCATAACAATCCCTGGATTAGGAGAGTGGGCAGCCAGCCAACTATCAGGGGCTTTGCCACACCCCCAGCAGCCCCCATTCACCCCTGGAGAAGCCCACACTACCCCTTCTCCACTTCTTATGTGATTTTGAGTGGTGGGTGGCTTGCTGGCCTTTTGACTGGGGAGGAGTGGCCAAGGAGAGCCCCAGGTGAACGAGGACTGCTTGGGCTGGCTGGATCTCTAGCCAGCGCAAGCTGGCCTTGCTTGCCAGAGGGCGTGGCATATGCTAATGAGTTATGCTAATGAGCTCCACCACCTATTTTTCTACAAAACAACCCCTGCGAGCAAGCATGCCTAGAATCAGGTTTCAGAGCTGCAGTACTAAATATACCGAAGGTCCATAAGTTCCCTTGGAGTGAACAGAGCTCAGCCACAAGCAAATTGGTGTCCTATTGCTGGGTTAAACCCCACTAAAAATCAATTGCCGTTAAGTGCAACCGGAAATGGTTTGCAGTGCGTTCCTAAATAGAGTTATACCTTTTCCAAGTCCATTGAAGTGCATGGGCTTAGAAAGGCATAACTCTGTTCAGGATTGCACTTGGTCTCATTGATTTCTATGGGATTTCAGTGCAGCTAACTTTTCCCAAATTGCCCACTTAGGTGCTCTTTGCTTTCTTGCACCTCTATTGACTGCCTTCCTCAAATCTAATTTGACTCTGTTGTTGAGTTTTAGCTTGATGCTATCGATAGGATATACAAATACCAGAAACGCAGGCCTATGAAGATGATGGCAGCAATAAAGGGTTCCTTTCACAAAAGGATTTTCTTTTCTTTCTGCTGGGATAAGAGCTATCGAAAGACATAAACCACTGTCTACAATCTCATAATTTGTCTTTGTTGGGTACAGATTCTTGGCATGCAAGAACCTTTCACTGGCCTATTTTTAGCGCAACGGCTGGTGCTTGCCTCGGAGTCCATGGCACACTCCATGGCCAGCCCTGCCACTAGGCAAACTGAGTGATTGCCTTTTAGGGGCACTGAATTGGGTGCCTCTGTGACTTGGTGACATTATCAGTGTGGGAGGGGGCCTCGGAAGTTGGCCTTGCCTAGGGTGCCAGACAATTTAGGGCTGGCCCTGAGCACACTTTGGGGAGGGGGGGGTGGGTAGTACTAAGGAGCCAAGCCCCTTTCTAGCACACCCAAAAGCTGTGAGGGTGGGGCAAGGGGCAGAAATGATGTCATTCCATGTGCTGACATCATGGATGTGACAAACCTCATATTACAGTCAACACTCCAGGGTTTTGTTGTTGTTGCATGTCGCCAATATGGTGATGTCTATCCATAATGCAACATCATCTCTGCCCCCCACTGTTTCTCCTACTAGTCCAAACTCATTTGTTATGAGGGCCAGATCTGACATAAATGAGGCCTTGTCAGGTGGGGCCATGCTTGTCATGAAATGTAATGCCAGGTAGCGGCGATATACATTTTATAAAGGACACAGATAGACATAATTAAATATTAAAAAAAATAAAATAAAATATGCTTAAACTATTAGCAGTCTTGCATATTGCTGTCAGTATCAAAGCAAACTCTCTCCCCACCCCACCCCTGTTATGCCTGGACCCTTCCTCCCTCAAAGGACTAGTCTAGTACCTTGGAAAAGGGGACAATAGGCAACTTTCTTTCTTAACATCTCACGGTCACTCCTCTAGACTTTCACTTGGCTCTCCTGGTATCATAACTTCTCTGTACTTGCTGTTTCCTTATCTACCTTTTCACCCTGCTTTCTGTTCCCAGGCCTGTCTTTCCCCCCCACAAAATACACATCGCTATTCAGATCTTGTGTACACACATAATTTTACACTCATGTTGTCTTAACGCACACGGTCACATGCACACATGTAGATTTGCAGATACACATGAATTCTTGCAGGCAGTGTTCCCTCTAAGCTGAGTTAGTGTGAGCTAGCTCACAGTTTTTAAGCCTCCAGCTCACACAGTTTTGTCTTAGCTCAGGAAAAATGGCCTCAGAGCAAACTACCGTATTTTTCAGTCCATTGGACGCTCCGGACCATAAGACGCAGGTGCCTGGCTGGGAGACAAGCGGCGAGATCGCTCCCTCCGCCCCCACCGCAAACCCAGCACTTCGCAGGGAGCGATCTCGCCGCTTGTCTCCCAGCCAGGCACGCAGGCGCTGGCGTGCTTCCCCCGCGCCTGTGTGCCTGGCTGGGAGACAAGCAGCGAGATCGCTCCCTGCGAAGTGCTGGGTTTGCGGTGGGGGCGGAGGGAGCGATCTCGCCGCTTGTCTCCCAGCCAGGCACGCAGGCACGGAAAAAGCATGCCGCCCCCTCCGCAAACCCAGCGCTTCGCGAAGCGCTGGGTTTGCGGAGGGGGGGGGTGCTTCCCCTGTGCCTGGCTTCAGATGCTGCTTATAGCAAGGGCTGGGATCGGAGGCTTGGCTGCCTCCGATCCCAGCCCTTGCTATAAGCAGCAGCTGAAGCCAGGCAGACAGGCACAGAGGAAGCACCCCCCCCTCCACAAACCCAGCGCTTCGCAAGCACCGGCTGTGGAGGGGGCGGCGTGCTTTCTCCCTGCCTGTTTGCATGGCTTCAGCGCTGATGCTTAAAGCAAGCGCTGGGATTGGAGGGCGGAGCGAGCGATCCTGGTGCTTGCTGTAAGCGTCAGAGCTGGAGCCAGGCAGGCGCGGGGAAGCGCCGGGACGGAGGCAGCGGATCACCCCCCCAGGAAGGTACGTATGGTACCTTCGCTCCATAAGACGCACAGACTTTCCCCCCCACTTTTTTTGGGGGGGAAGTGCATCTTATGGTGCGAAAAATACGGTAATTGATGCAGCAGCTCATAACTTTAATGCCAGTAGCTCACAAAGTAGAATTTTTGCTCACAAGGCTCCATAGCTTAGAGGGAGCATTGCTTGCACATGTACACACTGCTGCAAAAATGAGTATATTCTCTCACACATCTACTTTTTCTTGCATGCTCTCTTTCGCAATGATCTGCATTTCCACACACAAAGCTTAGCACTGCAGTCCAGTTCATGAATGGCCCACATTGCTGTGTTCTTGCTTAAAGTTATCACCTCTTGCGGAACCCATGCTTCACAAAGGGCTGCACTGATATAGCCTTTGGAATATAATAGCCATCAGCAAGGGTTTTTTTGTAGCAGGAACTCCTTTGCATATTAAGCCACTCCCACCTGATGTAGCCAATCCTCCTGGAGCTTGCAGTAGGCCCTGTACTAAGAGGCCTGTAAGCTCTTGGAGGATTGGCTACATTGGGGGAGTGGCCTAATATGCAAAGGAGTTCCTAGTACAAAAAAAAAAGCCCTGGCCCATCAGCATTTGGAGGAAAGGCAGATAAGAAAAGTCTGAATCTGGCCAGAGAGATGAGATAGCTGAAGGGGAAGTGCCTTGGGCGTCTCACTGCTCATCCTGGGCATCTGATGCGGGATCAGCAGTTATCCTGTTTGCTTCCCAAGCTCTCTGCTTGTATATGTGTAAATAAATAGACCTTACTCAGACACCATAAATCTCCAGTGTTCTGTCGTCCAAATGAAACTGAACTCTTCAGCTGTGACCCAGGACTTCTCACTCATCAGGGAAGTAAGGAGTGCAGAGCAATATTCCACATGCCTGCTGGGGTGTATATGACTGTGGAAGGAGGAAGGCGCATGAAGCGTAAACTCATTGTATTAATGCAATCTGGGGCCTGGGGGAAACTTGTGATTACAAATTCTAAGTATGATGCCCTCTGTGGCCTTGGGTAGGCCATTAATCTGCTCTGGTTCTGCTTTCTCATCCCTGAACAAGCTTGTTTAATACCTGCTTTACTTCCCAGGTGCTGTTAATGAAACAGTAGGGAGTAACAAGAGGAGCCCCATTTCTTTTCTTCCTAGGTATGCCGTTCCCCAGGGCTTTTTTTTTTTTGGAGCAGGAACTTCTTTGCATATTAGGCCACATACCCCTGATGTAGCCAGTCCTCCTGGAGCTTATAGTAGGCCCTCCACTAAGAGCCCTGTAAGCTCTTGGAGGATTGGCTACATCAGGGTGTGTGGCCTAATATGCAAAGGAGTTCCTGCTACCAAAAAAGCCCTGCCACTCCCTGTCTCATTAGAAAGCAGTTTTTCAGTTGGAGCAGTTGAGAGAAACTTTCTTTTCTCTCATTAGAATTTTTATTTTTGTTTTTTATGTATATAAAGTGAAGTTGATCTCCTCTTGTTCTCCAAATTCCTTCTCTTCCATTCTGGATAAATAAAATCAGATTTGGACATGATAACCTGTAACAGGCACAGAAGGCAGAAGACTTGAGCTTCTTGTTTTCAGGATTTTTTTTATAGTGTCCAAAATGGAACATCCCTGTTTCCTCCCGCAGTCTCCCAAAACAGGTTAGGGCTGAGCAGAACAACTCATTTCCAGATGTCTTTCTAGTTCTTTTCAGTTTTGTTTTGGATGGCTCACGAAAGCACCATGACTGTTTGCATGACTAGTCTGTACAGAGAATGCAAAACAATGTAATTAGAATAGATAGCAAACCTTCCGTTGAGGTAAAATAAAGTTTTAAAAGGTGAATTTCAAGGTGGTCAGATCAATAATAATCGTACAACCTTCCTACACATAGCTCCTTATATATCTTTGCCACCCAGCAATACCCTTCTTCTCCCTCTCCCACGATGACACCTTCCTTAATTCTTCTTAAAATGTGACTTAAAGTGTGTGTTATTCTTCTAGTTTCAAGCTTTTAGCCAGGAAATCCATTTCATTGACTAGCTGACTTCTTTGCAACCAACTCAGACAGTAAACTCTTATAAAAGGAAGCAACAGCTGCCCAAACTCATTTGCAAACATCAATGTAATGTCCAAAGCCATGTTCCAATTCTGTGGTTACCAGGCCTCAGATTCAGCAGGAGCTCACAGGAACGGAGCTCCTGAACCTTCCTGATGGCCCCCCTCCTCCTCCCCACCTACCTGCCTTGTCCACTGAATAGTACGTGCAGCTGCATAACAGTCCTTGGATTAGGAGAGCGGGCAGCTAGCCAGGTACCAGGAGCTTTTCACACCCAGCAGCCCTCGTTAACCCCTAGAACACGGGTGGCCAATGGTAGATCTCCAGATGTTTTTTGCCTACAACTCCCATCAGCCCCAGCCATTGGCCATGCTGCCTGGGGATGGCTGGGGCTGATGGGAGTTGTAGGCAAAAAAACATTTGGAGAGCTACTGTTGGCCACCCCTGCCCTAGAGAAGCCCACACCACCCTTCCTCCACTTCTTATGTGATTCTGGGCAGCCAGTGGCTTGCTGGCCTTTTGACTGGGGGTGGGGTGCGGCCCAGCTCATGAAGTAGACCAGGGGTGGCCAAACTTGCTTAAGAGAAGAGCCACATAGAATAAACACCAGATGTTTGAGAGCCGCAAGACATGGACGTCAGATGTTCAAGACATGAAGGGAGGGAAATAGATGGCGGAAGAAGAGGTGGAAAGAAAGCAACTTTAAATGCATTCTCCAAGCCGTCGGCTGGCTTGGCTTGGAGAAGTGATTTCAAGAGAGAAATGCCTTCTCCAAGCTGGCGGACAGGGAGGTGGGGCTTGGAGAGCCACACAATATGTGTGAAAGAGCCACATGTGGCTCCTGAGCCACAGTTTGGCCACCCCTGAAGTAGACTTTTTGCTCACAGGACTCCACAGCTTAGAGGGAGTATTGCTGGCAACCCTGGAGGAGCAGGAGATTGGATTTATACCTTGCCCTTCCCTCGAGTCTCAGAGCAGCTTTACAATCACCTTCCCTTCCTCTCCCCACAACAGACGCCCTGTGGGATAAGTGGGACTGAGAGAGCTCTTTCAAAGAATGGCTCTTGAGAAAACAGCTCTGAGAGAACTGTGATTGACCCAAGGTCACATCAGCAGCTGCAAGTGGAGGAGTGGAGAACCAAACCCGGTTCTCCCAGATTAGAGTTTGCACACTTAATCACTACACCAAACTGGCTCTCACCCTGACTATGGGTGTTTTTACATTCAGTTTGAGCCAGAGTTTTAGAGTATTCAAATCGCCTGCCACCATTCCGCTTTAATTATTTTCCTTTTTCATTGGTGGATTTGCTGCGCTCATTTTGCGTAGCCAAACTTCTATATTTCCTGCTGAAAGCGTTTCAATTGGGGGGGGGGGGCAATCAGAGGACAGCCAGAATACCAGTGCTTAGTTAAATGTATACAATTGCTTGGAAATCATTTCAACACTGCAAAAACAATACTCATTTAAATTACAAGATGAGGCAAGCAATGATATGTAAAAATTTCAAGTGCTGTCAGTTCTCATGCAAATTACTGCACCTTGTGGCTTTTGGAGGAGTCTTTTAAAATGCATGAAAACTTCCACAATACAAGTTTGAAACGGCTGTAGAGACATCACCGAATCAAAACTAGTTTTGAGAAAAATGTTGCAACAGCAGCACCAGAACTCATCTCACTGAAACAAATGTAGATGCTTTGGGCAGCAAGGACGCAAAACAATTGTGAGAATGTTAGGTAATGTAAAAGGTGAGTTTCCAATGCAGTGATAGGGAGTCACAAACTGTCAGTGTAAAAACACCCTATGTGCTACATTATCTTCACATCTTTCTTGGCTCCACAGGAACCTGATTCAGATCAAGATTGTGGTGTGGAGGGAGAGGGGGGATTAAGCCTTTCCCCAAACCCAGAAACGATCTTGAAGAGCTGTGATTTGCCCCCTGGGGAAACCTATGCACAGCCATCAGTACATGTAAGGCAAATAGTAACTCCCTAGGGCCATTTCAGGTAAGTTCAGTTCAGCTTTATTGTGGTCAAAGACCAGATAAAATGCCACATAGGGCAATAAACAGTATACAAACCATCAGGATACTATAATACATTTCAGGTAAGGAAAACAGCATGATGAAGAGTTGCCAGATCGCTTGTGGCCTCTGGCAAGGGATGGGGGAGTAGGATTGCAGATACAGGCTGGGGACTCCTGGAGATTTGGGGGTGGAGCCTGGGAAGGGCAGGGACCTCAGTGGGGTACAGGGTCACAGAGTCCACCCTCCAAAGCATCCAGAATTGATCTCTGTAGTCAGAAGATGAGCTGTAATTCCAGGAAATCCATAGGTCTCGTTGGAGGCTGGTATCCCTGGCACAAGGAGACATCTTAAGCCCTCCCCCTCTCCGCCCTTTCCCACATTCCATAGTTCTGATAGAGCTGCCTTGCCAACCTTCAGGTGGGTCCTGGATATCTCCCGCTTTTACAGGTGATCTCCAGCTCCCTTGGAGAAAATGGCTGCTTCGAAGGGTGGACTCTATGGCATTGTACCATGTGGAGGCCCCTCCCTTCTCCAAAACCCACCCTCTCCTGGATCCACCCCCAAAGTCTCCAGGTATTTTCTTTTTTTTTTTTTTTTTTTTTTTTTGGTTTTTTAATGTTTTATTCAATCGAAAAACAGCATACAAAGAGTTACAACATTTGTAATCTTACAAGCGAACGGAAAAGAGAAAAAAAAAAAGAAAAAAAAGGCAATAATATATACTGCTGTGATTATTAGTCATAGTCGTCCTTGAGAAGGGTCATCTGTAGTTTTATATCCGCAATTGGCAATTTTAACCAAACTCACAAAGTTCTCATTCTAAATATTTCATACAAGAAACCAAATTGTATATAATTTAACATTAATAATAAGGAATTTGTCAAACATTTAATTTACTAACACAGATTCTTGCCTGTTTCCCTCATACCATCTATAAAATTTCTCCCACTTCATTTTGGCCTCTGATTCAGAGTCCCCTTTCAACAAACTCGAAAGTATATCCATTTCTGCTGCATTAAAAATCTTATCCACCACCTCCTCTATTTTGGGGCACTTCTCTTGTCGCCAATATCTGGCGAAAATTGTCCTTGCAGATGTAAGAATATACATCGTCACCTGAATATCTTCTTTGGGGATTACTTTTCTAACAAAAGATAATAACATCAGTTCTGGTTTAAATTGGATGTCAATTTGTAATATTGCCTTTAAGAGCTCGTAAACCATTATCCAGAATTTATTTGTGGCTTTACAATTCCACCAGATGTGGAAAAAGGAGCCTATTGCCGAGCCGCATTTCCAGCACTTTGGTGAGATGGATTTATCTATTTTGGAGAGTTGTAGAGGAGTAATGTACCATCTGTGAAAGATTTTAAAAGAATTTTCTCTGAGATTTATTGGTTTAATGTATTTATAATTTAGCCTCCAGTAGGAATCCCATTCTTCTAAATCTACAGTCTTCTGCAGGTTTTGCGCCCACTTTATCATTGGTTCCTTTACCACCTCATCTTCTAGCTTAATTTGCATCAAATAGTTATAAACTTTTTTAATTACTTTTTCATCCTCTTTAACTAATATCTTGTCAAAGTCAAAATTATCTTTAGTGAAGCCCTTAGGCTTGTCCATGTTATATTTTGCAACTATTTGATTCCTCGTCCACCAATCGAACTTTACCCCTCTGGATTCAAGATCTTCATTCGTTCTAAGATTATCTTTCTCGTCTAATATATCTGAATATCTAGCCTTTCTATTAAGATGCCATAATTGAGGTAGAATTGAAGCTTCTTCGGGGGATAACCATCTCGGGGTTTTAACATAAACTTTTCTTTTTACCTTTAACCAGGTCTCTAGAATAGTTTTACGTATTAACTGGTTCTTAAAATAGTTCTGTCCCTTGGAAACATACCAAAGGTTCGCATGCCACCCTGCGTGAAGATTGAAACCCTCAAGAGCTAAAATTCTGTTGTTCTCCAATAAGATCCACTCTTTTAACCAAAGCATAACACAGGCAATGTGATATGATTCCCAATCCGGGAGTCCTAAGCCACCATTTTCCTTTCTATCTTTCAATAATTTCCATTTCACTCTAGGTTTTTTTCCTAGCCATATAAATTTTTTAATTAATTGGTCCAACTTATCAAAAAAGGGTTTCTTTATCACAAAATTGATTGTTTGAAACAAAAACATGACTTTAGGTAAAATGGTCATCTTGACAAGTGCAACTCTACCCATAAAAGAGATCTTTAAATTTGCCCATTTTTTTAATAGGGATTCAATCTCTTTTAACAGTGGTCCACAGTTATTTTCATAGAGATTACTACATCTGCCTGTGAATTCTATGCCCAAGTATCTAACTTTTGGGTGATTACTAAACCCTGTTTTTGTCTCCAATTCCTTTATCCTTTGTGGTGACATATTTTTGGTGAGTATTTTGGATTTCTGTTTGTTTATTCTTAATCCTGCCACAGACCCATATTCCGCCAATTCTTTTAGCGTTTCGTCTATAGTCACCTTATTATTTTGTAGAATCAGGGCCATGTCATCTGCGTATGATAAGACTTTATAGGATTCCCCTTTGACATTCAATCCTGAGATTTTATCATTAGCTCTTATAGAAGAGTTTAAGACCTCCAAGGACAGAATAAAAAGTAACGGTGAGAGCGGACAGCCCTGTCTCGTCCCCTTATGTATTATTATCTCCTCGGTCAGACTTCCATTTATTATTATCTTTGCCGTTTGATCTTTGTAGATAGCCTGAATATTTTTGGTAAACTGTTCCTCAAAGTCCATTATTTCTAATAAACGAAACATAAACCCCCAATTAAGATTATCGAATGCTTTTTCGGCATCGATAAAAAACAATAGCATTTCCTTTTCCCTATGAACCTCATAATATTCTAAAATGTTTGATACAATTCTTATATTGGTTCTCAAATGTCTCTTTGGTAGAAAACCTGCCTGATCCTCATGTATTAATGTTTTTAATATCTTCTTCACTCTGTTGGCCAAAATCAACGCATAAATTTTATAATCTACGTTTAACAGCGAGATCGGCCGATAGTTTCTAATCTGGTCTAAGTCAATTATGGTTTTTGGGATTAAGACTACATTGGCCCCATTCCAAGAGTCTGGAGTCTTACATACACTCCAGACTTCATCAATAAGAAGTTTAAAATGTGTTATCAGGGTCTCTTTCAGCATTATATAATATTCAGCGGGGAAGCCATCCGGTCCCGCTGCTTTATGTTTCTTGAGTTTAGACCAAGCTTCTTCTAATTCTAACATCGTGGGAGAATGGCCCAAAATTTCTTTCTGATCCTTAGTTAGTCTTTGTGTTACCTTTTGTTTAAGATACCTATCTTGTGCGTCCCCGTCGATATCACTGCCTCTATATAGCTGAGTATAGAAATCACAGACTATACGTTTCATCTCTGCTAGAGATGTTTTTTGATTACCTTCTTTATCCTTCAGGGTATTTATTATTTTCCTCTCTCTCTCTTTTCTGACTTTGTAGGCTAACCATCTCCCTGGCTTATTCGCATTTTCAAAAAACTGTTGTTTGGCGTGTCTGACCTTTTTCTGCATCTCTGCCAAAAATATTAGGTGGACCTTATGTTGCAACATCTTTAATTCTGATTTCATTTCTTGTAAGGTCGGTTTCTCTTTTAGCTGTCTTTCTTTTATCTTTATTTTTTCTGTTAAATCTGTTAGGGTTCTATTTTCCTCCCGACTCTTAAAAGCATTGTAGCTGATAGCTATACCTCTCATGTATGCTTTACTCGTTTCCCATAAGGTTGTATAAGAAATGTCTTCCTGTGTATTTAATTGAAAAAAGGCCTTCAACTCTTTTCTGGCATGTTTAATAAATTCTTTATCCTCTAACAGTTTTGGATTCATTCTCCACCCTGGACTTCTCTTAACATCTCTCATTGCCATGATAATGGGATTATGGTCAGCAATTGTGTTGGGGAGGATTTCTACTTCCTCAATTAATTTCGTTAAGTTTACTGAGATCCACATCATGTCTATACGAGACCATGAGTTGTGTCTACAGGAAAAGAAAGTAAAATCATTTTTGTCCGGATTTAGAGTTCGCCAAATGTCTACTAAAGTAAATTCTTCTACCAGCCTAAAAAAGACCTCCGGTAGGGTATTACTTCCGGATCTTCTAGAGCTTCTATCTAGCTTTGGGCATGAAACCGCGTTAAAATCACCCAACAGACATATCCTATCATAATCTTGAGTTCTGATTTCCCTATAAAGATCCTTATAAAACTTGTTCTGTTTGTCGTTTGGTGCATATATATTAACCAATAAGATTTTCAAAGATTCTTTAACGATTTCTATCCCCTGAAATCTTGCATCTTCCGATTGAAAAACCATTCTGGCTTGCAAGTTCCCTCTAACATAAGTAACTAATCCTCTTTTTTTCTTTTGTGCTTCAGAGGTTATAAATGCCCTACCTAGTTTTTCATTCCGTAATAGCCATTCATCTCTCTTTCTCAAATGTGTCTCCTGCAAACATATAATATCTGAATTTATTTTCTTTAATTGCAAAAATGTACGTCTTCTTTTGTTTGGGGAATTCAAACCATTAACATTCAACGAAATAAATTTTAACTTGTTCATTCTTATTTGGGGAAGGAAAGAAAGGAAAAGAAAGAACCGGCTTTTTATTCACCTGGAAAGTTTTTCTTTTTTCTCTGCGCCCTGGTTTCTCTCTGAGACCTTTCCTCTCCCTGTACTTCCCCCTCCTCTCTTTCGCTTGAGGAGGCCGGATCATCCGGTTCTCCCACGCCACTTGAATCAGTCTTGTCCTGTTTTTCCCTGAATTTGCCTCTCTCTCCTTTCCATACCCAAGATTTAGCTTGGTTTATCAAAAAATCTTCCGCCTTCTCATAAGAATCTATCTTGTATCTTGTTCCCCTATGTGTAAACAGCAGCCCCTCTGGGAACAGCCATCTATACATGATCCCTTGATTTTGTAACATTGCCACTAAATTCGCATATGGTTTCCTTTTATACCTTATTGCCCAAGGGATCTCTCTCATCACTTTGATCCTAGTTCCTTTAACCATGAGTGGAACCTCCCTTATTTCTCTCCAAATTTTTTCTTTAATACATCTTCTCACAAACTTTACATGGACTTCCCTCGGAAGATCGTTTTTCCTTGCATACTGTGATCCCACTCTTATTATATAATCAATTTCTTTTTCTATCTCCTCCTGGTCTTTCCTTATAATGTTTGTAAGTGCCTCTGTTACCATCTCCATTAAATTCTCGCCTTTGTCCTCAGGGATATTAACTAATCTGAGTATGTAATCTGCTTGACCCTGTTCCAATTTGGCCGTTTTAATATCTTGTTCTTCTTGTTTGCTTGCAATTTCTCCTATCCTTAGGTCGGTTTGTTTGAACTTCCCTTCTATTGACTTTGTAATTTTGACCACTTCAGCAATATCCTTCTTGGTATCCTTGCACTTATCATCTAAAGCTTCTATTTTGTTAGCAAGACTCTCTATCTGATTGCTTAATACAACTTGAGTCTGCTTCAAATTCTCAAGATAAAATTGTTGCATTTCTTTGAGGGCTTCCTGAGAGATTGACGCCCCTACTGATTTGGGTTGGCCAGGTGAGAACTTAGCTTTAGCCTGCTGAGACATTTTAAACAATTCTACAAAGCTCTACAAAAACTACGGCTGGTATTATAAATCAGCGTTCTGGCCACCGCCTCCACCTCCACCCCTACCTACATTGAAAGCAAAAATACAAAGTCTGCAAAGTCTACAAAAGAAAGAAAAAAAAATACAAATCTGCAGAGAAAGAGAGAGGCTCTCCCACTTCACCTCCCACTCCCCTTTCACTCCCCACTTCCCTCTTCACCTCCCCCAACCAAAGTTCTTCTGATAAGAAAAAAAGGAAAGGAGAAAACTATATAGTTAAAACGGAAAGAAGGGGAGGGGGGAGAGGGGATAAATATTGAAAAACCAAGTCCAAGTTCGTTTCAAAGCCGTTTGAATCTCTGTAGCTCAGCCTTTTCTAATGAGTAATATCTTCCAAGATTCTTGCAACAAGTCCCAGCTCAAATTCTATAAAGTTTACAAATCACCAAATCGCTCCCTTCCTCTCCGTCTCTCCCTCAGTCCAAAACTCTCTTCATCTCCAGTTTCGCTCTGTCCTTTTTAAACTAAAAAAAAATAGCTTGAAAAAGGTAACAATAAGGTCCAGATAGTGAAGACTGGGTATTAAGAAGTCCACCAGTCGGGAAGCCCGCCAACCGAAGGGATAAGGGAAAAAGAAAAACACAACTTGAGTTTCTACCGTCCCTTCTAGCGCCAACGCCTCTGGCTCCTTCTTCTCCCTCACGCCGCCGCCATTTTCGGATCCACCGCAAAGAAAAGACAGACTAGAGCCTTCCTCCTCTGCCGTCCGGGTTAATTTGATCCAGGGAAGTCTTCCTCAGCAAAAACGTAGTGAGACCGCCAAGCAGACCGAGTCCAAGTTGGAAAACCTCTTTATTTCCTAGAACCGCCTTCCAAACAGAGCCCTCCTCATACCGGCGGTCGGAGCTGAGTCGCCTTAGCGGCGCCTCTCGGCTTCGGGACAGGAAAAGAGGGCGTAGTGCTTGGGGAGCCAAAAGACCCCTTCCAGCACTTCCCTCAGCCCCCTCGGTGCACTGCCTCCAACGACAGGAGGTGTGTGCGGGCACACAAGCCCCCCTAGAAGCCGCGGTTCGGCGCGTCTCAACGGAGCTCACCGCACAACGCAGCCGCCTCGCCCCGCCATTGACCGGAAGCTCAAAAGGGGTGGTTTTTGGAGGGGCGTCTCCAGGTATTTTCTAATACAGACCTGGCAACCATACCATTGCACTGGGAAATTCAGTTCTGAGTTAGGAACCGGCAATACACGTGATTGAAAGTGCTCGTGGTAGACACAGGGAAGATGTGAAGGCAGCCCTGTAGCCAAAAATTTTTTGGTGGGGGGAGGCCCAAGGCATAAAATTTTGGGTGGGGGGGCCGTGGAGGCTTGGCTGCTTTTTCCAGTGGCCGGCTGACTGGCCCCAGCTCCCTTGCTCTCACGCTCTTGGGGGTGGGGAGAGCGGGGGAGGCAGGGAAGAGCCCGGGGAGAGCGGCAGCAGTGAAAACGGGGCTGCAGGGAGACCAGGGGAGGCAGGAATGGAGTGGGAAGAGCCTGGGAAGAGTGTGGCGCAAAAATGGGGGAATGAACTGCGGGAAAAGAAGGGGCCATATAGGACAAAGGTGGGGTTGGGTGGAGGGGCCATGCCCCCCCCCCCCCGTGGCTACATATATTGCACATATAACTTGATCCTTAGAGAAGACCTCAAACTTGGCTTTGCATGACTTATATGCAATAACATAAGTTACATTTACCTTTTTTTTGCCTGTGGGATAAAGTTCCTAGGCGTCCTTGATTTGTAATCAGACTTTAGAGATGAGATAACAACTCTAGTGTCACTTCATAAACAAAGATAAGATTAACCCTTCAATGATTTTATGGTGTGTGAATATATTCTTACAACACAGAGCCCAACCCCAGGCATTCTGTGGGCATAAACAGGCAGTCTGGGGAACATGTTCTGCCACTTTTACAATAACCCTGGACCTTGCAAGGGGAGAGGAGAAATCAGAAATATTTTTTTGTTTTTAGAGAAAGCAGGATGGCACACCCTTAAAACACTGCTGGTAACTCTATAAACATCTTAAGTAGGCCTTTCTGTCGAAGGTTTATGCAGGATGTTTAAAGGATAAACAGTGTTTTCTGTACAGAAGGAAGAATTTATTCTGCCAAAGAGTAATTAGCACATGGAATTCACTGCTGCAAAAAAGTGGTGGCAGCCAATACTCCCTTTAAGCTGTGGAGTCTTGTAAGCAAAAATCCTACTTTGTGAGTTCCTGGCATCAAAGTTGTGAGCTACTGAATAAATTAATTTGCTCTGGAGCCATTTTTCCTGAGCTAAGACAAAAATGTGGGAGCCGGAGGCTAAAAACTGTGAGCTAGCTCACACTAATTCAGCTTAGAGGGAACACTGGTGGAAGCTACCAGCATAGACAGCTTCAAGAAGGGGTTGGATAAATATATGAAGCAGAGATCCACCCGTGGGTGTTAGCCACCAGGTACTGATGGAACACTGTCTGGGGCAGTGATGCTCTGCATACTTGGTGCTTGGGGGACAACAGTGGAAGGGCTTTGAGTGTCCTGGCCCCACTAGTGGACCTCCTGATGGCACCTGGGTTCGGGTCACTGTGCGACAGTGTTGAACTGGATGGCCCATCCAGTCTAACATGGCTTCTCTTATGTTCTAAAATTACTATCATAGCTGTCAACACTCCTGTAAGATACAGGTGTGTGTTGTCATATAACCCCCTCAGAGACCTAATCTGAAGCCCAGTGGGCACTGATATGTGGGATTTTCCAACCTGTTCATTTAGTCAGCTGGAAACAATGCAGGAGTGTTTGAGTGGCTGCCATTATAGACAGAGGTTCTGGCTGAAGAGCAAAGAATCCTATTGCCAATGCTGAGAAACACTTGCTAATGTATCCAGCTGCACAGTTCTTACAAGGGAAAGCTCCAGCCCCCAAGAAGGTGCCATTACCTGTGAAAATGACCACAATTACCTCAAAGTGGGGAGAGCAGAAATGTCCTTATTGCATGTTGTTTTGAAAAATCACTTTGAGCCATAAGAAGAAGCAGTATGGAAATACAGTAAATTAATAAATAAGCCCAGGATGTCTCTCAAACCAGGGCGGATTCCATACTTTGTATTCAGTCTGGAATTGCCATTCATAATTTTTCAGATAATTCACTGCAGTATTTTCTGTGGAGCTTTTCAGACCTGATTTGTTTGGATTTAAAAAAACAAAACCCAAACTTAAAATGCAGTTGCAGTACCAAGCTGTCCTTCGCTGTTCTCTGCTGGGGGAATTCTGCTCAAAGTCAGTTTTCTTTGGGTTTTGCTTAGTCCCACACAGATGCACAATCTAGCTACAACATGACAGACATAATACAGACTGCAATTCCTAGAAAATACCAGTTTGGTCAGTCAGAAGCAATGTTCCCTCTAAGCTGCAGTCTTGAGAGCAAAAATTCTACTTTGTGAGCTACTGGCATTAAAGTTGTGAGCTATTGGCCTTAAAGTTGTGAGCTACTGCTTAAATTATTGTGCTCTGGAGTCATTTTGTTGAGGGTGAAAGAGGAGAGCACAAAAGTAGGCTTGAAACTCAACATCAAAAAAACTAAGATCATGGCATCTGGCTCCATCACACCTTGGCAAATAGAGGGGAAGACATGGAAGTAGTGACAGACTTCACATTTCTGGGATCCAAGATCACTGCAGATGGTGACTGTAGCCATGAAATTAAAAGACGTTTGCTCCTTGGGAGGACAGCTATGGCGAACCTGGGCAGTATACTAAAAAGTAGAGACATCATCCTGCCAACAAAAGTCCTTATAGTCAAAGCGATGGTATTCCTAGTAGTAATATATGACCGTGAGAGCTGGACCATAAGGAAGGCCGAGCGCAGAAGCCCCTCCCCTCCCCAAACCCTGCCCTCCTCAGGCTCCACCCCCAAAATCTCCAGGTATTTCCCAACCTGGATCTGGCAACCCTACCTATGCACCAATGGCATGCCTGAAGTGTTTTTATGGTAAAGGATTCTGTGTATTTTTACTTCCACAGGAGAAGATAGCCCTTACGTAGTCTTCTGTTGTTTGAGGGAGGGTGTACCACTACAATAAAGGTAAAGGTAGTCCCCTGTGCAAGCACCAGTCGTTTTCGACTCTGGGGTGACGTTGCTTTCACAACATTTTCACGGCAGACTTTTTATGTGGTGGTTTGCCATTGCCTTCCCCAGTCATCTACACTTTCCCCCCAGCAAGCTGGGTACTCGTTTTACCAACCTCAGAAGGATGGAAGGCTGAGTCAACCTGGAGCCGGCTACCTGAACCAGCTCTCGCTGGGATCGAACTCAGGTCGCGAGCAGAGGGCTCCGACTGCAGTACTGCAGCTTTACCACTCTATGCCACGGGCCTCTAGCCACTAAACCACTAAAATACTGGTGCCTTAATTATAAAAAGAAATAATTTTGAACGAACTACTGGATGTTTTGTTGAAGAAAGAAGCATGTTGGGTTACATGACAATGTTTCAGTAGCAAAGAGTCAAGAAAGCTGTTTAGGAAAAACAGTATCTGCATAGTCTACTGCTTGACCTGGGGGTATTTCATGATTTCCTTTTGACGTGCTTCATGTTCAAGGCCAGAACCATTCCAATCACTGAGGTCACTTTTCTTCATCCTCTATTGCCCAACCATTGACAGGCATCCTAGAAATATATCATAAATGACAGGTTGGAAGGTCATTTGTATAAATTTAGACAAATTTGCACTATTTTGTGATATTTTGGAATCCCACTGGAATCTAGAAGTAGGGGATGGCCACCTCTAAGGTCTTGTGGAATTTTTTCCTACTCTTCCCAGATTTGTGGCATCAGAGATAAACAAAACCAATATCAAGAGGCATTAATATGAATATCAGGATTTTCAGACTTTGAGCAGATGTGGCTTTTTTGGAGCTAAGTAGAGTTTCCTTGGGCTTTATAGCTTTCTGTTCTAACTCAGTGAAATTACCCATATGTAATGCAGTAGAAATTTGTCTAGACCAGGGGTGGCCAAACTTGCTTAATGTAAGAGCCACATAGAATAAACATCATATGTTTGAGAGCCGCAAGACATGAACGTGATATGTTTGAGTGCTGCAAGACAGGAAGGAAGGGAGGGAGGGAAGAAGGAAGGAAAATAGATGGGGAAGGGGAGGGATGAAGAGGTGAAAAGAAAGCAACTTTAACTTTAAACGCATTTTCCAAGTCACTGGCTGGCTTGTCTTGGAGACATGATTTAAAGAGATAAATGCCTTCTCCAAGCCAGCTGACAGGGCAGTGGGGCCTTTGAGAGCCATACAAGGTATGTGAAAGCGCCACAAGTGGCTTCCGAGCCACTGTTTGGCCATCCCTGGACTAAATGCTGCTAAGGTTGCCAGACCCAAAGGGAGGCGGGGGTCCCCTGCTGCCAGGTACTGCTCCCCAGTTGCCCAACAGCTGGCTGCCAGGGGGATTTACCTGGAGAAAGAGAAAGACCTTGCTGCTGACATCACACAGGAAGTAACACCATCACAACCAGCAAAATCCAGGTGACACTCTGTGTAAAAACTCTATGGTAGAAACCAGTTTTACCATAGAGTTTTCCTCTAAGTATCAGTGTCACCTGGACATCACTGGTGTGATGACATCACTTCCATTGACGAGGCTTGGTCCTTTCTGTTTTTCTAGGTAAGTCTCCCCCGACCTGCTGGAAAATTATTTTGTGTGTGCATGCCCCAGGGCCTTCTTGGCTGTGGCACCAAAAACTTTGGAATTCTCTCCCCAGGGAGATTAGTCTGTCTCCCTCTTCTGGTGTATTTTGCCAGCAAGTGGAGATTTTGTTTTGTTTTGTTTTATCTGGCATACCTCCAATAACAGTTACTGGCTCTCCTTCTGGTGTTAAGTGTTCTTAATTGAATCATTTTTTTCATTTTAAATGTATTTTTTATTGTTCAAATGTTTTAATGCTTTTCTGTTTGCCACTTGTGGACTCCGACTGGGTGGAAAGGTGGCATTAAAATGTTTTTTTTTTTAAGTTTTGAAAGCTTTATTGAGACAAAAAAAATAGTCGTACAATGTTACATCAAAATTAGTAACTCATAAGTGAGACAGATACACCATCCCGATTGTAAAAGATGCAAAACAATTTAACAAATGGCAAAGGAAAATTTCTGATTTTATTTGGGCCGGAAAGAAACCAAGGATAAAGATGAAGATCTTAACGGATGCCAAAGAGAGAGGAGGTTTTCAACTTCCTGATCTAAGATTGTATCATGATGCGGTCTGTTTGACATGGATAAAAGATTGGATAATGCTGTTAGACAAAAAACCTTTATGGCTAGAAGCTCACGGAAATAAATTCGGCTGGCACGCGTACATGTACTATGGGAAGAATAAAATGGATGGTTTTTTCTCTCACCATTATGTTAGAAATACCTTACTAAGTACTTGGATAAAGTATAAGAAATATGGGGACGAGAGAAAACTGCTGTGGATAGTGCCAGCAGAAGTAATAAAAATAACAGCTGAATCCGATGAAGAAAGAGAAATGTCATATAATCAACTGCTCAAGATTCAAGGAGACAAAATTGAATTAAAAACCTCGGAAGAGCTAAATAACAAGTATGATTGGTTTCAAATGCAACAAATTAAAAGCTTGATGGAAAATGACATAAAATCGGAGGGAATTAGACGAGAACAAACAGAACTGGAAAGGGTCCTGCTAGGTGATAATGAAAAACTGATATCAAAAGTATATAAGTTATTATTGAAATGGTCTACAGAAGAAGAAGTAGTAAAGTCTCAAATGGTCAAATGGGCAATCAACGTGAACAGAGAAATACAAATGGATGCATGGGAACACCTTTGGAAGAACTCAATGAAGATATCAACTTGTCAGAGTATAAAAGAGAACTGTTTTAAGATGATGTACAGGTGCTTTATGACCCCGAAAAAGCTGGCTAAGATGAGCAAGAAAATGTCGGATAGATGTTGGAAATGTAAAAAACATGAAGGTTCTTTCTTCCATATGTGGTGGACATGTGAAAAAGCGAAAGAATACTGGAAGATGATACAACAAGAAATCTCCAAAATTTTGGGCTATGATTTTAAGAAAACTGCAGAGACGTTTTTGCTTGGATTACAATTAGAAAAATTGCCAAAGGAAGACAGGACTTTAATTTGGTACCTGCTATCAGCTGCTAGGACATTATACGCGCAGCTTTGGAAGCAAGAAAAAATACCGGAGAAATGGGACTGGACCATGAAAGTTTTATCGTGGTGTGAAATGGACAAACTAACTAGAACACTAAGAGACTATGATTTAGAGATATTCAAAAGGGAGTGGAGGAAATTTAAAGGATATATGGAGAAAGAGTGGAAAGTAAAAAGACATTGGACAATTTTTTAGTAGTAAGAACATATATATTGAATTTGGATCAGTTAGTAGTACCTTTAGTATTGAATTTGAATTTATAACCTCAGGGAAGTCAATATAGGAGGGAGGAGGGATTGAAATGTCATATGGGCTAATACTGAAATAATTAAGAAATAATTAAGTTGTGTAACCATATGCTATCAATAAATTGTTAAAACACATAAGTGAGACAGATACAACAAAAAAATAAGAAATGGAAAAGTTATGTTTCGCTGTAATACTGTTACAATCACAGTCCAGTTTGTGCATTCCATATTAACCAAAGCTATTAATACAATGTCAAGAGATCAATATATCATGTTAACTCCATCTAGAAAAGTCGAATATTCTTCATGTGGTGTCAAGCTTTCCAAGAAAGGAAACCAAATGGTTTCAAAAATAAGGGTGAGTTGTGTTTGAGTTGGAAGTTGCAAGGGAGTCTGATAAAATGCTTTAAATAAATGAATGAGTAAATACATTCGGGGGCAGTCATTTCATGACAAACAACGTGTGTGTCATGATCACTCCCTGAGTTCGAAGTCATCGGGCTTTCTCCCTGTCAGACTTTAAGAAAATTTCAAACAAGATGTTTGAAACAGCATTGCATCATCTCACCCATCCCTTCTCAGTCCTTACTGAAGATCTTCAGCATCTTCTCTGCCAGGCCATCTGGGATTTCATCTGAACAGCAGCTCGTGTGGTATTTATCTTCACTTGGGACCTGTAACCAAGCCCAAGCCCACAGAGACAACAGGCTGGTGCAATTAAAACCTTCTGTCTTCTCTATTAAGTTGAGGCTGACTAAAACAACAACTGTTGTGGGAAGAGCTACTCTTTTGTTTGCCCCAACTCCCAGACACAGCTCCAAATCATCCCGTCTTAGCATTAGTCTCTAAGTAATTTCTAATGATTGTTCAGTACGTTGACAAGCATTATATCATGCAGAGGGGACTAAACCATCCTTACAAGAACATCTGCCTGTCAGTGAATACTTCATACTCCTGTAACTTCCTGCCAGAAGGAAAAAAAACCAGTGAGACTGTCCCTTCTTACCTCTGGTGAGGGAGGAATAGCATCTGCTCCACACCATGCCTCAGTGGTTTTAATTACCCTCTCCTTTAACTATTCCTAGAGGATGGGGAAGTGTGTGGCTCTCGCATCCTCCATTGCTTTATATCTTGCAAGGTCACAACTTCAGGGCACACCAGACACAAACACCACCAGCCCAAGTCGGTAGCCTTCTGCTGGTAGGCTGATTGAGAGCTAAATAAGTGGGTGTGATCAGGGGTCATTCCGTAGAAAAAGAGGTGCCAGAGCTCATTAGCACAACTCATTTGCATAACTCATTTGCATATGCCACACACCCCTGACATCACCGGAAGATGGATTAAAGTATATCAGTTCAGCATCTACTTTGAAATGCTTCTTAAATTATCATTGTCCTCATAACACCTTACTCCCATCAAACTTTTAAAATTACTTTCTCCTATGTGGCCACAGTGGCATGAAGAAGATTTTCATCAGTCAGCTTTATATGTTTGGCTATTTTCCCATTTTCATGAGGAAAAATATTAGAAAATTTGTCATATCTTAGAGTTCAGGGGGTTTGAACAATGGGGAGGGGTTGGGGGGGGGGTTAAGAAAGATCACAATAAAATTTAGAGGTTCCGGAGCTCCATATAATCCTGTGGGCCCATAGGATAGAATGGAGGAATGGGGTTGCAGTGACTCCAGAGAAGGGGTTGACCTGCTACCCGTGCCTCTCAGAATCTCCTAGAGGCATGGGGTGGGGGGAGGTCCTTCTCCCACTTTTGCACCCCAGGGGAAGGATGTCCCCCCCTCATGCCTCTTGGAGACTCTGAGAGGCCTGCACAGAGGCGGGCAGGCAGATGTCACCAAGTCACATGGGGTGCCCATTTCAGCACCCCCAGAAGGCCAGCACCCTAGGCCAGTGGTCCCCAAACCTTTTGGCACCAGGGACCAGTTTTGTAGAAGACAGTTTTTCCATGGACTGGGGTGGGGGGGCATGGTTTCAGGATGATACAATTGTGCGCTTTATTTCTATTAGTTTGGTGTAGTGGTTAAGTATGCAGAATCTTATCTGGGAGAACTGGGTTTGATTCCCCACTCCTCCACTTGCAGCTGCTGGAATGGCCTTGGGTTAGTCATTGCTCTGGCAGAGCTGTCCTGGAAAGGGCAGCTGCTGTGAGAGCTCTCTCAGCCTCACCCACCTCACAGAGTGTCTGTTGTGGGGGGAGATAAGATGGAATTCTGGAGATCCCCAGGCCCCACCTGGAGGCTGGCATCCCTACAAAGTGCTGATGCAGTTGAATGAAGCTTGTCTTTAAAAAAAATACATATAAATGAAAGTAAGAGAAAATCTGTGGAGATTTTAAATGGAACTGTACCCCTGAGGTGCGGAGAGAAACAAGGAGGTTGGACTCCCTGCTAGATATGGCCTTTGTATTCTTACAAACACTTGCCTGCCTACACACACACACACTTAAAGACAGCTTCTCAATGAAACAAAAAACCCACTTATCTGTGCAAAGATCTCCTAAACTGTATTAAAAAATATAAATCTCTCTGCCAGGCAATCCTTCATCTTCTACAAGGGATGGAGATTAAAATTAAATTCCTAGAAATCCTCAAGCATTTCTGAACAAGACATAAAGAATAACCTGAGGCAGAACAAGGGTGAGGTTTGTTTCTGCTCTTGCCTTTTTTATTTAAACATAATTCAGTGGAAACCAGTGTGTTCTAGAACTACACTTACTCAAGACAAATGGGATATGTGCTTTTCATATGAGCTTCATCTCTTAATCTTATATCTCAGAAAGTTGGTTAGTTGGTTTCTGGATAGCCTGTGATGAGTACAGTTGCAGCTGCACAGCTTCCATGAACAAAGACAAACGACTTTTAGTAGGGATGGGGTCTATGATTACAGTCACTTGACATCTCCGCACTGCTCCACCGCCTCAAGGGATATGGAGGCAGCATTCTACAGCTGTCAACAGGATGCTAAACTGGCTGCCTATTTATTCAGAAAAGCCCCCTGGCCTCCAACTGAGGCCAGGGAAGTAGAACCTGCTCAGGATTGCTGGATTTGGGTTGGAAATATCTGGAAATTTGGAGGTGGGGTGAAGCCTAAGCAGGGGTGGAATTCTAGCAGGAGCTCCTTTACCTATTAGGCCACACACCCCTGATGTAGCCAGTTCTCCAAGAGTTTACAAAAAAGAGCTTTGTAAGCTCTGGGAGGATTGGCTACCCCAGGGGTGTGTGGCCTAATATGCAAAGGAGCTCCTGCTAGAATTCCACCCTGAGCCTAAAGAGGGCAGGGTTTGGGGAGGGGCTTCAGTGGGGCGTAATGCCATAGAGTCCACCTTCCAAAGCACTCACTTTCTCCAGGTGAACTGATCTCTCTCACCTGCAGATCAGTCATAATCAATGTTCCCTCTAAGCTGAGCTAGTGTGAGCCAGATCACAATTTTTTAGCCTCCAGCTCACACATTTTTGTCTCAGCTCAGGAAAAATGGCTCCAGAGCAAACTAATTCATGCAGTAACTCACAATTTTAATGCCAGTAGCTCACAAAGTAGAATTCTTGCTCACAAGACTCCGCAGCTTAGAGGGAACACTGGTCATAATAGTAGGAAAACTTCAGCTACTACCTGGAGGCTTATCAAAAAAAGAAAAAACCATGAATAATAACTAATAGAACACTTAAGCTATATTCCAACTAATCTTAATGATATATATTAAATCAATATATAGACATTTCCTACAAGCAGACCTCAGATTCAGCAGGAGCTCACAGAATTGTAGCTCCTGAACCTTTCTGAGGGTTCCCCCTCCTCCTCCCCACCTACCTACCTTGTCCATTGAATAGTAGATGCAGCTGCATAACAATCCCTGGATTAGGAGAGCAGGCAGGCAGCCAGCCAGCCACCAGGGGCTTTGCCACACCCCCAGCAGCCCTCATTAACCCCTGGAGAAGCCCACACCACCCTTTCTCTACTTCTTATGGGATTTTGGGTGGTGGGTGGCTTGCTGCTGGCCTTTTAACTGGGGGGGGGGTCAAGGAGAGTCCCAGGTGAGCAAGGCCTTCTTGGGCTGGTTGGGTTGTTTTTGCTTGGTGGGGGGCAGCATATGCTAATGAGTAATGCTAATGAGCTCCACCACCTATTTTTCTACAAAACAACCCCTACCCACAAGTCAAATAAGCATAAATACAATGAGATAGATTTAAAATGGCAATGAGCTCACAACAATTTTGTACAACAAAGTGCTGGTGCAGAGAAGTCTCTGTGTTCCTTCAAAGTCCATAAAGTGCCAAGAATATAGTAACTGGATGTCACTGTCCACCTCCACGTAGCTTGCTAACTGTTCAGCTCATTTCAGTCATCTTCCTCATGGAGGGGTAGTAGACTGTCCACTATTTCCATATTCCAAACCATTTGCAGCCCTTAACAGTATGAACAAGCACAATATCCTTCCAGTGCAGATCCACTTCCCTCCTTCAGAGGCACGATTTCCCCTCCATTTTGCTTTTCACTTCTGAGAGCTACGCTAGGTATCTGTTTGCTTCTTCCTGAAAAACTCAGGCTGTCCCACCCTGTCACAGTATGATATTTTGGCTGTTGGCTCAGCTTGTACGGAAAAGGCTCTATGTTCCTTTGAAGTCCATAAAGTGCCAAGAATATAGTAATTGGACATCACTCTACCTCTTGCTATGTAGCTTGCTCATTTCAGTCATCTTTTTCACAGAGGAGAAGTAGACAGTCCACCATTTCTCCCTTTATCTTAAACTTAAATGGCATCCAAGGCCATTCAATTTCAAAATATTCAACATGGAGGGGAAAGATCAGATGAAATCAGGAGTAAAATTTCTGAGTGAGGAAGGAGGAGGAAGAGGAGAAAAGAAGAAGATGGTGATGATTATGTTGATTTATACCCTGCCTTTCACTCAGAGCAGTTTACAATGTCCTGCTCTGAGTGAACTGCTCTTGAGAGAACAGTTCTGAGAGAACTGTGACTGACCCAAGGTCACCCAGCAGCTGCATGTGGAGGAGTGGGGCATCAACCCCAGTTCTCCAGATCAGAGTACACCACTCTTAACCACTGCACCAAATCAGCTCTCAGAACTCTGAAGTAAATGAGCATATGCACAGACTTTAGTTCATATGTTTCAGAGCTACCTCATTGATTTAACTGGTTAGGGAAATTTCTTCTCTCACTAGATGATCGATCCTCTTTTCTTGGCCTGAATGGGAGTCTTTTTCTAACTACCCACTCTGCCTTTCTCCGTTCAGCTGATGCTAACCCCTCAGATCCCTTGGACTGTCACTCAAGGCTCTCTGGCTCTGTGAGGAATTAACCGTTCACAGTCCTTTACCTGTTTGTACAGCACTTCTAAGCTGTTCAAAGGGCAATCCATCACAGCTCCTCTTATATTCTTATAACTGTTACTGATTTCTCTAAATTTATGAATAACACCAGCAGAACAGCTCTTAACCTTCCCTCGTGCACATATGTGATCTTTCAGAGCACTTTACTCACAAATTCTCAGAGAAAATTAAATAAACCATGTGTTACAACTAGGTCAACACATTTGATTATGAGAAAGGAGCAGAGACTTCCTTGAGGACCAATGAATTGGGGAGACAGGCATCAAAAGACAGGACTGAAGCAATCAGATCCTGGAAAGGATGCAGGAAAGCCTGGGAAAATGACTACATCAAAGGCTAGGACTGCTGTGCACAGAAGAAAAAATTCTGTAAGCAGTTCTCATGCTTGCACTCCAGCCCAAGGGACTTTGGTTCCTGTTAACACCTTGGCCCCAGTCCATGGAAGAGAGAGGATGGCATGTATCCTACCACTCCACTAAGCAAATTGTAAAGCCTTCTTCCAGCCTAAGAAGCCTTCCTCCTGCTTAAGTATCTCTTCCATTTTTTATTTAAACAGCTGGATGCTATAAGACAGGGGTGTCGAACTTGATGGGGAAAATTTACCGTTTGGAATTCTATTTCTTTATCTCAAACAGTTTGATGGATCGCGGATCGAATAAGCATTGAGAGGCATTTAATGTGAAAGCAAAAATATATTTATTACTACAGGGCAAGGGTACTGGGAGGTAAGAACTACATCCTAACACAAAGAAAACACGGCTAAGAGAGAAGACAGGGAGAGCACACTTCCCGCTCCTTCTTGACCTTTATAGGCTGCTTAAACAAAGGAGTCACCTGACTAACTGACCAAACAAAAGAACAAGTTTTCCCGCTTTTAGATCTTGATTGACAGCAGTCAGGATCTTCTTCCTAGGTCATGCAGACAATAGGGAATCTGGCACAGTATTAATCCTATAATGACTGGAACTTTAGAACATTGCAAAGGACATACAGAACAGATACATAATTCCAACAGAACTCACATTATGAGGACCAGATCTGACATAAATGAGACCTTGTCAGGTTGGGCCATGAGTGTACCTATTTAAGATTAGATAGCAGAGATAAAAACTTTATAAAGGACACAGATAAACACAATTAAAGATTTAAAAAAAAAAACTTAAAACTTGCTTAAAACATTAGCACTTGTGGGTCTTAAAGGTGCTTTCTTTGTATTTCTCCCATGGGATTCAGGGAACTAGGCAAAGGAAGCTCTGTCTCTTTCCTTCCTTCCCCAGGCAACTAAGAGGGGGAGAAGCCTCAGCCAATAGAAGGAAGAGAGGCTTGGCTTAGTAGCTCTGCAGTGCGATAGAGAGAGCCTGGCAAAGCAACTCTGCCCCCCCTCCTCCCCAAGGGAGGAGTTTCAGCCAATGGAGAAAGTAAAGGTTTTGCTCTGTAGTTCCTGTGTGATTGCAAAATAAGCTATTATGCAGAAGGAAGCAAGAGAGAGAGAGAAGGGAGATGACAGCCAATTGCTTGGGGGCCTGATAGTAGCCCTCCGGGGGCCTGATATAGCCCCCGGGCTGCATGTTTGACACCCCTGCAGAGATACCCAAACAGCTGGATGCTATAAGAGATGTAACAGTGGAGGGGGTGGAAAGACATAGGTGCTGTAACTACAGTTGCCAGGGTGTTTTTTTTTTTTTTAAAGAATCTGCTTTTGCTTCTGTCTTCAAAAGCAGCTTGACATGTGGATATTGTATTTGTGTAAACTACTGTCAAGTCACAGACAGCTTACAGTGACCCCAGCAAGGGGCTTTTGAGATAAATCTGAAGTGGAGATGGTTTGCCATGACCTTCCTCTGCAGAGTCTTCCTTGGAGGTCTTCCCGAGCACTGACCCGGCTTAGCTTCCAAGATCTGACAAGATTGGGCTATACCATGCTGCCTCCCTCCCCCTGTGGACAGTAGGTTGCTGTAATTATCTTCTTATTACGGAGTCACAGAAGCGTAGTTCAGTAAAAGTTAGTGACCTTGATTGAATCTTTTCTTGCCATGAAGATAAAGTGATGGGCAAACCTATACGGTATGCTAGCTTACTTTCTGGATGCTAGGCTGCTAATAAGGGATACTGGCACCGATCCAATAAATAAAAGTGGCACCTAAACGCCCCCCAGGGGCACATAGGTTTTGGTCTTTGACTCTTAGCAAGCTGTATTATGCTTACCTTAGATCTTTTCCTAACATAGCCTTGGAAACCCACAACAGCCCAGGCACTACAACGTGAGTTAAAGAGGATGGTTTCCTACAGATCACCCCCAAGTGGGTCAACCCCGCTGTTCCCTGTATCTGCATCTGGCTTGAGTGAACGTCACAACTGCCAGGGGGCATTGTCAGATCAGTTGCATCACGGGGAATAACACAGTGGCATACTTCAGTGATAGATTGAGCAGTGCTAGGTTGAGAAGATGTTGGTGTGCCAACAAGATGGGCAGTGGAGGACATGAAGGTTATACGTGGACAGATGGCAGTGGGTGTAGAGCCCTAGTGGCACAGCCAGCACCTCACCTCAGTTCCCTGGGCAGAAGACCAGCCCTGAGAGACGAGAGAACTAGTCTGCCGGGATACAGTTCAGCATGTGTGCTAGGAGTTGCCTATCCCTCTCACTAGGCTTTCCTCCCTTGTGAGTCCCTGCTTCTTTCAGGGGGATCTGTTCCGCATGTTTTTGCTCCCTCTAGTGGTCAGTTCAATATTACACTGGCTTATGCCCGGCATATTTCTTTGCAGATTTAAACTGCAGGGTTTTTTGCCAGAAATAAAGCAGTGTAATATCGAATCAGCCACTAGAGGGAGCAGAACAGGTAGGAACAGAACAACCCCCCCCCCACTCCCCCACCTCAAGAAACAGGAACTTAACAAACAAGGAAAATGAAAATTAGGAAAAGTGCATTGTTTTAAGATTTTACTGGCAGGTAGATAAAAGGGTGAGAAACATACCTGGTTGAAAGAGAGATGCTGAAAGGCACAGACGCCCTGCCAGAAAAAAGGTTCTTTTTTTTCTCCTCCTCATATCATTCAAATAATAAAGAGTAATATCCTTCTCTCCCTGGCCACTGTAACTTTTAAAATTTGAAGATATAAACATGGTCTTTTACAATGCTGTAAATCCCCCAAACTGTACCATATGAAAAAAACCTTGGGGCATTGCAAAATGTTACAGTCTCATATTACTATAGCATCCCTAGCACTGCTTTTTTGCAATGAGTTTCCTTATACCTGCCTTGTTCACTTCATGCACTTGCAGTTTGGTTTGGAGGTTCAGGAAATTAATCACTTGTGAGGCTTTGGTTCCCTGAGAGAGTCCTTGCTAAAATTTTTGTGGCAGAGATTAATTAAAGAGAGCTCCCTGGAAGAATTCCCTTCATTCTCTTTCCCTAGAAGGCATACATGCTTCAGCAAATACCCACAGCTGCTACAAACTCTTTGAGGGGTAAGAGCAAGTGTAAGCCTTTACCATACAGGTAGAGTCTATATATTTTAAAAATTGCAGAATATTCAGCAGAAAGACTCACCCCACAGAGGTTAATTCAAAGGCAGTCTTCCTTACTGTCGAATAGCTGTTGTTGCCAGGTACAATTTAAGAAATATCTGGGGACTTTGGGGGTGGAGCTAGTAGCAAGTTTGTGACAAGCATAATTGAACTCCAAAGGGAGTTCTGGCCATCACATTTAAAGGGACTGCACACCTTTTAAATGCCTTCTCTCCATTGGAAATAATGAAGGATAGGGGCACCTTCTTTTGCGGCTCATGGAATTGGACCCTCTGGTCCAGTCTTTTTGAAATTCGGAGGGTGTTTTGAGAAGAGGCATTGGATGCTATGCTGAAAATTTGGTGCCTCTACCTCAAAAAACAGGCCCCCCAGAGCCCCAGATACCTGCGGCTCAATTCTCCATTATACCCTATGGGAATCAGTCTCCATAGGGAACAATGAAGAGCTCAGCAGACATTTCCCTCCCCCCCTTGCTTTCTGGTGACCCTGAAGTGGGGTGAGGGCCTCCAAATTAGGGAATCCCCCACCCCACCTGGGGATTGGCGAACCTACTGTCAAAGTGGAAGATAAAGGAATTGCAGCTGTCCCACCCACTTCCCCCAGTCTTTCCCTCTGAACACACACCCATAGCATACCTGAACATCTGCTGTTAATGTAAGATGAAGGAGAATGCAGAGAAGTGTCCAGCTCTTTTGTTGCATAGATGTCAGGGGAAATCTGGAGTCTGCAGATTTCTTCTTATGTCTATGCAAGAAAAAGAGCTAAAGACCTACTTTTTCTTTTATTGCGTGATCAAGAGACTAGTACATTTATTGCATCATTATAATGCTTCTGCAATCTAGCTATCTCTGATTTTTTAAAAAGCCTCTATAAAAGTCTGGGTGGGGGGAGAATGGCAGCCACAGGGACTGAAGTGAATAGCACCCAATGAAGGATGGACATGGAAAAATGCACATTTTCTTATCCATATTTGTGCTCAAAGGCGCTTTTGCCCACAGTTGTTCCAAAAAGATCCTCTCAAATCAAGTTCAGGAAAGATGGCACAAAAGTAGAGAAAAAACACAGCAGTAGAATGAATGGAAGATGATATCATGTGTACGTTCCTGAAAACAGGGCTGTAGTAAGGGGGAAAAAATCAGCGGAAAACATCTGTGTGCAAACAGCACAGATGTGGCAGCAGCAGATCGGTATGTTTAAACTTTCCAGAGACGACTCCAGCCCAGTTGCCCTCAGGGCAGCTATTTTTAAGTGGCACAAACTAGGGTTGCCAGGTCCAGGGCTTTTTTTGTAGCAGGAACTCCTTTGCATATTAGGCCACACACCCCTGATGTAGCCAATCTTCAAAGAGCTTACAGGGTCTTAGTAAAGGGTCTACTGTAAGTTCCATGAGGATTGGCTACATCAGGGGTGTGTGGCTTAATATGCAAAGGAGTTCCTGCTACAAAAAAAGCCCTGGCCAGGTCCAATTTAAGAAATATCTGGGGACTTTGAGGGTGGAGCCAGGAGACATTGTAGGTGGTGCCAAGAGCAAGGTTGTGACAAGCATAATTGAACTCCAAAGGGAGTTCTGGCCATCACATTTAAAGGGAAAGCACACCTTCTAAATGGGTTTGAATATTAAACACCCCCCCCCAAAAAAACCCTATGTTTAATCTACCTTGAGCCAGCATGGGGTAGTAGTTAAGAGCTGTGGACTCTAATCTGGAGAGCCCAGTTTGATTCCCCACTCCTCCTCCACATGAAGCCTGCTGGGTGACCTTGGGCCAGTCCCAGTTCTCTCAGACCTTACAAGACGCCTGTTGCGGAGAGAGGAAAGGAGAAGCAAAGTGGTTGTAAGGTGTTGCAATGGGGTAAAAAACTTTCTCACTTTGAGTGCCTGTGAGAAAAGCAAACTATGAATAACCTGAATGAATTAAAAATAAATACAAGTTTTTGAGTGAATGGTCAAACTGGCCCCCGTTTTTCTCTTGACCACAGAATGCACCAATGTACCCAAAGTCTGTGTTATGTCTTGGCTTGTTTTCTTATAAGGTAAAGGTAGTCCCCTGTGCAAGCACCAGTCATTTCCGACTCTGGGGTGATGTCCCATCACTACGTTTTCACTGCAGTCTTTTTATGAGGTGGTTTGCCATTGCCTTCCTCAGTCTCTACACTTTACCCCCAGCAAGGTGGGTACTCATTCTACTGTCCTCAGAAGGATGGAAGGCTGAGTCAACCTAGAGCCAGCTACCTGAACCCAGCTTCCGCTGGGATCAAACTCAGGTCGTGAGCAGAGAGTTCAGACTGCAGTAGTGCAGCTTTACCACTCTGCACCATGGGGCTCTTTAATTTTTTTTTATACCTTGCTGCATAGCGACTGGCTGGGGGGGCATGCCTGGACTTGTCCTCCAAGACACAGTGGGAGCTTGGTGTTTAGAACAATTGACCACTAGGATTGTGGAATCCGCAGGCCGGGCTGCTGCAGACAACCAATAGGGTGCCTGGGGGTCAGTTTGAACCTTCCAATAGTTTGGGGAGTAGGTGAAGTTTTAGGCTGCGGCCTGTGTGTTGCAGTTATTTGCTGGAATCAGTGTTCCCTCTAAGCTGAGCATGAGCCAGCCCACAGATTTTTAGCCTCCACCTCACACATTTTTGTCTTAGCTCAGGAAGGATGACCCCAGAGCACAGTAATTTGTGCAGTAGCTCACAACTTTAATGTCAGGAGCTCACAAAGTTGAATTTTAGCTTACAAGACTGCAGCTTTGAGGCAAAAAATCACAATAAGATGAGCTGATCACCAGCACTCCCTCTAAGCTCCTGGCATTAAAGTTGTGAGCTGCCGCATAAATTATGTAATGTAATGTAATGTAAAATTTTATTTATATCCCGCCCTCCCCCGCCGAAGCAGGCTCAGGGCGGCTAACAGCATTTCAAGTAAACAATACAATAATAAAAACATTAAATTCACATTAAAATTCACATTAAAAACCAGTCAATAGTCAATAATTAATTAAAACATTCCTAAATTAACACTGGCGGTAAACATTAAATTCAGTTATTGGTGAACGCCTGTTTGAAGAGGGCGGTCTTGCAGGCCCTGCGGAACTGGTCTAAGTTATTGTGTACTGGGGCTATTTTTCCTGAGCGAAGACAAAAAGGTGCAAGCTGGAGGCTAAAAATCTGTGAGCTAGCTCATGTTAACTCAGCTCAGAGGGAACACTGCTGATCTCTATGCTTGGTGCCCTCATCCTTACCATTGAACCCAGTATATAACAGCCTGGTAGCAGAAAGTAGCTGGGAGTTGGTCAGATGAGTGAGGTGTCTGTTCTATGAAGGGCGACTTGCAACTTGCAGAATCAAATCCTTACATGTTGTGAAACTTGCTGGATGGCATCGGGTCAATCATTTTCCTTCAGCCTAACCTACCTCTCACACACTTGATCTTAGCCAAAAGGCCGAGAAGCAGGGGTGGAATTCTAGCAGGAGCTCCTTTGCATATTAGGCTCTTTTTTGTAAGCTCTTGGAGGAGCGGCTACATCAGGGGCCTAATATGCAAAGGAGCTCCTGCTAGAATTCCACCTCTGCCAAGAAGTGATGAACCTACCTCACAAGCAGGGCTGCCATGTGCCTGCTAGGAAGGGGGGTCCCCCACTGACATTCCCTGTTCCTGCTGGTACTCAGTGGAGTGCTGTGTGTGCGGGTGTGTGAACAAATGTGGAGGACATGGCATTGTGAAGCACCAGTTCCAGCTAGGAACCTGGCCGTGATTTTGCCACACTGCACAATTCTCTTGAAATTGCCCAAGTCTCTATGAGTTTGGGGTTTTTTTATCATATGGTTTTGGGAACCTCCTAGAACGTTTTGGTGATGACACTTATGCAAAAGAAACCGTTCCAAAGTGCTGTGCACCTTAACATTGATTATAGTTCAGGAAATAATCATCAGTTCATACATATCAAATAGGATTACACATTTATGATAAAAGAAATGAGAACACAACCCTTGTAAAAAGATCAGATGGACAATATAATCACATTTAAGTGGTAGAAATGCTGTAAAGTCCAAGAAGACGTATCTAATGTCCAAAAGTCCAAGATGTTCCAACAAAGACTTCCAGACATGTGCTTTTCATTTTGAGTGTCCTCTTTTACTAATGGACCGCACATCGTTCACAAGAACTACTCCAGCGGACACCTTAAAGTAGAACTAGAGACACAACAAAAACTTCATCCGTTTGTCTTCAACACTTGTTCTTACAAAAATCCTCTGTGTTGCTTACTTCTAATCCCAGACTCAAATCTAGTTTCAAAGAGACCCGAAGGAAGGAAGGAAGGAAGGAAGGAAGGAAGGAAGGAAGGAAGGAAGGAAGGAAGGAAGGAAGGAAGAGCTTTTAAGTTTCTGAGCAGTATAGGATCTATGAAGCCCTTAACTTTTTGCTTCCTTCTTTTCAAATGTGTACATTTTGCAAATAGCATGGCAGTTAAGTGGAATGCAATAACTGAGTCTCCGTTTTTGCTGTTTTCAGTGTAAGTTTTCCTTTGCCTTTGAATGATTTATTTTCAGAGACCACCGTGGTTCCAACAATACCTGGTCTTTTTCATAGCTTGTGACGTTAAGACATGACAAGAGAATGGAGTGCAGCAATTAAATGTTAATAATGTGCTCTGAGATGGGCTTTAACAACTCCAAATGGGTACTTAAAGTGTGCCCTGAATGGACCTGATGCTATTACACTGATGACTGTTGGATGTTCAAAGTCTTAAAAATGCTCAGAGTAAATATTTTATAACAACACACAGGAAGGTCTCAGTTCTGAACAGAATACCCCCGTGTGCCAGCTACATTCTTCAGTCAGACTTCACTACAGCACTCCTTTTTTAGGACTATCGGCTCAGGAACAACTAGCCCATGGGCTTCTCCCATGGTTGGGCCACACCTTCAGAAAGGTCTACCAGAGTGGGTGTGAAGAAGGGCACCTCCACTCACAACAGTCAGGAAGAGGAAGACATTATTCCAAAAAGTTTCTGGTGGAGAATAAACTTATTTTAATTCTGTGCATTTTCTAATCTATGATCAGTGTATTTTTAAAATAGGGATGCCAGCTCTGAATTGCAAAATACCTGGAGCTGGGGTGTTGAACTCATTTGTTATGAGGGCCGGATTTGACATCTTCTTCTCTCTTGAATTAGTATTAACACGGGGGGGGGGGGGAGGTGCAATGATGGAGTATGAGATATCGGTCCACACCTGTGTGATTGTTGTCACTTCAGTTTTCATCACAGCTGAGATACACAAAACCAGCACAGCTGAAATGGGTTTTTGGAGATGACTTGATGGGGGAATTTAAAACTTCTGTCTGTAGCTTTGATCTCTGATGGTTAACTGACACATGCCAGCCGCTATGTGATGATGTGATGAGTGTCTGGTCCCTCTGCCATCTCCCCTTTCAAATGTGGTTACCTAAATAAAGTCGTCTTGGATAGAAATGATAAACCCCCATATAAAACCAACCTTCAGTGCCATAGAAACTCACAAAGGTCCCACTGAGAGCCAGAACATAGGTTTTAATAGAGCTTTTCACTTTTATTTTCTTCTTATTCTCTGGACTATTTGGTTTCATTAGGCTATTATTTCTAAGCTGTGTCTATAACCAGGATGATAAGCCCGTAGGGATTTTTCTTTCTTTCAGCATCACTCATGTACAGGACCAGTGTCTGAATATAACTTATTAAAACATGAATGATTTATAATAATCAGGAGTAATGCGGTTGGGTTCTGTGATTCCAGTCTGCCAACGGAGGAGGAGGAGGAAGAAGATGAAGAAGGCTGCAGATTTATACCCCACCCTTCTGTCTGAATCAGAGTCTCAGAGCGGCTTACAATCTCATTTATCTTCTTCCCCCACAACAGACAGCCTGTGAGGTAGGCGGGGCTGAGAGAGCTCTCCCAGAAGCTACCCTTTCAAGGACAGCTCTGCCAGAGCTATGGCTGACCCAAGGCAGCAGCTGTAAGTGGAGGAGTGGGGAATCAAACCTGGTTCTCCCAGATAAGAGTCCAAACACTTAACCGCTACACCACACTGGCGCTCTGACACCTTTCTCTGACACAAGAAACCTACTTGCAAGGACAAGGAGTTTCAGAGCCAAATTGAAAGATATTGCATCTCTGAGTCTGGAGCCACAGAGCTCTTTTAATAACCTGCTTCTTTACTTTTAAAATCTCCACGGAAGCCCAGTCCTACTGGCAGGGCCAGCCCTGCCAAAAGGCAAACTAGGTGACTGCCTAGGGTGCTGGCCTTCGGGGGGTGAAGAACAGGGTGCCCCCCATGTGCCCTGGTGACATTATCAGTGCAAGGGGGGCACCAGAAGTTAACCTAGGGTGCCAGACAATCTAGGGCCAGCCCTGCTACTAAAGACTATGGCAAGGGGATAAAGCTGCCAGGTCCCCTCCCCGCACTAGCCACCAGAAGGGGACGGAGGGCTAGGGTTGCCAGCTCCAGGTTGGGAAACTCCTGGAGATTTGGAGCCAGGGCCTGGGGAGGACAGGGACCTTCCTCAGTGGGGTACGGTGCCTCTATTTTCTCCAGGGGAAATGATCTCTGTAGTTTGGAGATGAGCTGTAATTCTGAGGATCCCCAAGTCCCATTTGGAGACTGGCATCCCTACAAGGAGGGGGGAATGGGGGGGGGAGAGAGAGAGAGAGACGCGTCTGTCTCCCCTGGTGGTGTTGCCAACCTCCAGGCAGTGGATGGAGATCCCTTGCTATTACAACTGATTTCCAGGTGACAGAGATCAGTTCACTTGGAGAAAATGGCCGCTCTGAAAGGTGGACTCTACGGCTGAAGCCCCTCCCCTTCCTGAGCCCCACCTTCCTCGGGCTCCACCCACCCCAAATATCCTGGTATTTCCCAACGCAGAGCCAGCAACCCAACCCCCTGGTGTTGTTGGAGGGAGAAATATCTCCCTTTCTGATGACTTACAGGCGTCGTTATTAGCAAGTGAAAACACAGAGACCATGAATAAGCGCAAAGAAGGACGGTGCCAAGGCAATTTTTTCAAACCCTCCAAAATTAAAATGTCAAACATTACCGAGGCTGAAGGAGTATTAATAATCCCTTTAAAAACGGATCAGAGAACATTATGTAAAGCCCGATGTCTGTTATTACCTCAGCATTGGTCCTTCCCCCTCAGGCTGTCCTTATGCTGATCCTCCTAGCAGCTTTCGTAGCTCTGGGCCCAGAACTGCCATTCCTGTCTCAAGACATTTTCTAATGAACTTGCTGGGGGCGGGGGGGGGGCCTGACTGACGTGTCACAAGTGCCAAGAGAAGGAAAAGGCAAGGCGACAGTTTTGCCATCGCAAGACAAAAGAGAGGGGGGAGCGAATGATGAATATCACCAACATGGAAATGTGGCTGCTGTGAAGGGAAAATAGATGCCATTCACGTAGGGTTGCCAATCCCCAAGTGGGGGCAGGGGATCCCCCCATTTTGGAGTCCCTCCCCCAACTTCAGGGTCATCAGAAAGTGGGAGGAGGGAGGGGAATGTCTGCTGGGCACACCGTTATTCCCTATGGAGACCAATTCCCATAGGGTATAATGGAGAATTGATCCGTGAGTATCTGAGGCTCGGGGGGAGGGGCTGCTTTTTGAGGTAGAGGCACCAAATTTGCAGCTTAGCATCGGGTGCCTCTCCTCAAAATACCCTCCAAGTAGCAAAAAGATTGGACCAGGGTGTCCAATTCTATGAGCCCCAAAAGAAGGTGCCCCTATCCTTCATTATTTCCAATGGAGGGAAGGCATTTAAAAGGTGTGTGGTCCCTTTAAATGTGAGGGCCAGAACTCCCTTTGGAGTTCAATGATGCTTGCCACACCCTTGCTCCTGGCTCCACCCCCAATGTATCCTGGCTCCACCCCCAAAGTCCCCAGATATTTCTTGAATTGGACTTGGCAACTCTACATTCATGCAACTCACTATACAGACAGAATAACCACCACACATGCTGGCAAGAGGAGGAGGAGACCGCAGATTTATACCCTGCCCTTCTCTCTGAATCAGAGTCTCAGAGCTGCTTACAATCTCCTTTATCTCCTCCCCCCACAAAAGACACCCTGTGCGGTGGGTGGGGCTGAGAGAGCACTCCCAGAAGCTGCCCTTTCAAGGACAACTTTGCAAGACCTATGGCTGACCCAAGGCCATTCCCACAGCTGCAAGTGGAGGAGTGGAGAATCAAACCCGGTTCTCCCAGATAAAAGTCCGTGTACTTATCCACTACACCAAACTGGCTATCTAGAAAGAGCAAGAGACCAGGAGTGCCTTAAAGACTAACAGAATTTGTGACAGGGCCAGAGAGGAGCTTTCATGAGTTACTGCTCTCTTCTTCAGATACAGCTAGAATGTGAGTTCATCTTGGGAAACATTTTAACTTTCCAGGACATTCAGTTGCTGACCTAACAGTAGCAGTTCTCTTGCCAGATAATTTCAAAGGGAGATTAAAAAGAGAGACTACTGAATTGGCAATTGATAATGAAGCTCAAGACAAGGCATCCTCCTGGACCAAATCAAGACCAAGGTTTCCTGTCTCATAGCCAGCATTGATTTCTCCTCTGAATATCACATCTAATCCCATCACACCTGCTATTATCATTCACCTGTCATTTGCCTGCTGTTGTCATTCAGCATCTGAAATCACTCCACGCTCCAAGATATGACAGATGGATTCGCATTCTAGCTGTATCTGAAGAAATGAACAGTGACTCATAAAAGCTACAACCCTGCCACAAATTTTGTTAGGCTTCAAGGTGCTCCTAGACTCAGTTTGGTGTAGTGGTGAAGTGTGCGGACTCTTATCTGGGAGAACCGGGTTTGATTCCCCACTCCCCCACTTGCAGCTGCTAGCATGGCCTTGAGTTAGCCATAGCTCTCATAGGAGTTGTCCTTGAAAGGGCAGCTTCTGGGAGAGCCCTCTCAGCCCCAACCACCTCACAGGGTGTCTGTTGTGGGGGGAGAAGATAAAGGAGATTGCAAGCCGCTCTGAGTCTCTGATTCAGAGAGAAGGGCGGGGTATAAATCTGCAGTCGTCTTCTTTTTTCTACTGCTACAGATGGACTAACATGGCTATCCCTCTTGACCTATCTTCTTGGCAAGAGAACTGTAACTGTAAACCATTTTATGATATGCGCATAAGCAGTGTAATCGGGTGAGGAGGGCAGGGCTTCATAATCAGCAGGCTTGTGTGATAGGTATCTGTAGTTATTCCTTGGGAGCTCAAGTCCAGGACTGAATGTTTATATCCCATGACCCCTGCCCACGCACACACTTTTTAAAGTCTTCCAAGAACAAAGAAAACCATCAGGCCTGGAGAAAGGTCACACCTTCACCTTTTTGGGATACAGCTTTTTTGTAGCAGGAACTCCTTTGCATATTAGGCCACACCTCCCTGATGTAGCCAATCCTCCTGGAGCTTAGAGTAGGCCCTGTGCTAAGAGCCCTGTAAGCTCTTGGAGGACTGGCTACATCAGGGGTGTGTGCCCTAATATGCAAAGGAGTTCCTGCTACAAAAAAAGCCCTGGTCATACAGCCAAATATTAGAAACAAAGATCACCTACAAAACACATGAACTACAGCTCACCAGGAAGAGATCTGCAGGGAGCTTGACACAGGAGGCCAAATCAAACATGCATTCCTGCCTGCCCACCCACCCACCTCCCACCTCCCACCCCCAGTCTGTAGCAGCCGGGATAGCGTTCAGGAAAATATTTACCACCGTTCATCAGTTATATACACAAAGACTCTCAGTCTGCAAGCTTCAAACATTCTCATGACCCTCATGAACTACAGGGCCCACGCCCACCCATCACTGCCTCTGCTCCTTTTGATCAATGTCCCATCCCCCAATCCCACCCTGAACTGCTTTCCCACATCTAGCTTTTGTCTCCCAGACCTCTGTTCTTCCCCCTCTTCCCATCATGGAATGCCACTCAGGCCTATTCTCAGCTCCCAAAGCCTTCCCTTGAAAGATGTTCCAACAGGTTCACAGTTTTGTTTTGCTGCCACATTCTTGGACTATTGTCTTGTTCTGGCTGGTCCTGAAGTGTCCTGATTCACTTTCACACATGACCTCTATCTGTGATTGGCTACCGGTGAAGTACCGGCTACCGGCCATGCTGCTGGAGGTGGGAATCCCCTGTCACTGGGGTGCAGCTGCATAACAATCCCTGGATGAGCTCCACCACCTATTTTTCTACAAAACGACCCTGTCTAAGGTTATGATTCTAAGAACAGCTGGGAAACCTTTGTTCACTAACATCAAATGGGATCGACTAAGCAAATCACGGATTCTGATGAAAAAAAGGGGTTCGTTACCTGTGTCAAAATATTGTCACATATTACATCTAAAAATTACACTCACAGTGGCGGTTGGGTAAATGATCTGCTAATATCGCTCCGGAAACTGTGAAGATGAGAAATGTGATTCATTGGGTTTTAAAGCTGCTAATGAAAACAGTCAATATGCATACAGCTATTTTTAATTCCATGGGATTGATCTGCAAGTCTGCTGGGACAATCCAGGCCCTCTGCTGCCGTCTCCCCTCCCATTCCATCAGCCTCCAGCTCCATCCTCCAAAGGGGAGGCCCCGAAATGTCTCCCACCTTCTTGTTATATGTACACACTGCCCCTCTTGCAGATCCCTCGAGCCTAGCCCAAATCTCAGCCATCAGGCTGATTTGCCTCTGTTACTCCTTTCTGACCACACCACTTCAGCTTCCGCCTATGGATAATTCTGTCCCTGGTTGCTCTCCCGTCCAGTGCAAATATCTTGCCCTTTATTTGCAGTGCTCTCTCTCCCCGGCGCTCTTTGGCTCCCATCTCGGCTCTCATCTCCTCTCACTCTCCTAGCCCACACTCTGACCTGATTTACCCCCTCCCCATCTCTCTTTTACCCACGGTCATCTTCAGGTTTCTGACCATGTGTGGGATTGTTTGCCGTTCCTTTGGTGAGCTGCTGTCAAATGACTTTCCCCTGGAGTGAGGTTACATTTGTTAATATTTCTGACACTCAGCATCGTTGTGCTAAAGTTAGGGTTGCCAGGTCCAGTTCAAGAAATATCTGGGGACTTTGGGGGTGGAGCCAGCAGCAGGGTTGTGACAAGCATATCTGAACTCCAAAGGGAGTTCTGGCCATCACATTTAAAGGAACCGCACACCATTTCAATTCCTCCCTTCCATAGGAAATAATGAAAGATAGGGGCACCTTCTTTTGGGGCTCATAGGATTGGACCCCCTGGCCCAATCCTTTTGAAACTTGGAGAGTATTTTGGGATCTGAGGCAGTTTATATAATTCTCCTATCTTCCATTTTATTCTGACCACAACCGTCTGTGAGGTAGGTTAGACTGAAAGTATGTGTCTGGCCCAAAATCGCCCAGTCAATTTCTTTGGCATAGTGGGGATTCAAACCCAGGTTTCTGAGATCCTAGATCAGCAATTTGTACTCCTTACAGACTCTCTTCTCCTGATCACAGGAAGTTATTCCTTTAGCGTCAAAACTCAACAGTCTTATATTAAGGCTATTTAACCTAATGATTTTACCTTTTTCACTACTCACCTCCCCCCAACATGTTAAAAATTCAAGTGTCATATTTAAAATTGAGAACCCAGAAGAACAAAGAGATCTACAGCTTCTGAAATGCACATTTCCTATGAATGCTTGACTCAGTCCTTTGAAACATCATGACTCCAAAACAAATCCAGGTTTTCACAAAGGACACAAAACTGAGCTGGAGGGGCTTTCAGAAGAGAGAATGCAATGGGTTCAGTTCCCCCCTTCTTTTCTTCACCGTATTGATTTGGGGGTTGCACCTGGGGAGGGCAGGGACTTCAGTGGGATACAGGGCAATAGAGCCCACCCTCTAAAGCAGCCATTTTCTCCAGGGGAACTGATCTTTGTAGCCTGTAGATTTTAAGTCTGTAGATGAGCTGTAATACTGGGGAATCCCCAGGTCCCATTTGGGGGCTGGCTTCCCTACATCATAGTGTCCATGATGCTCCTCCTCCTCCTCAGGTGCTACCCTCCAGCCAGACAACCTGGTCCTTAGTGCCAGCTATATAGTCTGTCAGGATTTGTCTTGCCAGAAGGGAGAAGCTGAGGTCTTGGGCCATAACTGGAGAATGAGTTAGAATAGGGCTGCCAAGCTCCCACTGGGGGCAGGGTTCCCCCCAGTTTGGGGACCTCCAACCCGCCAGCGCAGAGTGGGCTGTAAATGCCACAAATTCTACCTTGCAAAGTGGCTATTTTCTCCATCACCAGGAGGTTGTAAAATCTGCCCATCACAGGTAGGTACAGTTAACCAGGGTTTGTTTGTTTTTTTGAGCAGGAATGCACAGGCAAGAAGTTCCGGCTGGCTTGGTGGCAGGGGATGTGGCCTAATATGCAAATGAGATCCCACTGGGCTTCTTCTACCAAAAACCCTGTACAAAACAAGTGATGTCAGGGGGTGTGGCCAAATATGCAAATACGTTCCTTCTGGGCTTTTCATTTTTTACAAAAAGAAGCCCTGCAGTTGACCATTTACCAAACAGAAACTTACCAGTTTGGTCATATCCCCTAGCTGGTTAAATTGAGTGTCTGGGGGAACGCCGATGACCAAAATGTGAGGCAGAGGACCTGAAGCCAGGAAAAAAAAATGGGGGCAAAACTAATAATGGAAAATGATCATTTAAGTGAATATTCCCCAACATGGGGAGGGACGGTGGCTCAGTGGTAGAGCATCTGCTTGGTAAGCAGAAGGTCCCAGGTTCAATCCCCGGCATCTCCAACTAAAAAGGGTCCAGACAAATAGGCGGGAAAAACCTCAGTTTGAGACCCTGGAGAACCGCTGCCAGTCTGAGTAGACAATACCAACTTTGATGGACCCCTGAGGGTCTGATTCAGTATAAGGCAGCTTCATATGTTCATATGTTATACAGAAGATTTAGCTGGTAGGTCTTAAAAGCTCTGTCCATGCTTGGAGACACAGCTCTTCTAAGTCTTCATAGAAAGAGCTACAATATGCACGTTCTACTGCTAGGTAAATTCCTCTGAAGAAGATCAATCAATCATTACTCCACATTATTGACTGTGCCCTTGGTAATTTTTTTCCGGATACAGATGACCACTTCGGCACATGCTGCTCAGCCACTTAGCAGGAAGATATAGATAGCCAATCTTCCATGAGGTGAAGAGTAAGGGAAATTAATCCGCCAATGAAGTGCAGACGTGTGGTGAAATGGTAGTCTGTATTTACCCCAAGAGCGGGATTCATCTCTGTCCTACGAGCCAAGAAGTATTGCAGACCGTTCCTCAGAAGATCCATATTGGAAAAGATGTCCTGTCAGATCTTACTGAGGTAAGGAGATCCGCAAAGGAATTAAGTGAGGGCTGGGATGACTTAGTGAAAAATAAATCCAACGTTCTTTCATATTTTAAAACGTTTTTTCCTTCGGCGCTGAGATTCATTAAGACATTCCCTCTCTCACGAAGCCTTACTCACCACTATGTGCACGGTTTTAAAAGACAAACATGACATCTGAAAGCTTGGGATCTTGGTAAATGGCCTCTGAGGAGGAGTTGTTGAAGACCCATGCAATAATTAGCTTGCAGGAACTGGCCTGCTAATGACATAAAACAAAAAGTGTTATTTAAAAGGGGTTAAACCTGGGTCTGTTTCTAATAATAATATGCATTGCTCCCCTCCCTTACTATCTGCACTGTTAAATATCTGTCTGTGTTAATTTTATTGACATTTCCATCATGTAGCAGGAAGGGGCCGTGGCTCAGAGTGGTCCAAGTTCAATCCCCAGCTTCTCTAATGGAAAGGACCAGGCAGGAGGTGATGGGAAAGAGACCCTGGGCAGCTGTTCCAAGTCTGAGTAGACAAAACTGACCTTGATGGGCTCAGGGTCTGATTCAGCTATGAGAGCCAGTTTGGTATAGTGGTTAAGTGTGCAGACTCTTATCTGGGAGAACTGGGTTTGTTTCCCCACTCCTCCACCTGCACCTGCTGGAATGGCTTTGGGTCAGCCATAGCTCTGGCAAAGGGTGTCCTTGAAAGTGCAGCTGCTGTGAGAGCTGTCTCAGTCCCACCCACCTCACAGGGTGTCTGTTGTGGGGGGAGAAGATATAGGAGATTGTAAGCCGCTCTGAGTCTCTGATTCAGAGAGAAGGGCGGGGTATAAATCTGCAATTCTTCTTCTTCTTCTATGTGAGTTTATGTGTTCAACACTCAATGTTTTGCCAAGGTAGCCTGTGTTTAAAAAAAAAAAAAAGCTAATCCCCTGCGCAAGCACCAGTCATTTCTGACTCTGGGGTGACATCGCATCACAACGTTTTCACGGCAGACTTTTTACGGGGTGGTTTGCCCTTGCCTTCCCCAGTCATCTACACTCCCCACTCCCAAGCAAGCTGGGTACTCATTTGACCCACCTCGGAAGGATGGAAGGCTGAGTCAACCTTGAGCCGGCTACCTGAACCCAGCCTCCGCTGGGATCGAACTCAAGTTGTGAGCAGAGAGCTTGGAATGCAGTACTGCAGCTTTACCACACTGCACCACAGGTCTCCTCAGGTAGCCTGCTACACCCCAGAAATAAGCCTTGTGACTTAAATTATGGGATTTACTGTAAAATTCAAGCATCATACAATGCCTTCAAGAAATTATCTAGGTCTATCTCCCTCTCTAGCAATTACAAAGGTTGGCAGGTGCTGAGAATTACAGTAGCACATGCTGCTCTTGGGACTTTAACTTCAGTTACTGCTAATATTAACCAAGGTTGCCATTTCACTAGACTCCTGACCACAGCTGAATATTGGTTCCACATCCTGGTTAAATGGAACCGTAGGTTAGCATAACCGTTGTTAATCATTGTATTAGCCACAGATGAGGAAGGATGGAGACGTTATAAGGGCCCTCTTAAATTAAAAGGGAGCCAGCATTACATCAGCTCCAAGTTATAAGACTTGTAGGTAGTTGTGAGTATATCCCACAGTATCTCAGAAGCATGCCTTGATCAATCCAGGTGAGCAGCTGTGTTGGTCTGTAGCAGGGGTGGCCAAACTTGCTTAACGTAAGAGCCACATAGAATAAACATCAGATGTTTGAGGGCCACAAGACAGATGTCTAAGAGCTGCAAGGAAAGAAGGAAAGCAAATAGATGGCTTGGCTTGGAGAAGTGATTTAAGGCGACAAATGGCTTCTTCAGGCTTGCCGATGGAGCAGTGGGGGCTTTGAGAGCCACACAATGTGTGTGAAAGAGCCACATGTGGCTCCCAAGCAGCAGTTTCGCCACCCCTGGTCTGTAGCAACAGAACAAAGTCAGAGTCCAGTGGCACCTTTAAGACCAACAAAGTTTTATCCAAGGTATGAGCTTTCGTGTGCTTGCACACTTCCTCAGATACAAAGAAATGGAAGGTAGCCCTTCAAACTTATAGACAGAGGCTGAACGGCAAAATGAACAAAAAAGTTACATGCTAACTTCCTCGTTAGCCTCTGTCTAGTTTGAAGGGCTACCCTCCCTTTCTTTGAATCTGAGGAAGTGTGCATGCACACAAAAGCTCATACTTTGAATAAAACGTTGTTGGTCTTATAGGTGCGGTTGGACTCTTTGTCCTTTACGCTGGTCAATGTTGGTAATAAACCATGCAATCCTACTCCCCCCCCCTCCAATTCTTCAAATGTATTGACAATTTTGGGAACATCAATAACTCCTTGTAAATACCACTATTCACAGAGTTTGATTTTACTATACCTTTTTTGTCTAGTTTATGAAATATGCACATTGGGATGGAAAGCATTTTATAATGCAACATTTGTCAATGGGCAAACATTTTCATTTTAAACCCATTTAGCAGTTACTCCCATAAGATAAGTTAGCTGACCATCTGCGTAATTCTGTCATGATCACAAACCTCAATGACATTCTTAAAATATCTGCAGAACCCCTAGGAAAATATTTAACTCAAACTTATTTATTGGTTTCACTGTTATTAGCACAGGGGTGGAATTCTAGCAGGAGCTCATTTGCATATTAGGCCACACCCCCTGATGTAGCCAATCCTTCAAGAGCTTACAATGCTCTTTTTTGTAAGCTCTTGAAGGATTGGCTAAATCAAGGATGTGTGGCCTAATATGCAAAGGAGCTCCTGCTAGAATTCCATCCCTGTATTAGCATATTAGTTAACTACAGTTAAAGTTGTCAACTCTTGGAAGGCATAAATCCTGACATGGTATAGATCTCATCTAGGGATGGAACCAGTGGAGTAGGCTAAGAAGTGAAACCCAGTGGGGTTAAGGTCCAAGAATAGAACAAAGGAGTCAAAAAGTGGAGCAAAGAGAAAATATTAATTCATTGAAACAGGGCTTATTTCCTGGGAAAAGAGGTGCCAGAACTCTCCAGAGGGAAATGAAGGAGAAACACATGAATGCCCCTCCTGAACTTTTAAACATTTTTTTGAGAAGTTTGTTTCCACAAAGAAGTTCCAGAACCCAGTTCCCCCCACCCCAAAAAAAGTCCTGCATCTAAAAGTTCCAGCACACATACAAATACATTTTCTGTATCTGAAAAGATATCAGGGGCTAAAGGCAGAAAACTCAACTGCAGTATTTACAGAGAGGTTGCTTTTGAAACACAGAAAATGCCTGGACTGAAAATGAAAGTTAAAATCGGCTGGAAGCCTCATGCTGTAAAGGTCCTTAAGGTGTAGCACTGTAAATTCTTTTGCCTTAAATGGCACTAAACATTCAAGAATCAGCCTGTCTCCCATTCTTTCCATTATGTGAAAAATAGCCTTTATCCAGAAACTGACCAGAAAGGGGGGGGGGGGGGTAGGATCGCCAACAACCTGGAGAAGAGATGTCTTCCTTCTTTAGCCAGGGATGCCAGCTGCAGGATTGGAAATTCCTGAGGTCTTCTATGGAGTATAAAGCCCGAAACTTCAATGGGGCATAATGCCCTAGAGCCCACCTTCCAAAGCAGCCATTTTCTCCAGGGGAACTGATCTGTGTCGCTTGGAGATCAGTTGTAATCCCAGAAGACCTTCAGCCACCACCTGGAGACAGTGCTGGATTAAACCCTATGGAGGCCCCTAGGCAGCCAAAATCTTGGGGAAGGGGAAGGAAAGGTCCCCTGTGCAAGCACCAGTCGTTTCCGACTCTGGGGTGACGTTGCTTTCACAACGCTTTCACGGCAGACCTTTTTACGGGGTGGTTTGCCATTGCTTTCCCCAGTCATCTACACTTTCCCCCCAGGAAGATGGTTACTCATTTTACTAACCTCAGAAGGATGGAAGGCTGAATCAACCTCAAGTCGGCTACCTGAACCAGCTTCCGCTCGCTGGGATCGAACTCAGGTCGTGAGCAGAGGGCTCCGAGTGTAGTACTGCAGCTTTACCACTCTGCACCACGGGGCTCTAAGGGGCCCCTCGCAAATTATTTCAGAGTTGGAGTGCCCACCCCGCCACCCACAGCCCCCTCTGCAGCCTGCAGGTACCTTCTCAAAAGCCCCCTTGACAAAGCTGCAGGAGAGAGGCAGAGAGAGGCAAACTTGGCGCTGCCACCAGTGGCAGCCACACCAGGCAAGTTGGGCAAAGAGCGGCTCAGTTGCTGGCTGCACGCGCAGGCTGGAAGGGATGCAAGCAGGGGGGAAACCGGAGAGGGGGAAGCTGGCCCGGGGCTCCTAAAGCTGTGGGGGCCCAGAGGCCAGTGCCTACTTTGCCTAATTGCCTAATTTGCCTAATTGTTAATCCGGCCTTGCCTAGAGACTAGAAAAGCCAAAAGCTCCATGCAAATAAAGTCTCAAACCACCTTCCTTATTAAATCGGTAATTTATGTGAAATAAAGATGAAATTCACATTCCAATTAAAGACTAGTCTCTTATAAATACCAATAGGTGGAACAGGCAACCCCTGTGATCCATCAGGCAAAGATTTTTATATCCAAACACAATCTGTTATATTATTCAAACAGGGTTTCTTCCATTCCTTGTGTTGGAGTTCAGAAAATAAAGGATCTCAAATCCATTTGAAGTGCAAATCGCAGCAACAGGTGGAACTGGTACGCAAGTCCTGTTTTCACTGGTCACTTTTTCCAAGCTTTTACAGGCTAGGGAAAACCTCTCCAGAACTAGTCTTTCAGGTGGGCAGCCGTGTTGGGCTGAATCAATAGAACAAAGTTTGAGAGCCAGTTTGGCGTAGTGGTTAAGTGTGTGGACTCTTATCTGGGAGAACCGGGTTTGATTCCCCACTCCTCCACTTGCACCTGCTGGAATGGCCTTGGGTTAGCCATAGCTCTGGCAGAGGTTGTCCTTGAAAGGGCAGCTGCTGTGAGAGCCCTCTCAGTTCCACCACCCACCTCACAGGATGTCTGTGGTGGGGGGGAGAAGATGAAGGAGATTGAAAGCCACTCTGCGTCTCTGATTCAGAGAGAAGGGTGGGGTATAAATCTGCAATTCTTCTTCTTCTAGTCGCTTCACAAACAGTTTCCTTAAATATGGTTATAAGGAAGGTGGTTTGAGACGTTATTTGCACGGAGCTTCCAGCTTTCCTTGTCTCAACAAGTCCATGGTTTGCTCTACCACCAGGAGGCTGGCAAACCTACTTAATGGGATGCTATTCACCAGGATTTGTGTCCATGCCACACAAAAAAACTTCAGCTGCCCCTTTCCACACATGACTCTCTTACAGGGGCAGGAAACTGTCTCTTCATGTGGTTGGCAGTCCTGTGTACATATCTGAAAAAGTGTCCTTACTTGCATACAAAAGCTGATACCCAGAATTAAACTTTGCCAGTCTTCAAGGTGCTGATAGGCTCAAACTTTGTTCTATTGCTTCAGCCCAACACGGCTACCCACCTGAAAGAACCAGGTAGTTTGTGATACGAAACACCTCTGCCTGAGACCCAGGATAGCCACAGCCAATGAGAGCCAGTTTGGTGTTGTGGTTAAGTGCACAGACTCTTATCTGGGAGAACCGGGTTTATGAACATATGAAGCTGCCTTATACCTAATCATACTCTTGGTCCATCAAAGTCAGTCTTGTCTACTCAGACTGGCAGTGACTTTCCAGGGTCTCAAGCTAAGGTTTTTCATGCCTATTTGCCTGAACCATTTTTTTTTAGTTGGAGATGCCAGGGGTTGAACCTGGGACCTTCTGTTTACCAAGCAGATGCTCTACCACTGAGCTACCGTCCCATCCCACTCCTCCACTTGCACAGCTGGAATGGCCTTGGGTCAGCCTTAGCTCTCGTAGGAGTTGTCCTTGAAAGGGCAGCTGCTGTCTCTCAGCCCCACCCACCTCACAGGGTGTCTGTTGTGGGATTGGGGAAGGTAAAGGAGATTGTGACAGCCCTGAGACTCTGAGATTCGGAGTGGAGGGTGGGATATAAATCCAATATCTTCAGTCAGAATAGACAAAAAGACCTAAGAACGGGGCAGACCACTGGAAGACCAATGTGACTCAGGACAAGAGCTTTGTATTTTCAAGTCAATAGACAAATGTGAGATTTATTCTGCCCTTCCCCATAAGACTGGCTGCTCGAGTTTTAAATATCTGTGGTGCTCAACAAGCAATTACATTTGCAGCAGGCTTGAACATCTACCAGACCATATTTTCCCAATCAAACACCAAGTTGTTAATTACCCCAGCTATGATGTCAGTGTGGTGCTTAATTGAATGCAATTACTTCTGGGGGTGAGACAATGATTGCTTTGGCTGTGGGTACCATCTTCCTGATGCCTCTTCTCTAAACTGCTTGCCACAGAGTCCCCCTGCTCCCGAAACCGCCATTAAAAAGCCTTAGTAAAGCCATTTAGCCAAAGGGCCGGTTTAAATGTTGCTTGTTAATATATATTAACTTTAATGAGGGAACATTTCATGCAGTAGTCTGGAAACTTATTGCTTTCCCAAATTCCCTTTGCAACACATTGGAACAAGTGCAGTTGGGGGGTGCAAACTGGCCAGTTTTCCGCGGCATGACTGGTAGGGTTGCCAACTGCCTGGAGAAAAATAGTCTTGTCCCTTTAAAACATTGAAAGGAACAGGACTTTTTTTCTTCTCCAGGAATTTTGGCCCCTTTGCTTTCCTCTGAGATATGCTTTGGTCTCTGCTGAGGATGTGTTTGGGTGCACCAAAGGAAGGGAACAAAAAGAAAAGGCTTGGAGCAGGGAGTTAGAGAGGGTTGCCAGCCTCCATGTGAGGACTGGAGATCTCCCGCTTTTTGCTCTTTTCTTGTTGTATATATCAATTTTCTACAATAAAGAAACATTTTGTGTAAACCCCCCCCCCCCTGCTCTCCAGCTGGCGGAGATCAGCTCCCCTGCAGAAAATATAAATCCAACAGGTTCTGATGTGTAAATATGGAACAATATAATCAACACCAGAAATATACTTGTTATCACTCCAAAGTGTGTACAAACATATATCTAAGTGACAAAGACTTGACAATATTTAGAAGAAGATAACAGGTTTATATCCTGCCCTTCTCTCTGAATTAGAGTCTCAGAGTGGCTTACAATCCCCTTTATCTCCTTCCCCCACAATAGACACCCTATGAGGTAGGTGAGGCTGAGAGAGCTCTCCCAGAAGCTGCCCTTTCAAGGACAACTCTGCGAGAGCTATGGCTGTCCCAAGGCCATTCCAGCAGGTGCAAGTGGAGGAGTGGGGAATCAAACCTGGTTCTCCCAGATAAGAGTCCACACACCTAACCACTACAACAAACTGGCCCTGTATTTAAACATACAGTATTGCTTCCAGAATAGCAGCTGGTTACAAAATGCCATCACAGAAGAAGTCTAATGGTGAAAAAGTCCACACAACTCCACATATGGGGCAAAGCTTCCAGAATAGCAGCTGGTTACAAAACACAATGGCATTGTACCATGCTGATGCCCCTCCCCTCATCAAACCTCACCCTTTCCCAGCTCCACCCCCAAAGTCTCCAGACCTGGCAACCCTAAGAGAGATAAAGAAAGGATTTTAGGATTTAGTGAGCGGAAGTGCAGCAACTGAATGGAGGGAATGAAACGGGGTGCAAGCAGGGGTGGAATTCTAGCAGGAGCTCCTTTGCATATTAGGCCACACCCCCTGATATAGCCAATCCTCCAAGAGCTTAACAAGGCTCTTTTTTGTAAGCTCTTGGAGGATTGGCTGCTTCAGGGGTGTGTGGCCTTATATGCAAAGGACTTCCTGCCAGAATTCCACCCCTGGGTACAAGTCAAGTCAATGGAGCAAGAGAAGGTTAAGTGCTTAAGAGCAAACAATAACTTTCATTTGAATGGGAAGAGGGAGAGGAAACAATATCAGTTGAGGAGGCACAACAGGCAAAGCCCATCCTTGTTGCTCCTTGACGTGATCCCCAGCCACTCAGTGGAATTCAAGATTGGACAGTCTTACGCCTGTTCCAAACACACATTTGCTACTGAGCCCAGGGTAAGCCAACTATGATGGACAGGAGGCTGTCCCGCCCTGGAAAGGGGAACAGCCACTCAGCCGCGCCTGTGGGCATGCTGCTCTGGTGTCCATCACTTTTGGAACAGTGGAGGGAAGCACCACACGACATACGAGAGGAGTTCGGCCGCAGGCAGAGAAAAATGGTAGCTCAGGTCTGGCTCAGCAAAAGAGCAGATGGAGTGAAGGGTAGCTCAGCCTTTCAGGGTGGTTTGGCTCTACTTCCCTGAGAGAATAGAGTATTCAATTTTTAGGCCAGTATCAGGTGATGAGCAGACCTTGTGCCATTTTAACCTGTCTCTTGAAAGGGCTAGTGGTGGTGGTAGGGGAGGTGAAACCCTGTGTAGGTGAGAAGATCCAATCTAGTGGCTAGCTCAAGGGTGTCAAACATACGGCCCGTGGGCTGGATCAGCCCTGCAGAGGGCTCCAATCAGGCCCTCCGGCAACTGGCTGTCGTCTGCTATATTTTCCTTTGCCTGCTTTTTTCGGTCGCCATTTTGTGTTTCTTCTCAGATAAGCCAGAGCAGCGAAGCAGCCTTTCCCTCTCCCCCCTCCCTTTTCTCAAAGGGAGGAGCAGCCTCAGCCAATGAGGGAACTTGGTTCTATAGCTCTGCTGGGTGATTAAGTTTGCCAGGCTCAATTAATCACTCTGCAGAGCTACTGAGACAAGCCTCTCTTCCTTCTAATGAATGGCTGAGGCTCCTCCTCCTCCTCGTGCCCCAGGGAAGGAAAGAAAGAGCCAGAGTTTCCTTTGCCAGTCCCCACCATCAGGTCAAGAGAACTACAAAGAGTGCTTTTAAGACTAGCAACGTTTTAGTGAAGGTATGAACATTTTGCCTTGCTACAGAGAGAGAGAGTTTTGTTGGGCTTGTTATGGTTGTAACTGGGTTCCCCTCCTCTTTTTCACTGTACTCATGCCCTCCAGTCTTTCTCAATAGGAAAGCATGTGAACTATTTAGAAGAAAAATATCAAAATTAGGCTTGAGTGTGTGTTCCACCCCAGGTTTACCCAACAAATTTTCCTTAATTTTTCTTTCACATTTTCCTTTGATTGGGGGTCTTGAATTTAGACTTCCCAGACAGTAGCCTGACACTGACCACTGTACGTGACTGTTTCTCTGTTCTTGTAGTTGTTTTTTTTTGGGGGGGGGGGGAGTTGTAGTCATTTTTCTGGGGGAAACGATAGTTTTGTAGACAAGCACATAGCCCTCAGTCTGTGCCATGGCGCCTTCACATGTTCTTGACTAGTACGTGAAGCAACTTCTGTACAAAAGCTCACAATGCCCAGCTGCTTCATGTTCCTCTGAGTCTTAGGCTCAAAGCATTGACCATGAGATGTCTGTAATGAATCAAAAGTAGGTTTGCAACTGACAGATGTGCACACCTGAACAGCACATATTCAAGACTGATACAGCACATTGTCTGCAGTTTTTGATGCAATAATTCATAGCAAGAGGTGACATTTATTAGAGACTGTAAAACAAAATATTGCAAGCGTGCTAATATTTTAAACATGTTTTATTTTAAGTTAAAAAATACGTAATTGTGTATCTGTGCCCTTTATAAAGTTTATATGTTCGCTACCTGGCATTACATTTTATGATACACATGGCCCGGCCCGACAAGGTCTCATTTATGTCAGATTTGGACCTCGTAAAAAATGAGTGCGACACCTATGGTTTATAGACTAAAACAAACCTGGTTCCCCAAAATCATAGGCAGTTGTGTGGGTCTCCTCAGTTGGCAGGACAGGCCTCCCACAAAGGGGAAACAGCATGGAAAGACCATAACAGTAATAAGAAAAAGGAAAGCCTGGCTAAGATCTATGGCAGGGGTGGCCAAACTGTGGCTCTTTCACACAAATTGAGTGGCTCTCGTAGCCCCCATTGCCTTGTCAGCTGATTTGAAAAAGGCACTCATCTCTTTAAGTCACTTCTCCAAGCCAAGCTAGCCAGCAGCTTGGAAAATGCATTTAAAGTTAAAGTTGCTTTCTTTCAGCCTCTCTCTCTCTTCCCATGCATTTCCTTCCTTCCCGCTCTCAAACATCTGACGTTTATTCTACGTGGCTCTTAGGTTAAGCAAGTTTGGCCACCCCTGATCTGTGAGATGCAAACCACATAATCTCCAACGAAGCCTAAACATTCACTTCTGCTTCCGTAATCCTAAACTTTTCTGTGTAAATGGTAAACTCCTCGGAAATCAGTTGGATTTACTTGTGGATAAACACAGGTAGGCTTGAGCATAACACAGCAACAAAGTCACATAAGCGCACAAACCGAGGAATTGTTGTTGGTATAATTAACTTCATCATACCGAAAAGGTTCACCACCAATGAGGTAACATTACCCGAATTCGCTATATGATGTGAACATCTGGTGGTGATGCAGAATATTTCAGCGTTATTAACCCCCTTTATTAAAAGTTTGTAAATTTGATCCTATTTTCTAGATGAGACAGTTCTTTTTGTATTCTATTTTTCTGGTCTCCATGGGAGGAATGGTGTTTATGTAACACTCCCTTGTTTTTTTCTGCATGCTTACTCTCTGTGTAAATATAACTTCCTCTAACAAAAACACAAAAGACCTATTTAATAACTTCAAATACTCCTCTGAGTCTGTTTACTCAAAAGGGGCCTGCCAAGTTTGGTTTAGCTGCAACAAAACTGGTTTGGGGTAAGCCAGGGCCCAGTATTCCCATGCTTTTTAAAAGGCTCTAATTTAGCTAAGGCTGCTGGTGGTAAATTCTCTTTGAAGCCAGAGGAAAAATTTAGTTGCAAGAAGTAAGTCAAATTGTTCCCTGTGGAACTTGGGTAATTGCCAACTGTAGCTAGATAGGGATTCCGATTTTTTTAAAAAATAGGCACTGCAGCTCTTTTAGAGCCAGGGGTGGCCAAACTGTGGCTCAGAAGCCACGTGTGGCTCTTTCACACACATTGTGTGGCTCTTGAAGCCCCCACCAACCTGTTTGCCAGCTTGGAGATGGCATTTCTCTCTTTAAATCACTTATTCAAGCCAAGCCAGCTGGTGGCTTGGAGAATGCAAAGTTAAAGTTGCATTCTTTCCACCTCAACCTCCCTCCCCCATCTAGCTGCTTTCCATCCTTCCTTCCTTCTATCCTTCCTAGTGGCTCTCAAACACTTGATATTCATGTCCAGCAGATCTCAAATGTCTGACATTTATTCTGTGTGGCTCTTATATTAAGCAAGTTTGGCCACCCCTGGTGTAGTGGTTAAGCGCATGGACTCTTTATCTGGGAGAACTGGGTTTGCTTCCCCACTCCTCCACTTACAGCTGCCGGAAGAGCCCTCTCAGCCCCACCCACCTCACAGGGTGTCTGTTGTGGGGGGAGAAGATATAGGAAATTGTAAGCCGCTCTGAGTCTCTGACTCAGAGAGAAGGGCGGGGTATAAATCTGCAGTCTTCTTCTTCTTCTAAAATGCCTGCTTCAAAATATCTCCAAAGAAGGGCTTGCAACTTCACTCTCTCATTTTCCTTGCATGGGCAGCCTGCAATTCATAAATCACCAACCCTCCCACTTGTTCATATGTTCAGTGAGCATGGCCAATCGATAAACAGTTTGTTAATTGCAACTGGAACGACATTTGTAAGGTTATGGGGAGGCATGATATTTATGAGCCAGAAGTTCTGAGCCAATTTGCTTCCCATTAAAAAGGGTGACCTCTCTGGACTGGTTTTTTTTTTAAGTGCGGAGACCGGAGTTGTGCAAGGGGTTGAGAGCTGCTGAAAGAAAACTTCACTGCTGGATAAAGAAAATTAAGGCTGGACTGATGAGTCCAGAAGAAACAACCACCAGCTGTCAGTGTGACTTCCGTTGCTCTGAGAGAACCCACGTAGGTATGTTGTAGGCTGGGGTGGCCAAACTGCATCTCGGGAGCCACATGTGGTTCTTTCACACATATTGTGTCGCTCATAGTCAGGGGTGGGATTCTAGCAGGAGCTCCTTTGCATATTAGGCCACACACCCCTGGTGTAGCCAGTCCTCCAAGAGCTTACAAGGCTCTTTTTTGTAAGCTCTTGGAGGATTGGCTACATCAGGGGTGTGTGGCCTAATATGCAAAGGAGCCCCAGCACCCCACTGGTTGGCATGGAGAAGGCATTTCCCTCTTTAAATCACTTCTCTAAGCCAAGCCAGCTGGCAGTTTGGAGACCACATTTAAAATTAAAGTTGCTTACTTTCCCCCTTTCCCTCCCCCTTGTTGGCACCTTTAAGACCAACGAAGTTTATTTTGTGTGCATGTACACTTCTTCAGATATGAAGTACTAGAATGACATTGGAGTCCACTGGCACCTTTAAGACCAACAAAATTTAATTCTGGATGTAAGCTTTTGTGTGCATACACAGTTCATTAATTAGAATCTGTTTGGTGTAGTGGTTAAGTGCATGGACTCTTATCTGGGAGGAATGGGTTTGATTCCCCACTCCTCCACTTGCAGCTGCTTCAATGGCCTTGGGTTACCCATAGCTCTCACAGGAATTGTCCTTGAAAGGGCAGCTTCTGGGAGAGCTCTCTCAGCCCCACCCACCTCACAGGGTGTCTGTTGTGGGGGGAGAAGATAAAGGAGATTGTAAGCCACTTTGAGATTTGGATGGAGAGTGGGGAATAAATCTGTGGTCTTCTTCTTTATGTACTGGGGGGAGGAGCATAATTCCACAATACAACAGGCTGGCTACGACTGCTTAACTAGCTGAGTTCTGCTGGCTTCCGGACAGGCCGCCAAAAGACTCGTGCCTGCTCTCACTCAAGAGGAAATCCAGGAACAGCGCAGCCAATCAGGCCCTTTGTAAAATAGCCCCAGATATAATTTCACTAGTAACAAAGTTAATAAAATAGTCAGAGGGCGTCAAGTAAGGTCACCAACATTGTCAGAGGGAATTAGCCAATTCATCTTGCTGGGCATATTAGTAGAGCAGAGGCTGGGAACCAAACGTTCACGTCAACTTTCCCAATCCATGCATTCATACATATGTAAAAGCTTATCGTTTTTCCCCAGTGAAGAAGTACCATGGCCAGGGGTGGAATTCTAGCAGGAGCTCATTTGCATATTAGGCCACACCCCCTGACGAAGTCAATCCTCCAAGAGCTTACAAGGCTCTTTTTGGTAAGCTCTTGGGAGGATTGGCTACATTAGGGGTGTGTGGCCTAATATGCAAAGGAGCTTCTGCTAGAATTCTACCCGTGACCATAGTCATCCCATATCTCTAACCAATGGTCTTGTCCCCTACTTGGACTACGTTTTTCCAAAAGGTCTATTTCAGGGCTGGTTCATGGGTGCCGTGGCTGACATCTTTCCCAGTACCCACCAAGTGTTTTTAGAAAGTGGGTGGTACCAAATTGGGCTTTTGCTTTGGAGATTTGCTTCTGATTGGAGATTTGACTGGCTCTAGATTTTTTTTTAATAGAAAATGTTGCTTTAGCATCAGCTTCCACCACAGCACAAAGATTTTCATCAGCCACTTCCTGGCTGGTGCCACCTCCTATGACGGCCATTTTGTGGCTTCCCCCACCCGGCTGCGTCAGAACCCAGAAAGTGCCCACAGCCTGGAAAAGGTTGGGAACCCCAGCCTACCTAATAAAGATGGCATATTCTGCCCTCACCTTTTGCTTACAGCCTTCTTCTTATAACCTCACACAAATCCAAATCTTCTGCATAATCAGTTTCAGGGCTTTTTTTGGACAGGAGCGCACAGCAGCAGTGCTTTGCCTGGGCTGGCCAGAGCTCCGGCTGGCACGCTGGGGAAGGCATGGGGAGGCATCTTTAAACATCTTCCTGAAGCCTTCAGCCTTCCTCAGTGTGCCCACTGCAGCAGGCGTACTGGGGAAGGCTCGGGGAAGCTCCTGCTGGGCTTTTTCTACAAAAAAAAGCCCCGAATTCAGTTTACTAAGTGATGGAACGAATTCTGCAAAACAAAGCACATTTCGTTTTTCAGCCCAGAGCTGGCAATCTCACATGCGCATATGATGCAAAATTAAACACATTTAGTTGAAACGCCGCTCGTTGATGCTGTTAAACAGAAACAGAAGCTTCTGTTGCAAAATGTAATTTGAGGTTTCTGTCTGGTTGGAGAGCAATCTGCTTACAGGTGTGGTGGGCTCACATTTATTGAAAATCAGAGAGCTTTAAGTTTAAGTGCTGCATTGCCTCTTACTGCTCTGGAAAATCTGAGTGGCTTGTGTCGCTTGGTAAGGTATCAACTCCCATGAAACAGGGACAGGATGTTTTTACAGTATTTTATCCATAGCACTGAGTACCTATGCCTGTTTCCTTGTTCCAAGAGTACACGTGGCACATGGATTAGCTGAAGGAACAGCTGCCATTGTGAGACTTTGAATGAATCTTGGATGACTAGCCTAAAGGTCAAGCTAGTCCCCTGTGCAAGCACCAGTCATTTTTTCAACTCTGGGGTGACGTTACTTTCACGTTTTCACGGCAGACTTTTTATGGGGTGGTTTGCGATTGCCTTCCCCAGTCATCTACACTTTCCCCCCAGCAAGCTGGGTACTCATTTTACTGATCTTGGAAGGATGGAAGGCTGAATCAACCTGGAGCTAGTTTCCTGAACCAGCTTCTGCTGGGATCAAACTCAGGTCGTGAGCAGAGAGCTCCAACTGCAGTACTGTGGCTTTACCACTCTGCGCCACGGGGCTCTTCATGACTAGCCTATAGTTCTGTAAACTGTTATACTGTTGTTTCATTATATTGTTTTTAAGCTGAATTGTTGATTTTAACATTTTGTTAGCTGCCCTGAGCCCTTAAGGGGATGGCGGGATACAAATCTAATGAAATAAGTGAATAAATAATTTCACACACATTGGATAATGCACTTTCAATGCACTTTAGCCACTTTTTGCAAGTAGATTTTCCTGTTTCGCACAGGAAGATCCAGCTGCAAAAACACAGTGAAAGTGCCTAAGTAGATGATTGCTTTCCCATCACATCATGACAGGGGGCGGATGAAGAGATGGATGTTAGTATCCCATTTCACACTGCCAACATGCCTACTGGGATGCCTAGATTCAACAGCTGTATTGCCAAAAAGCTAAATGGATTGACTGATGCATCTATACATTATTGGCATCTTACAATTTTTGGCTGCCAACATGGTGTGCACATTTCATGGGTCTGTTGTGGTTCCTTGGGAGTTCCGGTGATGCTGCCATGTGCAGTGACTAAGGATAAGAAGGTGATGATGATGATATTGGATTTATATCCTGCCCTATACTTTGAATCTCAGAGCAGCTTACAATCTCCTTTATCTTCTTCCCCACAACAAACACTCCTGTGAGGTAGGTGGGGCTGAGAGAGCTCTCCCAGACGCTGCCCTTTTAAGTACTATTCTGTGAGAGCTATGGCTAACCTAAGGCCACTCCAGCAGCCGCAAGTGGAGGAGTGGGGAATCAAACCCGGTTCTCCCAGATAAGAGTCTGCACACTTAACCACTACACCAAACTGGCTCTTATGCTTATGACTTTTTGGGGGGAGGGGGGGTTCAGAGGTTGTGAATATTTGGTACGGGAAGGAACAGGTCTCTTGGTGTACGGTGGTGCCCTCCAGCCTAATTTCAAAGACACAGTTATAGACAACGGCAAATGCCATTAAGTCATATCAACATTTCCCTGCTAAAGGCAAATTCTGTCTGTTCTCAAATGAAGCAAGCAGAAGATCTGTACAAAGAGAGCAAGAAGGCAATTAATAAGCCCTTGGCTATCCATAAGGAAAACAATCTGCTTGATAGCTGGATCTAACCCATGTGGAAACAGGATGGCGGGCACAAACTGAAACCACTTTCCCCACCGTGGTCCCCAATCAACGTCCCCTCCTCCACTAGCCTCCCCTACTTCTTATTAAAGTGTAAAGAGATGGGAGATCCTATCACAGATTCCTAGTACCTTGGCGAATTTTCCCTTCGTTGCAGCGAAAAACGCGTCAGTCAGAATGGGGAGAAATTTCGGTCCTTCCTCCACTGTGCATCTTGATCACCTTTGGGCAAATCACTGACTCCCACTCTAATTTAACTCAGAGGACGAGGATAACTGAGCTCCTCAGAAGAGCGGGGAACCGGCAAAGCAAAATCTCATCCTTGGCTGCGGGCGCATCAGAACGCAAAACCCTCAATAAACAACAGCAACAAAATGTAAAATTAACCCATCGCATTTTCTTATTAAAAAAGAACAGTTTCTTTAAAATGTACACTAAAACATGCATCCTTTAAAAATAACAACATAATTAGAGTCCCCGCCCCCAGTCTTATCTCATATATGAAAGTCTCCAAATGTGGTCTTTCCTTGGGAATAAGCAAAGACCTATAATGAAGCCCAACAGAGCAGTGTTGATCTTCCCACACTTCGGTCCGTTACTAATTCCAGAAGTGAACATTGAGAGACACAGTGGGCAAAATGCTTGCTATAGGCAATAGATTTTGGCATGAACTTGTCATATTTTCCAAGGTGATTTCTCAGATGTCCTAGCGACCACCTGATTCACAAGTGGTGTACTGAGCACAACGGGCATCCTTACGACGCACTCCAGTGTGTGCATGTGTCTGTGTGTCTGTAAGATAAGATTCAGATCCCAAAAACAGGGAAGGAAGAGTTATCAAGGTGCCATTTGTAGCATCAAGTTTTCCAGGTATTCAAGTTAACTTTATTTGTTCCTCAGGTTGACTGAAGGTTTCAAAAAAAAAATATCAATCATTCATTTGGTCACAATGAATGGCGCTTGGTTCTTTTCCACAGCTCTAGTCTCTTTGTGGTCAGCAGCTGGGACAGTCCACTTAAAAGCATCAAGAAGATGGCAAAGGACATGACCAGGACGTAGTGGCTAATGCTGCGGATAGACAGAAAAATATTGGTTAGGGGGAAAAAAGATTGTCCTTCAAAAAGCTTACCAGAAACCAAGCTCACTGGTAAATTCAAGCAAGATAACCTTGATGGCTTTGCCACCAGAAAGGTCCATTCATCAACAGTTTATTAATGGAGTTAGCCATAGCAATACAGAATGCAGAGACAACACAAAAACCATAGGCAGATTTAATCTCTCAACATGTAGAGCAAGGGTGGCCAAACCTGCTTAAAATAAGAGCCACAGAGAATAAAAACAGGTTGCTTACCTGTAACTGATGATCTTCGAGTGGTCATCTGTGCAGTCACACACATGGGTCTTGCCGCAGGCAACGGATCCATACCTCGGAGCTCCAATAGCTCGCCTATAGGGATTTTTGGCGCGCTTTCCTCCCGCCCCGAGGAGCAGGCACCGACCGCGCATGCCTGGAGCGGGGGGGGGGAGCGGCCATCCCACTCAGTTTCTTCCAGCCGCCACTGACACTAAAAGTATAAGGTAAGGAACGATAAGAAAAGGCCAGCAGCGGGGAAGGCTGGGTGGGCGTGTGTGACTGCACAGATGACCACTCGAAGATCATCAGTTACAGGTAAGCAACCTGTTTATCTTCTTCGTGGTCTCTGTGCAGTCCCACACATGGGTGACTAGCCAGCTAAATGTCCTGGAGGAGGGTGCTGGTAAAGAAGAAAGTTAGTCACCTAACCAAAGCATATGATATTATGCAACACAGAGATGGAAGCGGATGCACTCACCCCTGACTTCAGTGGAAGATGGATCTGAGGACCGCTTGACCGAAGGAGGCGTCACGTCTCGCACGAACGTCTAGAGCATAGTGGGAGACGAACGTGGATGGTGAGGACCACGATGCAGCCGCACAAATGTCCTCTAGGGAGACGCCCTGCAGGAAAGCCGAAGACGTCGAGACCGCTCTAGTAGAGTGGGCCTTAAGACCTTCGGGCAGAGGCTGATTAGCCAGTTCGTAGCACAACCTGATGGCACTAACTACCCATTTAGATAGTCTCTGGGTAGAGATTTTGTGTCCTCTGTGAGGATTTCCGTAGGCCACAAACAGATTAGGGTCCTTACGGAAAGGTTGTGTACGATCAAGGTAGAAGGATAAAGCCCTTCTAACGTCCAGCGAATGTAGGGCTCGTTGTCCCTGGTCGGATGGGTTGGAGAAAAACGTTGGCAGAGAAGTTGTAGTCGACAGGTGGAACTGGGAGACAACCTTAGGAAGGAACGCAGGATCCGGTCGCAGAACAACCTTGTCCTTATGGAAAATGGTGTAGGGAGGGTCATGGCGAAAGGCGCATAAGTCACTTGCCCATTTGCCTGAGGTAAGGGCTACCAGCAATGCTGTTTTCCAGGACAGGAGGTTAAGCTGCGTGGTGGCCATAGGTTCGAATGGGGTTCTCATTAGGCAAGAGAGAACTAGGGATAAACTCCAAGAAGGGGCAAAAGGTTTAGTAGGTGGATGCAAGTGCAGCATGCCCTTAAGAAAGGCTTTCGTTAACTTATGGGAAAAAACTGTTTTACCCTCTACCGGGTCATGGAACGCGGAGATAGCCGAAAGATGAACCCTTAAGGAGGAGTAGCAGAGGCCTGATGTCTGCAACGAAAGTAGGTAGTCCAGGATCAGATTGAGAGGCACAGATTCTGCTCGGAGGTGATTGGAGGCAGCGAAAGAACAGAAACGCTTCCATTTGTGTTTATACAAAAGTCTGGTGGAAGGCTTCCTAGCATTAAGGATAACATTCGCTACCTCTGTAGAGAGGAAGGAGGACGGATCCTCCATGCTGTTAGGGCCAGGGTGCGTGGATTGTGATGCAGCACCCTGCCGTTCGCTTGAGTCAAGAGATCGCCCGCTAAAGGAAGCCGGCGGTAGGTGTGACTTGACATTTGAAGTAGTCTCGTGAACCATGGCTGCCGTGGCCACCATGGAGCAATGAGGATACAGTCTGTGCCGTCTCGAGCAATCTTGATTAACACCCGTGTTATGAGGGGGGTCGGTGGAAACAGGTAATGTAGTGGCCCTTTCCAGGTGTGCAGGAACGCATCGTTGCCCCTCCTGGTGTAAAAACGAGGACATTTCGCATTGTCCCTTGAGGCGAAAACATCTATCCTGGGTATCCCAAAGCAGCGAAAGATGCGCCGGAGGTAGACTTGATTGAGGGACCACTCGTGGTCGTCTATCCGAATTCTGCTGAGGGAGTCGGCCAGAACATTCTCCACACCCGGAAGGTGGATAGCAGTCAAGTAGATGTTGTGTTTCACACACCATTCCCAGAGCCGTATAGCAATGCGGCATAGCCGAAGAGATCTTGTGCCCCCCTGTTTGTTGACATAAAATACAGTCGCCATATTGTCGGTGGAGACCTGAACATGACGACCTGCGACTAAAGGCAGGAACGAATGAAGGGCCCGGTGAACTGCGATCAATTCCAGGCAATTGATGTGATTTGCCCGCTCGGCCCCTGTCCAAAGGCCTCTGACGGTCTTGCCCTCTAAGTGGGCTCCCCATCCCCACATAGAGGCGTCCGTGGTTAGAACAACTGATGGCAGAGGAAGAAGGAAGGGCATTCCGGATGAGAGATTCTCTAGTATTGTCCACCAACAAAGGGAGTGCAAAGCCGTTAGGGGAACGGTGAGAAGAGTGCTCTGTGGTTGTGCATGCGGGTGGTAAGCCCGGACGAACCAGAGTTGAAGATGTCGCATTCTCAGTCGAGCAAAGCGAAGCACCGAAGTGGTCGCAGCCATGAGGCCCAAGAGTCTCTGAATGTTGAAAGCAGACTGGCATGGGTTGAGAAGAAATAGATTGGCCAGTGATATGATGGACTGGGCGCGGTCGTGCGGAAGGAACGCCAAGTGAGGGGACGTACATAGACGAGCACCTATAAACTGGAGGTCCTGGGTCGGCATGAGGTGTGATTTGGTGGTATTCACACAGAGGCCCAGGGAGGCCAGCAGAGAGAGGGTTGTGTCGAGATTTCTCTGCAGCTGGTGCTGAGTTGGTGCAATCAGGAGCCAGTCGTCTATGTACGGGAATACTGAAATGTTCTGAAGGCGCAGGGCAGCTGCCACCACTGCCATGCACTTTGTAAACACTCTGGGTGCAGTGGAAAGTCCAAAGGGTAGGGATCGGTATTGGAAGTGTTGATGACCTATTGCAAAACGCAGGTACCTGCGGTGGTGGGGGCGGATTGTTATATGGAAGTAGGCGTCCTGAAGATCTAGGGAAGCCATCCAGGAGTCTTGGGGAATGAGAGGGAGTATGGACTGGAGAGAAATCATTCTGAATTTCTTGTAAATTATGTGTTCGTTTAGCTTCCGAAGATCCAGGATAGGGCGCCTGCCCCCGTCCCTCTTTGGGACTAGGAAGTACCTTGAATAGAACCCCGTCCCGCGGTGTAGAGGAGGAACTGGTTCTATTGCGTTTTTTTGGAGCAAGTCCAGAATTTCCTGTTGGAGGTGAGGAGAGGGTGGAGTAACTATAAAGTAACGGAGGTGAGGAGGTGAAGCGAACTCTATTGCGTAACCTAGACGCACAATGGTGAGAACCCAGGAATCGGTGGTGATGGAATGCCAAGTTGGGTAAAATGGGAGTAGTCTGGTCTGGTACAGAGGACTCAGCGGTAGGGTTGGAAGAGAGTCAAAGAGACTGCTTAGTTGGTTGAGATGGCTTTTTGGACGATTGCACACGTGGCCGTTGTTGGAACGGTTGTTTCTGGTGTTGAGGCTTTTTTCTCCAGAGATCTTGCTGTCTGGGAGAGCGTTGACGGCGCTGAAAAGGAGGTTTCCATGGTCTTTGCTTGGTAAAGGTCTGAGAGGTCGATTGTGAGACCCCCAAGCGCTTGGCTCGCTTCTGTCCATCGTCCACAGAGGTGAGAACTTCATCCATCGAAGCGTGGAACAGTCCGAGACCGTCAAACGGAAGATCTTCTATCTTCTGTTTAATATCTGGCTGCAGGTTAGTCGACCGTAGCCAGGCATGGCGCCGCAGGGCCACTGAGGTGGCAAACACTCTGGAGGAACAAGAGACGGCGTGTCTAAGGGAATTTATCTGTTGTTTAGAGACACGCGACAACTCCGAAACCAGGCCGGAAACGGTCTTCTGTGAGGAGTCAGGCATAGAAGCAAGGTGAGGTGTTATCTGGTTTGCGAGATTGAACGTGTATGCCGCAAAATAAGCGAGATAGTTGTTTAGTTTGGAGTTAGTGCAGGCAAAGCCGTAAATTTTCCTTGCTAAAGTGTCCAATTTCCTACCCTCGCGGTCGGGAGAAGCAGGGTGACGAGATTGTTTGGCCTTAGTGGCCGAATGCACTATTATAGAGTTAGGAGCCGGATGGGAGGCTAGAAATTTACAATCAGTAGCATGCACCCTGTAGAGGGAGTCGAGGCGTTTGGAAATAGCAGGTATGGAGGCAGGCTTTTCCCAAGATTCACAGAGGGCCTCCAGATGGACAGGAAGCATAGGCAGTGTTGAGCCCTCAGGTAAGTCGGATTGGACGAGGTCATGTACCACGTCGGAGACCCTAGGAGAGTCCGATGGCATAGGAATATTAAGGGCCGTGGCCATAGTAGTTATTAGGTTGAGATATGCCTTAGAACTGTCCGATGGTGAAAGCCGAGTGGGAACGTCAGAATTAGGCGAGGCTGGAGGCCCTCAGAGTCTGAATGGTCTGAAGTGTCGACCTCTGAGAGTGAATCCTGTCGTTGAGGCGTCATGGACCTGCGCGGTGAACGGTCCCGAGACAGCCCAGCGCGAGGAGACCGGTCCCGAGACGGCCCAGCGCGAGGAGACCCGGATGGGGACGGCCCGGCGCGCGGAGACCCCGATGGAGGTGGTTTAGAAACCGCTGCGGAAGGTGGTTTAGGAGGAGGTTTCGGAAGATCTCGGATTCGAGAGTGAGAAGGAATCTCGAAGGCCTCACGAGACCGATGGGTGTAGTGATGTTGACCCCTGGCGGATTCGAGAATCTCCCGGGTCCGAGCATCTCGGGTCCGATACGATCGGTCTCTAGAGTAGTAGGGAGACGTGTGTCGATAATGGTGAAAGTCATGATCCTGAGAACGGCACCGGGGAGAATAGGCATCACGGATCCGAGGAGTCAAAACGTCGCGAATGTCTGGCTCGGGTTCGAAGTCAGAATATTGTTCAGAAGGAGATCGAAAGTCTCTTCGGTCCGATGTATGGGTTCTAAGAGATGGGGATCTAGACTGGGAGCGGTCGTAGTAGCGATCCCGATAGCGATCCCGATAGTCGTCTCGGTACGGGGAAGTGGAGCGAATACGTTCGCCACGGACCGGAGAGCGTGAGCGGAATCTTTGAATGCAGACCTGGGTAGAAGAGTCCTTGACTTGCACGGAAACTGGAATGTCTCGAAAAAGCTCGGGACGGACGCTAGACGTTTCCGGTTGAAGAAAGTCCGATGGCACTTCGCTGTGGATCGAGGGTGACCTGGAGCCAATCGGGATGATCTCAATCCTTGGGGACTGAGGAGTCAGCTGCGGCATGTCTGTAATAACATCGGACGGCGCCGAGAGTTCCGGAGGCACAATCGGAATCGAGCGTCCTGTCCCAGCCGAAGTGGATTGTGTAGAAGACATGGCGAGAGCGGTAGTGGAAGCGAGCGGGTCGCGAGGTCGCTTAGGAACCGACGATTTGGGAACCGACGATTTCGGGCTGGAGGCCGTCGGACTAGAGTGGCGAGACTTCGATGCCGAGGACGATCCGGAGTGACGCAGTTTTTTAGGCGCCTTGCCTTCGGACCCAGAGGGCGATTCCGAATGATGCAGTTTTTTCGGTACCTTGCCCTCAGAGTGTTTAGATGACTTTTTGTCGGACTTATGCTTCTTAGGAATATGCAGAAGGGCCGACACAGCCGAATCTCCTGCTCTCTGTGGGGGAGGCGGCGGATCCGAAGAGGGCATCGCCCGGAGGGACCTTTCTATGAGGAAACTGTGAAGGCGGGCCGCTCTATTTTTCCGCGCCTGCTTGCAAAAACTGGCGCAATGAGTACAGGAGTCGACATGATGGGATTCCCCCAAGCAGAATAGGCACTGAGAGTGGCCGTCAGAAGAAGGGAACTTCGCCCCACACCTCGCACACTTTTTAAACGATGTTTTCCCTTCCATGCGCTCCGGACGGGGAGGGGAAGATGGAAGGGAAGGGGGGGGGGAAGAACAGCGCAGAGGAGGCTTCCTTTTTTTTTCTCTCTTTTTTTTTTTGGACGAAAAATCAGAAAGGAAAGGAGAAACAGAAAGAAGAAAGAGTGGTACGATACCAAGATGAGGCGAAGCAGAAGGAGGAACGCAGCAAGGTAGGTGTTGTCCGGGCGGCGGAAGGGAAGAAACTGAGTGGGATGGCCGCTCCCCCCCCGCTCCAGGCATGCGCGGTCGGTGCCTGCTCCCCGGGGCGGGAGGGAAGCGCGCCAAAAATCCCTATAAGCGAGCTATTGGAGCTCCGAGGTATGGATCCGTTGCCTGCGGCAAGACCCATGTGTGGGACTGCACAGAGACCACGAAGAAGATATGTCAGATGCTTGAGAGTTGCAAGACATGAACAAATATTACACACACATCTTTATTAAAACTCTTAATACTTCCTTTGCACAGAAAGATAAAATGCATATGCATGCACTTTACAACACAACCATGCTAGGAGACTTCTTTAAAAACAAAAGCTGGGAATAACAGTCCCCATAAGACCAGCACAGAGAAAGGTTAGGGAATTATTTTTGGCACCCAGTGGGAGAAGGAAACACACATGTACCATATTAAACTACTGTTTGCATCATTATGCATCTGTCTTTGCCTTGACATCAAGGTTAATAAATATAGCTTTTACAAGAGCTATGAAAATAAGGGGGAACCCTGCGCCACCCTCTTTAATTCAGTCCCTCTTTCCAGTGACTCCCTAGGCTCTTGTGCTCTCTTTACTTGCTGTACATCTCCAGGTGACCTCTGTGGTGAAGACTTGCAAGCCTGCCTATTTCCCACTCCTTCCCCGCTTCATGCATGATGGAAATAGTTGCCTACTTATGGATCAGAACGCAGAGGCTGACTGAGGTCCCAATACTAATCATGCTTCTTTGAGAGTAAGCCTGCATTAGGCTCCTCCTTGACCTCTGGGAGCCACACTATATGTGTGAAAGAGCCACGTATGGCTCTCTAGCCACGGTTTGGCCATCCCTGATGTAGAGTGTAATAAGCCAGAAAGAAGTGCAAACTGTGTGGAATACCATACCTACCCAAACCACTATGCCTAGCGATTGCTACCAGGGTACTGCTTGTAGGATTCAGAGTTCTGAGCAACCACAAATGCCCTGCAAATCCAAGTATGACTGGACAGCAAACATTGGGGCATCTTCGTTTTGAATCCAGCCACCGGAACAGATTTCCCAGTCTAGAATCACTACAGCTCCCTAAAGAATCTAGAAAAAAAAGAGCCTTTAACACATACCCAGCTTTGGGTCAGAATGACCCTGCCTGGATCTACTCCAAATAGGGCGCAAGTAGATTACGTTGCTTGTGGACCTGTTTTACTTCTTATCTAGCAAGAGGGTGACCACTGGATTATTAGGGAAAGACAGTGTTGATATCAGGTTCTGAAGAATCAAGGAGGAATACAGCTAAGTTCCTGGTTTCAGAACAGCCTGACAATGCATTGACACATGGTAAAATTACACCGATTATAAAATTACACACATTATAAAGTCAACCAGATCCTCATGCTAGCTGGGGCATGAAACACACAGGTCTCAATCTAGAAGGAGTTATTCATGCTTAAGTACCACCAAAACGAAAGGCAAGTTAGTGGCAAGTTGCAACTGACTTGGCCAATACAAGTTCATCAAGACTAACTTCTTCTAAGAACCAGTCCAAGAGAGACACTGAGTACCACCAAAATGAAAGATAAGTTAGTTGCAATTGACTTGCCCAATACAAGTTCATAATGACTAACTTCCTCCAGATCAGAACCAGGCAGTGAGAGAGAGACATGGAGAGAAAGATGCGTGAACACATGAAGCTGCCTTCTACTGAATCAGACCCCTGGTCCATCAAGGCTAGTATTGTCTACTCTGACTGGCAGCTGCTCTCCAAGGTCTCGGGCAGAGAGAGGCCTTTTACATCACCTGCTGCATGGAGATGCCAAGGATTGAACCTGGGAGCTTCTGCATGTTAAGCAGATGCTCTATCACTGAGCCACAAGTTCTCCCTAGAAAACAATCTGTACCAATTCCAAACTAATCAGGGTATTTGCATTTTTATATATGAGCTCTTGAATTCTGAATATGCAAAACTCATGCATGCATCTTGAAATAGGCCAGTTAACTCCCTATGCAAGCCTGTGAGCTTTCAGATAATCCCTATTCAGGAACACAAATCATTCTTCCTGCACAGCAAGTCTGAATTTGTTTAACTGCAAGGTGTTAAATTAACACCATCAGAACATTTTAGTTAAGTCTTTTCTTCTGATGCAAGACACCTCTAAGACTGGGCAGACTGTACCCACAAGTCCAAGCCAACACCCCGCTTGTGATAAACGCAGTTCTTTCCGCTTCTGAATCACTATGAAGATGTGTGGACAGCCACTGATACAAATGAAGAAAACTATCCCCGAAATTTCCTTAGTAAACAGGATGATCGGCCATCCATCAAAGCCCATTCAATGGCCTCAGCGAGCTGGAGAGCGAAGGGAATGGCGATGTTTGAAATTATATTAAGAAAGCCGTGCTGCTCTCATTAGGAGAAAAGATGGACACCTTCCCCACCCCCCCGTAACAGCTAAATGGAAAAAGCCCATTAAAGGCTGTGTGGGCTGCTGCCCTTCCGCAAAGCAGGTGCAAGTTCAGACGCTGATAATATTCAATCTCCTTCGTTGAAGTGCAGGAGGAGCTGCCTGAACAGCCGGGTCAGCCCCCTTTGGACTCTGCTGCTCACGGGAACACTTCCAGCCAACTGATAACAGGAACCTCTCTTCGGAGACAAACCTAATCTTGCAACCCAGCTGCCAGAGCTGAATTGGGTCTCTCTCTCCTTTTTTTGACTCAGCATTCCATCCTTCCGAGGTCGGTCAAATGAGTCCCCAGCTTGCTGGGGGGAAAGCGTAGATGACTGGGGAAGGCAATCGCAAACCACCCCGTAAAAAGTCTGTCATGAAAATGTTGTGAAAGCAACGTCACCCCAGAGTCGGAAACGACTGGTGCTTGCACAGGGGACCTTTCCTTTCCTCTTTTTGGGGGGGAGGGGGAGGGGGGAGATTCAGGGTTGCTCAAATATAGAGAGATACGGAGCTGGATATGGGTAAAAAGCATTCCGAGGAGAGCTTTTTAAGAGCTACTTCATAGCTTCTCCAAAGCACAAGCTGACAGCCAGGGATAAATCAGTTGTCTTCACATTTGTGGCAAAAAAAAAAAAATGCTGATCTTTAATGACAATTTCCATCAGTGTTCTTATTCTAAGAGAACACTGCAAGTATTTTTGAAAAATTAAAAAAAGGACTTCATGGCTTCAGAATTCCAAGAAAGACAGGATGTGTAGGGTCCGACTGGGATCCTGGAAGACCCATGTTCAAATCCTCACTCTGCCATGGAAGCCTGCTAGGTGGACTTGGATTAGGGGGTTACTATTCCCCCAGTGATGCTGGGGAAAACCTCGGTTTTGGGGGCTTCAGCACACTGCTGGCCATCTGGGGAAGCCCCATTCCCAAACAGGGACATCACTGCAAAACATCCCCAAGGCAATGACATCACCTGCAAGTGACATCATCACACCAGGACGCTCTGGCATTTAGTCATTTAGCCTAAAGTTTTGAGGCTGGAAAAAACCCACAGTTTTCCCAAACACCAGAGTGTCTCCAGCATGATGATTTAACTTCAGGGTGACGTCAACGCACCGGGCTAGGGATCCCAGTTTCCTGGTCCCAGTGGGGGACCCCCAGATTTGCAGAGGGCTTCCCTGCCACTGGCCAGCTGGTGAGTGGGGGAAATCCCACTCCCAAATGAGGTTTTTTTTCAGGCCACTTCTGGGGAATGAGGAAATGAAGACTGTATTCAGGGGAACTGAACTGCTGTGTTTTTATTTATTTTAGGGAAAGGGGAAAGTCTCCTGGTTCCACCCCCAAAGTCCCCAAGTATTTTCTGAGTTGGTAACCTGGCAACCCTATTTGGAATATGGAATGCAATTCTGGTCACGGCATCTTGAAAAGAACACTGCAGAGCTGGGAAAAGAGCATTTTGAAGTTGCTCCATATTGTGATAGCGACCATTTGCCTCTAGTCCTAAAAACTGATTTACAAGAGCTAGTCATGCATTACAGTAAATCCCATAACACTAGGCTAAAACCAACAGATGGCTCTAGCTATAATCACCCTAGATGGACATCCTCATTGGAAAGGAGGATGGGTCTTTTTTTGTCCTCTGAGTCCGTTAATAACACCCTTCACCGATTGGTGAATGCAGTCAATATTGATACCTGCCTAGAGGAATATAATCTAATTTCAAGGGCGATACAGAAGGAATTGAAAAGAGCTAAATCAGGGCCTTTAAACCAAAGAACTGGAGCGCACAAACCATGGTTTGATGCAGAATGCAAAAGGGCAAACTATGCCCTTAATGTTAACTATGCAAAATATAGAACTAACCCTGAAGCAACATAGCTTTAAAACACCAAAAAGCCCAATATAAGGTCCTCAGTAGAAGAAAGACATAGGAAGTCATTATGGCTTCTTGGGGGGGAACTTTGGAAGGCAGTTAAAGAAAAAAACTCAGTCTCTGATGCATCATATAGGTCACCAAATATATTTAATAGCTCTATTTTGCCAGATGCCTGGTTACATCATTATAAGATGGTATATGGGGCAACAATGACAAGCCCACTTAATTTTGATATCATCCATAACTTAACCAACTTGGCCTCCAGTGGGGTGTACAGAAGTAAAGCAGCTCATTGATCCTTTGAAGCCAGGGAAAGTCCCAGGCATTGACCCAATTCCACCAGAGCTATTTGAAATGAATGCAGAATTGTGGGCCCCAGTTTTGGCAGCTTTGTTTTCACAAATTCATCAATCAGGAAATTCCCAAGGACTGGGGAGCAGCTATCATCATCCCTATATATAAAAAAGGTAACAAAGAAGATCCAAACAACTATGGGCCGATCAGCCTGTTGAGCGTAACAAGCAAGCTATACGCTAGACACTTACTGTGGAAATTTAGAGACTGGCTTGAGAACGATTTTTGTCTAGGTGAGGAACAGGCTGGCTTCAGAGAAGGTTGTGGCTTATTAAACCACTGCATGCTGTTGGACCACTTGGTTGTAAAATATTCTTCAAACTCAAGTGTGTCATTATATGCTGAATTTCTAGACCTGAAGTCAGCCTTTGACTCTATCTCTAGGACCATCCTATGGGACAAATTAAGAGCCACCAACATTGACAGACGGCTGTTATTTCTCATTCAGGCCCTTTATGATCAAACAACCATCTGGGTCAAATATTCCCATCAAGACTATTTGACAGTCCCCATTTCTACCAACAAAGGGGTTAAGCAAGGATGCCTCCTGGCCCCCTACTTATTTAACTTATATATCAATGATTTGGCGTCACATATAAATAAAACCAGAATGCCACTCGCCAAAGCTAGGTAACAATTATATAGGGGTGCTCCTTTATGCTGATGATGCTGTTTTACTTTCAAGGACTCCCTTAGGCCTCAGAAGAGCCTTGAAAGCTTTCGCTCAATATTGCCTGGAAAACAATCTAGAGGTAAATTACACTAAAACCAAAGTAATGGTCTTTGGCAAAAAGATACCCAGATCACACCATTGGTACTTAAATTCTATTCCCATTGAACAAGTTTCATGCTTTAAGTACCTCGGGTAATGTTTCAAGCGAATGGAAGAACCACCAATATAAACATGATTACCTCAAATGCCAAAAGGAGTGTGGGGGCTATCCAAAAATTTTACTGGGGCAAAGGGGGTAAATGCATAATTGCGGCCCTTAGATTGTTTAAAGCTTTGCCAGCTAACATTTGGTGCCCCAATCAACATCACTACAAAAAACAGGTTGCTTACCTGTAACTGATGATCTTCGAGTGGTCATCTGTGCAGTCACACACATGGGTCTTGCCGCAGGCAACGGATCCATACCTCGGAGCTCCAATAGCTCGTTTATACCGTCTTTTGGTACGCTTTCCTCCCGCCCTGGGGAGCAGGCAGCGACTGCGCATGCCTGGAGCGGGGGGAGAGCGCCAATTCCACTCAGTTTCTTCCAGCCGCCACTGGCAGTGAGACTACAAAAGTTTAAGCAAGAAGTACCAAAGGTCAGCAGCGGGGAAGGCTGGGTGGGCGTGTGTGACTGCACAGATGACCACTCGAAGATCATCAGTTACAGGTAAGCAACCTGTTTATCTTCTTCGTGGTCTCTGTGCAGTCCCACACATGGGTGACTAGCCAGCTAAGTGTCCTGGAGGAGGGTGCTGGAAAAGAAAGAAGTTAGTCACATGGCCAATAACAAAGATTGTATGACATAGAAATATAAGCGGATGCACTCACCCCTCATCTCAGTGAAAGATGGATCTGAGGACCGCTTGGCCGAAGGAGGCGTCACGTCTCGCACGAACGTCCAACGCATAATGGGAGACGAACGTGGAAGGAGAGGACCACGATGCAGCAGCACAGATGTCCTCTAGGGAGACGCCGTGCAGGAAAGCCGAAGACGTCGAGACCGCTCTAGTAGAGTGAGCCTTAAGGCCTTCGGGCAGAGGCTGTTTAGCCAGTTCGTAGCACAGCCTGGGGGGGGGGGGGTGGGCTCCCTCTGGGAATCCTACCCCCCCAGGGAAAGTGCATGCGCAATACATAGCCTCTCCTCTCCCGGTGTAGTGAACGCCGCGTGGTCACTGTCTGGCTATGCCTGGCAGATGGTCACTGCAATGGCCTCTCCTGCATTACTGCATCCGTAGCAACACCTTCTCGCTGGTCCCCCCCGTTTTCACAGAGTTTGCTACGTCATGGTGCGACCGAATTGTCCGGCGGTATAACCAGATGGGCAGGCTGGGCCCACCAACCTCGTCAGCCTAAGAGAAGGAAAACTCTAACATCAAACCCGGGCAGATAGAGCTCGTTAATGTAACACCTACCACCTGGAGGACTCACTGCCGGCGTCCCGGCTTACTGGGCCATGGCAGATGACCCCCAGGTGAAAGGGTGGAGCCAGTACCGCGCACACTGCGCTTCACCTAAAAAATTCCTCTGCGCAGGCCTGAAGGGCATATCCACACACACAACCCACAACGCATCAAGTCCTGCAGCGATAGGCAAGGGGCGAAACGGCAGGTGGACGGTGCCACTGGAATCCGCAGTCCCGATCCTGCATGTAGGCGGTTCAGGATATTGGTCGCCTGATGCTAACCCGGAGACGAAAGCATCTTTCGGCAGCACCCTGAACGACCAAGCAGCCTTATCTAGGGACAGCACTGCTTGCTCCACACGGAGAGGGGCCTAGAAAAGGTGGCCTAAACAAAGCTCGTCTCCCCCACCCCAGTTGGCTAGCCGCGGTCAACGGGCATCCTTACTTGCGGTCGAAAAATAACAACAAAGAAAAGGCATGCACCTGCCTCACAAAGTGTGCAAAGACTAAAGCTTGCGTGTTGGAACATCAGAACCATGCTTGACACAGTAGGCAGTGGTCGCCCTGAACGACGCTCTGCTCTAGTTGCCCACGAACTTCTCAAGTTGAATATCGACATAGCAGCTCTCAGTGAGGTCCGTTTCCCTGAGGAAGGTAGTCTTCAAGAACACGGTGCTGGCTATACCCTCTACTGGTCGGGTAAGTCAAAGGCTGAGAGCCGCCTTTCTGGCGTTGGCTTCATGGTCAGGAACTCCATTGCCTCCAAACTCGAAAACCTTCCAACAGGTCACTCAGATCGCATCATGTCCATGCGCCTCCCACTTCAAAACAAGCAGCATGCAACACTCTTCAGTGTGTATGCCCCAACCCTTCAAGCAGATCCTGCAGAAAAGAACAAGTTCTATGCTGATCTATGCAACCTCGTACGGAAGACCCCTACAGAGGACAAGGTGATCATCCTTGGCGACTTCAATGCCAGAGTAGGTAAAGACTCGGAAGCCTGGAAAGGAGTACTTGGCAAACACGGCATTGGCAACTGCAATGACAACGGGCGCCTCCTGCTAGAATTCTGCATGGAGCACCAGCTCACCATCACCAACACTATATTCCAGCAGAAGAACAGTCTGAAGACAACCTGGATGCACCCACGGTCCAAGCATTGGCACCTTATCGACTACATTCTGGTGCGCCAGAGAGACCTTCGAGATGTCTTACACACCCGAGTAATGCCCAGCGCAGAATGTCATACGGATCATCGTCTTGTACGCTGCAATCTCCGTCTTCACTTTAAACCCACACCCAGGAGAGGAGGTATCCCTCGGAGGAAGTTTCAGGTTGGCAGCCTCCAGTCAGCCGAAGTTAAAGCTGCCTTCCAGGCAAAACTCCAGTCAAGAATTGAGGACCTCAGTTGCCCCACAGACCCTTCTCCAGAATCACTCTGGGAACACCTAAAAACTACCGTCCTGCAGATCTCTGAAGAAGTCCTCGGGTTCTCCACAAGGAAGAACAAGGACTGGTTTGATGAGAACAATCAAGAGATCCAAGAATTACTGGCAAAAAAGAGATCTGCCTACCAAGCACATCTTGCTCAGCCCTCCTGTCCTGGGAAAAAAGCAACCTTTCGCGCTGCATGTAGCAACCTCCAGCGCAAGCTTCGAGACATTCAGAACGAGTGGTGGACCAAGCTTGCAGAGAGAACCCAGCTGTGTGCAGACACTGGTGATTTAAGAGGGTTCTACGAAGCCCTGAAGGCAGTATATGGTCCATCATATCAGGCTCAGAGTCCCTTGCATAGTGCAAACGGCCAAGTGCTCCTCACAGACAAGGCATCCATACTGAACCGGTGGTCGGAGTATTTTCAGGTTCTCTTCAGTGCCAACCGCGTAGTTCAAGATTCAGCAATCCACCTCACCCCACTTCAACCGGTGAAAACAGAGTTAGATGAGATCCCCACCCTAGAAGAGACTGTTAAAGCCATCAAGCAACTGAAAAGTGGCAAGGCAGCAGGAGTTGATGGAATTCCACCAGAGATCTGGAAGCATGGGGGCACAGTACTACATAGCTCACTTCACAAAGTACTTGTCACCTGCTGGGAACAAGGCAAATTACCACAGGACTTTCGCGATGCAATCATCATCACCCTATACAAGAACAAAGGGGAAAAGTCAGACTGCTCCAACTACCGGGGGATAACCCTGCTCTCCATCGCAGGCAAAATCCTTGCCAGAATACTCCTGAACAGACTGGTGCCCACCATTGCAGAAGAACTCCTCCCAGAGAGCCAGTGCGGCTTCAGAGCTAACAGGAGCACCACCGACATGGTATTTGTTCTCAGGCAGCTCCAAGAGAAATGCAGGGAACAGAACAAGGGTCTGTATGTGACTTTTGTCGACCTTACCAAAGCTTTCGATACCGTTAGCAGGAAAGGCCTGTGGCAAATCTTGGAACGTTTAGGATGTCCCCCAAGGTTCCTCAGCATGATCATCCAGCTACACGAAGACCAGCGAGGCCAAGTCAGACACTGCAACGACCTCTCGGAGCCCTTCCCAATAGGCACAGGTGTAAAGCAAGGCTGCGTTCTCACGCCAACTCTCTTTACGATCTTCTTTAGCATGATGCTTCAAAGAGCCGCAGTAGATCTAGATGAGGACGATGGTGTCTACATCCGCTATCGCACCGATGGCAGCCTGTTCAACCTGAGGCGACTAAAGGCACACTCCAAGACAATGGGAAAACTCATCCGAGAGCTACTGTTTGCTGATGATGCTGCTCTCGTCTCCCACTCGGTATCAGCTCTGCAGCATATGACGTCCTGCTTTGCAGAGGCTGCCAAGCTATTCGGCCTAGAAGTTAGTCTGAAGAAGACAGAAGTTCTCCACCAGCCTGCACCCCAGGAAGATTATCACCCTCCCTGCATCACTGTGGGTGAATCAGTTCTGAAGACAGTCCAGCAGTTCAGCTACCTGGGGTGCATCATCTCCTCAGATGCCAAGATCGACAAGGAGATTGACAACAGGCTGGCAAAGGCAAACCGTGCATTTGGCCGACTGCACAAAAGAGTGTGGAGCAACAAGCATCTGAAAAAAGGCACAAAGATCAATGTTTACAAAGAGGTTGTGATGACAACCCTCATCTATGGCTCCGAATCGTGGGTTTTATACCGTCATCACCTGCGACTCCTTGAGCGCTTTCATCAGCGCTGCCTTCGCACCATCCTCAACATCCACTGGAGTGACTTTGTGACCAACACTGAAGTCCTCAAGCGGGCAGAGGTTACCAGCATCGAGGCACTGCTGTTGAAGACGCAGCTGCGCTGGGCAGGGCATATTTCTAGGATGGAAAACCACCGCCTTCCCAAGATTGCCCTGTATGGCGAACTCTCCACCGGCCATCGAAATAGAGGGGCACCAAAGAAGAGGTACAAGGACTCCTTGAAGAAATCCCTTAGCACCTGTCACATCAACCATCACCAGTGGTCTGACCTAGCCTCAGATCGCAAAGCATGGAGGCACACCATCCACCAGGCTGTCTCTTCCTTTGAGAACGCACGCATAGCTGGTCTTGAGGACAAAAGGAGATTGAGGAAGAATCGCACTGCTACAGGACCAACCCTAAATCAGACTTTTCCCTGCAGCCGCTGTGGCCGGACCTGCCTGTCCCACATTGGTCTTGTCAGCCACCAGCGAGCCTGCAGCAAACGTGGACTATTGCACCCTTCTTAAATCTTCGTTCGCGAAGCCAAGCCGAGAGAGAGAGAGCACAGCCTGATGGCACTAACTACCCATTTAGACAGTCTCTGGGTAGAAATTTTGTGTCCCTTGCAAGGTTTTCCGTATGCCACAAACAGATTAGGGTCCTTACGGAAGGGCTGTGTACGATCAAGGTAGAAAGATAAAGCCCTTCTGGCATCCAAAGAATGCAAGGCCCGTTGTCCTTGGTCGGTTGGGTTGGGGAAAAAGGTTGGTAGAGAGGTTGAAGTCGATAAGTGGAACTGGGAGACAACTTTAGGAAGGAATGCAGGGTCCGGTCTCAGAACAACTTTTTCCTTGTGGAAAATGGTGTAAGGAGGATCGTGGCGGAAGGCGCATAAGTCACTTGCCCGTTTGCCAGAGGTAAGGGCAATCAGCAATGCTGTCTTCCAGGAAAGAAGGTTGAGGTCTATGGTAGCCATAGGTTCAAATGGCGCTTTCATCAGCGAGGAAAGAACTAGGGATAAACTCCAAGTTGGGACAAGGGGTTTAACGGGTGGATTGAGGTGCAACATGCCCTTGAGAAAAGACTTAGACAAGGCATGAGAAAAAACTGTTTTACCGTCTACCGGATTGTGGAACGCAGAGATGGCAGACAGATGAACTTTCAGGGATGAGTAACAGAGTCCTGATTTCTGTAGAGAAAGTAAATACTCTAAGATCATATTGAGAGGTACGGACTCTGGAAGTAGATGGTTAGCAGTCGTGAATGAACAGAAGCGCTTCCATTTATGTTGGTACGAAAGCCTTGTGGAGGGCTTCCTCGCGTTGAGAATGATGTGGGCTACCTCTGTGGAGAGGCAGGAGGGCGAATTCTCCAGGCCGTCAAGGCCAGCACCTGAGGGTTGTGGTGCAATATCTGACCATTGGCTTGGGACAGAAGGTCGCTCACAAGAGGGAGGCGACGGTAAGTGTGATGAGATAACTGGAGAAGTCTCGTGAACCACGGTTGCCGTGGCCACCAAGGGGCTACCAGGATGCAGTCCGTGCCGTCTTGTGCGATCTTCATCAGTACCCGAGTCAGTAGAGGGGTTGGTGGGAAGTTGTAATGAAGAGGGCCCGTCCAGCTGTGTAGGAAGGCGTCGTTCCCCCTTCTCGAAAAATAGCGTGGGCATTTGGCATTGTCCCTGGAAGCAAAGGCATCCACCATGGGTGTTCCGAAACATCTGAAAATGCGTCGAAGGTAGGTCGGATTGAGGGACCACTCGTGGTCGTCCAAGCGAAACCTGCTCAGAGAGTCGGCCAGAACATTGTCGACACCTGGGAGGTGAACGGCGGTCAAGTAAATGTTGTGCTTCAGACACCATTCCCAGAGCAAAATGGCTATATGGCAAAGCCGGAGAGACCTGGTTCCTCCCTGCTTGTTGATATAATAGACGGTTGCCATGTTGTCCGTTGAAATCTGAACATGCCTTCCGTTGATCAGCGGGAGAAAAGATAAGAGGGCCCTGTGCACGGCAATCAGTTCTAAGCAGTTTATGTGCATGGCCCTCTCGGAGGGAGTCCAAAGGCCTCTGACGGTCTTGTCCTCTAAGTGGGCTCCCCATCCCCACTTTGAGGCGTCCGTTGTCACAACAGCCACTGGAGGCGTCGGTAGAAATGGCATGCCCGCGAGGAGATTGCTGGGTACAGTCCACCACGTGAGGGATGAAAGTGCTCTCTGGGAAACAGTGAGTAAGACACTCTGCGGTTGCAATTGAGGATGGTAGGCTCTTACAAACCAAAGCTGTAGTTGTCGCATTCGTAGCTTGGCAAAGTGGATGACGGAAGTCGTGGCGGCCATGAGGCCCAGCAAGCGTTGGATTGTGAATGCAGACTGGCAAGGCTGTCGTTGAATTGACCTGGCTAAGGTGACGATAGTTATTGCTCGATCCTCGGGGAGGAAAGCACGGTGGAGAGAAGTGCGGAGGAGAGCCCCTATAAACTTGATGTCCTGAGTAGGCTCGAGATGGGATTTGGATGTGTTCACACATAGACCCAGGGAATTGAGAAGAGAGAGCGTTGTGTTGATATTGCTCTGCAAACGACGTTGAGTCGGTGCTATGAGAAGCCAGTCGTCAATATATGGGAAGACTGTGATGTCTCGAAGTCGGAGGGCAGCTGCCACCACCGCCATACACTTGGTGAATACCCTTGGCGCGGTGGAGAGGCCAAAGGGCAGGGATACGTACTGGAAGTGGTCTTGTCCCATGGCGAATCGCAGATACTTCCGATGATGAGGTCGGATTGTCACATGGAAGTAAGCGTCCTGAAGATCTAGGGAAGCCATCCAGGAATTCCTGGGAATAAGAGGCAGGATGGCCTGTAGGGAGATCATTCTGAACTTCCTGTATTCGATGAACTTGTTTAGCTTCCGAAGATCTAGGATAGGGCGCTTTCCTCCATCCCTTTTGGGGACCAGGAAGTATCTTGAGTAGAATCCCGTCCCTCGATGTTGGGGAGGAACGGGTTCTATGGCATTCTTCTGGAGCAAGTCCAGAATTTCCTGATGGAGGAGTGCAGATGGAGGGGTAGCTATAAAGTGGTGGTGGTGTGGTGGCGAAACGAACTCTATTGCGTAACCTAGACGCACGATGGTAAGAACCCAAGAGTCGGTGGTGATGGAACTCCAGCTTGGGTAAAAGGGAGATAGTCTGGTATGCCTGTTGGGAGAGTCAAAGAGACTGCTTACCTGTCTGGGATTGCTTCTTAGAAGATTGAGCCCGTGGCCTCTGATGAAAAGGCTGCTTTGGGAGAGGTTTCCTTTTCCAGAAATCCTGAGACTTAGGAGACCGTTGACGGCGCTGAAAGGATGGCTTCCACGGTCTTTGCCTATTAGAGGGCAGTGAGGTTGGTTGTGTGACCCCAAGACGTTTCGCTCTTTTGCGGCCGTCATCGACCGATGCGAGGACCTCGTCCGTGGACGCATGGAATAGTCCCAGACCATCGAAAGGAAGGTCTTCTATACGCTGCTTGATGTCTGGCTGTAAGTTCGTTGAGCGCAGCCAGGCGTGGCGACGTAGGGCCACCGAAGTTGCGAAGACTCGGGAGGAACAGGAAACCGCATGGCGGATAGAATTTATTTGTTGTTTTGAGACACGGGAGAGCTCAGAGACGAGAGCCGAAACAGCTTTCTGAGATGAGTCAGGGATGGATGTGATGTGTGGGGTGATCTGGTTTGCCAAGTTGAAGGAGTAAGCCGCAAAATAGGCTAAGTAATTGTTCAACTTAGAGTTGGTTGAAGAGAAGCTATAAATTTTCTTAGCTAGAGTGTCCAATTTCCGGCCCTCGCGGTCCGGAGGAACGGGGTGGCGAGATTGTTTGTTCTTGGTGGCGGAATGGACAACAATAGAGTTGGGTGCCGGGTGGGAGGCGAGGAATTTGCAGTCAGCTGCGTGCACCCTATAAAGAGAATCCAGGCGTCGGGAAAGAGTAGGGATCGAGGCCGGCTTCTCCCAGGCTTCCCGAAGACCTTCAAGGTGTACAGGAAGCATAGGAAGCGTAGAGCTATCCGGGAAGTCTGTGCGAACCAGGTCGTGTACCACATCCGAGACTTTAGGTGAATCAGAGGACATGGGGATGTTCAGTGCGGAAGCCATAGTTGTGATCAAATTAAGGTAAGCCTTAGAGCTATCGGATGGTGAGAGACTAGGAGGTTGGTCCGATGAAGGCGAGGCTGGAGCCTCCTCGGAGTCAGAGTGGTCAGAGGTATCTTTATCTGAAGTCGAGACAGGGTGTTGAGGTGACTTGGGCTCGACAGGTGAAGGGTCCCGAGGACGTTTAAGCGGTGAAGTAGGCGGTTTGGAAACCGATGCGGATGCTGTCCTGGGAGAATCTCGGTTCCGAGTAAGGACAGGAGGCTGCACAACGTTGTGGGATCCCTGTACAGTATGGGAGCCGAAATCATCTCGGGTCCGAGGGGCTGTTGCATCATCCCAGGTGCGAGGGGTTGCTTCTTCTCGAGGAGAGTAGTAGTGATGCTGATAATCATCATAGCAACCGGGAGACAGATGGCGGTAGTAAGATCGCTGGTCACGTGAACGGTAGTAGTCACGGGGTCCGGGAGAATAATATTCCCTGAGTCGAGGCATATAGACATCCCTGGAGAGAGGCTCTGGTTCGAAGTCGGAGAGATGCTTGTAGCTGTGGCGCGATGGCGAACGCAAGTACCGATGGTAACGTGAGTGAGGTGGAGGGGACGGAGACCGGGATGGAGAACGGTCCCGTCGATAGCCACGATGGTAGTCACCATACTGGGACCGGGAGCGATCGCGGCGATGGTCACGGTGGTCATCTCGATGCGGAGAGTTGAGGCGATCTCGGATCGGAGATCTTGGACGGAGCGGAGACCGCGAGCGAGAGCGGAGCCACGGGGATCGAGATCGGAGTCGATGAGACGAGACCTGGGTAGAAGACTCCTTAAGCAATGGAGTTGTAATGTCCTTAAGCACTGGTGTTGTAATGTCGAGGAAGGATTCGGGTCGAAGAGGTGGAGGATCGGACTCGAGAATATCGATAGGAGGGAGACTGTGTACCGAGGGCGATCTAGAGCCAATCGGGATCACTTCAATAGAAGGCTGAGTGAGGCGGGGCATTTCCGAGATGACATCGGAAGGAGCCGAGAGTTCGATTGGTAAGATCGGATTCGAGTGAGAAATCACGGAAGGAGCCGACTGCGCAGAAGCCGATTGCGCAGCCGTCGAAGCCGATTGCGCAGCCGTCGAAGCCGATTGCGCAGCCGTAGCAAGGGCGGAAGTGCTGGAAGCCGACGGGTCGTGGCAGTCAAGAGACGAGCCAGAGGAGGAACGCAACGAGGTAGGTGTTGTCCGGGCGGCGGAAGGGAAGAAACAGAGTGGAATTGGCGCTCTCCCCCCGCTCCAGGCATGCGCAGTCGCTGCCTGCTCCCCAGGGCGGGAGGAAAGCGCGCCAAAAGACGTTATAAACGAGCTATTGGAGCTCCGAGGTATGGATCCGTTGCCTGCGGCAAGACCCATGTGTGGGACTGCACAGAGACCACAAAGAAGATCTACAAAAAACTGGAGAGTGTTCAACCAAAAATTTTAAAAACAGTTCTCCTGGTACCCAAGGGCATTCCGAATGCGTTAATTAGAATAGAAACTGGCATGATTACAGTAGAAGCGAGGCTTTGGATTTTGGCCATCCAGTTCTGGTTGAAACTTATGTCTTTTCCTAAGGGCTTGATCAGTTTAATTCTGCAAGATACTTTGGTCCCAAGATGGATTAAGGCCATAGAGGACAGAATTCATTATTACAGCCTTTCCAAACAATATCTCAGTTCTCTCACTTATGATAATGCTTGGGAACAGAGAATATTGGACGTTGTCAGACAAAATGACCTTAACAGCACAACCAAATGGCTCTGACAGAACCAATCAACAGGGTGACCCTGATGCCCTACCTATACCGCTTAATATACAATGAATACAGGAGAACGTTTACTCTTATGAGGTGGGACGTTCTCCCTCCAGCGGTGGTGGAGGGGAGATACAAAAAGGTGCCGTTCCAAGAACGGCAAGAAGATTATGTCCCTGCTGCAATGATGGTATCGAATCTCATATTTGACTGTGAGGCTTATAATGATCATCGAGAAGTACTTCCATTTCCCACGGCCATACCTTTTACCAGTAGCCAAAAATTGCAACTCCTTAAGAATCTTCTTAGCGATAGGAACCCTGAGGTTACATACAAATTAGCAAAATCTGGCTGGCTTGCCACAAGAATAAGGAAAACTGATTCAGTCAGGAAACGGCTGAACACCTTTGCCAATCTGTTGGCTGTAACTGCCATGTTTTGTTATATTTGTAGTTTTATAACAGTATTTTATGCCTTTTATGTATGATTTTATGGACAATCAGTTTTAATTTTGTATGATTTTACTGCTTTAAATGCTGGCTTAGGCAGTGAATAAATAATTTATTTATTAAGGGAAAAGAGCAGAAGAGGGCCAGCAGGAGGATTTAAGGGGTTGGAGCACCTTTCCTGTGAGGAAATGCTGAAAATTCTGGGACCCCTAAGCAATGCTCCCTCTAAGCTGTGGAGTCTTGTGAGCAAAAATTCTGCTTTGTGAGCTGCTGGCATTAAAGTTGCTCTGGGGCTCATTTTTCCTGAGCTAAGACAAAAATGTGTGAGCCGGAGGCTAAAAAACTGTGAGTTAGCTCACACTAACTCAGCTTAGAGGGAACACTGCCCCTAAGCACCCAGGCATCTTTCAATAATCAAATCAAGAGAAAAGAAGGTAGAAAGACTCCACATTAGGAAATGGAGGGCATGCAATGTCCTTAATGACTCTCTGTGTAAAATAGTATTTCCTTTTGTCCGTCCGGAAACCCACTGCACATCAGCTTCATCAGCTGCTCTTGAATTCTAGCATTTTGGGGAGAGGGAGGAAAATTTCTCTGTCAGCTTTTGCTTGGAGTCTTTGCTATCTGTGGCTGCTGCAGGGTCACAGGGTGGGGGTTTTTTTGCTCTGGCCGACCTGCGAGTCGTGCTCAGAAAGAGCTTGGCATTGAAAGGAAGCTCCCCAAACGGTGTGTGTGTGTGTGCTGTGCTCCACCTGAGGAACCCCACCTGTGTGGAAGTAGCCTCTGTCGAAGAGCCAGTTACCACACACTAGCACAGAAGTGTTGAACTCATTTGTTATGAGGCCCAGATCTGACATAAATGAGACCTTGTTGGGCCAGGCCATGTGTGTTATAAAATATAATGCCAGGTAGCGGACATATAAACTTTATAAAGTTTTAAAAAAGCTTTAAATAAAACATCAACACTTAGTGGTCTTAAAGGTGCATTCTTTGTATTTCTCCCATGGGATCCAGGGAACTGAGCAAAGGAAGCTCTGGCTGTTTCCTTCCCTTCCCTTCCCCAGGAGGGGAAGGAGTCTCAGCCAATTGAAGAAAGCGAGGCTAGGCTCAGTAGCTCTGCTGTACAAATGAGAAAGCCTGTCAAAGCAAGCTCTCCTCCCCCCCAAGGGAGGAGCCTCAGCCAATAGAGAAAATAGAGGCTTTGCTCTGTAGCTCCTGTGCTATCGAGAAAGCCTTGCAAAGCAAGCTGTGATGCAGAAGGAAGCCAGAGAGAGGGAGAAGGAAGCAGATGACAGCCAGTTGCTCGGGGGCCTGCCAGGAGCCCTCCAAGGGCCTCCCTTGGGCTGCATATTTGACACCGCTGTACTAGCACATCACCTGCTGGCCTGAAGGCATGAACATGCCATAAGACCACAGGAGTCTTCCCTCAGAGATGATCCGTGCGAGTCATCAAGCCACAAACATGGCCTCCTGTGCCATTTAAAAGTGGGAAACAAAACGGGGAGAGAAGTGGGATTTATTCCTTCCTTATAAGGCTGTGCCAGAGTCGGCCGTGCAAGAGAACATTCGCCAAAAAGGCCGCGGAGGAACAGAAATCGCCCTTCCCACAGAATGCAATTAAAAGCAATTCCTACTCCATTTGTTATCACATAAAGGCAGCCTGCCAATAGAGCCGAGGCTATCAGGAACGAGGACTGCCATGCCCACAGGCGGACTGGCCTGGAAAATTAGTTTTCATGCAGGGAGCAGTGTTGTAATTTTAAAAGGATGCAACAAAAAAGACAGCCCGCCTGAACTTAAAAAGGGCAACGTCTCGTTACGGCAGCTTGGTGAGGTCTGATAGTCTTGTTCCTTAATTGTTCTAGCTCAGCCTAATTCCACAGTTGCTGCGGTATCTAATGCACAGCTTCATCTTAGCTCAGGGCAGACTCAGCGAGGACTGAAGCTGCAGGTACAGTATTAACACAGGAGGGTGAGACAGTGTAAGAGTGAAGGAGAAACCACAGCAGAGCAGGAGAATGTCTGTGTTTAAGATCAAGTTGAAAAATTCAGAAATACTGTTTGGTCAAGTTATCCTGTATCATGACTGTATCCATGAATAATATGACTGTAGCCATGAAATTAAAAGATGTTTGCTCCTTGGGAGGACAGCTATGGCAAACCTAGGCAATATAATAAAAAGTAGAGACATCACCTACAAACAAAAGTCTGTATAGAATCATAAGAGTTGGAAGGGACCTCCAGGGTCATCTAGTCCAACTTCCTGCACAATGCAGGAAAGTCACAAATACCTCCCCCTAAATTCACAGGATCTTCATCGCTGTCAGATGGCCATCTAGCCTCTGTTTAAAAGCCTCCAAGGAAGGAGCGCCCACCACCTCCTGAGGAAGCCTATTCCACTGAGGAACTGCTCTAACTGTCAGGAAGTTCTTCCTAATGTTCAGCCGGAAACGCTTTGATTTAGTCAAAGCGGTGGTATTCCCAGTAGTAATGTATGGCTGTGAGAGTTGGACCATAAGAAAGGCCGAGCACAGAAGAATAGATGCTTTTGAGCTGTGGTGCTGGAGAAGACTCTTGAGGGTCCCTTGGACTGCAAGAAGATCAAATCAGTCAGTCCTAAGAAAAATCAACCCAGACTGTTCACTGGAAGGTCAGATGCTGAAGCTGAAATACTTGGGCCACCAAATGAGAAGGGAGCACTCACTGGAGAAGATCCTGACGCTGGGAAAGACAGAAGGGAAAAGAAGGGGGGGATGGCAAAAAAGGAGATGGATGGACAGCATTACTGATGTGATTAATACGAATTTGAGCAGATTTCAGAGGATGGTGGAAGACAGGAGGGCCTGGCGCGACTTTGTCCATGGGGTCCCAAAGAGTCGGACTCGACTGTGTGACTGAACAACAACATAAGCTCCTCCCCCTCCATGGCCCTACTGTTAAGGTCTCTCTGTTGTTCTCAAAAGTAATTAGACTTGCCAGGTCCCCCCAGACCAGTGGCAGGGGATGAGAGTAGGGTTGCCAGCTCCAGGTTGGGAAATTCCTGGAGATTTGGGGAGAGAGCCTGAGGACAGGAACCTCAGTGGGATATAGCGCCATAGAGTCAACTGAACAACAACAACAAAGTTATCCTAGGCCTGTGCTTCTTCCCAGCGCTGGTTCAAGACTGCCCACCTGAACACTTCACATATGTATGCACTCAGAAAATATGCCCACACTGTTCTCCCTGGCATGCTAGCTATTTATAAGAAAAATAAACCAGAAAACCATAAGAACCATAAAATCATAGTTGGAAGGGACCTCCAAGGTCATCTAGTTGAACCCCTGCACCATGCAGGAAAACTCCCCCTTACACACATATCCCCAGTGCCCCCTGCAGGCTCCATACCCAGAAGATGGCAAAAAACCTCCAGGATCCCTGGCCACAGTGGCTTGGAGGAATATTGCTTCCTAACCCCAAAGTGGTGAACAGCATTTCCCTGGACATGTAAGAAAGGGCCACAAGAACTAAGTGCTGATGCAGCCCTTCCTGCCCTCCTTATCACCACCTGCCTAATTCACACAATCAGCATTGCTGTCAAATGGGCATCTAGCCTCTGTTTAAAACCTCCAAGGAAGAAGAATAATCGCAGATTTATACCCTGTCCTCTCTGAATCAGAGCGGCTTACAATCTCCTTTATCTTCTCCCCCCACAACAGACACCCTGTGAGGTGGGTGGGGCTGGAGAGGGCTCTCCCAGCAGCTGCCCTTTTTCAAGGACAACCTTGAGGGAGGGGATGGTAGCTCAGTGGTAGAGCATCTGCTTGGTAAGCAGAAGGTCCCAGGTTCAATCCCTGGCATGCCAACTAAAAAGGGTCCAGGCAAATAGGTGTGAAAAACTTCAGCTTGAGACCCTGGAGAGCCGCTGCCTGTCTGAGAAGACAATACTGACTTTGATGGACCAAGGGTCTGATTCAGTATAAGGCAGCTTCGTATGTTCATATATACTGAGTTTGTAACCTCTGCCAGAGCTATGGCTGACCCAAGGCCATGCCAGCAGGTGCAAGTGGAGGAGTGGGCAATCAAACCCAGTTCTCCCAGATAAGAGTCCACGCACTTAACCACTACACCAAACTGGAAGGAGAGCCCACCACCTCCCAAGGAAGCCTGTTCCACTGAGGAACAGCTCTAACTTTCAGGAAGTTCTTCCTGCTGTTTAGCCAGAAACTCTTGATTTAATTGTAACCCATTGCTTCTGGTCTGACCTTCTGGGGCAACAGAAAACAATTCTGCACCATCCTCTTATTATTATTTTTTAATGGATAAAGCATTGAGACATGTTCCCCCTCTCTAGCCACATTTGAAATGGATGTCCCACCTAGGTAGTCACATTTTTTCTGAAGGGAGCACCTGATGTTAAATTGTAAAAGAGGACTATAATAATGTTACAAGAAAGGAACAGAGAGATCCATAAGGAAAAGATAAGGCCAGGAAAGAAAGTATGGCTTGGATCCATACATTATTTGTTCTTTTGAGTACATGTCCCAGATATCTGCCACAGCACCAACAGATATAATAGACAGTTTCTATTATATAAAAGGATTATGAAGAAGAAGAAGAAGAAGAAGAAGAAGAAGATATTGGATTTATATCCCGCCCTCCACTCCGAAGAGTCTCAGAGCGGCTCACAATCTCCTTTACCTTCCTCCCCCACAACAGTCACCCTGTGAGGTGGGTGGGGCTGGAGAGGGCTCTCACAGCAGCTGCCCTTTCAAGGACAACCTCTGCCAGAGCTATGGCTGACCCAAGGCCATGCTAGTAGATGCAAGTGGAGGAGTGGGGAATCAAACCCGGTTCTCCTAGATAAGAGTCCGCACACTTAACCACTACACCAAACCAGCTCTCTCTTATGTTATGACCAACATAATTAGCGGCCCCGTGGTACAGAGTGGTAAAGCTGCATTCCAAGCTCTGCTCATGACCTGAGTTTGATCCCGTCAGAAGCTGGGTTCAGGTAGCCGGCTCAAGGTTGACTCAGCCTTCTGTGCTTCCGAGGTCGGTAAAATGAGTCCCCAGCTTGCTGGGAGGAAAGTGTAGATGACTGGGGAAGGCAATGGCAAACCACCCCGTAAAAAGTCTGCTGTGAAAACGCTGTGATGCGATGTCACCCCAGAGTCTGAAACAACTGGTGTTTGGACAGGGGACTACCTTTTTAAAATTATTATTATAAAAAGGATTATGATCAACCACTGGATTAGTATTGCAACTTTAAAAACAAACACATGGTTTGGATCCCATGTAGATTGCCATGTCTGATCCCCAAGAAACAATTCTGGGGGTGATTCGGGCTGCTGTGTGTGTGTGCATGGGGGTGGGGGGGTGGGAATTGGCAAAAATTGCTCCCCACACTGACATGTGAAAATCTACCCGTGATCCAGCCCCATGTACTTACATAGGTTGATGTGATATGATTTACAGTATTGTACCTGACCTTGCTTCATTTACAGCAGTAACTATGATTCTGTCACCTTTGCCTAGACACAGGTGGCTGGATCCGGTGGAGATGTTTGCGGAAGGAGCTATTCTAGCAGACCTTTCCCCTGCCTTCCTCTTTCCCCAGTTACCCTGCTACTCGTTCTGAAAATCTTACAAGGGTCAGGAGAGCTTTGTGAACAAAAATGAGCCGCAGCACCAAGTACTTTGCCTGCAATGAAGCGGCAGGACTGACTTCTGGTTCTCCCTCCTAACACAGTCCCCACTCCCAATCCAGCCAGTGGTTCAGTTCGGTCATGAGGGTCCATGCAAATCTTGGAAAATATTTTCAGGACTCACACAGCAGCAGCAGCAGAGCTGGTTTTTATACCCCACTTTCCTCTAGCTTGAGGAGCCTCACAATGGGCTTACAGTTGCCTTTCCCAAAGTGGTGAAGCTGCAGCACTGCAGTCGGAGCCCTCTGCTCATGACCCGAGTTTGATCCCGGCGGAAGCTGGGTTCAGGTAGCTGGCTCAAGGTTGACTCAGCGTTCCATCCTTCCGAGGTCAGTCAAAGGAGTCCCCAGCTGGCTGGGGGAAAAGCGTAGGTGACTGGGGAAGGCAATGGCAAACCACCCCGTTAAAAGTCTGCCGTGGAAACGTTGTGAAAGCAACGTCACCCCAGAGTCGGAAACGACTGGTGCTTGCACAGAGGACTACCTTGACCTTTCCCCCCCTCTCCCTACCTCAGGAATCTTGTGAGGGTGGTGGAGCTGAGGGCCACCCAGCAGGCTTCACATGGAGGAGAAGAAGAAGACCACACCCTTCCTTCCCTCTGAATCAGAGTCTGTGGCTTACAATCTCCTTTTGAGGTGGGTGGGGCTGAGAGATCACACCCAGAAGCTGCCCTTTCAAGGACAACTCTGGGAGAGCTATGGCTGACCCAAGGCCATTCCAGCAGGTGCAAAGGGAGGAGTGGGGAATCAAACCCAGTTTTCCCAGATAAGAGTCTGCACACTTAACCACTACACCCAACTGGCTGTTGGAAGCAGGGAATCAAATCTGGTTCTCCAAACCAGAGCCCAACGCTCTTAACCACTACAGCACACTGACAGAAAGCTTGGAGAGATCTGCCACCTTCTACAAGCTTTCCCACTCAAACCTGGATGTTCTCCTCCATTCGCAGAAGGCATGGCAGTTGGATTTCTGTTTTATGGTTCTGCCCTTTTGTGGCAGACCATCAACTCCTCCTTCATACCGATCCTCCCCTTCGCCCTTGCTCAGCATTTCAGGGGAAATTTTGGGCTGCAGTGGGAGAGAGGAGATAAGAGGGCAGCATGCTGTGAACGGATATGCTCCTTTCATCAGATCCAAGTCATAGATTCCTTCCCCCTCTCCCTAGCTGCTGCAGCTTTTACTGTTACCTGGAAAACGACTCCTAAGGGTCACAAGACATATGAAGCTGCCTTCTACTGAATCAGACCCTTAGGAGTTGTTTTGTCTATAAGTCAGTATTGTCTATTCAGACTGATAGCAGCTGTCCAGAGTCTCCAGCTGGGGTTTTTCACGCCTCCTTGCCTGGTCCTTTTTTAGTTGGAGATGCCAGGGATTGAACCTGGGACCTTCTGCTCACCAAGCAGATGCTCTGCCACCCTCCCTCCCCATGGGGGGGGGGGGGGCGCGAATGTGTTGCCATCAGCTACTTTTTGTTGGAGAATATGTGATTTCCATTCATATCAAGTCCTGGGTTTGCTGCTTGCAATAACTAAATCTTTACTTCCTATTTTTTTTTTTTTGTTAATGTCTACATTTAAAGCTATATGACATTTAGCATTCAGGGTGAAACAATATTTTTTTATTATTATTAAAGAAGACAGTTGTTTCCCCTACATCTGACCATAAGCAGATTCACTTACTTGGGTCATGCCCAGTGCTTCTGACGTCTTTATATACCTGCCCTTCCAATTAAAAGATAAAGGTGCGCTCTATAAAATAGTGCTATTAAAAGCTGAAGAGGCAACCTGAATAAAGTCCACTTGGGTGCTTAGAAGCAACAAGGAATTGAGTCTGCCAATATGCTAAGGTGGGGAGTGGGGAGGACACAAAAGGTGATTAAACCCTACGAGTCCCATTACATACATCGGGGTGGCCAAGGGTAGCTCTCCAGATGTTTTTTGCTTACAACTCTCATCAGCCCCAGCCAGCATGGCTGGGGCTGATGTGAGTTGTAGGCAAAAAACATCTTTGGAGAGCTACCCTTGGCCACCCCTGACATACATTATGTTCTTATGGTTCTGTCCAGATATCTTAGCGGGTAGGATTTAAGGGTCAGTTCTCATATTATGATTTCAAAGTTGTTACAAACCTAATGCACACCCATCGTCTCTCAAATATTTCCATTATCATAAAGAAGAAGAATTGCAGATTTATGCCCCGCTCTTCTCTCTGAATCAAGAGTCTCAGAGCGGCTCACAATCTCCTATATCTTCCTCCCCCACAACAGACACCCTGTGAGGTGGGTGGGGCTGAGAGGGCTCCCCCAGCAGCTGCCCTTTCAAGGACAACCTCTGCCAGAGCTATGGCTGACCCAAGGCCATTCCAGCAGGTGCAAGTGGAGGAGCGGGGAATCAAACCTGGTTCTCCCAGGTAAGAGTCCGCACACTTAACCACTACACCAAACCTGCTCTGAAAACAAAACCACACATACAAGTGGAACCTGTGAGCAACTCAGCAGATCCATGTCTTCCTCGCAAGCAGACTCTCATATAGATCTCCCAAAATTACAACACGGAGCCATCCGATAAGGCATCTGCATGACTTCCATTCAAATCGTGCTGGTCAGATGTCAGAACCTTCCACCATTATCCAAAGCTTTTGGGGGGGTAGAAAAAGCCTAGCAGGGATGCATTTGCATATTAGGCCACACCCCTGATGCCAAGCCAGCTGAACGACATTCCTGTGCGTTCCTGCTCAAAAAAAGCCCTGCCATTATCAAGTCTGGTACGCTGGCTACAGGTAGAATCATAGAGTTGGAAGGGACCTCTAGGGTCATCTAGTCAAACCCCCTGCACAATGAAGGAAACTCACAAATACCTGCCCCCCCACACACCCCCAGGGACACCTGCTCCATGCCCAGAAGATGGCAAAACACCCCAAAAATCAACCTCCAGGACCCCTGGCCAAACTGGCCTGGAGGAAAATTGCTGCCTGATCCCCAAGTGGCAAACAGCATTACCCTAGATGTGTAAGAAAGGGCTACGAGAACTATGCGCTGATGCAGCCCTTCCTGCTCTCCTTCTCATGTTCTTCTTAATTCACAGACTCAGCATTGCTGTCAGATGGCCATCTGAAAAGGTAAAGGTGGTCCCCTGTGCAAACACCTGTCGTTTCTGACTTTGGGGTGGCGTCGCATCACGACGTTTTCACAGCAGACTTTTTACGGGGTGGTTTGCCATTGCCTTCCGCAGACATCTACACTTTCCCCCTAGCAAGCTGGGTACTCATTTTACCCACCTCCGAACGATGGAAGGCTGAGTCAGCCTCGAGCTGGCTACCTGAACCCAGCTTCCGCCGAGATTGAACTCAGGTCATGAGCAGAGCTTAGGACTACAATACTGCAGCTTTACCACTCTGCGCCAAGGGGCTCCTCGAGCCTCTGTTTAAAAACGTCAGAAGGTGAGCTCGCCACCTCCTGAGGAAGCCTATTCCACTGAGGAACTACTCTGTCAGGAAGTTCTTCCTAACGTTTAGTTGAAAATTCCTCTGTTTTAATTTCAGCCTGGTGCTTAAATAAAACTCATAGCCTATCTTAGAACAGGCTGGTGGCCTACCACAACTGGTACAGACAGTTGTAGCGTTTTCCAATAACCTGGGAGAGGGGGATGAGTTTCTCCCCAGTGGGTACCCAAAGCGGCTCGCATCATCAGCTTCGCCTCTGTTTTAATCTCGCATGAACCCCTGCATAAGAGTCCGCGCATTTAACCACTACACCAAACTGGCTCTCAGAAAGGATGCGCACACACATTTTCCAGCGACTGCAGGCTTAGACTGTGTGGTTGACTGCCCAGATAATATTCTAGAAATAACCCTGTGAATCTAGGCCTGTGTGCTATCACCGCTGTACACACACGTGTGCCCTTTGTGGGTGTTATGCCCTTCTGGGGGTGGAGGCGAGGGTGGGAAAGGAAGCCGGGTATCACTACTCCTCCCACCGCACTCACGCAGGAGAATGCTCACCACCCAAGCCAGTCCTATTGTGGAAGATTCCTACCACACTCCCAGACAGAATGTAGCTATATTCTATATACTTAACCCGTTTTCACTTTTTTTCCTAATGGCAAACTAGAATGATGTTTATAATGTAGAGAATGATGTTAAAAAGTAAATTAGGTGGACAAGAACATCAGTAGGAAATACATGTCCTTTTGTTTTACCTAGACTTGCAGCAAAAGCAATTAACAGGCAACTTCTATTACCTTTTATTGTTACCCAGACCAAATGGTCTTCCCATTTACTACACTGTTTTGCCATTTGAGCCTAACTTTTTATATCAGTTTACACTCTTAACCTGCCAGCTATATGTATTTCAGCTCACTGTACCCCGTCCCCTCGTCTGAAGAAGTGTGCTTAGAGAGCACATGAAAGCTGACATTCTGAATAAAACTTGGTTGGTCTTAAAGGTGCCACTTGACTCCTGTTTTGTTCTACTGCTTCAGGCCAACACGGCTGCCCACTTGGGTCTATCACACTCCCAGACACTCTTTTTCACACTGTTCTTGGGTTCTAGGAAGCCAATCAATAAACTTAACTGGTGTAAACAAAGTTGTGGGTTTTATTACCCTTAAACGAAAATTTGCTTTCCGTGGGCTGTTGGCACAAGCTTTGCCCTGACGTTTATTTGACCCTGCATCTAGAAAATGTGCTTAGATCCTCTTGTTCGAGATGTGTGATTACAGTGTTAAAACATTTACCAGGACAGCTTGTGCAGTCCTGGTAAGCGTTTGAACCCGGTAATCACACATCTCTAACAAGATCTAAGAAGAGATTCAGGACAGAGCTACAAGTTAGCAGTTAACACGGGCAATCCACAACCAGAACTGAAGGTCTTCTGTGTCACCTCCAAAATGTGCAGCAAAACTTACCTATATATCTTTCATACTCTGGGTTACCATGCAGATACACCCAGGTGGGCAGGCGTGTTGGTCTGAAGCAACAGAACAGAGTTGGAGCCCAGTAGAACCATTTTATCATCTGATGAAGAAGACTGCAGATTTATACACCACCCTTCTCTCTGAATCAGAGACTCAGAACATCTTACAATCTCCTATATCTTCTCCTCCCACAACAAACACCCTGTGAAGTAGGTGGGGCTGAGAGAGCTCTCACAGCAGCTGCCCTTTCAAGGACAACTCTTGCGAAACCCATGGTTAACCCAAGGCCAGCAGGTGCAAATGGAGGAGTGGAGAATCAAACCCGTTCTCCCAGATAAGAGTCAGCACACTTAAACACTACACCAAACTGGCTCTCTGAAGTGTGCATGCACATGAAAGCTTACATTCTGAATAACACTTCATTGGTCTTAAAGGTGCTACTGGACTCCCAACTGTGTTACTTTGGTAACACTCCATACCTTTGGTAAAGGGAGTCCCCAGTGCAAGCACCAGGTTGTTACTGACCCATGGGGTGATGTCACATCAGGACATTTTCTTGGAAGACTTTTACGGGGTGGTTTGCCATTGCCTTCCCCAGTCATCTATACTTTCCCCTCAGCAAGCTGGGGACTCCTTTGACACACCCCGGAAGGATGGAAGGCTGAGTCAGCCTGGAGCTGGCTACCTGAAACCAGCTGCCACTGGGATCGGACTCAGGTCGTGAGCAGAGAGCTTGGACTGCAGTAATGCAGCTTTACCACTCTGTGCCACGGGGTTCCTCTATACCATTGGTAAGATAAGGAAATGAACCATGTGGTGATGTCAAAAGACAGGTTAAGTCTGACTGAACATTATGGAGTCAAATGTTTTTAGTCGAAGCCCCATGTTCATTGTAATGTGTAGTTTACCATTATCTGAAGAGGAGGGGAAAATGTTAAGGGAGGGGAAAATAATCAGTGTTGGCATGGCAATTAACAGAATGTCATACTGCTAGGATTGGTAACAATTATTGAATAACCTCAACAATTATTTAATAGCCTCAACAATGAACCATGAGAAGCCAGGGAAGGAGGGAAAATGGCAGGCCAATTAAATGCAGAAATAGATCAGGGATATAAATGCCAAAACAAGTCATTGTATAAAATACAGCAAGGAAGTAGTGCCATGATTAGCAGTCATGGAAGGTCCAACGGGCGCAATCATAGGAATTACTCCCATTAAGAAACACTGACCTTTGCCTGGGCCCCAAACTAAACTGACTACAGGAAAGAAACTTTCCAAACCGAATCATAAAATGGTTGTCTTCTGGACTTGGAACACTTTTCTCAGGCCTTTTTTTGGTAGAAAAAGCCCAGCAGGAACTAATTTGCATATTAGGGCACACTCCCTGATGCCAAGCCAGTTTGGTATAGTGGTTAAGTGCGCGGACTCTTATCTGGGAGAACCGGGTTTGATTCCCCACTCCTCCACTTGCAGCTGCCGGAATGGCCTTGGGTCAACCACAGCTCTTTCAGAAGTTGTCCTTGAAAGGGCAGCTGCTGTGGGAGCCCTCTCAGCCCCACCCATCTCACAGGGTGTCTGTTGTTGGGGGAGAAGATATAGGAGATTGTGAGCCGTTCTGATACTCCGATTCAGAGAGAAGGGGTATAAAACTGCAGTCTTCTTCTTCCTGTGAGTTCCTGCTCAAAAAAACCCCTGGCTTTTCTTGAATAGCTTCATGGACTACAGTTCCATAACACCTCAAAGTGATGCCTCCTGACAGTCTTGGAGAAAACGGGCCCAGGAGATTGAGAAAAAGAAAAGTTTTGTACCTGCTCAGCAAGTAGGGATTGCGCTCCAGAAAGAGTTACTAACAATCAGCATCCAGATAGTCGGGGAGCAGATGCAATGGATACTTAACTAGCAACAGTTCTAACACAGGGGTCCCCAACCCCTGATCTGTGGACCAGTACCGGTCCGGGTCCTGTTAGCAACCGGGACATGAGTTGAATAATTACTTCATTATATAGTACAATGTAATAATAATAAGAAAACATTGGATTTATATCCTGCCTTCCACTTCGAATCTCAGAGTCTCAGAGCGGCTCACAATCTCCTTTCCCTTCCTCCCCCGCAACAGACACCCTGTGAGGTAGGTGGGGCTGAGAGCTCTCCCCAGAAGCTGCCCTTTCAAGGATAGCTCTGCGAGAGCTATGGCTAACCCAAGGCCATTCCAGCAGCTGCACATTGAGGAGTGGAGAATCAAACCACTTTGTCCCAGATAAGAGTCCGCACACTTAACCACCACACCATACTAATAGAAATAAAGTTAACAATTGTATCATCCCAAAACCATCCCACCCCCCCATCCCCGGTCCATGGAAAAATTGTCTTCCACAAAACCAGTCCCTGCTGCCAAAAAGGTTGGGGACCGTTGTCCTAACACACTGGCACTAAACTTGGTGGACAGCACAGTGGGATGGAAGGAGTGCCAGATTACCACAGTGGAGACCTGAATTCAAATCCCTCATCTGTCCCCAAACTCACTGGTTTCCCAGGTGCTCTTCCCTTAGCCTAACCTACCTCACCAGGATATTCTGAGGAAGAAGAAGATGGTATCGGATTTATATCCCACCCTCCACTCCAAATTTCAGAGTCTCGGAGGGGCTCACAATTTCCTTTATCTTCCTCCCCCACAACAAACACCCTGTGAGGTGCGTGGGCCTCTCTCAGAAGCTGCCCTTTCAAGGACAACTCCTGCCAGAGCTATGGATGACCCAAGGGCATGCTAGCAGCTGCAAGTGGAGGAGTGGGGAATCAAACCCGGTTCTCCCAGATAAGAGTCCATGCACTTAACCACTACACCAAGCTGGCTCTCCATGGCCTTGGAGGACCACTGGATTTATTTTACAAAGTAAGTGACAATTAAAAAAAAGGTAAAGGTAGTCGCCTGTGCAAGCACCAGTCGTTTCTGACTCTGGGGTGACATTGCTTTCATAATGTTTTCACGGCAGACTTTTTATGGGGTGGTTTGCCATTGCCTTCCCCAGTCATCTACACTTTCCCCCCAGCAAGCAGGGTACTCATTTTACCAACCTCGGAAGGATGGAAGGCTGAGTCAACCTGAGCCGGCTACCTGAACCAGCTTCTGCCAGGATAGAACTCAGGTTGTGAGAAGAGAGTTCAGACTGCAGTACTGCAGCTTTACCACTCTGCACCACGGGGTTCTAAGTGACAATAGAAGAATATTATCGCCTAGGTCTCAGCTAAATGACAACTGAAGACATTAGGGCTGCAGATTCCCTCTCAGGATAAGGTGTTTCCTGCCCTGACCTGGATAGCCCAATCGGGTCAGATCTCAGAACCTAAGCAGGGTTGGCTCTGGTCCGATATTGGATGGGAGACCACCAAGGAATATCAGTGTCCTTGCGCAAAGGCAGGCAGTGGAAGATAACCTCTATGAATGCTTTGCTTTGCAAACCCTACACAATACAGTCACAATAATTCAGCTGATGGCAAAAGAGGCACTTTCCGAGGAAAGAAATCAATCAGAGCAGGTTCAAGGTGACGATGGTACTCATGCATCTAGAAAAAGAAGACTACAGATTTATACCCCGCCCTTCTCTTGGGATCAGAGACTCAGAGCGGCTTACAATCTCCTATATCTTCTCCCCCCACAACAGACATCTACATAATAACAAGATGGTGGAAGCATCATTTTAATCTTATTTCTGTTAACAAACCTACCTTTCAAACCATCTTTCTGGTTTTGTGCGACTGGGAAAGCAGCTCCACAAGAAAAAAAAACTCATTTTCAACCAAGACTAAACCAATTTGATAATATACCAAGCTGTCCTTTGGCGATGTCACTGAACTATTTAAAAGCTAGAAACTTCCAAGGAAGCCAGAAAAATCTTTTTTTTAATATATGGAAAGCAATTTCCATCCTTTCTCAGTGGTGGAGGGGGAAAACCCAGAAGTTTGCTACTGCGAAAAGCAGACTGAACACGTAAAAAAAGCAGACAGAAAGGGAATCATGGGAAATAGAAATGTCAGAGGAGGCTCCAGTTTACAGGGAGCATCATTCATTAACAGTCAGATTTTAGTCCAGTAGCACTATGTCAGCTCCTGAGCTGGTCCTCAGTAATTAGACCTTTCTGAAGGTCAGTAAAGGTTCATTTCATTGATACACACTTTACAGCAGTATGACTCTCTTCCTAGGCCGTTACGAGCCCACCAAAACCTGCAGCCCAAAAAGCCCGAGCAAAGCAAGTATAGCCGCTTCTCACCTAGCCCCCCTTTCGTGCATAGCAAATGCCAAGAGGTAATGTCCTTGAAGTCCAAGTCCAGGAACCTCCACCAGGGCAGAATAATTACTTGGTAAGTTACAGACAGATGCAAAGCAAGCACAGCAAAACTCCCCCAAACATCCCCATGGCGCTTATAGAAGGTAACAGAAATGACAATATTCATGGCAAGGCCCCTTGACACTTCAGAGACCAACAAGAGCTTCAGGGTGGAAGCTTCTGAGAGCCCAGGCTCCAGCTATGACTCTCGAGAGCTTCCACCTGAAACTCTAGTTCAGAGGTGTCGAACTCATTTGTTACGAGGGCCTGATCTGACATTTTGGGTACGTAATTTGGTGTAGCGGTTAAGTGTGCAGACTCTTTCCTGGGAGAACCGGGTTTGATTCCCCACTCCTCCACTTGCAGCCACTGGAATGCCCTTGGGTCAGCCATAGCTCTCCCAGAGGTGTCCTTAAAAGGGCATCTTCTATGAGAACTCTCTCAGCCCCACCTATCTCACAGGAAGGAAGGTAAAGAAGACTGTAAGCTGTTTTGAGACTGATTCAGAGAGAAGGGCAGAGTATAAATCTATGGTAGTCTTCTCCTTCCCCTCCTCCTCCTCCTCCTCCTCACTTTGTTTGGCCGGGCTGAGCCACATGTGCCACAAAATGCAATGCCAGGTACCGGGGAGATACATTTTATAAAGGACACAGGGAAACCCAAGTAATGATATTATCTTTTTTCTCACAATACAAACAGAAGTAATTGATTCCTAGCAATGAAAGCAAATGATTTACTGGGGAGACCACAAAAGCCCCAATAAATAGTTTTAATCACATGCAAGACTAGGTTTTTTCCAAAAAGCGACAGTACCTTACATTGACATATATACCAGTTGCTTGCAGGCTGGGTAAGCGGCCCAGACAGGCTGGTGCTGGTCCCTGGGCCTTATGTTTGACGCCCCTGTTCTAGTTGGTCTCTAAGGTACTGTGCTACTGGATTCAAATCTAACTGCAGACTTCCAAAACCATCACTCAGTGAAGGAACTCAAATGAGGCAGGGAAGAAATTCTAAAATGGCAGGTACACCATTATTACAATTTAGAAGAACTGCAGATTTATACCCCACCCTTCTCTCTGAATCAGAGACTCAGAGCGGCTTACAATCTCCTATATCTTCTCCCCCTACAACAGACACCCTGTGAGGTGGGTGGGGCTGAGAGGGCTCTCACAGCAGCTGCCCTTTCAAGGACAACCTCTGCCAGAGCTCTGGCTGACCCAAGGCCATTCCAGCAGGTGCAAGTGGAGGAGTGGGGAATCAAACACGGTACTCCCAGATAAGAGTCCGCGCCCTTAACCACTACACCAAACTGGCTCTCCCTTACAATTTACATTTACAATTACAATTTCCATATCAGGAAGTGAGACAGTGGAAAGAGTCCTAAACCATTTGCCTCCTGATGTTGGCAGCGTAATGTTTTATTGAGAAGCAAAGTGTGCTCAAGCACTGCAGATAAAACAAAAAAAGAGGAAGAGGAAAAAGAAAAGCCTTGTACCTTGTTCCGATATCCAGCCAGCTTCCATAATCTTTAACCAGAAAAAAGAAGTGCTGGAGGCGAAGGAGGGGAAAAAACAAAATAACAACTTTGGTCAGTCAATAAACATTGCACAATGAGATCGTGACAAGGCAGAAACTCATGTTCCAGGCTGCTAAATCAGGGCTTTGAAATCTTGAAGTGAACATCAGGGCAGGATCCCGCAGAAAATGTTTAACTGAATCAAGAAGGGGTCAGGAAACAAGTCATTCGGGAGGTAGGCTTGAACAGGGGAGAGGAAGGTTCAAATTCCCTTGCAGATCCTCAGGGTCAAAGCAGTTTCACAAAGCTTGTGTGTGTGAGGCAACTGGAGAGAGCAGCTACCTGGCATCTCCCCCCCCCCCCCCATGTCTACAACTTTTGGGAATAAACAACTCACTAATGACTACGGTCTGTTCCCTTGCCCCCGCTCCACTCTGTCAGCTGCTTCTTATAGGGGATTCCATGTTTGCGTCTTCTGTTTATGAATGGACATTTTGGAGTTCTTTAAGAATATAAGAACATCAGAAGAGGCCTGCTGGATCAGACCAGTGGTCCATCTAGTCCAGCATCCTCTTTCACACAGTGGCCAATCAGTTCCTCTGGTGGGCCAAGAACAGGGCAGAGAGGCCGAGGCCTTCATAAGAACATCAGAAGAGCCTTGCTAGATCAGACCAGTGGGCCATCTTGTCCAGTATCCTGTCTCACATAGTGGCCAACCAGTTCCTCTGGATTGTTTTTTTCTCAAAAGTTGTACACATTTGGGGGGGGGGGGAGATGCCAGGTAGCTGGAGGCCGAGGCCTTCATAAGAACATCAGAAGAGCCCTGCTGGGTCAGACCAGTGGCCCATCTAGTCCAGTATCCTATCTCACACAGTGGCCAACCAGTTCCTCTGAACAGCCAGCAAGAGGGCAGAGAGGCTGAGGCCTTCCCCTGATGTTGCCGTCTAGCTCTGGGATTCAGAGGTTAGTGCCCCTGAATTTGGAGATTAATTCATAGGGTGCCCATAAGTCAAAACAGCACTTAACCCACCCACAGGACACACTAAAGACATTTTGACATCTTGAACACCTACAAATGCCTACAAGTCAGAATATGAAATTATCAAGGTCAGTATTGTCTGCTGTAACTGAGTCCAGAGACTCAGCAGTCTTTTCACATCACTTCCTGCCTGACCTTTTAAACACTACACATTTGCTTGTTTACCAAAATCACAACAACATCCCATATCTATGGTCAGATGCCTTTCTTCTATGGTAGCCTCTTCCACTGTAAGATAACACAACAGGGGGTATTGTCAGTTCAAGTTCTAGTGGGGAAAAACGGAGAAGTGGGAACTGAGAATGCAAAAGAATATAACCACCCTTATTTCCCCTCCTGCTGCTTTGAAAGCTTTTCCCTTGAAGCCATTTTACAACATGTAAATACAGAACGATGGAATGAGTGTGCTTTTGGGGGATGTTAATGTGACAGGTTGCATTTTTAAAGAGGCCGTTAGGGTTTTAATAATTTTTTAACCTCAAAATTTACGAGGCGGTTGTTAATGGCAGACTTCTCCTCCTCACGGCGTACTCTTACAATTTTACCCCCCCTCTACTTGATACAGTCATTTTCATCTCTGCTTCGAAAACAAAACAAAAAAAGGCCACCCATGACATATTTTCTTTTTGTTCTAAAAAAAGATGAAAAATTAAACTAGGCACCTAGGTGCATCTGGCGTTCTCTTTCGCTCACAGATTCGAACATCCACTATGCAATACATGAAAATCAAGGAGTGCGAGCTTAAAAATAGCACACGGAAAGGAGCCGGAGTAATAAAGATTATGTCTCTTCTGATGCATTCATTAGATGATGTACAAGGGATTGAGATGGGGGGGGGGGGGAGGGAGGTGGATTTCTATCCGCAATTTATGCAGGATTTCAACTCCCGCTCCCTGCCCCAGTTCTGGAAACTTTGAAGTCAGAAACTAATTCAGATGTCTCTTGATTGAATTAAGCGGCGCTCTCTGGGTTTTGATCTTATTTGTACAGAATGTCCAACAGCAGCTTACCAAAGCCATGATGTCTGAAATCACAAGAACAATGAGAAAAAGCCTGGGGGGGGGGGGGGAAGAGAGAAAAAGAGAGAGAGAGAAAGAGAGAGACAGCATGTCAGAGGAAGACCGTAATTCATGGTTCAACAGTGCAATAACAAAGCTTCGCAAAATTCCAAGAACATGACAAAGCCAGTTCCCAAGGCGTGCTGCCATTCTCTTTTGATCTGTTTTATTAGGATCACACATTCAGGTTGCCCCGGCTATGCAAATACTGTTCCAGTGCAAGCCACCCCCCCTCCAAATAAAAAACTCGCTCCGTAAATTATGTACCAAGAAAAAACGAAGGTTTGTGATCTGTTTACATGAAGCCAGCCCCCTTCTCTCCTTCCCCTCCCCCCCCCCCCGCACACACCTTTTTGCCACCAAGTCCAATAGCTGACTTGTTTATTTTTTAATCAAATTTATATCCCGCCCTTCCCTGACAGGCTCAGGGTGGCTATCAACAAGTAAAAGCAACATAAAAAATTAAAAAACAGAATATACAATAAAATCATTTCCATTCATTCTGTAGTCATTAAAAGTCCAAGATGCACGTTGATGTTCTGGTTATTCTGATCTTTCAGTTTTGCTAGTTCAGTGAGATTGTCAGTGCTGTGGAATAATAGCCACCTCCACATAACCGCTGAAAGCAAGTTTGAACAGTTCGCTCTTACAGGCCCTGCAGAACTGCAGCAGGTCGCGCGGGGAGGGCATTCAACAGAGCGGGGGCTGTCACCGAGAACGCTCTGGCTCTGGTGGTGGGCAATCAAACTTCTTTCGGTCTGGGGATCTTCAGGAGATTTTGAGACCCTGAACGTAGTGCTCTCTGGGGTACGTATGGGGAGAGGGGGTCCCAAAGGCAGACAGCTCCCAGGCCATAGAGGGCGTTAAAGGTTATGGCAACCCCATGGGATTTTCAAGGCGAGAGACATTCGGAGGCGGCCCTGCCTCTGCTTTGTGGCCAGGACCAGCTTCTGTGCTGGGCTTGCCAGGTCTCTGTTGGGAAACACCTGGAGACTTTGGGGGTGGATCTGGGAGAGGGCGGGGTTTGGGGAGGGGAGGAGTCTCAGCATGGTCCAATGCCCTAGAGTGGAAAAACAGGTTTCTGCCGTGGCGCGGCAAATTGCGGGTTTTCCCTGCGCAAAATGGCAGCGCGGAGCAGCTGGTGCGACATCGCAAGCTTGCTCTGGAGAGAAACGGAAGCCTGGCGCGGAGCAAGGTTAGTGCAGAATCAGCCCCAGTTATGAAAGCAAATTTAGGGCTGAGCTCCAATCATCTGGCCTCCAGGCACGTGCGCACACATAGAGCAGAGCTTAGCCAACCCTCAAGAGCCAGGGCATAACTGGAACTAGGCGTCTTATACTCTGCCAGCTGTGAGCTGGAAGGATGATTAATTAAGTTATTCCAAACCTTTGGATGAGCCAGACCATCTAGCACCTGGCTTCCGGGGTGGGTGGGGAAGAAACAACCTAGGCTTGGAAGAAAAGCACCTGCTCACAAGCACAAGAGCGGGAATGTTCCTGAGAGCAGCTCATGCTGTCCTCCCAAGGGACTCAGGGCAGCTAGCAAAGATGGAGTCACCCAGGCCAATACAGGGGGCCACGAGGAAGGGAAGTCCAACAACACAGAACCATAGAGTTGGAAGGGACCTCCAGGGTCATCTAGTCCTATCCCCTGAACAATGCAGGAAGCTCACAAACACCTCCCCCTAAATTCACAGGATCCGCATTGCTGTCAGATGGCTATCCAGCCTCTGTTTAAAAACCTCCAAGGAAGGAGAGCCCACCACCTCCCGAGGAAGCCTGTTCCACTGAGGAACTGCTCAAGCGGACAGGAAGTTCTTCCTAATGTTGAGCTGGAAACTCTTTTGATTTAATTTCAACCCATTGGTTCTGGTCCACAGAAAACAATTCCACACCATCCTCTATATGACAGCCCTTCAAGTTCTTGAAGATGGTGATCATATCACCTCAGCCACCTCCTCTCCAGGCTAAACATGGGAGAGAGAATCCGGGGTATGCTGCCCACGGTTTGCTTGAGGAAATCCAAAGAAAGAAAAGCTAACACCGCTGCATGTGCTCAGATGCTCCTGTCATCCTTTTGCACATTTTCACGCCAGCTGAAACATTCAACTGGTATGCACATTCCGCACATTCAACCGACTGTTTCTGGTGCTGGGCGCTCCGTAGGACTCACAAGGCCGGCCCCAGACTGTCTGGCACCCTAGGCAAGGCTAATGCCTGGTGCTTCCCCCCCCCCCCCGCACTGACAACGTCACCGAGTCATAAGGGGGGCACCCAATTGGCACCCCCAGAAGGCTGGCACCCTAGGCAATACCCTACTTTGCCTAGCGGAAGGACCGGCCCTGCTTAGGAAGAGCTCTTAGCTGAAGCTGTTTTCCTCCACTCCATTTCCCCTCCACTCATCAAGTCAAGTTTCTAATCACAGAACTAAGGCTCAATACCCATAAGAACATAAGAGAAGCCATGGTGGATCAGGCCAATGGCCCATCCAGTCCAACACTCTTGTGTCACACAGTGGCCAAAAACCCCAAGTGCCATCAGGAGGTCCACCAGTGGGGCCAGGACACTAGAAGCCCTCCCACTGTGCCCCCACAAGCACCCAGAATACAGAGCATCACTACCCCAGACAGAAAGTTCTAACTAACATCCTAATAGCTAATAGCCACTAATGGACCTCTGCTCCATATGCTTATCCAATCCCCTCTTAAAGTTGGCTACGCTTGTAGCTGCCACCACCTCCTGTGGCAGTGACTTCCATGTGTGAATCACCCTTTGGGTGAAGAAGTACTTCCTTTTATCCGTTCTAACCCGACTGCTCAGCAATTTCATTGAATGTCCACGAGTTCTCGTGAGAAAGGGAGACAAATACTTCTTTCTCTACCTTCTCTATCCCATCACAACTCAGCACAGCTCAAGAGCTGCAGGGGCAGGCTGGTAGTCAACAGAACACTGGGTTTTTTTAAAATGTGTTCCAGGATGATAAAGCAGTCTCCCTTTAGGGAAGGCTGTTCGGAGACAGACTCCACAGTTTTGTGAATGGTTGACTGCTGCTTTTCCACTTTGCCTCAAGGCACATGAAACCAGCACAAGGCCATTTTGTGCTCTGAAAAGCAGATTTCAGCAAATGAGATGGACTCTGAGCAAATGCAGTGAAATCCTGCTAAAGACCTCTTCATTATCTTTTTTCATTAAGTAACTGAAATATTAAGCAACGTGGACACTGCTATAAATCGCTAATGATTGGTTTTGCCCAGGAACTGCACTGAAAGGATGCTGCAAAGGGCTGACCTAGTAACAGGAAACTGTAATGGATCATTAGCTATAATATAAATGCTATCCATAAGAACTAGTATTATAAGAATGCTATCAGCTGCACTGTAAAATTTTGTTAAAATGTGCCACACCACAGCATTACGCAAAAGTATCTCAATGGCCTATAACAATTCTCTTGCTGGCCGGGGTGGGGGGGGAGCCAACACAATCTGGTCCTGTTTCCTTAGCATTAGCTGTATCAATGATACCTTTGCAAGTTCGTTAACAATCTGACAAAGCCAAGTTCTTACAGATTAACTTAAAAGTTCCTAAATCAGAAGCACAACTGGATACCATCAAATTCCAGACACTACAATCAAAACATTCTGCAGCAATGTCACAGAGAAATAAACATACATCAGAGATCACCCACAAGAACGTTTGTTACATCCCATTGAGGACTGCCAGCAGCAAAAAGCACCCGTTGGACACACAACTGGCTCACCTTTAAGTCTTTGAAGGGCTGTCGCTTAGAGGAGGGCAGGGTGCTGTTCCTGGTGGCAGCAGAGGAGAGGACTCGCAATCATGGGTTTAAATTAAAGGTGGGAAGGTTCCGACTGGATTGAAAGTGCGTTATTTAGAGCAGGGGTATCAAACATGCGGCCCGGTGGCCGAATGAGGCCCCCGGAGGGCTCCTATCAGGACCCTGAGCAACTGGCTGTCGTCTGCTTCCTTCTCCTTTTCTCTTGCCTCCTTCTGCATAGCAGCTTGCTTTGCAAAGTTTGCTCAAATGTATCAGAGTTACAGAGCAAAACCTCTTATTTTCTCCATTGGCTGAGGTTCCTCCCTTGGGGCGGAAGGCGGGGGAGGCAGAGCTTGCTTTGCCAGGCTCTCTCAATTGCACAGCAGAGCTACTGAGCCAAGTCTCTCTTCCTTCTATTGGCTGAGGCTCCTCCCCCTCCTAGTCCCCTGGGGAGGGAGGGAAAGAGCCAGAGCTTCCTTTGCCCAGTTCCCTGGATCCCATGGGAAAAATACAAAGAAAGCACCTTTAAGACCAATGCCTGCTAATATTTTAAGCGTGTTTTAAGTTTTGGGGTTTTTTTAAAGTTTTTAAATAAAGTTTATATCTCTGCTTCCTAATCTTAAATAAGTACATGCGTGGCCCAGTCCAACATGGTCTGGCCCAACAGGGTTTCATTTATGTCAATTTTGGCCCTCATGACAAATGAGTTTGACACCCCTGATTTAGTGTGTGTGATTGCAGCCTAAGAGTTGTTCAACAATACATTAAGCTGCTGAGAGAGATGGTGAGCTCCCCCTCACTGGCAGTTTTCAAGCAGCAGCTGGACAAGCACTTGTCAGGGATGCTCTAGCCCAGGAGTGTCAAACTCATTTGCTATAAGGGCCGGATTTGACATAAACGAGACCTTGTTGGGCTGGGCCATGTCAGGTTGGGCCAGGCCATGTCGCGCCAGGCCATGTGTGTACCTATTTAAGATTAGACAGCAAAGATATAAACTTTGTAAAGGACACAGAAAAACACAATTGATTTTTTTTAAAAAACTTAAAACATGCTTAAAACATTAACACTCATTGGTCTTAAAGGTGCTTTCTTTGTATTTCTCCCATGAATCCAGGGAACAGAGCAAAGGATGCTCTGGCTCTTTCCTTCCTTCCCCAGGGGACCAGGAGGAGGCGCAGCCTTACCCAACAGAAGGGAGAGAGGCTTGGCTCAGTAGCTCTGCTGTGCGATTGAGAAAGCCTGGAAAAACAAGCTCTGCCTTCCCCCCTTCCTCCCCAAGGGAAGAGTCTCAGCCAATGGAGAAAATAGAGGTTTTGTTCTGCAGCTCCAGTGCAATTGAGCAAGCCTTGCAGAGCAAGCTGTGATGCAGAAGGAAGCAAGAGAGAGGGAGAAAGAAGCAGATGACAGCCAGTTGCTCAGGGACCTGATAGGAGCCCTTTGGAGGCCTGATTTGGCCCCTGGGCCACATGTTTGACACCCCTGCTTTAGGCTGACCCTGCATTGAGCAGGGGGTTGGATGAGATGGCCTGTATGGCCCCTTCCCACTCTGTGATTCTAACCTCAGTCCACAAGTTAAACATACGCTCTATTACAGCATACAGAAAAGTGAGCCCATCAAGCTGTCCAGATGACACTAATGATAGTTTAAAGATGTCGCCGCTGGACAGCAGGAAAAGAGCACTTATCAGGCAACTGCTGTCTTTCCACAGGAAGAGCCCCCGATATGCAAAAGCCTGATTTGCATGGTGTCTCCCTCCTCCCATTGCTTTGATAAATGGGCGGCCGCATGAACGGTTTTCTGCTTGGAGTTGTCATGTCTCACGTCTGATTTATAGCACGGGGTGGAAAGAGGGCAAATTCTGCTGCTGTACCGCACCATCATCTGCCTGTCACTGACTAATAAGCGTCTGGATTGGATCAGATCGCGATGGGCAGCTGGTACAGTAGAAAAAAGCAAGAGTCCAGTAGCACATTAAGGACGAACGACATTTGCGGCAGGGCTTTCACGAAGAAGTGAGCAGCGACTCACAACAGTTCCTACCCTGCCACCATTTTTTTCCATCTTTTAAGTGGCTACTGGACTCCTGCTCTTTTGAATTGGGTCAGGATCAAAGTTTTGAGATCCACTCGCAGTAGACTTGCCTGACCAATCTATTGCTGGGTTGTAGTTATCATGTGAAGGGGAAGATAGTGGAAATAAGCAAGTGGAATAAGACCTGGGCTAAGCATCTCCCCTTCCTTACTTGCAGTCACAATATAGAAGGATCCGTGTTCTAAGATGCTACACAATATAGACCAGGGGTGTCAAACATGCAGCCCAGAGGCCGGATTAGGCTCCCAGAGGGCTTCTATCAGGCCCACGAGCAAGTCTGAACAGCATACTCAGGATTGCTACAGCAGAGACATCATCTCCAGATTGTGATGCAATAATTCAGAACAATAATTCAGAATAATTCACAATCTCCAGATTGTGATGCAATAATTCAGAACAGTTATCAGAAACGGTTAGATAAACAAAATATTGCAAGAGTGCTAATCTTTTAAGCATATTTTATTTTAAGGGTTTTAAAAAAATCTTTGTGTTTGTGTCCTTTATAAAGTTTATATCTCAGCTACCTGGCATTACATTTCATGGCACATGTGGCCCGACCCAATAATAATAATATGATATTGGATTTATATCCCGCCCTCCACTCCGAATCTCAGAGCAGCTCACAATCTCCTTTACCTTCTTCCCCCACAACAGACACCCTGTGCGGTGGGTGGGGCTGAGAGGGCTCTCACAGCAGCTACCCTTTCAAGGACAACTCCTGAGATAGCTATGGCTGACCCAAGGCCATTCCAGCAGGTGCAAGTGGAGGAGTGGGGAATCAAACCCGGTTCTCCCAGATAAGAGTCCGCACACTTAACCACTACACCAAACTGGCTCATTTATGTCAGATCCAGCCCTCATAACAAATGAGTCCAACACCCCTTTTGTAGACAGTGAAAACTATATTCATAAACAGTAAATACAGTTCAAACAGTGTATTTACTGTTTATGAATATAGTTTTCATTGTCTACACTACGAAGTGTCTTAGAACACTGATTCTTCTATATTGTGGCTAGCCTTTTCTGTGTTCTCCTATTCATTGTTGACAACTTCCTTATTTGCAGGCAAAAAGTCCAGGCTTGGGCACAGAGGCCTTATGGCAAGACTCAAAGGGCTCTCAGCTTGCGACCTGCAGCCTGCAGCCGTGTGAGCTGTGCTGATGGAACCAGCACCAGGCTGCGACACTCTTGGGCCCAACTGATTTGAGATTTGACTGGGAGCCTGTGGCGAGGTCTATTTTAATTGTATTGCTTGTACATTTTGCTTCGGAAGGCTCTTAGAGGTCCCAGTGTGGAAGAAAAGCAGGATACGTGCCTTTATGTAAATGCAGATAAATAAAATATGAATGCTTGCCCATAAAAAGACACCTCAGTACAGCAAAAACTAAAACATCAGACAAATTGCATTTCCTAGGCTTGTGCACTTTCTACATGGCTTCTTTGTGTTTGCACAGAACTTCAAAATAACGCAGTACTGTGGATAAGATGAAGACTGCTATTGCTATTTAAATGGTTGTATCCTATTCTTGTGGGAAGGGGATTTCTGGTAATTCCGTCCTCCCCATGCAGACCACTACTTCAGTTTCCTGGGGTCTCAGCACCCCCTAAACAGACTTTATGAATCATCCAACCCAATGCCTACGAAGCTGCACTGTAAGAATACGGCCACGATTGCAAGATTTTTCCTTTCTTTTATATACATATAATGACTTTTGTAATTATTTTTGTAATTATTAGAAAATATATATGTACTATTATCAGGGCTTTTTTTGAGCAGGAATGCTGTTCTGGCTGGCTTGGGGTCAGGGGATGTGGCCTAATATGCAAATGAGTTCCTGCTGGGCTTTTTCTACAAAAAGCTCTATTATTACTATATATATATAGTAATACTATATATATATGTATATAGTACGGTATTACTATATGTATATACTATTATAAGATTTTTTCAACTGGGGTGGGGTGCGCCCACCAGAGTTTTGTTGCTCCTGAATTCCCTGAAGAGTGAACAGAGATAGGTACAGGCTGTCCCCAGTCCAGGGATTTAGAAAACAGGAGCTGGAGAGACTGTTTGACTTGCACCCCTCCCCTGTAATGAAGCCCAAAAGCAACTTGAAATGCGTACTGTACCTTTTAGATGACAGCTGTGTAGTGACTTGAACAGCTTCGAAAGCACATGACACGAGAAGAAAAGGGATTGCGATCTGTGGAGGACACAGAAACTGTGTTAAGCTAACGGCAGCCTATCAGAAAGCCCAACTGCCCCAAACCAAATTAAGATTGCTAATATTCACAGAGGCCGCTGAGCGTGTCCCCAAATCCAAACATTTCATCTACCTAATAGATACCTAACAGTCAACAAAGGTAACATCAGTTCCACATAATACACTGAGACATATTAACAGGCCTTGTTTCATTCCGTCTAGTATGGTAAATATTTGAGAAACACCATTAAGACACAAGAAAAAGTGTTATACTAACAGTTTTCGGATTGCCTACTTACAAAGACCATGTTCTGCACTGAGTCATGTGCTGTGAAACTTGTACTTGTTGGTAATGCTTTGCAGAGGGCTCTGGGTGGGGCTTTTTTTGCGCAGGCATGCCATTCTGGCTGGCTAGGTGTCAGGGGGTGTTGTCTAATATGCAAATGAGCCCCTGCTGTGTGAAACAGTGGTGTTCCTGTGTGAAACAATGGTGACATCAGGGGGTGTGGCCTTATATGCAAATGAGTCCCTGCAGGGCTTTTTCTACACAAAAAGGCCTGGTTCTGGAATATGATGAATATTGATGCAAAAGACAGTTTCTCTACTGCTAGTCATCTTTCCAACAATTTATCTGTTCTTACAATCTCAATGAGGAAACCATGATAACTTTCCAAAGGGTCCACAGTAAGCTCCTTGGGAAAGAATTTAAAAACCATGTTGTACTCCCTCATTAGCTGGTCCCTCTGGTATGAACACCCTTTCCTCGCTCATTTTTTCCACAGAACAGATGTTGGGTTAGATCATACTGATCCAGTCCACCAATGGCAGCCCTTTGCTCCAATGGTCAGAGGAAGCGTTCCCGCATGAAAGCATAAGGTTCAAAGCCTACCAGGTAGATTCATATGTTCCAAAAATCCCATGTGCAGATGGGTGTAGAACAGGGGTGGAATTCTAACAGGAGCTCCTTTGCATATTAGGCCACACATCCCTGATGTAGCCAATCCTCCAAGAGCTTACAAGGCTCTTTTTTGTAAGTTCTTGGAGGACTGGCTACATCAGGGGTATGTGGCCTAATATGCAAAGGAGCTCCTGCTAGAATTCCACCCCTGGTGTAGAGCAATTTGGACTTTACTGAACACTTCCAGCAAGGAGGAAGAGGAGGAAAGGCAGGGAGAATACAAGCCTAAGAGATTCCTCTCCGCTAACTACCTTGAAAAGCAGCGTCTTTCTTAGGCAAGTATTTGAAGACTACTCAAGCTGACAGAGCAAAACAGGCACTAACCCAAGAGTGACCAAACTTGCTTAACATAAGAGCCACAGAATAAGCAGCAGATGTTTGAGAGCTGCAAGACATGAAAGTCAGATTTTTGGAGGAAGGAAGGAAGGAAAATAGATGGGGTGAGGGAGTGAGAGAGAGGTTGAAAGAAAGCAACTTTAACTGTAAATACATTAGCCAAGCCACCATCTGGCTTGGCGAAGTGATTCAAAGAGCCAAATGCCTTCTCCAAGCTGGCCAACGCAGCAGCAGGGGCTTTGAGAGCCACATAATATGTATGGAAAGATCTGCACGTGGCCACCCACTGCACTAACCTAAGCTTCACACACAAATGGACATATTATTGTCCATGTATTTTGGTATAGAATTTCATATATTTGGAAACAGCTTCCAGATGCTAAAAGCCTCAGCGATGCATAACAGAATAAGGAAAATACTATTACGGCCCCCACCAGACTCTAGGATAAGAAAAGATTCTCTCAAAATGATACACACCCTATAGCTTAAAGCACAGCATCCCAATCTAGTTTCATCATTCGGAATCGAGACCTATTTCTTAAACCAATTATTATCATTCCAATAACTTAGTCAAGTATTACCGATACCAGCAGGCTGTTCAATCAGATCAAATGTCATCTGAAAGATATGCCATCTGTTTTAATGACAAATCCATTTTAAAAAACAAACCCTAAATTTGTTGTGTCCTCGCCTGTCCTTTCATTATATGTTCAGTTCTGTTTCGGATCGCTGTTCTAATGTATGCTAGCTGGGGAGAAAACATTGAAGCAACACTAACGGAAGAGCTGAAACAAAATGGATTTTCATGTTTGTGGAATTGTCAAAAGTCAACAAATCACATCTGAAGCAAATTGACTTTCAGACTCGTTTTCAGGTTCACCAGGCTCTTGGAGGTTTAAAATCTTGACGGCAGTTTGTTTTCCATCCACTTGGGTATTTTTGCAGCGAGTTGACTTTAATTTTTCTTCTTCTTCTTCAGATGTTGATGGATTGGTCAATTAACCTGCACCTTTTAAAGGAGTTACAAGGATAGGGTGGGAGGCAGTGAAGCTCGAAAGATGCGTCTGCAAACCAGGCAATGCTAGGCGCTTGTTCATTGACTAAATAATAAAACTCGGAGCAGGAATTTAAATGGAGAAACACATTTCAACTAAAAGGCACTGGTAGTAACTATTACTAAACACGAGGCGTGTAGTGATATTCTACTGTAATGTGGCTTCCTTTGGTTTCTATGACAAATAGCATACACATGGTCTAGCCCAGTGTTTCCGGACTTTTCTGAGCCTGGAATTCTGAGACACGGCATGGTGGGCGCAGCAACACAACAGTCACAAAATTATTCCCACAGCATAATTTCAGTAACACAGTGGAGATCAGGGGTGGCCAAACTGTGGCTCGGGAGCCACTTGTGGCTCTTTGACACACATTGTGAGGCTCGCAAAGCCCGCACTGCTCCGTCAGCCAGCTTGGAGAAGGCATTTCTCTTTAAATCATTTCTCCAAGCCAAGCCAGTCAGCGGCTTGGAAAATGCATTTAAAGTTAAAGTTGTTCTCTTTCCACCTCCCCCTGTCTGTCTGTCCATCATCCAACTATCCAACTATCTATCATCTATCATCTATCTTTCTTCCTTCCTTCCTGACAATCATGTCTTGTGGCTTTCAAACATCTGACATGTAGTCTATGTGGCTCTTATGTTAAGCAACATTTTTAAAAATCTGCACAGTCAATCAAATCTCCAAGAGTCCATCAGAAGCCTCACCCACCAGGTTGGATCACACTGATCTGTCCTGTTCACAGTGGCACTATCCTCTTATGCAAGAGGAAGGAAAGGTGTCCAATCCCTTTCCTCACCGTTGCCTGCTTATCCAACTAGTTCTTACGCTGGTACAGGTATCAACTCTCCCCAAATCAGATGGAACTGCAGGGGAGAAAGAGGAGACAATCTGCAACCCTGAACACCTGCTGCAGGTAGATTTCAATCTGGTGATTTGCCAGCCTCTCCTGAACTTCTTCTGTTAGCCTTACTCAGCAAATCATAAGACCAAAACAAACACGCTTAATAATGGGGTTGTCAGAAGCTCCTAGCGATGGTATCCCCAGTAGTAATGTAGGGCTGTGAGAGTTGGACCATAAGGAAGGCTGAACGCAGAAGAATAGATGCTTTTGAGCTGTGTTGCTGGAGAAGACTCTTGAGAGTCCCTTGGACTGCAAGTATATAAAATCCGTCAGTCCTCAGGGAAATGAACCCTGACTGTTCCCTGAAAGGTCAGATGCTGAAGCTCAAATACTTTGGCCACCAAATGAAAGGGAAGCACTCCCTGGAAAAGACCCTGATGCTGGGAACGACAGAAGGCAAAAGAAGGAGGGGACGGCAAAAGATGAGATGGCTGGACAGCGTTACTGATGTGACTAACATGAATTTGAGCAGACTTCGGAGGATGGTGGAAGACAGGAGGGCCTGGCGTGACCTGGTCCATGGGGTCGCAAAGAGTAGGACTCGACTGAACAACAACAACATAAGCTCCTCCCCCTCCATGGCCCTAATGTTAAGGTCTGTCTGTTCTTCTCAAAAGTAATTAGACTTGCCAGGTCCCCCCTGACCAGTGGCAGGATGTGGGAGTAGGGTTGCCAGCTCCAGGTTGGGAAATTCCTGGAGATTTGGGAAGGGAGCCTGGGGACAGGGAGCTCAGTGGGGTATAGTGCTGTAGAGTCAACTTTCTAAGACATCCATTTTCTCCAGGGAACTGACTGATCTCTGTAGTCTGGAGATAAGCTGAAATTCCAGGGGTTCTACAGGTCCCACCTGGAGGCTGGCATCCCTAGGCTTCTAGGGATGTACACTTATATTCTTTATAAGAAGGAGGGTTGGATTTATACCCCGTCCTTCACTCAAGAGTCTCAAAGTGACTTATAGTCTCCTTCCCTTCCTGACCTCACAGCAGACACCCTAGGAGGAAGGCAGGGCTGAGAGACTTCTGAGAGAACTGTGACTGGCCCAAGGTCACCCAGCTGGCAGCATGTAGAAGAGTGGGGAATCAAACCTGGTTCTCCAGATTAGAGTCCATCGCTCTTAAGCACTACACCACGCTGGCTCTCAGCCTCTCTTATAGAGGTTCACATGGAACTACTGCTTCAGTTTCACTGCTTGATAGTACAGTGCTGGCCAATATTGCAGGGGTCCCAGATAAATAAGAGCTGGCAATGCCCTGCAGCTCATGCCACTTGTGCCAGGGTGAGCGCCACCTGAACGAGTGATCTGGCATTTCGAAAAGGCTCTGCGCTTAGCAATTTGTGCAGCAAAAGACAGAGAAAAGACCTTGCAGGCTTTTGCTTTTTTTAGGTTTTGTTATGATTTATTGCCATGAAAAGCTGCAGCTACGAATGTCATTTAATATGCAATTCGGCATATTTGCAAAACCGTTAATTTTATTTATTTTATCCAGAGGTCGCCACAGGCTGTAACTTTACAAAAAATACAGACGATCAGGTTAAACGTATGTTAAAGCCTAACCATGTTAAAACCATAATGTTACACAGCAGGCATTCAAAACGAATTATAGACAGAAGGTGCGGGTTTCCCCCCCTGCCTGCACCTTGGGGGAGGGGCGGAATTAGCGAAGCACACAGCTGGTCCTATACGAAAGGCCTGCAACATGGTAAATTCTGTGAACTGGATGGCAGCCTTTCTTCAAGAAGCAATTACTGACCTTCCACAGTAGCAAGCCTCCCATCATGAAAGGGCTGAAGACGGTCAAGAAACAGTAGACAGAGGCTGGATCAAAGCTACCCACCCAGGAGAAAAGCAGAATTCACATTAATCAGATGCATTTTGCATGAGAATTATCTCCATTAGGAAGCAACCAGCGTTCCCTCTAAGCTGAATTGGTGTGAGCAGGCTCACACCTTTTTAGCCTCCAGCTCACACATTTTTGTCTTCGCTCAGGAAGGATGACCCCGAAGCACACTCATTGATGCAGGAGCTCCCAGCTTTAATGCCAGTAACTCACAGAGTAGAATTTTTGCTCACAAGACTCTGCAGCTTAGAGGGAACATTGGAAGCAACGTGTTTCATTTGTCTACCTCATCATTAAAAAAGTTGATACACTACAGGATCGCACTGCAATCCTAAACAGAGTTGTACCTTACTAAGTACACTCTTTTTTTCAGTGGACTTTAGAAGGGTATAATTGTTTGGGATGGCACCATTATTATTATTATTATTATTATTATTATTATTATTATTATACTTTTCATTTCTGCTTTGAGTTTTAAGTCTGGAACCAGTCGTCCTTGCCTGCTAAGAAATGCTCCTTCTTACTGGAACTTTCTTGTTCTACAAAAGGACTCTCTAATTTGTATTCATAACTATTGCCAATGGCTCCGTTTGGATACATCCAGACCAACCACAGACACAGTGTTGTGAAAACAAGAGGAGCTGCTACAATCTACATTTACAGATCTGGCACGGCTCATGTTCCAGCATCCCCAAAGAGGTGTGTGCTTGTGTGGGCTTCTGCAAAAGCCTACACATGCAATTGAGCTGCTCTTAGCCTCAGGCCTTCCGGCTGTATTCTCAGCCCTCTCCAGTTCCACAATCTTTTACTTTCCTTATAGATTTCACAGCCTTTTACTTTCCTTACTTTTTGTTGTTGTACACCGCCCTGAGCCCTGTTTACAGGGAATGGACAGTATAACAATTAAATTTTAACAACAACAAAAATGCAGCTAAAGTGATTACAGCATCAGATTAGGAGCAGGGATACCGAGGTACAGACTCTCCCTCTCAGGCGTGGAATTCTAGCAGGAGCTCCTTTGCATATTAGGCCACACACCCCTGATGTAGCCAAACCAAGCTTACAAAAAAGAGCCTTCTAAGCTCTTGGAGGATTGGCTACATCAGGGGTGTGTGGCCTAATATGCAAAGGAGCTCCTGCTAGAATTCCACCCCTGCCCCCTCCACAAAGTCATGAAGCTAACTGGCTGACCTTGGATTGATCAAACTTAGCTTAACCTCCCTCACAGGCTTGTTGTGAGGATCACATGGGGCGTGGAGTGATTATATCACATAAGCTAGCCTGAAATCCATGGGATGAAAAAAACTGTCCCTATAAACACCAAAATCGGAATTATCTTAAAAACAATTTTTAAAATGGCAGACCAGTGCAAAGTAAGAGAAATTCTGCCAATCTGCCCAGTTTTGCATGGCCTGCCATCCTCTTCCACTCAGTCTGTTTCTGTCTGTCTAGCACACTTCAATCCCTTCCTTCCTTCCTGAAGATCGGACTGGAGTACACAGTTCTCCTCTCTTCATTTTATCCTCACAACAGCCTTACGAGGGAGAGAAGGCTAAGGTCAACCAGCATGCTTCATGGAAGGATGTGAATTCAAACCCAGGTCTCCTCAGAAGAATTAGATTTATACCCCGCCCTTCTCTCTGAATCAGAGTCTCAGAGTGGCTTACAATCTCCTTTATCTTCCTCTCCCACAACAAACACCCTGTGAGGCAGGTGGGGCTGAGAGAGCTCTTTCAGCAGCTGCCCTTTCAAGGACAACTCCTGCGAGAGCTATGGCTGATCCAAGGTCATTCCAGAAGCTGCAAGTGGAGGAGTGGGGAATCAAACCCGGCTCTTCCAGATAAGAGTCCGCACACTTAACCACTACACCAAACAGACCAACAAGCTAACCACAGCATCACACAGATTCTCAATGGAACTACCAATAGTTACCTGTTGATAGAAGCAATGTTTCCAGTCCCGAAAAAGGCTGTCACTATGAAAAAAACCTGCATGGGTCTTAAGGAAAACAAACCACAACATATTCCTTTTTTAAGCAAAATATCGCAATTCTTTTCTATTCCAGCAATATTCCAGCCATTTTGAAGGAAAGGGAGGGTATATTTAATCAACCAGTCAAGGAAGAAATCTCAAGTTTTGTATCCAATATAAGAATTCTCATATTTAAAGATTTAGCTTCAATAAGGACTGAAGTGAGAAAAGCACATTAGAGAGCCCCTCTGGGAATGCTGCTATTTGGACACGCTTTTAGAATGAGAGAGACTTTACTCAGCTTGTGAATTAGGGCCTCTTTAGACACCTCCTCCGCAGTACTGTTTGGACCTGTTTGGACAGGACTATCTCATGTAGAGCAAGGACAACAAAGAAGCACACAAGCCTGAAAGCTGCTCCAAGAATGTACTGCTAGGGAGCCAAGAGGTAGGACCTATGAGGCATTTGTCTGAATGAACCTACAGGTGGGCTTGAAAATATTCCAGGCACCTCACCACTCCCTGCAGCCCTCAGCTGACCTGAGGCACCAGACTTTGGCTCATTTCCTCCTGCTTCCTTCTGCCATGCTGGATCCACGCAGGTCTTAATGCACCACCTTGAGCTAACCTCATAGGCATCTTGAAAGAGTCTGAAAGCACAACGCCCCAGTGCTTCAGCTTCTGCTGCCTAAAAGGAAAAGATGGCAGCAGGGAGGGGAGTCTGCTCCTATCCCAGGGCTTTTTTTGCAGCAGGAACTCCTTTGCATATTAGGCCCCACTCCCTGAAGTAGCCAATCCTCCTGGAGCTTACAGTAGGCCCTGCACCCATGGCCGGTGTGCGGGAGGAGGCTAAGTAGGCAGCCACCTAGGGTGCCACCTAGCCAAGGGGCACCACTAGGCGCCCCCTCTTCCCACACGCAGCGTGGGTGCTCCTTGGAGCTTGCCTTCCCCAATAGAAAGCAGGCTCCATGGAGTGCAGACGCTGCCTGGCTCATTGTCCCCGGCACCTTCAGCTAAAAAGATCAAGTAGTATTCTCACAATTTGCATTGCTTAATCTCACAATTTAAAAAAAAAATAAAATTTCAAATAAAAAACTGTAAATTAAAACTGTAAATAGTTTCAAGTTTCTTCATTTCTGCTACAATTCTCTTTTTTTTTTAATTTCTGGACGGGGGCGCTAGTGGGCAGCTCTCCTAGTGCACCAAAAACCCCAGCACCAGCCCTGCCTGTACAAAGAGCCCTGGAAGCTCTTGGAGGATTGGCTACATCAGGGGTGTGTGGCTTAATGTGCAAAGGAGCTCCTGCTACAAAAGAAGCCCTGCCTACTTCTATGACCGGGGTGAGGAGGGGTCTCTATGGCCTTCTCAGCCATGCCCCACCCTTCAACTGTCCAGGGGGGACACTAATGACAGACTTTGGCCTCTAGGTTTTCTTTAGTGAGACAGATTAAGTGAAGGAGGCGTCTGAGTGGTCTCTCTCCTGGCCTCCTCCCAGATCTCCAGACTTAATCATCAGCTCTCCAAAAACGGACTGGTATCAACCCAATAAAGTTTTATTCATTTATTTTGTATCACAAGATTGCGGTATTACCATACTTGGCACCAGAGCTTTATTTGTAGAAGAAAAATTGCAGATTTATACCCCCCCCATCTCCCTGAATCAGAAACTCAGAGCGGCTTACAATCTCCTATGTCTTCTACCCCCACAACAGACACCCTGTGAGGTGGGTGGGGCTGAGAGGGCTCTCCCAGAAGCTGCCTTTACAAGGACAACCTCTGCCAGAGCTATGGCTGACTCAAGGCCATGCTAGCAGATGCAAGTGGAGGAGTGGGGAATCAAACCCGGTTCTTCCAGATAAGAGTCCACACACTTAGCCACTATACCAAACTGGCTCTCATTTGCACAGGAGGAACTAATTTGCATATTAGGCCACACCCCTGATTCCAAGCTAGCCGGAAGTGTATTCCTGCTCAAAAAAGCCCTGCTTGGCACAGTGTTAAAGAAAGCAGTGCACTAGTCTGATACAGCAGGGCTCTTCTTGTGTTGTTATATACAAACTGAGATCATTTGGGATGAGAACTCCTTGCCCGATAGCTGCCCTGTGCACAGCAGGGATTTGAACCTCAATCTCCCCAGCCATAATCCAACGCTCTGACCACCTACAATAAAGCTTTATTCCAAAGTGACCAAGAAACTGAGCCCAGTACGGTCTTCTGTAGAGGTCCTGATCTATACAACTAATTTGGCTTGGGGCCACAGGGGTCATCAGGGGAACGAGCAGCTTCATAAATAGTTGCCATTGACTTCTACTAAGTGAAATAGTGCTACATCCAGAGACAAGATTATGAAGAGAGAAAAGCCTACAGGGCACAATAAACATCTGCATGCAAATCGCACAAGGATACCCTATAAAAGACTTCATTACACTCAGACAGCCTATCGTACTGATGGACTCTCTTTTTTTTGGGAAATAATATCCATGGGCCATTTCAAGTGAGATTATTACTTTCAAAGTAACGATCCACTGGGGTTTAGGCTGTTGGCCCGGATAGCATCACCTTCAAATTAAGTCCAGTGGCCCTCTGCACCCAACAGAAAACTCACCCCCACCCGGATGATGAAAGTCACCAGATCTCGTTCTCCACGCTCAAAGCAGCAGTCTCGACCTACTTAGGAGGCTCCCCGGCTACATACGAAAAAGCATGCCTTTGCAAACTAAACAAAAAGAGAGAAAACCCCTCAAAACACTGCCTGATAAGAGATGAGAATGGTCCAGAAGGGGAAATAGTTACTGAATTTTTATTTGCCTTTCTCTCCATCATTCTCATTCATTTTATCCTTGTTACAACTCTCCGTCATTCTCAACCCATTTTATCCTTGTTACAACCTGTGAGGTTGGTGAAGCTGAGAGTCTGTGACTGGCCCAAGGTCACCCGGCAACCTTCCATGGCAGAATCAGGATTCGAACCTGGATTTCCATAAGTTCAATACACTAGCCACTACACATTGAAAGCAGTCAAGTATTAATTAAAGGGAAAGAGAGGGAATCAGCTTGCCCCTGAGAGTTTAGAGGATTTTGGGAGGACAGATTTTGGGGTTAGGAAAACAGTTCTTCCAAATGGGTCCCCTCCCTATGATTTTTCCGTGGGGCCCACGCTGACCCCTGGTAAACCCAGGGATTTCTGTGCAACAGTTGAAGTTTCCTCAATGAAGGACTGCTCAAGGATACGTAGAAAAAAGATCGCCTGATGTCACCCACGTGCAGTTGTCGAAATTCAGTTATATCGGCCGTGTGCGAAAAGCTGAGAGCAGCAAGCTATAAAAGATAGTGAGAGAGAATCAATACGGCAGTGTCAGTTAAGTTCATGTTGATATTAAAGATATATTTTCAGGGGAACAAATGAGAAATTAAGGAGCTGCTGCTTCACGGAAGCCAGCCGGGGCCGCCATGGAAGCCGCTTCTCCCACAGTTTTATTACACTTTAATGGCTCTCTTCAAGAAAGTTATCGCTGAACTGGAGTGATCCAGTAGAAATAGCTCCACCACCACAGGTAAGGAAATAATTCCTTGACCTTTCTGTTTGCCACCTTATTTCCCCTTCCTTTCCACCAAACCTACTGATGGGAAGAGACATATTGCCGTTATTCGCAAAAGTCACATGGGGTTCGGCAGCTTTAACGATATCCCCTGGTGAGTCTCGGAGGAAAGGAATTGCAGAGCTCCATCTCCACAGCACGAGAACGAGAACCCACATCCTAGGCCTCTGGGGCTAAATCCTAATGATCAGCTGAAATCTACCCTCCTATAACTCCTTCCAGTACTCCTTTAGGAGAAACATACCTTGGATTTGAAGATATCAGGGATACCCTAGAACAAATCCAGCTAGCCTCTGAGATAGGCGAAGATAGCACAACTTCTGTGGTTCTCCTAAGGCAGGGGTGGCCAAACCACAGCACGGGAACCATATATGGCTCTTTCACACATATTCTGTGGCTCTCAAAGCCTCCACCACCCCGTCATTTGTCTCTTTAAGCCAGAGAGCTAGTTTGGTGTAGTGGTTAAGTGTACGGACTCTTATCCAAGAGAACCGGGTTTGATTCTGCACTCCTCCACTTGCACCTGCTGGAATGGCCTTGGGTTAGCCATAGCTCTCGCAGGAGTTGTCCTTGAAAGAGCAGCTGCTGTGAGAGCACTCAGCCCCACCCACCTCACAGGGTGTCTGTTGTGGGGGGAGAAGATATAGGAGATTGTAAGTCGCTCTGAGTCTCTGATTCAGAGAGAAGGGCGGGGTATAAATCTGCAGTCTTCATCTTCTTTAAAGCACTTCGCCAAGCCAAGCCAGCTTGGAGAATGCATTTAAAGTTCAAGTTGCTTTCTTTCCACCATCTATCTGCTTCCTTTCTACCTTTCCTTCCTTGCCGCTCTCAAACAACTGACATTTAATCTATGTGGCTCTTACATTAAGCAAGTTCAGCCACCCCTGTCCAAAGGCTTGCTTTCTCAAAAGCCACTCATCAGAGGTTCTCCAAGTCAAGCTGCCAGGTGGCTTGGTTTGGAGAAGTGGCTTAAAGCGACAAATGCCTTCTCCAAGCCAGCTGATGCGGTGGGGTGGGGGCTTTAAGAACCACACAATATGTGTGAAAGAGCTCCCTGTGGCTCCTGAGCCGCAATTTGGCCACCTCTGGCCTACAGCACTTCCAACAAGTGTTTGTCCAGCTGCTGCTTAGCTGTCAAAAAGGGGAAGCTCACCACCTCCTTTGGTAGCTGCTTCCACTGTTGAAGAAAAAAGGAAAGGTCCTCTGTGCAAGCACCAGCTGTTTCCGACTCTGGGGTGATGCTGCTTTCACAACATTTTCACGGCAGACCTTTTTACGGGGTGGTTTGCCATTTCCTTCCCCAGTCATTACACTTTCCCTCCAGCAAGCTGGGGACTCGTTTTACCGACCTTGGAAGGATGGAAGGCTGAATCAACCTTGAGCTGGCTACTTGAACCAGCTTCCGCTGGAATCAAATTCTTACTGTAAAAAAGTTTTTCCTACTATCCATGAGAACATAAGAGAAGCCATGTTGGATCAGGCGAATGGCCCATCCAGTCCAACACTCTGTGTCACACAGTGGCCAATATATGTATGTGTGTATACACACCCACCCACACACACATATTTATATACACACACACTGTGGCTAATAGCCACTGATGGACCTCTGCTCCATATTTTTATCCAATCCCCTCTTAAAGCTGGCTGTGCTTGTAGCCGCCACCACCTCCTGTGGCAGTGAATTCCACATGTTAATCACCCTTTGGGTGAAGAAGTACTTCCTTTTATCCGTTTTAACCTGACTGCTCAGCAATTTCATTGAATGTCCACGAGTTCTTGTATTGTGAGAAAGGGAGAAAAGTACTTCTTTCTCTACTTTCTCCATCCCATTCATAATCTTGTAAACCTCTATCATGTCACCACACAGTCGACGTTTCTCCAAGCTAAAGAGCCCCAAGCGTTTTAACCTTTATCCAGCTGGTACCTTCCCACCCTTAATTAAAACCCATTAATGTGTGTCCTTTCCAACAGCTCTCTGACCTCCTCTAAGTGACAGCCCTTCAAAGACTTCAAGAGAGCAATCATATCCCACCCCCTCAGCCTCCTCCAGACTGAACATTCCTAAGTCCTTCAGCCTTTCTTCATAGGGCTTGGTCTCCAGCAGCGTTTCCTCTAAGCTGAGTTAGTGTGAACTAGCTCACAAATTTTTAGCCTTCAGCACACACATTTTTGTCTTAGCTCAGGAAGGATGACCCTGAGCACACTAATTTATGCAGTAGCTCACAACTTTAATGCCAGTAGCTCACAAAGTAGAATTTTTGTTCACGGGACTCTGCAGTTTAGAGGGAACATTGGTCTCTGGGGCCCGGATCATCCTTGTCGCTCTCCTCTGCACCCCTCCCCTTCTGTCCACACCCTTCTTGAAGTGAGGCCTCCAGAATAAATAATTGCATCCAGCAGAAGACTCTAACTGAAGTCAAAATTTGAAGCGGTCACCATAGAGTAATATGTTACGGTGAATGCATATATATCTATTGGTAAGAAAGAGCCAACACATGTTCACTTAACAGATGAAACAAGGGATGAGGAGTTGGATAAACTTGTGGTTTCAATCACATGTTTCAGCTGTACATTTGCTGAATGTAGCATGAGAATTACTCAAATTATGAAGAAAAATCAAGTGCCTACTGTGCACAGACGGTATGCATATTGCCTGTAACTTGTGAAAGAGGTTTCCAGCGTAAATGGGGGTTACAAATCAAACATTACCTTTGGCTTCAGTGAAACTCCATAACTTTTCTGCGCTTCTTGTTCCATAGTAATCCACACAAACATTAACAATGTCAAGGCTGGTGGGAAAAGCGCTTCATATCTACACCAACACAAATGACGACAAAGGTTTTAGTTAAGCTGTAAAATCAGGGAAATAAAGAGGCCAAAATATAGATTTTTATTCCCCATTTATTCTCCCCCACGTGCACATTCACACATGCACAGGGAACACTAACAACAGATAAAAGGGGGTAGATAGCCGATCCAGGAACTAACAAAGCCTGACGGAACAGGAGTCCACAACTCAAGTTTCTATATTTAAGTGAATGGACTTGCACCATTTTGAATTTACCTCACAAAAGCTGGGACTAACTTGAGGGAAACTTCCCCCTGTAGGGTTTCCCACTTTCTACTTGTAGACAGGTTTAAAACTCAATTGCTTTGGCCTACCCAGGAAGGCACTCACAGGCTGTGTCTGTCAAGAGAGTACATTCCATGCAGTCATGGACTTCAATTGCACAGCCTTTAACTCATCAGATACTAAAAAGCATGCAGGAGGCACGCTGGATTCGTGCAGAACGTTTTCTCTGAGGTGACGACTCTTCAAAGGGAAGCTCTCCCCCACTTTGTGGCAGCCACATTAAGTCCGGGGGGTTTCCCCAGTCCTGCCTCCAGGACCAACTCGATGCACTTGATACATAACACACACAGAATATATTGAATTCTTTTTGTAAAAAAACCCAACACAACAAAGTGTGTTACCCTGTGCTAAGCAGAAGGTACGTGGACATCAGTGAAAGGAAAATGCTCAGGAGCCTCAAGAAGAGCACTGTAGAGCTTAACAGTGGTACGATCAAGGATGAAGCTGCAAGACATCGAAAATAATTGGTCAGGGCAAGAGGACTTGAACAATCCCTCCCTTGACTGCTCTCAAAAGTGGTGCGCTACTGAGGGAAAAAAAGTTTCATTGTTTCTTATGAACCAGCAGCTATTGTGCATTCCTACTCCTGGAAGCCAAGTTTACCTCACGAGTCCCCAGCACTGTGTCCGCAGGTGTCATGGCGCCTGCCAACAGCTTTCTTGGAGCCCACTGAGTGTTTCTGAAAGTAGGTGGGTCCAGGCGGGGCTCTTGCCCAGTACGGCTTCTTATCTGATTGGCTATGTAGATCATCTGAAGATCTGATTGGCTATGTAGGTTAAAGTAATATAGTTTCAGTAATATAGCTAAAGTAATATAGTTTCAATGTCTATATATACCACTATGTTGGTTCTGCTACCCCTCTTTCCCAGTGTATTTTTTTAAACTAACCCTCTTCTTCCTCTGTGAGGCCTCACCTCCTGTAGCAGCCATTTTGTGCACCGTGTAGGGTTGCCAATCCCCAGGTGGGGGCAGGGGATCCCCCAGTTTGGAGGCCCTCCCCCCGCTTCAGGGTCGTCAGAAAGCGGGGGGAGGGGAGGGAAATGTCTGCTGGGAACTCTTTTATTCCCTAGGGAGATTTATTCCCATAGAAAATAATAGAGAATTGATCCGCGGGTATCTGGGGCTCTGGGGGGGCTGCTTTTTGAGGTAGAGGCACCAAATTTTCAGTATAGCATCTAGTGCCTCTCCCCAAAATACCCCCCAAAGTTTCAAAAAGATTGAACCAGGGGGTCCAATTCTATGAGCCCCAAAAGAAGGTGCCCCTATCCTTCATTATTTCCTATGGAAGGAAGGCATTGAAAAGGTGTGCTGTCCCTTTAAATGTGATGGCCAGAACTCCCTTTGGAGTTCAATTATGTTTGTCACAGCCTTGATCTTGGCTCCACCCCTAATGTCTCCTAGCTCCACCCCCAAAGTCTCCTGGCTCCACCCCCAAAGTCCCCACATATTTCTTAAATTGGACTTGGCAACCCTAGCACCGTGTTACAATTCCAAATGTGCGCATAAGCCCAGAAAGGTTGGGGACCCCTGGTCTAGCTCAGAGGCAACAGTAAGAGACACTCTTTTCGCTCTTCTATAGTGAGAATTCCAGTATAACCAGACAGAAAAACAAATGAGAAATACTTCCTTTGCTGCCACCATTTTGAATTTACCTCACAAAAGATGGAACTAACCTGGGGGAAACTTCTCCCCACAGGGAGAACTTTCTACTTGTAGGAAGGCTAAAACGCAATTGCTTTGGCCTACCCAGGAAGTCATGCACAGGTGGCGCCTATCAAGAGAGAATATTTCATATGGGCAGGGCTTTTCTCGGGGGGAATATGGAGGAACAGCTTAGAGGGAACATTGGACTAAAGGGGGGGCATGATAAAATTATGCCTGGGATGGAGAGAGGAAAAGAACTTTTCCCCACCCTCTCCCAAAATACTAGAACTCACGGAATTCCAATAAAGCTGATGGGCAATAGGTTCAGAACAGACAAAAGGGAATACTACTTTACACAGTGATTAAAATGTGGACCTCGCTGCTGGAAGATGTAATGATGGCCACAGGAATAAATAACTTTCAAAGGGGATTCAGACAGATAAGCCTATAAATGGTTACTAGCCGTGGTGACTGAGAGGAACCTCCCCATTCAGAGGCAGTCAACCTCTGAATCCCAGAGCCGGGAGCCAACATCAGGGGAAGGCCTTGGCCTTTATGCCCTGCTGATGGCTATTCAGAGGAACTGGGTGGCCTCTGTGTGAGACAGAATGCTGGGCTAGATGGGCTACTGGTCTGATCCAGCAGGGCCCTTCTTGTGTTCTCAGGAAGGCCTTGCTCTTTATGCCCTATTGGTGGCTGTCCAAAGGAACTGATTGGTCACAGTGTGAGACAGGATGCTTGAGTAGGTGGACTACTGGTCTGATCCAGCAGGGATCTTCTTACGTTCTCATGAAGGCCTTGGCCTTTAAGCCTTGTTGCTGGCTATTTAGAGGAACTGGTTGGCTACCGTGTGAGACAGAATGTTGGACCAGATAGACTACTGGTCTGATCAAGCAGTGCTCCTCTTACGTTCTCTTTTCAACTGCAACCGGAATGTGAACTGAATATACTTGAATATATTCTGAATAATACATTCGGGGGGAAAACTTGGTTGGTCTTAAAGGTGCTACTGAACTCCTACTTTGTTCTGTTGCTTCAGACCAACATGGCTGCCCAAATGGATCGATACTTGAATATAAGTTTAACTTTTGCAATATACTTCCTGGGAGAGTTATATACTGCAACTCTGCTATACCTATCAATAAAGATGCTCTTCAAGCAAGATGCCTTCATCAAAGGGGTACGGATCAATGGGATCCAACCCCCGCCCCCTAGAAAGTAACAGAGACAGCAGCAAACCAACATCTTCCTTTGCAAGCCCCACATCATCCATATTCCAGATTAATCGAGACCAAGACAAGGAGGCTCACCTAGCGTTGTCCAGCTCATAACTTGATTTATTAAAGGCAATCCTTGCTTGCTTTCCAGACTGCTGTGGGTGTTTTTCACAAGGTACGAGGAAAGCGCCAGGCTCAGCAACTACGAAAGAAAGCAAAACATAGAGAAGAAAAGAACCAGGTGCTTTTAAGGAAGAGGGCCAGTCGCCCAGCTGGTTCTTCCACAAGGTGGTGATTAAGGAGAAGCGGACAGGAGAAAAGTTAATGTTACCGTACAGATTCTACACACTCACCTTTTAAAATTCAAACTAAGAAAAGGAAATGAGAAATAAGTAGGTCTTCTTACTAGGGTCGAGATTCCCTATCTTAAGTGGCATAATTTACATAAGATGCTATCCAGGCCTCATTTTGGGCAGGAGCTCCAGAACCTCTAAATTCTTCGTTCCTTCCTACCTTTCCTTCTTTCCTTCCTTTCTCTCTCCCCCTTCCTTCCTTCTTTTCTCTCTCCCCTTCCCTCCCTCCCTTCCTTCCTTTCTCTCTCCCCCTCCCTTCCTTCCTTTCCTTCCTTCTTTTCTCTCTCCCCCTTCCTTCCTTTCCTTCCTTCTTTTCTCTCTCCCCCTCCCTCCCTTCCTTCCTCTCTCCCCCTCCCTTCCTTCCTTTCCTTCCTTTCTCTCTCCCCCTTCCTTCCTTTCCTTCCTTCTTTTCTCTCTCCCCCTCCCTCCCTTCCTCTCTCCCCCTTCCTTTCCTTTTTACCATCCCTTCCCTCCTCCCCAAATCCTTGCTTCTGGGCTCCATTGTTCAAGCCCCCTGTGAGAATTTTGCTGAATTCTAAGATCTGACAAACATGCTAATATTTTTACACACACACACAAAAAAAAGGGAAAATAACCAAAACATATAAAGCAGAGAGATAAAAATCTTCATCCTGCCACTGCGGCCACACAGAAGAAAGTAATTTTAAAAGTATGATGGGGATAAGGTTTTATGATGACAATTATAATTCAGGAAGCATTTTAAGGTAGATGCTGAGCTGATCCAATTTAGTGCACCTCCCAGTGATGTCAGGGCTGTGCGGCACAGGCAAATGGTTTGTGCTAATGAGCACCGGCACCTCTTTTTCTATGAAATGACTCCCCGTGCTATCGATTGTAAACAACACATTTTTGCTTAAATGTTCAGATTTCAGCCCAAGTTTTTATAGTTAAACAAAAACGCCATTCACAATGGACAGCACCACCTGGGTAATTCTGAAGATCTTCAGCATCAGAACTTTGCAAGGAGAGATGACAAGGCAGGGCCGTGACCAGCAAAATTTGATCACTGTTACATGAGAAGTTTCCCAGCACCGGAGCATTTGGGGCTGCTACGATGCCACACTGGCTTGCGTGTATTTCTCCTGCTCTCTACACATGTTCCTTATATATAATATCACTGAGGAGCGGTAGTGGTGCAGACAACTGCAGACAACTGCAGATTTGCCTGGAACACAAGCTAGGGCTAGACCTGAAACACAAGCCCAGGGGGCACCGTTCATATCTGAAGACGTGAGCAGTGACTCCATGAAAGCTCCTGCCCTGCCACAAACAATGTTCCCTCTAAGCTGCAGAGTCTTGTGAGCAAAAATTCTGCTTTGTGAGCGACTGGCATGAAAGTTGTGAGCTGCTGCGTAACTGAGTGTGCTCTGGGGCCATCTTTCCCGAGCCAAGACAAAAATGGGTGAGCTGGAGGCTACAAATCTGTGTGCTAGCTCACGCCAGCTCAGCTTAGAGGGCACACTGGCCACAAACTGTGTTAGTCTCGAAGGTGCTTGCACTTTTCTGCTGCTTCGGACAGACTAACACAGACTGAGTTCTGGGCATGTTGTAGGAGGACAGAGAGCATGACTTTATTCTGATGCCTACAGGGTGAATTTTTGGAATCTCTTGTTTTTCTTCAACAAAAAAAACCCTTATGGTTTTGTTGTTGTCGTTGTTTGCAAATGACATGTTCCCTATAAATTCTATATCAGCCTTTCCAAATCTCCCATCAGTTTTCCTTGCTTGAAAAACTACAGAGAACCTCCAAAACCAAATGCAACTTTGGCACTTTCAACGGCTGTTCGAAATTACAGCGTAGCTCACCGTGTCCAGAGGAGGGCGATGAAGTTGGTGAGGATGGTGCGGAGTTGCTTTCTACGGTCCCAGGCGGTCAGACAAGAACCAACGGGTTGAAATTAAATCAAAAGAGTTTTCAAGCACATGTTAGGAAGAACTTCCTGAGAGAGCAGTTCCTCAGTAGAACAGGCTTTCTGGGGAGGTGGTCAGTTCTCCTTTGGAGAATTTTAAACAGAGGCTAAATGTTCATCTGACGGCATTGCTGATTGGGTGAACTCAGATCATAAGAAGGATTGCAGGAAAGGCTGCATTAGGGCTCGGTTCTCGTGGCCCAGCAAAATGCTGATCACCACTTTGGGATCGGGCAGCAATTTTTCTCCAGGCCAGTTTGGCGAGGGATCCTGGAGGTTTTTTGCCATCTGGGCACAGAGCAGGGGTCACTGGGTGCATGTGTACTGGGGAGGTATTTGTGGGTTACCTGCATTATGCAGGGTTTTGGAGTAGATGGCCCTGGAGGTCCCTTCCGATGCTATGATTCTATGAGTGTATGAAATGGGAATGGGGTTAAAGGAAGGGAGCAAAGAGAGCTGGGGGGAGGAGCCTGCAAGGAAAGGAAAGGTCCCCTGTGCAAGCACCAGTCGTTTTCGATTCTGGGGTGACATTGCTTTCACGTTTTCATGGCAGACTTTTTAAGGGGTGGTTTGCCATTGCATTCCCCAGTCATCTACGCTTTTCCCCCAGCAAGCTGGGGACTCATTTGACCGACCTCGGAAGGATGGAAGGCTGAGTCAACCTGGAGCCGGCTACATGAAAACCCAGCTTCCGCCGGGGATCGAACTCAGGTCGTGAGCAGAGCTTAGGACTGCAGTACTGCAGCTTTAACCCTGCAAAGGAAGTCCTAAATAAGGGAGGCAAGGGAGAGATTTGGGGGGTTGCTATGATTGCTTTCAAACTGAAAGTGTCTCAACTAATATTGTAAGGTGTTTTGAACCAGGAGGAAAAGTGGGATATGACGATTTATGATATAATCAATAAATACATAAAATACAGAATAGGTTGAAGGAACTGAGTATACATGAGGGGTGCCTCCTGGCCACTGGTGGGGGATGGGGGGGTAGGGGTGCAAGATCCAGGATGGGAAATGCCTGGAGATTTGGGGATGAAGCCTGGGCGGCAATGCCAGAGAGTCCACCCCCCAAAGCATCCCTTTTCTCCAGGAGAACTGATCTCTGCAGTCTGGAGAGGCGCTCCAATTCCCACTTGGAGGCTGGCACCCCTAAAACATTTAGCCCACAGACTGAGGGGAGATCGTGTTCTTCAAACACGGGCTGGAAGAGAGGGCAAAGACTTGCTCTCTGCAGCTCCGGGAGGTTCTGCCACTGGGTTGCCAGCCTCCGGGTGAGGCCTGGAAATCTCCCACTTTTACAACTGATCTCCAGCTGGCGGAGATCAGCTCCCCTGGAGAAAACGGCTGCTTTGCAGGGTGGACTCTATGGCACTGCACCATGCTGAGGCCCCACCCCTCCCCTCCCCCCTCCCTCTCCCAGATCCACCCCCTTAGTCTCCAGGTATTTTCCAACACAGACCTGGCCACCCTGCACTGGGAGGTCATCAGCCAAAGGCTGGACAACCGTCTTCTGGCTTTGAGCGGGGAGGCTGGGGCCAGTTGGCCTGCAGTGTGAGGCCTCTTCCAGCCCTACATCCTCCCTCCCTCCCCACTTGCATTTTTCTCATGTGAATATCATGCTTTTGTTCGACAGCCAGCAGGTTGTATAACTCCCACTACATCTTGGATGCCCTTCAACCGTTCAGCACCTCCTAGAGCAAACTGTTGATTCATACTTGCATAACCGTATTTCACGCTCGAGTTCAGCCAAAAGAAGGACTTGGGAGGAAGTTTGAGGGGTTTTTTTTTAAGAAAGTGAGCCTGATTTGTCAATAGGAGTCTGTTTCAAGCTTTCAGCATTACAGATTGGAGAGGTAATTAGAGGCGAACATCGAGCAGCAGCTATTTGGTGCTGGTTTTTATGTGGGTTTAATGAACTTCTCCTGATGTGCCATCAAGTGACTATCCATAGGGGAAACCGTAAGACATACACACTGGGCTCCGGGCTCTCCTTCCCCCCCTGCAATCATCCCAGGCTTTGGACTTAGCAAAAATAACACTAACCTTCCCCCATCCTAATTCTACAAAGGCGATCTCAGGTTCTTGCCGATGGTATGTTGTTATTCCCCTTAAGAGTTAAATGCTTGGGGAAACAAAAGAGCTGAAAGGAATCCAGCCCGTCGTCAAGAAAGGAGTCACGGTTCTTACCAGGGAGGCGGTCCCCACCCACCCGTAGCAGAGGAAGAGAGAAGGGAATTAGGCACAGAGAGCTGGCTAGAAAAGGCTCAAGCATATTCGCACATGTTGCTCCAACACGCCCAGATGGTTCCATCCAAAAGGCACCCGCAGCCGGCTCCCCAACGTGATGATTCAGTGAGCCCTATGGCGAGATGGTGCTGCAGTATTTCTGCTTGCCTCCACAACTGCATTCGCAATCTACCCACCCAGCTGATCACCAAAAATGTACCATGTGTCCCATGTCGACAAGCAAACAATGACAGGCCAGGGCGCTTTTGCTTTAGGGTTCTTCAGTGCCCTTTTCATGACAGCGAAATTAAAATCAGAGCAGCGGCCCCACAAAAATAAGCAAAGGGGAATGTAACACTACATGGCAGGGATGTCACTCATTTGTTACGAGGACCGGATCTGACATAAATGAGACCTTGTTGGGTCGGGCCATGGGTGTCATAAAATGTAATGCCAGGTAACAGAGAGATAAGCTTTATAAAAGACACAGACAAACACAATGATTTTTTAAAAGCGTAAAACAAAACACGCTTAAAACATTAGCACTCGTTGGTCTTAAACGTATTTTCTTTGTATCTCTCCCATGGGATCTAGGGAACTGGGCAAAGGAAGCTCTGGCTCTTTCCTTCCTTCCCCAGGGGACCAGGAGGGGGAGGAGCCTCAGCCAACAGAAGGAAGAGAGTCTTGACTCAGTAGCTATCCTGTGCACTTGAGAGAGCCTGGCAAAGCAAGCTCTCCCTTCCCATCTTTCTCCCCAAGGGAGGAGGTTCAGCCAATGGAGAAAACAGAGGCTTTGCTCTGTAGCTCCTGTGCAATGGAGCAAGCCTGGCAAAGCAAGCTGCGATGCAGAGGGAAGCAAGAGAGAAAGAGAAGATAGCAGATGACAGTGAGTTACTTGCGGGCCTGAAAGGAGCCTTCTGGGGGCCTGAAGGCTGCATGGTTGACCCCCCTGCTATACGGGGTTCTGTCTGGCTGTTTTGGAACACTCTGAAATGCTTCAGAACTCCACACAGTCTATGTGGAAATACAGCTGCTGTGAGTAGAGGTGGTTGAAGGGTGTGGGTGGAAATGAGCTAAACGGCAAAAGCTGGAAAGAGGCAATTTCTGGTCAGGCTAACTGGATCACAGGGCTCTTACCACAAGAACAGGACTTGGGGCCAGGTTTCAAGCGGCTGGGAAACTCCTCGAGATCTGTGGTTGTGAGCCTCGGCCGAGTGGGGATTGGGGAGGTACCTCAGTGGGATTATAATGCAGTTAAAGCAGCTATTTTCTCCATCTGAACTGAACTCCAGGAGATAAAATCATAGAGTTGGAAGAGACCTCCACAGTCATCTAGTCCAACCCCCTGGACAATGCAGGAAAATCATAAGAACCTCCCCCTGCCCTCCTGCTCATGATCTACCTAAATTCACAGAATCGTAACTGCTGTCAGATGGCCATCTAGCCTCTCTTTAAAAACTTCCAAAGAAGGAGAGCCCACCACCTCCTGAGGAAGCCTGTTCCACTGAGGAATCGTTCTAACGGTCAGGAACTTCTTCCTAATGTTGAGCCGGAAACTCTTTTGATTTGATTTCATCCCACTGGTTCTGGTCTGATTTTCTGGGGCAACAGAAAACAACTCCACACCATCCTCTAGGTGACAGCCCTTCAACTACTTAAAGATGGTGATCATATCACCTCTCAGTCATCTCTTCTCCAAGCTAAACATACCCAGCTTCTTCAGCCTTTCCTCGTAGGACTTGGTCTTCAGACCCCTCACCATCTTTGTTGCCCTCCTCTGGACATGTTTCCCTCTAGTTTCATAGGAATTTCACACACACACACACAGCAAGCTTGGTGTAGTGGTTGACTGCGCGGACTCTTATCTGGGAGAACTGGGTTTGATTCTCCACTCTTCCACATGCACCTGCTGATGTGACCTTGGGTCAGCCGCAAGTTCTCTCAAAGCTGTTCTGCTCAAGAGTAGTTCTGGGAGACAGCTCTCAGCCCCACCTACCTCACAGGGTGTCTGTGGGGAGGGGAAGGGAAAGGAGAGTTGTAAGCTGCTCTGAGACTCCTTTGGGTAGTGAAGGGTGGGGTGTAAATCCAAACTCTTCTTCTCTTGTCTATATCCTTCTTAAATTGTGGTGCCCAAAACTGCACACAATACTCTAGGCGAGGTCCACTTGGAGATTGACAACCCTATCAAGCCAAGCCCATTGGGACACAGATGACACAACTGGGCTAAAACCTGAATTGTTCCCCCTCTTGTTTCATAGGAATTTCACACACACAGAGCAAGACCAAGTGCAAATTAAATAAAAATTCTGAGTGGGAAATCACATGATAAATGGTGTTCTAAACAAGACCACTTTCTTCTGCCAAGTATACCAGGGATCACTTTGCACATTCTATTTCCTTGATACACACCAAAGACATTTTAAGTGCAAAAATAAAGTTTTTAAGAAGAAACTTAGCAACTGTTCACTAATATACATAAGCTGCAGGTGGCATCTTTGGGGTGTTCTGATGCGATGCCACAGACCCAGAGCAACAAGCCAAAACTAAGAGGATGTCCATAGGATAACAAACCAGCCTCAGCGACAAGTGGAAAGCAGAGCTGGGCAAAACCCAAGTTACGATATCAGGTAAAACCAGCAATCGATTGCAAAAGCTAATCCTTACCGGAAAAATAAATTTCCAGAAAAGATTAGTACTTAATCGCAATTCTGGAAGTTCTCAACTCTCGATTCACGGTGGGTGAACTCTCCCTCTGATCCCCTTTTGACTTAAACTGAAGGTGACTCTACCGGAAACGCACAGATCAACAGCAAAATCAATTACACTCTTTGTGATCCTCATTTGAATTGTTCTTATTCCTAGTAGTGATGCTAATGGCAAAGCCAATTGTGCCAAATTGGTGGAAGCCAGTTCATGCCAGGCTGGGGGGGTGGGGGGAGAGAGGGTAATCTGAAGCATTTCAAAGCAAGTCAGATGCTAATTGAGAGGTAGGGCAAATTACATTTTTTTTAAACTGAATCTATCTTTAGAATCCTTATCCTTGCTTTCTGAGTCCAAGACTTTTTTAGAAATAAAATCTCGTCTACTAAGCTCGGAGCTACAAAATCTTTATAGTCTTGCCAAAAGAACCTGTTCTCCCCTAAACTTAGGGATTGTTCCAAACGCAAATATTCTAGCTGTGTACTTCTACCAACTTCTAGCTCCAAATCTGCACAGAGCTTTTTCCTGGGCCAGATTCAATGCCCTTCCGTCAGCCATTTTATTTGGCGGATTCCGAGGGACTCCCTATTAAAGTAGGTGCTGTCCTTGTAAGATGGATTGTGTAGAGAGTACAAGAAAGCTTACGTTCTGAATAAAACTAAGTTGGTCTTAAAGGTGCAATCGACTCCTATTTTGTGTTGAGACTGTCGCCCATGTTCTTCTCCAATGTCCTCTCTATTTGGCGTCCCGCCGGGATCTTTTATATTCCATATTGGCCCAAATTTCAGAGACCTCTGATGCTTTTAAGGTGCTTTTCTTGCTTGATAATTCTGATCCGGAAATAACAGAATTAGTAGCAAAGGTTTTTTTTATAGAGCTATGGTTACTCGTCCTGATAAGTATCAGGTTTTACTATGTTGCTACTTTGTTTTTATATTGTAATCCCAATTTTATTTTGTATGGATTACATAATTCTTTTAATATGTAACCTGGCCGACCCTCTATTTTATAATCTTATATATGCCAATAAAGGCTGCCTTGTGCATGTGGGTGTTAACTTTTTTCTATCCACCCCATATTTACAGTGACACCTAGTGGAAGCTGGAAACACGTTTCAAAAGGGGCTCCTTTGGCTGAGAACATTTACTTTAACAACATGTATCGGCATCCATTAAAAGCAGACTAACCACTTCTAGATAAACTTTTTGCCTAGGAAAGGAATAGTTAATGCTAAGTCAAATCCTTACAAGTATGAACCATCTACAAGATTGGCAAATGGGTCAAATTTGTGTGATATACGCACAAGTCACTCAAGATGGGTAGCCAAGTTAAGTCTCTCTGTAGCAGTAGAACAGAGCAAGAGTCTAGTACAGGGGTGGCCAAACTGCGGCTTGGGAGCCACTTGTGGCTCTTTCACACATATGGTGCAACTCTTGAAGCTCCCCAAACCCTGTTGGTCAGCTTGGAGAAGGCATTTCTCTCTTTAAATCACTTCTCCAAACCAGCTAGCAGCTTGGAGAATGCATTTAAAGTTAAACTGCTTTATTTCCACCTCTCTCCCCCTCCTCCCTCCCCTCATCTATCCTTCCTTCCTTCCTTCCTTCCTTCCTTCCTTCCTTCCTTCCTTCCTTCCTTCCTTCCTTCCTTCCTTCCTTCCTTCCTTCCTTCCTTATCTGATGTTGCTGTCTTGTGGCTCTCAAACATCTGATGTTTATTCTATGTGGCTCTTATGTTAAGCAAGTTTGGCCACGCCTGGTCTAGTACAAGGGTGGCCAAACTCACTTAATGTAAGAGCCACATAGAATAAACATCAGGTGTTTGAGACATGCAAGACATGAATGTTAGGTGTTTGAGAGCTGCAAGACAGGAAGGAAGGAAAGAAAGCCAAATAGATGGGGGGGTAGGAGGTGAGAGGGAGAGGAGGAAAGAAAGCAACTTTAACTTTAAATGCATTCTTCATTAAATGCATTTCTTCTTTAAATGCATTTAACTTCTTAAATGCATAACTTTAAATGCCGGCTTGCTTTGCTTGGAGAAGTGATTTAAAGAGACAAACGCCTTCTCCAAACCAGCTGATGGGGCGGTGTGGGCTTTGAGAGCCACACAATATGTGAAAGAGCCACATGTGGCTCCTGAGCCACAGTCAGTTTGGCCACCCCTGGTCTAGAAGCACCTTAGAGAGTAACCAAATTTGTGGCAGGATTGGTGTTTTAAGTGAGTCATTGATAACGTCTTCAGATACAGCTGGAATGTGATTTCAGATGCTGAATGACAACAGCAAAAACTACATGTAAACACCGTGAATTTATGCCAATTTACAATTATAAATCCACTTACAACAATGTCATGAATACTTAATAAATTTGATTTTTTCATCAGACGATATATTATTTATTAACTGAATGTCCCTAAATCTCTTCCAACATACAATTGACAAAAAATGATCTCCTTGAATCAATTAATTGTCCATAGCATCCAATCAAAATTCATGAGCTGAACAGTGGCTGCAACATCCAAGCCACCAGTACCCATGACTGCTGAAATTGACAAAGTTTCTCTGGTCAGGAATTAAACAACGTGACTACGGACATCCCAGGTTTCTAGGCATGTTTCAAACAAGATCTTCTTCTGGTTCGTGGACACATAAGCAGTCCCAGCGCGTGGGGTTCTGTTGCCTGAGGCAGAACCCCAATGTCCTCCCCCCAAGTAGACATTTCACGCGTACACAAAGTGTGCACGTGGAATGATGTCACCAAGAGGTGACATCATCACACCGGCTCTCACCATGTCCCTTCCGTGGCGCTGGGCGGGTGCTGGAGAGGGGAAATGCCGGTTTTCTTGGCTTTAAGGGGTCGGAGAACTCCCCTGACCCCTTAAAGTCAAGAAAAAACACTGGTCAGTTTCCCTCAGCAGTGCTGACCTCAGCAAGCACAGCAGAAGGGAAGCCAAGTCCCATTTTTTCTTGACTTTAAGGGGTCAGAGAACTGACTGCACCACCTTTACAGGTGGGCATTCGCCCGGTGCTCCGCAGTCTGCACTGGCTGCCCACTGAGTACCGGATCTGCTTTAAGGTTTTGGTTCTAACATTTAAAGCCTTACGCGGCCTGGGACCAACATACCTGTGGGACCGTCTCCTTCCATATATGCCCAGGAGGTCGTTACATTCGGCCTTCCAACGTCTGTTGGCCGTCCCTGGCCCAAGAGACGGCCACCTTACCTCAACTAGGGCCAGGGCTTTTTCAGTCCTGGCCCCGACCTGGTAGAATCAGCTCCCTACAGAGATCCGGGCCCTACCTGGCTTATTAGCCTTCCGTAGGGCCTGTAAAACGAAGCTGTTCCACCAGGCCTTGAGTTGAGGCTGCGGGCGTCTATTCTTGATCTGGTTGGCCTCCCCTATCGGCACTGTCACCTGTGCTATAAAACAGAATAATATCTGCCGTCTCTATGGGCTATCATGATGTGAGACGACCAGGCTGGGCAATATGTGATTACGGTATACTTCTTGAGTGCTGTTGAGTTGTCTGTTTATAAAATGTTTTTATTGTATTTGATTGTTTTATCGTATGTTGTACTCTGCCCTGAGCCCTGTGGGGAATGGGCAGAATAGAAATATACTAAAATAAATTTTAAAAAATTAAAGCCAAGAAAAAACACTAGGCACTTCCCCTCAGTGGCGCTTGCGTTCGGCAGGGGCTGCAGACGGGAAGTGAGTCCAAGGCTCGGGAGGGCGTGTCCCGGGAGGGGGTGCCCACCCCTGCAGGGAGCTGGAGCCCTAGGCAATTGCCTGGTTTGCCTAGTCCCACGCGCCGGTCCTGCATATAACCTTCTTTAATCAGAACCCAAATGCTCAATAAATTATAATTTGTTTTCATAGCAGAACATAAGAGAAACCATGTTGGATCAGGCCAACGGCCCATCCAGTCCAACACTCTGTGTCACACAGTGGCAAAAAAATTTATATATACACACACTGTGGCTAATAGCCACTGATGGACCTCTGCTCCATATTTTTATCTAAACCCCTCTTGAAGGTGGCTATGCTTGTGGCCGCCACCACCTCCTGTGGCAGTGAACACCATCTGTTTCTATCTGAGGTAAGCAGTTCTTACCAGGCTGGGGCGGGGGAGGACCACTTGACACAGTTTCCCGCTATGAAAATGAACATGACTGGGCAAACAGGCAGGCCTGATTTCAGACAGTGGCTGGGAAAACGAACGCTACAATTTATCTGTAATTGTTATTACAGGACTTACTGACCTGAATGAGATACAGGTAGAGATCTTTACCAGGCACGTGTCTTTTCTTGCTTTTCCAAAGTAAGGCCACCAGGCAGGATGAAGATAGGAGGACCAAGAAGCCCGCTGCTGTTCTGTAGAAGACAGGCTCTCAGTGAGATCGCACAGTTTTAGGAATGCTCCTCACCAAGATAAAGGTAAAGGCAGTCCCCTGTGCAAGCAATCAGTCGTTTCTGACTCTGGGGTGACGTCGCATCACAATGTTTTCACGGCAGACTTTTTACAGGGCGATTTGCCATTGCCTTCCCCAGTCTTCTACACTTTCCCCCCAGCAAGCTGGGGACTCATTTGACCGACCTCGGAAGGATGGAAGGCTGAGCCAACCTGAGCCGGCTACCTGAACCCAGCTTCCGCCAGGATCAAACGCAGGTCGTGAGCAGAGAGTTTGGACTGCAGTACTGCAGCTTTACCACTCTGCACCACGAGGCTGCTCACCAAGATAAAGCAATCTAAACTTCTAGCGCACAATTAAAGAAGATGCATAAAATGTTCAGCTAAGCTTTTAGAAGAGGTGAGACAGTTGAGTCAACTGAGTCTTGACCACGTCTACCTTTTCAACTCAGCTCAATATCTTTATCCATCCACCGTTTCCTCTCAAGCACTAGCCTCATGGTCACTTGCCTGCTAACCTGCCAAAGGAAGAGACAAATGGGCATCATAAAAACCTGCTCAAGAGGAGATAGCCATGGGCTTTTGGCACAACAGCCCATGGCTGTCTCCTCTTGAGCAGGTTTTTCTCACTGGCAGAGCTCAGAATATCTCCCACAAGGGGCAGAATTCCGAACTCTGGATTTGGGGGAGGGGAGTTCACCTAAGCAGGCCAACGTTTTAAAAGGTGGCATCTCCCTTTGTTCTGGGTTCAAACACTTTGCTCAGGTGCTGTGACCTCTGAGACTCATCTTCCTTTGTCAAGGGGGCAGAAGAGACACTGGGGCATGTTTTGCTCCTCCTAAGGTAACTTTCCTATATGGTAACTTAGCTAGACTAAACTTTGTTCTGCTGCTTCAATTCAACCCATCTGAATTTAGCTAAAGTTTCATGCTTTCTTTTCCTTAGATCTGTATCTCCTAACTAGGGCTTCTTTTCTGGAAAAAGAAGTGCTGGAACTCTCAAGAGGGAAATGGAGAAGCACATGGGTGCCCGCCCCTCTTCCCTCATGAACTTTTAAACATTTTTTGAGAATCCCGTTTCCACAAAGAGGTTCTGGAACTCTGTTCCGCCACATTCCCCCAGGAAAAAAGCATTGCTCCTAACTATGATAGCTCTTGCTTAATCTTTAGTAGTAAAGCATTAGTTTACTCTTTAACAAAGCAGGAGTCAAGTCCCACCTTTAAGACCAACCAAGTTTTATTCAGAACGTAAGCTTTCGTGTGCTCTCTAAGCACACTTCATCAGACGAGGGGGTCAGGTATAGCGGGCTGAGAGAGCACACGAAAGCTTACGTTCTGAATAAAACTTGGTCTTAAAGGTGACACTTGACTCCTGCTTTCTTCAACTGCTTCAGACCGACACGGCTGCCCTCTTGGATCTAGTTTACTCTTTAGTAATAAAGTTACTTTCCTGTTTAAGAAAGCCAGGACTGGCCCCAGCCTGTCTGGCACCCTAGGCAAGGCTAATTTCTGGTGTCCTTCCTGCACTGATAACGTCACCAAGTTACATGGTAGGGCACCCAATTTGGTGCCCCCAGAAAGCTGGAGTCCTAGGCAATTGCCAAGCTTGCCTAGTGGCAGGGCCAACCCTGAAGAAAGCAGACTGTGACTGCCAGTTTGGTGTAGTGGTTAAGTGTGTGGGCTCTTATCTGGGAGAACCGGGTTCAATTCCCCACTCCTCCACTTGCACCTGCTGGAATGGCCTTGGGTCAGCCATAGCTCTGGAAGAGGTTGTCCTTGAAAGGGCAGCTGCTGTAAGAGCGCTCTCAGCCCCACCCACCTCACAGGGTGTCTTTTTTGGGGGGGGGGAGGTAAAGGAGATTGTGACCGCTCTGAGATTCAGAGTATAGGGCGGGATATAAATCCAATCTAATCTTCTTCTTCAAATCCTACCCACATGCTAAGAATTGCTGTTACACACTAAGAACATTCACACATGGGAGGAACCAGGGGTGGAATTCTAGCAGGAGCTCCTTTGCACATTAGGCCACACACCCCTGATGTAGCCAATCCTCCAAGAGCTTGCAAAAAAGAGACTTGTAAGCTCTTAGAGGACTAGCTACATCAGGGGTGTGTGGCCTAATGTGCAAAGGAGCTCCTGCTAGAATTGCACCCCTGGGAGGAACTAAAGTAGTTGGAATGGACATACCCATTAGCTTTTGGATGTCCTTTTGCACAAAAAGGATAGCAATGCTTCCGTGGGGAGGGGGATCATTCAAAAAAATCAGAAGCAATTTAATCGCTCTCAACAAAGAATGCATTTACCCGTAATTACTTTATTAAATTCAGAACATCAGCAATAGCGTCAGGAGGCTGCCAAGAGAAATTCCCACCCAATGATAAAATTCTATTTAAATCAGTGTAAGTTGAGAGAAGGAAAACTGGGAAAATGAAGAAAACAAGAGTTTGTGCTCTTACACCAGAGGAATATTTTGATCTCTTCCTACGACAGGCATCAAGGGGAAGACGGACAGAAGCAAACAGGAAAGAATCCAGCTTAGCATCGTTGCCTGAAAGAAAACAAATTCACAGAGATTCACATGCACAAAGAGAAATAATTGTGGAAAATGAAATGCAAAAGTTTAAAAAAATAAACTGAGTTAAGGTCGAGTCTTGGCGATTTGCTATCTGAAAGCTCTGAATAAGGAAAAGATGTGTACAACTTCAAGATGCGGCTGCGGGTCTCACAATACATTTGTGAGATGGTCCTGATGCTGTAGGGAGAAAACTGTTCTCCAAAGAGCTCCCTCAGCCCCACCTACCTCCCAAGGTGTCTGTTGTGGGGAGAGGAAGGAGACTGTAAGCCACTCTGAGTGAAGGGTGGGCTATAAATCCAATCTCTTCTTCTTCTATGAGCATATCAGAGAACACAGCATGGTACATGCAGCGTGCACACTGTGACAGCATAGTGAAAACTAGATCTCATCCACGGGTAGTGTGGTTGATGTGTGGAAACGTCCTCCCTACAGTTCCTATCACTGAAGTCAATGAACAGGCAAAGCCAATATAGTCCCATAACCTTCTGGGCAACAGAATAGGGAGCACCTGAGACCCAGAGGCCTCCCCAATCTGACAAAAACAGATCAATTTAGAAAAGATCCTCAGCTAATCTGTTTAAAGCCCAAGAACCCCATGGTGCATAGTGGTAAAGCTCCAGTACTGCAGTCCAAACTCTCTGCTCACAACCTGAGTTTGATCCCAGCGGAAGCTGGGTTCAGGTAGCCGGCTCGAGGTTGACTCAGCCTTCCATCCTTCTGAGGTCGGTCAAATGAGTACCCAGCTTGCTGAGTGGAAAGCGTAGATGACTGGGGAAGGCACTGGCAAACCACCCCGTAAAGAAGTCTGCTGCGAAAACATTGTGATGCGACGTCACCCCAGAGTCGGAAACGACTGGTGCTTGCACAGGGGACTACCTGGACCTTTAATCTGTTCAAAAGAGACTTATTTGGAATCAGACACTGGGCAGGTGTGCCTGTATGCATGGATCTGCCCATCCTTACCTACCTGCCTTCAATCCCTGCCAATGTTGCCTCTACGCTGTGGAGTCTTGTGAGCAGAAATTCTACTTTGTGAGCTCCTGGCATGAAAGTGGTGAGATGTGCACTGAAGACTGGTAGGGATCAGTGTTCCCTCTAAGCTGGGTGAGTGTGAGCCAGCTCACCGTTTTTTAGCCTCCGGCTCACCCATTTTTGTCTAAGCTCACGAAAAATGGCCCCAGAGCAAACAAATCAATGCAGTTGCTCACAACAAATTAGTTTGCTCTGGGGCCATTTTTCATGAGCCAAGACAAAAAACGGTGAGCCGGAGGCTAAAAAACTGCACAGCACTGACACCGTTTGAGACGGGGGAGGGACGGTGGCTCAGTGGTAGAGCATCTGCTTGGGAAGCAGAAGGTCTCAGGTTCAATCCCTGGCATCTCCAAAAAAGGGTGCAGGCAAATAGGTGTGAAAAACCTCAGCTTGAGACCCTGGAGAACCGCTGCCAGTCTGAGAAGACAATACTGACTTTGATGGACCAAAGGTCTGATTCAGTATAAGGCAGCTTCATATGTTCATATGTTCTAATTAGATACACAGCAGGGGTCCCCAATGTTTTTCAGCCTGTGGCCATTTTGGGAGTTCTAACAAACTGCAGTGAACACAGCCATAAAATGGTTGCCACCAATGTTCCCTCTAAGCACACAGTATCATTCCTATTACCGCAGTAATACGCCTTAGGAATGATACCGCGTGCTTGTATTAGCTTCAGCCTTTGCTAACAGTGCCATTGTGAAATACATCAATTTGGATATCCCTCTTTGATAAAGACAGCGGAAACGGTGCGACAAGCGTCCTGCCGGCTCCAGGCTCCGTCAGAGGGACGTCGGGGAATCTTCGGATTCATTCCTTTTGGAAAAATCTGCACAGGCACTTTGACCTACAAGCACTCTGTAGCACTAAGCACTTTAAGCAATTTGTTCTAATGAAGTGTGCGCTTAGATGCATTTTTGGAAATGAGTTACATGTACCTACCTTGATATATTAATTGTCGAATTGGGTTATAATAATCAGTGCTTTGAAGTTGCATACTTAAATATTTGTAAATGAATTAACAATTGTGTTCGTTATTTTGTCACGGTTTCTCGTTGGGTTTTCATTCTCTCCGTGATTCCCTCTATTGTAATTCCCACCTGGGGACTGGCAACCCTAGGCACTAGGGAAGGTGTCAGCAGGCACTGTGAAATCACAACCAGTCCACCATCAGGGACGGGGCACAAGCTGAGAAAATGCAGTTTGGTTCATGGTTTCTGGTGTGTCCAGTTCGCGAACCATGAATCAGCACAAAATTTTAGCTGCCTAACAAATCGGTTCAGTTCATTATCTAGTGGAATGCCGCCCCCCCTCCCGGATGCGTAGGGGATCTCTGGTTGATTTTCCTCTACCTGCCCTCCACGTTTGGTGAGGATTGGATTTACGGAGTCTGTCGTTTCCCCAGAAAGCATTTTCCTGAGGACCATAACTTGACCCTCGTAAATCCAGGCAGTCATTGATAGGCGGTCATTTTGACAGACGCAGTTTTAGGAGTGCATAAAACAGACCTTGTGCAAGCTTTGTTGTTGTTCAGTCGCACGGCTGAGTCTGACTCTTTGTGACCCTATGGACCAAGTCACACCAGGCCCTCCTGTCTTCCACCATCCTCCGAAGTCTGCTCAAATTCATGTTAGTCACATCAGTAACGCTGTCCAGCCATCTCATCTTTTGCCGTCCCCTTCTTCTTTTGCCTTCTGTCTTTCCCAGCATCAGGGTCTTCTCCAGGGAGTGCTCCCTTCTCATTTGGTGGCCAAAGTATTGAGCTTCAGCTTTAGCATCTGATCTTCCAGGGAACAGTCAGGGTTGATTTCCCTTACGACTGATTTGATCTTCTTGCAGTCCAAGGGACTCTCAAGTTTCTTCTTCAGCACCACAGCTCAAAAGCATCTATTCTTCTGCGCTCAGCCTTCCTTATGGTCCAGCTCTCACAGCCATACATTACTACCGGGAATACATCACTTTGACTATATGGACTTTTGTTGGCAGGGTGATGTCTCTGCTTTTTATTATACTGCCCAGATTCGCCATAGCTGTCCTCCCAAGGAGCAAATGTCTTTTCATTTCATGGCTACAATCACCATCTGCAGTGATGTTGGATCCAAGAAATGTGAAGTCTGTCACTACTTCCATGTCTTCCCCTTATATTTGCCGTGTTAGAGGTAATCAAAGTCACCAGAGACCTCTCCCCACCATGCTTCTCTACCCTCCAAGTTCTGCTTCCTCATTGCTTTGAAGTTTTGAAAAAATTAGATTTGAGTGGAGACAGTTTGTCTGGAAATGTATCCATTTACAAACCACTAGGAACAGATGGAAAGTTTGTGCTGGCTGACCAGCCACGAACTTCACTTTGTGAACCATGAACCAGCCAAAATTTGTCATGGACTTTAGTTTGTGACTATCCCTATCCACATAGTTTCAGATAAGAGGCAAGGATTCACAGGATAGGATATGCAAACATCTTAGGAAGATCTCTCTCAGTTTTTAAAGTCAGGCACTGATTGGAGTTCACCAACCTCCAAGAAGAAGAAGAAGACTGCAGATTTATACCTCGCCCTTCTCTCTGAATTAGAGACTCAGAAAGGCTTACAACCTCCTATATCTTCTCTCCCAACAGACACCCTGTGAGGTGGGTGGGGCTGAGAGGGTGCTCACAGCAGCTGCCCTTTCAAGGACAACCTCTGCCAGAGCTATGGCTGACCCAAGGCCATTCCAGCAGGGGCAGGTGGAGGAGTGGGGAATCAAACCCGGTTCTCCCAGATAAGAGTCCAGGCAGATAAGAGTGGTGTAAGACTTTTTTTTCTTCCAGACAACCCACTGGTCCATGGAAGAATTCATTCAGGGAATCGATGTTCCCTCTAAGCTGAATTAGTGTGAGCTAGCTCACAGTTTTTTAGCTTCCAGCCCTCACATTTGTGTCTTTGCCCCCAGAGCAAACTAGTTTAAGCAGTAGCTCACAACTTTAATGCCAGTAGCTCACAAAGTAGAATTTTTGCTCACGTGACCTCACAGCTTAGAGGGAGTATTGCAGGGAATTACTTAATTTATTAATTCTAGAGATCTCAAAGTCACCAGGGACCTCCCCCAAGATGCTCTCCTATCCACACTCCAAGTTCTGCTTTCCCTTGTTGCTTTGAAGTTTTGATTAATTAAGAACCAGGGAAATTCCCACGTAGATATAAAGATGGGCAAGACAACTCCTTGTATCAAAGCTACTAGATCCTCCCTGGCAGCAAATACCTTAGCTTGAGTCCACAGCCGACTGACCAAGGGCCACATCGAAAAGGAGATCAGGCCAAAGCTAAGCATGGAGCGGTAGAAAAAGGAGAAGACCTAGTGCGAACAAAATGAGGAGGGGAAAAACCGAGAGACATATTAGCAACCATGACATTTTCCATTAAAAAGTGAATAAATGGGCACATTACTTACTAATATTTCAATTCCCATAGCAGATGCTAGCAGAAATCCAACAGAATGAGTCCATGGCAGGTTCAGGAGAGACGTGGCCAGTGCTTGAATGACGTGGTATCTGTTAGAAAAAGATTCCATTGGACAACCTCTGAAATGCATAAGTGCCTACGAACCAGAAATATCACCACTAGCTTCTTATTTTGCATCCATCCATCCATTCATCCTCCATCTATCTATCTATCTATCTATCTATCTATCTATCTATCTATCTATCTATCTATCTATCTATCTATCTATCTATCTATCTATCCATCCATCATCCATCCATCTTCCATCTATCTATCCATCTTCCATCTATCTATCCATCCATCCATCCATCCTCCATCTATCTATCCATCCATCCATCCATCATCCATCCATCTGTCTGTCTGTTTGTCTATCATCCATCTATCCATCTATCTAATAGATTTATATCCCACCCTTCCCTGATGGGCTCAGGGCAGCTAACAACAGTTTAAAAACATTAACAATTAACAAACAGAGTATTAAAAATAAAATATATAATAAACCAATTCCATACATCAACAATCATTAATCATCAATGAAAACAATTTAAATCAACAATTACATACATCAACAATCATTTGGAAAACAATTTAAAAATAAATCCACGAGGGCAGCCGTGTTGGTCTGAAGCAGTTGAACCGAGCAGGAGTCAAGTTGCACCTTTAAGACCAACCAAGTTTTATTGAGAACGTAGACTTTCCTGTGCTCTCTAAGCACACGTCATCAGACGAGGGGATCAGGTATTGTGACACAGCATGGCAGGAAGAATGGATTAGAACCCTAAAAACCCAACATGACCCTTCTGAGGAAATGTTACAAGAGCAGGAAGAGGAACATACTAAGAACCAAACAAAGCAGAAATGGACCGGGGAATACAAAAACACAGAAGGGTAGAAGTACGTAGTAATAGCTGTTCAAGTTCTGTATCTAGATTTGAGGCTCTTAAGAGGAAAAAAAAATCAAAGTCAAAAAGGCCATGAATACAGTCACTTGATAGAAATATCATTATACAGTTACGAACAGAACTGTTCCTAAATAATTGTCTTTCCCTCCTCCTGTAATGAGAGCACTGTGGCTTAGTAAGTTTTCTTGTAGTGTCACTGGTTTTATCCAGGGCTTTTTTTGTAGCAGGCACTCCGTATTTATTTATTTATTTATTTATTTTATGATTTATATCCCGCCCTTCCCACCAAGTAGCTCAGGGCGGCATACAACATATATCCTTTGTATATTAGGCCACCCCCCCTGATGTAGCCAATGCTTCAAGAGCTCCAATGCTCTTCATACAGGGCCTACTGTAAGCTCTTGGAGGACTAACTACATCAGGGGTGTGTGACCTAATATGCAAAGAAGTTCCTGCCACAAAAAAAAATGCCCTGGTTTTATCTGTGAAGTGTTTGGGGGAAGGTGAGCTCTTTGCTTTGGCCTTTTCCTTTTTTTACCCTTAGAAGAAGAAGAAAAAGACTGCAGATTTATACCCCGCCCATCTCTCTGAATCAACATCTCAGCGTGACTTACAATCTCCTATATCTTCTCCCCCCACAACAGACACCCTGTGAGGTGGGTGGGGCTCAGAGGGCTCTCACAGCAGCTGCCCTGTGAGAGCTGTGGCTGACCCAAGGCCATTCCAGCAGGTGCAAGTGGAGGAGTGGGGAATCAAACCTGGTTCTCCCAGATAAGAGTCCGCACACTTAACCACTATACCAAGCTGGCTCTCTTAGTCAGTATATAAATTTGGGATGGTGGGCCCACTGCTTTGGCCTCTTCCTCCCCCACCCCCGACTTAATTTTTATGTGCATTTGGAGGGGGGTCTCTTGCTGGCAGGTCCCAGATATTTCAGAGAAGTAGGGTGTGGAAGAGGTCCCTTTCCTGTGGTATGGGGTGGATTCTAAGGCCGTTTTCCCACTGACCTTACCCCGGAGCGACGTCCCTCTTCACCGCGCAGCGTCTGCGCGGATTTCCCACCAATTGCTGCGCATAACCAGGAAGAGCCGCGGCTTTTGCGTCGCAGATGTAAACTGGTTTTTAGCGGTTTACATCTGCAACGCAAAAGCTGCGGCACTTCCTGATTCTGCGCAGCAGTTGGTGGGAAATCCGCGCAGACGCTGCGCGGTGAAGAGGGACGTTGCTCTGGGGTAAGGTCAGTGGGAAAACGGCCAAAGTCATTTGGTCAGGGCCAGTTTCTGATTAGCTCCGATATGTATTGTCGGACTTCCTTGCCCTGATTTTCTGCTGATGTTTCTCTTGATTCTGTAAGCTCCTTGTGACAGGGACGGGAGAGCGGCGGCCCCTTTAAGAGGCCAGGAGCCGCTGGATTAGTGAGGACAGCTGCGTGAGCAGCCAGGTGTGGGGAAGAAGGGGATAAAAAGAAATGGGGTGGTGGTCACGGGTTGCATGGAAGAGGAGAAGAGAAATAAACGGTGGAGCAGCAACGAGAGGTCTCGGTCTCCTCCTTTCCGTGACACTCCCGTTCTTGCAAACCTTACTTTTAAAGTTTACTCACATCCTAGTAAATTTCAAAAAAAAAAAATTGTGGGGTGATAAGTATGCAGAATGTATTAAATAAAATTTCTTATCTGAAAACATATTTTAAAAAGTAGGGTTTTTTTATTTTAAAACTTACTCTTTTAAAACGGCATGCCATATGGGGACCGGTAACAGACAATATATGTAATAAGTCCACGGCAGGCTCTGAATGAGCAGGAAAATAGCTATCAGTACTCCAACAGCGGAAAAGGCATACCAGAGAAGACTGATCATCTCCTAAAAATCAAACAGATAATTTGTAAATATTACCCTGATATTTTAAAATATATCTCTTCGAGACATCAGATTTACAACGTTTACCTATATCCAGGGGTGGAATTCTAGCAGGAGCTCCTTTGCATATTAGGCCACAGACCCCTGATGTAGCCAATCTTCCGAGAGCTTACAAAAAAGAGCCTTGTAAACTCATGGAGGATTGGCTACATCAGGGGTGTGCGGCCTGATATGTAAAGGAGCTCCTGCTAGAATTCTACCCCTGCCTATATCTGGAATTTTGCTCCCAGTCTCCTATACCTCTCCTCTGGCATTTTTGAGAGTCAGGAAACCTCTGGAATGAGGTATGCAGTGGCATGTGGCAACAGGGCCTCCACTGGGAAAAGGAAGGGACCGTGTCCCCCATTGCACATGTGCATTTCCCATTATTGCAAAGACACCTTAAAAAAAAAAAGGTCAAGGCGGTACCCTGTGCAAGCAACAGTCATTCTCAACACCAGTCACTTTCACAACGTTTTCAATGCAGACTTTTTACGGGGTGGGTTGCCACTGCCTTCCCCAGTCACCTACACTTTCCCCCCAGCAAGCTGAGTACTCACTTGACCAACCTCGGAAGGATGGAAGGCTGAGTCGACCTGGAGCCGGCTACCTGAACCAGCTTCCGCTGGGATTGAACTCAGTTCGTGAGCAGAGGGCTCCGACTGCAGTACGGCAGCTTTACCACTCTGTGCCACGGGGCTACCAAAGACACCTTTGGATCCAACCAAATCATGGTTTTTAGATTTAAAAAAAAAAAAAAAGCTTTTAAAGCTTATAAAACAACAGCATCAGTAGCACAGCATAAATGGAAAACAAAGCAAGTCTATGGTCAAGCTGCAAAAGAGAGGGAAAAATCTCAGGTAATTATCTTATTTTAAGTTAATATTGTTATCTAAAGAAATGAGTAGTGACTCACAAAAGCTAATGCCCTGCCACAAATTTTGGTTAGTCTTTAAGGTGCTACTGGACTCTTGCTCTTTGGTAACTGAAGAAATGATCAGTGAGTCACAAAGGCGCATACCTTGCCACAGACTTTTGTTAGTCCAGGGGTGTCAAACATGCGGCCCGGGGGCCAAACCAGGCCCCCAGAGGGCTCCTATCAGGCCCGTGAGCTGCTCACTGTTGTCTGCTTCCTTCTCCCTCTCTCCTGCTTCCTTCTGCATCACCACTTGCTTTTCCAGACTTGCTCAACTGCACAGGAGCTAGAGCAAAACTCTTCTCTTGGGAAGGAAGTGGGGGAAGGAGAGCTAGCTTTGCCAGGCTCTCTCAGATGCACAGCAGAGCTACTGAGCCAAGCCTCTCCTCCTTCAGTTGGCTGAGGCTCAACAAGCCAGTGAGGTGGATTAGGCTGTGTGTGTTTGTGTGCTTTATGAAGTTTATATCTCCCATACCTGGCATTACATTTTATGACACACATAGCCCGGCCCAACAAGGTGATGATCAGGCCCTCATAACAAATGAGTTCGACAGCCCTGTGTTAGTTTTTAAGGTGGTACCGGAACTCTTGCTTTTTTTCTACTGTTTTAAGAACACTTATTATGGAAATGGCAGTCGACAATGTTTAAGTGATAAAAATCTTCTAAATACTGGTATGTTTGCTTAAGTTGCTAATACCTTGCACTTTCAGTAAATCAGTTTAAAAAAAAACCTTTAAAAGATAACATTTACAGAGTTAATATTTCAGAGTTTGGAATTGTTTGAAAGATATTTCACAGCAAATACCAAGTCTGAAATGTTACCACTCTAAATGTGTTTGGTATTTATTTGGAAGCTTTTGCAAAGCTTACATCATTTTGCACTAAACATTGCAAAAGGTCAGAAGCGTGATCAGAATGATTTATTAGAAAGTAGTTTAATGAAACAAATAGTTTTGTTAGGAGCAGTGTCCCCTCTAAGCTGAGTTAATGTGAGCTAGCTGACAGTTTTTTAACCTCCGGCTCACACGTTTTTCCTTAACTCAATAAAAAATAGCCCCATAGCTAACTAATTTATTCAGCAGCTCACAACTTCAATGCCAGTAGCTCACAAAGTAGAATTTTTGCTTGCAGGACTCCACAGCTTGTGTGTATTTGGTTACTCACAGGAAGTATTTGGTTAGGAGAGCTCTAATTTTCATCCACTAAAACATTTTTGCTTTCTAGTCATTTTTTCGAGCAAAATGCCTTTTAATTTTCTAAATAAAGGAAGATGACTTGCTTTTAGGTTCTGAAATTAAAGACTATTGAAGTCTTGGGTATGTGCCCTTTCGTTGGGGCACTGAGGAAACTAGCAAATGAAAAAGAGCATTTAAAGCTGTATTGCTTACCCACAGAAGCTTCCTACTATGGTACGTATCAAGGAAAATTAGCACTCACAGCAACAAAAGGAAAAAAGCCAAGGCCAATGGCTAGGGTTGTCAACCCCAGGTGGGAGGAGGGGATCACCCAGTTTGGAGGTCCTCCCCTCACTTCAGGGTCATCAAAAGTGGTGGGGGGGGGAGAGACTGATTCCCATAGGGTATAATGGAGAAGTGAGCCGCAGTTATCTAGGGCTCGGGGGTGGGGGGCTGTTTTTAAGGTAGAGGCACCAAATTTGCAGCACAGCATCCAGTGCCTCTCCTCAAAAGACCCTCCAAGTTTCAAAAAGATTGGACCAGGGAGTCCAATTCTATGAGCCTCAAAAGAAGGTGCCCCCATCCTTCACTATTTCCAAAGGAAGGAAGGCATTTAAAAGGTGTGCAGTCCCTTTAAATGTGATGACCAGAACTCCCTTCGGAGTTCAATGATGCCTGTCACAACCTTGCTCCTGGTTCCACCACCCAATGTCTCCCGCCTCCACCCTCAGTGTCTTCTGGCTCCACCCCCAAAGTCCCTAGACATTTCTTGAATTGGACCTGACAATCCTACCAATGGCTCAAGAAGTGTCTAAGAAGCTACATTTTGATGCTGGGATAAACCAATGCATTTGTGGAAAAGAGGGGTTTTAGGGAGAGATCTGAAGGGCATGACTGTCCCCTAGGAGAGCCTATCAGGAATCTCCAAACCTGGATTGAAACAAGGCTCATTGTTTCAATCCAGGTTTGGAGTGCCAAAACCCAGTATCAGTCTAACTACTTCATTGTTCTTCTGTAAATATTCTCTTCTAAAGGTTTTTGAAAATAAATTACTTAAACTGCAAGGTATTAGTAACTATGACTTCTGAAGACGTGTGCTTGCACATGAAAAACTTATACCTTGAATAAAACTTTGTCGGTCTTAAGGGTGCTCCCAGACTTGAATTTTGTCCTGCCGCTTCGGACCAACACGGCTGCCCACCCAAATCTACTTCATTGCCTGTTTGTGTGACGAATATACCTGCTCTTAAGTACAGGTGTCAACAGGGCTGCTCCACAGAGAAAGCTGATGTTTCCTCTCCTACCTGGGGTCTCTCTGACATATTCCACACTTAGGCCTTCGTGGAGCAACACCAGAGCCACCAGCTTGGCAGGCTCTACGACGGACATCAGTGCAGGCTTTTTAACTGGCTCTGAGACGGGCAGGGGCGGGAACTAGAGATGGGCACGAAACGTGAAAATGGTGGTTCATTTAGTTTTGCGATTCGTTGGTTCGCCCAATTCAGTGATTTGAAGAAGAAGATGAAGATATTGGATTTATATCCCGCAATCCACTCCGAAGAGTCTCAGAGTGGTTCACAATCTCCTTTCCCTTCCTCCCCCACAACAGACACCCTGTGAGGTGGGTGGGGCTGGAGAGGGCTCTCACAGCAGCTGCCCTTTCAAGGACAACCTCTGCCAGGGCTATGGCTGACCCAAGGCCATGCTAGCAGGTGCAAGTGGAGGAGTGGGGAATCAAACCCGGTTCTCCCAGATAAGAGTCCGCACACTTAACCACTACACCAAACTTGCTCTCCAGGTTCATTTTGTTGGTTCATTTTGTGTTTTTTAATTTTTTTTTAACGAATCAAGGTTCATTTGGTTCGAGAGGGCTAGAAAGCGTCGGCGTGTCGCAACGTGTCTGATGCGACGACGTCACCTGGAAGTGATGTCATCGAGCTGGGCATGTTCGCCAGGGCAACTTACCTGGCACAACAACCATCACTTCCGGGTGGCGTCATCACGCTGGGCATACCACGGCGCGCGAGAAGAATCCCCCGCCGATAATGACACAAATGACTCAAGCCCCCAAAACAAGCTGCTTCGTTTTGTAAGACGTGTACATCACTAGTACCCAAACTGATTCAGAACAAAGCATAAATCGGCAATTTTAGGCACAAAACGTGACTTGAACTTCAATTAGTGCCCACCCTTAGCAGAAACCATGCTTCCCTCAGAAGCACTGTGGTACTTCTGGCTACGGGAGCTGACAAGCACACCCTCTCCCCCACAGCTGGTGGCTTGATATTACTACATTAGCTATTCTAATTAAGTTTTTAAAAGAAGGCCTTTCCCTCTTAACCTTTTGCAACAAAGTACAGCTGATAAACTCTCTACCAACTTAAAATCCTTCCGTGCAGGTTGAACTAGCACTGGCATGTCACCAGTGTTCCCTCTACGTTGCAGAGTCTTGTGAAGTAAGTAAGTAAGTAAATTTTTATTTTTATTTATACCCCGCCCTCCCCGCCGAGGCAGGCTCAGGGCGACTTACAGGACATGATACGGAATCATGATATCATAATAACAGATAAAATCAATAACAGTATAAGTACAAATATAAATTATTATAAAAAGTTAAAACAATACAGTGGTGCTATTTATCCAGCAGCATAATATTTATTCTGGTTACATCTTAAAGGCTTCTTGGAAGAGGGCAGTTTTGCAGGCCCTGCGGAACTGATTGAAGTCCCACAGGGCCCGCACCTCCTCCGGTAGCTGATTTCACCATTGGGGGGCTTTTATAGAGAAGGCCAGCTCCCTGGTCGTTTTAAGTTTGGCCTCCTTAGGGAAAAATTCTACTTTGTGAGCAACTGGCATTAAAGTTGTGAGCTACTGCATAAATTATTGTGGTCTTGGGGGGGGGGTCAATTTTCCTGAGCTAAAACAAAAAGGTGTGAGCTGGCTAAAAATCTGTGAGCTAGCTCATGCTAACTCAGCTTAGAGGGAACACTGGACGTCACTTGTGCAATACTACCAAGAAACGTTTTGTGTATCAGACGTAGCAACAGCTTTTACTATGCAAATGTTAAGAACATAAGAGAAGCCATGTTGGATCAGGCCAATGGCCCATCCAGTCCAACACTCTGTATCACACAGTGGCCAAAAAAATGTTATATACACACACACACACACTGTGTCTAATAGCCACTGATGGACCTCTGCTCCATATTTTTATCTAAACCCCTCTTGAAGGTGGCCATGCTTGTGGCCGCCACCACCTCCTGTGGCAGTGAATTCCACATGTTAATCACCCTTTGGGTGAAGAAGTACTTCCTTTTATCTGTTTTAACCTGTCTGCTCAGCAATTTCATCGAATGCCCACGAGTTCTTGTATTGTGAGAAAGGACCTCTTTCTCTACTTTCTCCATCCCATGCATTATCTTGTAAACCTCTTTATCTTGCTCAAATGTTTGAGCGAGCAAAGAGGGAAACACATTTTAACTTACCTTATTTGGGGTCCTCCAGCTCAGACCTGCCTCCGCCTTTATAATGACCAGAATAACGTAAGATGTCCATCCTACAAAACTCAGGGCGACGCTTGTGCCTAGGAAGAATCTGTCATAGGTATGGTAATACGACAGTCCTTCTAAAGCCAGACTGATCAGCTGACTGCAAAGAGATACCTGTGGATACAAAAGAAGCAGTAAAGAGTCACTTTACAAATCAGAAGTCCAACTCTTGGTCTCTTGCAACCCCAATGCCTGCCAAGGAAAGACTAATGGTCAGGGGTCGTTTTGTAGATCCAGCCAGCCCAAGCAGGCCTCGCTCAACTGGGGCTCTCCTTGGCTGCCCCCCACAGTCAAAAGGCCAGCAAGCCACCTGCCACCCAAAATCCCATAAGAAATGGAGAAAGGGTGGTGTGAGCTTCTCCAGGGGTTAATGAGGGCTGCTGAGGGTGCGGCAAAGCCCCTGGTGGCTGTCTGGCTGACTGCACTCCTAATCCAGGGATTGTTATGCAGCTGCACCTACTATTCAACAGACAAGGTAGGTAGGTGGGGAGGAGGATGGGGAACCGTCAGAAAGGTTCAGGAGCTGTGCTCCTGTGAGCTCCTGCTGAATCTGAGGCCTGCTAACGGTAACATGAACATATATATGAACATATTAAGCTGCCTTATACTGAATCAGACCTTGGTCCATCAAAGTCAGTATTGTCTTCTCAGACTGGCAGCAGCTCTCCAGGGTCTCAAGCTGAGGTTTTTCACACCTCTTTTGCCTGGACCCTTTTTTGGAGATGCCGGGGATTGAACCTGGGACCTTCTGCTTACCAAGCAGATGCTCTACCACTGAGCCACCGTCCCTCCCCAAACATGATGTTTCAGCAGACTGATTCTTCCCCTTGTGTTGTTTTTTACTTTAATGAAAAACATTAAATGAAACTGAGCTTAAAACAGAAGCCTCTTCCCCCCCTCCCCGACCCGTGCATTCAAAATTGTGCTCCCTGAACTGCTAGCTGAACAGCCCAAACAGCCTGGCTTGGCTCGGGCTTGCCAGACCTTGGGAGCTCAGCACAGTCATCCGCAGTCAGGACTTGGACAGGAGACTACCAAGAAGACTGGGGTTTCTTCGCAGAGGAAGGTGACAGCGAGTCACCTCTGCAGGTTCTTCTTCAAGCCGCTTTGCTCCGTTCAGTAGAAAAAAGAATTTTTAACTGCAAACCCAATTTTGGAGCAACTGATAGAGCACGGGTGTCGAACTCATTTGATAAGATGTTGCGCAGCTAGTTCAAGCGGCATACAGAAAACTAAATGGGGAGGGCGCTGTGGTCCAATCACTGGCATTTCCAGTTTAAAAGGACTGGGTCATGGGGGATGGGAAAAGACCTTTTGCCTGAAACCCTGGAGAGCTTTTGCCAGTCAGAGTTGACACTCTTGACCTTAAGACTTTGATCTCACTCACTATAAGGAACCTTCATGGGGTTGATGATGGACTATTAAGTGTCACTCTGACCCTTCACTTACCCCTTCCTCGTATTTTTCATGCTGAATAGAAGTCCTTGCTTTTCTGAGAAAGTCTAGTTGTTCTGAATCAGAAAGAGACCTGTACAAAAAAAATATAGGGGGCGGAAACAGCTTAAAATACTGCTTTTATTTCAATTTGCAAGGAAGATGTAACTGTGGTGAGACAGACAAATAGCTATTTTGTATCAGGTCATTCTTAAGTTTAAAGCTCTGCTTTCCACTGATCATTGTCTCACAGTGAGCACAATTACAAAAAAAAAAAAGCCCTGCAAGATATTTTTCATTGGAAAGACAGCCCCTTGGGTGCTTTTAACATCCAGAGCAACAGAAAAAGCAAAGAGATTTACGGCCAGAATTAAAGCCTCACCAGAAAGCCATGGAGTCTGAGGAGAACTGTACCAAAAAGTAGAGTTACGGGTAAGCAGGCCACATAAAGATAGGACTTTAGGCAATATCATTTTTGAAGGAGAGATGTCACAAAACAATGGGGGTATTTTATGCTTTTTCTTTTCTTTTAAAATTGCCATTCCCAGTGTAGTCAAAGAACCTCAAAACCTCACTTTGGAACTAGGCCCGAAAGCCTTCATAAGGCTAAGGAGACGAAGCAGGAAACAAAACTTTTAAAATAAAATTAAATAAATAAGGCTAACACCCTGCATCTGATGGTCTGAAGTGCCTTTTCTAGTTTAATTCATAGGCCACTGAATGTGTTACGTTTGGTTGGATACTCCGTGACTGGCTGCTTAGCATCATCTTTCACTAGCTAGAAGATACGTTTACTGACCTATTGGAAAAGGTAAAATTTGAATGCATAAGAAATGCATCGATTTGGTTTTCTTACAAGTTAAAGACTGGAAAGCTGAAACTAAGCTGGTTACTGGAAACAATGTGAGATCTATCTATTAGTTATACTTAGGGTTGCCAAGTCCAATTCAAGACATATCTGGGGACTGTGGGGGTAGAGCCAGGAGACATTGGGGTGGAGCCAGGAGCAAGGGTGTGACAAGCATAATTGAACTCCAAAGGGAGTTCTGGCCATCATATTTCAAGGGACCGCACACCTTTTCAATGCCTTCCTTCCATAGGAAATAATGGATAGGGTCACCTTCTTTGGGGGCTCATAGAATTAGACCCCCTGGTCCAATCTTCTTGAAACTTAGGGAGCATTTTGGGGATAGGCACTCAATACTATGCTGAAAATCTGGTGCCTCTACCTCAAAAAACAGGGCCTGCAGAGCCCCAGATACCCACGGATCAATTCTCCATTATTTCATATGGGAATAAGTCTTTAAATCTCAGCAGGGTTGGGACATGCTTGCAACTGTTGTTTCCAAATGTGTGTGTGCCTTTAAATCTTGGCGGCAGGAGAGCTGGATGGGGGTGGGGAGAGCAGGCAGAGCCACATGGGCAGAAAGGCATGTATGAGAAAGGCAGAGAAGGGAGCGCAGTCCCTCCATTTATTTTGCATTAACTTCAGAAGTTGTTTCTATATTAAAATGGATAGTAAAGTGTTAGTTGGAACCTGATTATGGGATGGATGACATCACCACCCCCTAGGCTGCTCTCTGTTTGTGTTCCTATGCTTGAAGAAACTGACTGAAATACAGCAGATGGTTACATTCAGCTACTCCTATAAGTAAATTACAGTGAGATCACAAAAGTGTGGGTTTGCAAAAAGTGTTTATTTTGGCTGCTTTGTGAGTGTACATGCGTGTCCCTTTAAAAAGCCATTCCTGGAAATGCTTCCAAAGTCTGACAAGGGGACTTGCGGGGGTATGACAAATTTCACTTTCATTTAGTAGAAGTGCAGCCTTCAGGGTAAGCAAAAAAAGAGGAGGATGAAATGAGTACTGTTTTTAGGGGAACTGCACTGCTGTATTAGTTATTTACAGAATGGAAAAGTCCCCTTGCTCCACCCCCAAAGCCCCCAGATATTTCCTGAGTCGGACCTGGCGACCCTAGCTGAGGTCCCTCCCTTCCCCAAACTCTGCCCTGCCTGGGCTCCACCCCTAAAAATCTCTAGATAATTCCCCACCCAGAGCTGGCAGCCCTACCAAAGAGTGAGAGAGTGATTTTCTGGGTGCTGAAAACTTAGATGACAGCACTCTATGGTTTTAAGGAGAGGGTTGGCCCTTGGCTGGAGACAGGAGAGACTGCTTGCTTGGGAATGCAGGGATCTTTGCACTTTCCCAGAGGCTATCCCTCTGCCACAAAGTAAATTCAGCCTATAAATCTGCATTACCTGTGACCAGGCCTCAGATTCAGCAGGAGCTCACATGAACCTTTCTGGCAGTTCTGCCTCTTCCTCCCCACCTACCTTGTCCATTGAATAGTAGGTGCAGCTGCATAACAATCCCTGGATTAGGAGAGCGGGCAGCCAACCACCAGGGACTTTGCCACACCCCCGGCAGCCCTCATTAACTCCTGGAGAAGCCCGCACCACCCTCTCTCTACTTCTTATGGGATTTTGGGTGGCGGGTGGCTTGCTGGCCTTTTGACTGGGGGAGAGGCGGCCCAGGAGAGCCCCAGGCGAGTGAGGCCTGCTTGGGCTGGCTGGATCTCTAGCCAGCCCAAGCAGGCCTTGCTCGCTTGGGGCTCTCCTTTCTTGCATTGGCTGGAGAGGGGTGGCATATGCTAATGAGTTATGTTAATGAGCTCCACCACCTATTTTTCTACAAAATGACGCCTGCCTGTGACTACTGTGAATGCAGTTCGGAGGTCCGCACTCAAGCTAACAAGATCTTACAGGGACTGGATTCATGCACTGCTGAAGAGACCAAAAGGTCTCTGATGCAGCCTCTAAAATCACAACAGCTCACCAAAGAAGCCCCACAACAGTTATAACCAAAGCTCTTTAGTTCCCAGTAATACAAATAACCTCGTCCCTGCGCAAACACAGTTAATTATGTAACTGAACATGAGGGCTAATTGTACCGAGGCTTATAAATTGTCCCTTATGAGATGTTACTTTCTCTCGCTGGGAGTACACCTGACAAAATTAATATTTCCACCACATCAATCATGATCCCTGTTTTTTTTTTTTTTAAATGAATCTCATTTGACAGCCGAGAGAGCAAGTCTGTGATCAAAATGAACCCGGTGGAGGAATCTCAAGGGAGTTCTGCCTGGCCAGCAATTCCCTCTCCTGTCGCTTCTGGCGGAAGACCTTATCTCTGCCAATTTTGTTTTCCTCCCTTTAAGAAGATAAAAATCTAGAAACTCTGACGGAACAACACACACACACTGCTATGCACGCTCAATCCCTCCCCCCCCTTCTCTCTCTCTCATTTTTTAAGGATGGTGAAAGAGCCTTGGGAATTTACAGTAGGATTTTGCCTAGCTCATTTACTCAGTGGTATAGCCAGAGCGGAGCAGTGGTTAGCTTGTCAAACGACGTTCTGGGAGGCCCAGGTCTGAATCTCACTCTGCCATGGAAGCTCGGTAGGTGATCTTTAGCCAGTCATTTTCTCTCTCACGCACCCATTTCTCTTTTGTTTTGTTTGAAGTTCCCTTATATCAGGAGTGGCTAAACTGGCACAGGAATCGCATGTGGCTCTTTCACATATATTGTGTGGCTCTGAAATCCCCCACTGCCCTACTGGCTGGCAGCTTGGAGAATGCATTTAAAGTTGCTTTCTTTCCAGCTCCAGCTCCTCCATCTATTTTTCTATTTTCCTTCCTTCCTTGCTGCTCTCAAACACTTGATGTTCATGTCTTGCAGCTCTCAAACGTCTGACTTTTTTCTATGCGGCTCTTATAGTAAGCAAGTTTAGCCACCCCTGCCTTATATGAAGTTTTAACGGGGTGGGAGGGAGGGATAAAATATTTTAACTCATGGCAGATAACAAATAATGTAAGTAATAAAAAATAGCATAAGTAACCTGTCTCAAATGGCTATTATTTTAAAGATAACATGAGAACATAAGAGAAGCCATGTTGGATCAGGCCAATGGCCCATTCAGTACAGAACTCTGTACGCAGTGGCCTAAAAACCCAGGTGCCATCAGGAAGTCCATCAGTGGGGCCAGGAAACTAGAAGTCCTCACACTGTAGCCCCTTCAAGCACCAAGAATACAGAGCATCACTGCTCCAGACAGAACACCACTGCCCCAGACAGAGTTCCAACAATACGCTGTGGCTAATAGCCACTGATGGACCTCTGCTCCATATGGATCCAATTCAAGGTGTTTTCTGCCAAGGGCCCTCTTGAAGCTGGCTATGCTTGTAGCTGCCATCACCTCCTGTGGCAGTGAATTCCATGTGTTAATCACCCTTTGGCTTAAGAAGAACTTCCTTTTATCCATTGTAACCCGACTGCTCAGCAATTTCATTGAGTGCCCACAAGGTCTTGTATTGTGAGAAAGGGAAAAAAGTACTTTTTTTCTCTACCTTCTCCATCCCGTGCATAATCTTGTAAACTTCTATTATGCCACCCCTCAGTCAACATTTCTCCAAGCTAAAAAGCCCCAAGTGTTTTAACTTTTCTTCGTAGGGAAAGTTCCAATCCTTTAATCATTCTAGTTGCCCTTTTCTGGACTTTTTCCAAAGCTACAATATCGTTTTTGACAAAAAAAATAGAGGAGGGAAAAAAAGATGTTGCAAGTAGGCTTGGGTCCCAAACAAGAACAATTTAAAAAAAAAATTGCATGCACTAATGAAGACTAATGAAGACCTAGGATGAACCAACAGAACATGAACAATACCGTTCTGTCGAGGCACCTCACTGCAACCGAGGCCCAGTTCAGACATGACAGTGGCTTCCAGGCAAGGGCAAGCGCTCAGTTCACAGCCTAGCACAGGGGTCCCCCAAACCTTTTTTGGACTGTGGGCTGCCACAAAACAGCTGTTGCAGGAAATCGCTCCACCTGCAAAATGGCTGCCACAGCCTACCTTCAGTTGCACAGTGAAGACCCTTGTTTTGTGGTGGCAACTGCTGACAAAACAATAGTTTAAAAAAATCTGAACAGCCAATGAAATCTACAGCTGCCAATGAGTAACCACGGTAGAACTGTCAGCGTTGTTTCTCCTATGCCAGGTCCGCCAGCTGGCTCTTTATTTGTCTTGGTCAGACCTTGAAGCATTGGTCCATGCAATGGTCACCTCCAGACTGGACTACTGCAATGCGCTCTGCGTAGTGTTACCCTTGAAGACCGAGTGGAAACTGTAGGTGGTCCAGAACACACCTGCCAGGTTGCTGACTGGAACATCATGCTCAGCTCATAGTACTCCAGTTCTGTGGCAGCTGCCCTGGTTACCAGTTAGTCTCTGGATCCAATTCAAGGTGTTAGTGTTAACCTTTAAAGCAGGGGTGGGGAACCTTTTTTCCGCCAAGGGCCATATGGATATTTATAACATCATTCGTGGGCCATAAAAAATTATCAACTTAAAAAACAGTGCTCCACCAAGGGAGAATGATTCAGGCCAGCAAAATTAATGCAAATAATTGTTTTCTATTTGAAGTCATGTGGGGAGAGCCTAATCTGGCACACACACACACACACACCCCTGGCCTACCGCCCTAGGCAAATGCATAGGTCCAGGGCTTTTTTGTAGAAAAAGCCCAGCAGGAACTCAGTAGCATATTAGACCACATCCCCTAATATTAGCATATTAGGTCACACACTCATTAGCATATTAGGCCACACCATCTGGGATAATCAAGTGCAAACTGAACTGTGACAGTAACTTTTCCAGGCCCTGCAGCAATTCTGGCCGGCCAGCAAGGCCCCAGGGAGGCTGCTGCACAGTACATCTGGGCCCTGTGATCCCTGCTTGGCCCTGGGGAGGCTGCTGCACAGCGCAGCTGGGCTCCATGATGCTCGCTGGCCAGCCGGACCCCAGAGAGGCTGCCACATGGCTCGGTTCGGCCCAGCAATCCCCGAGGGCCACACCAAGTGACCTCGAGGGCCGCATACGGCCCTCAAGACAGAGGTTCCCCACCCCTGCTTTAAAGCCCTTAGCAGTCTGGGACCCACATACCTACGGCAGCACCTCTCCCATTATAACCCCTGTGCTCCCTTTGGTCATTGTCTCATACAAGTGCCTAGCCTCCAGATGGGTTGGTTAGCCTTCTCAGTTGTGGCCCCTGTGGAGAAGAGCCTTCTCAGTTGTGGCTCCTGTTCTGTGGAATGGACTGTCAGATGACACCCATGCTCTGCCAGACTTGCTGTGTATACACAGGGCATGCACAGCTGCATTCTTTAGGTTGGCTTTTGGAGGATAACCACACGTTTGGGCTGTTTTAACAGTGGTGTGCTAATAGTATGGTAATTTTAATATTTCAGTGTTAATACTTTATATTTGTTTTTACCTTACTGGTACTTAATGTTGCAAGTCGCCATGAGACCCTTTGGGCAAGCGGTAACTAAAAAAAAAAATCTAACAGAGAGAAGAAGAAATTGGGTTTATACCCCACCCTCCACTCTGAGTCTCAGAGTGGCTCACAATCTCCTTTACCTCCCCCCACCCCATAACAGACACCCTATGATGTGGGTGGGGCTAAGAGAGCTTTCACGGAAGCTGCCCTTTCAAGGACGGCTCTGTGAGAGCTATGGCTGACCCAAGGCCATTCCAGCAGCTGCAAGTGGAGGAGTGGAGAATCAAACCCGGTTCTCCCAGATAAGAGTCCGCACGCTTAATTGGGGGCACCATGAATGGTGTTGGCAGGTGCCACAGCATCCACAGGCACCCTGATGGGGACCTCTGGCCCAGCATCACTCAGACAGAGGTGGGTGTCATTTCCTCCATGAGATGACTTTCTGTCTGACTCTGAATTACACCTTTGGAAGAGCCAGAGCTGAGTAGTGGAGCACGTGCTTTATACGCAGAATATCCCAGGCTCTGCCACACATTCCGGAGGCGACCTTTGGCAAACTACTCAGCCGCAGCTACTGTATGCAAACAATACTGACCACTGTCATATCTGTAGCGAAAGGACTCTCAACGGCACAATCCTATGCAGAGTTGCACCAGTCTGAGTCCCACTGAAATCAACAGGCTTAGATTGTAGTAACTCTGCATAGGATTGTACTGTGAACAATGTAAGCACTGTGGTTTTTATTACATCAAAGAACTTTACAAATGCAAACAGGGATTGTCATTAATCTATGGGCTGCAGGTATTTGTATGGATTCGCTTGACCTGCTCACTTCCATCCGCATTTGATTCCGTGACCGCAACAAACACTGCTGAGTCTAGAAGTGTCAGACAAAAAAAGCTCTTCTGAAAATCCGGCACAGCTGGAAATCTTTCCTACGTTATTCAGTTCGCCGGGAAACCAATCCTTCTTTATTTTTGTTAGCTTGTATTCCGCCCTTTCCCACGAACGGGCTCGGGGTGGAAGTTAAAACAATTTTAAAACTTACAAACTAAAATCGTAACAATACAATAAAACAAAGCAGCATATATGCCATAGGCAGTAATTTCCACTGGGTACATTCTATAAATCAGTATTTCTTTTATTTACATTGGATTTCTATGTCACCCACTTCGCAAGCAGACTCTGGGCGGCTAACAACTGCAGGCCCAAGGATGTAATAATAAATTAAGATAAGACAGCATCACGACAGGGAAGGGAGGCCAAGCAGGTGGGATAAGGGTGTCCCCTGCCTTCTGGAGGAAGAATCTGGGAGAAAGAGGAGGGACACGGCTCCACATCTGTGCCAGTCGAAGAAGAAGAAGAAGATGATGAAGAAGATATTGGATTTATATCCCGCCCTCCACTCCGAAAAGTCTCAGAGCGGCTCACAATCTCCTTTCCCTTCCTCCCCCACAACAGACACCCTGTGAGGTGGGTGGGGCTGGAGAGGGCTCTCACAGCAGCTGCCCTTTCAAGGACAACCTCTGCCGGAGCTATGGCTGACCCAAGGCCATTCCAGCAGGTGCAAGTGGAGGAGTGGGGAATCAAACCTGGTTCTCCCAGATAAGAGTCCGCACACTTAACCACTACACCAAACGGGTAAGTCCCATGTTCACTTAAAACCTTGGTAAATAAGGCTGAGATAGTGAGATACTGATGCCAAGCAGTGAGACCACATCAGAGGTGCGAATTCAGCTTGAGCCAGTTTGGCGCTGTGGTTAAGTGCACGGACTCTTATCTGGGAGAACCGGGTTTGATTCCCCGCTCCTCTGCTTGCAGCCGCTGGAATGCCCTTGGGTCAGCCATCACTCTCTCAGAGCTGTTCTGCTCAAGAGCAGTTTTGGGAAAGCTCTCTCAGCCCCACCCACCTCACAGGGTGTCTGTTGTGCGGAGGGGAAGGAAAAGAGATTGTAAGCCACTAGGACACTCTGTCAGGTCATAAAGGGTGGGGTATAAATCCAATCTCTTCTTTTTTCTTTTGACTGCATCACACCCTGAGGGTAATGGCAGATTCACACCTTATGGAGTACACAGGATGAGCCCAGGCTCCCCCCACCCCACCCCGTGTCAGACATGAGTTGCAGTTTCAGTTCACTTCCTCCAACTCTCCTTTGTCCCAGGTCTCCCCTGGTCTCCCCAAGGCCCCCATTTCCACCTGCAGAAGGACAGGGGAGCTGACAGAGCCCTATTCCACTAGTGGAAATCCCTGGCGACAGTGGCCGTTATTGCTGGATCTTACCCACACCTTCCCACCCTCACTAATTTGCTTGGGCTGCTCTCATTTTACTGCTTAATGAATAATTAAGCATTACTGCTTAATGCTTGGGCTGCTCTCATTTTACTGCTTATTTCTTGATCGTTGGCCATTGGCATATGAAAGAAGGCAGAAAGTACAGATTTTTTTTTAAAAAAAAACAACTACAGAAGAAAATGCAGACGTGGTAGACGCACTCACTTGAACGGCGAGAACAGAAATGGTAACGTGGTTTTCTTCCTCTGAGCCATCTTCACCTGAACATAACCAGAGAAAGACAACAAAAGCTGTTTCAAATCTTTCTACGTAGGCTGCTTACACCTACTGAAACAGTAGGACATGAACATTTTTAACAGGCAAAATAAATAAAACTTAAGACCAAAAGAAGAAGAAGTAAATGCCAGCATCCTGTCAACTTCAGTATCCTTCTTCAAGACAGCCAGTATGGTATAGTGGTTAAGACAGGTGGATTCTAATCTGGAGGCCCGGGTTTGATTCCCCACTCCTCCTCCACTTGAAGCCTGCTGGGTGACCTTGGGCCAGTCCCAGTTCTCTCAGAGCTCTCTCAGCCTCACCTACCTCACAGGGTGCCTGTTGTGGGGACAGGAAGGGAATGTGACTTCAAGCCGCTTTGAGACTTCTGAAAGCAGAGAAAAGTGGCGTGCTAAAACCCCCCTACTTTTTCTTCTTCCTTAAGTCACGACTGTGGTTACTGGGGGCTAGAAAAGGAATTCATTTCCAAAAGAGGAGAGGAATGGAGTTAGAGGGGTAAGAGAAGTGAGAACTTGTGCAGTTTGGTCCTTTGACTCACTTCCTGACCTCAAATGGATCTCTCTGTGTCCACCTCTGTACCGCACCCCCATATGCAGCAGGGGTCATTTTGTAGAAAAAGAGGTGCCGGTGGTTCCATAAATATCTAAAACATCTTCAGGATCAACATCTTCTTCTAGAAGCTGTCTACGGCTGAGGTGCACAATCCTGGCACTTGACCACCTTATTTACAGAAGAACAGGGCTCTTTTTTGAGCAGGCACGCGGAGGAATGTAGTTCCAGCTACCTTGGTGCCAGGGGTGTGACCTAATATACAAACGAGTTCCTGCTGGGCTTTTTCTACAAAGAAGCCCTGTGTGAAACAACAGTGACATCAGGGAGTGCAGCCTAATAAGCAAGTGTGTTCCTGCTGGGCTTTTGCTACAAAAAAAGCCCTGCAGAAGAAGATGACCGCAGATTTATACCCTGCCCTTCTCTCTCAATCAGAATTTTAGAGCAGTTTCCTTTATCCTCTTCCCCCACAAGAGACACCCTGCGAGGTGGGTGGGGCTGAGAGAGCTCTCACAGAAGCTGCCCTTTCAAGGACATCTCCTACGGAAGATATGGCTGACCCAAGGCCATTCCAGTAGGTGCAAGTGGAGGAGTGGGGAATCAAACCTGGTTCTCCCAGATAAGAGTCCGTGCACTTAACCACTACACCAAACAGGCGATAATTTCTTTCATCCAGGTATTGTCTGTTTACTTACATGTTCTCCTCCCTTAAGCATCATGGGCCTTTCATCTCAGCCCCAATGATCAAACTATGCTCTCTTTTGTGCAAGTACATTTCTTAAGACAAATCACTCAACTATCTCAGCAATGCTGATTCTGTGAACTCAGGCAGATCATGAGAAGGAGGGCAGGGAGAGGTACCTGTGATTTTCCTGCATTGTGCAAGGAATTGGACTCGATGACTCCGGAGGTCCCTTCCAACTCTATGATTCTAAGGAACCCATATTAGTGATAAATACTTTTGCATTGTTCTTTCCTGTTTAAAAAGAGCAACTTTCTTGCCCTTATGGATGTGAAGATATGCTCAGAAGTGCTCTGTCGATACTTGATTCAATGTTGGAATGGCTGAATAAGGTTTCCAAAGTTCAAATCCATTTATTGTATATGTTTTGCTCAAGAGACTCCCAGTTATGAGGGGAGATCTGGGGCAAGACTGCTAAAGGAACATTTGGGGAGATCTGTTCTACAAACTTCTTCTGGGAACTGTTGGGGTCAGCGCCTCTGTCTTATCTGGACTCAGTTTCCAGCTATTACCCTTCATTTGCATTACAACAACACCTCAAGCTGGCAGCCTGGAGGATGCATTTAATGTTCAAGTTGCTTTCTTTCCGCCTTTCCCTCCCTCCTCCGTCTCTCTATCTATTTGCATGCCTGCCCTTCCTCCAACATCTGACGTTCATGTCTTGTGGCTCTCAAACATCTGATGTTTGTTCTATGTGGCTCTTACGTTAAGCAAGTTTGGTCACCCCTGACCTAGGCTCAGCTGATCCTGGATTTGATGGGGGGGAAAAATGGCTTCCATCAGCATTTTGATGGTGCTGCATGCAAAATGGACTAGGCCAGTGTTTCCCAAACTGTGGGTCAGGACCATGGGTCACGAGGCAGCCTTTCCTAATGGCTGCCCCTGCGCCCTTTCCATCACTCTATTTTAAATGTCGGAAACCAAGATCTGACCCAGGAAACAGAATCTTCCATGTCATAAACTACTTGGTCTTTTTTCTACATTGCAGTTAATGTTGATTAAGTATAAAAAATTTTTGCCACTGTGTGACACAGAGTGTTGGACTGGATGGGCCATTGGCCTGATCCAACATGGCTTCTCTTATGTTCTTAAGTAAAATGGGAGTGAGTTTCTTATAAATGGGGAGGAGGGCCAGTCCTAGACTGCGTGGCACCCTAGATGTGGCTAACTTCTGGAGCTCCCACCCCTGCACTGATAACATCACTGAGTCATATGGGGGGTGCCCAATTTGGTGACCCCAGCGCCCTAGGCCAGCGGTGGCTAATGATAGCTCCCCAGATGTTTTTTGCCTACAACTTCCATCAGCCCCAGCCATCAGCCAATCGCCTAGCGGCAGGACCGGGCCAGGTGGGGGGGTGGGGATTGAGGGAGAGATGAAGTAGCAGAGAGTGGTCAAAGTGGAAGGTTACTTCCCCATGCAAAGACTGCGTGTGTCGAAATGCCACTTGCTTGGGGTTCACAGCAGGGGCAGCCACGCCCTTTTTGTGCAACATTCCTTGGTTTCTCAAAAACATCTGGTTAGCCACTGTAGAAAATAGAATGCAGAACTAGATGGGTGACCGGGTCATAGTTCGCCTAGGGTGCAAAAACAACCCCCAAACACCCTTGGTCCACTCCTGGATAGGTTACCACACTGAGTATGATAACTGAAACCTTTATTAGGCATTTGAACACACAGAGTAAATTTGGACTTGGGGGTCACCATACCAAAAAGGTGGGGAAACGGTGGACAAGGGGATCACTCCCAGAAGCTGCATGTGAAGGGTCAAGAGTCCTGGGGATGTGAATCCTGCAAGATCTCTTGCTGTGAACTCACGGGCGCAAAGTGCTGCCTTCTGGATATACCCAGACAGAGAGAGGAATGAAGCCACTACAAAGTGACGTCACCCACTCACTCCCAAACCGGCATGCTGCGCAGGAGCGTTTGAGGAGAAAATATTTCAAAAGCCACTGAAAGGTATAGGACCGGGGTGGCCAAACTGCAGCTTGGGAGCCACGTGTGGCTCTTTCACACATATTGTGTGGCTCTCGAAGCCCCCAATGCCCCATTGGGAAAGGCATTTGAAGTTAAAGTTGCTTTCTTTCCACCTCTCTCTCCCCATCTATCTTCCTTCCTTCCTCTTCCAAACATCTGACGTTCATGTCTTGGGGGTCTCTGTGGCTCTTACATCAAGTAAGTCTGGCCACCCCTGGTACAGGAGAACGAATAGGATCGTGATCCGTCTGCCTGTCTCCAAAGGAAGACTGTCAAGCGTAACGGCAAAACCAGGCTCAATTGCAAAACCTGCTCCAGTACCAGAGTCAAAAGATCTAGGAAATCAGTCCTTCTTGTGGTTAGTCTATTTTGGTTTTAAATTATCTGTAATTTGTTTTCTATTTACTTTCTTGTTTTATCTTGAGCTTAAGGCCATTGGTCAAAGAAGCTAGCAAATAAAAGGAAAGGAAATCAGTCTCAGGAAGGAGTCAAATGATTATTAGTCAAATGAATCCCCCCCCCCCCTTTAATCCAACAATTATACCCCACGGAGACCTGGATTTGCTGTCTCTGCAGAGGATGCCCAGAACCAGACGCATCAATAGCCAGGGGCAGCTGCCCTTTCCAACCTGTCTATCAAAAACAGAGATGGAACGACAGCACAGAATTCCCCGGGCATACTGGAAACGGTTTGAATCCACGCATCCCCAAAACAGGCTGCCCTAGCAGCTCCCTTGTCTATTATAAAGGCTACAGAAGCGTCAGATCTGTTATAAACCACGGAATAATCTGAGGTTCTGCTTTCAAGCATGATTTTATTTGCCAAGTACCAGGAACATTCCAGTCTCAATTGCGAGGAAACAGGAGCCCCAGTTCCGTAGCTGGATATGAACTCACGCCCCCGTTCTCTGCACCAAGAGCACATGCCAGCAAACCACTACCGGGACAGCGAGCAACAGTCTTTTACCACACAGTTAAGAGATCAGAATTCAGAACCAATCCAATTCTACCCCTCTATTAAAGCACTGCTTTCACTGGCCTCGATTCACGTTGGCTAGCCGGAGGTTGAACTTTCAAATTTAAATGTCCCTACCCCAGGCCAAATACCACAGTTACCATGAAACGTTTATATGCATGCTCAAAGTCAACAAAAAATATCAGACAGCTGCAAGAATTCAAGCCAATTTTTGTTAAGGCTGCACTGAGCTGATTTTTTTTTAATGAATTCATTATCACAGTTAAGTGGGCGATCGTTTTACCATACCAAGGCTTCAAATCCAAGGATGGTATCCTGCGAGTAAGCCCCAGTGAATGAAACTGGATTTGCTTCAAAGAAGAGTGGTAAGAAAGTTGCAGAGACTTTTCTGCTAGGATTACAAATAGAAAATTTCCAAAAGAAGACAGGACTTTAATTTGGTATTTGCTCTCAGCTGCTAGGACATTGTATGCGCAGTTGTGGAAGCAAGAAAAAATACCAGAGAAATGGGACTGGATTGTGAAAGTTTTATCGTGGAGTGAGATGGATAAATTAACAAGAACTTTAAGAGACTGTGATTTGGATGTGTTTAAAAATGAGTGGAAGAAATTTAAAAGATATATAGAGCAAGAATGGAACATAAAAAAAATCGGACAATTTTCTAACATGAATGAGAAGAAAAAGATACTGAACTTTGATTGGTTAGGGGTACCTTTACAATTGAATTTAAATATATAACTTCGGGGGAAGTCTAGTAACGGAGGGAGGGGGGATAGAAAATATCATATGGGTTAGAGATAGTAAGGATATAATTAAACATTGTAACCATATGTTATCAATAAATTGTTAAAACAAGATAGAAGAGCGGTAAGCCGCAGTTCTGCAGTCCAAGCTCTGCTCATGACCTGAATTCGATCCCGGCAGAAGCTGGTTCAGGTAGCTGGCTCAAGGTTGACTCAGCCTTCCATCCTTCCGAGGTCAGGAAAATGAGCACCCAGCTTGCTGGGGGGAAAGTGTAGATGACTGGGGAAGGCAATGGCAAACCACCCCGTAAAAAGTCTGCCAAGAAAATGTCATGATGCAATGTCACCCCATGGGTCGGTAACGACTCAGTGCTTGCGCAGGGGACTCCCTTGTCCTTAGACCAGATTCGGCTTGCTGCCTAAATGATCCATCGCAAGCAGGACTAACTCAGAATCCGTCTCAGGTCTACTCAATGGGGCTTACTCCCAGGAAAAGTATTTTTAGGGTTGCGCCATAAATGACATAAACTTCCAACATTTTTGTGCTTCCTACTGTGAGAGTGATAAAAGCCAAGCGGTTCTGCCCTGGAAGTATTTAGGTTTTAGGTATAATTAGATTTATAGAGCCAGTTTGGTGTAGTGGTTAAATGCGTGGACTCTTATCTGGGGGAACCGGGTTTGATTCCCCACTCCTCCACTTGCACCTGCTGGAATGGCCTTGGGTTAGCTGTAGCTCTGGCAGAGAGGTTGTCCTTGAAAGGGCAGCTGCTGTGAGAGCCCTCTCAGCCCCACCACCTCACAGGGTGTCTGTTGTCAGGGGAGAAGATAAAGGAGATTGTGAGCCGCTCTGAGACTCTGAGATTCAGAGTGGAGGGCGGGATATAAATCCAATACCTTCTGGAGAGCCAGTTTGGTGTGGTTAAGTGTGCGGACTCTTATCTGGGAGAACCAGGTTTGATTCCCCACTCCTCCACTTGCACCTGCTAGCATGGCCTTGGGTCAGCCATAGCTCTGGCAGAGGTTGTCCTTGAAAGGGCAGCTGCTGTGAGAGCCCTCTCCAGCCCCACCCACCTCACAGGGTGTCTGTTGTGGGGGAGGAAGGTAAAGGAGATTGTGAGCCGCTCTGAGACTCTTCAGAGTGAAGGGCGGGATATAAATCCAATATCTTCATCTTCATCTTCTTCTTCTTCTATCCTGCCCTCTCCACCGAAGCAGGCTCAGGGTGGCTCACAACCCATAAAAGCACAATATACATAAATAACACATAAATACATCATAATTAAATTACAATTAAAACATTAAAATAGTCAGGGGCTAATATCATTTGATGTTATTTCATTTCCGATGGCGCACAATACTTATTAATTAGTTGAAGGCCAGCCGGAATAGTGTCGGTCTTACAGGCCTTGTGGAACTGGGCGAGGTCCCGCAAGGCCCTACCTTCCTCCGGCAGCTGGTTCCACCAATAGGGGGCAGCAATCGTGAAGGCCCTCTCTCTGGTGGACTGTAGTCTAGCTTCCCTTGACCCGGGGATTGCTAATAGATTTCGTGTTCCAGATCTGAGTACCCTCTGGGGAATATGTGGGGAGAGACGGTCCCTAAGGTAGACAGGTCCTCGGCCATATAGGGCTTTAAAGGTAATAACCAACACCTTGTAGCAAATCCAGTACACTATTGGCAGCCAGTGCAGCTCCCGCAGCCCCGGCCGTATGTGCTCCCACCCGGGGAGTCCCAATAGCAGCCAGGCCGCCGCATTCTGCACTAGCTGTAGTTTCTGGATTCAAGACAGGGGCAGCCCCATGTAGAGGGCATTACAGTAGTCCAGTCTCGAGGTGACCGGATGGATCACAGTTGCCAGGTCGCCGCACTCGAGGAAGGGAACCAACTATCTTACCCATCTTTGAGAGAATGCATAATGCTTCTGGGTTACAGTTTACCTTAAACTGTTCGAGGATCTGAGCAGCATTCGTAAACATGCTTTCTGTCTTAAAACGAGCTGTGTTGTTCAGGTATCCCAAAGGCAGAATTCCCTGAAAATATAACAATATTTGCGTTCATGCGCGCAATCCAAGACAAGGAAAAGGAGAAAAACACAACCACACAGCAGTAGTTTCTATTAGGTGGCAAAACCTGTTGTTCTGTACAGTTTCTAAGGGGAAATGTGTAAATGCCTTTTCTCTTTGTAATGCCTTCCCTGGATTGAATCTACATAGCACAGTTTTCCTGCCTCTCTTCTCTGCAAAGAACAGGATTTCAGGGGGCATTTGGGGCCATCGTTGGAAGGGAAAATCATGGTCCAAGGGCAGAATCCTTGACAGAACCATCTAGTCCGGATTGAAGCCCATGTTCCCATTTCTTCTCAGAGATGGGTTCTCCTGGCTGGCTTCCGTCTCGTTTCCTCTAATCACTACTCAGGCAAGTGAACATCGCGAGCAATATTGATTTCAAACTTTGGCAGGCCACACTCTGAGAGATTGGCCTGAGGCATTTTCTGGTACGGAACAAGGAAGACCACAGCCATGGAAGGAGATCAGAGCCACAAGTGCGCATGAAGCAGAGAAACGGCTCACTGCAACTGACCCAGTTCGCAGAAGAGCTCCTGCGTTCACATGATTTCACAGCCGCTGACGCTACGCCGCTCATGCAAGTGATCTGCAGAAGTGAGCCAGCGTATTTGGGCACAGACTATTAGAGGCGCTTTCACACATCTGCGCTCCCTTTTCATTAGCTGTGAAAACTGAGAACCCCTGATCAACGTTTCCAACCAGGCTGAACTGCCTAAGGCATGAAAATCTTGCAAAAAAGTTCCAGTGCATTTGAAAATGTTCCAGTGCTGACCTTTAATGAGAGTTTAGTCTTTCAAATAACTAATCGCAGGGCTTTTTTTTGCAGCAAGAACTACTTTGTATATTAGGCCACACACCCCTGATGTATCTGATCCTCCAGGAGTTTACAGGGCTCTTCGTACAGGGCCTACTGTAAGCTCTTGGAAAATTGGCTGCATCAGGGGTGTGTGGCCTAATATGCAAAGGAGGTCCTGTTACAAAAAAACCCCTGCCTAATTAACTGTTAAACTCTCCCACCCCTTTAAAAAAACACTCCCCAACATTTCTACTTTTCTTAAAACTAAGAATATAAAATGAGCCCTGCTGGATCAGACCAGTGGTCCATCTCGTGCAGCATCCTGTCTCACTCAATGGCCAACCAGTTCCTGTGGAGGCCCAACAACAGGGCATAGAGGGCGAGACCTTCCCCTGGTGTTGCCTCCAGTCCCTGGGATTCAGAGGTTTAGTGCCTCTGGATATGGAGGTTCAGTTGGGAGAGTCAGTTTGGTGTAGTGGTTAAGTGTGCGGACTCTTATCTGGGAGAACCGGGTTTGATTCCCCACTCCTCCACTTGCAGTTGCTGGAATGGCCTTGGGTCAATCATAGCTCTCGTAGGAGTTATCCTTGAAAGGGCAGCTGCTGTAAGAGCCCTCTCAGCCCCACCCACCTCACAGGGTGTCTGTTGTGGGGGGAGAAGATAAAGGAGAGTGTGAGCCACTCTGAGTCTCTGATTCTAAGAGAAAGGCGGGGTATAAATCTGCAGCCTCCTTCTTCTCAGTCACCATGATTTATTCTCCATGAATCTATCTAATCCCCTTTCAAAGCTGTTTATTACTTGCGGCCATTTCTAAATCCTCTGGCATTGCTTCCCACCCCCAGTAGTCCAATGGGCATTTTGTTGGGCCTTCTGTTGGCATGGATTTGTATCTGGGCACCTGCCTGTGTTTGACGGAGTTCTATTTCAGCCACCTTCCTAGCTTCTCCCTCTCAGCGGCACAAAAGCAAGGACAACAGAGGGAAACGGGCAGGGCACAAGAGCCAGCTGTTTAGGGCCCCCTCGGCCGAGAACCCTGCTGGGTGAGCTTGGTCTAGTCCGGGGTGGCCACACGTGGCTCTTTCACCCCTACTGTGTGGCTCTTGAAGCCCTCACCACCCTGCTGGCCAGCTTGTGGAAGGCATTTTGCCTCTTCAAATCCTTTCTCCAACCCAAGCCAGCCAGTGGCTTGGAGAATGCAAGAGAGAGGGCTTACCACAGAATTCAGAGGGAAAGGAACTCCGATGAGAGAAGCCATCAGAGGTGCAATATCAGCCTGCAAACAAAAAAGGATACGGTGAAATAAACAAAAGTTTAATAAGCAAAACACAGAGAGCTGTGGCACTTTAAAGTTACCAGTGACGTTAGACAGCTATTTATGAAATCGTTATTTCCGCATTTAGGGAGATGCTGACATTTCATACTTTTAGAGCATTCAGCAGAAAGACCCAAACTTCACAAAGAGTGTAAGGAGAAGAGGAGCCTGATGCTGTTGGTAGGAAATGCACAGACAAGTTCGGTTTGGGAATTGAGCACCTCTGAGACAGGCAGGCAGATGACACACCAGAGTTAAGGTCACCTCAACCTTGAGAGCCAATTTGGTGTAGTGGTTAAGTGCACGGACTCTTATCTGGGAGAACCGGGTTTGATTCCCCACTCCTCCATTTGCAGCTGCTGGAATGGCCTTGGGTCAGCCATAGCTCTCACATGAGTTGTTCTAGGAAGGGCAGCTTCTGGGAGAGCTCTATAATCTGGGGTTGATCCCCCCACTCCTCCACATTCACCCAGCTGGGTGACCTTGGGTCAGTCACGGTTCTCCCAGAACTCCCTCAGCACCACCTACCCCACAAGGTGCCCGCTGAGAGGGAGGAAAGAAGACTGCAAACTGCTTTGAGACACATGAGCCTGGCTGGCTGACCTACAGCCAGTCACGGTTCGCTCAGAACTCTCTAAACCCCACCTCCCTCCCAAGGTGCCCATTGTGGGGAAGGAAAGGAAATGTGATTGTAAGCTGCTTTGAGGTACAGAAATGTGGGATATAAAAACCATCGCTTCTTCCATTCTTCATGTGGAACATTACCTTGATCCAGATTCACCTGGCCTAGCAAACCAGAAACACGACTCTAGCTGTTGCAGTTTTTTTGCATGCTTTATCAGGTGTTAATGCATAAGCTTTCCAACTATATCTGGAGCGGTGGCTTAAATTAAAGAGACACATTAATAAGCGGCGAGCTCCATAAACTAGGTACCTGGTTGACATCCTGCCGCCTCCACGTCTCCAGTTTCCACTCTATAAACAGGATAACAGAAAAGCAAAGACATTTTGAGACATTACTAACTGATATAAGCAAATCTGAGGAAAATAACTCATGTGATGCTCAATGATTTGCCAGGACTTCCTAAAGCAATAACGATCTTTTTTTCCTACTAAAAGAGATGCATGTTCCGGTTTCAGTATACAAATCTAGGGAGAACGCCAAAGGCATTCCAAACAGACCAGTTTCAGCTTTTAAAAAATGCATTGTCAAAAAAAGGCAAAATTGTACACAGAAAGCTTGAGCTTCCCAGCAAAGCTGCAGAAGGCAACTTCAGATACAGAAAGCCTTAAGCCAACAGGTAAGCATTTGAAAAGATCTTGTCCTGGGACCTCGTATGCAAACTACGTGCAGTCCCGCTGAGCTACAGCTCCCTACTGAGGCTGCCCTGATCTCTATGGAGCTGGGAGAAGGAAGTCTAATAGAGACTGAGCCCCTGATGGAGACTGAGCCCCTGATGAGAGACTGAGCCCCTGATGAGAGACTGAGCCCCTGATGAGAGACTGAGACCCTGATGGAGACTGAGCCCCTGATGGGAGACTGAGCGCCTGATGGGAGACTGAGCGCCTGATGGGAGACTGAGCGCCTGATGGGAGACTGAGCCTCTGATGGAAGACTGAGCCCCTGATGGGACACTGAGCCACCAAGGTCTAGGGCTGCTAGCCCTGGGTTGGAAAATCCCTGGAGATCTTGGGGGGGGGGTGTGGAGCCTGAGGAGGGCAAGGTTTGAGGAGGAGAGGGACTTTAGCAGGGCATCATATCATGGAGTCCACCCTCCAAAGCAGCCGTTTCCTCCAGGGAAACTGATCTTTCTCATCTTTCAACTGCAATTAGTGGGAGATCTCCAGGTAGCACCTGGAACTTGGCAACACTAAAAGTCCCACATGAATCTTTCTTTTGTTTGTTTCTGCAGCAGAATGAAGACGATGGGGCTTTCTGGAGCAGGAATCCCATGACTCCCTTTCGCTAAATCAGGGGTGACAAAGTCATTTGTTATGAGGGCCAGATCTGACATTAATGAGACCTTGTTGGGCCGGGCCATGTCGGGCTGGGCCATGTGTGTGCCTATTTAAGATTAGGTAGCAGAGACATAAACTTTATAAAGAACACAAACACAATTAATTTTTAAAAAACTTAAAATAAAGCTGTGCAACTGAGCGAGCCTGGCAAAGCAAACTCTGCCCCCCCCTTCTTCCCCAAGGGAGGAGTCTCAGCCAATTGAGAAAATAGAGATTTTGCTCTGTAGCTGATGTGCTATTGAGCAAACCTGGTGAGGCAAGCTGTGATGGAGAAGGAAGCAGATGACAGCCAGTTGCTTGGGGGCCTGATAGGAGCCCTCTGGGGCCTGATTTGGCCCCCGTGTTTGACATCCCCGCGCAAAATCTTCCTTCAGCAGACAAAGTCTTCCTCCAAAAGAGAACAACTCTTTCTGATCGGGAAAGGTTTCCTCTAACAAAGTTACATCATTCTTCAGTGAAGAGGGTCAGAGAGAAACATGGCAGGAGGGAGTTGTGGGATCCAAGCCCGAGTTTCTAATCCAGGTGCCCCGCCCTTTTCTGAGGATACAGCTGCCAAATGGATACCCGCCCCCCAAAAAAGGGCAGGCTTGTGGAGGGAGTGAGACTTGAACCCCCATCTCCAGCTCTCTTGCACCCTTCCCCACTTACCAGGAAACTCCCACTGCAGCTTTCTGCCTTCTGCCCCCCTCCCCACACAGGAACTACTATGAAGCTTCGTCCTCACCCTGCCCTGCCCCGCTGCTCTTCTCCTACAGAGACAGATCAAGATCGAGTCGCCATGGTAGCTTGTTTGGAACAGCAGAAAAGAGCAAGAGTCCGAGAGCACCTTAAAAAGAATAGCCAAATTTGGGGCAGGGGAGGAGCTTTTGTGAGTCACAACGTGAAGAAGAAGAAAGAGAAGAAGGAGAAGGAGAAGAAGAAGTAGGAGGAGGAGGAGAAAGGAGAAGAAGGAGGAGGAGGAGGAGAAGGAGGAGGAGGAGAAAGGAGAAGAAGGAGGAAAGGAAGAAGGAGGAGATGATGATGATATTGGGTTTATATCCCACCCTACATACTCTGAATCTCAGAGCAGTCACAATCTCCTTGCAGAAAAGAGCAAGAGTCCGAGAGCACCTTAAAAAGAATAGCCAAATTTGTGGCAGGGGAGGAGCTTTTGTGAGTCACAACGTGAAGAAGAAGAAAGAGAAGAAGGAGAAGGAGAAGAAGAAGTAGGAGGAGGAGGAGAAAGGAGAAGAAGGAGGAGAAAGGAGCAGAAGGAGAAGAAGGAGGAGGAGGAGGAGAAGGAGGAGGAGGAGAAAGGAGAAGAAGGAGGAAAGAAAGAAGGAGGAGATGATGATATTGGGTTTATATCCCACCCTACATACTCTGAATCTCAGAGCAGTCACAATCTCCTGTGCCTTCTCCCCCCACCCCACAACAGTCACCCTGTGAGGTATGTGGGGCTGAGAGAGCTCTTACAGCAGCTGCCCTTTCAAGGATAACTCCTACAAGAGCTACGGCTGACCCAAGGCTATTCCAGCAGGTGCAAGTGGAGGAGGGGGGAATCAAACCCGGCTCTCCCAGATAAGAGTCTGCACACTTAACCACTACACCAGGGGTGGCCAACGGTAGATCTCCAGATTTTTTTTGCCTACAACTCCCATCAGCCCCAGCCAGCATGGCCAATGGCTGGGGCTGATGGGAGTTGTAGGCAAAAAAACATCTGGAGAGCTACCGTTGGCCACCCCTGCACTACACCAAACTGGCTCCATCTGAAGGAGTGAGCAACGACGCACAAAAGCTCATGCTCTGCTATCATTTTTTTAGTCTTTAAGGTGCTCCTGGACTCTTGCTGTTTTCTACTTCTTCTATAATTACCCCTTTGGTTTACTGGCAGGCTGGTTGTTTGAACCCTACATCTGCATCACCATTTTGCATTCTGGGCCACTGCCTACCAGCTATGTGTGGCTCTACTCACTGTACCAGATTCCTCGTCTGATGAAGTGTGCTTAGAGAGCACATGAAAGCTTACGTTCTGAATAAAACTAAATTGGTCTTAAAGGTGCAATCGTCTCATCATGACGTTTTCACAGCAGACTTTTTAACGGGGTGGTTTGCCATTGCCTTCCCCAGTCATCTACACTCCCCCCCCCCCCCAGCAAGCTGGGTACTAATTTTACCGACCTCGGAAGGTTGGAAGACTGAGCCAACCTCAAACCTGAACCCAGCTTCCGCCGGGATCGAACTCAGGTCGTGAGCAAAGAGCTCGGACTGCAGTACTGCAGCTTTACCACTCTGCATCATGGGGCTCACTGGGACATTAAACTGTCACAAAAACATCACCCATGCAGACACTCCCACATACCTTTCAAAAATTCGTCTTCGAATTGCTGGGAAGAGACTCGCTGTGGAGATTTGATTCCTGCACCCCAGGCAACTAACGGCGTTAAAGTCTCTGAGGGATGACCAGCCCCATGAGACCCTAAGCCCATGAGCAAAATAAAAATAAAAATTGAAAGTTACTTCAGAATAAGTTGCTGGCCTTCTATCATCACACTCCTGGTCTAGACTCCCTGGAACTACAGATACAAAATGGTAACTTGGCACCAGGGCCTTTTTTTGTAGCAGAAACTCCTTTGCATATTAGGCCACACACCCCTGATGTAGCCAATCCTCCAAGAGTTTACAGGGCTCTTAGTAAAGGGCCTACTGTAAGCTCCAGGAGGATTGGCTACATCAGGGGTATGTGGTCTAATATGCAAAGGAGCTCCTGCTACCAAAAATAAGCCCTGCTTGGCACATTTATGTTTGTTTATAATAATAATAATAAGTTTTATTTATATCCCGCCCTCCCCGCCGAAGCAGGCTCAGGGCGGCTTATAGCTTCCTGCTGAAGAATCCCAAATGGGAAATGCGAAGCACATCGTTTCCTTACACAATCTTGATGGACATTTCCCAGCCACATCACCTCTCCCCACGTATCTACCCTGCTGCAATAACAGCCTTGCACACCAGCCCTCTTCCCCCTTCATGTTTACTAGCCTCAGCCACCTAAAAGCCTCAATATCTCAAGAAATCCTGATTATCTCGTTGCCTCCAAACCGCCTCCGCCCCATCTCCAGTATCCAGGCAATGGTCCAAAGGACCGTCAAATGGCTGCTGGCGACCCCTCTAGGGTTTTCAGGGCAAAAGAGACGTCCAGAGGCGGTTTGCCATTCATTGCCTGCCTCTGCACAGCAACCCTGACACTGCTTGGTGGGCTCCCACCCTAATACTAACCAGGACCAACCCTGCTTAGCTCCTGAGATCTGGGCCTAGTCTGGGCTGCCCAAGTCAGTGCCTGCCTCACCTTACCCAGTGTTAAAAACATGGCTTCGATGCAGTCTTTGGATAACCTACTAAGACTTCATCAGGTTGAAGCCTTCAGTTCACCGCAACTAAAACAAGCCTTATGTGAAGCACGGCTGTTCGCACGTGTCGCACTTGTGCTATTTCGTCCTCGCCTCCCCTTTCAATTAAAACTGTAAGCCCCTCAAATGCAGGATACGTTGCTCTGTAAAACATCACCTATGCAGACCCCATAGCAGGGGTGGCAAAACTGCAGCTTGGGAGCCACACGTGGCTCTTTCACACATATTATGTGGTTCTCAAAACCCCTGAGATCCCATCGGCCAGCTTGGAGAAGGCATTGGTCTCTTTAAGAAGAAGAAGAAGAAGAAGAAGATATTGGATTTATATCCCACCCTCCACTCCGAAGAGTCTCAGAGCGGCTCACAATCTCCTTTACCTTCCTCCCCCACAACAGACACCCTGTGAGGTGGGTGGGGCTGGAGAGGGCTCTCACAGCAGCTGCCCTTTCAAGGACAACCTCTGCCAGAGCTATGGCTGACCCAAGGCCATGCTAGCAGGTGCAAGTGGAGGAGTGGGGAATCAAACCCGGTTCTCCCAGATAAGAGTCCGCTCACTTAACCACTACACCAAACTGGCTCTCCAGGGGTCCCCAGGGGTCCCCAACCCCTGGGCCGTGGCCAGTTAGCAACTGGGCCATGGAGTGAGGCAGAGACCTTTGCCTACTCCTCATTTAAAGACCCCCATAGGGGGGCAGGGACAGGGTGTGGGCGTGGGGGCAGCCTGGGACAGCCAAAAGCCCAGCACTCCAACCCCCACTGGTCTGTGGAAAAATTGTCTTCCACAAAACCAGCCCCTGGTGCCAAAAAGGTTGGGGGCCACTGCTTTAAACCACTTCTCAAAGCCAAGCCAGCTGGCAGCTTAGATAATGCATTCAGAGTTAAAGTTGCTTTCTTTCCACCTCTCCCTCCCTCCTCCCTTCCCCATCTATTTCCTTCCTTCCCTCTCTCCCTGTCACGTGGCTCTCAAAACATCTGACATCCATGTCTTGCAGCTCTCGAACATCAGATGTCTGAGGTCAAGACATTTATTTCTATGTGGCTCTTACATTAAACCAGTTCTGCCCTATATGAATATCATCTGGTCAGATCCATTCCGCTTGCAGTTGCGCTTTCCTTTTGCTCATGGAGCCTTCCCTGATAGGTGCGCATCAAGAGACAGCTCTTTGTGATGAAAGAAAGGGCATTCATGGGACCCAACCCAGCATCAGCATCTTCAATAGCAACAGGTCATTTCTGGCATTAATATTCTCCTCCCCCCCCCCCCCATTGATGCAGAAGCACAACTCAAGCTGAATGAGCTAGTCTCCTCTGATGGTTTTTGTTTAGGAAAAACAAAACAAAAGAAAAAAGGGCACTATGTTGGTAAGGGAGATGGAGATGATTAAGAAGAAGAATTGCAGATTTATACCCCGCCCTTCTCTCTGAATCAGAGATTCAGAGCGGCTTACAATCTCCTTCATCTTCTCCCCCCACAACAGACACCCCATGAGGTGGGTGGGGCTGAGAGAACTCTTGCAGCAGCTGCCCTTTCAAGAAGAAGAAGAATTGCAGATTTGTACCCCGCCCTTCTCTTTGAATCAGAGACTAAGAGCGGCTCACAATCTCCTATATCTTCTCCCTCCACAACAGACACCCAGTGAGGTGGGTGGGGCTGAGAGGGCTCTCACAGCAGCTGCCCTTTCAAGGACAACCTCTGCCAGAGCTATGGCTGACCCAAGGCTGTTCCAGCAGGTGCAAGTGGAGGAGTGGGGAATCAAACCCGGTTCTCCCACATAAGAGTCCACGCACTTAACCACTGCACCAAAATGGCTCATCAGGGCTCTGACCATGCAGGCAATTGCTACAAGAGCCAGAGTGGTGTACTGGTTAGGAGTGGTGGACTCTAATCTGGAGAACAAGGTTTGATTCCCCACTCTTCTTTCACCTGAAGCCTGCTGGGTGATCTTGGGCCAGTCCCAGTTCTCTCAGAGCTCTCTCAGCCCCACCTGCCTCACAGGGTGTCTGCCGGGGAGAGAGGCAGGGAAGTTGGTTGTAAGCTTGGAGATTCCTTAGGATAGAGACAAATGGGGTAGAAAAACCTACTCTTCTTCTCATCTACAATAACATTCTGTGTTTGCATTCTTCCCATTCTCGGCTCTTTCAGCCGCTACAACTATTAAGTTTGCTCATGTGAGGTTCTGCAAAATCTCACCCCAATCTGTCATTCCGTGGTCTGAGGTCAAGATAAAAGCTGTGTTGCTGTCATTTCCGTAAAAATCCTCAACCAGCGACACAATTTCTTTTATGCCTTCGTCAACTTTCCCGATGTTCCTCTTGTACTCGCTACAGAGGAAAGAAAGTATCACTTTCTGATGGAATTATAACCAAAACATGTTTGGAGCAAAGACTGATTTTTCAACGTGACCAACAGAAATAAATAAGAGTTAGGTTTTTCTTTCCCGTTTGCATTTCAGTGGTCTCCCTTCACAAATCACACTTAGACCTCTGGATTTATGGCACTATCCAATTTATTTTAAAAAATGATTTCTTATGGGCATGACAGAGACAGGTACTGTACAAACAGAAAAGATTTGGAGAATGTGAGTGATGGGCTCTTCCATCAAACCTCTCCCTTCACGAACTCACACAATCATGAAGGAGGAGGAGGAGGAGGAGGAGAAGACTGCAGATTTATATCCCACCCTTCTCTCTGAATCAGACTCAGAGCGGCTTACAATCTCCTATATCTTCTCCACCCCACAGCAGACACCCTGTGAAGTGGGTAGGGCTGAGAGGACTCTCACAGCAGCTGCCCTTTCAAGGACAACCTCAGGCCATTCCAGCAGCTGCAAGTGGAGGAGTGGGGAATCAAACCAAGTTCTCCCAGATAAGAGTCCATGCAGTTAACCACTACACCAAACTTAGAAATTAAGCTTAATTTAATTTAATTTTGTGATTTATACCCCGCCCTATCCCGCAAGGCAGGCTCAGGGCGGCTTACAACATTAAAACACTGCAATAACAATAAATAAAACATATCCAATTAAACACAACAAATTTAAAATATCTCATAAACATAATACATAAAATAGAGGGTCATAACTCCAACAATAATACAGCCAAAGGCCATAGTTCAGCAGTTGGTATGACTTCAGCTACTTAACACCACTTAGCACAGCTCCAGGACATTGACGCCACTTAAGGTTGGAGAGCCAGTTTGGTGTGGAGAGCCAGTTTGGTGTAGTGGTTAAGTGTGCGGACTCTTATCTGGGAGAACCAGGTTTGATTCCCCACTCCTCCACTTGCACCTGCTGGAATGGCCTTGGGTCAGCCACAGCTCTGGCAGAGGTTGTCCTTGAAAGGGCAGCTGCTGTGAGAGCCCTCTCCAGCCCCACCCACCTCACAGGGTGTCTGTTGTGAGGGGAGAAGACATAGGAGATTGTAAGCTGCTCTGAGTCTCTGATTCAGGGAGAAGGGCGGGATATAAATCTGCACTTCTTCTTCTTCTTCTTCTCCTCCTCCTCCTCCTCAGACCCTTGACCCAACTCAAGCGCATGGAGAGTAAAGTGCTGGGGGAAGGTCAGAGGGTTACAGGCCTTGCAAAACTTAGGTAAGTCCCACAGGGCCCGGATCTCCAATGGGAGCTCGTTCCACCAGGTAGGGGCCCGGATTCTGACAAGCTTCTGAGAAACTTCAAGATGGTTAGCTGTGTCTGTCTGTAACAGTAGGGGGGAAAAAACAAAAATCCAGGAGCACCTTAAAAGCTATCAAAATTTGTGGCAGAGCAGGAGCTTTTGTGAGTCGCTGCTCTTTTCTTCTCCACACTGGAATCTGAAGAAGTGACCAGTGCCTCATGAATGCTCTCACTTTGCCACAAATCTTGTTACTCTTTAAGGTCAAAAAAGATATTATAGCACTGGAAAAAGTGCAGAAAAGGGCAACGAGAATGATTAAAGGGTTGGAACATTTTCCCTGTGAAGAAGGGTTAAAACGTTTGGGGCTCTTTAGCTTGGAGAAACGTTAACTGAGGGGTGACCTGATCGAGGTTTACAAGATTATGCATGGGATAGAGAAGGTAGAGAAAGAAGTCCTTTTTCTCCCTTTCTCACAATGCGAGAACTCATGGCCACTCAATGAAATTGCTGAGCAGTCAGGTTAGAACTGATAAAAGGAAGTACTTCACCCAAAGGGTGATGAACACATGGAATTCACTGCCCCACAGGAGAGGTCCACAGACGCTGTGGCTACAAGCCACTGATGACCCAGCTCTTAAGAGGGGATTGGTCCATCAGTGGCTATTAGCCACAGCGTTTTGTTGGAACTCTCTGTCTGGGGCAGTGATGCTCTGTATTTTTGGTGCTTTGTGGGGGGCAACAGTGGGAGGACTTCTAGTGTCCTGGCCCCACTGATGGACCTCATGACAGTACCTGGGTTTTTTGGCCACTGTGTGACAGAGTGTTGGACTGGATGGGCCACTGGCCTGATCCAACATGGCTTCTCTTATGTTCTTATGCTATACTGGACTATACTTATGTTATACTGGCTATACTTGAATTTTTCTGAGAAACAGACAGGAACTCATCAACTTCAGACTACAATGCTGTAGCTCCTTGAAAGAAGCTATGGCATATTTAAATCTGTGATATTAATTACAATAGGCCTTCTTACTTCTGAATCTCCCAGGTACCCAAATTCTTTTCAGCAAGTGAGATTTTTTTAGCATTCATGCTAAAATTTTAGCATTCTCAGCTGGGAGGGGCAACAGTGGGAGGGCTTCTAGTGTCCTGGCCACACTGGTGGACCTCCTGATGGCACCTGGGGGTTTTTTGGCCATTGTGTGTACAGAGTGTTGGACTGGATGGGCCATTGGCCTGATCCAACATGGCTTCTTTTATGTTCTTATGTTCACAATTATGGAGCACTATCCCCCAAAAGACCATTCCACGGTCCATTTGGGGCAGGTCTTCTGAACCAGTAATGCGGATGAAGGGGTTTTTTTCTGTTCTGCTGCCCTAGAACCAGGAATCGTCATTTTTAACGAATGCCAAACATTCTGCACATCACATTAAGAATGTTATTAAACATGGGATGCACCTTAACACATCAACCCTAGTATCGGGAATCGTCATTCTTTAATTCATCCCCAAAATTCTGCACATCGCATTAAGGATTTTATTAAACACGAGATACATCTTAACACACCAACCCTACCTGCCCCACTGGAGTTCTTAGGTCTGCTACATCAGCATATATGGCTGCCTGCAATCCAACAAGATTCTTTACCAATTAGAAAAGGGCTAACCCTCAACAGGGCTTCCTGGGCTTCCTCTGGAAACCATTCCTTCCTCCAACCCTGCTACATTGGAACAAAGCAGGAGTCAAGGTCACCTTTAAGACCAACCAAGTTTTATTCAGAATGTAAGCTTTCGTGTGCATGCACACTTCTGAAGATGGGCCAGTCCCAGTTCTCTCAGAGCTCTCTCAGCCCCAGCTTGCATTCTGAATAAAACTTGGTTGGTCTTAAAGGTGAAACTTGACCCCTACTTTGTTCCACTGCTTCAAGACCAACATGGCTGCCCACTTGGATCTACCTGCTACAATGGATCACAAAACACTGCTGAAACCCACTGTTTCCCCCCAGCATACATTACTGGATCCCAGCCAGTACTCCCTCTAAACTGTGGAGTCTTGCGAGCAAAAATTCTATTTCGAGAGCTACTGGCATTAAAGTTGTGAGCCACTGCATAAATTAGCTTGCTCTGGGGCCATATTTCCTGAGCTAAGACAAACATGTGTGAGCTGGAGGCTAAAAAAGCTAGGCTCACACTCACTCAGCTTCAAGGGAACACTGGTACATACCAGAATCTTCAGAATGGGGTGGGATTCTACATGCAGTTGCCTTTGATTATGCTCCTGTTGTAACCAGTGTTCCCTCTAAGCTGAGTTAGTGTGAGCCAGCTCAGTTTTTAGCCTCCAGCTCACACATTTTTTGTCTTAGCTCAGGAAGGATGGCCCCAGAGCACACTAATTTATGCAGTAGCTAAATTGCTGGCTCACAACCAATGTTCCCTCTAAGCTGTGGAGTAATTAAAGTGGCTTTGGCATTAAAGTTGGAAGCTACTACATAAATTAGTTTGCTCTGGGGCTATATTTCCTGAGCTAAGACAAAAATGGCTGAGCTGGAGGCTAAAAAACTGTGAGCTAGCTCACACTAACTCAGCTTAGAGGGAACACTGATCCCAGCTGTTATTCGGGTGCCATTGAAGGCTTGAAGCCGGCGCTGCAAATTACATTCTGAAGTGCTATGATGGAATTAAGCGCAAGGAGAAAGTTAACCAACGTTCCAAAGAGTCTGAATTTCAAGTCCCATTGCAGCATCGACGTACGACATGCACGCATTTGTCAAAAAGGGGTTAACGTGGTTGAAACAAAAGTATTCAACAAAACCGGAGAACAAAGAGGGTTTGATACAATCACGATAACACATTTTGAAGTTCACTGATCTGAATGGCAGAATTAAGCATACCCTTCAATCTCTCTGATGGATATCAGAGGAACTCGAAACTGTTCAGCTGTGCCTGGATTACACTCAACTTGTATTACATTCCAAATGATGAGAATTAACACAGCGTACCTTGAATGAGGTCGATGAGCGTGCCCATTTGTGTCTATCCCTAATAAGTGCAAGAAGAAAACAATTTTCTGCTCATGCAGCTTAGAAAACAGAGTTTCATTGTTTCTAGCAGAGCTGAAAAAATCCTACATGGGGAAAAAGGGTTTATAGAAGTTAATCTGAATGCTACACAAATGCCAAGTGACATTTTTGTTTAGAATCGTATTGCTAAGCATGCACACAGAAGAGACAACCACTATGAACTTTTTGTAAATGAATGATTCTGCTCACTTGTAAAAGAAGATGCAGAAGAAGACTGTAGATTTATACCCTGCCATTCTCTCTGAATCAGCATCTCAGAGCGGCTCACAATCTCCTTTACCTTCTTCCCCCACAACAGACACCCTGTGAGGTGGGTGGGGCTGAGAGAGCTCTCCCTTTCAAGGACAACTGCTATGAGAGCTATGGCTGAGCCAAGGCCATTCCAGCAGCTGCAAGTGGAGGAGTGGGGAATCAAACCTGGTTCTTCCAGATAAGAGTCTGCACACTTAACCACTACACCAAACTGGCTGTAGAGAAACTACAAGTGTCACTGAGGTCTCGGCCCTACCTTGTCAAGGACCATCTCAGTGTCTACACAGTGGGGCAAATTGACCCCGCTCCCCATCTTAACCGTTTCCTGATTGGAGGCCAAGAAGTTTCTCGTAATAACTCCTTTGGCATTTGGGAATGCCGAGGCAATCCTGAGGAGGTGGGAAAGAGCCAAGAAATTTGTAGACACCAGGCACATGGAGCCCCATTGCCATAAATGCCAAATGTGTACACCTCCCACACTATACCGAAGGAGACTCTGCACCCAGAGCCCAAAGTAAAGAGGAGAATCTAGATATTATTTCTCATGCTATATACCGGGGGTGGCCAAACTACGGCTTGGGAGCCACATGGGGCTTTTTCACACATATTGTGCAGCTCTTGAAGCTTCCATCTCACCACATTGGCCTGTTTGGAAAAGGCATTTCTCTCTTTAAGTCATTTTTTCAAGCCAAGCCAGCTGGAGGCTTGGAGAATACATTTAAAGTTAGTTGCTTTTCTTTTTCACCTCTCCCTCCCCCATCTTCCTTCCTCCCTCCTTTCCCTCCTTTCCTTCCTTCCTTCCTTCCTTCCTTCCTTCCTTCCTTCCTTCCTTCCTTCCTTCCTTCCTTCCTTCCTTCCTTCCTTCCTTCCTTCCTTCCTTCCCTTCCCTTCCCTTCCCTTCCCTTCCCTTCCCTCCCCTCCCCTTCGGCTCTCAAACATCTGATGTTCATGTCTCATGGCTCTCAAACATCCAATGTTTATTCTATGTGGCTCTTACGTTAAATCAACTTTGGCCACCCCTGCTATATACTGTTACTTAAATCCAGAGATTATAGCCACACCTGCACAAAACAGATTTTTCTGCAAACTTGGACGACCCCTACCACCAACAACAAGTTTGCAGAAAAATCTGAAATCTTTTTTTAAAAATACATGGGGTGTGTGTGTGTGTTAAACTTTCCCCAAACTAAAACAGCATTCTCTGTGCAAGTGGGACCAGCGGCAGGTGCAGGAAAGACCGGGAGGTGCATGGAGACCAGTAAGAATGAGAGAGAGATGGGATTCCCCAGCCTGGCACCTGTCTGTATGAATATAATTACCAAGTGGCCCTTAAAGGTGCATTTTGTTCAAAATCTGGTCAGGCCAGGTTCAAATTATACAACGCTAGAGGGGGAAAAGCAGAGATCTTTATTCACCTTAACATGGTCGAAAACCCAAGAGTCCAGCACAGTGGCATCTTTGGCTCCAAAATCTTCACTTTCCGCTTCATAACAGTGCGTATAAACATGATCCCCGCTGGCACCTGCAAGAAAGTACTATAGATGAGGGACCACAAACCTGTTTTGTTAAGAAAAGCAGGATCCACTTCCATACTAACTACATATAACCTTTTAAAAAGGTTATTACAAAAAAAAAGTAGCCAGAGGAAAAAACAGAAGAGAGTGAAATCTTTCCTTTATGTGATCATTAATAATAACCATGTGCACTAATATATATGGATTGACAAGCTGAATTCTTTGGATTATGGAATGCATTTTCCATACTGTCATTTCTGTTATATTTTATATTTATCTGGCCCTTTCCCAGGGGTGGAATTCTAGCAGGAGCTCCTTTGCCTATTAGGCCACACCCTCTGTTGTAGCCAGTCCTCCAAGAGCTTACAAAGCTCTTTTTTGTAAGCTCTTGGAGGACTGGCTACATCAGGGGTGTGTGGCCTAATATGCAAAGGAGCTCCTGCTAGAATTCCACCCCTGTCCTTTCCCATCCTATCAGGCGTGGTTCTTCCCCTCTCCTCCATCCTTTGTGAACATAGCAGCAGCGGCGTCACTAGGGCGGGGCCAAGGGGGCTATCGGCCCTCCCCCAGAGCATTCTCATTGGCCCCAGGCACTGACCCATGGTCCCCCCCAACAGGAAGGGGCTGGCCCTGGGACTAGAACGCTGCTGCTGTGTGTGGGCTGGCTGGGATTCTGAAACCGGGGCCGCGCTGCCGCCGGCTCAGCTAAAAGCGTGTGGGTGAGTGGGGGAAACTTAAATGCTGCAAAACTGGTATCTTGGATTACGGATGAGGGAGGGGCCATGTGAAGTGTGCGGAGGGGGTGACGCAGTCCTCCAAAAGGGGTGATGCCCAATGGGGGGGGGGTGACTTGAATCAGTTACACCCCAGGGTGCAACCCACCCTAGTGACGCCTCTGCATAGCAGTCCTTGTAAAAAAGGTCAGGCCAAAAGAGGGTGACTAGCCAAGGGTCACCGAATGCAGATGGAAGTTTGAGCTCTATCTAGCCACAGTCACTCTATCCACTACACCAGGGGTCCCCAACCCCAGGGCCATGGAGCAGTACTGGTCTGTGGCCTGTTAGCAACTGGGCCCTGAGTTGTATAATTATTTCATTATATATTACAATGTAGTAATAATAAAAATAAGAAGACATTGGATTTATATCCTGCCCTCCACTCCAAATTTCAGAGTCTCAGAGCAGCTCACAATCTGCTTTCCCTTCCTCCCCCACAATGAACAGTCTGTGAGGTGGGTGGGGCTGAGAGTGCTCTCCCAGCAGCCACCCTTTCAAGGACAACTCTGAGAGAACTATGGCTAACCCAAGGTCATTCCAGCAGGTGGAAGTGGAGGAGTGGGGAATCAAACCCGGTTCTCCCAGATAAGAGTCCGCACACTTAACCACCATGCCAAACTAATAGAAATAAAGTGCACAATTGTATCACCCCAAAACCATTGCACTCTCCAAGCCGGCAGCAAGGAGTGGGGTAGAGGGAAGAAATCCAGCTAGGGGTTCAGCCACACTCCTCTGCTTCCCCACCAAGCAGATGATCAGCAGGGATTCAAATTTTCACAAGTGCATACTCGCTATATTCTGCCTGCATGGATGAAGTAACCTAGAAAATGCTTGGGGGTGGGGGGGCGGAAATCTTGATTACAGATCTTTTTGAAAATGAACTGTTATTGATTCCCCCCCCTTAGAACAGAGAAACAGAGAGCAGGCTTCTGTTCCGACATCTTCAGAACAGCCGAACACAACTGCTTCATGAACAACGGCATTGAACACCTGACTGACCGATGGTGCGGATGTCTGGAGAGCCCATTTCCACCGGTTCCGCATAGCTTCCCAGAGAAAATATATACTGGGCGGGATCTACTGCTTTATCGGTAGCAGCCAGTATGCATTTTTTTTTTAAGGCTTGCAATTTCCAAAGGCAGCAAACATCCGACAATACAGAAATGACAGCTCAAACGCACAATCCTGGGACACTCAGAGGGAACAGCAGCAGAGAATCATTTCAGTATTCAGGAGTGGTTTTTCAAAGGACTAGTATGGATGACCTAGGGTTGCCAATTCCCAGGTGGGGCAAGGAGTAAAAGTTACAGCGAACTTCTGCAAGAACCAGCCTCGAAATTAATATACAGTTCGAAAACCATTCGCGACATTTGATACATCTACAAAATTTCTATTGCGCAACTCGCAAATTGCAAGGCGTTAAGGAACAAACACCCACCCCACCAATCGCATAGAAGCAAATTAATCGCCGATATATTTCAAAAGTTGGGTGTAGGTGAAAATTCAAATGGTAAAGTCTTTCATACGGAGCGCCGCTCCTAAAAGGTTGAAGTTGTGTTCGAAAAAGTCTTCCTCGGAGATCCACGCTCCACAAATTTTATCTGCTGTACAGCAAGGCACAGGAAGCAAAACGCGACGTGGTAGTACTCAATCCACATTTTGCTATTGCTTCTACGAGCTTTCCAAAGAATAACTACGTCCAGTTTAAATGCTGCTGCTTACATCAACATCCGTTTGGCATAATCAATATCCAAATTTTGTAGATTTATCAAATGTTGTGAATGGTTTTTGAACTGTATATTAATTTTGAGGCTGATTTTTGCAGAGGTTCGCTGTAACCTTTACTCCTTGCTGCATTATCCGCATTGCTCTTTGTTGGTTGCTCAATCCCAGGTGGGGGCAGGGGATCCCCCGGTTTGGAGGTCCTCCCCGCACTTCAGGGTCATCAGAAAGTGGGGGGAGGGGTGGGAAATGTCTGCTGGGCACTCCATTATTCCCTATGGAGACTTATTCCCATAGGAAATAATGGAGAATTGATCTGCAGGTATCTGGGGCTCTGTGGGGGGCTGTTTTTTTGAAGTAGAGGCACTGAATTTTCAGCATAACATCCAAAGCCTCTCCCACAAAATACCCCCCAAATTTCAAAAAGATTGGACAAGGGGGTCCAATTCTATGAACCCCAAAAGAAGGTGCTCTTATCCTTCATTATTTCCTATGAAAGGAAGGCATTTTAAAAGGTGTGCGGTCCCTTTAAATGTGGTGGCCAGAACTCCCTTTGGAGTTCAGTTATGCTTGCTCCTGGCTCCACCCCCAAAGTCTCCTAGCTCCACCCCCCAAAGTCCCCAGATATTTCTTGAATTGGACTTGGCAACCCTAGGATGACCCCGCCCTTCTCTCTGAATCAGAGACTCAGAGTGGCCTACAATCTCCTATATCGTCTCCCCCCACAACAGACACCCTGTGAGGTGGGTGGGGGTGAGAGGACTCTCACAGCAGCTGCCCTTTCAAGGACAACCTCTGCCAGAGCTATGGCTGACCCAAGGCCATTCCAGCAGGTGCACATGAAGGAGTGGGGAATCAAACCTGGTTCTCCCAAATAAGAGTCCACACACTTAACCACTACACCAAACTGGCTCTGTAAGAGCCTAATATGCAAAGGAGTTTCTGCTACAAAAAAAGCCTTGCCTTTCCCATATCTACAGCCAGGATGCCCATCCAATAGAACAGGGCTGGCCAACAGCAGCTCTCCAGATTTTTTTTTTGCCTACAACTCCCATCAGCCCCAGCAATTGGCCATGCTGGCTGGGGCTGATGGGAGTTGTAGGCAAAAAAACATCTGGAGAGCTACCATTGGCCACCCTTGGCATAGAACAACAAAGAGGCATTGTACCCAAACTAAGTAAGCCCACTACTAGATTTTATGTATTTTTTCACTTATTATTTATAGTCCACCTTTCTCACATGGACTCAAGATGGATTACAGTGAGTGAGCCACTTCAATAAGCAAATTGGAGCATTAAATAAACCATGAACTAGAGTATTAGAAGTCTGGAAATGACACAGTAGGATCCTACTGACAATACACTATGTAACATGAGAAAAACCATGCTGGATCAGGCTGATGGTCCATCCAGTCCAACACTCTATGCCACAGAGTGGCCAAAACCCAGGTGCCACTAGGAGGTCCACCAGTGGAGCCAGAACTCCAGAAGCCCTCCCACTGTTGCCCCCCAAGCACCAAGAAGACAGAACAGCACTTCCTCAGATGTAAGAACATAAGAGAAGCCACGCTGGATCAGGCCAATGGCCCATCCAGTCCAACACTATATGCCATACAGTGGCGAAAACCCAGGTGCTACCAGGAGGTCTACCACTGGGATCAGAACTCCAGAAGCCCTCCCACTGTTGCCCACCAAGGACCAACACTGCCCCAGACATAAGAACATAAGAGAAGCCATATTGGATCAGGCCAAAGACCCATCCAGTCCAAAACACTATGCCCCACAGTGGTGCCACCAGGAGGTCCACCAGCGGGGCCAGAACTCCAGAAGCCCTCCCCATTGTTGCTCCCCAAGCACCAAGAAGACAGAGCAACACTGTCCCAGACATAGTGTTCCATCTATATTTTTTGGCTAAGAGCCAGTGACAGACCTCTACTCCATATGTTTAGTCAGCAGTAAAGAACTCAAGTTCCCAGAAACCCAAGCACGTTTGTGAAACCATTTTGCGCTATGCAGCCTTATTATCTGCAGAGAAAAACCCTCTTGAATAGTTCAGTTTCGTATAGCTTGCAAAAGGTCCAGATGGCGGGAGCGATCCATTCCACAAGGCAGGAGCCTCTACAGAACACACTCTCTGGAAATCATCCCAACGTTCTTAAAAACAGAGCACAACTAAATAATGCATACAAATGCTCTGCTCGGTTCACAGAGGTGCCTTCCGCCAGCGCAAAGTGCCTTCTTCCAACACAACAGTCAAAAGAAGGCTTCTTGCGTCAAAGGAACATGCATCTGTTAGCCGAGCAGGGAGGCAGGATACAACCCGCTATTCTCCTGTGTTTTCCAGTTTCCAAGGAGGGTCTCTCCTGAAAGAAAAAGTATAACCCAGGGGCAGCCAAATTTGCTTAATGTAAGAGCCCCACAGTATAAATGTCAGCTGTTTGAAAGCCACAAGACATGAATGTCAGATGAGGAAGGCAGGGAGGGAGGGAGGGGGAAAGAAAGCAACTTTATCTTTCAATGCCTTCTCTCTAAGCTGGCCAATGAGGCAGTGGGCGCTTCAAGAGCCACACGATATGTGTGAAAGGGCCACATATGGCTCCTGAGCCACAGTTTGGCCACCCCAGGTATAACCTGAAGGAGACAATTCCAACCCCAACAGTGAATTCTAAACTAAATTCTAAATCTACTGAAGTCAATAGTCTTAAACGGCTGTAACTCTTCTCAGTATTGCACCAGAAGCGTTTTCCAAAGATGAGAGTATAACGGAAAAAAGAAAAGGGGCATTCCAAATTCAGGAAATGGCAAGCTTCAAGCACAGTACAGCCAACTGCCATTTTTAAAAAGTCCTTCTGGCAGTTCCAAAATGATATACAGCGAGGGAAGGCCCTGAAGTTTATCACATTATTCCGGTCCATGGGTTTCAGAACTGTGGTACATAGTTTCTTCTCCCCGGGGGGTTCTTTGCATCATTTACACAGCCCAAGGTTTTCTCATTTGTCACTCCTGTCTCTTATCAACTCCTTGGTATTCCTAGAGCATAGCTTCTATCATTCTGGAAAGAAACAGGGCAGGATTTCTTTAAGGTTTTTATAATCGGTTCAAAAGACATGGTTCTGAACAACAAAGAACATTCCGGAATGTTTCCGAAAAGGACAGACTGTAGTTCTAAACCAGGAAAGTAACAATAATAATAATAATAAATATCACAAAATAAAAAAATATCACAAGCCAGAGAAGGTCAAGCCAGATGCACCCCTGAAAGACTCATGAACCTCCTTCAATATTTTTTTCTGGAAAATAGCAGCAGAAGAGTAGGTTCTTATACCCTGGCTTACTCTACCTTACAAAGTCTCAAAGCAGCTTACTATCATTTTCCCTTCCTCTCCCCATGAGAGGCACCTTGTCAGGTAGGTGGGTATGAGAGAGTTCTGAGAGAACTGTGACTGGCCCAAGGTCACCCAGCAGGCCTCAGGTGTCTCAAAGCGGCTTATAATCGCCTTCCCTTCCTTTCCCCACAACGCACACCTTGTGAGGTAGGTGGGTCTGAGAGAGTTCTGAGAAAACTGTGACTGGCCCAAGGTCACCCAGCAGGCCTCAGGTGTCTCAAAGCTGCTTATAATCGCCTTCCCTTCCTCTCCCCACAACACGCACCTTGTGAGGTAGGTGGGTCTGAGAGAGTTCTGAGAGAACTGTGACTGGCCCAAGGTCACCCAGCAGGCCTCAGGTGTCTCAAAACTGCTTATAATCGCCTTCCCTTCCTCTCCCCACAACACGCACCTTGTGAGGTAGGTGGGTCTGAGAGAGTTCTGAGAGAACTGTGACTGGCCCAAGGTCACCCAGCAGGCCTCAGGTGTCTCAAAGCTGCTTATAATCGCCTTCCCTTCCTCTCCCCACAACACGCACCTTGTGAGGTAGGTGGGTCTGAGAGAGTTCTGAGAGAACTGTGATTGGCCCAAGGTCACCCAGCAGGCTTCAGGTGTCTCAAAGCTGCTTATAATCGCCTTTCCTTCCTCTCCCCACAACACGCACCTTGTGAGGTAGGTGGGTCTGAGAGAGTTCTGAGAGAACTGTGATTGGCCCAAGGTCACCCAGCAGGCCTCAGGTGTCTCAAAGCTGCTTATAATCACCTTCCCTTCCTCTCCCCACAACACGCACCTTGTGAGGTAGGTGGGTCTGAGAGAGTTCTGAGAGAACTGACTGGCCCAAGGTCACCCAGCAGGCCTCAGGTGTCTCAAAGCGGCTTATAATTGCCTTCCCTTCCTCTCCCCACAACACGCACCTTGTGAGGTAGGTGGGTCTGAGAGAGTTCTGAGAGAACTGTGATTGGCCCAAGGTCACCCAGCAGGCCTCAGGTGTCTCAAAGCTGCTTATAATCACCTTTCCTTCCTCTCCCCACAACACACACCTTGTGAGGTAGGTGCGTCTGAGAGAGTTCTGAGAGAACTGTGATTGGCCCAAGGTCACCCAGCAGGCCTCAGGTGTCTCAAAGCTGCTTATAATCACCTTTCCTTCCTCTCCCCACAACACACACCTTGTGAGGTAGAAGATGCTGACCTTGATAGACCAACAGTCCTACTTAGTATAAGGCACCTTCATGTGTTGTGTTCTAAGGACCAGTTTGGTACAGTGGTTAAGTGCACGGACTCTTATCTGGGAGAACCAGGTTTGATTCTCCACACCTCTGCTTGGAGTTGCTGGAATGGCCTTGGGTCAGCCATAGCTCTGGCAGAGGTTGTCCTTGAATGGGCAGCTGCTGTGAGAGCTCTCTCAGCCCCACCTACCTCACAGGGTGTCTTTTGTGGGGGAAGAAGATAAAGGAGATGGTGAGCCGTTCTGAGACTGATTCAGAGAGAAGGGCGGGGGATAAATCTACGGTCTTTTTAAAAAATAAAAAGCGTATCTCTATGGCCTCAGTAGTGGAGGAGGATTCAAACGAATGCTCGCAATAGTTATTGGAAAGTCAAGAAGAAACCATGTGTTAAGAAACACCAGCTCTTCAGCAAGACAAATATTTCTTATCCAACACAGTATGACAACGAGCTAAAGAGTGTTCTCAGGTCCAGTGTTCATTTACAAGAATTATCATGTGCACTTGCCAATTATCACTTGGGCTGTTATCTTGCCACCTCACGAATCCGCCTAAACAATTCCATGATGATTTGATATCATCTTTTTTTGGCCTGCCGCCCAAGCAATTCGGAAGTTTGCATTATACCTGCAGGGAGCCAGACTGTAGATATCTTTCGTCACTGAGTTCCAATTCCAAACACTTCAATCACAGAGAATGCCTGGCCATACGTGTGTCTATGGTTCTCCCTGAAAGTGGTGTCCTACAACTTCCTGTAGAAAGTTAGCAAAGACTTACAGGATAGGAACCCTCCGGGGCTCCTAGAAAAGAGAGAGAGGGACACACTGTAATAGAAAATTACAGCAGTTGGGTTAGAACGGATAAAAGGAAGCACTTCTTCACCCAAAGGGTGATTAACACGTGGAATTCACTGCCACAGGAAGTTGTGGTGGCTACAAGCATAGCCAGCTTCAAGATGGGACTGGATAAGCATATGGAGCAGAGTCCACCAGTGGCTGTTAGCCACAAGGTATAGATGGAACTCTCTGTCTGGGGCAGTGATACTCTGTATTCTTGGTGCTTGGGGGGGAGGCGACAGTGGGAAGGCTTCTAGTGTCCTGGCCCCACTGATGGACCTCCTGAGGGCACCTGTTTTTTTTGTTGGACTGGATTGGCCATTGGCCTGATCCGACATGGCTTTTTTTATGTTCTTAAAAGAGTTTTTAAAACAAACAAACTCAAATCCTTTACAGAACACAATGCAGATTAGCGTCGGCAACAATCAACATTTGTGGCAACTGCTCACTCCAGACATCATGTCACCAGCCAAGAATGTGATACGTATATTGTGGGAATCAGGCTTAAATTCAAATTTATATATTCCAGAAGAGAACGGCTGAGGAACATACAAAGAGCTTCTTTTTAATGCTGCATTTTTGTGATGATGCCTTGAAATTCTGCAGCTAAGACTAAAGCAGGCTTACCTTTCGCAAACATAGGGAGAATATCGGGACTGCCCCAACTCCAAGCGTATTTACTTTCATTGAAGAGTGAATCAAATTCCACTGGGTTTTCTTTCCATCCTGTTGGTCAAGAATCACATTGTTACTGCTAGGGTTTTTAATTAAATTGTATTAAGTAGCAACATGTTCAAAAAGAAACAAATTATCTTCAAACAACAATTGCTTTAGATCCCCACTGTGGAGAAAGGCGGGGTATAAATTAAATAGTAAAGCTGAAGATGGTGGGGGGGGGAGATAAAAGATAAGTGGTGGGAAGAAGAGATTGAAACAAGAAAAAGTTAAAATATGAGGGCTGCTAGAAGGAGGGAAAGAGGAAACAGTGTGAAGAAGTGGATACAAGGAGAAACAAGGTGCCCCCTGCAAGTCCTTGAGTGTCCCCCATTTCTGCAGGTCTGATTACAGACTGCCTGCCATTGAGCATTCAGAACTTTTCGAATACTATGCAGGGGTGTCGAACTCATTTGTTCTGAGGGCCAGATCTGACATAAATGAGACCTTGTTGGGCTGGACCATGTGTGGCATAAAATGTAATGCTAGGTAACAGAGATATACACTTTATAAAAGACACAAGACAAACACAAAGGTTTTTTTTTAACTTAAAACACGCTTATAACCTTAGCACTCCTTGGTCTTAAACGTGCTTTCTTTGTATCTCTCCCATGGGATCCAGGGAACTGGGCAAAGGAAGCTCTGGCTCTTTCCTTCCTTCCCCAGGAGACCAGGAGAAAGAGGAGCCTCAGCCAAAAGAAGGAAGACAGGTTTGGCTCAGTAGCTCTGCTGTGTGATTGAGAGCCTGGCAAAGCAAGCTTCCCTCTCCCCCTTCCTCTCCAAGGGAGGAGCCTCAGCCAATGGATTTACTTATTTTTATTTGATTTATATTCTGCCCTCCCCACCGAGGCACGCTCAGGGCAGCTGAGGCTTTGCTCTTTAGCCCCTTTGCAATTGAGCAAGCCTGGCAAAGCATGCTGTGATGCAGAAGGAAGCAAGTGAGAGGGAGAAGAAAGCAAATGACAGCCAGTTGCTCAGGGGCCTGATTTGGCCCCTGGGCCACATGTTTGACACTCCTGATTTAGTCTAGAATTCTCTAACATGAGCAAGAACATCTGAGCAAACTCGCCCTAATTAAAAGTAGCAGCAACAATGGACATATCTTCACTAAAACCCCTGAACCTTCTGATGAATGCATCTAGCAAATGAAAAACGATTTAACAGAAGATAAACATCTTTTACACTCGGTCAGTAAAACCTCAATTGGATCAATGAGCTATTGGCATACCTCTGGCAACAGCGCTGACATCTTCATAAAATCCAGCTATGAGAGCGACATGCCCTGGTCTAGACTCTGTTGGGACACGAGTATGAGAAACCCCCCAGCTGCCTTTGGATGTTACGATATTCCTGAAAATAAAATACTGGGGTAACGTGCATCGTTTACAGAGGTGATAAACAGAGGCAGGTTACAATAACTCTTACCTATGGCTAACAGATATATGAGTATGGTCATTTGGGCAAATCTGCATAGTTTGATCCATCTTGCCCTAACTGCAGAACTCAGTTTTCCCCTCATTACAAAATTTGGTCTTTCTAGAGCAAATCTCATCCCCAGCTTAATAATAACAACTATGATAATTATTATCATCATCACCACATGATATTGTGTGTAGTATAGCCAAGAGATCCTAAGATTGTCTGGCAGCCAGAAGTTCTAGCTCTTTTAGTATTATGTGCCACTAGGTGGTGAGCTAGGCTTGTTTTTAAGGCAAAAGACATTTCAGAGGTGGCCTACCGCTACCTGCTTCCACGTCATGACCCTGGTGTTCCTTCGATGTACTAGCCAGGGCTGACCCGGCTTAGCTTCCAAGATTGGACGAGATCCGGACAGCCTAGCTAGCCTAACGACAAACAACTTCTAACATTAGAAAGATTGCAGGAAGAAGAACTAACACACCTTAGGTAAGGAGCCACAGATGTATTGTTATCATCCAGCTCATAGAGGGAATCTGCACGGAGGCCGTCTGCAACAAAAAGTACTAAGCGCCGGGCAGGCGGTGGCAGCATTGTCTGATGAGGAGGCATACCGTGAACCAAAGGAGAAGTGAAGTAAATATCAAAAATAGAGATCAGGAACACACAATGCACCAGGAGGCCAGCCACTATGAAGATTGACATATCCATGGTGATGGGTTGTCATCGGAGAAAAGTCCAGCACTAAGAAGAGCAAAACAATTGTCAGTGGTCAACCAAGCGAAGCATGGACAGCAGTGTTCCCTTTAAGCTGAGTGAGCGTGAGCTAGCTCACAGATTTTCATTTCATTTCATTTAGTTTATATCCCGCCCTTCCCACCAAAGCGGCTCAGGGCGGCTCACAACACAAAAGTTCTAACATAGGATTAAATTTTAAAATACATCAGTTTACAACATTTAAACATATACCAGTAAAAACAGTAAAACAAAGCCATTTACCAAAATACCATACTACAGCCTTCTATTCGAAATTTTCAAGTACCGATCAGTTGTATGCCAACCGGAAGAGGACTGTCTTACAGGCCCTGCAGAACTGCCCAAGGTCCTGCAGGGCCCTCACCTCTTCTGGTAGCTGGTTCCACCAGCAAGGAGCTGTGATTGAAAAGGCCCCGTCTCTGGTCGACTTAAGTCGGGCCCCCTTTGGCCCGGGGATTGCAAGCAGGTTTTGAGAACTCGATCTCAGCACTCTCTGGGGAACATGTGGGGAGAGACGGTCCCTAAGGTAGGCAGGTCCTAGGCCATATAGGGCTTTAAAGGTAATAACCAGCACCTTGTACCAAACTCCAGCTTACACATTTTAGTCTTAGCTCGGGAAGGATGTCCTCAGGGCACACTAATTATGCAGTAGCTCACAACTTTCATGCCAGTAGCTCACAAAATAGAATTTTTGGTCACAAGACTCTGCAGCTTAGAGGGAACATTGATTGATAGCATTACAAATAGATGAAGTCCATGCCATACAAACAAACAAACAAACAGAATAATTATCTGTAGCTTACTGCTTAGGGGCTCTGGTGCACAACAGAAGAACCATTTATAAACATTTTAAATTTATACATTTCTACTTATTTCTGCTCATTGAGTAAAAATGCAAAAAAAAAAAAAAGGCTTTACAAAGCTGACAAAACCATATCCCACAATAAGGCTATAATCCTAAGAAAACACTTCCCTGAGAGCAAGCAATGAATACTGCAGGGCTTACTTCTGAGCAGACCAGTGCAGGATCACCTTCTGAGTGTATTTCTCCTTAAGATGCTCCAAGACTGTTATCACACAGATTTTAGAATTTCACTAAACTTTTTATTTTTTTGAACATAAAACAAGAGATGTTCCCTTGATGACCCCCAATGGGCTGCTCATTACCAAACAGTGGAGCAGCAATGTTAATAAAAGAACATGATGGTATTGGAATTGTATCCCACCCTATAGTCTGAATCTCAGAGCGGTCACAATCTCCTTTACCTCACCCCCCCTCCACAACAGACACCCTGTGGGGTAGGTGGGGCTGAGAGAGCTTTTTACAGCAGCTGCCCTTTCAAGGACTACTCCTGTGAAAGCTATGGCTGACCCAAGGCCATTCCAGCAGGTGCAAGTAGAGGAGTGGGGACTCAAACCCAGTTCTCCCAGATAAGAGTCCGCATACTTAACCACTACACCAAACATATGCTCAAATGGTGTTGGAGCATACAGGTTTAGTCAAGTAAAATCTACTTCTGTGTCTGAGCTGGTCTTCTTAGAACCATTGGATTCGGCTGAAAGACAAAAACGTCTACAGAAAGTACTTCCTCTGAGATTGTTTACTTGCTCTGCTAACCCTGAGACAATAACTTTATAACCACTTGCTACAATCACTGGTTTAATCGGAGGCTGATTCCAATGGAAACTGGGACTCTTTAACAAGTGCTGTCCCTGTGTGCTGCTGTCCCCTCCTCGGACCTTCCAAAGGCTGCTACACGCTCCCAACAAATGATGCCACTCTGGTGTGGCCATGTTACCTCCCTTCAATTTTAGCCTGGGACTGCCAGAAACTGGTGTATTGACTTTTAACGCAAGCCATAGAGAAATGCCAGTCTAGGACAAGAAACTGGAGCAGACAGGAACAAAACGAAAGCACAGTGGTAGCACCCAGTTCGTTCATTCTCTCCCCACCCCCACCACCAAGTCACCGCCAACTGACGGCAACCCCATAGGGTTTTCAGGGCAAGAGACGTTCAGGAGTGGCACTGATTTGCCTGCCTCCATGTCACAACCCTGGTATTCTTTGGAGGTCTCCCATCCAAACACTAGCCAAGCTGACCCAGCTTAGCTTCTGAGATCAGGGTAGCCTGGGCCGTCCAGGCCAGAACAGCAGTTACTCTACACTATGCTTAACAATAGTTTCACTCTGTGTCAGACCCAGATCCTATGAAGCAGGAGGCAGGATGAAGTCGTGGCAGAGGGGAAGCAAAGGACGATTATCTGCAGCTAACAGAGTCATTGCCCAAGTTACACCAATTCACATAAGGGTTTGAGCCCCGTGGTGCAGCATGGTAAGCTGCAGTACTGCAGTCCAAGCGCCGCTCACGACCTGAGTTCGATCCAGGCGGAAGCTGGGTTCAGGTAGCTGGCTCAAGGTTGACTCGGCCTTCCATCCTTCTGAGGTCGGTCAAATGAGTACCCAGCTTGCTGGGGGGGGGGGAGTGTAGATGACTGGGGAAGGCAATGGCAAACCACCCCGTAAAAAAGAAAAGTCTGCCGTGAAAATGTCATGATGTGATGTCACCCTAGAGTTGGAAACAACTGGTGCTTGCGCAAGGGACTACATTTAGCTTTTTACAGAGAGTATGACGTGACCCATTTGGGCCCATCAGTTCAAGTTTTCAACAGCAGATTCCCCTGAGATTCTTGGGCCAGAACCAAGTCGCAATTACAGTCTGAATCTACTCCTGACAGCCATCAAGTTACCAACAAGACCCACTGTGGGTTGAAGGCTCAATGAAACACTGGGTCTCAAACCCAATCCTCTAATGGGGAAGCGTTTCCATTTGCAGAAGCAGCTGTAATTTCTGTTGACTCCTCTCCCCCGCTGCACCCCTCCCCACCCCCATTTTACATACTATGTTGCCCGTAAGGGTCTGCTGACCAAACAAAATGTGGGGGAAGGGAAGGGCTCAGTGCACAAAACAGTCCCATTTGACAGTCTACAGATAGTGGGATACATGATGCTATTCTTACCTCAACAACAAATGCCAAATGGCCCGCAGTCATAACTACTACACAACTGAAAAGGGAATTTTAGCAAACAATTGGTTTCTTTTATGTAATATCAAAGTGACTCTCATAAACGCTGCTCACAATATGATATAATAATAAATATACTGACCCGGACGAGTAGCGTTTATGAGAGGCACTTCGATATTACATTAAAAAAACAAATTTTTGCTAAAATTCCTTTTCCAGTTGTGCAGGAATTACGACCACGGCCGTCTGGCATTTCTTGTTCCTTTTGTGGTCTCCTCATGGGTTTGGTTGACTAACTTTACCTCAGGCAGGTACGGCCTTACTGGATAGGGAACAAACTCTGCATTTATTTTTAAAACATAATTCATAGATCCTGTGCGCTGGAAGGCCAGGAGGCTCCTCTAAATGAACACCGTGTCTTCAGGCAGCCCTGTTATAGACCGACAAGCATACGTCTGCCTTCTATTCCTTCTGCTTACGCCGCTGGCCGCAATCTATCATCTATGAAGATTTTTGCATGCTACGGAAACAGCTCCGTTCTGCTGCATCAGGTTCTCTAAGAGTAATGGAAACACCAACAGAATGAGGCAAAGGCAGACCTAGTCCCCCCCCCCCCGCCCCCCAAAGCCATCCTGTCTAATGCAGCAGGTTTTTCAGGCTCCCGGCATCTGGGATGCTGAGCTTGCCTAATTTAAAAAGAAAACGAGCATCGCATAAATCTTGATGAAACATGCAGTCATTTGTTTTTTTGCTATTTCTATTTACGTTTTCAATATATGGAGGAATATCTATAAAGCGTTATTCAGATGAATAATGCTGTGCTGGTACGAGATCAGATTTAGGGAGTCAAGCCGAGATGTTAAAAATACATCAGTCATCTCTTTCAGAAGGACCACGGTCCACCGGGCATCCGGCGCCTGTTGGGTGTAATGGAGAAGACTCTATTGAAAACATATCTTCAATAACCATCAATGCCGCAGCATCCACATTACCAAAGGGGTTAGGATTAGCTGCTCTATTTCTAGGTGTTGGGTCAAGACTATTTCGCTTCATTATTATTTATTTTAAACTGTCATGGAAATACGGGACGATCTGTCCTTAAATAAATGGAAATAAATGACAAATCTGCGTTAAAACATTAAAAACGATATGCTAAACCTGTCATATCGTTCGGCTTTGAGAACAAGCTCTGAAGTTAATTTTGGGATTGTATTCATAAGGCGTGCCAAACGGAAGACAGATTTGTGACTCTGGGACGTAACCACTTTATTCCAATTTAGCCTTCCTGAAGAAGTGCATATACAAATCTCAGCAACATTAAAATTCGACACTAAAAAAAACCACAACGGGGCCGCGCGTAACCGTGTGCTCTTCCCCTAGCTGTTGCCAAGGCAAATGAGCATGCATACAATTGCATGGCACACGCTGCGAAGCAATGAGACCTACGAAATAGGATTCCATATTTAAATTTGCTCCAGCAACTTGTATCATTGGTTTAAAATTACAGAGCCGTCAATGTTTTCATTGAGCACTCTGGGCATTACAACAAATGTCTCCTGCTTTAAACTGTAAATGCAGTTCGGCAATGCAGAAACAAATCTGAGGCATAAAGCTCCCAGAGCATTAAATATTCCATTCAATAACACCCAACTTATCAAGCTAACTCTTTCAATCGGTGATCCCTATATTTAAAAAAAAAAGAAAAATCTCCAAGGGACAAATACGATTTATCATCTGTCCTGGCTTGTAAATCATGAAGCACCTGAGCCTTGTAAAGACACATTCCTTTAAAACAATGTGCTAAATTCTCAAGACTTGAAACTAGGGTTGCCTGTCTCCAGATTCCCAGCAGGGGTTCCCCTGATTTTGGGGGCTCCACCCCTGGTTCTTGGGGTTGGTCAGCAAGGAAACCCCACCCACAAACAGCAATGTCGCTATGCTATGCCCCCGATGTGATGACATCACCCAGAAGTGACATCATCACATCAGGAACATCACATGGCCGTGCTGTCTGAAGGCAAAACTCTATGGTTTGAAGCCGGTTTCACCATAGAATTATGCCTAAAAACCAGAGCATTGCCACACAACGTCCCCAATGTGACATTATTGCAGTGGGGATGTTCCAGAGCGCCTACCAAATCCCACCGCCAGCGCAATGAGAGGGCCTGGAAACCCTATTTGAAACATTTCTTATGCCACCTTTCCACCCTAACAGTGTTCCCTAAGAACATAAGAGAAGCCAGGCTGGATCAAGGCCAGTGACCCATCCAGTCCAACTCTCTGTCACACAGTGGACAAAACCCAGGTGCCATCAGGAGGTCCACCAGCAGGGTCAGAACTCCAGAAGCCCTCCAACTGTTGCCACCCCAAGCACCAAGAATACAGAGCATCAGTGCCTCTGACATAAGAACATAAGAGAAGCCACGTTGGATCAGGCCAACGGCTCATCCAGTCCAACACTCTGTCATACAGTGGCCAAAACCCAGGTGCCACCAAATCCCACCACCAGCACAACAAGAGGGCCCGTAAACCCTATTTGAAATATTTCTTATGCCACCTTTCCACCCTAACAATGTTCCCTAAGAAGGTCCACCAGCAGGGCCAGAACTCCAGAAGCTCTTCCAGTGTTGCCCCCACAAGCACCAAGAACACAGCATCACTGTCTCTGACATAAGAACATAAGAGAAGCCATGTTGGATCAGGCCAATGTGTCACACAGTGGCCAAAAAACCCAGGTGCCATCAGGAGGTCCACCAGTGGAGCCAGGAGGTGCCATCAGGAGGTCCACCAGTGGAGCCAGGACACTAGAAGCCGTCCCACAGCTGCCCCCCAAGCACCAAGAATACAGAGCAACACATGCCCCAGACAGAGGTTGCAAATGCTCTGAGCAGGAGAGCCCAGGCTAGCTCGATCTCATTGTGGCATTGTGATAGAGTCAGGCAGCAGCAAACCACCTATGAACATCTTGTGGCTTGAAAGCCTTGTGAGGTTTCCATAAGCCAACTGTGATTTGATGGCAAAAAAGAAGTAAATGTTAAAACATTAAAAAAAACAACATTAAAACATTAAACAGCATTTACAATAAGGAATGTAAAAAAGTTATTAACAGTTCAATAAAAAGGTGAAGTCATACAGACACACAACAAACACTACTAGAAAAGAGGGCAAATTACAGTAACTGAGGGGACACCAAACAATACCAAAAAGTCTCCAACCGTTGGCAGAAGAGAGCAGAGTGAGAGAGATCCATCTCCCTGTGGGGAGGGGATTCCAAAGTTCTAGTGCATAACAACACCACTACATTTTATTATTTTATTATTATTATTATTATTATGCTACTCAAATAACCCCTGCACCAACCCCAAGAAATAGGGCTTCCTACGCAGCAAGGGATGGCCAAACCATGCTTCTCAAGCCACATGTGGCTCTTTCACATATATTGCGTGGCTCATGGAGGCCAAGGAGAAACAAATAAGCATTGGCACCACAGTCAGTCTCCAAGCGCTGACCCATAGGTAAGTGAGTATTTCCACTATGTGTGAAGTGGGGAAGAAGAGGAAAACAGGCAGGCCGAGGGAGAAAAGCCAGCACGTAGAGGAGAGACGCTGCAAGCTGCGCTGCCAACACACACTTGGGGTTCCTGATCTTCCCTGCTGGACAGACAGAGCAACCTGAATGCAGCACCACCCAAAAGGACAATGAGACTGAGAACAGCGAGGGAAGGAATACAAGAGGACGAGCACCAGCGGTAGCCCTTGGCTCAGCAAGCAACGACAGTGATGGGACTGGGGGGAGGGTGATGGCTGCACTTGCCCCTCCTCTGCAAAGGGCACTGGGATGGCCAAATAGGCCGTGACACTGACAGAAGAAGCGCGCCTCCTTCACTTGGACGGCTGGACGGTGCAGGCCTGGTAGCCATGGGCCATGGCCAGCCATGGAGCTGTGTCCTTGCAAACAAAAGGCTGACGCTTTTAGTTAGTTTATCTCTATCGAATGGCCCTAATCTAGTGAGTTTTCTAATTGCAGCCCCAGAGAGAGTAGGGCTGCTAAAGTATGGGTCTGGAAACCTGGTGCTGAATTCCCGTAAGGCGTTCTAAGGACACCAGTCTTGCTCATCGGACCTTCCGATATTTGTTGCTAGCCTTGACTTGGTTTTTCGCACAGCATGCTGACTTTGGGCACACTGCTGCTTCACCAAGCTTTCAACTTGTGTGTTCCTAATTCTAGAGAGTAAACAGAATGAATCAGTCCACGTCACGCATCTTAATAACAGAAGCTGTCTTCCTTCGGAAAGTACTCCCTCCCACTGCACTGTGACTGGCTCTTGTATTAGTCATGGTCTTAACTTTCAGTGCTGCTGGGACAGGAATTTGGGGTTATTCAGGATACCTATTAGCATTTCACCACCAGTGTTCCCTCTAAGCTGAGTTAGTGTGAGCTAGTTCACAGTTTTTTAGCCTCTGGCTCACACATTTTTGTCTTAGCTCACAAAAAAGTGGCCCCAGCGCAAGCTAATTTGTGCAGTAGCTCACCACTTCAATGCTAGCAGTTCACAAAGTAGCATTTCTGCTCATAAGACACCACAACTTAGAGGGAACATTTATCGCCACCCTTTTACAGAGATGATGCAGCCACCAGAAGCCACCTCTCAGCAAGTCTATACTCTGGCTAGGCCTGCTCTTCTCTTGCTAGGCCATGCGCTCTGCTCATTTCTGCCTTTGCATTTCCTGTGATCAGCCATCACAGATACTACACTGTCATTTAGTGCGTTCCTAAGAACACAGGGGAGTCGAGCTCATTTGTTATGAGGGCAGGATCTTCACCTTGTTGAGCCAGGCCACGTATCACAAAACGTAATGCGGGATAAGGGAGATATAAACTTTATATAGAACACAGACACACACATGCAACCTAATCCACCTCACTGGCTTGTTGAGCCTCAGCCAACAGAAGGAAGAGAGGTTTAGATCAGTAGCTCTTCTGTGCAATTGAGAGAGCCTGGCAAAGCTAGCTTTTCTTCCCCTAGTTCGCCCCCAAAGGAGGAGCTTTGGGGAGAGATGGTGGCTCAGTGGTAGAGCATCTGCTTGGTAAGCAGAAGGTCTCAGTTTCAATCCCTGGCATCTCCAACTAAAAAGGCTCCAGGCAAGTAGGCATGAAAAACCTCAGCTTGAGACCCTGGAGAGCCGCTGCCAGCCTGAGCAGACAATACTGACTTTGATGGACCGAGAGTCTGATTCAGCATAAGGCAGCTTCATATGTTCATATGCTTTGTAGCTCCTGTGCGATTGAGCAAGTCTGGCAAAGCAAGTTGTGATCCAGAAGGAAGCAAGAGAGGGAGAAGGAAGCAGACAACAGTGAGTTGCTCGCGGGCCTGATTTGGCCCCCAGGCTGCATGTTTGACACCCCAGCATTACAGGGTGTAAACACCAATAACAGACCTTAGCAGGATTCTCAGCAGAACTGTTTAAGGGTAACACTTCTTTGGATTCTATGATAGCATACTATCAGTGGAACAGAATGGCTCGGTGGCACAAATCCAGACAAACAATGAGGAGGCGGAAGAGTTAAAAGGGATATTTGAAGGACAGTTAATGAATAGAAGGGCTATTGGGATCTTGTAGCAGCTGGCATGAAACAAAACTTTGGAAGACTATAAAACTTAGTTTAAATTCATCCAAATTAATAACTAATAAAATTAATTGCTGGTAGGACCAGGTGAATGATTCTCTCTTGTTTCTTTTCTCGACAGAAGCAGGAGATTCAATGTTGATTACTGTAGTGCATACTTAATGCCACTAGAGGATGCTGCAAAACGTCTTTCTTTTTAATTCGATCCCACCACTGAACACCTTAGTGACTCGAAACCAACTTTATAGTCCAGGTTACTTTACAGTAATGCAATAAGGAAAAACAAAATGTAGCATTTACTCTGGAACAAATGTCAAAAGACTGCAAAAATTGACCTGCTCTTAAAGATGACTAGAAGACAGGCCAACTTGTCTGTTTCCCCCGTCAATCTCTCAGTATTTCTAATTTAGTTAAACGTAACCCCACATTTAAACACACTCTGAAAAAAATACAAGGAAAATCTACCTGTTTTTATTATCAGCCTTGGGAATCTAATCAGTCTTGGGAATCTATGCCAACCTGTTCCACACCACAGTTTCACTCCACCACCAGAACACTCGGTAAGTATAGAAAGGTATCTGAGGCTTCAAGTCCCAACATTTTTGTGGGGGCTTTGCAGGGGGGGAAACGGCTCCCATCATAAGATCATCAGAAGGGCTATGCTGGATCAGTGGTCCATCTAGTCCACCATTCTGTTTCACAGAGTGGCCCCAACCAGTTCCTCCGCTACCCATTAACCTCAGGATCAAAACTCAATGATGGACTATATAGGAGCTTGTTGCAAGGTCAGTACTACTGAAATTGTGGTACAGGAGGTTCACAGTTGCTCTAAACTCATTTGTTATAACGGCCGAATCTGACATAAATGAGACCTTGCCGGGCCATGTGTGCACCTATTTAAGATTAGGTAGCAGAGATATAAACTTTATAAAGAACACAAACACAATTAAAGATTTTTAAAAATAAAACATGCTTAAAACATTAGCACTCATTGGTCTTAAAGGTGCTTGCTTTGTATTTTTCCCATAAGATACAGAGAATGGGGCAAAGGAAGCTCTTTCCTTCCTTCCCCAGGGGACCAGGAGGGGGAGGAGTCTCAGCCAATAGAAGGAAGAGAGGCTTGGCTCAGTAGCTCTGCTGTATGGCTGAGAGAGCCTGGCAAAGCAAGCTGTCTCTCCTCCTTCCTTCCCAAAGGAGGAGCCTCAGCCAATGGAGAAAACAGAGGTTTTGCTCTGTAGCTCCTGTGCAATTAAGCAAGCCTGGCAAAGCAAGCTGTGATGCAGAAGGGAGCAAGAGAGAGGGAGAAGGAAATAGATGACAGCTAGTTGCTTGGGGGCCTGATAGGAGCCCTCTGGGAGCCTGATTTGGCCCTCGGGCCGCATGTTTGACACCCTGCTCTAAACACAGAAAACTCTCGCTCCCCTATCCCAGTTCAGTATAGCAAACAGGAGCATGCACTATCCCACACCCTCAGAAAACAGAGGCCCAGAAAGCAGTGTTGATGCTCTAAATCCCATCTTATTCCACCCAGTTTCTTTTTGAGTTTCTAAGAACTGTGGGGTTGGTGGCGGACTGTGCTGCATGGACTAATGCAGTCCATTACCCATATAAATCAGGGAAGAGAAAGGATGTGATTAGGAGATAGTAGTTAATGACAGTACTGCATTATAGTCTGGTATTATTAGATCAGGAGTGTCAAACTTGTGGCCCAAGGGCCGGATCAGGACCCCAGAGGGCTTCCATCAGGCCCGCAAGCAACTTACTGTCATCTGCTACCTTCTCTCTCTCTTTCACTTCCTTCTGCATCACAGCTTGCTTTGCCAGGCTTGCTCAATCACACAAGAGCTACAGAGCAAAGCCTCACGCAAGAGCTACAGAGCAAAGCGCTCCCCAGGGAGCACTAAGATCTAGCTCCCAAAGCCTTTTAAGGATCCCTGGACCAAAGGAGGCCAAATTGAGAGTAACAAGAGAGCAGGCCTTCTCCGTAATGGCCCCCCACTGCTGGAATCAATTACCGGAGGAAGTGCGAGCCCTGCGGGACTTTAATCAGTTCCGCAGGGCTTGCAAAACCACCCTCTTTCTGCAAGCATATAAGGAGCCCTGAAAGCGATATCTAGCCATCGAAATACATCTATTGAACATAGCACCTAATTTATTGTAGTTTTTAACTTTTATGTAACCGTTTTTTAAATGTATGTACTAACTGTATTTTAAAATTGTTTTATGTAAATCATGGTATACCATGTCTTGTTAGCCGCCCTGAGCCTGCTTTGGCGGGGAGGGCGGGATACAAATAAAAGTTTTTTATTATTATTATTATTATTATTATTATTATTATTATTATTATTATTATTATTATTATTATTATTATTATTTCTATTTTCTCCATTGACTGGCAAGCACATGAAGCAACATTGTAAAAAAGCTCACAACGCCCAGCCATTTCATGTTTTCTCCTGGGTCTTAGGCTCAAAGCAATCACCATGAGATTTTTGTAATGAATATAATAAATCAAAAGTAGGTTCACAACCTACACACATGGATCTGAACAGCATACTGAAGACTGCCACAGCACAGACGTTGTCTCGAGATTTTGATGCAATAATGCAGAGCAAGAGGTGTCAGTCACCAGAGACTGTTAAATAAACAAAATATTGCAGGAGTGCTAATCTTTTAAGTACATTTTAAGGGCCTTTTTAAAAAAAAAATCTTTAATTGTGTTTCTGTCTTTTCTCCACTACCCCGCATTATATTATATGACACACATGGCCTGGCCTGAGAAGTTCTCATTTATGTCAGATCTGGCCCTCAGAACAAATGAGTTCAACACCCCTGACCCATGTTGTGAGCTGAGAATGAGAGACAGTGGTTTAGAACATCCCTACAACATAGCCTGTTATTGTCTCCATACTGTAGAGACAAGGGAAGGAAGCTGGGGGAGAATACAGCACAATGCAGACACAATGTGGTGGTAGTGTTAAAGTAAGCAGACTCAGGTTCAAATCCCCACTGGTGTAGTGGTTAAGTGTGCAGACTCTTATCTGGAGAACTGCACAGTTGCTCCCTCCCTTGCACTTTCTGGATGGGAAGGAAGTGCGGGGGAGGGAACAGTCGCGTGCCCTTTCCAGCCGCAGTCCATTCGAGCTGCCACCGGCTTGCCCCAGCGCTGATTTCCCACCAATCCAGTGATTGGAGGGGGGAGGGGCTTTACACAACCTGAAATTGATCAGCGGTGGGGAAGGGAGGGAGAAGGAGGCATTGTGGGTGCAACACCGCGGGGGGGATACATGGAGGGTGCGGGGGAAGGCCAGGGGACGGGAGGCCCTGCAGGCCAGCATTGAGGCCTCCATGGCCCGGTGCCGGGTCGCGACCCTGCCATTGGGAAATGCCGCCATAGAGGAAGGACAGGTTGAAAATGCAGTAGAAAGAATGTATTTCACTGCTATAACCTCAGGCTACAAGGCTATTGTCATGATAACAATCTCCACTGTAATGGTCACTTACAAGACATACCTAATAAAAGCTATAAGAACTTTCTCATATTTAGTTGCTAATATATGTAAACACAGAACAAATATTTTAAAATCAATTTCTGGAGAAGAGCCCAAACATTAAATACTGACTTATAATCAGGTCTGATTTCACCAAGCCCAATCTGAATATTTGCTTTTGTGTTCCTAAAACATAAATTTCTGACACCTTGATTTTTTTTTTTTAGCTACGGGTGTCATCAATCGATAAAAGCATGTTCAGGAAAGGAAATACTACTTTACACAGAGAGTGATTAAAATGTGGAATTCACTGCCAGAGGATGTCATAATGGCCACAGGAATAAACAGCTTTCAAAGGGGATTAGATAGATCTATGGAGGATAAGTCTTATCAGTGGCTACTAGTTATGGTGACTGAAGAAAACCTTCACACTCAGAGGCGCTAAGCCTCTGAATCCCAGAGCCAGAAGGTAACAGGTGGTGAAGGCCTTATCCTCTATGCCCTGCTGTTGGCTGTCCAAAGGAACTGGCTGGCTGCTGGTGAGACAGGATGCTGGACTAGATGGACCACAGCGTCTGATCCAGCAGGCTGTTTCTGATGTTCCTCATTTGCTGAATTCCAGCTAGACTAGGTTGAAATGCTGTTAACCGCCCTGAGCCTGCTTCGGCGGGGAAGGCGGGATATAAATAAAATGTTGTTATTACTATTATTATTATTATAGGTTCTGAAAGATCCAAAATCCCACTCTGTCATAGAACTCGCTGGGCGACCGTGGGTCAGCCACTCTCAGCCTAACCCATTTCACAGGGTTCTGGGGAGGATAAATGGAGATGGGGAAAAAAGGTGCATCCCCCTAAGCTCCTTGAAGGAAAGATGAGAAAGAAGCATACTAAATATATATATATAAATAAATACTACAGTGGTAGTCATATGTCCGAGTCACTTTCTGTCAGAGGTTTTAAAGAACCTCAATAAATCAGTATGTGTACTAGCATTGCTAATCCCCAGTTGGGGGCAGGGGATCCCCCAATTTGGAGGCCCTCCCCCTATGAGTATCTGGGGCTCAGGGGGCAGTGTTTTTGAGGTAGAGGCATCAAGCTTTCAGCACAGCATCTGGTGAGGTGGTGACAGCTGCCAAGATGGCCAGCTTCAAGAGGGGATTGAATAAGCATATGGAGCAGAGGTCCAGCAGTGGCTATTATCCACAGCATATTGTTAGAACTCTCTGTCTGGGGCAGGAATGCTGTGTATTCTTGGTGCTTTCTGTGGGCGGGGGGCATAGTGGGAGGGCTTCTAGTGTCCTGGCCCCACTGATGGACCTCCTGATGGCGCCTGGTTTTTTGGCCACTGTGTGACAGAGTATTGGACAGGATGGGCCATTGGCCTGATCAAACGTGGCTTCTTTTCCGTTCTTACCTCTCCTCAAAAGTTTCAAAAAGATTGGAACAGGGGGTCCAATTCTATGAGCCCCCAAAGAAGGTGCCCCTATCCTTCATTATTTCCAATGGAGGGAAGGCATTTGGAAGGTGTGCGGTCCCTTTAAATGTGATGGCCAGAACTCCCTTGGAGTTCAATTATGCTTGTCACAACCTTGCTCTTGGCTCCGCCCCAATGTCTCCTGGCTCCACCCCTAAAGTCTCCTGGCTCCACCCCCAAAGTCCCCAGATATTTTTTGAACTGGACCTGGCAACCCTAACGTATACATAGATACCGAAAGCAAACGTTAACTACATTTATCAATTCGGCTCCTTTATGAGCATACATTATAAACAAAACAAAAGAAAGAAAACAAGTACGATTTTAAGGGTCCCTTTAAAAAGAAAATCCCCCTCAGTGGATTTTACCTCAAGGTCTCCAAATTACCTGTGCGTCAACTGCCATTTTAATTTTCTTCCCCTCAACAAACTCACGGTTATCCATTCACAACACTATGGAACCCCCCCTTTGGCTTTTCTCTCCTTTCTCAGAGCGAAAACGCCAAACCAACCCGGAAGCAGCAGAGCAGCGCGTGGTCGACTCTAGCCATCCCCCTCTATGGCGCTCTCAACCCAACCCTTAGCCAGGCCCTTCTGCCAATCCCTTCTTGGCCCCTTTCCAACCAATGGCGTGCCAGAGTTCCTTTCCTCTCCCCTCCCTCCCGCCGCGCCTGTTCTCGCGAGAGCGCCCTGGATTGGGAAAGGACGCTCGGCCTCCCTCTCGCGAGGCTCAGCACCCGGAAGTTGGCTTCCCTGAGAGGAGGGGGAGAGTGATTGGCGGGGCTGCTGTGGTAACGGGGTTTGGCGGAGGCAGGCGGGCTCCTCTCCCAAGATGGCGGCGGCGGGGGCCAGCGGAGTGAACCCTTTCCTCAGCGACTCCGAAGAGTCCGACGCTGAGGGAAGCAGGCCGGGCGGCGGCGGCAGCAGCAGCAGCGACCCGGGGCTCCCCGCCGCTCTCCCGGCCCCTTCCTCCTCCCCGCCGCCCCCTCAGCAGGTGCCGCCGCCGCTTCCCCCCCTGCAGGCCGAGGACCCTCCGCGGGTGCCGGTGGACGCCCTGGCGGCGCAGCTGCTGCGCGACCAGCTGGTGCTGACGGCGCTGGAGCTGCACACGGAGCTGCTGGAGAGCGGCCGGGAGCTGCCTCGGCTCCGCGACTATTTCTCCAACCCGGGCAACTTCGAGCGGCAGAGCGCCGGAGGAGGAGGAGGAGGCGGCACCCCGGCCCCGACCCCGCCTGCCTCGGCCGCCCCGGGGGGACTGGCCGCCGCCGGCAAGGAGGGAGGCCCCGGACAGCTCCGTAAGTGACCGCGCGGTGGGAGCAAGCAGGGGACATATGAACGTCGATCTATGAACCTGCGAAGCTGCCTTCTTCCGAGTCAGGCCCTCGGGGCCCCCCAAAGTCAGTCTTGTCTACTCAGACTGGCAGCGGCTCTCCAGGGTCTCCAGCTGAGGTTTTTCATGCCCATTTGCCTGCACCCGTTTTAGTTGGAGATGCCGGGGATTGAACCTGGGACCTTCTGCTTACCAAACAGATGCTCTACCACTGAGCCACAGCCCCATTCATGGCTCTCCAGGGTCCCCAACTGAGGTTTTTCATGCCCATTTGCCTGGACCCTTTTTAGTTGGAGATGCCGGGGATCGAACTTGGGACCTTCTGCTTACCGAGCAGATGCTCTACCACTGAGCCACAGCCCCATTCATGGCTCTCCAGGGTCTCCAGCTGAGGTTATTCACGCCTACTTGCTTGGACCCTTTTTAGTTGGAGATGCCAGAGATTGAATCTGCGACCTTCTGTTTACCAAACAGATGCTCTGCCACTGAGCCACAGCCCCATTCATGGCTCTCCAGGGTCTCCAGCTGAGGTTATTCACGCCTACTTGCCTGGACCCTTTTTAGTTGGAAATGCCAGGGATTGAATCTGGGACCTTCTGTTTACCAAACAGATGCTCTGCCACTGAGCCACCGTCCCTCCCAACATATGAAGCTGCCATACTGAATCAGATTCTCGGTCCATCAAAGTCATCTACTCAGACTGGCAGCGGCTTTCCAGGGTCTCAAGCTGAGGTTTTTCATGCCCATTTGCCTGGACCCTTTTTAGTTGGAGATGCCAGGGATTGAACTTGGGACCTTCTGCTTACCAAGCAGATGCTCTACCACTGAGCCACTGTCCCTCCCAACATATGAAACTGCCTTCTACTGAATCAGACCCTCAGTTCATCACTCAGTCTTGTCTACTCAGACTAGCAGCGGCTCTCCAGGGTCTCAAGCTGAGGTTTTTCATGCCCATTTGCCTGCACCCTTTTTAGTGGGAGATGCCAGGGATTGAACTTGGGACCTTCTGCTTACCGAGCAGATGCTCTACCACTGAGCCACAGCCCCATTCATGGCTCTCCAGGGTCTCCAGCTGAGGTTATTCACGCCTACTTGCTTGGACCCTTTTTAGTTGGCGATGCCAGAGATTGAATCTGGGACCTTCTGTTTGCCAAACAGATGCTCTGCCACTGAGCCACCATCCCTCCCAACATATGAAGCTGCCTTATACTGAGTCAGATCCTCAGTCCATCAAAGTCAGTCTTATCTACTCAGACTGGCAGCGGCTTTCCAGGGTTTCCAACTGAGGATTTTCATGCCCATTTGCCTGGACCCTTTTTAGTTGAAGATGCCAGGGATTGAACCTGGGATCTCCTGCTTACCAAGCAGATGCTCTGCCACTGAGCCATTGACCCTCCCAACATATGAAGCTGCCTTCTACTGAATCAGACCCTGGGTCCATCAAAGTCAGTCTTGTCTACTCAGACTGGCAGCAGCTCTCCAGGGTCTCAAGCTGAGGTTTTTCATGCCCATTTTTCCTGGACCCTTTTTAGTTGGAGATGCTGGGGGTTGAACCTGGGACCTTCTGTTTACCAATTGGATACTCTACCACTGAGCCACCGTCCCTCTCCCAGAGGAAACCCGAAGGCTCATGGCTGTAAATTACTGGCAAACAACAATTTTACAAAATTGTGAATATAATTATTCAGAAATTCCAAATGTGCAAAATAAACAATAAAAACAATTTCATGTATGTTTGTTTCCTCCTGTCTTCACTTTGACCTGAAAAACTCCCAGTAAAACCCGGGAGATGATGAAACAGCAGTTCAACTTCACTGTTATTATTATTTGTTACATTTAATGAATCACCATATCCTGGCTAGTGCCAGGCTCAGGGCTATGTACAACAGTAAAAAATACATATATATAAAATCACTTAGAGTAAAAAATTACAAACCCTGATGGTGTCTTTAAAGTGCTCTTAGTCAGTAAATCACATCAGGCGTGGGGGGGATCCCCCCAAGAGGGGGTAGAGAGAAAAAGGTGCTGGGTCAAAATGAAGACAGGAAAAACAAACATACATGAAATTGTTTTTATTGTTTATTTTGCACATTTGGAATTTCTGAATAATTATATTCACAATTTTGTAAAATTGTTGTTTGCCAGTAATGAGCCTTTGGGTTTCCTTGCTTGTGTGTTTTGCACAGCTTCCTCTTGTTGTTTGTAATCCCCAGGTGGGGGCAGGGGATCCCCTGATTTGGAGTCCCCCCCCCCGCTTTGGAGTCATCAGAAAACAGGGGGGGGCTGTCTGCTGGGCACTCCATTATTTCCTATGGAGACCAATTCATATAAATCAAACTTGCTTAGTGTAAGAACCACATAGAATAAATATCAGATGGCTGAGAACCACAAGACATGAATGTCAGATGTTTTGAGAGAAGGAAGGAAGGAAGATGGAGGTGGAAAGAAAGCAAATTTAAATGTATTTCCAAGTCAGCTTGGCTTGGAGAAGTGATTTAAAGAGAGAAATGCCTTCTCCGAGCCAGCCAACAGGTTGTGGACGCTTTGAGAGCCACACAACATATGTGAAAGAGCCACATTTGGCTCCTGAGCTGCAGTTTCGCCAACTCTGCTAGAGGGTATAATGGAGAATTGGTTCACGGGTATCTGGGACTCTGGGAGAAGCTGTTTTTGGAGGTAGAGGCACCAAATTTTCAGCATAGCATCCAGTGCTTCTCCCCAAAGTACCCTCCAAGTTTCAAAAGGATTGGACCAGGAGGTCTGATCATATGAGCCCCAAAAGAAGGGGCCCCTATCCTTCATTATTTCCAGTGGAGGAAAGGCATTTAAAAGGTGTGTGATCCCTTTAAACATGATGGCCAGAACTCCCTTTGAAGTTCTATTATGCTTGTCCCAACCTTGCTCCTGGCTCCACCCCCAAAGTCCCCAGATATTTCTTGATTTGGACTTGGCAACCCTATCAGATGGGCCAAGAAATTCTCTTCTCCATCCACCCCCTGCAAACCCTCTTGGCCTGTGATTGACCTTCCTCTGTGTTCTCTTTTTCTCCATTTCCTCCCAGTGCCTTCCTAAAAGCCACAGGGTTCATTTGCAGGATGACAACCTCCACGTGCCCCCTGAGTTTGTGTAATTTTTTCTTTTGTTATGTTAGTCCCCCCCCCCACACACACACACTCACACCGGAGCAGGGGTGGCCAAAATTGCTTAATGCAAGAGCCACATTATTTTGCAGCTCTCAGATGTATGAGAGCTGAAAAACATGAACGTCGGATGTTTGAGAGAAGGCAGGCAGGCAAATAGATGGGGAGGGAGAGGTGGAAAGAAAGCAACTTGTATTCTCCAAAATGTATTCTCCAAGCTGCCAGCTGGCTTGGCTTGGAGAAGTGATTTAAAGAGACAAATGCCTTCTCCAAGGCAGCTGATGGGATGTGGGGGATTCGAGAGCCGCATAATATGTATGAAAGAGTCCCATGTGGCTCTTGAGCCACAGTTTGGCCAGCCCTGCACAGGGCTTCCTCCAAGGAGCTGAGATCCCTGAACATCGTTTTCCTCGCCTCCATGTTATCCTTACTACAGCAACCCAGTGAGGCAGGTTAGGATGGAAGAGAATGATTGACGAAGGATTGGACTGTAGCTCTCTTAGCTCTTAGTCCAAGTGCACGATGCGATATATCGGGATGGATAACTGTGTTTGTCTGTAGCAAGAGAAAACAGCCAGAGTCCAGCAGCGTCTTAAAGACTGACAAAAAAAGTAAACTTATATAGGATTGCTCTCATAGTGTGTGGGAAGAGCAAGAGTCCTGCAGCAGCTTAAAGACTACCAGAATTTGTGGCAGGATAGGAGCTTTTGCGAGTCGAAGTTCTAAGTCAAGGGTGCTGCTGGACTTTTGCTTTTTCACACACGGGTCCACTTCAAAGTAGGTCACAAGTTATTCAGAAGGACTTGCTCCCCAGAAAGTGTTCTTAGGATTGCAGCCTGTGTTAGTAGCATGCTTCATGTCAGTACTGAACACCTACTAGCAGGGATTCCGCACTAGAATCACCAGTCAAAAAGGACAGCTTTTAAGTAGTAACTAATACTCCCTTTAAGCTGTGGAGTCTTGTGAGCAAAAGTTCTACTTTGCGAGCTCCTGGCATTAAAGTTGTGAGCTACTGCAAAAATTAGTTTGCTCTTGGGCCATCCTTCCTGAGCTGAGACAAAAATGTGTGAGCCAGAGGCTAAAAAACTGTGAGCTGGTTCACACTAACTCAACTTAGAGGGAACACTGGTAGTAACTGTCTTCATTTGCCATCCTGCTGGCTTATCTTTTGGTGTTATCAGCCCTTTAGGTACACGCATTTGTGGAGCATTGCACATGTTAAGATCATTGAACACTGCAAACCCCACAAGTCTTATGAGTACAGGCCATCTTGAGCCTCTGTACACCTTTGGACAAGACTAGCAGTGAAGCTACTCCTCGTGTACACGAGTCTTGTTTCACAAGGTTAGGTATTGCTGTCAGCTGGAATTTTTCTGAATCATGTTTTGCCTTCTGGAGGAGGCAAAAGTTGGCTTCTGTCTTTGGTACTGAGGCATTAAGCCAGGAACACAGGGAACTCTCATTGATTCATACCCTACATTATTTTTAAAAAACGGCTGTGAAAACCATGTTGATGTGATGTTTTTGGTTCATTCACTGGCAACAGTAGCTGTATAGTTTTGCAGGACCAGAGGTGGCTTTCTCAGTGTCCCTTGTGTTCTGAAACAGCCCTGAAACATGGAAGTGTGGTTGCCACATAGCAGTGTTTGGGAAACGAGCAGTCCTGAAAAAGCGTGACCGTGTGTCATCACACTACATGCGTGATGAGGACTTCATGGTTGAAAGGGATTTCTTGGTTCTTAGGCTAACCACATTATGAGATAGATCAAGATAGACAACTGTGTTAGTCTCTCTGTAGCAGCAGAAAAGAGTAAGAATCCAGGAGCATCTTAAAGACTAGCAAAAAAGTAGACCTTTTTGAGATTGCGTTCATAGCGTGTGGGAAAAAAGCAAGAGTCCAGCAGCAGTTTAAAGACTAACAAAATTTTGGAACTGACAAAATAGCATGTGGAAATGGGGAGGAGCGGAGGTTGAAAACATTTCAGTAACTTTTGGTTTTCAAGTACTTAATTGTAAAAATACTTCCGTTAGCGTGTTCTCTATTACGTTCAGGCTTATATCTTTGTAGGCAAGAACTTCTATATTAATAGACCATTTTGATAGCGGCTGTTCTTGGCTCCAGTAAATTTGACATTGCACAGTGAGAGAGGTAAAGTGTCACAACTTGAAGTTTTCTCTGTTTTTGAGAGATTTAGGCCAGTCTGCTACTGAGGATCCATGCTCGGTGGAAAATTTCTATATATATTTATATGTATGCAGGGCTTTTTTGGTAGAAAAAGCCCAGCAGGAACTCATTTGCATTTTAAGCCACACCTGACACCAAGCCAGCTGGAACTGCGTTCCTGCTCAAAAAAAGCCCTGTGTGTATGTATTCTAAGCAACCTTGAATCATCAGGAAGGGTGGGATATAATGGTTTCACTAAACAAATAAAATGTACAAATGTCTACACCAATCACAATGCCACAAAATTGACCAGCTGAGTGACCGCAAAAAGGAATAATTAAAACCTTCTCCATACCTAGTGTATTTTAGTAGTTCTGTTACCTTAAGAAGGTGATCTTTGAACCTATCACAGTTTGACTAAGGATTTCTTTAGGATACCGGCCAGTATAGTATTTCAAAAGGGACTTAGAAACTGTAGAGCCTATGCAGAGGACAATGGGTTTGGATTAGAGTACCTGCATAGGTTTGCATCACAATTATTATTTTTTGTTCCCCATCTGCTATACACCATCTCTTAATTTTGGGATTCATGTGTCTTCATTGCAATATGTAAAAGGGTCCGGAATGATGCGGCTGAATAAACTTGCTTTACAAATCAAGGTTCTGCTAAAATTGGGTGCTTCTCTTGCTTAAAGTTTCCAAAGTTCTTCAATACACTGTCAAATATAAAACTTCTTAAAGAACTCACTGAACTAGCTCGTGCATTTTTATGACTGTGACTCAATTCATTAGATAATTCTGTGGCAAAATTCCATTCTGAACAACTCGTATGAAACATCTGTACAGTGAGGGCAGAACTTGGCCAGTATAGCCACAGTGCAATTTGATTTTTCACCAATGTTGTCATAGTTAGGAAATTTGCCTCTCTTTCCCTTGATAGGAATTAATGAAACCGTAGGAGTGTTTGATTTCTCTGCCAATTCATTTGTCAAAATAAAGCTGCAATAAGCAGTTTAGTTATCTAGAAGGAATACCAGTTGCCCCAGTGGAGAGCTGATCAGCAAATATTCTTGTACTAGTTCCCCTTCCTTGTCACTGCTGCTCTAGTTATACCATGGCCCAAATGGACAGCTACCGCAGAGCTGCACTGTTTCCATCTAAGCAAAATACAGCACCAGGGGTGGAATTCTAGCAGGAGCTCCTTTGCATATTAGGCTACACCCCTGATGCAGCCAATCCTCCAAGAGCTTACAAGACTCTTTTTTTGTAAACTCTTGGAGGATTGGCTACATCATGGGGTGTGGCCTAATATGCAAAGGATCTCCTGCTCGAATTCCACCCCTGTATAGCACAGTAGTATAGCTGCAGTTACCTCCTTTGGTTGGTGTGTAGTGTTTTACTCCAAGGCTTTCTGTGAATTGTGACAGGAGCCTATGTGCATCTGTATTTTTTGTGTGTCAGGAAAGAAGTGCAGACTAATAGAAGCCATAGAGTCTGTGTAAGCTTTCCCACTATTTCCTGATTTTCCTAAGGGAGTAGATGAAGAGTGCTCTCATCCTGCAGTTGTACTAGAAAGATGGGGTAGATGGAGCAGGGAACGGTCAGTTATCTACGTAATACTGATTTATAACATTGAATTATACAATCTTTTTTTTTTTTTTTTAAATGTGGATATTGAAAATGGAGCCTTTTTCCTCACAAGAATGGCTATCCCTTGTCGGAACTGAAAATTATTTTTGTACCACCCAGGCATTTAGTAGTTCTTTTATGAAGATGTTTTTTCAGTGTGTCAGCTCCTTTGTTGTGCAATTAATACTTAGCAGTGTAATTTTAAGATGAGTTACATCCTTCTAAGGGTGTAACTGCTTTGGATTATGCTCTAGGCGTTGTCTGAAAAAGGAACATGCATTGTAGGGCAGGTTTGAGGAGTTGCTGTAAACATTTGTGAACAACCCCCCTTTCATTAAATGAAATAATTAAAACTCTTTAACGCATTTTTAAGCGTTTTATGACTTGTGTAATATTACTTCTCGAAACGAGACTGTTTCCTCTCTCGGGTAATAGCATGAAGTTGCGGCTGGAGTAAGTGTGTGGAGTAACACAGATTAATTTCAAGCCCTCGCTGACAAAATAACTTGTTCTATCTGCTGATGAAAAAAAGAGAGGAAGTTTAGCATTCTGTTTCAGAAAACTGTCCTAAGACTGTCCTGAAAGTTGTGTCATGGAACAATATAGGAATTCAAATTAACATCAGAATGGTGGCATATGCTTATTTCATCTGTAGCTTGTGCTTCTTATATGATAAGAGTATAATATGTAGTGTTCACAGGTGGTTGACAGTGCAGTTCTATGCAGAGTTATGACTTAAGGTGTCACAGTCCCTTAAAACGGCACTGACCCTGAGCTTTTATTGGACCGCACCTTGGGACTGAAGAGACGTAATTTTTCTGTAGGAGCAGGGTGGATGGAACAAAGGAGTAATCTTCAAGATGAAAGTCGATTATGCACCATCTTCCTCTTCTTGACCCATCTGAGTTCTTAGAGAACAGGGAATCAGGAACTTATGTAAGATCCAGTGGACAAGGGGGTTGGTTGTTAGTTATCATTGCATTTAGAATTTGTATTAAATTTTTAAAACCCAATGGATTGTCAGAATAGCATTATGAAAAGGATCTTTTTTTTAAAAAGACTGCTGCATTAAAACACAATTATTGCAGGAATGCTGTTTTAGTATTTTACAGTCGGGTCATTTTGTAGAAAAATAGGTAGTGGAGCTCATTAGCATAACTCATTAGTATATGCCCCCCCCCCAGCCAAAAGCAACCCGATGCAAGAAAGGAGAGCCCCAGGCAAGCAAGGCCTGCTTGGGCTGGCTAGAGATCCTCGCTTGCTTGGGGCTCTCCTGGGCGCCACAACCAGTCAAAAGGCCAGCAAGCCACCCGCCACCCAAAATCACATAAGTGGAGGAAGGGTGGCGTGGGCTTTTCCAAGGGTTAATGAGGGCAGCTGAGGCCGTGGCAAAGCTCCTGGTGGCTGGCTGGCTGGCTGCCCGCTCTCCTAATCCAGGGGTTGTTATGCAGCTGCATCTACTATTCAATGGACAGGGTAGGTGGGGAGGAAGAGGGGGAACTCTCCAAAAGGTTCAGGAGCTGTGCTTCTGTGAGCTCCTGCTGAATTCGCGGCCTGCTGGAAATTATTCTGGGGATGCTTTTGCTCTTAAGCTTTCCCCCATTAGTAGATAACACCATTGAGTCACATCAGAATTAGTTACTGTCTTCTGATCACAGCACACATTGTGGTCCATTTTCAGTGTTCCTGATGTAGCTGCTCCAGGTTTCCCCCCCCCCCCTCTTATGAAGTGTGTTAATGGTTCTCTTGCAAGAGTTTGCTAAAGAAGAAGAAAAGTACACATCACCGGCTGGGTGACAGAAGTGTAAATGAAGTGCCTGAAAGAAGAAGTGCGAAATTCAGCCATTTGTTGTTATATGTGAGGAAAAGGATAAAAAAGCATTCTCTAATTCTGCAGTCAGTCCAACATAAACTTTTAATCTGGGGTACAGATAGAGGAGCAAATCTTCTCTATGGCATGTAGGGCTTTTCACTAATATATGCCTTGAGATGCAGGATTTGAGGACCGTTATCCCTTGCTGTGATTATGTCCAGCTGTGCTGCACATGGAACTATCTTTTAGTACAGTACAGAAGTTTTAAGAACATAAGAGAAGCCATGTTGGATCAGGCCAATGGCCCATCCAGTCCACACTCTGTGTCACACAGTGGCAAAAAATTGTATTTATACACACACACTGTGGCTAATAGCCACTGATGGTCCTCTGCTCCATATTTTTATCTAAACCCCTCTTGAAGGTGGCTATGCTTGTGGCCGCCGCCACCTCCTGTGGCAGTGAATTCCACATGTTAATCACCCTTTGGGTGAAGAAGTACTTCCTTTTATCCGTTTTAACCTGTCTGCTCAGCAATTTCATCGAATGCCCACGCGTTCTTGTATTTGGCCAATTCAAAAATGTGACTACAGAATTAAATAGATGCCCCAGGGTGACAAAACTCTTAGATATTTAGCAGAACTTTTAGGTAATTTAACATCTATAATTAGGAACAGTATGTAAAGTTTCAAAACACACTATAACAAAGAAATGCACAGTCAGCAGAGTAATACAGTTATGTAGTGTAACCAGGGCTTTTTTTGTAACAGGAACTCCTGGGAGAACCGGGTTTGATTCCCCACTCCTCCACTTGCACCTGCTGGAATGGCCTTCGGTCAGCCACAGCTCTCATAGGAGTTGTCCTTGAAAGGGCAGCTGCTGTAAGAGGTATCTCAGCCCCACCTACCTCACAGGGTGTCTGTTGTGTGTTGGGGGGGAGGTAAAGGAGATTGTGACTGCTTTAAGATTCAGAGTATAGGGTGGGATATAAATACAATATCTTCTTCTTCACCGCTGGGTGTTTACTGGGTGACCTTGGGCCAGTTGTTCTCTTCCAACCTGACCTACCTCACAAGGTTGTTATGAGGTTAGGGCAAAGAAATAGAGGACCACGTATGCCTATGCTCCTTGGAGGAAAGATGGGATAAAAATGTACTGAGTAATTAAAATGCTCACCTAGCACCAAACTTACATTTTTTTAGACATCGGGGCATTTTTGTAGCAGGAACTCCTTTTCATATTAGATCACACCCCTCTTTTGTAGCCAATCCTCCAAGAGCTTGCAGGGCCTACTGTAAGCTCCAGGAGGATTGGCTGCATCAGGGATGTGTGACCTAATATCCAGAGGAGTTCCTGCTACAAAAAATGCTCTGGACATAAGGCAAAGGGCACTTTTATTCTACCCAGTGTTATAGTCTCCTTTGAGTTTGTTTTCATGCGAATATCATCATATGTGTTTTAGTTATGATCTTATCTTTTTAGTGTTTTAATTATGATCTTTTTCTGAGTTGTAATTAGTTGTTGATGGTTTTTTAGTTTGTCTCATTTTAGCCCTTGTGAAGCCATGATTTAGGAAGCTTAACAGTGTTTGTTTATTAGGCTTCAAGCAGCTTTGGTTATAATTTGCAGAGAGAAAGGCTAGACGAAATTAATAACCACATTGTTGAATTTGCATGTAACTGCATGTAACTATAGAGTCTCTTTTTATCACTATCGCATGAACTTGCATATATTTTAACTTCCTCTCCCTTTTATTTTTACCTCATTTTACTGCTGCTGTGTTTCTTGTTATCCTGAAAGTCAGTTGTCTAACAGTACAATCCTAGTCTAAGTTTCAGTGTTCTAAATACTTTGAAGTTAATGAGTTTAGCCGCTCTAGTTCTTCTCCTATTTCATGTTTCAGTGCAGAGTTAAAGCTCCAATGTGCACCGATAACAGGATGGGCCGCAGTTTTGTTTTTTTGCAGTGAACAAAGAGATTTTAGACATACATTATAATTCATGTAACCAATATTTTTAGCAACTGAATTGGTATTTTTAAAGTTTCAGATAAGTATACCTTCTACCTGTATAAGTTACAGGTGCTGTTAAATGAGAAGCAGTATCCTGCAACGTAGCACGCTGTCATTTGAGGTGCTTCTTTTTGTTCCCTAGCAGCCCCATGGCGCAGAGTGGCAAAGCTGCAGTCCTGTAGTCCGAGCTCTCTGCTCACGACCTGAGTTTGATCCCGGCAGAAGCTGGGTTCAGGTAGCCGGCTCCAGGTTGACTCAGCCTTCCATCCTTCCGAGGTCGGTCAAATGAGTACCCAGCTTGCTGTAGATGACTGGGGAAGGCAATGGCAAACCACCCCATAAAAAGTCTGCCGTGAAAACATCATGATGCAACGTCACCCCAGAGTCAGAAACGACTCTGCACAGGGGACTATCTTTATCCTTTTTTTTTTTGTTCCCACCCCTCTGTCTCCTATTTTGTTACTCTGCTTTCCCTTTACACTCTCCTAACCTATTGGGAAACTCCCAATACAGCTATCCTGCGTACTCTTAAAAGTTCTTTACAGCTCCTATCCTGACAATGTGGATCACTTTCTTTGCCCCCGTTCCCCATCAGAGTAGAACCCTTTCGGTGGGAAAAGGTGAGCAGGTGTGTATAAATAGAGAAGTAACATGTGCCCCGTGCTCTAAGGAAACATAGACTAGCTGGTTTCCAGCTCTTCGCTTACTGTAGCTAGTTTCCTCAATGTGGGAACTGCTATAGCTGAAGTAGCCAAGTCAAGCCGCATATTGTGCTTCTCCACACAAGCTGGGGACGTTGTTTGGATTATGGCCTTACCCATTTTAATTTTTTTTTTATTTTTGTAGATCGCGCTGGAAGCATTAGCACTCTCGACTCATTGGACTTCGCAAGGTACTCCGACGACGGGAACAGGGAGACAGATGAACGGGTGGCTGGTAAGTAAAAGTTTCAGTTCGGAGAAACCGTCTCCACTGAATGATATTTGTCCTCCCCCCCCCCCCAATACATCCTAATCGTAATGCTTTTAAAATGTTTTGAGTGGCTATTCAGATTGGTAGTATTCCATCCGTGATATCCTTTTCGTAATGGAAAGAAACGAGTAAGGTTTTTGAAATCTCCCTCTGAGACAATTAATCCTTTATAGCTCTTCTGTCACTGACAGTTGCCACAAAACAGAAACAGCCGAAGGCCTACCTGTGGGTAGCACCACACCTAGTTCTTTAAGGGGCTAAAGTCCATGTGCTGCATCCCGACAGAACAAACTTTCCCACCTCCTGCTTTTTGCTGTGCTCCCTGAATTACAGATATACTGGAAGTCAGTGGATCCCCCCCCAGGTACAGCATAGGAGACAAGGGAAGGTTGGTGCTGCTTCTTGTGAGTTGATAAAGGCCTAGGATCCATCCTTCATGAATAAGAAAATATTTATGTAAATAAGAAAAATTAGAATGATATTACAGTATGTTTTATGTTTAACTGGTTTCTTGGTTGATCCTGAAAAGCTTTTGAGGGATTCGGATATATTCCACCTATGGCGGGAGGCGTAACTTAATAGAATTTTGAACGAATCTCCTCGCAAGTCCTGAATTCGGTGCTTGTGAAACTCTGAATTAGAAATTCATTTCAAATGTGTTAAGTGTCAAACCAGTAGACTAGTGCCTCTGAACAGTACCAGCGCTGGGATAGCTGTTATCAGCTTTACTTCAGCTTTATGGGCTCACGAGCTTCACATTCAGAAAGGCTAGTAAAAATGGATTAGGTCTTATAAAAGGGTTTTGTGTGACAAACACATTTGTGCGGCAGTTCAGTCATGTTTTAGACTAATCTGACCACTGATCAGATTAGTGTGTTGAGGCAGTCTACACATAAGACACCTGGGGATATTCATCCCATGCTCTTAGAGTATTTTGTTCTAGTTTTTAACTTGCTATTGCAAGCTCAAGACAAAACACCGATTTTTTTCTTTTGCTTATATATGATCAAAATACTAGAAAAGTTCTGCAAGTTACATTATCATTGCATGTTGCATTATGTTTTTTGGCCTGGAATATAGCAGAGCATCTTCTCTGAGCATGTAATAGCTTGGTATTCTTGACCATTCGGTTAAATGTCTCCTTAGGCTTTCAAACGTCAAAAATATTCTAAGACCATATATTTGGTATCTGCTCCCCTCCATGATCGAATTTCATGGTATTTAAAGTTTCACTGCCTTCATTCATAAATGTGAGGTAGTTGAAGCTCTTAAATTTCTGTCAGGCTCCTTGACATTAGGTTGTGAAAATTGGGAAGTCAGACACAATCTGTTTGGCAAACTGAGTTCCATACGTACTGCAGACTTGGTCTTCTGCAGAAAATTGAAGCATTTTAGTAAATTTTATTTGGCAAACAGCCAGAGGTTTAATATAAAACTTTCAAAAAACCAATAAGCACACAGATTAAGATCTTCAACAAAGGATTTTTTAAATTATTCATATTTCTATCTAGAATTCAATACATTCTTGCCACTTGTTGTTTCTGTAACCAATACACTTCTGACCCAGCATGAAAACAAAATAGAAATCCAGTTCTTAAGCTGTAACAAGCTCCAGTTTGTTCATGCCATTCTTGAGCCAGGTTTATTCTCTGGTTCATGTGCTTCCCCATGACTTGTGCAGAGTGGAGATCCAAGATTTTCCAGGTTTAGTAAATCTTTCACCTAACTGCAGTTTGTTAGGACATCTGCATTCAGGTGTTTTAGTCAACCTGACATTTTGTCTGATCCATAAAATGCAGTTTTAAACTGAGACACAAATTTGTATTTGTTGGAGCACTGACTTTAGATGTTCTAACCAACAGTGGCTTGATGGGTGACTTTCTAAACATAGAAGCTCTCAATTTCAGCTCCATGTGCGTGGGGAACAGGTAGCGGAAAAGGTGTTTGCAAGCACAAGAATCAAAACAGGCTTGAGTTCATCAAGAACAAAATAAAGTGATGTCTTAATACAGACTCAAGTAGAAAAAACACCAACTTCAGGTTCCTAGGTATTGCCAGCATGTTTTGACTGTCCCTTGCTCTTAATATATTGTATGTACAAACTACTTAATGTAGCATTCCCTGAATTCAACAGCACCCCACCTCATACTCTCAACACCGAGCGTTTGTTCCCAAAGTGTTCACAAACATATAAATGATGCCGCTTTTCTGCTTGTTCCAGCTGCTCCAAAGAAACGTTGCTTTACAGTTACTTCTAGCACAGCTAACCTTTCAAAGATTACCATAAAAGGATGCCCACTGCCAGGAATTTAAGTGCTTCAAGCTTGCCTTGCTGTGGGAGAATACCTTGTGCTGTGAAGTTCAGAGGGGGCTGCTGTGTTAACATGATGCAGAAAAAACAAAAGAGTTCTGTCACATCCTGAACACTAACAAATATAAATATATTGTTGCAAAGCTTTTGTGAACTACGCCCTACTTCAGATGCGTGGTGTGTTTTTGAGGTGTGACAGAACTTACTTTTTTTTTTTTTTTAACTTCTAAAGTCAGGGCTGTGCCAACCCCAGAAGAACAATTAACAGAGCCTCAGCCTTCATTCAAAGCGCAGGTCACTTTCGCTGCAGCTTTTTTAACCCAAAAGAAATTTAAAATGGCTCCTACTTTATAAATAAAAAAACACGGACTCTGTTTTCCTCCCAAGAGCTTATGTTTTTATTACAGCAATAATTTTGAGCCCGCTAGGTTCTTGGAAGATGTTAGAGTGTCAAAAGAGAAACCATGCAGCAGAGTAAACTGTTTTAACGGGAAAGCCAAGTTACAGTCGCAAATGGCTGTTCACTGTGTTTGAGTCTTAATAGGCCATAAAATAGTTTGCTGTCTGACATGGGTTGGTGTAAGATGGGCGTTCTGATTTTCTGTGCCCTCAGTGGTATGTCTTGCTTCAGTTTCCCTAGTGGAGTTTCTGACCTTCCCTACAGCTTGTGTTCTCGCTGATTTTTTTAAAACATTTTTATCATCCTGTTGCAGGGCATTTCTGATCTGCAATCGTTCTGTAGCCCAGCACTTTTATCGGTTTTAAATGAAGAGCTGCCCGTTAGCCTTAAATTAACACACTCTGAATTGAATAATTGAATTGGGTATTTTTGAAGCCAAAAGGTTTTCACCAAAGTTATTCTAGAGCTGGCTCCCCTCATAGAATATATGTTCATAGAGAAAGTAGCACTGTTGTTATCGGACTTTGTTGCACAGAAATATTTGCAGATCAGCATTGCTGACTACTACAGAATTTTTTCGCACTTTTTCATCCGATCCTCAGTTGTGCTTTTTGTATTTCTGCAGTAAAATTCTGTGCATCAAACAATTTACTTCCGTGTAGTAGATGTGATGTACTATAGCTACCCCGTTCTGTTTTTGAACAAGAAAAAAAAATGCAAACTGAGTGAATCTTTTTTCCATACACCCTTGTGACCAAAAGATTGTCCTCAGGGAAAGGGAGTTTTCTGTACATGTTTTTCAGAGATACACAGTCCTTATAATTTAGCTAATACCTTCAAATACACTTTTTGCATAATGATCTGAAGTTGAGTCTGTTCGGATATTCCAGCTTTAAGATCCTTAGTAACAGGGGTGGAATTCTAGCAGGAGCTCCTTTGCATATTAGGCCACACCCCCTGATGTAGCCAATCCTCCAAGAGCTTATAAGGCTCTTTTTTTGTAAGCTCTTGGAGGACTGGCTACATCAGGGGTGTGTGGCCTAATATGCAAAGGAGCTCCTGCTAGAATTCCATCCCTGCTTTGTAATTTGTGGCTTCATGGTGGCACTGTTTAAGGTCTGTGATGTTGCCTGTTACCTCAACTAGTGAATTTACCCTTTCACTATATTTTGCATGGGGCCATTTGGGGGTTAAATTGAATAATTTTCTTTAAATTTCTGCCTGATGCAGAAAAAAAAAACACCGATTCATCACTGTTAAATAACTGCCCTAAACAATGTAGACAAAACAGAAACTGAATCTTCCTTTTCTAATGGGGGCAGTGGCAGCATGAGGAGCACGTGACCCCCTGGTAAGCTGCTGCACACAAATAGCGTTCCACAAAATAACAGCCACCCCGTTCAGTTATTTTAAAATGGCTTCCGCTGTAGGAGCAGCCACCTGCACACTGCTCTTGTAACTTTAGTCCCTGTAACTGCTAGTGTTCCATTCTGTTTGTAGAACAAAGCAAGAGTCAAGTGGCACCTTTAAGACCAACAAAGTTTTATTCAGAATGTAAGCTTTTGTGTGCGCGAGGCACACTTCATCGGACAATAGTATGGAATGGCAAGCAGTCCTAAATATAGAGAAAGTGGACGGTGAGTTAGTACGCAGAGTCGTGGAAATGTTTTTTAGCCGATTAAAAGAATCACAGGTTGAGGTGTGATGTTTGTTAGTGTTAACTGGGCTGAAACAACAATGAAAGGTAATATAAAGCAGGTCGATGTCCATGTACTAAATCCATTAAGTATCCTTGGTGTGAAGTGCAATAGATGAGAGTCTGCTGTAGTGTTTTTGTTGTTCAGTCTCTGGGTTAAAAGGAGGGCATAAGTTTCTCAGAGGTTTGATTTAAACATATAACACACATATAAATATAATTCTAGTTTGCCACTAGAAAAAAGAATATGTTAACATATAGTGGAAGATGGGTTAGTATATGTAATGAGATAAGCAGCCAGTATCCCTGTTTGTGTATGTCAGTACAAAGAACATTATTCTGATACACTCTTCTAAAAGAGAAATGCCTTGGAATACTGTGGATATATTACCCTTCGTTGTTGTTTCAGCCCTGTTAACGTTAACTAACGAACACCAGACCCCAACTTGTGATTCTTTTATTCGGCTAAAAAACCATTTCCATGACTCTGCATGCTAACTCACTGCCCACTTTCTCTATATTTAGGACTGCTTGCCATTCCGTACTATTGTCTGATGAAGTGCGCTTAGAGTACACAAAAGCTTACATTCTGACTAAAACTTTGTTGGTCTTAAGGGTGCCGCTTGACTCCTGCTTTGTTCTGTTTGTAGAATTTGTGGCTTTATCAGGTGTGCCCTCAGAGCAAGACACTCTCCCAGAGCTCCATCCTTTTTTTCCCTCAGCTTTTCAACCCTAGTATGCATTACTGCTTTGTGGGGAACTTTCCAAACAAAGTAGAGACAGTAACAATATTCTGCTGAAAACTGATAGCATTCCTTGTCAGACCGCTTAAGCTGTGAAGATCAGATTCGAATGATGGAAAATATTCACCAGTTTGCTTCAGTCTAACTCTGCCGCATGCGTTCACGAGTTCCATAAAGATTGCATGCTTTGTCTTTTAATACGAATTGTATTTTATTTTCATACCCATCCTTGCTTTTTTATATTTCATTTTTTTGTTTCCCTATTCTTGGTTGGATGCCTGTATATGTTTAATCCAAATCCTTGTCCAGTCCTGGAGTTTGAACTACGGAAAGCAAAGGAGACCATTCAGGCCCTCCGAGCCAACCTGACTCAGGCTGCAGGTGGTGTACATAAACCTTTTCCTTAGCATTTGTATTTTGACAAAATAGCAGAGGCTGGAGCCTTACACAGTGGAGAATAATACGTTTTGTGTGTTGCTGTTTACAGAAAATGAAGTTCCTTTGCAGGAACGGAGAAATTACAAATCAAGTCCTGAAATTCAGGTAGGTAACTATAGAGGCTTAATTTGTTTTTACCTTATGTCAGTTTTACAGTTACTCACTGACCTCTGGGCAAGTGCATTTCCAATCACACACCTTTTGAAACAGCTCTTGTGATTCATGGGTGTATTTGAGTGAAGTTCTAACACTTTATGTAGGCTGGCAAGCATTTATACTTATCTTCATTGCCGTCCTGAAATCTGTGGATCGTAATAGAGTGGGAGCCAACATTTAATTAACCTGTAATAATTGTTTGTTCTTCCTAGGAACCAATTAAACCTCTTGAAAAAAGAGCTCTAAACTTCTTAGTCAATGAATTTTTATTAAAAAACGGTTACAAGCTGACTTCAATAACTTTTTCAGATGAAAATGATGATCAGGTAAGGTTACATGCTGTTCACTTTTTTAGCTGAAGTTCTTTATGGCTGTTTTGTGACGTTGCTTCCAATAATTTGCTTCTTCCCGTTTTCCAGATTGCCTAATTGGATATCTGTTTTGTGAGAGAAATGGATGCAGGGTTAGGAAACGGGTTCTGTATTGGCAGTAAGAAGGAGGCCTATGCCAGTATTCAGCATGGTGGTCTCTTTGGACATTAGGAGTATGGGATGATGTTACTGTCTCAAATTATAATGCTATGAAAATGATTAGCAGGTTTCAAACGCGAGAAAACCCTACTAATAACTTGTAGTTTACTATGCCCTAGATAGTAGTTCTGGAGGAAATGAAATTTTGCTAAAAAAGAAAATCTAATTTTGTCCATGAGATCTTGATAAATGAGGCAGCAGAGACTAAAGAGCAGAACTTAGGTTACTTAAAACAAAAGTGCTCGTAACAAAGTCTGGAATCTGTAGCTTGTACATATGACATTTTGTTCAAATATCTTATGCGTGATCTATACACCTCCAATACATCTCCTCACCATTTAAAGAACAGCAACGGTAACAAAGTTAGTTTAGGATGAGAGGTTAGTTTATCTGTTTGGGCTCCATTTCCACTCAGTATATTTGCATGATCTATTCTTTTGGCAATGTGGACTACATTGACTCTCTTGGGATTCTTCCTTCCCTCCCTCCTTCCTTCCTTCCCTTCCCTCCCTCCTTCCTTCCTTCCCTGCAATGAAGCTGCACTTGTCCTTCGATTAATTAGTATATTTTCCTCCTTGGTTTGAGGCATCCATGTATGCTGGATGCTCACAGTGAGGTTTGGATATTTATAAATAATTAGCAGAAGGGAGGAATTATGAAACGCCCTCAGGAGATGGAGGAACATCCTTTTAATAACTTCTTTATGAAACAGCCATTGCCTCTGTTTTGGATTTCACCATCTGGACCTGCACCGGGTTTTTTTCCCCCTTAACGATCAACTTCCTCATTCTGCCATGAATTGTGATCTAAGTTTTGTTTGGTTTGCTGGGTGTCAGACCAAGTTTATTACTCTTAAGCGAATAAATTTTCTAGCCATTAAATCCAAAGCACCTGAAGACTTAGACAGAGAAACAGAGCTGGCTGTTAGTAGCTCAATAGAAACCATTCACTGCTGTGAGGCAGAATATCTGTTTGTGTCCATGAGTAGAACCCCTGACAGGAAGAGCCCCGTAAACATTCTGCTTTTGCCCTTCCTAAGGATTTTGAGCTGTGGGATGATGTGGGGCTGAACATTCCAAAGCCGCCGGACTTGCTGCAGCTCTACCGTGATTTTGGGAACCACCACATATCTGCAAAAGATGTTTTGGACATAGCCATCGGCACAGAGGAGGACGAGTTAGATGTCACCACTCCTATCCTGGAGACCATTCCCATGTTCGGAACGCCGCAGTCAATAGAGGTAGCAAAATGTGATTCACCTTTGAATGACTAAAGGCTGCTGCCCAGAATACAGCACAGCAAATGATGCTTTTCCTCTGTCTTTCCTTTTGTTTAGCAATGTGTAATGGTGCAGAAATTGGAAGATCAAATTAATACCTTAAGCACAGAGAAATGGTCTCTAATGGAACGGATACAAAGGCTTGAGAGGTATGTGCTGTCACGCTATAATCTGTGAGCTTTTTTTTTATATCAAGCATAAATGCATTTGATAAAATAGACAGATCACTAGATATTCAGAAGTTTCCTTGATTAACAGTGTATTTTGGTAATTTAGCTCACCCTCTCGACTTTCGTCGGCCACGTCAAATGTTTTCAGGCTTCTGTGCTATGAGTGCACTGAAAAGAATAGGTTTTGTGCTGCACGAAATCTCTTGTGCACCATGTTCCTTCCTTCATCTATCACTGTTCTTAGTCGCTGTTTTCAAAGGAAGGAATGCTATCGTGCCTAGAAAGGATGTCAATGGTAGGGAATGCTGGGATTTGGAATGTGGCAAGGTATTCAGTTAAATACCTGTGTTAGTTTCATTTCTTCCAGTTATTTTTTGGCCAGCATATGGTAGCAGTTTTAAAATTCTTATAACTCTTTTTTGTTTGTTTAAATCAGAGGTGTTGAACTCATTTGTTACGAGGGATGGATCTGACATAAATGTCACTTTGTTGGGCCAGATGATGTGTGCCGTAAAATGTAACACGAGGTGCTGGGGATATAAACGTCATAAAGATGATTTCAGATGCCAAATGGCAATAGGCTTGATTGGATTAGGTGTGATATGCAGAGGGGTGGTAGGCCTGGAGATATCATCGTTGGTAATGAGACAGGAAACCTAGGTTTCGATTTGGTCCAGGAGTATGCAAAGAATAAATGGATGTGAATCTGAAGACGTGAGCGGTGTCTCATGAAAGCTCATACCCTGCCTCAAATTTTGTTAGTCTTCAAGGTGCTGCTAGACTCTTTCTACAGCTATTAAAAAACCCGTAACATTCAAAAACCAGCAGGGGGGACATTTTAACTTTCCAGGACATTCATTTGCTGACCTAAGAGTAGCAGTTCTCTTACAAAGGAATTTCAGAGGGAGATTAGAAAGACTGCTAAAGAAGTTCAATGCATCTTCCTGGGCTGAATTGAGACGCAGGTTTCTTCTCTCATTACCAACGGCTGCGATTGTTGTTTGGCATCTGAAATCACTTCACTCTCCAAGATATAAAAACAGATGGACTCACGTTTTAGCTGTATCTGAAGAAGTGAGCAGTGACTCATGAAAGCTCACGCCTTGCCAACAGAGGTTGTTGGCCATTAAGGTGTTAATGAATTCTTGCTGCCTTCCACGAATAAAGGCTGCAGGCTGTGCTGTTAGGTTTCTTTTATTGTTTGTTTGTTTTTCATCTGTTAGAACTGGAAAGGGGAATCTCCGCAAGCGAAATAATGCGTTGCTTCCGGATGACAGAATCCGCTCACTGCTAGTGATGATAATGAAAGCTTTAAAAGATTTTTTTTTTAAGTTTAAAAAGCAAAGGGGGGGTGGGTTAATGAAGAAGAAAGGCAGCCAGCGAGAGGCGAGATGGAGATGACATGTTGGAATATATGGAATCATAAATGTATTTTTAAAATACTTAGCCACGGGGCTTTTTGGGTAGAAAACCCCCAGCAGAAACTCATTTGCATATTAGGCCACACCCCCTGTTTCATAGAGGGCTTTTTGTAGAAAAAGCCCAGCAGAAGCTCATTTGCATATTAGGCCACACCTCCTTGACACCAAGCCAGCCGGAACTGCTTCCCTGTGCATTCCTGCTCCAAAAAAAGCCCTGCTTCGCCATCTACTTCTAGTCATTAAACCATGAGATCTGATCCAAGTGTTGCAATTCCTAAGCAGGGCCTTTTTGAAAGAAAATAAAATCTCAGCTATGCACATAGAAATCTAATTTTTTTTAACAATATATTCAGAATAAGCCAAAATAATTTCTCTATAATTCCCCTTATCCAGATGCATCTTTTTTCCTGCCTGCCCCCCTTCCTTTTTCAACGTGTGAGTGCATGATCAGGACTCAAAAGAAAGCAGCAGAGAAGGGCTTGACAGAAGACTCTCCCCCTCTCCTGAAGAGTGCATGTATAGGAATAAAACTTTGGTGGTCTCTAAAGTTCCATGGGACTGCCTTCTGCTGCATGCCTGCTTTGTTTCCTTCCGCCTCCCTCCCTGTCCAAACAAGAGAAGACAGGCTTTGGCAACACAGGAGCAGCCCCGGTGGAGGAAGCGAGAAGAGAGCAGAGGGAGCTTTCCTCTGGTGCACATGCATGCGTTCCCTTTTTCCTTTCCCCATGCTTCCTCCCCAAAGGAGGGAAGACAGGCATGGCAAAGCAGCAGCTCCAGTGGAGGAAGCGAGAAGAGAGCAGAGGGAGCTTTCCTCTGGTGCACGTGCGTGCGTTCCCTTTTTCCTTCCCCCATGCTTCCTCCCCAAAGGAGGGAAGATAGGCTTGGCAAAGCAGCAGCTCCAGTGGAGGGAGCAAGAAAGGTGGTGAGGGGAGTTTTCCTCTGGTACACGTGCATGGACTCTCATTTTCCTTCCCCCTCACAGAGGCTTTTCCGCACAGTAGGAGCCAGGACAAGGACATAGGAGACAGTCAGTTGCTCCTTGGCTAGATACCAGCCCTGTGGGGGCCGGATACAGCTCAAGGGCCACACATTTGACAGCTGTGGTTTAACTATTCCAATTCAATGCTGCTACTGTTAGCTGTTCAATGTGGATAACCAGGGGTTGCCTCCTAATCCTAGGCAGACTGGCATCCATCGGGTCTCCTCTTTCACCATATTTGAACTACACACAATATTCCAGTATTGCAAGGGGGTATAACACGTAGGGCTGAGCCTTCCAAAGCTTTGTAACCTTGGGATGGAGATGACATTTTTATGGATGTACTCCTTGTCACAGAAGGAAGGGAACAATGTGTCTTTCCTTGCCTTAGGTAAGGGTTCCCACTGCAGCACTCTGGAAACCAGCTGCAACCACTCGGGGACTCCTGAGAGCATCTAGACTAAGAAGATAGCCTTCTAGTGTGGGCCTCGAGCAATAACAAAGTGACCAGGTGGAAACCCTAGGAAGCACCTCATAACCAACGAGTTATGAGCTTTCCACAGAGCTTTCATCCAAAGCCTTCAAATTTTCCCACATTGTAAAATAGTCTGCATGAATGCTCTATGACAGGGGACCCCAACCCACGGTCCATGGACTGGCACCAGTCCATGGCCTGTTAACAACTGGGCCGTGAGTTGTATAATTTATTTCATTATATATTACAATGTAGTAATAACAATAAGAAGAAGATGACATTGGATTTATATCCTGCCCTCCACTCCGAATTTCAGAGTCTCAGAGCAGCTCACAATCTCCTTTGCCTTCCTCCCCCACAACAGACACCCTGTGGGGTGGATGGGGCTGAGAGGGCTCTCACATCAGCTGCCCTTTCAAGGACAATTCCTGCCAGAACTATGGCTGACCCAAGGCCATCCCAGCAGGTGCAAGTGGAGGAGTGGGGTATCAAACCTGGTTCTCCCAGATAAGAGTCCGCACACTTAACCACCACACCAAACTAATAGCAATAGAAGTGCACAATTGTATCATCCTGAAACCAGCCCCCCACCCCACCCCCAGTCCCTGGAAAAATTCTCTTCCACAAAACCGGTCCCTGGTGCCAAAAAGGTTGGGAACCGCTGCTCTATGACACATTTCTGGGAAATGCTGTTAATATGCTTCAAAGCAGTGATAAATTCCTGGAGATGACTTATTCTTTACTAGTGTTTCATAGAACAATTTTCTGACTAGTAGGGGAAACTATAATCAGTTCTTTTGTTTTACCTCTTACAGTGAAATAGACTATTTAAGGAATGAAAAACCTGCTGTTCCAGTAATCTGTGATTCGGTCCAGTCATCTTTAGCTCAAGTGCCTCTCACATTCCCTGATGATAATGGAAGATATTTGGATATCAAGAGTTCTGCCACTGACAGCAACCATGGGGAAGCTGAAGAGGAAAGGCTTTTCACAGGAACTGAACCTGAATCCAGAATTCCTAAAGATAACACTATAAGCTGTCTCCCTAATAAGGGGAGAGAAAAACTTCCGTCTTGTTCCCCGTCCATTAAAGTTGCCGTACACTTCGATAAACCCAACAGGTTAGTGATTCTTTTTTAAAAGTCTGTCTCGTCTTTTGAGTAAGGATACCAGTTTTGACTCTTGAATGACTTTAACACTAACTCTAAGTGTTACGCGTGGGCAACCCAAATTGATTTCATAAAAGTAAAAGTAGTCCCCTGTGCAAGCACCAGTCGTTTCTGACTCTGGGGTGACGTTGCTTTCACATTTTCATGGCAGACTTTTTACGGGGTGGTTTGCCCTTGCCTTCCCCAGTCCTCTACACTTTCCCCTCAGCAAGCTGGGGACTCCTTTGACCAACCTCGGAAGGATGGAAGGCTGAGTCAACCTCGAGCTTCCACTGGGATTGAATTCAGGTCGTGAGCAGAGGGCTCCGACTGCAGCACTGCAGTTTTACCCCAACAAAGCCTTTGTAGGATTAATTTTTCTTTCTTTTGGGGTGTGGAAGCTCAGCAACTCCTTTGAGACATAAAAATGCTGACCTTGTTGGAAGTCTTAAGGATATGAGAAGTTTTATGTGGAGCTAAACAGAACATCTGCTACCTAACAAGGAAATACTAATCTTGTCTGTCCAGTTTCTGCATTGTATAAACCAGCTTTCTCATATTCATAATGTTTAAATTCTGCCTGAACCAGCTATTCAATACAGTTGAGCTGTTCAAAGTGTAAAAACTTAATTTCTTTAGTAGCAGGAAGTGTGGCAGCAGACATCGTAAGCCAGAGTTCTAGCTGCAAGGACAGTTCTTTCTTGGTCCACTATAGTCCTCTATGCATAATATGGGTAGAAGGCAGTACGCGTAGAGGGGGAGCACAACTCTCTGTATGTGACGTGTAGAGAACAATATGCATAGGAGGGCCCTGTCATATCTGCCATTTCTACAACATGGACATATAGACCATATAAACCAGGGCTGTCGAACTCATTCGTTATGAGGGCCAGATCTGACATAAATGAGACCTTGTCGGCTCAGACCATGTGTGCCATAAAATGTAATGCCAGGTAGTAGAGATACGGACTTTATGTGTTTTAACAATTTATTGATAATATATGGTTATAAAACTCAATTATAAATTTTCTATACTAACCCATATGATATTTCAACCCCCCCTCCGTCCAATGTTTGACTTCCCCGAAGTTATAGATTTAAGTTCAATACTAAAGGTACCACTAACCTATCAAAGTTCAGTATTCTTTTTTTTTCTCATTAATACTAAAAAATTGTCCAGTGTCTTTTTACATTCCACTCTTTCTCCATATATCCTTTAAATTTCTTCCACTCCTTTTTGAATATATCTAAATCATAGTCTCTTAAAGTTCTAGTTAGTTTGTCCATCTCACTCCACGATAAAACTTTCACAATCCAATCCCATTTTTCTGGTATTTTTCTTTGCTTCCACAGCTGCGCATACAATGTCCTAGCAGCTGAGAGCAAGTACCAAATTAAAGTCCTGTCTTCCTTTGGAAATTTTTCTAATTGTAATCCAAGCAGGAAAGTCTCTGCTGTTTTTTTAAAGTCATAACCCAAAATCTTGGAGGAGATATGGACTTTATAAAGGACACAGACAAACACAATTAAAGGTTTTGCGGTTGAGCAAGCCTGGCAAAGCAAGCTGTGATGCAGAAGGAAGCAAGAGAGAGGGAGAAGGAAGCAGCCAGTTGCTTGGGGGCCTGATAGGAGCCCTCTGAGGGCCTGATTCGGCCCCCGGGCTACATATTTGACACCCCTGGTGTACACATTCCTCTTTGACCAGGGGCGTTGCTTTTACAGCACTCCCAATCAAGGGTTGCAGCCTCACATACATACAGTTTGTGTGCATATAAGCAGAGTGGTAACATTAGTCCAAGGATACATAGATGCACTGGCAGCATTACTTCCCAGATATATGTGTTGCCCCCTACTCATATTTCACAGGTATATGTCTGTGGCATACTACCAGTGTGGGGGAAGCATTGCAGTATGGCATCGGTAGTTGCTGCTTTCACATCTGGGTGCACCTCAAAGCAAATGGCTTCGTCTGTCAGAACTTCTAGGAAATGTTCCTATTCCTAATTTTAAAAATTATTTTCCTAGTATTGTCACTACAATTGAATGATGTATTTTGAACTGTGATACAGCTGTTAAGAGAATAACTTGTAAAACTTTTTCATCTAGAAATTAGTTTAAAATTCTACAGGTTTATAGATCACCTTCCAGCTTTCAATTATGAAGCAAATAGGCGTTCTCTATTAGTTGTTTGCTGATCGTGTTTTCTGTCCCCTACCTTTATTTCCCACAACCGCCATCAAAATACTACACCAGAAAGCTGTCACCTGCATTCCATCAAGCATTGCTGTCTTTCTGTCAGATGTCAGCAGAAAGCCGCTTGGGATCAGAGGTACGTGTAGTCCTTCAGTAAAATATTAAATCGCAGTGAATCATCTGTGTATCCCAGTTTGGTGTAGTGGTTAAGTGTGCGGACTCTTATCCGGGAGAACTGGGTTTGATTCCCCACTCCTTCACTTGCACCTGCTTGGAATGGCTTTGGGTCAGCCATAGCTCTGGCAGAGGTTGTCCTTGGAAGGGCAGCTGCTGCTCTCAGTCCCATCCACCTCACAGGGTGTCTGTTGTGGGGGAGGAAGATAAAGGAGATTGTGAGCTGCTCTGAGATTCAGAGTGGAGAGCAGGATATAAATCCAATTTCTTCTTCTGTGTGAAGGAGACCATTTCAGTTTTAATCTTTGAAGTATACTTCTGGCAGAGACTTTTGGGGAGCTCTTTTGAAAAGCCGTGTGCTGGCTTAATACATGTAGCCGGCCTGTTCTCAGAAGTGCTCATGAGAAGATGCTATTGTGAGTGCTACTGTGGAAATACTACCCATCTGAAGGTATTAGTTGATGCCTGTGGAGTCAAGCCTGAGTCGTCTCGGAGACAATAATACTTTCATGGCCCAATCAGATGGCAGATGTGCTATATCGGAGTGCTGTATCTGAGAGGGACTCCAATGACGTTATTTTAAGCACTCATTACCGTGCATAATTAAAAATAAATTCCCCTTCTAGGTGTCTCGGATTGCCGATAGCGAGAAAAGCGTCATGCTAATGTTGGGCCGTTGCTTACCTCACATTGTCCCGAACGTCCTGCTTGCAAAGCGAGAGGTGAGAAATCCAACAACTTTTTTTGTGGGTTTTTTTTTGTTGTTTTCCTTTTTTTAAAAAAAAATGTTTCTGTACAAAATGTGTAATGTTTCTAATGTGGAAGTCGATTACGTGCAATCACTTTCTCACTTTTGTGCATGCATCTCTGCTCCTAGAGAATGGTTGTACACCTCTGCCAGGTGAGTTTAGCAAAACAGCATGGTCTCCTCGCCCTCTCTACCCTCTCGCTTAAGATCCTGATGGCACTCTGCGAGGCTGTTGTTGTGAGTCCATCCGTTTGGCCCTTAAGTTTGCTTACTTGTGTTAGCGAAACCCACTTCTAGCGCTTATGTGTATTTTTAAAGTAGACTTAGCTATGTTCCCTAGGGTGAATTTGTTACCTCCCCCCCACTTCTGAAAATTGGGAATCAATTGTGTAAGGTGTGTAAGGTGTACATGCTTGGGTACCCAAAGGGTGGGTGAGAAAGAAAAAGAAATTATTTTTGAAAAATAAATTGAACAAAATATATGTATTTATCACAGAGTGCACTAAAACTATACTTTAAAAACAATGGCACATTTCACTCTTGTTTTTAAGGTTGGGAGTTTTCCTTTTCCGTTTTGGTAAGGTTTACATGAAAAGTTCAACTTAGGTTTTATTTCTGATATGTAGCAGGAAGTCCTTTGCATATTAGGCCACACACCCCTGATGTAGCCAATCCTCCAAGAGCTTACAGGGCTCTTTGTGCAGGGCCTGCTGTATGCTCCAGGAGGATTGGCTACATCAGGGGGTGTGGCCTAATATACAAAGGACTTCCTGCTACAAAAAAAGCCCTGAATCACAGTATTTGTAGTAAAACAGGATTCGCCTTGATGTCACTATATGTGATGAAAGGTGGTACATAAGTGTTCCGTTCACATTTGTAGAATAGCCGCTAACATGTTAACACAGCCTTTTGAAGAAGAATGTCCTTAACTCATTAACATTTGGGATTTAAGGTTTTTCACTGTTGCCGTGCTGTCGTGTTTACAAATGGGGACAATAATAGTGTGATAGGGAGGATTCCGCTTTATTAAAATCAGTGGCAAAACTTGCATGGATGGTAAATGAGTGTAATTGTTATGGATAGAACTTTTTGGCTGGTATAGTAAAGACTGCTGGGTGAACTGAAAATGGTGGGGGTGGTAGTGGGGTAGAAATTGTTTTTACAACCAGCTTGGCTTTTTACCTGTTAATCCAGAGAACTAATTATGCATTTGCCCTTGAAACTTGTTGAGGCTTTATGAAAAGGTAACGAAGTCAAGAAATATGTACTGATCTTCACTTCATCTGTCTAAATTTGTAACTGGTGAAATTCTGCTTATAATGACATTTAGTTCCTAACTGCATAAGCGGTGTGCCTTGTTAAAAAATTCTAATTAGTAATTTCCATTCAGTAATGCAAAAGAATTCAATTAGTTGTGTTCCAGGATCAGCTACCAATTTCTGGCTGTTGCCGTTGAGCTTGGCAGGATGCTGTCTTAGCTTCTCTTTTGCAGCTCTCCTAGTTACACTTAGATATTGTGTTCTATTTCTGCAGCCCTGTTTCCTGCTTATTTTTCCCTTGCAAAACCTGTAGAAGTAATATTTAAATGTAATTCTGATCAAAGAGAGAAAATTTGCTTGCTAGAAATGTATTTTGTGCCTGCCTGGCTTTTTTCTTTTTAAACTTTGTGTGTAAAACACACATAACTGTTTCTAAAATTTGCCTTTAATGGACAGTTTGTCACTATGACAAGACAGTGTTCTTTATTATAATTGGCAGAATTCTGGATATAGAAGAAAAGAATATTGGTTGTTTACGTTGGGTTGGACCTCAACCAAAGAGTACTTCTGCTTATGCCAGAAGAGGTGGTGATTTCCACATGCAGCCGTTGGCTGCCCATTGAGCTTTCTGGGGGTCCCCAACCCTCAAGAGTGGCTTTTCAGGGTATTGTAGTTATCAAAAGAGAAAACTGTCCTGAGGGGATCCAGGCCAATTAATTGTTCATAATCATAAGATCCATATATTGGGGGGGGGGCATCATTTCAACCAATAATGCACCATTGTGTATACCTAAGACCACAATAACGACTGGCTTGAAAAAGTATAGACCAGGGGTGGCCATTCTGTGGCTCAGCAGCCACATGTGGCTTTTCCACATATATTGTGTGGCTTTTGAAGCCCCCAGTGCCACGTCAGCCAGCTTGGAGAAGGCATTTCCATTTTTAAATCATTTCTCCCAAGCCAGGCCTGTCAGTGTCATTTAAAGTTGCTTTCTTTCCACCTTTCTCTCCCTCCTTCCTCTATCTCCCTCCTTCCTCTATCTCCCTCCCTCCCTCCCTCCCTCCCTCCCTCCCTCCGTCCCTTCCTTCCTTCCTTCCTTCCTTCCTTCCTTCCTTCCTTCCTTCCTTCCTTCCTTCCTTCCTTCCTTCCTTCCTTCCTTCCTTCCTTCCTTCCTTCCTTCCTTCCTCCCTCCCTCCCTCCCTCCCTCCCTCCCTCCCTCCCTGCAGCTTTCAAATATCTGATGTTTATTCTACATGGCTCTTACATTAAGCAAGTTTGGCCACCCCTGGTATAGACACACACACATATACAACACTTTTCTTTTTGTAGATCATTGTTTTGCAATGTAGGTTTCTAATAATGATAGGACTGGGGAGGGACGGTGCCTCAGTGGTAGAGCATCTGCTTGGGAAGCAGAAGGTCCCAGGTTCAATCCCCGGCATCTCCAAAAAAGGGTCCAGGCAAATAGGTGTGAAAAACCTCAGCTTGAGACCCTGGAGAGCCGCTGCCAGTCTGAGAAGACAATACTGACTTTGATGGACCGAGGGTTTGATTCAGTAGAAGGCAGCTTCATATGTTCATATGACTATACCGTATAACAGTAGTGCTTGGGGTACTGTGGTGCCTGATTACACAATAAGGAAAATAGCATTTAATGTATACTTAGTTCAGTACTTTATACTCTAAGTACTCATTGCATGAGTTATTCCAGTAAATGCATTGTATATTAATAAATTTAAAGCGCTGTATGTATGTGCTTTCTTGCGGTTCCCTGAGTTTAGCTCTGTGTGTCCGCGTGCATAGACATAAACATGCACTTTGGATTTTGTGAGAGATTTTTAAGCATTAGTGACGGCACGCCCTCTTACGTACAGGCATCTGTTAAACAGTGGTCCTGTTCTTGTTAACAAATTCCCAGAGAGCTGTTGAAAACTAATTCCATGAGCTATTTAGAGAATTCAGGCTTGTCCGGAACAGCAAAGTTCTGCCAAGTTGCATAGCAAACTATGGAATACCTGAAGTCGTTTTTGCTGTGTTGTGAGGTTCTGCTATTCAAAGGAAGAAGTGAAAATACTCCTGGGCTAGTGTAAGCCCATTCCACCGGCATGAGCAGAACTTTGGATCCCAGCCCGGCTCAGTAACTTAATTGTTAGAACTCCAGAATAAGCCCTAAAATAAAATAGGTTGTCAGCCTCCAGGTGGGCGACTGGAAATAAACCCAAGGTTTCCATGAAAACCAGCCTCAAAAAATGAAAACGACTTACAGACCAATAGGCAAATGTACAGCATTTTCATATACTCTCCGTAAACAAAGCAGGAGTCAAGTATCACCTTTAAGACCAACAAAGTTTTATTCGGAATGTCAGCTTTCGTGTGCATGCGCACTTCTTCAGACGAGGAATGAGGTACAGTAAGCAGAGCTACATATAGCTGGTGGGGTTTAGAATGCAAAGTGGTACAAAGTTTAAATCCAATAGCAGAATGGTAAAATTAACAAATTCAGAAAACCAGATCGAAGGTTTTCTGAATTTGTTAATTTTACTGTTCTGCTATTAAGCAGTCCTTGGAATCATCCCTCTTGGGCCCGAAACCAAAAGTCAAAATTGGCATTCAGGTAGATTGCACCCTTGTTCATCACAGGCCTTCTGACACCGACCAACCATCTGGGCAGGCCATCTGATCACCGCGCCTCCAATGTGATAATCCCAACCCCAACCACCTTGACTGTCACATGACTGATTAATACTTCACCTGCCACTTCAAAGCTGCTGCCTTTGGGACAGCAAACCATCAGCGTCCTCTCTCACTCCCCTCCAGTATGTAGTTACAGCCTAGTAGGGACTTCCTTGCCTGAAGACATCCAGCATTGAACCTGGTGGTCAGAGCTGAGAGAACCACACCAGTTCTTCACCATCCAAGAGATCTACTCCCATGCAGGGGCAAGGCACCTTACCAACAACTCTTTCTTTCTTTCTTTCTTTCTTTCTTTCTTTCTTTCTTTCTTTCTTTCTTTCTTTCTTTCTTTCTTTCTTCCTTCCTTCCTTCCTTCCTTCCTTCCTTCCTTCCTTCCTTCCTTCCTTCCTTCCTTCCTTCCTTCCTTCCTTCCTTCCTTCCTTCCTTCCTTCCTTCCTTCCTTCCTTCCTTCCTTCCTTCCTTCCTTTCGATTTATATTATAGTGTGGACACTTAAATACACAGCCTGGTGTCCAAAGATGCCAACTATATCGGCCTGATTTTCTTCTCAGTCCAGATGGTAATCGGTATTGGTAGTCGGTGGCATCAGTGTTGGGAGGCCAGTTAGATGGTATAGCAAGATAGGGACGTCCGTCTGCCTCAGCCAAAGGCCTGGCGGAACAGCTCCGTCTTACAGGCCCTCCGGAATGGCAACAGATCCGAGAGGGCCCGAACCTCTATGGGAGCTGATTCCACCAGGTCGGGGGCCAGGGCCAAAAAAACCCTGGTCCTGGTCAAGGCAAGACGAATGTCCCTTGAGCCAGGGATGGTCAGAAGATGTTTAGTGGCCGATCGTAATGGCCTCTGGGGCTCATATGGGGAGAGAGGATTGCGGAGGCTATTCTTTGGGCTTAAGATCCTCCTCTCAACGTCAATCCCGGGCTTGATACTGCCCTCATTGGACCCATCATGCGCAGTCCTGTTCAACCTTGAGATCTCCTCAACACTCTTACAGGAGACCTCGCTCTAGGTCCAGAACTCCATGCCACCACCATCAATCCCCATCTTGTAGCTCAGCGTACTGCAGTTCCCCATGTTGATACTCCAGGGCCTCTTGATCTTCTCAACCATCAGATTCGGGACTGTCCCGCCATCGCAGAAGACGTATTGTGGATCCTCCCCCTCATCCCCGTGTGACAATGTGACCAAGTCTCCTCTATTTCCCACACAGATGCTCCAATTCATCAGTTCCCAGCTCCTTGCCATCCACCAATGAGCATACCTCCCTATGGACAGTGCCTCTGCCCTGCAGTCAATGGCTTGGGACTTTATGGCGACACCGGTTCAACTAGTGAAGTCAGTCCAGTGCTCCCTAGGTCTCATGGCATCAACCACATTAGTCGTCCCCTTGTGAGGTTGCAATGGAGACTACTACAACTGTGGTTCCTAAGCCACTTCATGCCTCATTGCTAGACACAATCAACCATATTACTCATTCCTCAGGATGTCCTCTCCACACTTTCGTGGTAGACATCCAACAAGAACCTCCTAAGAGGCATGCTGTTCCTACCACTCCTGCAGGTTGTGCTCTCCACAGATGCCTCACTTTGGGGTCAGGAGCTCATTGTGAGGGTCTTCATGAGCCGGGTCAGTGGTTCACTATGGAACAACACCTTCATATCAACTGCCTTTAGTTACTGGCGGTACATCGGCCGTTGAAGTCTTTCCTGCCATCGCTGAGAGGTCGAGTCATACAGGTTCACACCAACAATGTGGCAACAATGTACTGTGTCAACAAACAGGGAGGCACCGCCTCAGCCGAACTGTGCAAGCATGTTATTGCCCTATGACGACGGTGCAGGAAGCACTACATTTTTCTGACTGCTATTCATATTCCAAGTGTCCTGAATGTTAAGGCAGATCTTCTCAGCAGAACCATGTCAGGCAAAAATGAATGGTCTCTCAACAGGAGGTACCTGACTCCTATGTTCAGAACCTTCAGCTACCCAGAGGTGGTTGCATTCATTGTCAGGTAGAACAACAAATGCAGTGCTTTTTAACAGCTACCTACGGCTCACTCAGAGATGCTTTTCTGCCAGTGGGCAGGGAAACTATTTTACCAGTTTTGCTGGGCTTGTTATGAGTGCAACTGAGTTTGCCTCCCCCTTTATTCGTGCTCTCATGATCCAGTGCCAGGATTAGAATGAGAGCGTGTGTCCAGACCAAGTTTACCCAGCACATTTCCTTTAATTTTTTTTCTTTCACATTTTCCTTTAATTTCCTTTAATTGATTGCAGATTTTGAACTTAGGCTTCCCAGATAGTAGGCTGGTACTGACTACTATACATGGCTGTCTCTCTGTTCCTGCACTGCCTCATGGGAGCTGTAGTTATTTTTCTAGGGAAGACTACAGTTTTGTAGATAAACATGTAGCCTCCATTCTGTGCCATGGTGCCTTCACATGTTCTCGACCAGCACGTGAAGCAGCTTATGTACAAAAGCTCACAATGCCCAGCCATTTCATGTTTTCCTCTGGGTCTTAGGATCAAAGATTTCTGTAATGAATGTCAGTAAATCAAAAATAGGTCTTGCAACTTACAGATGCACACCTGAACAGCACACTCAAGATTGATGCAGCTCAGACATTGTCTCCAGTTTTTGGTGCAGTAATTCAGAGCAAGAGGTGTTACTTATCAGAGACTGTTAAACAAAATATTGCAAATGTGCTAATGTTTAAGCACGTCTTATTTTAAATTTAAAAAAAATCTTTAATTCTATTTGTTCCCTTTGTAAAGTTTATATCTTTGCTACCAGGCATTACATTTTATGAAACATGTGGCCCGGCCCAATGAGGTCTCATTTATGCCAAATCTGACCCTCATAATAAATTAGTTCAGCCCCCCCCCCCTTCCCGGCAGACGCATAGCTTCAGTGGGGCCCTCGGGGGTCCCCAAACACAAACCCCATCAATCAGTCCCCCTTTGCTTGCTTTAGGAGGCTTCAACCCCTTTCTTTCTCCTCCCCACCTTACCCTTCAGCCTCATGCAAAGTGCAGGGGAAGATGAAAGCTTGTGAATAATTTTGTAGTAATAAAAGGGACAACATGGCATTTGTTTTTTTAGGGGCATTCACGGGGTATTTTGAGAGTTGTCATCGAGAGTCCGGACCCCCTAAACAAAAAAGTCTGCTGTGGCCCCATCAAATTTGAAATCCTGGCTAAGGCCCTGCCCCCTGTTCTAAATGCTGGGGTCGAATCCTAGTCTCTAAGCAAGTTAGAAATTGCAGTTTGAAGCTCTTCATTTCAGACTTCTCAACAAACTGTCACTAAATTGAAGAGTTTCTAAATTTGGAACTGTTTGGATTCAGCTATGCCATGCAAGCGAAGGAGAGTAAGAAAGAGCATGCCTAGAACAAACCAGACTCATTCCCATCAAGTTTGACCTTTTAAGCTTTCATAAAAAGGCGATCGGCACCATATTGGAAACTGGGAACCAATAGTCCCTCTGAGCTGTGGAGTCTTGTGAGCAAAACCACTTTGTGAGCTACAGGCATTAAAGTTGTGAGCTGCAGCAGAAATTAGATTGCTCTGGGACCATTTTTCCTGAGCTAAGACAAAAATGTGTGAGCCGGAGGCTAAAAAGCTGTGAGCTAGCTCGCATTAACTCAGCTTAGAGCAGGGGTGTCGAACTCATTTGTTATGAGGGCCAGATCTGACATAAAGGAGACCTTGTCGAGCCGGGCCCTGTGTATCATAAAATGTAATGTCAGGTAGCAGAGATACAAACTTTATAAAAGACACAGATAAAACACAAGTAAAGATTTTTAAAAAATAAAACTTAAAATAAGCTTAAAAGATTAGCGTTCTTGCAATATTTTGTTTAGTTAACAGTTTCTGATAACTGACATCTCTTGTTCTGAATAATTGCATAAAATCTGGAGACAATGTCTGTGCTGTCGCAATCTTGAGTATGCTGTAACACCCCTGGCTTAGAGGGGACACTGCTGGGAATTCATCCTTTCACTTCAAGGGCGTGAAGGACGAACTTCTGTGTACTCTCTGGGCCTGTGTCAGTGTACTGGGATAAGTGGATCTGACGTTATGGTCTAGCAGGTGACACTTTTTAAATGCATCACACTAGCTTAGCTGCAATTGTGTCTGCCTTTTTTTTTAAAAAAAACAACCCAATTTATTTTCTTCAGTTTCCAGTAACAAAGTATTAGATGCTGGAAATCAAAGTTTCTAACACTGTCTTTCAGTTGCTGCTGGAGCCAACAAATAGCACATCGGTCACTACCATTTTTAGATCAGCCTATAAGAAATCAGTGCGCAAGTATGTGTGCAATTTGATTCTAGTGACTAGACTTCATTTTGCTTCTCTTCAGGTCTTAAATGTTTGTCAAGGAACCTTATCATTTGATGTCTCTTCACCTTTTCTCCCCCCTCAACCCTGTTTTAGGAACTGATTCCACTCATACTGTGTACAGCTTGCCTCCATCCTGAACCCAAAGAAAGAGACCAGCTCCTCCACATCCTATTCAACTTGATAAAAAGGCCAGATGACGAGCAAAGGTATGTCTGTCTTCTCTCGTGCAGAAGTTTGATCTGTAATAGGTGGGGGCCCGTGATGTGCTTTTAGCTCTTTGTCTTTTAAAATCGAAGCAACTTTTTGATGAAGGCCTGTTTTGTGAATGTGCCTGTACTTTTCCTGGCTCCCCTTATGGGTCAGAGGTGATCTTCGTGCGTTGACTTCTAAGACATAGTGTTGCATATGCTGAACTGTGGGTACTGTGGTCCCTCACCTCATAGGCAGTATATGAGAACCTTGGGAAATCCAGGAGCCTAATGCGGGTGCAACATTTTCCAACGCCCAGAGAGCAGGAATGGCTTTGATGAGTTTACAACCTGGCTCTTTCCCCTATGCAAGCAGTCTTCAGCCTTTCTGGACTCAGAATTCACTCAGTTGTAAGCATGTGACATCAGATTCACATTACAGGAGGAGTGGAAGCCAGTCATATGACCTCACTGGAGACCTGGCCGAGACTACCAGGACTGTGAAGTTCCTGGGTGATACAAATTCTTTCAGTGCAACGGTGTTGTCTGTCACATTTCCTAGGACAGTACTTTATTATTATTATTATTAATTATTATCTCACGGAGGTTATCTTCTGGTCACACTGTCTCAGAAAAGGCATGGAAAAAGTACAGAGGAGGACAACCAAGATGATGAAAAGGTTGGAGTACCTTTCGCATGAGGAAAGGTTGAAGAGTCTGGGACTTTTCTGTTGAGAAAAGAGACATCTAAGGGGGGAGGGGCCATGATAGAAGTTTGTAAATTATGAATCAGGTGAAGAGAGTTGGCAAAGAGAACCTTTTCTTCCTCTCCCGAAATACTAGATTTTGAGGACATTCGATGATGATCCGATGGTTCGGGGCAGACAAGAATGACGGGCAGTAGATTTAGGGTGGACAAAAGGAAATACTACTTTACACAGAGAGTGTTAAAAATATAGTGGCCACAGGAATGAACAGCTTTAAAAGGGGGTTGGATAGATTAATGGAGGATAAGTCTGTCAGCAGCTACTAACCATAGTTACTGAGGGGAACCTCAGAGGCACTGATCCTCTGAACCCCGGTGCCAAGAGAACATCAGGGGAAGGCCTCAGCCTCTTTGCCCTGTTATTGGCCCTCCAAAGGAACTGGTTGGCCATTGTGTGAGGCAAGATGCTGGACTGTATGGACTGTTGGTCTGATCCAGCAGGGCTGCTCTTATATTCTAAAATGTTATGTTTAAATTAGCCATTGTCTTATGTTTTTGACCGTCTTGTTATTACTTGAGCCGACCTTTCAAGCTGTTCCATCTTCTTTTAGCCCCCTTAAGCAGGTCTCTGGGAAAGCAGGATACTGGTCCTCTAAATAAATAAATACTTGGCGATTCATTCAAGCATTTTAACTGGCTGAAGATTCATGCAAGCGTTGCAGTAGGCTGAAGATTCTTATTTTACAGGCAAATGATTCTGACGGGGTGTGTAGCGTTTGCACGACATGTTGGACCAACACGTGTAGAAGCAGAACTTTTACCACAATGTTGGGAGCAGGTAATTGGATACACCACATCCATTTTATTCCGAGTTTACTTTCAAGTAGCCCCTCAGCAGTTCTATTTCTAGTGCCTTTCCACTATATGTAACATAGGGGTTTTTTTAAATTGTGCTTTTATATTAAATCTGGTTGCCTCTGCTCACATCAAGTGGGGTACTGAGGCCAGCAGTAAGGCATCCGAAGTGGGGCAGGCAATCTGTGGGTGTTTCACTCTGTTATTGTACACCAGGGAAGGCTTTAAGCCATGAGTGTCGACACAGATGAAGCAGAAGTAGTAGCACAAACTGTGGTACTCAGTGAACCCACGAAATTGTCCCAACCAAAATAGTTTTATTGGGGTATTATAAAAGCGCTTTACTGCCTTGTAGGTACTTTTATTCATGAAACCATTCATGAAACTTTGCTTGGTTCTTGTATATACCCCAAGAATTCCCAGTTAATGCTCAATGCAGGGCCAGCCCTAGGGTGCACAACGCCCTAGGCAGGCCTGCTGCCTGCCAACCCCTTTCTCCACAGCGCGGAGACCCACTGCCCGCACAGCAAGGGAGGAGAGACGGAGGTGGGAAAGCCTGCAGGAGAGCGGGGACTCCGGGGCGGGAACGAGAATGGCTGCGGGAGAACGGGGAAGTCGGGTCGAGAATGGAAAGGGCCATGGGAGAGCAAGGTAGCCAGGGTGAGAACAAGAAGGGCCGCGGGAGAGCGGGGAAGGCATCTGCAAGTGCTGGGGGCACCCAATTCAACGCCCCCTAGGGCCGGAACTGTAGGCAAGTGCCTAATTTGCCTAGTGGAAGGGCCGGCCCTGGCTTAATGTGGGTCAAATTCTGTCACTGAATGGAAGCTCGTAGTAGCGAAGTGAAAAGGAATCTTCCTTAGGGTTCTTCTTTTTAAGTATGGCATCGCTTTTATTAATGCTATAGGTGCGGTGGGTGAAACATAAGAATGCATAGAAGTGCAAGCAAATAACAAAAGGAGTAAACTATTAATAGTTAAAGTTTTGCTCCCAACAGATCAACCATAAATATCCAGAAAGGCGGCTGTTAGTGGCAGAATCCTGTGGAGCGTTAGCACCTTATCTTCCTGTAAGTGTTGTGTTTAGCTGTGAATATTTCTCTCGCTTTTAAGTGTAAGATTTCTGTCAGGCTTCAGGTTGTCTAAAATAGTCTATATTCCAAAGAGCTGTTTAGATGCACAGAAGGGGCGTGTTCAGAAGATTTGATCTTTTGTTTCTTTCTTGACCAACAGAATATGTTGTACCACAAACTGCTTTTGAAGCTTCCCTTAGTTTTGACATCCCATGCCAGAACTGGGCTTACAAAACAGCTTTACAGAGAATCGCCAAGTCTGATTACTGGTTATATCTGTTGGTGGTAATCATATGGAGAAAGAGGAGCTCTATGGCAAAACTTTCTGTATTAAATTAGCCCAATGCTTTTTTTAGCGTATCCTAATTGCACGCCCTTGGGGTTATTCAATTATAAGCCTCCGCAGTTTTATTTTTGATGAATAAACGTAAATATCTTTATAAACAGTTTGGATAAAGGAGTAGAGGGAATGCTTATTAAATTTGCAGGTGATATTAAATTGGGAGGAGTAGCAAATGCAGAGTCAGGATACAGTTTGGAAAACTGACCTAAAACAAATAAAATGAATTTTAATGGGGATAAACGTAAAGTTTTGCATTTAGTAGGAAGAATCAAATGCATAATTATAGGATGGGGGAGACTTGCCTTAGCTGTACTATGTACAGAAAGGATCTAGGGGTCTTAGTGGACCATACACTGAACATGAGTCAGCAGTGTGATGCAGTAGCTTAAAATGCCAGTGTGATTTTGGGCTGTACCAACAGAAGTATAGTGTCCAGATCACGCAAAGTGATGGCATTGCTTTACTCTGTTCTGGTTAGACCTCACCTGGAGTACTGTGTTCAGTTTTGGGCACCACAATTTAAGAAGGATATAGACAAGCTGGAATGCGACCAGAGGAGGGCAACAAAGATGGTGGGGGGTCTGGAGACCAAGTCCTGCAAGGAAAGACTGAAGGAGCTGGGTATGCTTAACCTGGAGAGGAGATGACTGAGAGGTGATGTGATCACCATCTTCGAGTACTTGATGGACTGTCATATAGAGGATGGTGTGGAGTTGTTTTCTGTTGCCCCAGAAGGTTGGACCAGAACCAACAGGTTGAAATTAAATCAAAAGTTTCTGGCGAAACATTAGGAAGAACTTCCTGGCAGTTAGAGCAGTTCCTCAGTGGACCAGGTTTCCTCAGGAGGTAGTGGGCTTTCCTTCTTTGGAGGTTTTTAAACAGAGGCTAGATGGGCATTTGACAGCAATGCTGATTCCGTGAACTTAGGGGAAGCTTAGACTAGATGACCCTGGAGGCCGCTTCCAACTCTGTGATTCTATCATTACACTTGTACAGATCAGCAGTTATTGTACTTTGTTTTTGAGAGTGTTTATTAATGCTTGTGTTCCCACTTTCTACGTAACACAATAAACCTCTGCTTCTGTGTTTTCAGAAAGAAATACGTAGTTCTTTGGTACTTTCTATGCTGCAGCAAATGCTGATGGAAGATAAGACAGATCTGGTACGAGAAGCTGTGATCAAAAGCCTTGGCATCATCATGGGCTACATTGATGATCCAGACAAATACCAACAGGTATAGTATCTGATCGCAGTTACGCACATGCGACGGTTCTGTTGGGCTGATGAACCCACTCCCAAAATACTTTGCAAGCTCGGCACCAAGACAAGAGCCAGCCCAAGGAAGGGAATGTTTCGTAAAACTTCTAATTCTGGTAGCTTGTTCTAAGCTGGTGGCCAGCGACCTGCTTATTTTTATCTAACATCTTGTACGCTTTCCCAAATATTAAGTGGATTTTGCAAAAAAGAACCCCAAAAATTGTAATATATACCTAGAATTCATCGTACCCACCTGGCAGATAAATATATAGCCTGCCCCAAGAGTATTCTTCGTGTAGCCTTTATCGAATTAAAGGTCACGTCTAACTCTGTCAGAGAGCCTTTTCGATCAATGGCAGAGTTTTGTATTCATTTTTGCATCACATTTTGCTCTGTAAGTTGAACACGTTTGAAGTGGGTTGTCGTCTGTCCTTTCTTTAGCATGTTAAACTCGAAATATAAACCTTACAATTTCCTAGATTTCTTTTTTCCTCATCCAGATGAGTTCACTCCCTAGCACAAAGAAATATTTCCATATTTATTTATTTTTTAAAAGAATTTCTTCTTCAGTCGTCTGGGCTTTTCCCATCCTTGTATGTTCCTCACTTCTCATAAGTCCCCTTTATCACACGAAGGCCACAGCAGGTTCTCTGATCCTTGTGACCTCTAATCATCCCCTGTCCAGTTATCCTATAATCTAAAATGACCCTCCCTGCCCCCAACATCCTCTTCCAGAGCAAACTGAAGGAGAGACATTAGGCCCCTCATAATGCTTGTGAAAGTCTCAGAACAAATGACCTTTCAAGCAGTTGAGTGTCTGAGAGTAACTATTTGAAAACTCCCTTTCCAGCAGGCATGTAGTATTTTTGCTCATCTGGAAAATACCTAGTATATACAAGTCAGGTAACTGGATGTTGCTAAATGGGGGCCTTTCTCTGTTACCAGGGTTTTGAACTGCTGCTCTCAGCTTTGGGCGATCCCTCAGAACGAGTAGTTAGCGCAACTCATCAGGTGTTCTTGCCTGCCTATGCTGCCTGGACTACCGAACTGGGCAATTTGCAGTCCCATCTTATACCTACATTGCTTAGTAAAATTGAAAAACTACTCAGGGTGAGTATTGTTTCAGCATTTCCGACTTTTGACGGTACAGCTGAGATGAGCGAGCATGTTGTAATTCATAGAGACATTTTAGGTTTTAAGTGTATTTACCATTTACTGAGGAGAGCCAGTTTGGTGTAGCGGTTAAGTGTGCGGACTCTTATCTGGGAGAACTGGGTTTGATTCCCCACTCCTCCACTTGCACCTGCTGGAATGGCCTTGGGTCAGCCCATAGCTCTTGTAGGAGTTGTCCTTTAAAGGGCAGCTGCTATGCAGCCCCACCCACCTCACAGGGTGTCTGTTGTGGGGGAGGAAAGGAAAGGAGATTGTGAGACGCTCTGCGACCCTTCAGAGTGGAGGGCGGGATATAAATCCAGTATCATCTTCTTCTACCGTAGTCGTTAGAGGTTCTAACATGCAGCATCATTCAGTACTCTGCCTTATAAGAATAAGCCAACCACTGCATCGGCTGTATGTATGTAGCTAAGAACCTAAAATATCTGTTGTTTATGAAGACTTGAGAAGATACATAATAAACTTATAAATTAACTGAAGCTTGTTCAGTTTCTCTTGGGCGTGTTTATTGCCTATTACTAGATTGAATGAAATAGCTGATTTGTGCACACAAATTGAAGCTTGACACTTGTGCTGAGCCCCAAGTTGTTTTATAACTTATTGAGAAGATTTTTTTATTTTAAAACTTTTTATTTCATTTTTTAAAAAAAAAACTTTTACACTGGAATTTTTGTTTTACTTAGTAGGCTTATATTCCGCCTTTTCCCGTAAACGGGCTCAAGGCAGATCACATACATATAAAAATAACAATAAAAACCTACGTATCAAAGTTAAAACACCAAATTAAAATTAACAGTAAAAACAATAAATAAAACGCACCACCGGCAGACAGGGCACAGTGTATCAATAACCGGTTGTAGGCCCACCTTAAACGATGGTAATAACAATAGGATAGCACTGTAATAAAGCATGATGTCACCACAAGGGAGGCCAAATGATGAAATAATAGGACGGCCGCTGCCTCAACCGTAGGCCTGGCGGAACAGCTCTGTCTTGCAGGCCCTACGAAATGGCAGTAGCTCAGGTTGGGCCCGGATCTCCATAGGGAGCTGATTCCACCAGGCAGGGGCCAGGGCTGAAAAGGCCCTGGCCATGGTTGAGGCAAGTTGGACGTCCTTTGGGCCAGGGGTGGTCAGGAGGTGTTGCGTAGCTGATCGCAACGACCTGTGGGGCATATATGGGGAAAGGCGGTCCCTGGGGTGTATATGGGGAAAGGTAAATTTAAGAGACATTTTTGTAGTAAATGTTGTTCTGTAGTCCTCAGTAACTCATCACTGCAGAGATGACGAGACAGGCCTAGATTTCAGAGGAAGGAATTGGATACTGTTGTAACAACAATGATGTCATCCAGATACAGTTAAGCACTTTCAAGACTCATCAAGAAAGATAAGCTGGCATGCTTACGTTTTCTGATTTAGTAGTAAGTGAGACTTAGAATTGCTTAATTTCATCTGGACTGTGCCCAGTGTTTCTTATATCATTTCATCTTTCATATGAAAGGGCTTTTTAGAAGGGACCCAAAAGTGGATTGATGATTTCCTGATCAGAGGCTGAGTTAGCCTCGTAGCTCGCTTCCTCCAAAATCCCAGTGTAAAACCTGTTTTGTTTTTAGTTTTATCTGTCCGCATTGTCTCCTTTCCAGCCTTTCTCCAGTAGATTCTGGGAGAGGAAAAGACTCTGACGATAGTAAAAGAGCAAAGCCTCAGCTTGCCCTGCTTTGTGTTTCAGGAAGGAGATCACGGGTTGGACGAACACAAGCTCCACATGTACCTTTCCGCTTTGCAATCCTTGATTCCTTCGCTTTTTGCGCTGGTGCTACAGAATGCGCCTTTCACCAGCAAAGCAAGGCTCCAGGGCGAAGTCCCACAGATAGAAGGTACACATTTGTCACCCCTTCCCCCCCCCCCAGTGAATTTTTATTTAGAAATTGGGCAACGGTATTTTCTCTAATAAATGTAAAATTACATGAAGACAGGTTGCGTTCTAAGTAGGCTAGAATTATCTAGTTTTTTCTAGATAGGATAGAGTTACCTAGTTTTTTTTCTAAATACAAACCAAAGAACGTCCTTTCTTTTCTTCTCTAGTGTGATCCATACAATTCTATGATACCATCTCAGGAGCTGGTCTGATACCTTGGGAAATGCTGATTGCCACTTTGGGGTCAGTCAGCAATTTTTCTCCAGCCCAGTTTGGCAAGGATCTTGAAGGTTTTTGCCACCTTCTGGGCATGGAGCAGGGGTCACTGGGGCTGTATTTTTGTGTGGGGGGAGGTATTTGTAACTTTCCTACATTGTGCAGGGGGTTGTACAAGATGACCCTGGAGATCCCTTTCAACTCTATGATTCGAATGGAATCGTACCAATGAATAGATTTGTTGATTCTTAACTTGTGACCTTCCCCCCCCGCCATCTCCATCATCCGCTTCACTTTGATAGCAGAAACATAAAAACACACAGGCAAAGGCCCAGCACTGCTCCAAGTGAAGTAAAAGGGCTGTGGTTTGTCAGATGATGATCACAAACATCACAGTGCCTTCTCCTGGGATCAGCACAGACATGCGCAACCACACCTGTTCTTTGGTTAAGGTGGGCCCAAGAGGACGTCAGTATGGTTGGCATTTTATTCATTGGCTTGGAACCCATGGTAAACCTCCACTAGTGGAAGGGCAGAGGTGATTTTTGTTCACTTAAGAACATAAGAGAAGCCATGTTAGATCAGGCCAGTGGCCCATCCAGTCCAACACTCTGTGTCACACAGTGGCCAAAAAAACCCCAAGTGCCATCAGGAGGTTCACAAGTGGAGCTAGAAGCCCTTCCACTCCCCCCCTCCCCAAGCACCAAGAATACAGAGCATCACTGCCCCAGACAGTTCCAATAAAATGCTGTGGCTAATAGCCACTGATGGACCTCTGCTCCATATTTTTATCCAATCCCCTCTTGAAGCTGGCTATGCTTGTAGCCACCGCCACCTCCTGTGGCAGTGAATTCCACATGTCAATCACCCTTTGGGTGAAGAAGGACTTCCTTTTATCCGTTCTAACCAGACTGCTCAGCAATTTCATTGAATGCCCACGAGTTCCTGTATTGTGAGAAAGGGAGAAAAGTACTTCTTTCTCTACTTTCTCCATCCCATGCATAATCTTGTAAACCTCTATCATGTCACCCCGCAGTCGACGTTTCTCTGAGCTAAAGAGCCCCAAGCGTTTTAACCTTTTTTCATAGGGAAAGTGTTCAAACCTTTAATCATTCTAGTTGCTCTTTTCTGCACATTTTCCAATGCTGTATCTTTTTTGAGGTGTGGTGACCAGAATTGCACACATTATTCCAAATGAGACCACACTATCGATTTACACAGGGGCATTATGATACTGGCTGATTTGTTTTCAGTTCCCTTCCTAATAATTTCCGCTTCCCTGAGACCATTAACGCTCCTCCTCGACCTATTCTTCAGGGTCCCCCGTCCCCACGAAACAGCGTCTCGGGGCTCTACCACTACACCAATCTGGAGGCAAGATATGTGTGAATTAGAATTAAACCACAGTGCAAGGACTTAGGCCCGTTTAGTTTTGCTTTAAAACTCTCAGGCTGAGTAATCCATTTTGGTATGAAGAAAACCAACGGGTCTCTGAAAAGCTGGTATTTTGAATCTTGGTTCGTGGTCGTTTCTTGTCTCCTTCCAGTGACGAGATTCCCGAGGCCCGTCTCGCCTCTTCAGGACATGGCCACGATCATCGGAAGCCATGAGCAACTGGCGGTCTTGCTGCAGCTTTACGATTATCAGCTGGAGCATGAGGGTACCACAGGCTGGGAGACCTTGCTGTGGGTGGTTAATCAGCTGTGAGTTCTTCTCCTGTGCCCCACTTAATTCCTCTGAATAATCACAATGTGTAGGAAGCTCTTTTTTTTCTCACCCTGATATCGTCCTTTGCAAAAGCGGTAACGCTTGATGCTGTTGGTTTTTTTAAACAGTCAAAACCGGTTGCATAAATAAATTTGCAATACCGCTTTGGACGGTGTTTGAGAATAGCCCAGCAGTGTTACCTTTGAGAATATTGAATGTAACCTTGGATTAAGAATAGTGCTTCTCAGTCTCCCGCGACTTGTATACTTGGTAGATCCAAGTGGGAGGCCGTGTTGGTCCGAAGCGGTAGAACAAAGTAGGAGTCAAGTGGCGCTTTGAAGACCAACGAAGTTCTGTTCATTATACCTGATTCCTCGTCTGAAGAAGTGTGCATGCGCACAAAAGCTCGCGTTCTGAATAAAACTTCCTTGGTCGTAAAGGTGAAACTTAACTTGTACGCAGGGCCAACGCATGGGAGTAGGCCAAGTAGGTGGCTGCTTAGGGCGCCACTTGGCCTTGGCGCGCCACGAGGTGCCCCCTCTCCCCAAGCCCCACACCACTGCCATCCTTTGCCGAGGTCTCCCGAGGCTCAGGAGGCCTTGGCAAAGTCGGGGAGGGGTTGCAATGACGTCATTGTGACATCATCGGCGTGCGTGTGGTGGGAAAGGGGAGGAGCAGGCTGTGGCCTAGAGGCGTAAGCATCCCTAGCCCCGGGCCTGCTTGCAAACTTGTAATTTGTTATGATGAACAGCAACAGTTTTACTTCAGCGGTCTCAAATGTATCGTGCTAGAAGTCCTAAAACAATGGGGTGTTGGTGCAAGATGTGCCTGTGTGTGGGTACGGTGCTGGAAACCTACCCAAGCAGTGATTTAAAAAAAAAAAACAACCGATGCAACTTGCTTCTTTTAGGTTGCCGCAGCTTATAGAAATTGTTGGCAAAATCAACGTGGCCTCGACAGCCTGCGTGCATGAGTTCTCGAGGTTTTTCTGGCGACTGTGCAGGACCTTTGGGAAAATCTTCACAAATACAAAGGTAAACGCCTCCACGTCTGGACCGGATTACAGAACGAAGGAAGGCTTCATAAGGCCACTGTATTGATACAGGGAAACAAGTAGAGCGCTGGTGGTGGAAAGAGCTGTCAAGTCACAGCTGCCGAATGGGAACCCTGCAGAGTTTTTTAGGCAAGAGACGTTCAGAGGTGGTTTGCCATTGCCTGGCTCTGCAGAGCGACCCTGGACTTGCTCTGTGGTCTCCCGTCCAAGTAGCAACTAGGGCTGACCCTGTATGACATAGGCCAGGGGTGTCAAACATGCAGGTTGGGGGCCGCATCAGGCCCCCAGAGGCCTCCTATTAGGCCCCCAAGCAGCAGGCTGTCATTTGCTCCTTCTCCCTCTCTCTTGCTTCCTTCTGCATAACAGCTTGCTTTCCTCAATCGCATAGGAGCTACAGAGCAAAGTCTCTATTTTCTCCATTGGCTGAGGCTCCTCCCTAGGGGAGAAAGGGGGGGGGGGTGGAGAGCTTGCTTTGCCAGGCTCTCTCAATTGCACAGCAGAGCTACTGAGCCAAGCCTCTCTTCCTTCTCTTGGCTGAGGCTCCCCCCCCCCATTCCCTGGGGAAGGAAGGAAAGAGCCAGCACTTCCTTTGCCCAGTTCCCTGGATCCCATGGGAGAGATACAAAGAAAGCATCTTTCAGACCAATGAGTGCTAACATTTTAAGCATGTTTTAAGTTTTTAAAAAAATATATTTGTGTTTGTCTGTGTTCTTTATACAGTTTACGTCTCTGCTACCTAATCTTAAATAGTTACACACATGGCCTGCCTTACATGGTTTCATTTATGTCAGATCCAGCCCTCATAACAAATGAGTTTGACACCCCTGACATAGACCATTTCCTGATTAAAGCCCCATGGTGCAGAACGTTAAAGCTGCAGTACTGCAGTCCTAAGCTCTGCTCACGACCTGAGTTCGATCCCAACGAAAGCTGGTTCAGGCTCAAGGTTGACTCAGCCTTCCATCCTTCCGAGGTCGGTAAAATGAGTACCCAGCTGGCTGGGGGGAAAGTGTAGATGACTGGGGAAGGCAATGGCAAACCACCCCATAAAAAATCTGTCATGAAAACTTTGTGGAAGCAGCGTCACCCCAGAGTTGGAAACGACTGGTGCTTGCACAGGGGACTTTTCCTTTCCTTTCCTTTCCTTTCCTTTCCTTTCCTTTCCTTTCCTTTCCTTTCCTTTCCTTTCCTTTCCTTTCCTTTCCTTTCCTTTCCTTTCCTTTCCTTTCCTTTCCTTTCCTTTCCTTTCCTTTCCTTTCCATCTTGTCTAATTTTCTGACTCACTACCTTTCTACCATGACATCTACTTTCTCCCCCCCTCCCCCTTTTTCCTTCAACTGTTTTGTTGTTGTTCAGTTGCACAGTCGAGTCCGACTCTTTGCGACCCCATGGACAAAGTCACGCCAGGCCCTCCTGTCTTCCACCATCCTCCGAAGTCTGCTCAAATTCGTGTTCGTTACATCAGTAACGCTGTCCATCCATCTCATCATTTGCCGTCCTCTTCTACTTTTGCCTTCTGTCTTTCCCAGCATCAGGGTCTTCTCCAGGGAGTGCTCCCTTCTCATTGGGTGGCCAAAGTATGTGAGCTTCAGCTTCAGCGTCTGACTTTCCAGGGAACAGTCTGGGTTGATTTCCCTTAGGACTGACTGATGTGATCCAGGGAGTGCTCCCTTCTCATTGGGTGGCCAAAGTATGTGAGCTTCAGCTTCAGCGTCTGACTTTCCAGGGAACAGTCTGGGTTGATTTCCCCTAGGACTGACTGATGTGATCTTCTTGCAGTCCAAGGGACTCTCAAGATTCTTCTCCAGCACCACAGCTCAAAAGCATCTATTCTTCTGCACTCGGCCTTCCTATGGTCCACTCTCATAGCCATACATTACTACTGGGAATATGATCACTTTGACTATACGGACTTTTGTTGGCAGGCTGATGTCTCTACTTTTTATTATACTGCCCAGGTTCACCATAGCTGTCCTCCCAAGGAGCAAACGTCTTTTAATTTCATGGCTACAGTCACCATCTGCAGTGATCTTGGACCCCAGAAATATGAAGTCTGTCACTTCTTCCATATCTTCCACTTCTTTTTTCAAGGCGTGATGGGGCCAGATGCCATGATCTTAGTTTTTTTGATGTTGAGTTTCAAGCCTACTTTTGTGCTCTCCTCTTTCACACTCAACAAGAAGTTCTTTAGGTCCTCCTCACTTTCTGCCATTCGAGTGGTATCACCTGCATATCTGAGGTTGTTGATGTTTTTCCCTGCAATCTTAATTCCGGCTTGTGCTTCATCCAGGCCAGCATTCTGCATGATGTACTCTGCATATAAATTAAATAAACAGGGTGACAATATACATCCTTGTCGAACTCCTTTTCCTATTCTAAACCAATCAGTTGTTCCATTTCCCGTTCTGACAGTTGACCCTTATGCAGGTTTCTCAGGAGATGTGAGGTGGTCTGGTACTCCCATCTCTTTAAGGACTTGCCACAGTTTGTTGTGATCCACGCAATCAAAGGCTTTAGCATAGTCAATGAAACAGAAATAGACGTTTTTCTGATACTCCCATGCTTTCTCCATAATCCAGCGAACATTGGCAATTTGATCTCTAGTTCCTCTACCTCTCCGAAACCCAGCTTGAACTTCTGGTAGTTCCCGATCGACATACTGCTGCAGCCTAGCTGGTAGGATCTTTAACATGACCTTGCTGGCATGTGAAATGAGTGCAATGGTGCAATAGTTTGAACATTTCCTTGGCATTGCCTTCAACTGTACTGCTGCTGTAATAAACAAAGCTAAGGATCTCTGTGGTAGCTCACTGCCAAAATAGAAACAAAGCTTTGTTTTAAAGTGGATTGGCAATGTACATTCCTCCAGGCTGGCTTATACCCTTTTTTGGCTGACACTGCTTCTGTGTCTTTCGTTCAGAAATTCAGGCACCACGCCACAGCTTTTGAACAGCAAGCAGCCTAGATCTTTATTCACACAAACACAGGCAGGGCTGGGAGATTGACGAAGGACAGACTTTTGTTTTAGTTCAAGATGCTTCCCTTTAATGTACTCTAGGCAGGTGTTATATTGGCATAGCTTACGCAGTGACTTTGTGGTTCTGAGAACACCCAAAGTTCTTCCACTTCTGCTAATATCTCCGGTTGTTCCTAACACTCTCTTAGTCTGGATTTCCAGGTAATCTCTATACACCGTGAGAATTACCTCAGTTTCGCTTGACCTGTGGGACTGTCCTTGCCTGTACCCAGGCTCTTTGGCTAGCTGCCTTTCCAGACTTCTAGTCTTTTCTCAGTCGAGTAAAAGCTTTCTCTGAGATGTGTGTGCAACTCTTTTAACATCAAGGAGCTTTCCTGTTTGAGGCTCCTTTTATTTATCTACCCTCCCTCTCTAGAGGTAACCAGCAGAATTCGGTCTCTAGCAACAGTTTCCCCTCAAACCGGCTGCTGCTTCACAGATCTGCTCTCTAGGTTTGAACACTCTCAGCTCGCTGTCTCACTGCCTCGTCTTTTCTTTTTTTCAAATCCCCCAGAATTCTAAGCAGTCTGATGTCACAGCCTTGGTCATGTGACCTAGCAGCTCTCTTGATTTCTTGCTGCTTAGCTAAAAGCCTTTGCAGTCAGTCACGCCCTGCTTAGCTTCCAAGGTCTGCCGAGTCAGGCTCGCCAGCTACAGTTTTTAAAAATGCTCAACCACAGGATTGTAGTTAGAAAAGAATAGTCACTGTCAGGCGGACCTTTTCTGTTTATGTGGAGGTGTGGAGAACCTTACCCCGTGGGCCTAAATGACAGTCGTGAATGTCCCCCAATCAGTTTGCAAACCTTTTACATCTACATAACTGCTCGGGAAACCTCTGTAGGTTTAGTTTATCAATTTATTTAAATCCTGCCCAATCTGGCGCACTTGTAGCAAATAATCAGAACTGGCGCAGCCATGAAGCGAGGTGACACCGTCATTTCAGGCATCAAACATGGACAAATTTTGGCCCGTTATCCTCTTTCCAGCCTGTCCATGCCGACTGTGAAATAACTCCTTTCCTTCTGCCATCGCTAAGGCTGGCACCCCAGTCAAGGATCTGTCAGCTGACCAGTGAATTGCCTGTCATTTGACTATGGTCAGGTATTCCATAAGTCCATTACATAGGCAACAGCTTACCTTTTGATGTCATTTGTTAGCAATGATAAGAGTGAAGGATGCTTTGTCTCCTAGTCCTGAAACGGGAATAGATTTTGCTGCACAGCAAACGTACAGCACAGCTATAGCAGCGGGCATTTTAAAAAAGACAAATTTGCTTTCTGTCTACTTAGCACAACAGCCATTTTTTAAATTGTTGCTAGCTTATTTCCTTTCTTTTTTAAATTTTTTTAAATCTGTTACTCTGGACTGACTCTGGTTGTCCAGGATAAAATACAAAGATAAAATACAAACCATTTAATAAACCCATTCATTCCTGTAACATTGTGAACATTTATGTTAATGCATTACACATTTTTAAAAGTGAGCATCAGTGTTTCATAACAGTTCTTTAAAAATATTTGGCAACATTTGGACTTGTCAATTGACCAAATTACTTTCCCCTCACACAAATAGTCCTCCCTAGCCATTGTGTTTTATTTAACTGGCAGATGTTAAGGGTTTATAGGTATGTTGGTAAAATGAGTCCCCAGCTTGCTGGGGGAAAAGTGTAGATGACTGGGGAAGGCAATGGCAAACCACCCCGTAAAAAGTCTGCCATGAAAACATGAAAGCAACGTCACCCCAGAGTCAGAAACGACTGGTGCTTGCACAGGGGACTACCTTTACCTTTTTATGATTACATCTGCCACACCTGTCTCCAGATTGGTACACTTCTAAAGTGCTGTATTTTATGTAGAAGGCCCCAAATGTCATTAACATCTTATAATATGCGTGAAACCTGAAGTAGTGTCTTATATTGTTTTTAGGTAAAACCACAATTCCAGGAAATCTTAAGGCTCTCTGAGGAGAATGTTGGTGAGTAGTAATCTTATTTCAGATTTTTTTAAAAATCCTAAATCGGTGACAAAGCTGTAAACCCATCAGCTAAATCCAAACTAGTTTTTAGAGACAGCTTCACTGGACAAGGGGTTTTTTTAGGTGGGGGGGGGGGGGAGTTGGTAGATAAACTGACTTTACTGAATATACATAGAAGCCTAACTAAAAGACAAACTGCCTAAATAAGTCTGCGTTCTCTATGATATTAGGAATGATACCTTTCCCCTTCATTATATTCATTCCTATAGTCATAAGATCTTCTCAGCAGATAGATTATGGACTGGTTTATGCCTCATTTTTTTGGTAATGACATGCATGCATATTAAAAATCGAACATGTGCTTTCCAGAGCTTGAGTAGTATGCAGAGAGAAGCCAAAGCAGTGTATAAAGTGCCCCTGCTTTCAAACTCAGAGGGAGTGTTAGTGAACTCACAAATCTCCCAGATCCTGGTTTGATAATTGGAGCGTGAGGCCTTCCTGGCTCTCACTTGGGAATCTCAGCATTGCTAAATTACATCTTCACAGAGCCGTTTTGATCAGGATTCATGGTACATCCTGTATTCCCGCATTCATTAACGTATCGCAGTTCTTGAGAATGGATATGATAAAGTGATTCAAGTGTAACAAATTTGAGTCCAGTACTACCTTAGAGGCCAACAACAACCAATAACCTTTTGCAAGGCTTTTTTTGTAGCAGGAACTCCTTTGCATATTAGGATGCACCCCTCTTATGTAACCAATCCTCCCAAGAGCTCTTGGGAGGGCTCTTAGTACAGGGCCTACTGTAAGTTCTTGGAGGATTGGCTACATAAGAGGGGTGTGGCCTAATATGCAAAGGGATTCCTGCTGCAAAAAAAGCCTTGACCTTTAGCGAGACAAAGCTCCCAACGTTTTTTGGTCTCTGAGGTGCCACTAGACTCAACATGGCTGCCCTCTGAATTATCTTGAATGTAACAGCTTTTTTTCCCATGCATTTGCCAGTCCCAAAATGATGCGTCAGCACTTGTAAAGTTTCATTTTTAGCAATGTATATTTCTTCAGTCCTTGAATTTAATGAGTTAAGTAGCTGTTGTCATTTTGGTGCCAGTTTTTTTTTCCATTCCGTAACACATTAAAAAGCCGTGGTGTTACCTTGACAGAACAGCTGTGGCTCAATAGTAGCCCAACATTTGGGACTATATGCAAAGATAGAAAACACAAGGGTGGACTATGAAAAACAATTCACAGAATTTCACAAGTTACCAGTAGACATCAATCTGTTGAAACATAATCATAGTCAGGGGTCGTTTTGTAGAAAAATAGGTGGTGGAGCTCATTAACATAGCACATTAGCATATACCGCCCCACCACCAGTCAAAAGCAACCTGGCGCAAGAAAATAGAGCCCTGGACAAGCAAGGACTAGAGATCCAGCCAGCCCAAGCTGACCTGGCTCACCTGAGGCTCTCCTGGGCCACCCACCCCCAGTCAAAAGGCCAGCAAGCCATCCACCGCCCAAAATCACATAAGAAGTGGAGAACAGGTGGTGTGGGCTTCTCCAGGGGTGAATGAGGGCTTCTGGGGGTGTGGAAAGCCCCTGGTGGCTGGCTGGCTGCCCGCTCTCCTAATCCAGGGATCGTTATGCAGCTATGCCTACTGTTCAATGGACAAGGTAGGTGGAGAGGAAGAGGGGGAACCCTCAGAAAGGTTCAGGAGCTGTGCTCCTGAATTCAAGGCCTGATCATAGTAAATACAGATAGTAAGAGAGAACTGGTGGTCACAATTCAGAAACAAGTGATAAGAAATAAGTATCACAATTCAAAATACATTCTTCAGTAGTAATCATAAATCCAACAAGAGTCTCCTCTGTACTCTTCATATAATCGTGTCCAAAAGACCTCCCAAAGTCCAAAGAGAAGGCAGAGGACGTCCCAGAGAAATTTCTACGGACGATACATCCTTCCCAGGTATACAAGATGTTTCAAAACAATTCTTCCGCAGTGACGCACCTGAAAAATGGAACCTGATTTCCACACTGCTCTAGGCACAGCTCATGTCTCGAATGGAATCTTAAGGTTCTCATAAGATTAAGATTCCATTAGGGGAATGGCTGTAATCATAGAACATGTTTTTTGTGTTTATTACACAGAATGGGATGTTCAAGGGAAAATTTCCACATCTCCGTCCTATGTACTTCTGCCAACAAAAAATAGTGCAAGCAAAGAACTCCCTCAATATGACCAAATGAGGCAAATATGTCCTTCTTTTTCAGGAACAGAATGTTAACTAACACATCTTCTAACTCCCCCCCCCCCCCTTGAATTCAGATACTACAGCCGGGAATGGAGTGCTAACAAAAGCCACAGTTCCTATCTATGCAACGGGTGTACTTACATGCTATATCCAGGCAAGCAGTTCTGTTCAATTCTGAAAAGCGCGTTTTGTTCTTGAAATTAGAAATGTGTTAATGAAGGATGACTGTGTTACTCCTGATTCTAAAAGGGTAGTTGCGTTAGTCTGTCGTGGCTAGTATGACCAAAAAAAAGAAGAATCTAAAGGCAGGTGATGGAAGAATTGTTACTGTGTGATAAAGGAATACTGAAAAGGAGTCTCAGTTTCAGCGATTATTTGATTCGCTCAAAAATGATACAGGGGCACAACTGGAGGAAAGATGATAGGCAGCCGCTTTGTTAATATAATATAGTAATATTAACTAGTCAGAAACTATGTTATGAATATGTACAGAGGTAAAGAAGCATGCTTTTACCAGGTTTACAAAGTTACTATCATTTCCAAACCAACCGAAGGAGCGTAGTGCTGAAGTCACAGCACATTTGACTCCTGCTGTGGATGGAATGAATATCCTTGGTTCCTAATCTCCGAATGAACAAGGAGTTACCCAGTTGGCAGCGTTCCCTCTAAGCTGTGCACGTGAGTGGCCTCTCATTAACAGAGGAAGCCCCACTCACCAACCGTTTGTGCTGCACAGGGTCTTGCACTGCCTGTTTTAAGATTATACAGAAAGAGATGGCTATATGGCAGGGGTGGCCAAGGGTAGCTCTCCAGATGTTTTTTTTGCCTACAACTCCCATCAGCCCCAGCCATTGGCCATGCTGGCTGGGGTTGATGGGAGTTGTAGGCAAAAAAACATCTGGAGAGCTACCGTTGGCCACCCCTGCTATTTGGGAAAGTGATATTGTAAGACAAGGGGAAAAAACTTTATAAAAGTAACACCTGTTGATACAAGTGTTGGCTTGCTACTCTGTGTTTTGAAACAAGCAATTTATGATCAATATTATTGGAGGAAAACACTACACACTAGATGTCAGATTTTAACAACATCGGCAAAATTGCAATAGAGGCTTGATGTTACAGCAACAGCAATGGATTGCCTACGTAGCTCTCCATTTCATTCGCCTTCTTCAGGCTGCAATACACTAGGTAATGCCTTGAATTCAATAATGGAATACCCAGTATTTCCTTCAAATTTCTATTTAGGCACTCTCCAGCTTTTACCATTGTTGTATAGAAAGCTGCAGTTGAAGCCTCAGAGATCAACAGTCTTCCATTAGGGGTTACCCTTTGTCAGATTCAAAATGTCTCTGTGCTAGAGAGCCAGTTTGGTGTAGTGGTTAAGTGTGCAGACTCTTATCTGGGAGAACCGGGTTTGATTCCCCACTCCTCCACTTGCACCTGCTGGCATGGCCTTGGGTCAGCCATAGCTCTCTTATCTGGGAGAACCGGGTTTGATTCCCCACTCCTCCACTTGCACCTGCTGGCATGGCCTTGGGTCAGCCATAGCTCTCTTATCTGGGAGAACCAGGTTTGATTCCCCACTCCTCCACTTGCACCTGCTAGCATGGCCTTGGGTCAGCCATAGCCCTGGCAGAGGTTGTCCTTGAAAGGGCAGCTGCTATGAGAGCCCTCTCCAGCCCCACCCACCTCACAGGGTGTCTGTTGTGGGGGAGGAATGTAAAGGAGATTGTGAGCCGCTCTGAGACTCTTTGGAGTGGAGGGCGGGATATAAATCCAATATCTTCTTCTTCTTAGCTAAGATTATAGCAGGCATGGTCTGCTCAGCATGTGAACTGCTTCCCTTGTGGGGGAGGGAATAGAGGGAACATGGCCAGTTGGTCTGAGGGGGTCTTAAGAGTGAGCAACCAGATTGCTAAAAGCGGCCACTGGAGAGTGAAGCAGCCAAGAGGCTGAGGCAGAGACATAACATCTGCATCCCCCCAAAAAAATGTTAATCTCCTCTTGAGGGCTTTGGGACTAGAAGGGTCTTTTCGACAACTCCCAGCAGTTTAGGAAAGTGAAACTGAAACATCTCGAAACCTCCTTTTCAGGAAGAAGACCGCAAGCTGTTAGTTGGATTTTTGGAAGATGTGATGACGATGCTCTCATTATCACACGCTCCTCTCGATAGCCTGAAGGCATCTTTTGTCGAACTGGGGTACAGTACATTTTTGGTTTTTTAAAATCACGTTAATATAACACCTAGCTTTACATGCAGGTTCAGCCATAAGCGTTTAGCATCCTGTGTCTCTAGGAATCTGTCCCTAAACATTTTCAGTTGAGTCTCTAATGGTGGCTTTGTGATGTCCACAGGGCCTTTTTTTTGTAGAAAAAGTTCAGCTCATTTGAATATTAGGCCACACGCCCTGATACAACCATTGTTTTGCGCAGGGCTTTTTGTACGGAAAAAAAATCCCAGCAGAAACTCATTTGAATATTAGGCCACGCCCCCTGACACCAAGCACAGCCAACATGACACCACCTATATTTTCAGGGGGTGAGTCCAGGAGCTGGGGAAAATGGGTGGAATCGTTTCAGCGCAAACGTCTGTTCACAGATCTGTCTTCTGTGTTCTTGCAGTGCAAACCCAGCATACCATGAGTTGCTGCTAACGGTATTGTGGTATGGCGTTGTCCATACTTCAGCACTCGTTCGATGTACAGCTGCTAGGATGTTTGAGGTGAGTGCTTGTCAGTCTCATCCTTATTACTGCATGAAGATGCTTTGTTGCTGGGGAATCTGGCATCTTAGCAAGCTGGGGGGCATATCTAGCCCCTCAAAGGGCTCTTCAGCTGTCTCCTATGGCTGTCACTGCCCCCACCCTCCCATAAGGGTGGCGCTGTAGGAGAGGGAAGCAGCAGGGGTGGAATTCTAGCAGGAGCTCCTTTGCATATTAGGCCACACACCCCTGATGTAGCCAATCCTCCAAGAGCTTACAAGGCTCTTTTTTGTAAGCTTTTGGACTATTGGCTTCATCAGGGGTGTGTGGCCTAATATGGAAAGGAGCTCCTGCTAGAATTCCACCCCTGGGAAGCAGTAAGCAGTGGTGGGGTGGGGTGCCCAAAGTTGGAGGACTCTGAGGAGCATCCTCATCTTCCATGGGACTGTCAGATGCGGCAAAGAGGCAGCACAGGACCTGCAGGCATTGTGGCTCTGTGCCACTCCCCTGTGCAAAGTCTCAGTGAACGCACAAAAGACTCCCTTGGTCATATTTCTGGTTACATCAGCCGTTGTTTGGCTTGAGAGCCAGTTCGGTATAGTGTTAAGAGCACAGATTCTAAGCTGGGAGAACCGGGTTTTATTCTACATTCCTCCCCATGCAGCTGCTGGGTGACCTTGGGTCATTCACAGTTCTCTCAGAGCTGTTCTTTCAATAGCAGCTCTCTCAGCCCCAACTACCTCATAGAGTGTCTGTTGTGGTTAGAGGAAGGGAAAGGAGATTGCAAGCCGCTCTGAGACTCCAAGGGAAGGGCAGGGTATAAATCCAATCTCCTCTTCTTTTTCCTTCTCCTCTTGAATTGATGTCCAGGCTTTTATAAGGTCTTGATATATGCAGATTCTGATATGTTTTAATGTTGCATCGTATCATTTGAAATGGCTTGTAACCGGTTGTGCACTGTGGGATGGAGCAGAATGTTTACACTGTGTATAGTTTGGGTTTGAAAGGGGTTATATGTTTTCCAGCACTCATTGATTTTCTTTTGAACATCGCTGGCTTGCATCTACTCGCAAGATGTCTTCGTGGTAACTGGGCACCCTTAAGATCTCTTTTTAAAACCTCCTTTTCTGACATGAACATTCAATCGGCACACTGCTTGCTTAAAAATCATCATTGCCTCTGAGATAATCATTTCTGTGCTGCGTTCAGTGTACAAACCGGTTGTCTTCTATAAACAGTTTGCAAAATAATAAGCTGAACGTTCATACTGCTTAACAGTGGTGGAATGGTCCCAGTAATGAAATCTGAGACTGCTTCTCTTCTGATTCTTAAAGGGGAAAAAACCCTAAAACCTAACGTAGGAAGTGATTGAGATCTGCCCTCTGTTGGCCATTCCTGGCCCATCCACTCCATCGCTACAACCACCAGCAGAGTTGCTAGGCAGTTTTTGTGTCAGAAAATACTGTAAGAGTCTTCTACTGGTAGGGAGGCCTCCCAGTGATTCTCTTTGCAGCCTCGGGCACAAGCAGGAGGAATTTAGGGGGAGGAAAGGTAATGCCTGCATGCCAGACCCCACCCATCAATTACTCACGGAGGTTGCTGGCTGCAGCCTAGGGATCTCCCAGAATAAGGACCTTTTTTGTAGCAGGAACTCCTTTGCATATTAGACCACACCCCTTTGATGTAGCCAATCCTCCAAGAACTTACAGTAAAGATAAAGGTAGTCCCCTGTGCAAGCACAAGTTGTTTCCGACTCTGGGGTGACGTTACTTTCACAAAGTTTTCAGACTTTTTACGGGGTGGTTTGACATTGCCTTCCCCAGTCATCTACACTTTTCCCCCAGCAAGCTGGATACTCATTTGACCGACCTCAGAAGGATGGAAGGCTAAGTCAGCTTCAAGCGGGTACCTGAACCAGCTTTCGCTGGGATGGAACTCAGGTGTGAGCAGAGGGCTCCGGCTGCAGTACTGCAGCTTTACCTCTCTGCGCCACGGGGCTCTTAAAACCTACAGTAGGGAAGAGTAAGAAGAGCTCCGTAAGCTCTTGGAGGATTTGGCTACATCGGGGTGGGGGCCTAATATGCAAAGGAGTGCCTGCTACAAAAAAAAACCCGCCCTGCCCAGAATTACAGCTCCTCACCAGGCTACAGTGATCTGTTCCTGTGGAGAAAATGGATGCTTTGGAGGGTGGACTCTTGGGCATTGTACCCCACCTGCCCTTCCCAGTCTCCATCCCCAAATCTCCAGGAGCTTCCCAACCTGGATCAGGCAACCCTACCCCCCCCCCCTTCCCGTGCTGATGGCAGTGGAAACCTGGCACTCTTGCTGTGGCCTGGCAACCCTGTATATCGGGCACAGTTGCATTTTGGGGTTTTAGTGTTCTTTACAGCCTTGTAGGGGACAAAACGGTATAAATTCAGTAGTCTTAAACATTATCACATAGGAATGCTCTGAGGAGCGCTCTCTTCATCTAATTTTTTTTTTTAATTATAAAAGCAGTATTGGAGTCAAAGGGTTGTCTGGTAAACAAGTTACGTATGCTGAAGGGGCTTTCCGGCAGCTTTTCTTCTCTTTCCCCTACCCCCTTTAAATTTTACGGCAAATAAGTTTAAAGCCAGGTTGGGACACGGCATATTTAACAGATTTGGGAGAATGGTGGGCTTTGCACTCAAGACTTTGACCCAAATAAAGTAGCTCTTCCGATCCTGATTGAGTAATCCCACTTCCCATTTCCAGTGCCCCATCCATTGCTACTTCCACAACACTGTTTGGTTTTTAGCCAACCCACAATGCAGGTGTTTATTTCACTCAGAACTAGAAGGAATTGATTTCAGATTTTTTTTTAAAAAAAGCAATACATCCTACTTACTTACGCATCATTGTAGTATAGATTTTCTTCTCAAACTTAAAATTCATTATCTGAGGATTGTGGTAAACCCAGCATTCAGTCAAGGGTTTCCTGTTATAGTTAAATTAACCCTTTCTTCTCTACAAATGAAAAGTATTAATGCTTCTAATAGGCCATCTTGAAACACTTTAATTGGTTGTGAGTGGTTTCTCAAATTTAAATTTATCAGGCCTCTTCTTCTTCTACAACTTCTTCATCTTTTGTAAATTGTCCTGGATTCTCATGGGTGCTTTCTAGAGCTAGACTGAAGCTCTTTCTGCTGTCTCAAATAAGGAATGCAAGAAAATGGCTATCAAATCAGTCTGTGTCCTTCACGACTTACTTTCTAGCTTTTAATTTTTATGTTTCTTATATATCATAAGGAAATTAAACTTATTTTTAATCCTAATATATATGCTTACAAATTAGTGGAAGGCCAGGAAGTGGCTGGAAGCTTTGCTAAACGTAACTTGCTGTATTTTTTTCTTGGCTTTCCCTTTTCTCTCTTTTGTATTAACCACTTACAACTGCATTAACTAGTCTCTCTTCTCCATTGACACCATCGTGGTGCTGGTTTGAACATGACTGCTGTCCTGTCTAGTGGATTTTACGGCATCAACTTAAAAGAGGAATGGACTGAGAGTAGGTCCCTGATAACTTGTTGGTTGCTCGAATTCTGTCAAAGAATTCCGGTCTGATCCACCAAGAAGGTTCTTAATTGATCTTGAGTAGACGTTGCTGGTTAACATAAGCTAGATATGCCTTGAACAGTTAAAAGATACACTGCCATTTGCATTAAAAACATATTTTGATAGTTCAAACAAAATTAGGCCATTTAACACTTAAAAAGGTAGCCCCCTGTGCAAGCACCAGTTGTTTCCAACTCTAGGGTGACGTCGCATCACGACATCTTAACGGGGTGGTTTGCCGTTGCCTTCCCCAGTCATCTAGACTTTCCTCCCAGCAAGCTGGGTACTCATTTTACTGACCTCGGAAGGATGGAAGGCTGAGTCAACCTCGGGCCGGCTACCTGAACCAGCTTCGGAATTCATAACACCTTGTTAGACCTGTAGTATCTTGGAAGGGAGTTTTGTAAAGTTCAGAATGCAAAGATATTGTTCTCAAGTAAGTCCCATTGTAATAAATGGCAGACCTCGCAAGAGCTCATCTTAACCTTGCCCTCCCTCTGAAAAGCGTTGATTCTGTTTTGACATTGATTTCTCTAGAGCCACAGATCCTCGACCTTTTTGAGCCTGCAGGCACCACTGGAATTCTGGCTGCCACAGGACATGGAGCCAGCCACGGAATGGCTGCTGGAGCTTCCCTTCGGCCACGCAGGGAGGGTCCTTGTCCCCAATGGTGGCAGCTGCCGCCGAAGCAATATTTTTAAAATGCAGGCAAGTCTCCAGTGGCCAATCCCAGAGCCTTGCTGGGGAAAGCCCCACCTGGCCCCACCCACTTTCTAAACACTCAACGGGCACCAGGAAGGGTGTTGATGGGCGCCATGGTGCCCATGGGCACCTTGCTGGGTGCCGCTGCTCTAGATCATAGCCTATGTTTTTAAAAAATCCACTGTGTAGTACCTGACCATTCTGGTGTCCCTCTTGGGATCCATTCAGGAAATGCCCTCTCCATCACCCCAGTCAGGGCTTTTTTTTGTAGCAGGAACTCCTTTGCACATTAGGCTACACCCCTGGATGTAAGCAATCCTCCTGGAGCTTACAGTAGGCCCAGTAATAAGAGCCCTGTAAGCTCTTGGAGGATTGGCTACATCAGGGGTGTGTGGCTTAATATGCAAAGGAGTTCCTGCTACAAAAAAAAGCACTGACCCCTGTTCCGAATTTACAAGCCCCTGCAAAGCATTCAACAATAGCCCCGGAGTCGAGTTGTCTTTTCTCCTTAACTATCTCAAATCACAATACTGATCTGTGGAACGCGATCAGGTTTTTTCAGGTAAACTTCGCAGCTTGTCTAGCGTGGGCCGTCTGCTTCAGCCACTTTGCACCTCCATTGTTGCCTTCTGCATATTTATTATTAAAAAGCACTCCTTTTTTTTTAGTGTGTAGTGGTATTTTGCTTTCTAATTTTGGTTTGCTTCTTGTGTTTTCCCTCCTCTTGGTCGTGCTCCTTCCTCTCCTGACTGTGCTCGCTCTTTCCGTGCGTCTCCTGTGATGCCCCTCTGCTCTGCCCACTCAGCTGTTGGTGAAGGGGGTCCATGAGACGCTGGTGGCTCAGAGAGTCGTTCCCGCTCTCATTACTCTTTCCAGTGACCCTGAAATGTAAGTTTCCTGACTGTCTTATACTTCCAGCATCCCTCTTTACGATCTGTCGAGAAACAAACCACCAGGATGACGGGGGGGGGGGGGGGGGAGGGTTTGGTACTCGAATAATGGCAAACGCTGTAATGTGCATACTATTTTAAAGAAAGGAAGAGAAAACTTAAGGCACGGTTAAATAAAATTTCACTAGCTTCATTTGGAAATTCACTAGCCCCTTTGAAATTTCACTAGCCACCTTGAAATTTCACTAGCTCCTTTGAAATTTTGCTAGCCACCTTGAAATTTGAAAAAAGTGACTTTGAAATTTTTTTTAAAAGCAACTTTGGCTGTTGTCTCCAAAGTGGATCGCTGCTGTCATGATTCCCACGCCTGAGCACGTGCAGAAAAGCTGCCTCTCTGGTGTTTTGTTTCTCCCAAGTCGTAGAGGGACGCTGACGTCGCTAATGTGTTATTGCCAGTGAATGCTGAAGCGTCCAAAGAAGCCCTTAACGATGTGCATTGCCTAGTGGGGGTGCCCAAACTCAGGCCAGGGAGGCTGCCTGCCCATCCTCAGTCACAGCTAACTTAGTTTCTCCTTCCCGTTTAAAACCATATTTATTGCATGTTGACTGGTTTACAGCTGACTCTCCGAGGCATGCGGGAAGCCTTAATTGACAAGCGGGTTGCTCCGGCCCTTGTTACCTTGTCCAGTGATCCTGAATTGTGAGTTTCTGACTGTGACTTTGAGTTAAGCCTGTCTGTCTGTCTCTTTCCCCCCTTCCACCCCCACCCCCCGCTTTTTTTTTGAGCAGTTTACCTGGTCTTTTGTCATTGCTAGAAACTAATTTATCTTAAAATGCAAACTATGAAATTGGATCATTTTTCTGTTTGGGCAAAAACAAATAACGTTAAAGGCTGAAGAATATTGTTTTTGTTTTTCTCTTTTCCTAGCTCTGTAAGAATAGCAACAATTCCTGCGTTTGGAACCATCATGGAAACTGTCACTCAGAGAGAGGTAGGGGGGGGATCGCTTGTTGCAGCAGGATCAAAACGGCTGTTCAGCTCTATAAGCCGTTCCACCCCACTCCCAGTTAGCAGACGGTTAACATTGTCAGTTTAATTTTTCTTAAGCACTCCCCGTTGGGAGCAAACTTTACTTGGAACGTAGCTGAATAACAAACCTGGAAATGGATAAAGAACACACACACACACCCCGGTGATTTAAATATCTGCCTTGGCCATGGATGTGCAGCGTTAGCATGCTCAGCACACTTGTGGCTTTGGCAGGTGGGCTATTGGAGGGCTGATGTTCTCCGTCGGCCCCGTGGAATCAACCTGCTCGCCAGGATGGAGGCAAGTCCCAGGCCACAACCGGTCCCTCACTAAGCGTTCTAGGGTTTCAGTCCCGAGTCAGGTGGCAAAGTTCCAAAAGCTTAAACAAGACATGTGACTGGTAGCAGACAAGTTGATGCCAGACTGGCTGCCGCCTCCTAGAGGGTTTGAACTGGGGAGGCCTGGGTTTGAATCCCCACACAGACCCTTGGGGAAAGTTTGGATCTGCTCAACTCTTGTGCACATGGGTGTGTTTTCCCCCCTCTTAGAAAAATGGGTTTGTTGTGGGATATATGAAGATGACAAAAACTGAGCCACAGTCACCAGGGCTTACAGTTGCCATGGGAGATGTAAGCAGCCAGCCTGCCAGCTGGTCTTTCACTCAGCTCCATTGATAGGTCCTGCTACGCATTTTCATCACATAACAGATAGCTATTTATTAAGAGTTTTGGAGTACAAGAGGAGGGATTCTCCCAAGTCTGTTACAGTAAACATCTGGGAACAGCTGGAACATTATTTATACACTGCTCCGGTCTCATTGGGATCCCAGGCAACATAACATCACTGTCTCAAAGCACCACCCAGTGAAGTAGGATAGGCAGAGAGGAGTGATGGTCACTCATTGGGCTTGCCTAGCAGAGCTTGGATTCAAACCAGGGTCTTCCCAGACCCTAGCCCAGGGGTGGCCAAACTTGTTTAACATAAGAACCTCATAGAATAATACATGAGATGTTTTGAGAGCTGGAAGACGTGAACATCAGATGTTTGAGAGCCGGAAGGAAGGAAGATGGGGAGGGAGGAGAAAGAGGTGGAAGGAAAACAACTTTAAATGCATTCTTCAAGCTTCTACCTGGCTTGACTCGGATAAGTGATTTAAAGAGATACCTTTTTTCCAAACTGGCCAACGGGCTGGTGGAGGCTTTGAGACCCGCACGATCTGTGTGAAAGAGCCACATGTGGCTCCCAAGTCGCATTCTGGGCACCCCTGCCCTAGTCCCAACACTCTGACCACTGTAGTTTCAGACAGGCAGCTGTGTTGGTCTGGAGCGACAGAATAAAGTTTGACTCCAGCGGCACTTTGAAGACCAGCGAAGTTCAGCTCTAAGGTTTCATGTGCATGCCCACTTCTTCAGATAACATGAATGCCCGTGGAAGCTTATACCCAGAATTAAACGTCGTTGGGCTTTAAGGTGCTGCTGGATCCCAACCACTAGCCCGTGCTGGCTGAGTTTCCAACGGTGGCAGTTCTGCCGAGTGTGCATTTTTGTAATTTCGGCTTGTTCCTGATTTCTTAAAATAACATACTTGAGGAAACTTAACGAAGAACTTTGTTCTGACTCATACCAATCCCGAATAAGTAATAGTAGGGTGGTTTAGAATTCCTGGTTATACAGTTGATAAATTCGAGTTCCTCATTTTCTTATTGTTTGCCCTTTATACCAGAGAACAAGATGTGCCTTTTGAGAGCAGAGGAGAGAAACAGGAAATTTATTTAAAGGTGCAAAAATTAAATGCCACGGGGGAGGAAGGAGTGTCTGTTGAAAGGTTGCTTGCTTATGAAAGTATTCACTTACAAATGGCTTATTATTGTAAATCTAGAGGCAGTAGAAAAGTTGCTACTTTTTAGGTTTTCCCATCTGATAGAAGCTTTTAAGCTTCTTCTAATATATAACTCTTGCATATGTTTCTGCCCCATTTCTTCTTAAGCTATTAGAGAGAGTTAAAATGCAGTTGGCCTCTTTTCTGGAAGATCCCCAATACCAAGACCAACATTCCTTACACACGGAAATCATTAAAACTTTTGGAAGAGTTGGGCCAAATGCCGAGCCGAGGTTTCGAGATGAATGTAAGTTTTTTTGTGCAAAACCAAACCATCTCTTTCTTTGCTCCTGCATGTCCCCCCCCCCATCTGAATGATTGCTAGGGTTGCCAGCTCTGGGTTGGAAAATACCTGGAGACTTTGGGGGTGGAGCCTGTGGAGGGCGGGGTTTGAGGAGAGGCGGGACCTCAGGGCATGATGCCATAGAGTCCGCCCTCCAGAGCAGCCATTTTCTCCGGGGGAACTGACCTCGATTTCTGGAGATCAGTTGTAATAAAACCCTAATTGTTGCACCTCGTTCCTCCAAGCTCCTGTGAGTTGCTATGCATTTTATTTCAAACATTTTATTTTTCCAGTTGTCATTCCACATTTGCATAAACTTGCACTGGTTAATAACCAGCAGTCTACAGATTCGAAAAGACTGGACATCGCCACTCATCTCTTTGAAGCGTACAGTGCCCTCTCCTGTTGTTGTATCCTTTGTTCATTTCGAATTCCTTTTGGGAAGTATCCCGAAGTCACTTAACAATAGTCAAGCATCAGTTCTAAGCCCTTTGGAAGTTCTGCGCTAGAGAATCCAGTTATGTCCAAGTCTGTCTATATTTTATTGCTTATGATTTGTTCCAGAAGGAACTTCGGGTTTCGTTCTGATTACTTTTGATTTGGGTTCTAACTGCCGCCAGTAGAAGTGCATATTTTTGTTGTTCTCCCCACACACACACACACACACAGTAGTTCTGACTCCCCACTCCTGCAGTTTCTTGGGGCCACAAAAACCTTCCTGGAAATGAGTGGCCATGCAGAAGGGGGAGGAGTTGCAGAGGATAGGATGAAGGGTGCAAAATGACCTCTTTCTTTTCCATCAGTACAACTCTTCAGGCAGAAGAAACAGGAAGGGCAGTTTCATCCCTCCCCACTGTCCTTTCCCCCAAAAAACTGTGTAGTTAATAATCTGAGCTAATAATCTAATAATTCAGAGATCAATTTTCTAGGGGCCTGAAGGAATTGCAGGAAATCTGGTCACCTTTTGTTAGCATTTAATTGCCCCCCCCCACCTTTTTCCCCCCATTTGGGTGTATAGCTGAAATGATTGTTTACATAGTGTTCAGTGGAAGTTAAGAGCCTATGTTATAGTGTTTTAAGGCGTAAGACTAGGATCTGGAAGATCCAGGTTTGAATCCCAGTTCTGCCATGGAAGCTTGCTGGAGGGACCTTGGTCAAATCACACATTGTCAAACCTCATCTAGCTCATAGGATTGTTGGGAAGTTAAAATGTAGAAGAAAACCAGGTAGGCTGCTTTTGGTCTCTACTGAAGAGAAAGGCAGGGTATAAATGAAGTACTTACCTTGGGGAGTAGAAGGAGCTTTGCTGGATCCAAAATTCTGTCTCCTACTTTCTGGGTGTCTTTTCCAGAATACCACACAAATTCAGCAGTTGTTCCTCTGTCGCCACCCTGAGCCCATAAGGGGAGGATGGGATGCAAATCTAATTAAATAAATACATAAATAAATCTAAGCAGATACTTTTTTAGATAAAATAACAGCCTCCTGAACTCAACAAAATTTAGACCCTTATGAATCGACCTTTGTGGCCTTATGGTTTCCCATACTGCATTATTTAGCATCTCAGCAAGATTTCTCTAGCATGCTTGAAGCCGCTGATAATTATCTATTGGGGTTTTCTTGTTGTTTCTTTACGCGTTTTGGAAGGCAATTATTGTTTACTATTCCTTTTGTATTTTAGTTTTCTTAACGAACTCGAACTTACCAGTTGTTATGTGTGCATTATCTTACTGCGTTACCATTCTAGTATTTACCCATATTACTGAAATGATGTAGTTGTAATTTTTTGGAAAGGTTGTAACTTTTTTGTTTTTGGATTTCAGAGAAAATTTTCAAACTGGGAAAAAAATGTAGATGCTTAAGATAACTTATTTTATTGGGCCCCTCACCGGGCTTTTCATTTTAGCAGTAGATGAAAAAACAAAGCGCGTATGCTCAGGAGGTTTTTTGTAGCATATTTGGCCACACACACACCCCGCCCAATGTAGCCAATCCTCCTGGAGCTTACAGTAGGCCCTATAAAAAGAGCCCTGTAAGCTCTTGGAGGGTTGGCTACATAAGAGGGGTGTAGCCTAATATGCAAATGAGTTCTTGCTACAAAAAAAGCCCTGATTATGCTTGAGCATCTTGGTGAACGCAGGTCGGGGGGGGGGGTGGAAATCTGGACTCGTTGCTCTTTGCGAATCTCTAAAATTATGACAAATATATTATGTTTATCTGTTTCTTTTTTGTTTTGCCCCAGGAAATAATGCAATTTCCTTGAGAGAGTTAACTTTATGAGGGGGCTGCTGGATTTAAATAAGCCCGTGGTTTTCATGTAATGTCTTGTAATGTGATGTAGAACAAATGCGTTAAGAAGTCCGTTGTTCTTTGGGAGACCTTAACTTCTTGCCCGCCAGTCATTTCAGAGGATTTAATGGTCAGTCATTTTTTGCCTGGACTCAGGTGTTTACGAAATGACATGGAAACGCTCTCACCAGAACATGAAGTAAGTAACTGAGCGTGCTGTTTTCTGTTTGGATTTAAAATGCTAAAATAAATTAGATGTTTTGCCCCTGCCAACATTAAAACATAATATTTTAATCTGTAAAAGCACCAGTGTTGAATAAGAGTCCGCCGCTCTTAACCACCCCTTCCAGCCAGACATCAACCGTGTCGGGTAAATCAAGAGAGATGCGCTTTCAGGGCCAAACCCATTCCGATGCCAGACGTCCCTTGAAACAGTTGGGCCTGGCATCTGCCAACCAACACAGGGAGGAGAAGGGTCCAAAGAAGAAGAATTGCAGATTTATACCCCGTCCTTCTATCTGAATCAGACTCAGAGCAGCTTACAATCTCCTATATCTTTTCCCCCCACAACAGACACCCTGTAAGGTGGGTGAGGCTGAGAGGGCTCTCACAGCAGCTGCCCTTTCAAGGACAGAATCTCAAGAGTGGCTCACAATCTCCTTTACCTTCCTCCCCCACAACAGACACCCTGTGAGGTGGGTGGGGCTGGAGAGGCCTCTCACAGCAGCTGCCCTTTCAAGGACAGAGTCTCAAGAGTGGCTCACAATCTCCTTTACCTTCCTCCCCCACAACAGACACCCTGTGAGGTGGGTGAGGCTGAGAGGGCTCTCACAGCAGCTGCCCTTTCAAGGACAATCTCTGCTAGAGCTATGGCTGACCCAAGGCCATTCCAGCAGCTGCAAGTGGAGGAGTGGGGAATCAAACCCGGTTCTCCCAGATAAGAGTCCACACACTTAACCACGACACCAAACTGGCTCTCATAAGGTGAAGAAGCGTAAGGTGGATTCAAGTCCGCAGCGTGACTCCACTCAACATACAAAGTCTGCCTCCCACAGACATCCTGTACCAGAGCCGACGCATCTCCAAACGCTAACATCTCACCAACTGCTTCATCTCTGACGGTTGACTGAGCCCTCTAGTACCAAGGTCACTCCTGACTCAACTCATTCAGTTTTCCAGATTGGACCAGGAGGAGCTGGACCTCACCCAGCAGTCTTCACAGTCTTGCTCTCAATCTCAATCTCAATGCGAGGACAGCCTCCCTCCCAACCTGACACACACAGTTCTATCTCAGCAGCATCCACGTGGGAGACAAACACCATCCCTTTGGGGATGGCGTCCTGTATCCTAGGATGCATCAACACCTCTGCGTGTTTCCACCTCTTCCTCTCATCACCAGAGCAGTGAACAGAATTATTTGGGAAAGACCGACCTTCTTCCTAAATCGCCACGCGGTGGCCGTGTCAACACTGGTTCCCAGTAATCTCCCATCTATCACAAGGAACCTTTCACCTCCAGCGGCGGATCTTCTTGGCCACAGAGGTCAAGTTCTCCGTCACCAATGGCAAGGAGGGGACAGTTTCCAGGATTTTGAGGGCAGTAGCCAAACTTTTCATCACTCGCGTTATTTTGGAAAGCAAAGGCTATCGCAAAGAGCCGAAAATCCTGTGTGAGCGCAGACGCCCTTTTTGTACAAGATGAACAGCTTAAATGCAAGTAGGAGCAACGGTGCCCACGACACAAATCGGAGTCTTTTTATTGTTACCTCTTAAAAAGAATAAAGACGCTTCATTAAATCGCAGAGCGGAGGAAGCGTTTGTTGATGCCAAAGGGGAAAAACACATTCAACAAATACGTTTCACTGTTACGGTGCGTTTACATAATTCCTACGTTCAAACGATGCTTCTCTGCACATGTGCCATTGCTGCTACATCCAGTGGTGGATTGGGTCTAAAAATATTGGTTTCCCAGAGACAAGGTGGGCCCACCCACAACTATAAGGCTAGCATTTATTTTTAATAAGAAATAAATTTTCAAAAAAAACCCACATACGGTACAATTTAAACTTTTGCGAAATAAATCATAGGCTGTGATTCAGCCTCCCAGTTTTTTTAAAATAAATTTTATTACTAAATTGTTTTTTAAAAAAATACTATTTACAGATAACAACAAGGATAGTGAAAAATCAACAAAAACAACACATATTTAAAACAATAATCTATCCTATAACACCAAATTCACAGCTAAACTTTCATCCTTCTGTCAAATCCGTTTCTTCCAAGCAAATCCATCTCATATAGTTTTCTCGGGGAATGAGGGATTTACATAATCAAACCTATTTCCATCGCCTCTCAATGTGAATATTCTAAACATTTAAAAATACAAAAAATCTCTTAACTTTCGTTTTCTGGCAGGATATCTCTTTCAGTCAGATAAGTATCAGATACCAAAATCTAAGAATTTCTGATGTTACTTGTATAATCCCCTTCTTGCTTAGCTGTTATTTTATATATTACAAATAATACCACAATTTTTGATACCACAAGTCCCTATCTGGTAGATGTTCTGAAGTCCAATGTGAGGCTAGCACTAGTCGAGCAATGGCGATCAGTAAAGAAATTCTTTCTTTCTTATCCTTTGGGATCTCTTTATAAGATTTTTAAAATTACTTCAGACTTCAGTGGTACTTTCACTTGAGTAATCTTTTCAATTTCCTTTATTATCATAGTCCAGTAGGCTTGGATCTTTGGACATGTCCACCAGAAATAATGTGGCTTTTTGACTGCAGTTAACATTCAAGTAAGACAAGGTGGAGATGTCCCCACTTGCACTAAAGGTCTGGGGAGGGGAATCCTCTTAAGACACGTCAGTTGCCTCAACTCAAGGGACTGTACATATACAAAACTCACTAAAGGTGCTACTAACACACAAGGCTCCAGAATAAACAGCAGAAAGCCCTCCAGCAGAACATAAGAAAAGTCATGTTGGATCAGGCCAGTGGCCCATCCAGTCCAACACTCTGTGTCACACAGTGGCCAAAAAAACCCAAGTGCTATCAGGAGGTCCACCACTGGGGCCAGGACACCAGAAACCCTCCCACTGTGCCCCCCAAGCACCCAGAATACAGAGCATCACTGCCCCAGATAGAGAGCTCCAACGATAAGCTGTGGCCAATAGCCACTGATGGACCTCTGCTCCAGATGCTTATCCAGTCCCCCCTTGAAGCTGGCTACGCTTGCAGCCGCCGCCACCTCCTGTGGCAGTGAATTCCACATGTTAATCACCCTTTGGGTGAAGAAGTACTTCCTTTTATTCGTTCTAACCAAAATGCTCAGCAATTTCATCCGCCCAGATCACTTGTGGAGTGGGTGGTCCAGCCAGATTAAGAGTATGGAAAGTTATCCTGCTGAGATGAGCATGATGTGAAGTCCCGTAGGTATTTTTCATGGGTCATTTCTCCTGTACTTATCAGGAAGGGGAAAGCAGACACACACCAAGAGGGGAAAATTGCCCTGGACAAGGGGCTGCCCCACATCCCAGTCTGGCCACACCCCGCAAAAGAGGGGAAAAGAAGAAGAAAAAGCCAGCCAGCCTCACAGTTTGCATAGCTTGACTGGGCACTTCCCACTGCTCTGCCAAGCTTATGTATGCCCATCAGCAGGGCTTTTTATGAGCAGGAACGCAGTTCCAGCTGGCTTGGTGCCAGGGGGTGTGGCCTAACATGCAAATGAGTTCCTGTTAAGCCTTTTCTACAAAAACCCTATGTTAAACAATAGCGACATCAGGGGGTGTGGCCTAATATGCAAATAGGTTCCTGCTGGGCATTTTCTACAACAAAAGCCCTGCCCGTCAGTATGCTAAACCAGGCTCTGCTAGGCTAGGCACATCTGCCTGCAACTTGTCTGAGCTAGGGCTTTGCCTTCTCCGGGCTGGACACCTGGCTACATGCTGCCTGCTTGGGCCATGTACTGCTTGCCTCCTTCCCCAGTCCTCCTCTGGGCTGGATCAGCACGAGAACTCTGCGCTCTATCTTGAGGCTAGTAGCTCTAATGAAGATGCTCTGTCCCAAGGGTAGCAAGGTGCCCTGCATTAACAAATGCAGTGGTCACAAGAAGGGTAAAGAAAAAGAAAAGGTTTGCTAGACTAGCTGATCTCCTGGCCAGTGGTCCCTCTAAGCTGCAGAGACTTGTGAGCAAAAATTCAACTTGGGGAGCCCCTGGCATTAAAGTTATGAGCTGCTGCATCAATGAGTGTGCTCTGGGGTCCTCCTTCCTGAGCGAAGACAAAAATGTGTGAGCCGGAAGCTAAAAATCTGTGAGCTAGCTCATGCTCACTCAGCTGAGAGGGAACACTGCTCCTGGCAGAACTTTTTGTTTCATGTCTGTGTGTGTGTGGTTTTTTTTTTGGGGGGGGGGGGGGACAGGCCATTGGCCCACCTGGAAGTTCCCCAGTAGCTATAATGGCCAAGCTACCTCTGAGGGCAAGGAAACTTGAAGGCAGAAGGGAGAGCAGGGGCGGCCAAACTTGCATAGTGTAAGAGCCACATAGAATAAATGTCAGGTGTTTGAGAGCCGCAAGACATGAACGTCAGATGTTTGAGAGCCACAAGACATGAATGTCAGATGAGGAAGGAAGGAAAATAAATGGGGAGGGAGGGAGATGTAGAAAGTTAACAACTTCAGATGCATTCTCTAAGCCATCAGCTGGCTTGGCTTGGAGAAGTGATTTAAAGAGAAAAATGCCTTTTCCACAGGGTGGTGGGGCCTTCGAGAGCCACACAATACATGTGACAGAGCCACATGTGGCTCCCGAGCCACAGTTTGGCTACCCCTGCTACAGAGGAAAGGGAAAATGCAAAAGAGAAATACAGAGGTATCCTCAAAAAATGATTCTATTAAAAAAATTCATTAAAATAGTAATGCAAAATAAATTTTAGTTGCATTGCAGTAATAATATTGGGACTTCTATTATATTTTCAAGGTCATTAACATTTTTAACATATTGTCTAATCTAAGCCGACACCCTAGCCAGTCCGCCACTGACTACATCTTCTGGTGGCAAAAAGGGTAGTTAAACTTGCCAGCCAGCCACAAACAGTAGCCGGCAGTCAGGAAAAGAAAACTATGCAGCCGTGATGGAATTGCCCAGGTCACAATAAAGTTGAAGGACCTAAGTTATGTGGCACTCTTCAGTCCTTTCAGGAGCTGAAGGGTTTGGTATCTGAACCATGAATGATTTTTTTTTTTTTTTATCTGCACAGAAACCGGTTTCTTGATGTCGGTAATTACTTGAGTAAAGATGGCTTGCCGCATTGCTCATTTAGACAACTTCTCCTTATTTGCCCGGTCAGGCATGTGGGCAGCTGGGAGATAACATTTCAGTCAGTGACAACTACCTGCTTGTTAGTAGGGGGAAGTTGGCGGACAGCTGCTGAAGCTACTGGAAATAAGAGAAGCTTGTTGGTGGATTCTGAAAGCATTAGCCATTTGAGGTTTTTTTCCTGCAAAACACCTAACATTGATCCGGAAAGACCATCCCTCTGCTATCAACGGAGTGACATTAGAGCAAAAAGTATCAGGTGACAGAGTGCAGTGTTGCCAACCTCCGGGTGGGATAAAGACAGCACAACTGAAGTTATAGTGACCGAATAACTAAGGATGTATTGAGCCTTGAGCCTTTGGGAGTTTAGTGCCATTACTGGAGACTTTCTGTCCCATTTGTCCATTGGGAACTCTGTGTGCAGTCTTTGGACGCACTGAAAAAGAATCCTGTGGGTTTTGCAGTTTTTTGCAGCTTGTTGATGCATCAGAAACACTTTGATCTTCTTTCTGAGCTTTTGCCTTTGGTTGAGAGATGTGACTGGAGCCCCCTTTGCTAGAAGAGGATTTGAAGCAGGAATAATCAAGTCGACTTCCCGTTCACTGGGACTCCTTTGATGGAACTGTGAAACTTTGGGGGAATCGTTATTGCTATTTAGTCTTCTGTTGAACGTTTCTGTAAGATTTGTTTCCATGCGTTCTTAGGTATTCAGTCGCTATAACTCGGTTGTGCTGTCTTTAGCCTGCAAGTGACCTCTCTCCCTTTACCAACCTCCAGGTAGAGGCTGAAGTTTTTCTGGAATTACAGTTCCTCTCCAGGCTGCAGAGACCAGTCCCTGTGGTGGGAGGGGCAGCTTAAGAAGGACGGTGAGGCATAACATCCCGCTGAGCTCCTTCCCCAGATCCCACCCCCAAATCTCTAGGGATTTCCCAAGGCGGAGTTGGCAACCTACAGAGTAGCAAATTTCTGTCTTAGGTGGTGTCCTGCTGGCTTGATGAATATGTCCCATTTTTATACTTGTATATTTAGAACTAGAAAAGAGAGCCATCATACTTCTTTTTAAAAGATGAATAATTTCAGGAGGCGCTGGCGTCTTGCTAGTTTGCTCAGCAAATTTAGTCCTCTGAAGAAGAACAAGAAAAACCTTGTTGTGTGTGTCGCATGCTTTATTCCACTGAAATTGTAAGATAGGGGCCAGCCTGTCTGAGGGACTCACCATTTGTAAAGAGACAGCGAAGGGGAACCATGAGTAATTCATTGTACTCCTCCATACTGAGTCATGTGAACCCCATTTTCCAGGAGATCTGTGGGTTCTACTTAAGAGCAGAAAGATTCAGTAACACTTCCCATTTTCCTGCTGGTTTGGTAAATGTGAAGCAACTATGAATGAAGCATCTGGATTCTGTAACAAATATTCTCAACTTCTGCATATATTTCTAGCACTCTAATGAAATGCACAGGCTGTGGTTGAATCTGTTTGTGTGAGGCGTCATAGGTAGAGTTTCCTGGCCTGACAACCAGCACGAGACCTGGGGCGGGGGGCGGGAGCGGTATATGAGAAGTGGCCGTCAGCAACACCATGACATCACACCTTTCTAGGAATCAGTGGCAACTCTGTGGTGAAACCATAGAGTTGCCACTAATTCCTAGAGAGGAATGGTGTCAGTTCTGAATTCTTCACAGAAGTGACATTACACTGTAGGTCTGGCAGCTTTGTTTTATTTTTTTCTCCTGCTACTGCTCTGAGCTGTGGGAGGAAACGGTTAGCTGGAGACGGGATCCACTCCCCCCATCAGGCAACCCTAATCATAGACCAAAACCCAAACCCTTGCTAGCCACCACCCACAGAGGATTTTTCCCTCCTGTCACAATTTCAATTTCCCATCTACCCCACTGCACCAAAGTTCACTGCAGGAAATTTAAAAGAATATAACCTAGGTTTGAAGGGATAGAATCTGTTCCATTGTATTAAACCCCACCCAAGCTTGGGCCAATCACAAGTAAAAACGGACAGGCACAACACACTTTCTTTTTTTAAAATGAAGTAGAACAAAGAGTATTCAGGAGGACACACAACTTGAAAAAAAAATTAACACTTGTGTTAAACTAACCCTCAGAATCGACCTCTGTCTACTCCACCTCACTGGGAGCTCCTACCCAGCCCCCCCAGCCCCGTGCATTTCCTGTTAGTGGATTCAGAGCACTGCTCTGATTGGCTGTTGCTGTGTTCCGTCTGATTCAGCCATTTTGGTCTGGAGCAAGAGGACCAAGTTTGAGTCCAGTGGCCCTTTTAAGACCAATATAATTATGCTTTTGTATGTGAGCATGCTTCGTCTGTCTGCTTCTGTGAGGGGAACCTGCCTTTAGTTGGTTAACGTTCTGAAAATCTTGTTCTGCATTCCAACAACCCGGTGAAATGCAGTGAAATGACAAGTAGCTCTTTCTTATCAGATTCCTGATTCTGTGCTCCACTCTTCACTTTTGGTATGTGAAACATCCCAAGATGAAATGTACAGCCTAGAAGTGTTTATGAAGGTTTGCCCCTGTTGAGCAGTCTGCCCCGGACTTCACCCACTAATTCTGCAGCAAGCAGCTCAGTCTTCTTCAGCCAGTAGCTAACAGAAGTCCTGAGCCAGGATAAATCAGTATCTATCACAGTTCTTTGGCTTGGTAGATGAGGCCTCCTTTAGAGGGGGTTGATTTTTGTCTCTGTTACACCTTACACTTGGCGGGGGGAAAAATCAGAACACTTAACAGTAGTAATAATGTCTCCGAAGCCAAAGGACAGTATGCCAGTACGTTTTTATTTATTAATTGAATCGTGATAGCTGGACTTCTGCAGCTGCTAATGTTGCAAGTTTTCAGTGGCTGCGGAAAATGGGATTTCATATTTTGTGTTGTTTCATACATTAAAAATGTTTGATCTTTGAACTGAAACGTAGCGCTTTCCTGTGTCCTAGGTTATTTTAAGCTCCATGATAAAGGAGTGTGAACAAAAAGTGGAAAACCGGGGCATCCAGGAACCGCAAGGGTAAGGCATTTTGTTTTTCAGAAAGAGTTGGTGTCTTTCTCTCCGCGGCGCTGGCAGCAAAATACTATTTGGAGTTAAAACATCCTCCAGATTTTCCGCCTCTGATTTTTCACAAAGTCATGTTGTCTGTTTGTTGACCAAGTGTTAGGAAGATTTTTTTCAGAGGGGGAAGAGGGTAGCAAAACATGACTATTTCCCAGGCTTTGGAGCAGTAGTACCTTCAGAGAAGCAGTGGTTCATAGGGCTCTGCCTGTCGTGCTTCTGAAAGAGGAGGGAGTACAATCTCTGGTCATCCAAAGGACGTGGCAGCGTACGACAACCACAAGGGAACTGCGAGGGAGGCGGCCATTTTGCTTTGATGCTGGCGACGTGATTAGAAATAAGCTGGTTTCAAAACATGTTATAGTCAGATGGGCAAGAAATTAGAAGGCTGTTGTGGAGCATAAGTATGAATGAAAGTCTGAACCAAAAAAGAACCCTAGGACATTGTCTGGAGAACGTAAGAGAAGGCATGTTGGATCAGGCCAACTGCCCATCCAGTCCAACACTCTGTGTCACACAGTGGCCAAAAAAACCCAAGTGCCATCAGGAGGTCCACCAGTGGAGCCAGGACACTAGAAGCCCTCCCACTGTGCCCCCCCCAAAGCACCAAGAATACAGAGCATCACTACCCCAGACAGAGAGTTCCAACAATAAGCTGTGGCTAATAGCCACTGATGGACCTCTGCTCCATATGTTTATCCAATCCCCTCTTGAAGCTGGGCATGCTTGCAGCCACCACCACCTCCTGTGGCAGTGAATTCCATGTGTTAAAGCATTTCCTTTTATCAGCTCTAACCCGATTGCTCAGCAATTTCTTTGAGTGTCCACGAGTTTTTGTATTGTGAAAAAGGGAGAAAAATCCTTCTTTCTCTACCTTCTCCATCCCATGCAGAATCTTGTATCTCTATCATGTCACCCCTCAGTTGACGTTTTTCCAAGCTAAAGAGCCCCAGGCGTTTTAACCTTTCTTCATAGGGATCATAGTGGAGTATCAGGTCTGGGTTAGGAAAGAGGAAGATCACATTAGACAGCTATTAACCACGGGAGCGTCAGGGTGCCAAGGGTGTGTTTCTTCCCTACAGAAATTGGGTTTTGCCTTAGCTTGTAGTTGTTGGAGTGTTAGGGGGAACAGGCTAAGTCCGGGAGGGGGGGTTGAATTCATTTGTTATGAGGGCCATATCTGACCTAAATGAGGCCTTGTCGGGCCGGGCCATGTGTATATCTATTTAAGATTAGATAGCAGAGATATAAACTTTTAAAGGACACAGACAAACACAACTGAAGATTCTTTAAAAAAAACTTTAAATATGCTTAAAACATTAGCACTTGTTGGTCTTAAAGGTACTTTGTATTTCTCCCAAGGGATCCAGAGAACTGAGCAAAAGAAGCTCTGGCTCTTTCCTTCCCTCCACAGGGAACCAGGAGAAGGAGCCTCAACCAGTGGAGAAAATGGAGGCTTTGCTCTGTACCTCCTATGCAACTGAGCAAGCCTTGCAAAGCAAGCTGAGATGCAGAAGGAAGGAAGCAGACAAGAGCCAGTTGCTTGGGGGCCTGATTCGGCCCCCAGGCTGCATGTTTGACACCCCTGGGCTAAGTCTTACTATCGTAGTCAAGGGCACTCAAGCCAGAATAATGCATTCTGAGCTCCTCTGCTAGAGCATTGACCAATCAGCAGGCTTCTTTCTGCAGCACTCTGACTAGATCAGGTCATCAGTAATGAGCTGCCATAAATGGTTAAAAGAATTTGTCACAGGGGTTTTTTTGTACATGCTCAACATCTGTCGTTGCAGTAAAATCGCGCAGGTCAAATTATCGCAGTTTAGAAAGGAGAGTTTGTCCTGGTTTGGTACAAAGCTATAGCTATTACTCTAGAGAGCCAGTTTGGTGTAGTGGTTAAGTTCACGGACTCTTATCTGGGAGAACCAGGTTTGATTCCCCACTCTTCCACTTGCACCTGCTAGCATGGCCTAGGGTCAGCCATAGCTCTGGCAGAGGTTGTCCTTGAAAGGGCAACTACTTTGAGAGACCTCTCAGCCCCACCTACCTCACAGGAGGTCTGTTATGGGGGAGGAAGATAAAGCAGATTGTGAGTCGCTCTGAGATTCAGAGTGGAGGGCGGGATATAAATCCAATATCATCATCATCTTCTTCCATCCTCTGCATGCATGCTCTGATTTTTGCAGCACACAGGGGTTATATTGTAAACAAACTTACAGAGGAGCATGAATGGGAATTGAGAGCACGATGGTCTTGAAACCATATAAGGCTTCCTGTCCTCCTGCCTGCAGAGTGTGTGTACGTACATCAGTGACTCATCTTTCAGCTAATTTTGTTTGAAGCTGCAGTGTTACTCAGAGCTGGTTGACCGCAGCTGCGGGTCTTGTGCACATGTATGTAGTGCACACTTTGCTTAGCGGGACGTGTTTCCAAGTAAATAGGGACGCGCACGAATGGCTCAAGAGCTAAAATTCAAGCCAGACCTATGCCAGTTTGGAGCTCAGGAACTGATGTTTGAGAAAGGTGCCTTCTCCAAACATTCAGTGGATTTTTGGCCCAATCGGTTCAGCTGTTCGGGGCCAGCCATTTAAATCTACCAGCTATTAGGTTTAAATGGCTGCTAACCATTTAACCCTTCGGTTTTGCTCCCTGCCACTTCAAGGGGGGGGGAGCAAAACCAAAGGGTTAAGTTAAACTCCTTCCCAGGCAATCCCCACCCCCTTTTTCCAGACTGCCACAGGCCGCGGCCGGGAGAAAAGGGAAAAGGAAGTCTTTTTCTGGGCAATCCCCCCCTTTTCTCCTGGCCCAGGCGAGCCCACGGCCAGGAGAAAAGATGGAAGGAAAGTTTTTTCTAGGGTGATCCCCACCTCCTTTCTCCCCGCCACTGTGAGTCACAGCGGAGAGAAAGGGGGAACCAAACTCGCTGGACCAGGGGTGGCCAAACTTGCTTAACATAAGAACCATATAGAATAAACATCAGATGTTGGAGGGAAGGAAGGAGAGGTGGAAAGAAAGCAACTTTAATTTTAAATGCATTTTCCAAGCTGTCAGCTGGCTTGACTTGGAGCAGTGATTTAAAGAGACAAATGCCTTCACTAAGCCAGTTGATGGGACTGAGGGGTGAGCTTTGAGAGCCACACAATATGTGTAAAAGAGCCACATGTGGCTCCCGAGCCGCAGTTTGGCCACTCCTGCGCGGAACCATTTCAGTTTGGATGGAGCCCATCTGGGTCACTTCAGGGTTCGGTTCATGGGCTGCCCCAAACCAAGTCACTGGTTCACGCCCATCCCTACAAGGAAACACGCATGGATAAGGCAATGCAGAAAAGAGCCTTCAGTAATTGTAGTTCTTCGCTTAACCTTCTCTTTTTTGGCTTCTCTTTTGCATGTCTTTGTTTCCCCATAGTTTTTTTTTAAGACCCTCCCCCCCCCAAATAAGGTCATAAATTCAAGTATGATCCTTCAACATTGAAGTAAGGTTGAGAATATTGTGGGGTTTATTGCTAATTAGGGCATTCCAGCCATCTCAGTGCTAGCATTCCAGTTGAAATTTTAGCTGCCTCTGGTAAAACAGGTCGCTGAAGCAATAAGCCTCACTGAGCTGGGTTCTAGTTTGGTCTCTATCGTTCTAACCTTCTAGTAACTTTTTGGTGTGACCTGAAGCTGCCTTGAACACAACTGAACCATTGGTCCATCCGGCCCGGTACAATTTACTTTTCCAGAGGCCTTGGGAAGCTGTTGCCAGCATAAGATCTTTCCCAGACCACCTTCCTGAGAACATCTCGCTGTAGATTCCGGGGTTATTTTATTCATTCATTCATTCATTCATACATTTCCCCTTCCTCCTAGCTCCATGTCGATTGCATCAAGCCTCGTGAGCGAAGACACAAAGACCAAGTTTCTAAACAAAATGGGCCAGCTGACCACGTCCGGTGCCATGCTGGCGAACGTATTCCAGAGGAAGAAGTAAATTGGAGAAGGAAGTCCTTGTAAAACACGTGAGAGACCTCATTGAGACTGGTTCCTCGTACTTGAAGTACTTGCCTTTTTATTTCCCCCGTCTCCTGTTCCCATAGTATAATTTGACTCTGACCTACAAAGATATTTGCACTGCTCTTGAATACTGCTGTGTATCTGTTAACTTTTGGTTAAATGTGGTTGATTATAAAAACTAAATTAAGTCTGTATTCGGTCCCTGTCCTGTGTTCTTGTCTTTCCGGCATAATTTTTATATATATATTATATATATATATATTATATATATAGTGAAGATTTTTTTATTTCCTGATGGATTCTCGGCTGATATCTGTATTATAAATGAAGCTATTATGATGGTACTTAAAATAATGTAAATTTGAAGTTGCTGTCACGAAGTAATAAAAGTGGAGATTACTTATGTATTTAAGTTACGAGAGAGTAATGCAGAATTTTTTACCGTTTCTGGAACGAAAGGCAAGAGTCACCAGCGTTAGTCTGATTCCAAGATTTGTGTTTGGCGGGGGGGGGGGGCGGGGGGAGGGATTGTAAGTATATTTGTACATTTTTGAATCCCAAGATGGGAGAAAACAATGTAAAACATTACTACTTGCACTACACATCTTTACGGAAGACCAGACAATCACAAAAATGATGGATATACCAGATGTTACGGATGTGCTGTCTCACATGTATCTGAGTTCTGCATGTATGCTAATCAGCGTGGCATTTAGCCTTCCTGATGGAAAGTACATTCCAATAAGCATAGGCAGGGCTTGTTTTGTACAAAAAAAGCCTAGCAGGGACTGATTTGCATATTAGGCCACAGCCCCTGATGCCAGGCCAGCCGGAACTGCATTCCTGTGCGTTCCTGCTCAAAAAAAAAAAAAAGAGCCCTGAGCATAAAGTAGGGACCGATGTTTCCTCTAAGGTGCAGAATCTTGCAAGCAAAAATTCTGCTTTATGGGCTACTGGTATTAAAGTTGTGAGCTACTGCATAAATTAGTGTGCTCTGGAGCTATTTTTCTTGAGCTAAGGCCAAAATGTGTGAGCTGGAGGCTAAAAATCTGCGAGCGCGAGCTAGCTCAGCTTAGAGGCAACACTAGTAGGGACACGCAGTAACATCTTAAAATGCAGTCCTAAACCAGGTTTGCTTGGAACAAAGCCCCACCAGCTTCAATGGGACTTATAGGTAAGGATAATACTGCTGCCTTAGTTCTGATTTTAAGATACGGCGGTGCCGCACAGAATCCATGCAGAACAGCACACATTGCCAGAGCCACATTCGAAAGACAAGGCTCTTAAGGAAACCATATTTGCAACACTATCCACCTTGGCCAGAGGCCGCAGGTGTGCAAACACAGTGGGTATCTGGGCCGTCACATGGGGTAAGCACCTCTTTACATAAGGTTTTTGCCCTTGGTCAGCCTCCCTTTTAGATCAGGCCTCGATCCTACAGGGCTTCATAGGGATTGCGGTGCAGGAGCTGAATGAGTGTGTGGTGTTGACCCTCGCTGCGCAGTACCATAGCGATCAAAAGCAATAATTTGTTTAGCTCTCAGTGCAGCTTCAGTTCGAGTAATGAAATGATTAATGCTGTATCACCTATTCCTTAAAATAAAAAAAGTCTCCCCAGTGTTCTCATGTTTGTTTGGAAAATAAATGGCACAGACACTACTAACGAACAAAGTTGGGAGTCCGGTAGGGTAGCACTTTTGTTCTCTTGCTTCAGACGAGGGGTGGCCAGACTGTGGCTCAGGAGTCACATGGGGCTCTTTCACACATATTGTGTGGCTCTTGAAGCCCCCACCACCCCATTGGTTGGCTTGGAGAAGGCATTTGTCTCTTTAAATTATTTCTCCAAGCCAAACCAATAGGCAGATTGGAAAATGGATTTAAAGTTAAAGTTGCTTTCTTTCCACCTCTCTCCATCTATTTTCCTCTCTCCCTCCCTTCCTTCTTTCCTTCTCCCTCCCTCCCTCCCTTCCTTCCTGTCTCGAGGTTCTCAGACATATGATGTTCATGTTTTGCGGCTCTTGAATGTCTGCTGTTTATTCTATGTGGCTCTTACATGCTTTGTCCACGCATGCAACTTCACGAAAAACAAAGTTTTGCGGCATTTTTGGTTGTGTGCCTCAGCAGCTTTTGATAGATTCTTTCTGGCACAGCCACCTTCTTCTTTTCTTTTTGCTTGTGAAACATGTTCACATGCTTTGTCCACGCATGCAACTTCACGAAAAAAACCGGCACAGAAACGAACATTCCGTTCAAGTATCTTTCAGTATTATGTAAACATCAGTGGAGGGAGACAAAAGGAGACAAAAGGCCTAGGGTGCTCTGGATGACAGTTCTGTATCCCAAATGTGACTTTAAAAAAAAAATGTTGATATTTGTCATGAGTGAGCAAAGGTAATGCCTCAATTCAAAGAGACAAACGGGTCTCACTCTTTAGGGGGCGTGGTGTCAAATCAAACCGGGGCGTTAACCCTAACCTGGCTATACTTCTGGGAGCTCTGTAGATGATGGGCAGTGGAAATGGAGAACAGCCAGTGGAACAGCCAGAGAGCCAGTTTGGTGTAGTGGTTAAGTGTAGTGGTTAAGTGCGTGGACTCTTACCTGGGAGAACCGGGTTTGATTCCACACTCCTCTACTTGCACCTGCCGGAATGGCCTTAGGTCAGCAATAGTTCTGGCAGAGGTTGTCCTTGAAAGGGCAGCTTCTGTGAGAGTCCTCTCGGCCCCACCCACCTCACAGGGTGTCTATTGTGGGGGAGGAAGAGAAAGATTGTGAGCCGCTCTAAGATTCGGAGTGGAGGGCGGGGTATAAATCCAATATCATCATCATCAAAAAAGGTTGAGACCAACACAGGTAATTTAGATACCAGTGCACACTTACGGGCAACGGAATCAAACTGGGTAGCCTATTTAGGTCTCCTGCACAAGGCTGTGGATTATGCATTACTGTGACCATTGTGGGTTGGATCGTATTAGTTTTTCCATTACACTAGACATGCCATCATCCAATTGGGACTTGGGGATCCCCTGGAATCACAGCTCATCACCAGATAAGCATATGGAGCAGAGGTCCATCAGTGGCTATTACCACAGCTTATTGTTGGAACTCTCTGTCTGGGGCAGTGATGCTCTGTATTCTTGGTGCTTGTGGGGGGGGGGGCACAGTGGGTGGGCTTCTAGCCCCACTGGTGGACCTCCTGATGGCACCTGGTTTTTTTGGCCACTGTGTGACAGAGTGTTGGACTGGATGGGCCATTGGCCTGAACCAACATGGCTTCTCTTATGTTCTTATGACTCCCGAGATCAGTTCCCCTTGTAGAAAATGGCTGCTTTGGATTGTGCACTCTGTGGTATACCCCACTGAGGGAGGTCCCTGTCCTCCCCAGGCTCCATCACCAAATTTCCAGGAGTTTCCCAACCTGGATCTAGCAACACTACTTCCTCCATCCGATGGCTACCATGGCTTTTGGGCTACATGGATCCTGTGTTTCCTGCAGCGGCCTTTTGTGGGAATCGTCTGAAAGGATTTCTCTTTATTGTGTATCAGTAGGGGAAGCTGGTAGAATCCAGCCTCATATCTGTATTGTTATACAAACATCAATTTTTGTTCAAGGCAACAAATGGGTCCGTCCCGTGCTATCTTTAGCCACTTGCTCTAACTGCGTTGCCAATGTATTTCTTAGCAAGCTGATTATGAAACGCTGGAGGGCATTCCTCAGGAACTGGAAGTAGCGAAGTCTCTTGTCCTTTCTTTAGTTTAAAATGTTTTGCATACCTGATTTGTACATTCAATTTACAACTTCTAAGTGATCCCTTTTTTATTTTATTTTTTGCTGATCAGTTGACGCTCAATCCAGTGCCTCTCTCCTTGCGCAGCCCAGCCCAGCTCCTTAAACAGATGGTTATTTCAGTACCTTTAAACATTTTCTCAACACGCCCTTGGAGCTCTTTGTGGGCGGGACCTGCTGGCCCAATCCTATCAAGTGGAGTTTTTCACAAAGACCCCATGCAACTCCAGAGCTGCTCTCACTGTTTCAGAGAGAGGGTCTGTAGCAGAACAACTGGGTTCAAGTCCGGGAGAGCCAGTTTGGTGTGGTGGTTAAGTGCGCGGACTCTTATCTGTGAGAATTGGGTTTGATTCCCCACTCCTCCACTTGCACCTGCTGGCATGGCCTTGGGTCAGCCATAGCTCTGGCAGAGGTTGTCCTTGAAAGGGCAGCTTCTGGGAGAGCTCTCTCAGCCCCACCCACCTCACAGGGAGTCTGTTTTGGGGGAGGAAGGTAAAGGAGATTGTGAGCCACTCCGAGTGGAGGGTGGGATATAAATCCAATGTCATCTTCTTCAGGAGCACCTTAGACACTAATAAGAGTTTCAGGGTATAAACCACGGGTGGCCAAACTGTGGCTCAGGAGCCACATGTAGCTCTTTTACACACATTGTGTGACTCTTGAAGCCCCTACTGCCCTGACAGCTGACTTGGAGAAGGCATTTCTCTCTTCAAATCACTTTTCCAAGCCAAGCCAGTGGATGGCTTGGAGAGTGCATTTAAATTTAAAGTTGCTTTCCTCCCCCCCTCCCCATCCATCTTCCTCCCTCCCTCCCTCCCTTCCACATTCATGTCTTGCAGCTCTCAAACATCTGACGTTTATTCTGTGTGGCTCTTACATTAAGCAAGTTTGGCCACCCCTGGTATAAGCTTTTGAGATGCAAAGCTCCCTTTGTCAGACACCAATAGATTAGAAAAAGTAGAATATCACTGTGTTAAACTTGGTTTTTTTGTGGTTCTTGGCATTTTCTTTAGAACTATTCTCGACTTTCCTCAAACCAAGAACATTGCCATGCACTGATTGTTCAAATAATGCTTCAAAACACACAGCATGGGTGTGCCATACCAGCAGCTATTTGCTTAGGTGGTTGTTTCTCTCCCGTAGAAAGAAAAATTCTATTGTGCATGAGAGGGAATAGATGCAACTCTTTCACACCTGCATTTATAGTGCCATTGTTAACATTAATCTGTTATAGATACAGGAAGGCTGTCCGCCTTTCTCTGATCTAAGATAACAAAGGCGGACTTAGAACACCTCCAAGACCAGCAAAGAAGACGACGACTGCAGATTTATACTGCATCCTTCTCTCTGAATCAGAGACTCAGAGCGGCTTACAATCTCCTATATCTTCTCCCCCCACAACAGACACCCTGGGAGGTGGGTGGGGCTGAGAGGGCTCTCACAGCAGCTGCCCTTTCAAGGACAACCTCTGCCAGAGCTATGGCTGACCCAAGGCCATGCTAGCAGGTGCAAGTGGAGGAGTGGGGAATCAAACCCGGTTCTCCCAGATAAGAGTCTGCCCTTTCAAGGACAACCTCTGCCAGAGCTATGGCTAACCCAAGGCCATTCCAGCAGCTGCAAGTGGAGGAGTGAGGAATCAAACCCGGTTCTTCCTGATAAGAGTCTGCACACTTAACCACTACACCAAACTGGCTCTCAATTTCAATTCTGGGTATAAGCAAGAACTGAGAGATGTAGCATGTGGAGATGAACACTTCTTCAGATACGTTGAAACAGATTTCCTCAAATGTTACATATAGGTAAGGGAGTTAGTTGTCAGGAAGAGCTAATAAGAGTCAAGCTGCATAAGTACAGCTAAAATTGAATAATGCAGTTGGTATGGTCTGTGAATAACAGCAGATTAGCATATAAATAATACAAGAGTTAACAACAGATGTGAGAACTAAGTTTGAGTCCAGCAGCACCTTTAAGACCAACAAAGTTTAATTCTGAGTATAAGTGAAAAATGATTGACTTAGCATGTGTAGTGAGATAAGAACCCAATATCTCTATTAAGCCCTGGGGGTTCCATTTTCCTGAGTGTTGTAATAGCTTGTAATTCAATAACCTTCTACTCTAGTCTGTTTCTGACATTGCTTCGCAGTAAAACCGCTACTTTGAAGTCCCCGCATCAAGCACTGTGGGAGGTTGAAGTGTTCTACAGGTTTCTCAGTTTTGTGGATTCTTGATGTCATTCCGTTTATCCTTCCGTATAGTGTTTGACATGTTTGCCCTTTGAAGGGCATTGTTAAAGGGGAGGGAGTTAAGGTGTTAGTCCTATATTGCAGGTTGAGATTAAGGAGAGATCTGGAAAGCGTGAAGGCAGCTGCTGTTCTAATTAACTTGTGTATTTGCAGTTGTCACAAGAGACTCTCCATTCTGAACTGCAGCACCCAACATCATACTCTTGTGCGTTTTCTGTCTGATGCTTCTTGCTCTCTCATTATCCTCTTTCACAGTATGCACTGAAGACTTTTCTTACAGCAGGCTGGAATTCGACCACCTTTTCCGTTGAGGAAGGGATAGGTCCTGTTGGACCACCAAAAAAAAAATCTTGAGGCCTGCCTGGGCTGAAGCCAAGTGAGATGGGAGCTGTAGTAAAGAGACAGGATGAAAACGCTGGCTGGATTCAACCCCCTGAATATTGAAGTTCTGCCTTCCATATAGCAAAATAGGTAGGTTTCTATCTAGACAGATTCAGGCGTTGGTCTGAAGCAGGGGTGATCAAATTGTGCCTCGGGTTCCACATATGGCTCTTTCACACATACTGTGAGAGCCAGTTTGGTGTAGTGGTTAAGTGTGCGGACTCTTATCTGGGAGAACCGGGTTTGATTCCCCACTCCTCCACTTGTGGCTGCTGGAATGGCCTTGGGTTAGCCAGAGCTATCACAGGAGTTGTCCTTGAAAGGGCAGCTGCTGTGAGAGCCCTCTCCAGCCCCACTCACCTCACAGGGTGACTGTTGTGGGGAAAGGAGATATAAGAGATTATAAGCTGCTCTGAGTCTCTGATTCAGAGAGAAGGGCAGGGTATAAATCTGCAGTCTTCTTCTCTTGAAGCCCCCACCACCCTGTCATCTGGCTTGGAAAAGGCATTGGTCTCTTTAAATCACTTCTCCAAGCCAGCCAGAGAATGCATTTAAAGTTAAAGTTGCTTTCTTTCCATCTCTCCCCCTTCCCCCCATCTATCTTCCTTCCTTCCTTCCTTCCTTCCTTCCTTCCTTCCTTCCTTCCTTCCTTCCTTCCTTCCTTCCTTCCTTCCTTCCTTCCTTCCTTCCTTCCTTCCTTCCTTCCTTCCTTCCTTCCTTCCATTTTGCGACTTGCAGACATCTGACATTCATGTCTTGTGGCTCTCGAACAACTCACTTTTATTCAGGGATCATTATGTAGAAAAACAGGTGGTGGATCTCATCCAGGGATTGTTATGCAGCTGCACCTCCTATTCAGTAGACAAGGTAGGTAGGTGGGGGAAGAGGAGGGGGAACCCTCAGAGAGGTTCAGAAGTTGCGCTCCTGTGAGCTCCTGCTGAATTCAAGGCCTGCTTTTATTCAGTGCGGCTCTTACATGAAGCAAGTTTGGCCACCCCTGGTCTGAAGGAACAGGACACAGCTTGAGTCCAGTGGCACCTTTAAGACCAACGAAGTTTCATTCTGGGGATAAGTTTTTGTCTGCATGTACACCTGTGCACACTTTGTTCTGCTCCTATCTAGTTAACGAGCTTTTTCTGATGGAAGGAACAGTTCAAACTCCAGGATGTTTGAGTGTGAATTGTATTTTCTGAGACCGTTCAACAGACTTGAAAGAAAGGTTACTTGCAAGTTAATGTTTAACAGATAAGCATTTCTTTTCAGCGGAAGGTTGCAGATTGTGTGTCCTAAGTGGTATGCTATCTGCTATTCACAGGAGTGACCGATTTCTTAACAGCAAATATTCTACCCGCCGGTAATATCCGATTGTGAATATTTCTTAAGCCTCCAAAGAGTGCTTTACATTTCACTTCACTGGCAAGGTTTCCACAGTCGTAGCAGGGACAAAATAACATTTAGTAGTGCTAACGGGCAATTTCCAGCCAGCAGTTCCAATCTTCTGCTTTTATGCTGACACCTGGGGAGGGTGGCAGGGCTGGATAAAACCCTGTGGAGGCCCCCAGGCCGTCAAAATTGGTGGGGGGGGCCCCTCGCAAATTATCTCAGAGTTGGAACTGCTGCTCCACCGCCTGCGGCCCCCGCTACAGCCTGCAGGCCCCTTCTCAAAAGCCGCTTTGACAAAGCTGCAAGCGAGAGGCAGAGAGAGGCAAATTTGGCAATGACGGCAGCAGCAGCCACACCAGGCGAGACAAAGAGCGGCTCATTTGACCGACCTTGGAAGGACAGAAGGCTGAGTCAACCTCGAACCAGCTACCTGATTCCAGCTTCTGCTGGAATCAAATTCAGGTCATGAGCAGAGGGCTCTTACTGCAGCACTTCAGCTTTACCACTCTGCGCCACGGGGCTCTTTTGATCAAGGAGAGAGGTGTGCACAGGCTGGGAGGGCTGCAAGCAGGGGGAATCCGGGGAGAGGGAGCCGGTGCGGGGCCCCTAAAAGCGTGGGGGCCCATAGGCCAGTGCCTACTTGGCCTAATTGTTAATCCAACCCTGGAGAGTGGAATTAGGAGGGAGAAGGAACCTCAGGTATAATGCCATAGACTCCGCCTTCCAAAGCGGCCATTTCCTCTCGGGGAACTGATCTCCATCATCTGGGAATCAGTTGTAATTCTGGGAGATCTCCAGGCTACACCTGCCAGCTGACAAAGGAAAGTAAGGTCACCTACTGAAGCAGCACTGGAACTCCCACAATTGCCCGTGCAACGGCTATACAAGTCCTTAATACCCGAATAGCATCTGGTAGCAGCGATACTTAAGCACTTTCCGCTTTGCAGGGTTCCAGTTAAAAGCGACATCCAATTTTAAATATCAGCGTGAATCAGGGATGAGTAACTGACAGATGCTTACAATGGCAGAATTGTCTGCACAAATAAAAAGAGGAAGGAGAGACTTGATGTTCCAGCTTTACAGCGCGTGTATTTCTGGTAACTGCTTCAGAGGAACACAGGTCTTGTCTGAGTAAGGGTCCCCGTGCAGAATATGGAGACTGGCTCAGGTCTTGCCGCTGAAAGTCTGACGTTGCCCAGACAATACAGCCTTGAGTGCCTTGATCAAGAAGGAAAGGAAGGAAAGGGAAGGTCCCCTTTGCAAGCACCAGTCATTTTTGACTCTGGGGTGATGCTGCTTTCACAATGTTTTCACGGCAGACCTTTTTACGGGGTGGTTTGCCATTGCCTTCCCCGGTCATTACACTCCCCCCCAGCAATCTGGTACTCATTTTACCGACCTCGGAAGGATGGAAGGCTGAGTCAACCTCGAGCCGGTTATCTGAACCAGCTTCCGCTGGAATCGAACTCAGGGCGTGAGCAGAGGGCTCCGACTGCAGTACTGCAGCTTTACCACTCTGCGCCACGGGGCTCTTCTGATCCAAGAAGGGGAGAGGTTAAATCAGGGGTGGCCAAACTGTGGTTCAGGAGCCACATGCGGCTCTTTCACACATACTGTGTGGCTCTTGAAGCTCCCACCACCCTGTTAGCTGGCTTGGAGAATGCATTTAAAGTTGCTTCTTTTCCACCTCCCTCTCCTTCCACCATTTATTTTCCTCCCTCCCTCAAATATCTGATGTTCATGTCTTGCCGCTCTCAAACATCTGAGGTTTATTCTATGTGGCTCTCACGTTAAACAAATTTGGCCACCCCTGGGTTAAATCATTCAAGTGGAGGTGGACTTAAATTTCGAGGGTCCTCTACTTTTAAAAACACACGCGCACACACTATATTTCAATGAAGGTAGCTTCAGGCGGGTAGCCACGTTGGTCTGAAGGAGCAGAACAAAGTCTGGGTCCACCTCGAATAAAACTTTGTTGGTCTTAAAGGTGCCACTGGACTCACAACTTTGTTCTACTTTATTTCAGTGTTAGACTAAAGCACATACTGCTGCTATTGCGATATCACCATCTAGGAAGGCTTCTGTGCGCTTGCTTTGAATACTTCCTTGTGAATATGGCTTAAGATGTTATTTTTAAAAAGGTAAAGGTAGTCCCCTGTGCAAGCACCAGTTGTTTCCGACTCTGGGGTGACGTAACTTTCACAGCCTTTTCATGGCAGACTTTTTATGGGGTGGTTTGCCATTGCCTTCCCCAGTCATCTACACTTTCCCCCCAACAAGCTGGGTACTCATTTTACTGACTTCAGAAGGGTGGAAGGCTGAGTCAGCCTTGAGCCGGCTACCTGAACCCAGCTTCCACCAGGATCGAACTCAAGTTGTGAGCAGGGAGCTCGGACCGCAGTGGTGCGCTTTACCATTCTTCAAGGACCCCTCTTTGATAAAGCATTGAAACAGTGCATCAACTGAAAGCTGACAATTGGCTCCGTCAGAGGTGGCTACAAGAAGTCCGCTGTGAATGAACTTTTTACAAGCACTTTGGGATGTAATTTGGCTTCTGAATGAATTTTTGCCGCACTTTTGGTGACCAAGCTCACGAATTGATGTTTGTACTTCTTTGAAAAATATGAAAATGGAATAATATTGTTTGGTTGTTATGGATGAGTGTTTGTTAGTGTGTGAGAGAGTGTGAGTAAGATATTCTATCAGAGTATCATGCCAATTTGTATGAATTGTATGACATTGTAATTAATTTAGAAATACTAAACAATTATTTTGCAATATAAGCATGGGTCGTTTTGTAAAAAAATAGGTGGTGGACCTCATTAGCATATGCCACCACCCCCCACCAGCCAAAAGCAACCTGATGCAAGAAAGGAGATCCAGTCAGCTCAAGCAGGCCTCGCTCACCTGAGGCTCTCCTTGGCCGCCGCCCCCAGTCAAAAGGCCAGCACCCCTCTGAGGTCCTTGTGCTCCCCAGCCTCCATCAGATGTTTTTTTGCCTACAACTCCCATCAGCCCCAGCCACTGGCCATGCTGGCTGGGGCTGATGGGAGTTGTAGGCAAAAAACATCTGGAGAGTTGGCCACTCCCACCCTATGGCAAGCTACCTGCTGCCCAAAATCACAGAAGTGGAGAAAGGGTGGTGCAGGCTTCTCCAGGGGTGAATGAGGGCTGCTGGAGATGTGGCAAAGCCCCTGGTGGCTGGCTGGCTGCCCACTCTCCTAATCCAGGGATTGTTATGCAGCTGCACCTCCTATTCAATGGACAAGGTAGGTGGGGAGGAGGAGGGAGGGGGAACCCTCAGAAAGGTTCAGAGGTTGCGCTGCTGTGAGCTCCTGCTGAATTCAAGGCCTGAATATAATAATTTATTTGAATATTGTGAAATATCCTTTGATGTTATAATCATGGTTACTTTATGGGACATAATTTAACGCAGGGGTGGCCAGCGGTAGCTCTCCAGATGTTTTCCCCCCTACAACTCCCATCAGCCCCAGCCAGCATGGCCAATGGCTGGGGCTGATGGGAATTGTAGGCAAAAAACATCTGGAGAGCTACCATTGGCCACCCCTGGTTTAAGCCATGGGCATGTAGGAATGCCAGCTTCCAGGTGGGAAACAGGAAATTACAGCTCATCTCCAGGCTACAGAGATCAGTTCCTCTGGAGAAAATGGCTGCTTTGGAGGCTGGGCTCTGCAGCATTGCACCCCTTTGAGGTCCCTGTGCTCCCCAGCCTCCATCAGATGTTTTTTTTGCCTACAACTCCCATCGGCCCCAGCCACTGGCCATGCTGGCTGCGGCTGATGGGAGGTGTAGGCAAAAAACATCTGGAGAGTTGGCCACCCCTGCCCTATGGGAATTCTGATGACCCTGAAGCGAGGGGAGGTCCTGGGGGATCCCCTGCCCCCACCTGGGGATTGGCAACCCTAGTCCCACCTGCCTTGCAGGGTGCCTGTTGTGAGGAGAGGATGGGGAGGTGATTGTAAACCGCTTTGAGACTCCTTAAAGTAGAGAAAAGCAGACAATAAAAACCTACTTTTCATCTTCCTGGGATTACAACTGATCTCCAAGTTACCAAGATCAGTTCCCCTGGAGAAAACGGCCACTTTAGAAGCTGTGCTCTATGACATTACTCCCATTGAAGCCCCTCCCCTCCCTAAACCCACCCACCTCAGGCTCCACCCCCAAATCTCCAGGTATCTCCCAATCTGGAGCTGGCAACCGTAATGCCAGGGCTGAGCTGGGCATGGCCGCAAGAAGAAGATTTCCCATAATTCCAAGCAACATAAAGTTGCCTTGCAGCTCCAGCGGGCTAGTTTAAAGAGCTGGGGCCAGTCTCGTCCCGCAAAAGGATTCTCCAACAATGTGCAAAGTTCCAACGACATTACTCACGTTCCTAAATTGCTGTCCAGTTATTTTTCAGCATGTAACTGTCTAAGGCTCTATACCTGGGTCATGGTTAGCCTCTGGACCCAGACGCCAGCATGTGATACCATTTCTTTGGGATCACTTTTTCAAAGAGGCAGCCCACATACACGGCCTGGGTGGCTCTTCCGGCTGCCCCGCCCCCTCTCTGAAACGCCACACAGACTTTTGAATTATTGTTTGAACGTTGTGAGAATACTGAATGTTAACTTAAAACCGTCTGTAATAGTTGTTGTGGCACCTGAAGAAATTTCTGCACTTTAGAAAACTATACTATATTCTTCAGGGCTTTTTTTGGTAGAAAAAGCCCAGCAGGAACTTGTTTGCATATTAAGCCACACCCCCTGATGGGACTATTGTTTCACAAAGAATATTGAATGTTAACTTAAAACTGTCCGTAATAGTTGTTGTGGCACTTGAAGAAATTTTTGCACTTTAGAAAACTGTATTAAATTCTTCAGGGCTTTTTCTACAAAAAGCCCAGCAGGAGCTCATTTGCATATTAGGCCACACCCCCTGATGCCAAGACAGACAACTGCATTCCTGCTCAGAAAAAGCCCTGATATTCTTGCAGTTATTGAAATCCAGTTGAATGGTGTGAATGTTTTCATTATTATTCCACAATTGGATATTGTTGGTATTAGCCTCCAGGTGGGGCCTGGAGATCTCCCGCTTTTACAACTGATCTCCAGGTGGCAGAGAACAGCTCTTGGATATTGTTGGTATTAGCCTCCAGGTGGGGCCTGGAGATCTCCCGCTTTTACAACTGATCTCCAGGTGGCAGAGAACAGCTCCCCTGGAGAAAATGGTGCTTTAAAGGGTGGGCTCTATGAGGGGGGAAGGAAATGTCTGCTGGCACTCTATTCTCTATAGAGACCGATTCCTGTAGGATATAATGGAGGCTTGGGGAGGAGGGCTTGGGGGTGCATCTCAAGCTCCAGAGGGGCTGTTTTTTGCAGCACAGGATCCTGTGTCTCTCCTCAAAACATCCTCCAAGTTTCAAAAAGATTGGACCGGGGGATCCAATTCTATGAACCCCCAAAGAAGGTGCCCCTATCCTCCATTATTTCCATTGGAAAGAAGGCATTTAAAAGGCGCGCGGTCCCTTTAAATCGTGACGGCCAGCACTCCCTTTGGAGTTCAGTCGCGCCCGTCACACCCTTGCTCCTGGCTCCACCCCCAAAGTCTCCTGGCTCCACCCCCAAAGTCTCCAGACTCTTCTTGAAGTGGACTTGGCAACGCTAAGCACAGGGCAGCCTTCGAGGCAGCGACGAAACCACTGAAAGGGGAAGCGGGAGGAGGAGAAGAGGCGGGAGCGCGTGGAAAGAAAAGAAGCCGAGCACCGCACGAACCGCCCGCCGAGTCCTTCGGAGACGCCGTGGGAACTGCAGGCCAGGGGAGGGGCGGCCTTTCTGGGCCTTCCCCCCGGCGGCTGGCGGCTTCCATGTGCCTCCCTCTGCCCTGGGAGGACTCAGCCGCCGACATGCCTGCCGCGGGGCGCCGCTGGCTGCTGCTCTTCTTGTGCCTCACCGACGCCCAGGTAAGGCTGCTCGCGCGGCAAAGGCGCCTCGGGGGCAATGGTCCCTCGAAGCTGCAGAGCAAAGATTCTGCTTGGTGAGCTCCTGGCGTTAAAGTTGCGAGCTGCTGCATCAACGAGTGTGCTCTCTGGGGTGCTCCTTCCTGAGCGAAGACAAAATTGTGTGAGCCGGAGGCTGAAATTCTGTGAGCCACGAGCTCAGCTTAGAGGGAACACTGCTTGGGGGGTGGGGGTCTCTTGCAGCGGGCTGGGGCTTTTGCTCTCCTGGATCATGGACCGGTTGCTCGCAGAACCTCAGCGAGGCGCGATTTGCAGAGACTTGCAGAGAGGGTAGAACCAAGCAGGAGTCAAGTGGTACCTTTAAGACCGACAGAGTTGTATTCAGAATGGAAGCTTTCATGTGCACACTTGATCAGACGAGGCATCTGGTACATATAGCTGGTAGCAGGGGCAACCCTATGCCCCATAGCGCCCTAGGCAGACTCGCTGCCTGGTGCCCCCCAAGAGCCCCCACACCTCCCCCCTCCCTTCAACGCTGGAACCGACTCTAGCACTGCGTTCCGGCTCTCTAAAGCCCCCCCTCCCTGGCCAAACACTCTAGTCAAGGTTAAAACCGCACTGCGGGGCCGGGCTGCACTCACCGTCCGTCCCTCCCTCAGGAACAGTGTCCTGAAAGGGCGACCCCCACTGCAGCTGACTCCTCCCCTGTTCCTGGATGGGAGGGGAGGAGTTCAGCGGGGGTCGCCCTTTCGGGACGCTGTTCCGTGGTTTTAACCACGACTGGAGTGTTCAGGAGGGAGGAGGAGGAGGCACAGGTGGGGAGGGAATGGAGGGGCAGGCGGTGGGGGGCGAAAGGCAAACTAGGTGCTTGCCTGGGGCACCGGGAGGGGGGTGGGGAACCCAATTTTGCGACCCCGCCCTCCCGGCACCCTAGGCAGCCGCCTAGTTTGCCTAGCGGGAGGGCCGGCCCTGGCTGGTAGGTGGTTGTCTAGAATGCAAAATGGTCCAAATTTTAAGTTCCAATGACAGAATAGTAAAATTAACAAATTGAACAAACCTTGGATCTGGGCAGCATGAGCGAGAAACCAATAAAACAGTAACATGTCAAAATGTGAGAATGTCTGTTAATCACTCTATTGTTATAAGCCTGGGCCAAATTGAGGGCATTTCTTTTCTCAGACGTTTTTCACATCCAACTAATTTACCTTTTAACACAGGGGTGGGGAACCTCCGTCCCGATGGCCGTATGCAGCCCTCGAGGTCACTTGGTGTGGCCCTCGGGGATTGCTGGGCCGAACTGAGTCATGTGGCAGCCTCCTGGGGGCTTGGCTGGCCAGTGAGGATCGTGGGGCCCAGCCGCGCTGTGCAGCAGCCTCCTCAGGGCCAGGCAGGGATCACAGGGCCCAGATGTACTGTGCAGTAGCCTCCCTGGGGCCTGGCTGGCCGGCCAGAATTGCTGCAGGGCCTGGAAAAGTTACTGTCACAGTTCAGTTTCCACTTGATTATCCCAGATGGTGTGGCCTAATATGTTAATGAATGTGTGACCTAATATGCTAATATTAAGGGATGTGGTCTAATATGCTACTGAGTTCCTGCTGGGCTTTTTCTACAAAATAGCCCTGGACCTATGCATTTGCCTAGGGTGGCGGGCCTGGTGTGTGTGTGTGTGCGTGTGCCAGACTAGGCTCTCCCCACATGACTTCAAATAGAAAAACAATTATGTGCATTAATTTTGCTGGCCTGAATCATTCTTCCTTGGCGGAGCACTGTTTTTTAAGCTGATAATTTTTTATGGCCCGCGAATGATGTTATAAATATCCATATGGCCCTTGGCAGAAAAAAGGTTCCCCACCCCTGTTTTAACATGTAACATAGATATAGTTTGCCATTAGAAGAAAAATACATTAAAATATAGTGGAAGATGGGTTTAGTATATGTAATGAGATAAACAGCCAATATCCCTATTTTGACTACATCAATACAAAAAATTATTCTGATACACGTTTCTAAAAGAGAAATACATTGGAATACTGTGGATGTATAACCATACTCAGTGAGAGTGGGTTTAGCTTATGTAATTGGGTGAAAGGTGAGGGATCAATTAAGTAAATAAAACAGATTTAAAAAATAGTCAAGATTGGCAGCGGCTCTCCAGGGTCTCAGGACAGGGGCTTTCGTATTACCTCTTGCCTTTTACCTGGGAGGGGAGATTGTACCTGGGACTTTTTGCATACTAAGTAGATGCTCTATTACTGAGCCACAGCCAATACTCCCTCTAAGCTGCGGCGTCTTGTGAGCAAAAATGCTACTTTGTGAGCTACTGGCATTAAAGTCATGAGCTGTTGCATAAATTAGTTTGCTCTGGGGCCATCTTTCCTGAGTGAAGACAGAAATCTGTGAGCCGGAGGCTAAAAAACTGTGAGCCAGCTCACACTAACTCAGCTTAGAGGGAACGCTGGCCACGGCCCCTCCAAAAAGGCCTGGAAAAGTTCTTATTACTTCCGAGTTCTCTCAAGCCTTCTGTATCCAAAATATATACCACCTTGAAGACACCAAAGCAAAGAAGCCATTCTTTGTTAGAAGTCATTCTTTGATAGGCTGAGTCTGTGAGCCCCACAAGATTTGGCAGAAAGCGAGTCTGTAGATGGAGATGTAATAATGTAGTGCTATTGGGAAGAGCCCCGTGACGCAGAGTGGTAAAGCTGCAGTACTGTAGTGGGAGCCCTCTGCTCACGACCTGAGTTCGATCCCTGGCGGAAGCTGGTTCAGGTAGCCGGCTCGAGGTTGACTCAGCCTTCCATCCTTCCAAGGTAGGCAAAATGAGGACCCAGCTTGCTGGGGGGAAAGTGTAGATGACCGGGGAAGGCAATGGCAAACCACCCCGTAAAAAGTCTGCCGTGAAAACGTTGTGAAAGCAACGTCACCCCAGAGTCGGAAATGACTGGTGCTTGCACAGGGGATTACCTTTACTTTTACCTTTAATGTAAGTTCTTGGAGGATTGGCTACATCAAAGGGGTGTGGTCTAATATGCAAAGAAGTTCCTGCTACAAAAAATGTCCTGATTCTGGTGCTTGCACAGGGGACTACCTTTTTTTTATTGGGAAAACAGCGCTAGCAGAATGCATGCAGAAGCTGCCGCCCTTTGGTGTGTCCTGCCATGGCTGGAACTGACCTGTTGGTTCACCCGACAGCGGTCAGGATTGCAGTCCCTCCTAGCTCGTGCTTTTCCAACTGGAAAGCCCTTCAGTGATGTGGCTTTGACCACTTCCCTTGGGAAGCTGCTCTGCGAAGGAAAGTTTCTACTTCAGCATGGTAAACGCTCTTTCGTAAACAGAAGGGCTGGTTGTCAAAAACTTTCCTCGTGGTTGACTTTTTAAAAGCAGACATTCCACCCTCCGTTAGTTTCCTTTTTTTTAAAGACCCATTTTAATTTTCAATTTTGATCCAGTGATCAGAGCAGCCCAAGCTTGCAGAAAGACAATGAATCCCAAATTCAGTCCAGCTGTAAAGGCCAGGTTCTGTCACTAGCAGACAGTGTTGTCTTGCCCAGGGGGGGCCAAACTGAGGCTCTGGAGCCCCATGTGTCTCTTTCACGCATATTGTGTGGCTCTTGAAGCTCCCACTGCCCCATTGGCTGGCTTGGAGAAGGCAGTTCTCTCTTTAAATCACTTCTCCAAGCCAAGCCAGCTGGCAGCTTGGAGAATGCATTTAAAGTTGCTTTCTTTCCACCTCTCCTTCCCACAATCTATTTGACTTCCTGCCTTCCTTTCTTGTGGCTCTCAAACATCTGACGTTCATGTCTTGTGGCTCTCAAACATCTGATATTTATTCTGCGTGGCTCTTACGTTAAGCAAGTTTGGCCACCCCTGGTCTTGCCTGTGAAGCACAAGTTGTGTAGGTCAAACACAACAGTGCTCCTGTTGCATTGTGTTTGACCAAGTTGTGAACCGGGAAGTCTACAGTATGAGTCTTGTCTCTGCGATGGGTACTGTAGGTGGCCTGGGGCCTTCTTCCAGCTAATAATGCTAATAATACTGGCCTGCCTTCCAGGATTGTCGCGAAGGTTATTTTTAACCCCTCTAGAAGTGTTTAGGAGATTGCTATCTCTGTTACCACTGCGTATAGGACCTGTTATCAGTTTGTGCACATGTTATCCTCTCGTTGCTGCATATTTTCTATGCAGGGCGGGGTTTTTTTGTAGCAGGAACTCCTTTGCATATTAAGCCACACACCCCTGATGCAGCCAATCCTCCTGGGGCTTACAGCAGGCCCTGCACTAAGAGCCCTGTAAGCTCTTGGAGGATTGGCTACATCAGGGGTGTGTGGCCTAATATGCAAAGGACTTCCTGCTACAAAAAAGCCCTGTTTTTATGGATGTCATACCTCCTTTCTTCAATGTATCCAGTATTGTGTATCATGCCTAACATGCTGTGCTTGTTCAGATTTCTGTAATCCTAGTTCTAGTGAGTTCAGACGTAGGGTTGCCAGGTCCCCCGGCAGGGGATAGAGCAGAAGAGCTGCCAGACCCAGGTTGAGAAACTCCTAGAGCGGTGATGGCCAAACTCTTTCACACATATTGTGCGGCTCTAGCAGCCCCCACCACCCCATCAGCTGGCTTGGAAAAGGCATTTCTCTCTTTAAATCACTTCTCCAAGTTAAACCAGCCGGCGGCTTGGAGAATGCATTTAAAGTTAAAGTTGCTTTATTTCCACCTCTTCCTCCTTCCCCATCTATTTCCCTCCCTCCCTCCCTCCATTCCTTCCTTCCTTCCTTCCTTCCTTCCTTCCTTCCTTCCTTCCTTCCTTCCTTCCTTCCTTCCTTCCTTCCTTCCTTCCTTCCTTCCTTCCTTCCGTCTTGCGGCTCTCAAACATCTGATGTTTATTCTATATGTGGAGCCAGTTTGGTGTAGTGGTTAAGTGCGCGGACTCTTATCTGGGAGAACCAGGTTTGATTCCCCACTCCTCCACTTGCAGCTGCTGGAATGGCCTTGGGTTAGCCACAGCTCTCGCAGGAGTTGTCCTTTAAAGGGCAGCTGCTGTGAGAACCCTCTCAGCCCCACCCAGCTCACAGGGTGTCTGTTGTGGGGGGAGAAGATATAGGAGATTGTAAGCCGCTGTGAGTCTCTGAGTCAAAGAGAAGGGTGGGGTATAAATCTGCAGTCTTCTTCTTCTATGTGGCTCTTACATTAAGCAAGTTTGGCCACCCCTATCCTAGAGTTTTGGAGGTGGAGCCTGGGAGGACAAGGACCTCAATGGGGGACAGTGCCATAGAGTGCACCCTCCAAAGCCTCCATTTTCTCTCAAGGAGGTGATCTCTGTCATCTGGAGGTGACCTGTAATTCCAGGAGATCTCCAGGTCCCACCTTGAGGCTGGCATCCCCAGAAGCCTCTTCCTGTTGATTGTATCAGTTTACACGGTGTAAGAATATCGGGGGGGAAAGCTGAACTGCGAATATAATAAAATCACAGTCCGTGCGTTGGACCCAGCCAGCTGATTCCTTCCATCTCACTCCCTTGCCCTCTTTATTACGGGCCCCACCCCGCGTGACTTCTGCTCACACCGGTCCCATGCCTTTGACGATCCCCTCCCCTTTTCTGCAGCGGAAAAGCTGACTCTTGCCTCCTGTTATGAGCCAAGATTTGTCCTTAAGGCACTCCAGTTAGTCACCTGGTGAGCAGAAGGTGCTGCTCTCCATATCAGCTTGTTTGCCTGCTGAATAGTTCGGTTTGATGTATGTTGATTAGGGTTGCCAAGTCCAATTCAAGAAATATCTGGGGACTTTGGGGGTGGAGCCAGGAGAATTTGGGGACGGAACCAGGAGCAAGGGTGTGACAAGCACAATTGAACTTCAAAGGGAGTTCTGGCTATCACATTGAAAGGGGCCGCACACCTTTTAAATGCCTTCCTTCCATTGGAAATAATTGATAGGGGCACCTTCTTTTGGGGCCCATAGAATTGGACCCCCTGGTCCAATCGTTTTGGGAACTGGAGGACATTGGAGGCACTGAATGCTATGCTGCAAATTTGGTGCCTCTGCCTCAAAAAACAGCCCCCGCAGAGTCCCGGATTCCCACAGATCAATTCTCCATTATTCCCTATGGGAATCGGTCTCCATAGGGAATAATGGAGTGCCCAACAGACATTCCCCTTCCCTCCCCCGCTTTCTGATGACCATGAAGCAGGGGGGAGGGCCTCCAAACTGGGGGATCCCGTGCCCCACCTGGGGATTGGTAACCCTAATGCTGATGTATGTTGAACTTGCTTTTCAGGCCTCTCCAAAAATTGGCTGCCTGAAACGGCTTGCTGAAATGAAAAGCACCAGCTCTTCATTTAGGGTTGCCAGGTCTGGGACACCTAGAGACTTTGGGGGTGGATCCAGGAGAGGGTGGGTTTTGGGGAGGGGAGGGGCCTCCACATGGTACAGTGCCCTAGAGCAAGGGTGTCAAACTCATTTGTTATGTCAGCCGGTTCTGACATAAATGAGACCCTGTTGGGCTGGGCCATGCGGGTCATAAAAGGTAATTCCAGGTAGCAGAGTTATAAACTTTATAAAGGACACAGAGAGACACAATTAAACTTAAAATGAAACATGATTAAAACATTAGCACTCATTTGTCCTTAAGGTGCTTTCTTTGTATCACTCCCATGGGATCCTAGGAACTGGGCAAAGGAAGCTCTGGCTTTTTCCTTCCTTCCCCAGGGGACCAGGAGGGGAGGAACCTCCACCAATAGAAGGAAGAGAGACTTGGCTCGGTAGCTCTGCTGTGCGACTGAGAGAGCCTGGCAAAGCAAGCACTCCCTTCACCTTTTCCTTCCCAAGGGAGGAGCCTCAGCCAATGGAGAACATAGAGACTTTGCTCTGTAGCTCCTGTGCAATTGGCAAAGCAAGCTGCAGTGTAGAAGGAAGCACGAAAGAGGGGGAAAGAAGCAGGCGACAGCCAGTTGCCAGGGACCTGATAGGAGCCCTCTAGAGGCCTGATTCGGCTACCGGGCCACATGTTTGACACCCCTGCCCTAGAGTCCACCCTTTCAGGCAGCCGTTTTCTCCAGGAGATCTCCAAGCACCACCTGGAGGCTGGCAACCCTGTCTGTATTCAGTTTTTAAACATGTTAGGCTGTGGGGAGAACTCACTGAGAACAGAAGGATGTGCGTCTGTCTGCTTTTCTCCCTCTGGTGCTGCTGATGGGAGCAGAGGGGAATCACTTTCCAACGGAGATCCCCTCCTGTTTCTGTCAGCAGGGCCATCCGGAGGGGCACCTGGCCTTTCGATCCCGTCTCTGGCGTTGTAAGTAGCCATTGTGGTCATTGGGAAGAGGGGAGCTCCCAGCCGGAAGCTGGCAAGACAGAAGGGCGGCCTGTCGTCGACTTGTCGAAAGTGCTTTGCAGCCCCGGTTAGAAATCCGCCTGTAATAACAAGACAGATCCCCGTTCTGTAATTTCCTGGTATTGCAGAGTGCAGTTTGGCCCCCAATCAAACGAGCGCTCCTTCCAACAATGTGAAATGTGCAACTCATAACATGCATTTAGGAATTCACAGTTTTCCCAGGTATTCCAGTTCCCATCTACAGCTAACGTGCAGGCATATGCTAACGCTGCTTGCACAATGTTCTGTGAGGATCTGTTCACAACGATACAAGTTAACCTAGAAGAGTGTCTGGATAGTTCAGCCTACGACAGTGAAATCCTGTGCCATCCTAGATCATGTACATCCATGAAGCTGCCTTATATTGAGAGGGACCACTGGTCTGTTAAGGTCAGTATTGCCAGCGTGGTGTAGTGGTTAAGACTGGTGGGTTCTGATCTGGAGAGCTAGGTTTGATTCCCCACTCCTCCATCTGAAGCCTGTTAGGTGACCTTCGGCCAGTCACAGTTCTTTCAGAATTCTCTCAGACCCACCTACTTCTCAAGGTGCCTGTCATGGGGAGAGGAAGGGAAGGTGATTATAAGCCACTTTGAGACACCTGAGGCCTGCTGGGTGGACTCGGGTCGGTCACAGTTCTCTCAGAATTCTCTCAGACCCACCTACCTCTCAAGGTGCCCCTTGTGGGGAGAGGAAGGGAAGGCGATTATAAGCTGCTTTGAGACACCTGAGGCCTGCTGGGTGACTTTGGGCCAGTCACAGTTCTCCTAGAACTCTCTTAGCCTCACCTTCCTCACAAGGTGCCTGTTGTGAGGATGGGAAGGGAAGGCGTTTGTAAGCTGAGACTCTTTAAGGTAGAGAAAAGTGGGGTATAAAACCTTCTCTATATTCTTGACTTGCAGTGGATCTCCTGGGCCAACTATGGTCTGTGTTCCTTTAACTAGATATGCTAGGGATTGAATCTTGGGTAGGGGTATGTAAAAAATGAGGTTTTTAAAGATTTGTGTATAATTGAAATCCTCCCCCCCAAAAAAATTGGTATTTGCTGATATTTCTGAATCCCAATACCAGTATAGTATTTGAATTTGGGATTTTCCAGAAATCCCAATTGTTTCTAGTTCCATTATCCCCTGTGGGGACCATTATAATGAATGGACCTGATGAAGAATCAATCTGGGGGTATCTGGGGCTCAGTGGAGGTATTTTTTGAGGTAGAGGCAGCAAATTTGCAGCATTGCTGCTGGTGCCTCTCCTCAACCCCTCCCCAAGTTTCAAAAAAAAACTGTACCAGGAGGTCCAATTTTATGGGCCTCCAAAGATGCTTCCATTCTTCATTGGTTTCAGTTGAGAAAAAAATGTTTAAAGGGATTGCAGTCCCTTTAAATGCCTTCTCCAAGCACTTAAAGGGCAACTGCAATCCCTTTAAACACCCTTTAATTTCAGCTATCTGGCAGTCCCAAAAAATCCTGAAAATTTTCAGTTTTGAGGCTTGGCCATTTTGCATAGCTGAAAAAATATCTATATATCTGACTAAAAGCATAGCCAGAAAATACCAATAAGGTATTTTCCAGATTTTTTTTTTTTGCTCAGATATAGCCAAATGCACACCCCTAATATCAGGCCCTCTGCATGCAAAGCGGTCAGTCTGTTGAAGAGTCGCAATTTCTCCCAGGTACATAGATACGCAGACAATAGATCAACGTATAGGTTGCAGTACATATTTATGCAGTGGGAATAGCCTAAAGTTATCGCACCATGCCACAGGGATTAACTGATTGTAATAGGCATGTTTATGCAAAATATGTTTGTAAAAGAAAGCATTTGTGTCTCTTCCTTTATAATATTTTATATCTAGTATAACAAAGCATATTCCCTGTGTATGCTTCATTTTGCCTAATTAGTAAAAAAAAAATATCTGGTTATTGTTACCTTTTAGAATTTTCCACACGTTAAAATGTTTCAATCTCCATTTTAAAATCAAAGAGTATACCGGACTGTTGCTAGAATTATAGAAGCCAGGTCTAAAATGATCAATCTAGCACCTCTCTCTCTATTTTGTGATTCTGTATTTCTACCCCATAAGAGAAAATTGCATCTTAAAAAAAATCCAAACAAATACCAAAAAGCCTGGAGCAGGCCAAACAGCAGCTCCAGAGCCGCATGCAGCTTTTCCCCACATATTGTGCAGCTCCTGGAGGTCAAGGAGGAACTTAATGCAGGCTTACTCTCAAGTAGAGGTGCTTAGCATCAGGACCTCAGTCAGCCTCTGAGTGCTGACCCATAGACAAGCAACTGTTCTACCATGTGTGAAGCAGGGAAGGAGGAGGAAATAGACTTGCAAGCTCTTCTCCTCCACCACAGAGGTTGCCCAGAGACCTAGATCAGAGAAAAGAGCACAAGAGCTGAGGGAGCCACTGGAAGGAGGGACAGAATTAAAGTGCTTCCTAGCTCTTGTAGGAGCTGCATTTACTAACCTTGTTGTCAAGGGAAAGAGAGATGCACAGTGATGCAAACCATGATTTAAATAGCACATGTGTGTTTCTTTCTCCCACTGGTGCCAAAAAAATTATTCCCTAACCTTCCCTATGCTGGTCTTATGGGGACTGTTATTCCCAGCTTTTGTTTTGTTTTTTTTAAAAAGTCTCCTCCTAACATGGTTATGTTGTAAAGTGCATGCATATGTATTTTATCTTTCTGTGCAAAAAAAAGTATGAAGAGCAGGGCTTTTTTTGAGCAAGAACGCAGTTCCGGCTGGCTTGGTGTAAGGGGTGTGTGGCCTAATATGCAAATTAGTTCCTGCTGGGCTTTTTCTACAAAAAGCCCTTTGTGAAACATGGTGATGTCAGGGGGTGTGGCCCTATATTCAAATGAGTTCTACAAAAAAAGCCCTGATGAAGACTATTAATAAAGACATGTGTGTAATATTTGTTCATGTCTTGCGGCTCTCTAACAACTGACATTTCTTTTTTGTGGCTCCTACGTTAAGAAACTTTGACCACCCCTGACCTAGAGCATGATCATTGGTGCATTTACATTCTTCCAGTGAGGTGCAATACTTCTTTTAGCTGCTACTGGAAGAATGTAGGTTGAATTCTACCAGGTTGTTTGCTAGTAACAGAGGGAGAATGGGTGATCTCACCCGATTCTGCCTTCTCCCTACAGTTCTGTCCTGCATGGCTTTTTGTCTGCACTGCATTGCGTTTTGGGAGCCCTCCTTCTTCTGGTGTCAGCAAAAGAATTGATAGGATCCAATCCAGTATATCCACATTCTTTACCATTTCCAAGAGGATTTTCTCAGAACATTCTACTAATTCATATGCCATCATATTGCCCAGAAGTCTAGTCATTTCCATTTGCCATGGGTTGTTAAATGGAATAACAATGGGACGTCACAGGAGGTGGCTTCCTCAATTCATATTTTCTTTAAGGTTGTTGACAAATGCATGGGGAATTAGTGACTTCCTGCTAGCAGGACTGATTTCTCACTTGGTTTATCATTGTTGATTAGTTGACTGAATGATCTGCAAACGGAAAGTATGAACAGACTTCCCTGGAGAAGTATTGTAGCTCGGTAAACACAGCACACCTAACCAGCTCTGTATGTTCAACATAAAGCAATGCATGTAGCCAGGCCTTGAATTCAGCAGGAGCTCACAGGAGCACAGCTCATGAACCTTTCTGACGGCCCCTGCTCCTCCTCCCCACCTAGCTTGTCCACTGAATAGTAGGGGCAGCTGCATAACAATCCATGGATTAGTAGAGCGGCCAGCCAGCCAGCCAGCCAGCCAGCCAGCCAGCCACCAGGAGCTTTGCCATGCCCCCAGCAGCCCTCATTAACACCTGGAGAAGCCCACACTCCACTCTCCGCTTCTTATCTGATTTGGGGTGGCGGGTGGCTTGCTGGCCTTTTAACTGGGAGGGGAGAGCCCAGGTGAGCAAGGCCTGCCTGGGCTGGCTGGATCTCTAGCCAGCCCAAGCAGGCCTCGCTCACCTGGGGCTCTCCTTTCTTGTGCCAGATTGCTTTTGGCTGGGGGGGGGGTACATATGCTGATGAGTTCTACTCATGAGCTCCACCACCTATTTTTCTACGAAATGACCCCTGCATGTAGCAGAAGGAGCAGGGTCACTAGCCTTGTGACCGCCCTGCCCATAGGCTTCCCAATCCCCAGGTCCCAGCGGAGGATCCCCCGCTTTTTCAGGCTTCCCCCTGCCCCCAGCCAGCTGGCCAGTGAGGAGAAGCCCCGCCCCCACAGCCACCATGTATCTCTAGAGCTCCGGCAGGTTTAGAAACCTGCAAACAGGTCCTGTTTTAAAATGTGCGTGTGTGTTTCTGTTGTTTGTGTGCCTTTAAAGTTGAGCAGGAAACAGGAAGCACTTCATGGGGATGGGTCAGCAGCAGCTTCCGTTTGTTTTGCTTTCATTTTCAGAACAAGTAACCAGACCCAGTAAGTGTGTGTGTGTGTGTGAGAGAGAGAGGGTTGCCAATCCCCAGGTGAGCAGGGGAAACTGAAGCAAAAGCTACCATGACTAACCAGCCTCCCAACAAAAAAACCAAACAATTTGTACCAATTAATCGAAGAATTATATATTTAAGTTATCCAGCAGACAATTCCATAAGTCTTTTCATGCGAAATAAGGAACGAGTTCACCAGAAACCAGCCCTATCTTTCCAGCAATTAATGTCAGCTTTTATCAGGAAAATCCAGGTGAACTTGAGAGAAACATCCAACAATCCAGTGTTTTTCAATATATGCAGCCAGTAGTTATTATGGCGACAAGGTCATACTGGCATCCTTGTTTCACATTTAGCTTTCTCAAGCTGCAGCAATAAAAGTATAACATTATGTAAACAGTAACATTATAACTAGATAAATATCACCAAATCTTTTTCTTTCCCAAAATTGCACCTATGTACATACAATCAGTTTAAAAATACACACCTTCTCACAAATAGGTTAAATCACAGGGTAATCACAACTTTTCACACCGAACAACACTTCAATCGTGATATAGTTAGAAGCTTACTACTGCTTATATATACACAGGTGTATTCACTTAAGCGTTCCTTTAAAGATACAGTATTCCTAATTACAGTAATGTCCATAATTCATTGATTAATTGGTACAAATTGTTTGGTTTTTTGTTGGGAGGCTAGTTAGTCACGGTAGCTTTTGCTTCGATTTTCCCTGCCTGTCAATTGCCGTGATTCTCTGTTTTGTTGCTCATACTCTGTTGAGAACGTCCTCTTGGAAAGATTATTTAGCATTTTCGGATTCTGACAAAAATTAAATCTTAGCTACAGTAGTGTCCTCTTTAGAGGTTCAACAAGATATTGGTAGCACTACATGGTCTAATTTTCCAGAAATTGACCATACCATTGGAAAATGTTACAAGCGACAGCAGTTGGAATAGGAAGTAATTTTTTGAAAGCTCGTCAAAGCAAAAGCGAAATGTGGGATTAAGTACAACCGCGTAGCGAATTATATTTGTGCCTTGCTGTACAAGATAAAGCCGTTTGGAGCTTCGGTCTCCATAAAAGACTCCACCGTTAGGATGGCCACCCGCACCCTTCCGTTATGAAAATTGGACATTTATTTGTGGTTTAGTGACTATGGGTGACTGGGTGATGTTCCTTTAATGTTTAGTTCTGTATGAATCTGTTGGTGACTATTTGAGAAATTTTTACTGGCAACAGTCTTAGTAAACATTTTGTATAAATTTAGAGGCTGGTTTTCTTGGAGGTTTATACCTTTTTCCCTGCTACGTTATCCGCATTGCTCTTTTTTGGTTGCACAATCCCCAGGTGGGGGCAGGGGATCCCCCGGTTTGGAGGCCCTCCCCTTGCTTCAGGGTCGTCAGAAAGCGGACGGAGGGGAGGGAAATGTCTGCTGGAAACTCTATTATTCCCTATGGAGACTTGTTCCCATAGAAAATAATGGAGAATTGATCAGCAGGTATCTGGGGCGGCTATTTGCGGTAGAGGCACCAAATTTTCAGTATAGCATCCAGAGCCTCTCCCCAAAATACCTCCCAAGTTTCAAAAAGAGAGGACCCTGGGAATGTATGAAAAAGTTGCAGACCACCCACTTTCCATCCCCATTTTGGCTCAGCATGAGTTTCAGAGAGATTTTTCTGAAAACAAAGTTACTTCAGAAGAAGAGGCAGGTTGGGGGGAGTGCCCTGGAAGTGACATCACAGGGAAAGGTGGAGTTTTGGTTCAGTGTGCCCTGGAAGTGACACCACAGGAAATGACATAATTCCTGTCTACCGGCTCCACCCCCAAAGTCTCCTTGCTCCACCCCTGAATTTTAGTGGGCCGTGAAGAAGAAGTGTAAAAATAACCAGGCCATGGGAAAGAAAAGTTTGGGAAACCCTGCCATAGGGTATAATGGAAAATTGATCTGCAGGTATCTGGGGCTCTGGCAAAGCTGTTTTTTGAGGCAGAGGCACCAAATTTTCAGCATAGCATCCAGTGCCTCTCTCCAAAATACCTTCCAAGTTTCAAAAAGATTGGACCAGGGGGTCCAATTCTATGAGCCCCCGAAGAAGGTGCCCCTATCCTTCATTATTTCCAGTGGAGGAAAGGCATTTAAAAGGTATATGGTCCCTTTAAACGTGATGGCCAGAACTCCCTTTGGAGTTCAATGATGCTTGTCACAATCTTGCTCCTGGCTCCACCACCACCCCAAAGTCTCCTGGCTTCACCCCCAAAGTCCCCAGATATTTCTTGAATTGGACTTGTCAACCCTAAATTGGATCAAGCACTGGGATTCCTGGATGAAATCTGGGGGCTTTTTGTGTGCGTGTGTGTGCATTCATGTCCATGTGTTGTCTATGTATGAAAGGCCCAAAATCTATCCCTTCACAAAATGTCTCAAGATTCACTGCTACAATTGCGTCTTCTCATATTTGCTCTATAAAAGTGGCACTTCCTCTATGAGTCTTACTAGAGTTTTGGGTTTCAGCCACAGACTACGACAAGTTCCGCATTCTAATGTTGTATATAGTGTTTTTTTCCTTGAAAAAAAGAGGGGCTGGAACTCTCGAGATGGAAATGAAGGAGAGACACATCGGTGCCCCTCACGAGCTTTTAAACATTTGTTGAGAATTTTGTTTCCGCAAAGAGGTTTCCCCAGAAAAAAAAAGCCCTGTGTAATATGTAGAACACTTTTTGTCTTCTGCCCAAGGCTGGCCCTGCCATTAGGCAAACTAGGTGATTGCCTAGAGCACCAGCCTTCTGGGGGGGTGCCAAATTGGATGACCCCATGTGACTTGGTGATGTTTTCTGTTGGGGGGTGGGGTGGGACGCCAGAAGTTAGACTTGCCTACGGTGCCAGACGGTCTACGGCCAGCCTTGCTTCTGCCACATGCTCTGATATGCTGGGGCAGGGGGGTGGGGGGGGGGGTGGTATGTGCAATAGGGTTGCCAAGTCCAACCCCAGAAATATCTGGGGACTTTAGGGGTGAAGCCAGGAGACTTTGGGGGTGGAGCCAGGAGACACTGGGGTGGAGCTAGGGGGAGGGGGGAAACGGTGCCGGGGAGCGTGGCGAGCCGTCTCAGAGCGGGCGACGCCGCTGCACCGTTGCCGCCTCTTCTCCGCTCGCCGTGGCTGCTCCTCCGAGATGGGCTCAGCCTGAGCCCATCTTGGAGGAGCAGCCACGGCGAGCGGAGAAGAGGCGGCAGCGGCGCGGCGGCCTCGCCGGCTCTGCCTCTGGGGTGGAATCAGAGGGGGGGTGGAGGCGGGCCAGGGGCGTGGTGAGCCGCGAGTCCAGGTCCTAGAAGGGCCCGGATTTGCGGCTCGCCATGCCTCGCCCTCCCCTGCGCTGCTGCCGCCTCTTGGCTGCTCCTCCGAGATGGGTTCAGCCTGGGCCCATCTCGGAGGAGCAGCTGCGGTGGGCGGGGAGGGGGCGGCAGCGGCGCGGCGGCCTCACCCGCTCCGGGATGGGGCGGCTTGCCATGCTCCCTGGCACCGTTTCCCCCCTCCTCCCGCTTCCGTTTTTTTGGGGGAGCGGGGGAAGAGGGTGGAAATCCTGGGGTCCCCCGCCAGGGCGGGAGGGTTGGGAAGCCTAATGTGCAAAGACTCAGGGCCTCCAATGAAGCTGATGGGAAGGAGGTTCAGGATGGACAAAAAGAAATCCTGCTTTACAAAGACATCAATTAAAATGTGGAATTCACTGCCAGAGGATTTTGCGATGGCCACAGGAATAAAAACTTTAAAAGGGGATGAGATGGATTCATGGAGGATAAACATATCAGTGACTACTAGCCATGGTGACTCCATGTTCAGATACAGTCAACTTCTGAATCCCAGTGCTTTTAAATCTCAGCAGGCTTAGAGGAAGCTTGCAAAGAACTGTTCGTGTTTTGGAAGGTGTGTGTGTACCTTTAAATCTCAGCGTGACGAAAGCTGTATGGGCAGAGTGAGCAGGCAGAGCCACTGTGAATGTGTGGAACATGTGAAGCTGATCTCTGCCAGCTGGAAATCAGTTGTAAAAATGAAAGGTTTTCTGTTAGTCTGAAAAGTTGGTTGAAATACAGCAGATGGTTACGTTCAGCAACTCCCATGCATAAATTGCCCCAGTGGAATCACAAAAATGTGTGCTTGGAAAGTGGGTTTATTTCACAGTTATGAGTGTGTGTGTGTTTGCTTTCATTTAGCAGAAGTGCAGTTGCTGGGGGATGAGGAAATGAAGATTGTATTCAGGGGAACTGCACTGCTATATTTTTATTTATTTATTTTAAGGAATGGGAAAGTCTCCAGGCTCCACCCCCAAAGTCCCCAGGTATTTTCCAGGTATTTTCTGAGTGGGACCTGGCAATCCTACTTGCACCCAGCGCCTTGTGTCAGAATTCCAGAGGTGCCCACAAGCTCGAAAAGGCTGGGGACCTCTGAGCTACCACTTATAAGCCAGTATGATGTAATGTTCAGAGTAGGGTGCTAGAATTATATTTGGCTCCATGTTTATTGCCTTGTATGTTTGATCCAACTGAGCAAACAGCAGCCCCACAAGGCCATTTCAGGCCAAAAAAAATCACCTCTCTTGCACCCCTGTCACTGCTGTCAGCCTAAACTGCCTCACAATGTCACTGTGAGGATAAAACAGGGGAGGGGAAAACCATGTTAGTTGCCCTAACCTCCTTGAAGTAAGAACGTGATAGCTTAAAAGAGCTCTGAGCACTTGAGAAAAATGTTGTGCAATACTTTATATTTTTACAGTGACTTCAAGTGCTTTGCACATTATTGCAGTCTTAACAACCTTATAAACCAGGTATTATTATTCCCATATTGAAGATAAGGGACTGAGCTAGAGAGAAAACAACCGACTTGAGACAGCTGATAAGATTCAAAGCAGAAGTTTTTCAGGTCATCATGGCTCATCTACTATGCTATGCCATAGAGCAGGGGTCTCCAACCTTTTGGAGCCTGTGGGTGTTAGAAGAACAGGCTGACGATTGTCTCTTGCTCAGTCCTCAAAGACTACAAACACCATAGAGCAAGTCAGATAGATAGGTTCATATCAGTCTCCTTCCTGCCTGCTACCATTGACCCTCTCTGATTGGTAGAATGTAATCTCAGGGAATTTCCTTCCTGTTTGTTCTCCTCCTCTTCCTTCTTCTTCTTCTTCCTTCCATGCATCAGGAGGAACAGCATGGTCTCTCCTCCTGCTCTGAACTAAACAGATGGCCTACTATAATCCAAAGCCATCCAGTTAGTTAGAATGGTTTAGTTACTCTTTCTCAACACTACACTAGCATGTTATCTTTCTTTTCAATAAATCCGCCAGCATTGGTTTCTTAACTTAAAGCAAAGGCTCTCTGTGCAGATTGTGAGATAGTGAGGTAACCATTAGACTAGGCCACTGCTGCGCTGAAGCTCAGAAGGAGCACTCTGCTAAGTGAAAGAAAGGACAGCTGTCTGGCCAGTCCAACCATCCTAAACTAGGCCCAACAGCGGGCACATTTGGACTTCTGATGCGGCTTGGTGGAAGCAGCAACAAGATGGTGGCCGCGGGAGGCAGAGCCAGCCACAAAATGGTTGCCACACTTTAAACTCAGTAACCCACTTTGCTGTGGTGGCAGCTGCTACCAAAGCAACATTTAAAAAAAAATCTCCACAGCCAATCAAATCTCCAGTAGTCAGTCAGAAGCCTTGCTGGTTAAAAGCCCCCTCCCCCCCCCGGCCCACCTACCCAGAAAAGGTGTTGGCAAACACCGTGGGGACCATATTGGTGACCCCTGACATAGAGTTATTTATTTGGAGCTATCCATACTAATCCCAGGGCAATTGTAGTACGTTGTATGGACCAGGAGAGCCAGTTTGGTGTAGAGGAGAGCCAGTTTGGTGTAGTGGTTAAGTGCGCGGACTCTTATCTGGGAGAACGGGGTTTGATTCCCCACTCCTCCACTTGCACCTGCTAGCATGGCCTTGGGTCAGCCATAGCTCTGGCAGAGGTTGTCCTTGAAAGGGCAGCTGCTGTGAGAGCCCTCTCCAGCCCCACCCACCTCACAGGGTGTCTGTTGTGGGGGAGGAAGGGAAAGGAGATTGTGAGCCGCTCTGAGACTCTTCGGAGTGGAGGGCGGGATATAAATCCAATATCTTCTTCATCTTCTTCTTTTTTTGTAGCAGGAACTCCTTTGCATATTAGGCCATACCCTTCTGATGTAGCCAATCCTCCAAGAGCTTACAGTAGGCCCTGTACTAAGAGCCCTGTAAGCTGTTGGATTGGCCACATCAGGGGTATGTAGCGTGGCCTAATATGCAAAGGAGTTCCTGCTGCAAAAAAAGCCCTGGAGACTTTGAGATCACACAAGAGATTTGGCCTGACCTAGCCACACCTCCCTCCAGATGTATTGTGCACAATCACTTACACACACCTGCCCTCTAAATACCACCCATACTTATCTCATTGTAGGACAGGCTGGGACCAGATTAAATAGCTACCGGGAATTCCCAGCAGCAAAGCTGTAAAGCCCATTCAAGCCGCGTTTCCCTGCTGTCTGAATGGTTGGGGCGCACGATGCACCTGCCCCCCCCCCCCCAGTAGCAGTCTGAATGCTCCTCTTGCACATGTGTGGCACAAGCCTCTCCCGGCAGCAGAGTGAGGACTGTGTGATAGTGGCGGCACGCATCAAAGAGCACCGGCTTTTTCAAAGCCGGGATCCTGCCGCACCAAATTCCCAGTGTGACCCCTCCCGCTAACAGCACCACCGTAAAACAACTTTATTTCTGAAATGGAGTTTTTTGTTCCCTTCCGGAATGGTCTGATAACGTTGCGACATTTAATAAAGCGCTATATTGCCGGCTTCAGTCATAGAGCCAGCACTGCAGTTGCCAAATAAGCAGAACACCTTCCCCAGTTATTAAACTCAGCTTGAAGCCTTCAAAAAAAAAGGACAGGAACAGAAGAAGCCTCAGCTGCATTATTACATCGATAATGTACTCCTTTTGCATGTGTGAATGAAGCAATATTATAAAACTCAGCATTCCCTCCAAGTAAGATGCATTCTGCATGGGAGCAGACCAACATCTACCCTAATACGTGCACAGTGGCAATGCTAATGTGCCCCCCATCCCTGTTCTCCTAGCAGTGAGAAATCCCAGAGGTGCAGCTGCTAGCATTAGTTTCTTTTGAGGAGGGACCACTGATTAACTTTGTAAAAAAAATATTCAACTGGTCTGATCCAGCAGGGCTTTTCTTATGTTCTCATGAAGACCTTGGCCTCTGTGCCTGTTGTTGGCTGTCCAGAGGAACTGGTTGGCCACTGTGAGACAGGATGCTGGACTAGATGGGCTACTGGTCTGATCCAGCAGGGCTCGTCTTATGTTCTCATGAAGGCCTTGGCCTCTATGTCCTGTTGTTGACCATCCAGAGGAACTGGTTGACCACTGTGTGAGGCAGAATGCTGGACTAGATGGGCTGCTGGTCTGATCCAGCAGGGTTCGTCTTATGTTCTCATGAAGGCCTTGTCCTCTATGTCCTGTTGTTGGCCATCCAGAGGAACTGGTTGGCCACTGTGTGAGACAGGATGCTGGACTAGATGGGCTACTATTCTGATCCAGCACGGTTCATCTTATATTCTCATGAAGGCCTTGGCCTCTATGTCCTGTTGTTGGCCATCCAGAGGAACTGGTTGGCCACTGTGTGAGACAGGATGCTGGACTAGATGGGCTACTGGTCTGATCCAGCACGGTTCATCTTATATTCTCATGAAGGCCTTGGCCTCTATGTCCTGTTGTTGGCCATCCAGAGGAACTGGTTGGCCACTGTGTGAGGCAGAATGCTGGACTAGATGGGCTACTATTCTGATCCAGCAGGGCTCTTCTGATGTTGTTGGCCATCCAGAGGAACTGGTTGGCCATTGGGTGAGACAGGAAGCTGGACCAGATGGACCATTGGTCCAATCCAGTAGGGCTTTTCTTATGTTCTCATGAAGACCTTGGCGTCTGTGCCTGTTGTTGGCTGTCCAGAGGAACTGGTTGGCCACTGTGTGAGACAGGATGCTGGACTAGATGGGCTACTGGTTTGATCCAGCAGGGTTCGTCTTATGTTCTCATGAAGGCCTTGGCCTCTATGTCCTGTTGTTGGCCATCCAGAGGAACTGGTTGGCCACTGTGTGAGGCAGAATGCTGGACTAGATGGGCTACTAGTCTGATCCAACAGGGCTCTTCTGATGTTGTTGGCCATCCAGAGGAACTGGTTGGCCACTGTGTGAGACAGAATGCTGGACTAGATGGGCTACTACTCTGATCCAGCAGGGCTCTTCTGATGTTGTTGGCCATCCAGAGGAACTGGTTGGCCATTGGATGAGACAGGAAGCTGGACCAGATGGACCATTGGTGCAATCCAGTAGGGCTTTTCTTATGTTCTCATGAAGACCTTGGCCTCTGTGCCTGTTGTTGGCTGTCCATACAGAATGCTGGACTAGATGGACTACTAGTCTGATCCAGCAGGGCTCTTCTGATGTTGTTGGCCATCTAGAGGAACTGGTTGGCCATTGGGTGAGACAGGATGCTGGACTAAGTGGCCCGCTGGTCTGATCCAGCAAGGCTCCTCTTATGAAGTGCCCCAACCCACTTGACACTTCATATGGATCCCCCATTACATCTGCCCCAAGACTATGCCTGATCATGACCAAAATCTTATTGAACTCCCTAGAAGAAGACGACGACATTGGATTTATATTCCGCCCTCCACCCTGAATCTCAGAGTCTCAGAGTGGCTCACAATCTCCTTTCTCTTCCTCCCCCACAGCAGACACCCTGTGAGGTGGGTGGGGCTGGAGAGGGCTCTCACAGCAGTTTCCCTTTCAAGGACAACCTCTGCCAGAGCTGTGGCTGACCCAAGGCCATTCCAGCAGGTGCAAGTGGAGGATCAAATCCAATTATCTCAGATAAGAGTCCGCACACACTTAACCACGACACCAAACTGGCTCTAGTGAAAGCTGGCTTAGTAGCCGCACCATCCTGGATTTTGTTTGCATGCTAAATACTGAGCCAGATCCATCCAACTCAATGCTATCTCTGCTGTCTGTGGCAGTGACTCTCTCGAGGAGTCAAACGCTTTGGAGATCCTTCGATGAGAGATCATTGTAAACTGAACATGAGATTGTCATCTATGCAAACACTTGCTTGGCCACTGGGCTGTGGTCCCTTTGCTGTATGCAAAACGCATTTTCAGTGGACTCTTCTTGGTACACTTACGCTACGTCACATTCTCGGTGCAATGTACGGCACCAGCAGTTTGAAAGCTGAAAAGTTCGTCTTGTTAATCGTGGGCCAATATCGGGCAAATTGTTTCTTCCACCAGTCGACAAACCATCGCGCATCACAGCAGAGCCGTTGAAGAAAATGTGCGTGTGAAAGTGTTTTTCCTCCTAGCCTTTCTCTCAGCTTCAGCTTGTAAGGTTTTAGGACAGCTTGTTTGAGCCGCTCATAGTGCAGTCTTCGTTGTTAAAAGGCTTTTCAGATCTGAGAGTCCTGAGAAAAAGAGTATCCTCCTTGGAGTTTGTGTAAGATCTTTGCATTTCCTGAGTGCTTTATGGGATGGAAATTTTGTGATGTGGTTTATAGGAGCCACACTGGAAAGTTGGCATCATAAAAAACCATTTCCTTCACGGTTTGGGGCTTGTTTTGAATTAAAGACCTGGAAGTAAATGTCTGGGGCTACAAGAACTCTTCTGCGCCCTGTTTGACAGCGTATATGGCTCTGTTTACCCCAAGATGGCTTTTGGATTTTTAAGTGACCCTCTCCCGGCTATTGCTTGAAATGTACAAAAACACTGATTGTTACCTTGCATGGATTTTGAAGGCAAATCTTGGGTTCTGTTGTGTTCTTGTAATAATGTTTTGTTTTGAATGTTGCTTTTTAAAGGTCTCCTTTTTCATGGCTGGTTAGTTGCGACAGTCTGCCACAGCTGTCTTATGTGCCAAAATGAAAACACATAACAATAAAAATGTATTTGTAAGGATGAAGGCGGATGAAACTTTTAATAGCAGCTACTGGATTTTTCACCAATGGTGAAATCCTGGCTTGACATCTCAGCTTGCACACACAGGTATCACCAGGGGTTGTTTTGTAGAAAAATAGGTGGTGGAGCTCATCCAGGGATTGTTATGCAGCTGCTATTCAATGGGCAAGGAGGTGGAACTCTCAGAAAGGTTCACGAGCTGTGCTCCTGTGAGCTCCCACTGAATCTGAGGCCTGGATATCGCCAAAAACATTGCTTCAGCTGGCAGGCTAGCCGCCCCACACACCCCGCCCCTCCATGGCCATGATCCAAGTGGATTGCCTGATTTGCTTTTTCATGATTAAAATTGTTAAATAGTTCTAAGGCTATTGTGGTGACTCTAGAGCAGAGGTGGCCAGACTTGCCTAATGTTAGAGCCACATAGTATAAACATCAGATATTTGAGAGCTGCAAGTGTTGGACATCAGATGAAGGAAGGAAGGAAGGAAGGAAGGAAGGAAGGAAGGAAGGAAGGAAGGAAGGAAGGAAGGAAGGAAGGAAGGAAGGAAGGAAGGAAGGAAGGAAGGAAGGAAGGAAAATAGAGGGAGGAGGGAAGTAGAGGTAGAAAGAAAGCAACTTTAAGTGACACTGGCCAGCCTAGCTTGGATAAATTGTTTTAAAAAGGAAACGTCTTTTCCAAGCTGGCTGACATGGCAGTGGGGGCTTCAAGAGCCACACAATATGTGTGAAAGAGCCACATGTGGCTCCTGAGCCACAGTTGGGCCACCCCTGCTCTAGAGGGATGTTGGTGATGTCACAGTTACTAGCCAGTTGGTGCTTCCTAGGATAGCTCTGAATGTCCTCATTTAATTGCAATACCATGATGGTTCAGTACACATGTAGTTGGGGGGAGGGGATAGTCTTGTTGTAACCACAGTAGCTGGGATTTATGTTCCCTCTCCCTCTTTCAAAATGTGAGCTCCGGTACACAGAGAATGTCCTCTACCTACAAAACAGGGCATCATGGCAGAGCAAAGGATCTGGAATCCCCTTTCTTCCGTTCAGCTCAGTGGATGTCCTTATGCAATGACTTCTTCTCATGTCCTTATGCAATGACTTCTTCTCAGAATGAGCCTACCCCACAGAATTGTTGTGAGGATTAAAGGGTGGAGGGAGAACATGTGCAGTGTCCTGAGCTTTCTGGAGGAAGAATGGAATAAACATGCACTAAATAGGTACCAAATTCTGTCCAGAGGAAGTCCTTTTTTGCCAGGAAAGCTTGCTGAGTGACCTTGGGTCAGCCTGCTTCACTGGCTTACTGTGAGGATAAAATAGAGAAAGGGAAAATAAAACTTGTAAACTACTGAGGGGGGGAAGCGGGCCACAAATAGCCAAAATGGATAAAATTTCATGGACACTTTCAGCTAAAATCTTAATATGAAGTCTGGTGATTACTTGGTGGTAGACAGGGCTTTTTTTGAGCAGGAATGCACAGGAACGCAATTCCATTTGGCTTGGTATCTGGGGTGCGGTCTGATATGCAAATGAGTTCCTGCTGGGCCTGATATTGTCACCTCTTGGAAGCTAAGCTGTGTGTCATGGCCCTGGTTGGTCCTTGAATGGGAGAAGAAGAAGAAGAAGATATTGGATTTATATCCCGCCCTCCATTCCGAAGATTCTCAGAGCAGCTCATAATCTCCTTTACCTTCCTCCCCCACAACAGACACCCTGTGAGGTGGGTGGGGCTGGAGAGGGCTCTCACAGCAGCTGCCCTTTCAAGGACAACCTCTGCCAGAGCTATGGCTGACCCAAGGCCATGCTAGCAGGTGCAAGTGGAGGAGTGGGGAATCAAACCCGGTTCTCCCAGATAAGAGTCCGCACACTTAACCACTACACCAAACTGGCTCTCCAGTATGGAAGTCCAGGGTTGTGGTGCAGGGGCAAGTAAAGACAAACCACCTCTCAGCATCAATAGCTTCAAAAATCCTTCAGTGGACTGTGACTTGATGGCAAGAAGAAGAACCACCGCCACCGGCAGCAGCCGGTTGGGTGTAAAACTGACAAAGCCTTCCTGGCTGTCTTTGCCAATTGAGCCAGGCCCTTGAGAACAGAGAACAGCCCTCTGGTACACAGAGAATGCCCTCTACCTACAAAACAGGGCATCACAGCAGAGCAAAGGATCTGGAAGACCCCAAATGTGAATCCCCTTTCTTCCATCCAGCAGTTGTGAGTGAGGGAGTTGTGTGGCTCACTGCTGTTAGTGATGTCTTCAGCACTGGTGTTTTGTGCTTCCCTATTTCAGTCTCAATAAACCGGCCGCAGAGACAAAAGGATAGCATTTAACCAGTGGCACTATCATGGGGAAAGGCGATATTGTTCATGAATTCAAGTACTTCCTTGAAGGAAAGACATAGGAACAACACACTCAGTTACTGGTTGCACCATAAACTGGTCCACCTGGCCCTTTATCTTGTGCTTCAAGCAGGGTAATGATCAATAATAAGACAATGTAATAAAATAGTTTGGTTCTATGAACTCTCCACACATTGCCACAGTGTCCTGGCAACAGGCAGATTTTGGAAAAAGTGAAGGTTTCTAGTGTATAAGAAGACGAAGATGATATTGGATTTATATTCCGCCCTCCACTCCAAATCTCAGAGTCTCAGAGCGGCTCACAATCTCCTTTCCCCACAACAGACACCCTGTGAGGTAGGTGGGGCTGAGAGGGCTCTCCCAGAAGCTGCCCTTCAAGGACAGCTCTGCGAGAGCTATGGCTGACTTATAGTCACTCCAGCAGCTGCAAGTGGAGGAGTGGGGAATCAAACCTGGTTCTCCCAGATAAGAGTCCTCACACTTAATCACCACACCAAACTGGCACTAAGCTGAAAGTGTAGGAGGGTCTCATTCATCCTGGCAGGCTGCTAAAAAAAGAGAAGGGTGTTTCCTTGTGCTTCTGAGGAGGCCACACCTGGTGAACGTTGAAGGCTCTTGCTCCTAATCCCAGATGGTCACGGTTACTTTCATGCACTTTAAATGACTGTTACCTTTCAAAACAATGAAATTATCTCCATGGACTTATAACACAAGAGGCTTCTGGTTATTGGTCAGACTGGATATGCCTAAAGGCCTATGGAAACCCCCTGTGGGAAGCTCTCACACCTTTTATGTCTCTTCCAAAAAGAAAAGGACCTCTGCAACTCTATCCTCTGCCAGTGATGTGTGTCTCTCTCTGAATAGTCACTTAAGCGCAAAGTAATTTTAGCAGTCCGTGACACACAGTCTGGTGAGATTGGATCGCTCAATAGCACCATAAATCAGTGTTTCTAAAAACCACCCTTCGTGGGCAGCGGCTTGAATTCTGTCGCTTCCTTCCAATATACCTCTCTGTTTGAGCTTAATCGCCTGTTTACTGAAGGGAGGGGAGATGAATTACTAATCTGCCTCATCTTTTCTGGCTGTGACTGGTGCCAGCAAAGATTCTGACTGCCAGGTGGTGCCAATGCATGTGCCCAGTGTTTCAAGCACGTCCCTGAGACTACTGAAGACAGTGGGGAAGCTGCTCTTTGCAAGAATAACGCCAACTTGGGGGCAGTTTTGACAGTAAAAGCGCCTTTGGGTATCTAGTGAGCTTTATTTGTGTACATGCTGGGGGGTTTTTTGTAGCAGGAACTCCTTTGCATATTAGGCCACACTCTCCTGATGTAGCCAGTCCTCCAAAAGCCTACAATAGGCCCTGTACTAAGAGCCCTGTAAGCTCTTGGAGGATTGGCTGCATCAGAGAGGTGTGGCCTAATATGCAAAGGAGTTCCAGCTATTAAAAAAAGCCCTGCACACAACAATCTTGTAAGCGATGCTAGGTTGACAGTGACAAACTCAGAGTCACCGAGAGAGCTTCCTGACTCAGTAGGGCAGGGGTGTCGAACTCATTTGTTAGGAGGGCCAGATATGAAACAAATGAGACCTTGTTGGACCAGGCCATGTGTGTACCCATTTAAGATTAGGTAGCAAAGATGTGAACTTTTTCAAGGACACAGACAAACACGACTAAAGATTTGTTTTAAAAAAAAAAACAAACTTAAAATGAAACATGCCTAAAACATTAAACTTGTTGGTCTTAAAGGTGCTTTCTTTGTATTTCTCACATGGGATCCAGGAAACTGGGCAAAGGAAGCTCTGGCTTTTTTCCTCCCTCCCCAAGGCATCAGGAAGGGGCAGAGCTTCAGCTAATGGAGAAAATCTTAAGTTTTGCTCTGTAGCTCCTGTGCAATTGAGCAAGCCTTGAAAAGCAAGTTGAGATGCAGAGGGAAGCAAGAGAGAGGAAGAAGGAAGCAGAAGAGCCAGTTCCTCGGGGGCCTGATAGGAGCCCACCAGGGGCCTAATTCGGCCCCCGGGCCTCATGTTTGACACCCCTGGAGTAGGGGTTTGGTGGTCTCCCCATCTGGTGCTCTAACCACTACACCACACTGGTTTTGAAATATGTCCAGCTTGCCCTCATCATATGTTGACCTTACCCTAAATAAGATTGCAGTTGAACTGGATCCACAACCATGTCAAGAAGAAATGGCAACTTGCTTAGAAGTACTGTTAGTCTTGTAAGAACACAAGTCAAGGTCAACAACTGCTGATAGCTGATTTTTATTTCCCTCTTTGCCTCATCGTAAAAAAAAGAAGAAAGCAGGGTTTTTTATTGCTTTACCACTAGATCCTTATCCAGAAGGCAGGATAATGTGGTGCTACAAAGAACTTCCATTGTGGCTGAAATTGTGTCGCAACCAGCTTTTCTTTTGCCCGTAAACGTTGAAGGATTTATAAATGTGTGCATTGCGATTATAATTCTCAAAAGATAAGCGGAAGTGTCAGTGGAGCTTACAGGTCCTGCTATTCTTTTCAGTTTGGCACAGTGTTCTGTTATGGATTTGCACAGTGTTTCTCAAAAGTCAGGACTTTGCCCCTTTTTTAAACTTTTAACATTTCCAATTGAAAGAAGAACTGAGAAGCTGGGGCCAAAAAGGAAGAGGGTAACGTTTTGTCCAATATGTGAATGCCTTTTGAACGGGCATTAGGTCTGTACAGAGGACCACTGGCCAAGTGCTAATTTAACCTGGTTAGGGTTGCCAAGTCCATTTCAAGAAATATCTGGGGACTTTGGAGGTGGAGCCAGGAGAAATTGGGGGTGGAGCCAGGAGCAAGGTTGTGACAAGCGTAATTGAACTCCAAAGGGAGTTCTGGCCATCACACTTAAAGGGACTGCACACCTTTTAAATGCCTTCCTTCCATTGGAAATAATGAAGGATAGGGGCACCTTCTTTTGGGGCTCATGGAATTGGATCCCCTAGTCCAATCCTTTTGAAATTTGGAGGGCATTTTGGGGAGAGACACCAGATGCCATGCTGCGAATTTGTTCCCTCCGCCTCAAAAAAACAGCCCCCAGATAGCCACAGATCAATTATCCATTCTACCCTATGGGAATCGGTCTCCATAGGGAATAATGGAGTAGCCAGCAGACATTTCCCACCCCCCCCACCCCCCGCTTTCCAATGACCCTGAAGCAGGGGGGGGGGCTCCAAACCAGGGGATCCCCTGCCTCCACCTGGGAACCCTAAGCCTGGTAAATATATAAAACTGCTTGCTAGATCAGTTGTTAGTATAGCCCTCTCCTGCACCAGGCCTAATGCTACCACACTTATGCAGTCGATCAGAAACCCTGGGAAGCAAGGTAATAGTTTAGTTCAGTAAAAGGTTTCCAAACAATATGAATCTTGAACAAAATGATCTCTACAGCTGATTCTAGAGATTTAATTGGATTTCCTTCAGTGCTCTCAAATTAACTTGCAGGGTTAAAACCCTTTACCGTACGGTATTATTTGCTTATCAGTGTAATTAATCATTGGACAGAACATAAGAGAAGCCATGTTAGATCAGGCCAATGGCCCATCCAGATATATACACACACACACACTGGGCTTTTCTACAAAAAAGCCCTGTGCAAAACAATGGTGATGTCAAGGTGTGTGGCCTAATATGCAAATGAGTTCATGTTGGGCTTTTTCTACCAAAAAAGCCCTGCCATAGGGTATAACGGAGAACTGATTTGCGGGTATCTGGGACTTGGGGGAGGGTGGAGAGACTGTTTTTTGAGGTAGAGGCGCCAAATTTTCAACATCACATCTAGCGCTTCTCCTAAAAAACAGCACCATGTTTTAAAAATATTGAACCAGAGTGCCCAATTCTGTGAGCTTCCAAAGAAGGTGCCCCATCCTCCATTATTTCCAACTGAGGTAAGGCAGCTTTCATATCGTAGCGAGTAACACATAGAAATAAATTTATTTAGCGGTGGAAGACCTTATTTGTGCAATGGATATTTGAAGATGAGCAAAGTTGTACACGCAGGGACTGGTGCAGTGCATTCACTTTTAATATATTTTCTGTTTTAGTGGAGATTTTTAAAAAGGTAGCTATTTAATCTTCTGAGCCCTTACAGTTGTTCTGGGCAGGACATTGTTCTTTCTGAATATTATTCTGTTTTTGGTGCATTGTTCTCCTCTTTTGTAAAGCTACTCTATTATATTACAATTTCTAGTGTATTTTCTAATTTAGAGTGCATCTTTTTATTGCATTGTTCGTCCTCTGAATTATACCATTTCTATTAGGTAACCTAGAGGCTGAGGGGGAAAGCCAACTGAACAAAACACTAATACTGAAAATCAAAAAAATTACCAGGGCTTTTTTTGTAACAGGAACTCCTTTGCATGTTAGGCCACACACCCCTGATGTAGTCAATCCTCCTGGAGCTCTTAGTAGGCCCTGTAAGCTCTTGGAGGATTGGCTACATCAGGAGTGTGTGGCCTAACATGCAAAGGAGTTCCAGCTACAAAACCTCTGAAAATCACTGCATAAATGTAGCAGAATTTTTAGAGCAATATGTAGCAACAAGCACACTGTGTTTGCCCTAATAAGGCCTGGAAAATTATATGGGATATTAGAAACAATAATAACAACATCCCCCCTTTCCCTGCCCCCCACAATATAAGGGTACCTGTTGAGATGGATATTCATTATATATGGAAGGCTGGATTTTATATTAATCCATTCCATGACTGCTTACATTTATTCTATGCCTATTCAGGTCTATTTTTGCCTATGTAATAAATAGATACATTGAATATATCACTGACCACTGAAGAATGCTTTAGAGAAGCCAAAATGCTTATGGTCTGTTGATTACAGCTTTTGTTCTGGCTATTTGAAACATGGTTTAATTAGATATTTTTATGTTTGTCATTATCCTGTTTAATATTTTTTTTTCAGCATAAGAGGACGATGCTTGGTGTAGTGGTTAAGTGTGCGGACTCTTATCTGGGAGAACCGGGTTTGATTCCCCACTCCTCCACTTGCACCTGCTGGAATGGCCTTGGGTCAGCCATAACTCTGGCAGAGGTTGTCCTTGAAAGGGCAGCTGCTGTGAGAGCCCTCTCCAGCCCCACCCACCTCACAGGGTGTTTGTTGTGGGGGAGGAAGGTAAAGGAGATTGTGAGCCGCTCTGAGACTCTTCGGAGTGGAGGGCGGGATATAAATCCAATATCATCATCATCTTCTTCTTCTTCTTCTTCTTCTTCTTCTTCTTCTTCTTCTTCTTCTTCTTCTTCTTCTTCTTCTTCTTCTTCTTCTTCTTCTTCTTCTTCTTCTTCTTCTTCTTCTTCTTCTTCTTCTTCTTCTTCTTCTTCTTCTTCTTCTTCTTCTTTATTGAGGCGCTACATATACGTAAGCCAGGGCTTTTTTTGTAGAAAAAGCCCAGCAGGAACTTATTTGGATATTAGGCCACACTCCGACATCACCCTTGTTTCACATAGGGCTTTTTTGCAGGAAAAGCCCAGCATGAACTCATTTACATATCAGGCCACACCCCCTGACACCAAGCCAGCCGCAACTGCGTTCCTGTGCGTTCCCGCTCAAAAAAAGCCCTTGATGTAAGCTATGGCTTTAATCCTTTGACTTTATTGCTGTATATTCAATTAAAAATTATGTAATACATTTTTTTAATTTTCAGTATTAACCTTGGCATTTTGTTCATTTTGGTTTGGTTTTCTTCCAACCACCTGGTTACCTAATTCATTTCAAGCTTGGGGTTCCCCCCCCCCTTTTCTTCTTGGTCTTTATATTTATTAGTTTGTTTAATACATTTATTCGCTGCCTTTCTCCGTTGCAGTTTACAGTATAAATAAAATCATGATAAAAACCCACAATAAAAACAATATAAATAAAATGACAGTTATAAAATCCTGTAAAGAGTCACAATTTAAAAACTCCAATTAGGACTGTCAATAAATAAAAATTTAATCAGTCAAATGCAGTTCTTAGGGAACCTGTCTCTGTCGCCTGGTTTTGGATTGTGCGATCCGCCTTGAGTCTCATGGAGAAAGGCAGACTATAAACCTGTTCTGGGGCCCATGAAGTGTTTTGGGAAGTGGGTGGGGCCAGGGTGAGCTTTTTCCAAGCAAGGCTTCTGATTGGCTACTGGAGATTTGATTAGCTGTGCAGATTTTTTAAAATGCTGCTTTGGCAGCAGCTACCTTTGGCTGTGCTGTGTTACTAAAATTAAGACCTGGCAATCATTTTGTGGTCAGCTCCGCCTCCTGCGGCAGCCATTTTGTGGCAACCAATTTGCTGCTGCACCCACCATGCCATGTCGGGATTCCAAATGTTCCCTCAGGCTCAAAAAGCTTGGAGACCCCTGCTATAAGCGGAGCAAACAAGCAAGCAAATATTCTCTGAGCTCTACGATAGTAACGAGTTTCTAATAGGCAAGCCACTGTGCAGTTCTGACAGCGCTATAATATCCTGTAATGGCAGTATAATGACATGTTTTGCATCAACATAGATTTGCAATTGTGGTTTGTAGCGCTTGTTAATATGTATAAAGAAGGCCAGAGCCCCAGGGCAGCCAAAAGCTTCTTATTATTTAGGAGAGCTAAAACAAATGACTGGGAAGGGACTTCCAAGTACTTTTTGTAAAGCCGTCTCTCCTCAGCTTTCAGAGTTCCAGTTACGCATATTCAGTGGAGGTTCAAGGTGTTTCTTCATCCGAGGCGGGGAGGGGGGGATGGTTTTTGGATGATACAATTGTGCACTTTATTTCTATTAGTTTGGTGTGGTGGTTAAATGTGCAGAGCAGACTCTTAACTGGGAGGACAGGGTTTGTTTCCCCACTCCTTCACTTGCAGCTGCTGGAATGGCCTTGGGTCAGCCATAGCTCTCTCAGAGTTGTCTTTGAAAGGGCAGCTTCTGGGGAGAGCTCTCTCAGCCCCACCCAGCTCACAGGGTATCTGTTGTGGGGGAGGAATAGGGTTGCCAAGTCCAATTTAAGAAATATCTGGGGACTTTGGGGGTGGAGCCAGGAGACTTTGGGGGTGGAGCCAGGAGACATTAAAGGTGGAGCCAAGATCAAGGCTGTGACAAGCATAATTGAACTCCAAAGGGAGTTCTGGCTATCACATTTAAAGGGACGGCACACCTTTTCAATGCCTTCCTTCCATAGGAAATAATGAAGGATAGGGGCACCTTCTTTTGGGGCTCATAGAATTGGACCCCTTGGTCCAATCGTTTTGAAACTTGGGGGGTATTTTGGGAAGAGGCACTAGATGCTATACTGAAAATTTGGTGCCTCTACCTCAAAAAACAGCCCCCCCCCCGAGCCCCAGATACCCGCGGATCAATTCTCCATTATTTTCTATGGGAATAAATCTCTATAGGGAATAATAGAGTTCCCAGCAGACATTTCCTTCCCCTCCCCCCGCTTTCTGACGACCCTGAAGCGGGGGGAGGGTCTCCAAACCGGGGGATCCCCTGCCCCCACCTGGGGATTGGCAACCCTAGGGAGGAAGGTAAAGGGGATTGTGAGACTTTGAGATTCAGAGTGGAGGGCAGGATATAAATCCAATGCCCTTCTTATTATTACTGCATTGTAATATATAATGAAATAATTATACAACTCACAGCCTGGTTGCTAACAGGCCATGGACAGGTACCGGTCCAAGGACCGGGGGTTAAGGGCCCCTGTTCTAGTGCTTTTGTTACTGAATAGAATATGTTCCTAACATATTCAGCCTTGTCTATGAATTCTGTTGAGTTACTTACAAGATTAACTGCAGATAGCTTACAAACCAAAAAAAAAAAAGTGACCGAACTCTTGTGAGGAGCAGAAATCCTCAAGATTTGGGGAAGTGTCATGTGTGGGATGCACCTAGGGTTTCCAAGTCCAATTAAAGAAATATCTGGGGACTTTGGGGGTGGAGCCAGGAGACATTGGGGGCGGAGCCAGGAACAAGGGTGTGACAAGCATAATTGAACTCCAAGGGAGTTCTGGCCATCTCATTTAAAGGGACAGCACACCTTTTTTTCCTTCCATAGGAAATAATGAAGGATAGGGGCACCTTCTTTTGGGGCTCATAGAATTGTACCTCTTGGTCCAATCATTTTCAAACTTGGGGGGTACTTTGGGGAGAGGCACTAGATACTATACTGAAAATTTGGTGCCTCTACCTCAAAAAACAGCTCCCCCAGAGCCCCCGAAACCTCCAGATCAATTCCTCATTATACCCTATGAGAATCGATCTCCACATAGGGAATAATGAAGTGCTCAGCAGACGTTTTCCTCCCCCCCCCCCCCCCACAACCCCATTTCTGGCAACTCTGAAGCGACAGATTGGCGTCTCTACTCACGAGTTGCTGCCAACTTCTTCAAAGTAACACAGACACACCATCCCACGAGGAAGCCTTTCAATCGGAGACTGAAGCTTCCAAAGGCACATGGTCTTCTGGGGGCGGGGCTTTCCCCCGCCGGCCAGCTGACTGGGGGTGGGAAGGAGTCTGGGAAAGTGGAAGAACCCCCGCTGGGACCTGGGGATTGGCAAGCCTAGTTGCTCCACAGCTGTTAAGATTGTGGGACTGCACAGAGGTAAGGAAGATGATCTCTTCTAGCTCCTGGGCAGACCTGACAGGAGTAGGGCTGGACGTGGTCTGTCTGGCAGCCTAGGCAATCTAACTTCTGCCTCCTCCCCTCCCCCCGCACTGATACATTCGCCGTCACATGGGGGCGCCCTAGGCAGTTGCCTAGTTTGCCTAGTGGCGGGGCCAGCCCTGGGCAGGAGGCAGCTCTTTGGCAGTGGGTGGGGTGGGAGTAGGCTTCCAGAAATTATCTCAGCAAATGCTGGAAGAGTTGGGAGCAATGCCTGAAGAAGGCAGAGTTTGGGGATGATGTGCTGTTACATCCAGGCAATGCTTTAAGCTGCCCCTCCTTAATCTTTCTGGGTTTTACCATAGAGACTACTTCTGGCTGATGCCAGTGCTCCTCTGTGAAGGTATTGCTTTCTGCTCCTGCTACAAAAAGCAGTGAAGAAACTGTATGGATGTATGTATTCCCATGTCAATCATCAGTAATGTGAAGCTGTATATCTTTGGTTATTCAAATGGACTGTCTAATACTGGCTTTCAGTTGAACTCTTACTCTGAACATGAACATAATGTGGCTCTGTTAAAAGGATTCTGATCCAAGGAGCAGAATTTTATATCCAGCTTTTATGTCCGTCTTGCCAGCAGTGTAGAAAATGTTGTCTTTTACTAGTTGTCAGATGTTTATTAAAGCTATACCTTTATAGCCACTGGATAGCCGCAATCGGACAAAATCCAAGCCACCTTCTGAAATACTCTCTTTTTCTGTCCTCCAGTTGTCCTTCCAAATCACCCCTCCTTGTAACAGCGAGCAATATTATGAATACATGGGGCGCTGTTGCATGAAATGTGAGCCAGGTAAGAACTCTTGAATATTCTTATTTACTCATCCAAAATCTTGGGTTCTGCCCCTCCCCCTTTTTAGGCTATTGCTTTACTGTTTTCTAAACATAAATGATGCTTCTACAGCAAATCAAGAGAATTTTGTTTGGCCCTGATCCGGCAAGCCCGATCTCCTCAGCTAAGCAGGGTCAACTCTGACAAGTACTTGGATGGGAGACCTTTAAAAAAACAGTAATCGGGAGGGCAGGGGCAGGCTTTATTTAAACACCTCTCTGAATACCCTCCAGGCCCCCGGTAGGGGTGAGTCCCCAGAAGTCACCGTGACTTCCAGGTGAAGACTAGGGCTGCCAAGTCCAATTCAAGAAATATCTGGGGACTTTGGGGGTGGAGCCAGGAAACATTGGGGTGGAGCCAGGAGCAAGGGTGTGAAAAGCATCATCGAACTCCAGGGGAGTTCTGGCCATCACATTGAAAGGGATCGCACATTTTAAACAATGCCTTCCTTCTCTAGGAAATAATGAAGGATAGGGGCACCTCCTTTTGGGGCTCATAGAATTGGACCCCCTAGTCCAATCCTTTTGAAACTTGGGGGGTATTTTGGGGAGAGTCACTGGATGTTATGCTGAAAATTTGGTGCCTCTATCTCAAAAATAGCCCCCCCCCCCTGAGCCCCAGATACCTGTGGATCAATTTTTCATTATTTCCTATGGGGATTAGACTTCATACAGAATAACAGAGTTCCCAGCAGACATTTCCCTCCCCTCCCCCTGCTTTCTGATGACCTTGAAGCAGGGGGAGGGCCTCCAAACCAGGGAATCCCCTGCCCCCACCTGGGGATTGGCAACCCTAGTGAAGACTCACACGCACACACAAAATACAAAAATACCAACAACTAAAAAAGGACCAAAGAGAATTTTTTTCTGGTAGGTGAGATAAAGTAGTAAACAAATTGTACATTGTCTCAGTGTTGTTCTTTCCCCATCCATGATGGTGATGTGAAAATCTCTCAGAAGGGCAACCCAGCAGTTTCAGAGGCCTGATTCTCACTGAGGTGTTAAACCGGCATCTGAGCTGTACCATTTCAGACTTTTTAAATTTGTAAACAGCAACCGCAGACGTGATGTGAGGCATGGCAGACATTAACTTCCCTCCCTCATACACCTATTCTTCCTCTTCAGTTGGCCCCAAGGAACTTCTGTTTGCCCTCTGATGGAAAGGTGTTGGTCAACTGTGTACTGCCTATATGTTTTCCCCTCAGGACAAATGGCAGCAGTAAGGTCAAGTGAACTGTACAGGTGAAAATATCTGAACTAAGGACACCGGTGGCTACTTATTAGAAATAAGAAATCCTTGGTGAGGCCCAGTTGTAGATCTCCTAGCACCTCCTCTGGTTTTACCTGTAGAGATCACAAGGAGAGAGAGCCAGGCTAGATCAGACATCCCAGTTTTTTTCATCAGAAAGAACACTGTGTCCTTCCTACCCAGATCTGCAGATGGCATGGCTCCAAACGTTCTAGCCAGACACAAATTTTCTCCCTACAGCATTTTTGAGCGTTGAGAATGGAGAGGAAGAAGACAAAAGGAATCGAAGGGCTTTTGGTGACACGTGGAAATGGTGTCGCTTAAAGAGCGCGTTGCTGCACAATATCCAAGGAGGGAATAGGTTATGAAGTAAACGGAGGGAAGGGGACAAAGCGATAAAGCTGGGACTGGCACCCAGTTGATTCTGCCAAAGGTCACTCGCCAAAGATGGCTCCAGAGGCTACAGGAAGAGGAATCTGGAGAGAGAGTGGAGCATTCAGAAATCACACTTGCCCTTTTGTGCCTGAAGCAGAATGGTCCGTTCACCTAGCCCAGAATTCTGTTGCAAGTGCAGACCACCAGGCCTCTGCCTGACTTCTGCATTATTATGTGTGCTTTAAAAGTATATCTGTATGTAGCCCCCATTACCCAGCCAACACATACTTCATCTCAAAAGTACTCCTTGCAAGACACGGGCTAAATCCTTCTTTCTTTTCTCCACGACCCTGGTACAAGTCGTATGCATTCCGCTTTCTTTTTCCACACTGACTTTTGTGATCTTCATCACATCTGTTTCGGCTGTCATGGGTAATCCTGCGAAGACTTCCTGCTATTGACCCTACTCTCTTATGTCAGGCGGCCAAACGCGCTTAGTGTAAGAGCCCTATAGAATAAACATCAGATGTTTGAGAGCCGCAAGACATGAATGTCAGAAGTTGGAAGGAAGGAAAGCAGGCAGGCAAATAGGTGGGGTGAGGGAGAGGTGGAAAGAAAGCAACTTTAAATGCATTTTCCAAGCCAGCTGACAGGGCAGTGGGGGCTTTGAGAGCCACACAATATGTGTGGAAGAGCCACACATGGCTCCCAAGCTACAGTTTTGCCACTTCTGCTCTTATGTCATTCAAACTCCACTTGCAATCAGCTGTTTCTCTCAAACTCTATCCTGATTGTCTGATTGTACCCAGTACTAGACCCCAGCCCCCACCTGGGGCCAACGTCTTTGGATGCAAAAACCTGGCAGCTCTACTTTGAATATGTTGATGAATGATATCCCAAGTAAGGGACTGGGAATAATGACGACATCAGAGTTAAGGCTGTGTTAAGGCTGGTTTCTTCCATTGCAGAACTCCAGCTGTAGCCTATCTCTTCTCCTCTTCTTCTCAGGAAAGTACATGTCGGTAAAATGCACTGCCAGTTCGGAGACTGTATGCCAGACCTGTGGCCCCAACGAATACATGGATATCTGGAACGAAGAAGAAAAGTGCTTGCTGCACAAAATATGTGACCATGGTAAGGCTGCTGCACAAAAGTGCTCTGCAGGCTCTTGTCTGAGTTGTTGACTTGCATGGCCCTGTTGGTGGACCTCCTGATGGCATCTGGGTTTTGGCCAGTGTGTGACACAGAGTGTTGCACTGGATAGGCCATTGGCCTGAGCCGATATGACTTCTCTCATGTTCTGATTAGTAGTCGTATTAGTAGCATTAGGTGCTTACTCATTTACTTCATTTGTACCCTACTCCTGCTGGTACCCCACATATTGCCAGCAGAGGTAACCCGTGTTCCCTCTAAGCTGCAGAGTCTTGTGAGCAAAAATTCTGCTTGGTGAGCTCCTGGCATTAAAGTTGTGAGCTGCTGCATAAATTAGGGTGCTCTGGGGTCAACCTTCCTGAGCTAAGACAAAAATGTGTGAGCTGGAGGCTAAAAATCTGTGGGCTAGCTCACGCTAACTCAGCTTAGAGGGAACACTGGAGGTAACCCCATACCTTGATCAAGTTTGGGACCCTTCCCTCTCTTAGAAAGTTCCGCTGGTCGGTTCTTGTTATTTCCCTTCTTTGCTGTCGTTGCTGCTGAGATCTTCTCTTCAGACAGGTAATCTGTGGGTGTTTTTACACTAGCAGTTTGCGACTCTCTATCACTGCATTGGAAACTCACCTTTTACATTACCTAACATTCTCACAACTGTTTTGCATTGTTGCTGCCTGAAGCATCTACATTTGCTTCAGTGAGATGAGTTTCGGAGCTGCTGCTGCAACGTTTTGATCTGGTCTTTTCTCTACAGGCGTTTCAAACTTGTATTGTAGAAGTTTTCATGCATTTTAAAAGACTCCTCCAAAAGCCACAAGGTGCAGTAATTTGCATGAGAACTGACAGCACTTGAAATTTTTACATATCATTGCTTGCCTCATATGAACATATGAAGCTACCTTATACTGAATCAGACCCTTGGTCCATCAAAGTCAGTATTGTCTTCTCAGACTGGCAGCGGCTCTCCAGGGTCTCAAGCTGAGGTTTTTCACACCTATTTTGCCTGGACCCTTTTTTGGAGATGCCAGGGATTGAAAAACAATACATATTTAAATCACTAGATTAGGGGAGGGACGGTAGCTCAGTGGTAGAGCATCTGCTTGGTAAGCAGAAGGTCCCAGGTTCAATCCCTGGCATCTCCAAAAAAGGGTCCAGGCAAATTGGTGTGAAAAATCTCAGCTTGAGACCCTGGAGAGCCGCTGCCAGTCTGAGTAGACAATACTGACTTGATGGACTAAGGGTCTGATTCAGTATAAGGCAGCTTCATATATGTTCAACCTGGGACCTTCTGCTTCCCAAGCAGATGCTCTACCACTGAGCCACCGTCCCTCCCCTAATCTAGTGATTTAAATATGTATTGTTTTTGCAGTGTTGACACGATTTCCAAGCAATCGTATACATTTAACTAAGCACTGGTATTCTGGCTGCCCTCTGATCAGAGACACCCCCCACAAATAATTGTATACATTTAACTAAGCACTGGGATTCCAGCTACCCTCTGATCAGAGACACCCCCCCCCCCAAAAAAAAGAAAATTGAAACGCTTAAATGTAAAAGGAAAATAATTAAAGCGGAACAGTGGCAGGCGATTTGAAGACTCTAAAACTCTGGATCAAACTGAATGTAAAAACGCCCTGTATCACCTGTGATCATCGCTTCAATCCTGCTAATGCAATTGTCCCTATCCAATCTTCACCTCTGTATTCTTAGTTCTTTATGATTGTGTGAGTGTTAGTGTAACTGTATGATTGTGTAACCTATATTTTCCAATAAAACGTATTGAACTTAAGCAACCAGTTTCCTCATCATTGGGTCTCTGGGGAATTCCAACTCTCATAGACATAGGTTGTTGATCCTGCTCTTGCCATTTGCCTATTAATTCTAATTCCCCAATTTGATCTCTGAAGCAATTTGGCTAACACTACCTGTTACCTAAACAGGCAGTCTCTTTAATTGGAGGAAATTACCTTGTTAATACAATGTTCATTTTCAAATAAAAGTACAAGCACACAACATTAATAGAAGTCGATGATTATTTAGGTAGACAGGGTAATTCCAGTTTTACAGACCATGAAAAAAGAAAAAATGTAGACTGTCAAACAGTACAAGAACAGAATTCATAATTAAAAATATAACAACTCTTTGTAATATGGATTTCTGGAAATTATCTCATTTTCTTCAAGATACTATGCCACAAGAAACCATATACATTGAAAAGATTTTTGGTAAATCTCTAAGTGTGGTATGATGGATTGACTAGTAATTCTAGCATTTATGGAAATTAACTTAATTGGAGACAAGTGACAGGGGATAACTGGGATCTCCACCAATATATACCAGGATACTCCCTTAGAGAACTCTCAAAATAAATCAGAAAGGTGTTTTATTATAAATGAATAAAAAAGAAAAATATACATAGAGGACACACAGAAAAGACACAAGCTAGCTAAAATCAGGAGCCCTTTGAATATTAGCAGGAATATTGTAGCAGGAACTCCTTTGAATATTAGGCTATACCCGCCTGATGTAGCCAATCCTCCAAGAGCTTACAATAGGCCCTGTAAGTTCTTGGAGGATTGGCTACATCATGGAGTGTGTGGCCTAATATGCAAAGGCATTCCTGCTACAAAAGAAGCCCTGGCTAAGATGAAATGGGGGGATGGATTTCAGGGAAGGTAATATTTACCAATCTCAGAGAGTGAGGTCCGTGGAAGGCAGTAAGCGAAATGGCCAGCAATTCACAGAGGAGAGGTGAGGACCCACACATGAGTGGGGATGTGAGGCTAATGTAAAGAACACACCCACAAAGACTGCTGGCTGTGTACTCCAGATACAGGGCAAAATGCTTCCTGAGGGCAGGCTGACATGCTTGCCCCCAAAACAATAACTTGATGGCTTTTCAAGGGATAGACAAGACTTGGGGGGAACCTGATGGATTTACACAATGTGAATTAAAGATGTGAATGTTCTTCAGTGCTCTTGCACCCAAAACAATAACTTGATGGCTTTTCAAGGGATAGACAAGACTTGGGGGGAACCTGATGGATTTACACAATGTGAATTAAAGATGTGAATGTTCTTCAGTGCTCTTGCATCCAGGATGGCAGAAACTACCAGGTTGTATGAATAGTGTTAAATATTGCGTAATCAAGGTAAATGGGTGAGGGAAAGTGTGACTGGGTGTGGACAAGGTTAATCCAAGGTGAGATAATGTTTTCTCTGGTAATTCATTGTTTAAATTATGCGTCTTTTTAGGGCGGGGAGAAAAGTCGTTAGTGAGCCAGCCATTCTGGTTCACCTTCCACAATATTTTCCCATGCTTTTACCTGACCAAAATCCGTTTTGTTTGTACCAGCTCCATTTTAGTTTCACTCTTAGGCTAAGCAGTGCCCTGCACATACAGTTTTGGGGTGATATCTAAAAAAGGTGTTTTTCTCTCTCTCTTAAGCGCCAAACTGCCCATCTGCAGGAAAAGGGGTCTGACTGCTAACATCCCTTGCCTCTCAATGGGAAGCAAAAGTAGTTTGTTGTTTTCCTCTCCTCCATTTAATTCTCACAACTGCCTTGTAAGGTAGGTTAGGCTGGGAGTGTGTGACTTGCCAGGAGTCGTCCGGCAAGTTTCCATAATCGCTGGGTATTCGGAACCTGCATCTCCCAGATCCTGGTCTGGCATTCTAAGCACAATTCCACACCGGGTAGCGCTGGTTTTGTATTTCTCATTTATGGCACCTAGCCACATACAGGCTTTAGAAATATTGTCATTATGTTTATATAAGCCAGGCTCTTTTCCGCACTGTAGCAATATCATGCCTCTACCAGTAAAATGCAAGTCCAGACACTGGATTTGGGGTGGGCGAAAGGAGACGGTCGCTCATTACACACCCTGTCTTAGAAATTAGCTTTGGATAGGGGAGGGATGTGGGCAGAAGGCAGGTGGGGAGGGGCAGAGGAGAGGAATGCAAGGGAAGAAGAGACCCATAGATTTAGCTGTTCAGGAGAATGTGTTCAAAGTTAAAGTTAATTTCTTTTCACCTGTCCCTCCCTCCACCCATCTATTTGCTTGCTTGCCTGCTTTCCTTCCTTCCTTGCAGCTCTCAAACATCTGACATTTATTCTATGCGGCTCTTACACTAAGCAAGTTTAGCCACCCCTGCCCTATGGAGGTGGGGTTGCATCGTTCCTCTCTCACAGAGACTCCTCTCCTTGTTTTGTGCCAGCGTGAATCACAGTGTGATGTATCCCAAGTGATCATATACTAACAGGGAAACGGCATGAGCTGCAACCAACATGGATTTTCAGGCTGGCGTATCTGTGGTGTGAACCCCCCTTTGTGTCATGCTGTGCCTTTTGAAGGAAGGAAGCACAACTCTAGTGTTAACCTCTCCCGTTTGTTCTTGTCATTTTGTTTCAAGGGAAAGCTTTAATAGAAGTGCACCCGGGAAACAGCACGTTCCATCGACTGTGTGCTTGCACAGCTGGCTACCATTGGAACGAAGACTGCGACTGCTGTCGGCGAAACACAAAATGTCCTCTGGGCTTTGGAGTGAAGTATCCCAGTAAGGCTTTGATGCTGTTGTTGACGTGCAAGGTGAAGACAGACATAGAAAGAAGCATTTTGAAGGTGGGAGAACTGGTCTTGAGCAGGCAAACAATCAAAAACCTTCTGTTCCCTTTGTTTTTGGACCAGAGGATGCCCGTTCAGAGCTCCTGCATCACGCTTCAAGATGTCTGTCTTCACCTGAGAATCCAACCCCAACGAAGTTCTTGCTCTGGCTCTAACCTGGTGGAACTCTCTGTCTAGCGCAGGGGTGGCCAAACTTGCCTAACACAAGAGCCACGTAGAATAAATGTCAGATGTTTGAGAGACGCAAGGCTTGAACATCAGATGTTTGAGAGCCGCCAGGAGGGAAGGGAGGACAGAAAAAATGGAAAGAAAGGTGGAAAGAAAGCAAATAGATGGGGGAGGGGAGGAAGGGAGAGGTGGAAAGAAAGCAACTTTAATTTTAAATGCCTTCTCCAAGCCACTGGCTGGCTTGACTTGGAGAAGTGCTTTAAAGAAGATTGCAGATTTATACCCCGCCTTTCTCTCTGAATCAGAGACTCAGAGCGGCTTACAATCTCCTATATCTTCTCCCCCCACAACAGACACCCTGTGAGGTAAGTGGGGCTGAGAAGGCTCTCACAGCAGCTGCCCTTTCAAGGACGACCTCTGCCAGAGCTATGGCTGACCCAAGGCCATTCCAGCAGGTACAGGTGGAGGAGTGGGGAATCAAACCTGGTTCTCCCAGATAAGAGTCTGCACACTTAACCACTACACCAAACTGGCTCTCCACAAACGCTCTCTCAAAGCTGGCTGATGGGGGTGGGGGGGAGCTTCGAGAGCCACACAATATGTGTAAAAGAGCCACAGTTTGGCCACCCCTGGTCTAGCGTGACCCAGGCCCTGCAGGATTTGAGACAGTGTCTCACGGCCTGCAAGACAGGGATGTTCCACCAGGTCGATGGGTGAGGCCTAGCGATGGCTCATCTGCTCTGCCACTCCCCCCTCCTCTTTCCCCCCACTGGTATTCAATCAGTCAGTCAATCTTTATTACATTTGCAACAAAATACCATAGCAACTAACAACTAGATTTAACAGTAGGGAAGAAAACTCAAAACATTCAAGACAACAATAAAATTATATAAATCACAATAAAAGTTAAACTAAAGTAACAGTAATAAATTATAAGAATTTAAAATTTATACAAGAACATCTCAATGAAACAAATAACCCAGAGTGGTAAAAAAAAAAGGACAGTAGTCAATATATCTCACTACTCATTTTTTAAAAAAAATCTGTAATGGCAGCCACAAAATCTTGCCACTTGGAAACTAATATATTTATCTCTATCTGACAGTTGGAATACTACTATAATTTTTTTTTTGGTCCAACCTTCCAACGGTACACAGAAACCTATTTCGTTCAGTCTCATGTTTTACACTATAAAATGCAATATGAGAGAGGCCTTCAACAGACGTTTGATCACAAGGGCAAGCTCTTTTCTCATTTGGTATCCGTATAAATCAGGGGTGTCAAACATGCAGCCCGGGGGCCGAATCAGGCCCTCGGAGGGCTCCTGTCAGGCCCCCGAGCAACAGGCTGTCATCTGGTTCCTGCTCCCTCTATCTTGCTTCCTTTTGCATCACAGCTTGCTTTGCCAGGCTTGCTCAATTGCACAGGAGCTACAGAGCAAAACCTTTATTTTCTCCATTGGCTGAGGTTCCTCCCTTGGGGAGGAAGGTGGGGAGAGAGAGCTTGCTTTGCCAGGCTCTCTCAATCGCACAGCAGAGCTACTGAGCCAAGCCTCTCTTCCTTCTATTGGCTGAGGCTCCTTCTCTTCCTAGTCCCCTGGGGAAGAAAGGAAAGAGCCAGAGCTTCCTTTGCCCAGCTCCCTGGATCCCACAAGAGAAATACAAAGAAAGCACTTTTAAGACCAACGAGTGCTAGTGTTTTAAGCATGTTTTATTTTAAGCTTTTAAAAAATCTTTGGGTTTGTCTGTGTCCTTTATACAGTTTATATCTTTGCTACCTGGCATTACATTTTATGACATGCACGGCCTGACAAGGTCTCATTTATGTCAGATCTGGCCCTCATAACATATGAGTTTGACATGCCTGATTTAAAACAGCTAAGTAAGTGTGATACTTAGACTTCTGCTTCATTGGCCAGTAATGGCAAGCTATCAAAGCGAGCCCTAGTGAAAGCCTTTTGATACTTGAAATTAGTTAAATTAACAAAATATGGAGAAGATGCCAGAGGTGAGGGAAATAACTGTTTATAAATCGCAGAAATTCTCAGTTTGCCTATTGGTCCCCTGTCAGTTTGAATACACTGATCTTTGCTTGACAAGAGATTTGGCAGAGTAAAATCCGAGGGATCTCAGATCATCAACTGAGAAACCCCGCTGGTATTCAGTGTTATTGATTTTTATGTTGCATTCGTTTTATGTGCGTCGGCTTGATACTTTGATAATTGTATAGGATCGTTCTGTATGATGTTTTAAATTGTAATTGTTTTTATCTGTCTTGAGCTTTACTATGCAGGTGAGGGAGAGCTATAAGTCCAGGTCTTTTTTTGAGCAGGAACGCACAGGAACACAATTCTGTGTCAGGAGGTGTGGCCTAATATGCAAATGCAACCCTGTTGGGCTTTTTCTACAAAAAAGTCCTATGTGAAAAAATGGTGATGCCAGGGGGTGTGGCCTAATATGCAAATGAGTTCCTGCTGGGATTTTCCTACAAAAATAGCCCTGTATAAGTCTAATGTAATACTGGCGGTTTCTGGACCACATTCTATATAGCAAATGGAGGGAGCAGGAAATCTCATGCAAAACAATTGCTGTAAAAGCAAAACAAGGTTTCCCTGCTGCACTGTAATTAACACCTTGCCAGTCTGTGGAGGAGCCATGGCTCAGTAGTGCAGCATCTGCTTGGCATGCAGAATATGCCAGTTCAGTCCCTGATATGTCCAGTTAAATGGATGAGGCAGTAGGTGATGTGAAAGGACTGCACCTGAGCAGGGCTTGCCCTAGATGTCTGGCACTCTAGGCAAGGTTAGCTTCTGGCACCCCCCCCCCCCCACACTGATAACATCACCAAGTCACATGGGGGGCACCAATTTGGTGCCCCCAGAAGGCCAGCGCCCTAAGCAATTGCCTCGTTTGCCTAGTGGCAGGGCCCCAGAGAGCCATTAGCAGTCTGAGCAGCCAATAGTAACCTTGATGGGCCAGTTTCATGTGTTTATGTGTGCAGAAAAAGCTCAGTGGCAATGTATTTATTTGAGATATTTCAGTACCACTCTTCTGTATGGTTCAAAATGTTTTGTCCCATCCACTCTACTCATCACTGTTGTTTATCATTTTTCTTATAGTACAAGAGGACAAGGACGCCGTATGCCTACCATGTCCTGCGGGGTATTTTTCTAATATCTCTTCCTCGACTGAGGACTGTAAATCCTGGACGAAGTAAGTGTGATACTTAGACCTCTGCTGCTGTACTAAAATAGCAGTTGTTAGACTGAGTAAACTCAATGACATTGAGTTTTTTCCTCCCACGTTATGACACGTGGAGGCTGTTTGTGTAATATTTAATAACCTGCCATTGATAACAGCTGATGTTTGAAAGGTAAAACGAATATTTAAACCATAGGGATTTATACAGTTTTAAATTGTCCTGTTTGTGCTGTGAGATCCTGAAATTAATAACGTACAGCATAACAGCAGCACATCACAAGTTGTATTTGCCTAGACATTTGCAAGGGGAAAAAGATTAAGAAGATACCTCCTGCCGGCAAGGTTGAAACTTCTTAGCTTCAGGGGGAGATATTTGTGAATCTCCTGCTTTGTGCAGGGAGTTGGACTTGATGACCCTGGGGGTCTCTTCCAACTCTATGATTCCATGATCTGATAAGATGAGGCTAGGCTAAACCATCCAGGTCTGGACAAGAAGATACATGACCTTCCGTTTAAAGCCACATATCTGAGCAACACAGTCTGTTCTTGTATTTCTTGTATGAGAGCGTTTGGTGTAGTGGTTAAGCGTGCGGACACTTATCTGAGAGAACCGGGTTTGATTCCCCACTCCTCCACTTGCAGCTGCTGGAATGGCCTTGGGTCAGCCATAGCTCTGGCAGGAGTTGTCCTTGAAAGGGCAGTTGCTATGAGAGCCCTCTCAGCCCCACTCACCTCACAAGGTGTCTGCTGTGAGGGAGGAAGATAAAGGAGATTGTAAGCCTCTCTGAGACTCTCAGATTCGGAGTGGAGGGCAGGATATAAATCCATCATCATCATTTCAGTAGCCCTGTCCCGTATGATTAATCATGGTATTTCTTTATTTTTTCCCCTCTCCATTTCTTCTGAAGCTGTACGGCATTTGGGACTGAGGAGAAAATTCCTGGCACTGATCGGTCTGATGTGGTTTGTGAGCAGCTTCTGAAGAGTATAGATTCACGAGACGGTAAATTTAATAGTGCATAAGGATCTATTTGGTTAATTAGTAGTGAGGGCTAAAAAAGCAAACTCAGTGATTCATAAGACTGGTGATAATTTGTCTAAAATAGGAGCAGAGTTATGTCGGATCTGCAGTAAGATGCTAGTCTTAAAGAAGAACATAAGAGAAGCCATTCTGGATCAGGCCAGTGGCCCACCCAGTCCAACACTCTGTCAGATAAGAACATAAGAGAAGCCATGTTGGATCAGGCCAGTGGCCCATCCAGTCCAACACTCTGTGTCACATAAGAACATAAGAGAAGCCCTGTTGGATCAGGCCAGTGGCCCATCCAGTCCAACACTCTGTGTCACATAAGAACATAAGAGAAGCCATGTTGGATCAGGCCAATGGCCCATCCAGTCCAACACTCTGCGTCACACAGTGGTCATTATATGTGTGTGTGTGTGTGTGTGTGTGTGTATATATATATACACACACACACACACTATGGCTAATAGCCACTGTTGGACCTCTGCTCCATATTCTTATCCAATCCCCTCTTAAAGCTGGCTGTGCTTGTAGCCGCCACCACGTCCTGTGGCAGTGAATTCCATGTGTTAATCACCCTTTGGGTGAAGAAGTACTTCCTTTTATCCGTTTTAACCTGACTGCTCAGCAGTTAGATGCATACTATTTTTTCTCCGCTAGAAGTTGATGGACCACAGATTAGTTGTGGTTAGGAGTCTGCACTTCCAAAAAGCGATTTGAATTTTGTTTCAGTATTTCAGAAAGATAATGATTACAGCTATCTTAAACTGTCAGTACTATCGATATCATTCTTGGAATCCATTCCAGGTAATTTTACTCTCATTCAGGAATACTGAGGATTGATAAACGTAGCCTCTAGATCAGGGGTGTCAAACGCATGATGGTCGGATCTGACATAAATGAGACCTTGTTGGGCAGGGCCATGTGTGTACCTATTTAAGATTAGGTAGCAGAGATATAAATTTTATAAAGGACACAGACAAACACAATTAATTTTTTAAAAAACCCTTAAAACATGCTTAAAACATTAGCACTCATTGGTCTTAATGGCTTTTTCTTCGTATTTCTCCTATGGGACCCAGGGAACTGGGCAAAGGAAGCTCTGTCTCTTTCCTTCCTTCCCCAGGGAACCAGGATGGGGAGGGAGCCTCAGCCAATAGAAGGAAGAGAGGCTTGGCTCAGTAGCAGTGCTGTGTGGTTGAGAGAGCCTGGCACACCAAGCGCTGCCTCCCCCCCCCCCTTCTTCTCCGAGGGGGGAGCCACAGCCAATGGAGAAAGTAGAGGTTTTGCTCTGTAGCTCATGTACGATTGAGCAAGCCTTGCAAAGCAGTTGCTTAGAGGCCTGATAGGAGCCCTCCAGAGGCCTGATTCAACCCCCAGGCCACATGTTTGACTCCCCTGCTCTAGATGCGGGCCAGGCAGCACCGACCCGAGGGTGCATGGCGCCCTAGGCAGACTTGCAGTCACTGCCTCCCTCCACAGAGCCTCTTGTGCCACCTCACCCCCCTCGCACCGCCAGTGGTCAAGTGCTGCGTTCCTGGGCTATCTAAAGTTGCCCCCCTCCGCCAATTAGCTGATAGGTGGGTAAAACTGCACAGCGCTCTCACTGTCCATCAGCAGCAACAGGAAGGACCAGCTTCTTGAAAGGGTGGCCGCCACCGCTGACTCCTCCCCACTTCCTTCCCATCCAGGACACTCGTCCTTCCTGTTGCTGCTGATGAACAGTGAGCATGCCGCGTGGTTTTACCCGCTGGTCAGCTGATCGGCGGGGGGGGGGTGCCTTTAGATAACCCGGGAATGCAGAGCTTGACTGCAGTTCAGGGCATTGAAATAGACATGGGGTGGGGAAGGGAGGGAGGGAGGAGGATGCTGGGGACTGGGCAAACTAGGCATTTGCTCAGGGGGGAAGATCGAATTTGGTGCCCCCACCCTGCTGGCGCCCTAGGCAACCGCCTAGTTTGTCTAGTGGGTGAGCCGGCCCTGAGGCCAGGTGAGCGCCTGCTGCTTCTGTGGGTGGTAGACTTGGTGTCCAGGCTGTGAATACCAGATTTCCCAGCACTCTAGATGTTTGGTCTGTGTCCCACTGAAAACACTGGCATCAGTCTTGGTTTCCTGATTCTAACACCAAGTTTACCCTCCTTGATTACAGAGCAAGCCGAAATAACAGCTGCAAGTCAACAAAAATGTTGGAAATTTGGGGATACAAATTTCAGGAGTGCTTTTTGCCATTTCAGTTATCCCCAAACTGAAAGAAAGAGCAAATTTGGGGAATGATTTCAGCTTAGAAAGATGAAGATATTGGATTTATATCCCGCCCTCCACTCCGAAGAGTCTCAGAGCGGCTCACAATCTCCTTTCTCTTCCTCCCCCACAACAGACACCATGTGAGGTGGGTGGGGCTGAGAGGGCTCTCACAGCAGCTGCCATTTCAAGGACAGAGTCTCAGAGCGGCTCACAATCTCCTTTACCTTCCCCCCCCCACCCACAACAGACACCTTGTGAGGTGGGTGGGGCTGGAGAGGGCTCTCACAGCAGCTGCCCTTTCAAGGACAGAGTCTCAGAGCGGCTCACAATCTCCTTTACCTTCCTCCCCCACAACAGACACCCTGTGAGGTGGGTGGGGCTGGAGAGGGCTCTCACAGCAGCTGCCCTTTCAAGGACAGAGTCTCAGAGCGGCTCACAATCTCCTTTACCTTCCTCCCCCACAACAGACACCCTGTGAGGTGGGTGGGGCTGGAGAGGGCTCTCACAGCAGCTGCCCTTTCAAGGACAGAGTCTCAGAGCGGCTCACAATCTCCTTTCCCTTCCTCCCCCACAACAGACACCCTGTGAGGTGGGTGGGGGGAGAGGGCTCTCATAGCAGCTGCCCTTTCAAGGACAGAGTCTCAGAGCGGCTCACAATCTCCTTTCCCTTCCTCCCCCACAAGAGACATCCTGTGAGGTGGGTGGGGCTGGAGAGGGCTCTCACAGCAGCTGCCCTTTCAAGGACAGAGTCTCAGAGCGGCCTACAATCTCCTTTACCTTCCCCCCCACCCACAACAGACACCTTGTGAGGTGGGTGGGACTGAGAGAGCTCTCACAACTGCCCTTCCAAGGACAACCTCTGCCAGAGCTATGGCTGATCCAAGGCCATTCCAGCAGGTGTAAGTGGAGGAGTGGGGAATCAAACCCGGTTCTCCCAGATAAGAGAGCTATGGCTGACCCAAGACCATTCCAGCAGGTGCAAGTGGAGGAGTGGGGAATCAAACCCAGTTCTCCCAGATAAGAGTCCACACACTTAACCACTACACCAAACTGGCTCTCCAAAGATCCAAAGGAACACCCCCTACTTTCAGTGGTTGCTCTGGCAAATCAGGATTTATGTAACAGTGGCTTGCTCCTGCCTAGGATTTCCACAAACAGGGCAGTTTTCACTAATCTCCCTCACCCTGCAATGAGACTTCACCCTCATGCTATGTCTGCAAAGCCAGTTTGGTGTAGTGGTTAAGTGAACCGGGTTTGATTCCCCACTCCTCCACTTGCAGCTGCTGGAATGGCCTTGGGTCAGCCATAGCTCTTACCAGAGTTGTCCTTGAAAGGGCAGCTTCTGTTAGAGCTCTCTCAACCCCACCTACAGGGCCGGCGCTAGGCTTTCTGGTGCCCTAGGCGAATCACCCACTAGCGCCCCCCCCCCCCCCATTATTAAAAAATATAGAGAAATTGAAGAGCACCAAACTTGAAACTTTTTCACATTTTTAATTTTCTGATTTTATAAAAAAAATTGTGAGAATAAGTGCGTGCCGGCCATGTTAGGAAGGAGGGTGGCAGGATAGGATGCGGTGGGAGGCCAAGTCACACATTGGGGAGACGGGGTGGCTTGGCTTTGCTGAGGGCAGCTTGGTGATGGGAGAGGACAAGGGGACAGCGGTCAGGAGCCAGAGTCATGCGTCAGGGAGGGGCACCTCTGGGCAAGGTGGCACTCTAGGCAACTGCCTACTTTGCCTACTCCCATGCACCGGCCCTGCCCACCTACCTCACAGGGTGTCTGTTGTGAGGGAAGAAAGTAAAGGAGATTGTAAGCCACTCTGAGACTCTGATTCAGAGGGAAGGGCGGGGTCTTCTTTTTCTTCTTCTTCCAGGGTTCCCCTCCCCTTTGAGCAGCACTTGGGGGGGGGAGGGGGTTGCTGGAAGGTGGGTCAGCAACAATTGTCCCCCCCCCCCCCCTTTGCACTCACAGAAATTCTAGTCAGGATTCAAGCCATATCTTTTTTTTTTTTTTGCATGTACTCTAACTGATACTGTGGTAGACTGGTAACGTAGTGATGTTATTTCCAGTTTTGCCTTACGTACTTCCCAAAATGATCACGGATTGTAACAATGATTCAGACATGAAGTTTAATATTGGAAGCCCAATACTGAAAGAGCCAGTTTGGTGTAGTGGTGAGGAGCGGTGTACTCTAATCTGGAGAACCAGGTTGGATTCCCCACTCCTCCACATGCAGCTGCTGGGTGACCTTGGGTCAGTCACAGTTCTCAGCAGAGCTGTTCCTCTCAAAAGCAGTTCTTGGAGAGTTCTCTCAGCTCCACCTACCTCACAGAGTGTCTGTTGTGGGGAGAGGAAGGGAAAGGAGATTGTAAAACCACTCTGAGGCTCCAAGTGAAGGGTGGGAAATAAATTCAACTCCTCTTTTGTTTTTCCTTTTTTAAAAATACAAAGATATTAAGCTGTCTGGCAGCTTCGTTAGCAGGGTTTTTAAAATCAGGAATGCACAGGAACGCAGTTCCAGCTGACTTGGCATCAGGGGTGCGTGGCCTAATATGCAAATGAGTTCCCGCTGTTTTTTTCCCCTACAGGAAAAAGCTCTGTTCGTATAAACCTTATTTTCCTGTAAGCTTACTACAGACTGCTCTAATTTTTTTTTCTGTTGTTGTTCATTTTCCAGAAACAAACCAATTATTTTATATGCTGCTTGCTCCACTCCTCCTAGTTGCCTTGGTCGGCATTGCTGTCCTTGCCGTGTACTATCGAAATAAGAGGAAAGTATGGACAGGTAGGTGGCTTCTGGCGGTGCTTTCTCATGTGGGTGGTTGCATTTCAGCTGTGCGTTTTCTCTTGTAGCCACCTTATCCTGCTCCCTTTAAGCCAGCGGAGAGTAGTTTCTTTTTTCCAAATTAATCTGTCGTGTGTTTTTTGAGTTCTGCACGTTCGCAAATATGCAATATTGTTCACAAATACACTCTGTTAACCTGAAGCTGTATCCCGTCTACAAACTGCCACACGGACTAGTCTCCTCCTCCTCCAAATACAAAAAAACGGTATTTCCAGGGGTGGGATTCCATCAGGAGCTCCTTTGCATGTTAAGCCTCAAACCCATGATGTAGCCAATCCTCCTGGAGCTTACAAAAAAGAGCCTTGTAAGCTCTTGGAGGATTGGCTACATCATGGGGGTGTGGCCTAATATGCAAAGGCGCTCCTGCTAGAATTCCACCCCTGGGTATTTCTACAGTCTGGGCACAATCCATTGGGAAGTTCCTGGGTATTTCTACAGTCTGGGCACAATCCATTGGGAAGTTCCTCCTCTTGAGAGACCATTAAAATGAAGGGGAAATTACTGCCCTTGCAAAGCTGTCCAGTTCGCTGCTCTTGTGCAACTCATGTTCTCCCTCTCCCTGACCCATGCCAGCAGTGAGACCGCATGTGTGCACTTCTTTGCCCTTGCAGAACCGTTTCCTCAATTGAAATGAATGGTATTACCTTGTGGAATGGAACACCCTGTGCCTCTATCGCATGTAAGATTGCCTCTTCACAAGCCTCATCACAAGGCTGCTCCGACAGTGGCTCTCACAGGTCTCAGGCACAGAAAGTTCTTTCCTGTTGTCTCCTACCTGAGATCCTTTAACTGGCAACATCAGGGGTTGAATTTGAGACCTCTTTGCCAGCCAATATGATTGTTCCCTACTTACGTTTTTCTTAGCTGAGCAGCTTCTGCTTCTTCGTTTATCTCTGTCTTCACCCCCCCCCCCAATTTTTAAAATATATACAGATATATTCTGACCCATCCTAGGACACTGAGGAACCAAAAACCCTTCACTGGTATATGTCTGATTATGCACACAAGAAGCTGATGTTAATTCACAACACACTTTTACTTTCATTTTTACAGGAGAATAGTCAAATCAAATTGTCAGGAGGGTTGCAGGTTTAAGCTGGACAGGTGAAAAGGCAACAGGAATGAGGGAAACTTCATATAACTATAAACAGTAGATACTTTTGTCACTAGAATGTAGCTGTTTTGATCTACCAAGAGGCATTTATAACTGCTGAGCAGTGTTCCCTCTAAGCTGAGTTAGCATGAGCTAGTTCACAGATTTTTAGCCTCCAGCTCACAGATTTTTGTCTTTGCTTAGGAGGGATGATCCCAGAGCACAACAATTTATGCAGTAGCTCACAACTTTAATGCCAGTAGCTCACAAAGTAGAATTTTTGTTCACAAGACTCTGCAGCTTAGAGGGAACAATGCTGCTGAGAGAGATCACTTGGCTGTCACTCCTTAGATAAACAGGCACGAGCTTATTTGCCACAAAATTTCTGAAGACCATGGAGACAGGAATATACACATAGGTTTCAATTTTCCTTCTTTAATACTTAACGGGGATCACCTTGCCTTTCCTAGGTGCTGTTTCCCTCAGGGAAGGATAACTGGTTTCACTTTCCTCTTTCAAGATCCTTCTCAATCCTTCACTCCCCTCCTTCCTAACTCTCAACTGCTGCTCCCTCAGGTCAACAGCAGAATTCCATTTGAACCAAGGTCAATGAAGGTTCCCAGAGCAGTATAATGCATCTGCAGTTAGTTGTCCATCACAGTGTGCTCTTCCCCTGAGCTCTCCCAAAGTTCCCAAGAGACTGGAGCTTTTGGCTTCTGTGGCAACCACAGATCGATGTACATACATACATGCCTTCGAGTTGCAATCTATATTTATGGCAACCCAGCAAGGAGCTTTGAAGGCAAGCAAGAAACGGAGCTGGTTTGCCGTTGCCTTCCTCTGCAGAGTTTTCCTTGTGGTCTCTCATGCAAGTCCCCACCCTGCTTCGCCTCTATGATCTGACAAGATTGGGCTATACAACTCTTTTAAGTTAAAATACTGGAAGCAGAGCTGGTTTGGTGCTCTTTCGGCTGCTCAAAAGAGGCTCACTTCCAAGTATTTTGGTTTTTACTGGATTGTGGGTGAGGCCATGAGTCAGTTTACATGCATGCAGGGATAGTTTTAAGTGGTTTCGTGGGCAGCAGTAATATTTTGGACAGAGTGGAAACCAATAACCCTTCTCCAAACTTTTGAAAAGTTTGGTCACTTGCGAGACAAATTTCTGTCTCTGTTCACACTTGTCATCTAGGGTTTGACTCTGAATTAAGAGGGGTTTTTTTGATTAATGGAAGTTTCTATTTTTACTTGCATTTCTGCAAACTGAGGGAGGCCTAATATTATAATTAGGGCTTTTTTGTAGTAGGAACTCTTTTGCATATTAGGCCACATACCCCTGATATTGCCAATCCTGTAAGAGCTTACAGGGCTCTTAGTACAGGGCCTACCATAAGCTCCAGAAGGACTGGCTACATTGGGTGGGGGTGAGGTGGCTTAATATGCAAAGGAGTTCCTGCTACAAAAAAAGGCCCTGATTATAATTATATACTTGACAGATCAATGTAAACGGAAATACTGTTCCTCACAGGTAGTAGCGGCTAGGTTTTTTTCCCAGTGAAAGACAAACATGGGCCATCATTGGGGTTGTCAGCTCTGAGTTGGGTAACAACTGGAGATTTTGGGGGTGGAACCTGAGGAGGGTGGGGTTTGGGGAGGGGAGGGACTTCGATGAGGGACTTCCATACAGTCCACTCTCCAAAGCAGCCATTTTCTCTGGATAAACTGACCTCTGTCACCTGGAGATCAATTGTAATAGCGGGAGATCTTTAGCCAGCACTTGGAGACTGGGAGAAAACTGTGTTAGAAGTGAAAAATTATCAACATTAAATCACTGTTACTCATGAGAGCCAGTTTAGTGTAGTGGTTAAGTGTGTGGACTCTTATCTGGGAGAACCGGGTTTGATTCCCCACTCCTCCACTTGCAGCTGCTGGAATGGCCTTGGGTCAGCCATAGCTCTCGTAGGAGTTGTCCTTGAAAGGGCAGCTGCTGTGAGAGCCCTCTCCAGCCCCACCCACCTCACAGGGTGTCTGTTGTGGGGGAGGAAGGTAAAGGAGATTGGGAGCTGCTCTGAGACTCTTCGGAGTGGAGGGCAGGATATAAATCCAATATCTTCATCTACCTCCCAGGGTGTCCGTTGTGGGGGAGGAAGGGAAAGGAGATTGGGAGCTGCTCTGAGACTCTTCGGAGTGGAGGGCGGGATATAAATCTAATATCTTCATCTACCTCCCAGGGTGTCTGTTATGGGGGAGGAAGGCAAAGGAGATTGTGAGCCGCTCTGAGACTCTTCGAAGTGGAGGGCGGGATATAAATCCAATATCTTCATCTACCTCACAGGGTGTCTGTTGTGGGGGAGGAAGGTAAAAAAGATTGTGAGCCGCTCTGAGACTCTTCAGAGTGGAGGGCGGGATATAAATCCAATATCTTCATCTACCTCACAGGGTGTCTGTTGTGGGGGAGGAAGGCAAAGGAGATTGTGAGCCACTCTGAGACTCTTTGGAGTGGAGGGCGGGATATAAATCCAATATCTTCATCTACCTCACAGAGTGTCTGTTGTGGGGGAGGAAGGTAAAGGAGATTGTGAGCCGCTCTGAGACTCTTCGGAGTGGAGGGTGGGATATAAATCCAAGATCTTCATCTACCTCACAGGGTGTCTGTTGTGGGGGAGGAAGGTAAAGGAGATTGTGAGCCACTCTGAGACTCTTTGGAGTGGAGGGCGGGATATAAATCCAATATCTTCTTCTTCTTCTTTATGAGAAGTACTGATTACACATTACTCATGAGACATACTGATTAAAAAGGTAAAAGACTGCAAGCACCAGACGTTTCCAACTCTGGGGTGACATTGCTTTCACAATATTTTCATGGCAGACATTTTACGGGGTGGTTTGCTGTTGCCTTCCCCAGTCATCTACACTTCCCCCCCCCAGCAAGCTGAGTACTCATTTTACCGACCTCAGAAGGATGGAAGGCTGAGTCAACCTGCAGCCGGCTACCTGAACCCAGCTTCCGCCGGGATCAAACTCAGGTCGTGAGCAGAGGGCTCCAACTGCAGTACTGCAGCTTTACCACTCTGCGCCACAGGGCTCTTGAGAAGTACTGATGACGCATTGCTTATTATTAATAATATCTAGAAAAATCATTTAACACTCGTACTTTGAAGAAAGCATCTGCAATAATTCCATGTATAGTTTCCTGCACAGGGAAAGCACTTAACACATGAAAATGAGAAGTGAAAATGACAAGTGAGAACCGATAGTGCCTGCCTTGAGCTAACTGATCAGCAACATTGCCATTATAGCATATAGAGCACTGGTTCCAGATTACGTATTTTTCGGATGATTAGACGCACCGGAGGATAAGACGCACCTTCCTCCTGGGGGGCGATCCGCTGCCTCTTCCTCCGATCCGGCGCTTCCCCCGTGCCTGCTTGCCTGGCTCCATCTTCTTCAGGCAAGCGTGGGATCGCTCCACGTGGCCCCAGCGCTTCGCAAGCGCCGGCTGCGGAGGGGGCAGCGTGCTTCCTACTTCCCTGTGTGCCTGCCTTCAGCTGTGATGTTTAAAGCAAGCGCTGGGATCGCTCCATCCCCCCTCCGATCCCAGCGCTTGCTTTAAACATCACAGCTGAAGGCAGGCACACAGGGAAGTAGGAAGCACGCTGCCCCCTCCGCAGCCGGCGCTTGCGAAGCGCTGGGGCCACGTGGAGCGATCCCACGCTTGCCTGAAGAAGATGGAGCCAGGCAAGCAGGCGCGGGGGAAGCGCCGGATCGGAGGAAGAGGCAGCAGATCGCCCCCTCGCCCCCTGAAGGTACGTACCTTCAGACCATAAGACGCACACACTTTCCCCCCCACTTTTTTTTGGGGGGGGGAAGTGCGTCTTATGGTCCGAAAAATACGGTAATTGCTCTCGGCTTGTGACGTTGGCCACTCATAGAGAAGTGTTGCCTATTGAAATTGACCTAACCATATTATGAATTGAACTGTGGTTCCAGAAAAGCACCCTCTGTTGTCAGACGAAGAATCACATTCGAAACACGAACTTTACCGGAATCGTGTCACATTCACATGTCCTTCTGGATGAGAAATTTCTGGCACCTTCCTATAATTTTCATGTGTTAAGTGCTTTCCCTGTGCAGGAGAACTATACATGGAATTATTGCAGATTGATATATGTGTTCATATTCTCAGGGTATGCTTTCTTCAAAGTACAAGTGTTAAATGATTTTGCTAGATAGTATTAATAATAAGCAATGTGTCATCAGTACTTCTCGTGAGTAACAGTGATTTAATGTTGGTAATTTTTCACTTTTTCGCAATTTTTCTCCTAGTTTTCTACTTTCCGTGTTCCTTTCCAATTCTTTACTGATGGCACAAATTGTTTTGACAAATCCGAGTTTGCTCTATGTATGCAGCATAAAGTTAAAGTACCGATACCAGCTTACAGGCATAACACGTTTGTGTTCCTCTTTCGCATCACAGCTTTATCCAACCTACAGGGGTTTTTGCCAATGTTTTGCTTCACGTTCAATAAATAACTTGCTCACACTCAATCCAATAGTTAATAGCATCTTAATGGTATACTATTAATTGTTGGATTGAGTGTGAGCAAGTTATTTATTGAATATCCTCTGCATACTTTGAGCAAACCTGGATTTGTAAAAAAAAAATTTGCCATCAGTAAAGAATTGGACTTATAAATATTCTTTTGGTGAAATAGTCTTTATTGGAATTGAAAGTTAGAGGCTTATTGTGCACGGAGCTGTTGCTTTTATTCCTGGAGCACTTGGAGGTTGGCAACCCTAGATATCATGCATTGAAAAGCTATTTGTATTCCATCATGCTGTGCACCCCTATATTGGGACTGCGCTTGCGCAGGTTAGCTAGAGAGGGTTTCTCTCTAGATTTTAAAAACCTAGAACTGGGACGGTTGTACTTACCTGTAAAGAGCCCCGTGGCGCAGAGTGGTAAAGCTGCAGTACTACAGTCTGAGCTCTCTGCTCATGACCTGAGTTCGATCCCAGCGGAAGCTGGTTTCAGGCAGCTGGCTCCAGGTTGACTCAGACTTCCGTCCTTCCGAGGTCGGTAAAATGAGTCCCCAGCTTGCTGGGGGGAAACTGTAATGACTGGGGAAGACAATGGCAAACCACCCCGTAAAAAGGTCTGTCAGGAAAACGTGAAAGCAGCATCACCCCAGAGTCGAAAATGACTGGTACTTGCACAGGGGACCTTTCCTTTCCTTCTTGATCAAGGCACTCAAGGCTGTAGTGTCTGGGCAACGTCAGACTTTCAGCGGCAAGACCCGAGCCAGTCTCCATATTCTGCACGGGGAACCTTACTCAGACAAGACCTGTGTTCCTCTAAAGCAATTACCAGAAATACACGTGCTGTAAAGCTGGAACATCAAGTCTCTCCTTCCAAAGTCGATAAAATGAGGACCCAGCTTGCTGGGGGGAAAGTGTAGATGACTGGGGAGGGCAATGGCAAACCACCCCATAAAAAGTCTGCTGTGAAAACTTTGTGAAAGCAACATCACCCCAGAGTCAAAAACGACTGGTGCTTGCACAGGGGACTACCTTTACTTACCTGTACCTGTTGTTCATCAACATCTTCTGTGCAGATGCACATTCCTGCCCCTCTGTGAGCTCTTTTCTATCTTGGGGGTGGGGGACTAAGGAAGTAAAGTAAAGTAGGCTTGAAACGCAGCATCAAAAAAACTAATATCATGGCATCCGGCCCCATCACTCCTTGGCAAATAGAAGGGGAAGACATGGAAGTCGTGACAGACTTCACATTTCTGGGATCCAGGATCACTGCAGATGGTGACTGTAGCCATGAAATTAAAAGACGTTTGCTCCTTGGAAGGACAGCTATGGCAAACCTAGGCAGTATAAGAAGAAGATGATTTTGGATTTATATCCCGCCCTATACTCTGAATCTCAGCGTCTCAGAGCAGTCACAATCTCCTCTACCTTCCCCCCCACAACAAACACCCTGTGAGGTAGGTGGGGCTGAGAGTTCTTTTATAGCAGCTGACCTTTCAAATGCAGCTTCTATGAAAGCTATGACTGACCCAAGGCCATCTCAGCAGGTGCAAGTGGAAGAGTGGGGAATCAAACCCGGTTCTCCCAGATAAGAGTCCACGCACTTAACCACTACACCAAACTGGCTCTCATAAAAGTCAACAAAAGTCCGTATAGTCAAAGTGATGGTATTCCCAGTAGTAATGTACGGCTGTGAGAGTTGGACCATAAGGAAGGCTGAGTGCAGAAGAATAGATGCTTTCGAGCTGTGGTGCTGGAGAAGAATCTTGAGAGTCCCTTGGACTGCAAGAAGATCAAATCAGTCAGTCCTAAGGGAAATCAACCCTGACTGCTTCCTAGAAGGCCAGATGCTGAAGCTGAAGCTCAAATACTTTGGCCACCAAATGAGAAGGGAGCACTCACTGGAGAAGATCTGAGAAAGACAGAAGGCAAAAGAAGAAGGGGACGGCAAAAGATGAGATGGCTGGACAGCGTTACTGATGTAACGAACACGAATTTGAGCAGACTTTGGAGAATGGTGGAAGACAGGAGGGCCTGGCATTACTTGATCCATGGGGTCGCAAAGAGTTGAACTTGACTATGCGACTGAACAACAAAAAGATTACTTAATTTCTTGTTTGTGTGACTGAGTTTGCAGCAGCCTAGCAGAAACTGAGGGAATGGGGGCAGTTCCCCTCAAAGACATGTGATGGTTCTGGAGGAAAAACCTGCACGTGTGTGGTGTTTTTCCTGAGACTGCCCCAGTTCTAGGTTTCTAAAAGCTAGAGGGAAAGCTATAGCCAGCCTACACAAGCGCAGTCCCAATTTGCGTCTGCACAGTGGGCATCAATGAACAACAGTTGCAGGAAAGTGCAATCATGTTTTTCTATGGAATCACTGAGCTTGTTTAAAGGAGATGAGTTCTTTTGTTCCTTTCAGATCTTCCCTATGCTATATATAATTATTCCTTTGGAAGGTCATGTGACAGTTCTCAGAACAGAATAACCAACCATTAGCTCACAGCACCACCATTAGCAGGTCGGTCATAGCCTGATGGGGTATGACATGGAACAAAGACCCAGCTGGTGTGGAACGTTTTATGTTAGGCAGGGATGGTCCTGGAAGGCTCATATTCCTCTCTCTCTTTTTTTGGCAAGAACTTTTTTAGAAGGAGTCTTTCTTTGCACAAAATCTGGGCTTTTGAAAAAAGGTTTTAAAATAGTTTTAAGAGCCCCCTGGCGCAGAGTGGTAAAGCCGCAGTACTGCAGTCCAAGCTCTCTGCTCACGACCTGAGTTCGATCCCAGCGGAAGCTGGATTCAGGTAACTGGCTCAAGGTTGACTCAGCCTTCCATCCTTCCGAGGTCAGTAAAATGAGTACCCAGCTTGCTGGGGGGAAAGTGTGTAGATGACTGGGAAAGGCAATGGCAAACCACCCCGTAAAAAGGGTGCTGTGAGAACGTCATGATGTGACGTCACCCCAGAGTCGGGTTGCCAAGTCCAATTCAAGAAATATCTGGGGACTTTGGGGGTGGAGCCAGGAGGCTTTGGAGGTGGAGCCATGAGACATTGGGGTGGAGCCAGGAGCAAGGGTGTGACAAGCATAATTGAACTCCAAAGGGAGTTCTGGCCATCACATTTAAAGGTACCATACCCCTTTTTAAATGCCTTCCTTCCATAGAAAATAATGAAGGATGGGGGCACCTTCTTTTGGGGCTCATAGAATTGGACCCCTTGGTCCAATCTTTTTGAAACTTGGTGAATATTTTGGGGAGAGGTACTGGATGCTATACTGAAATCTTGGAGCCCCTACCTCTAAAAATAGCCCCACCAGAGCCCCAGATACCCATAGATCAATTCTCCATTATTTCCTATGAGAATAAGTCTCCATAGGGAATCATGAGTTCCCAGCAGACATTTCCCTCCCCTCCCCCTGCTTTCTGATGACCCTGAAGTGGGGGGAGGGCCTCCAAACCAGGGGATCCTCTGCCCCCACCTGGGGATTGGCAACCCTACCAGAGTCGGAAACAGCTGGTGCTTGCACGGGGGACTACCTTGACCTTTTAAAAATAGTTTTCCTCCAAACTGAATGTAAGGAATGAAATTACTAGAGTTTGGATCTAAACTGTGAACAGAAGGAATTTATAACACATGTTGAAAGGAGTAGCCACAAATAAATGCATAGTTAGAGGGGGGGGTATACATGGGCACTGATAAGCTACATGAAGCCCCCCACCCACCAGAGCCCCAATCTGCTGCAGAATCAAAATCCCTTAAAAAGCATGAGGACGCCCAAGAGAGAGTGAGTTCAGCTCTTTATTCAGTGATTCAGCATAGTGAGATAGGAACAGAACTGTCTGGCAGGACCAAGGGCCCTGCTTATATGCATGCAAACCTCCCCACCCAAAAACCCATTACCATCATCCCATTACACACAACTATAGGTTAATAGCTGGCCTAACGATCCCTGATGGGCCTCCTTCCTGGATCCCATTGCCATCATCCCATTACACACAACTATAGGTTAATAGCTGGCCTAACGATCCCTGGTGGGCCTCCTTCCTGAATCCCATTGCCATCATCCCATTACACACAACTATAGGTTAATAGCTGGCCTAACGATCCCTGATGGGCCTCCTTCCTGAATCCCATTGCCATCATCCCATTACACACAACTATAGGTTAATAGCTGGCCTAACGATCCCTGATGGGCCTCCTTCCTGGATCCCATTACCATCACCCATTACACACAACTATAGGTTAATAGCTGGCCTAACGATCCCTGATGGGCCTCCTTCCTGAATCCCATTGCCATCATCCCATTACACACAACTATAGGTTAATAGTTGGCCTAACGATCCCTGATGGGCCTCCTTTTTGAATCCAGGCAGCTGTTGTTTTAGGGTCTCCAGCTCAGCCAAGTCTCTGCTGGTCCTAAGGCCAAACTCCAGTTCCAATACATAACATCGCTCTTGTCACAAGTCCCTCGTGGTGGTCACATGTTGAACGTACTGTCTAGTTTGGACCTGGAAAAAACAGAGGGGAAAGAAACTTAATCCAAAAACTGGAGTAAGATACCTCAAAGGTTAATATGCAATTAAAGGGCCAGTCATTAAAAGCAAACTGTATAATAAATCATAAGCAAACATGCATGTATTTATAAATCATAAGCAAACATGCATGTATTTATAAAGCTAAAACCATTTAGGGGCTCATCATTAGCCTCTATCCTTTGTACAAATATAAAACTGCAATGGGAACCCACTCGACTTGACGTGTTTCGACCTAGACTGGTCTTCTTTAGAGGTCAGGATTCAGGAAAGTAAGTACACATATTGGCTCATAATACAGAATACAATAAAACAATGGAACAATGGTGGACCACAAGGAAATTTAATGACGTGACGAAGGCTTAAAGATATTCTTGAGGCCTCTTATTCTACAGCCTTATGTCCTAATCAATACATATTGCATCCAGTGTCTTATTGTATGCCTCACCACATGGTCTAGAATTGATCAAGGTGGGTGTAAGATCAGAGCTTACGTGCCAAAAGTTATGTGTAGTTTGGACCTTGGTCCACTGAACTCAGGTGGCTTTGTTGTTTAACTCAGTGATAGCCAGTTTAGCTGACCTTTGGTACAGGATCAGATTGTGGTGGTTACCCATCAATCAGTTAGCCATCAGCCACATGCTGTTGGGTGGTTTTGCCCAGGGCTTTTTTTGTAGCAGGAACTCCTTTGCATATTAGGCCACATCCCCCTGATGTAGCCAATCCTCCTGGTGCTTACAATAGGCCCTGTACTAAGAGCCCTATAAGCTCTTGGAGGATTGGCTACATCAGGGGTGTGTGGCCTAATATGCAAAGAAGTTCCTGCTACAAAAAAAGCCCTGGTTTTGCCACCTTTGTCTGTAAGATTGTTTACTGTGCTTCTCCTTTTTTGTAATGTCTGTTTTATGACATTATTTTAATTCTGTTAGATTTTACTATTGTAAGCTGCCCTGAGCCCGCTTGCGGGATAGGGCGGGATATAAATCCAAAAATCAAATTAAATTGAATTTGGCCTAATTACTTGAGTGTATATGGTTGAAGAATGCATTACCAGCTGTAGGGTGGTGTGGGAAATTTGGTTTCGTATTCACAGTCTGAGTTTTAAAACTCGAGGAGGAATTTAGCTAACAAACACAAGATCTAGAATGATATTTTCCCTTAAAAACGGGAGTAGCTTTGTGGGTATGGTGGGTATACTGGAGAGGTGGGTGGGGCTGAGGAGGAGGAGTTCAAGGACAACTCCTACAAGAGCTATGACTGACCCAAGACCATTCCAGCAGGTGCAAGTCGAGGAGTGGCTCTACAAGAGCCAGTTTGGTGTAGTGGTTAAATGTGCGGACTCTTACCTGGGAGAACCAGGTTTGATTCCCCACTCCTCCACTTGCACCTGCTGGAATGGCCTTGGGTCAGCCATAGCTGTGGCAGAGGTTGTCCTTGAAAGGGCAGCTGCTGTGAGAGTCCTCTCAGTCCCACCCACCTCACGGGGTGTCTATTGTGGGGGAGGGAGAAAAAGGAGATTGTGAGCCGCTCTGAGATTCGGAGTGGAGAGTGAGATATAAATCCAATATCATCTTCTTCTTATGTGGCATAATATAGCAGACCTTGAAACATCTGGACCACCTCTAGCATGAACCTAAGATCTGTTTTACATAGAACATCCAGCTGGAACAGCAGCATAGTTAAACTTAATATAAAACAGAATAGGCAGCCATCCATTTTATTAAACAGGTTACCATCTAAAGATCAATAGCACTTGCAATGTTTTTTAATATTTTTACGATTTTATGTTTTTATGTCTTAATTGTACTTCTATTTTTTCATGTTTACACATGAATATGTAAGCCGCCCTGAGCCTGCTTCTGGCGCGGAGGGCGGGATATAAATCGAAATAAATAAATAATTGCAATCTGCCGAAGATCCGATTTGTCCCTGTCTTTGTCTCTCCTTCCAGCAGATCTGCAGTACTGGGTGAACGAAATCTGCACGCAAATAAAAGGGACAAAGGTAAAAAACCCCCCAAAAAACGAAGCCCGCCCAGATCCCCACACTCTTTGATGCTTTCTGCAGCCTCTGCTTGCCTTGGCAGCTAGAATACAACCGGTGGTGAAATAAGAGCGCTCCTCCTCCTTAGTGGCTGCTGGACCACATAAGGGTTGCGAGGAACGGGAAACCCACAAAGGATCTCCTCGCTTTAAAGTCCAGACAGTCGATTCCGTTCTGAATAACATCTTGTTAAGATTCATGGGGTTTCACCTAAGTCGATTAGCAGGGTTTTTACTGTTGATCAATTGTCAACTTTGCTGTGTTGAGAGAGAGAGAGATTTTCTGCAGAATGGTGCTTTTTCATGGCCTCACTAATCCAGTTCAAATGTTATTTCTCATTGTTGTTGTTGTTTTTTTTAAATCAGCATGTTTTATTTGGGAAACAACAAGGATGCAAAATATTTCTAAACGTGCTAAGGAGAAGGCTGGTGGGTGTACCCACTCTAGACTCTGACCTCCAGAAGACAGAGTCTGACCCAATCTTTTGCAGAATTAGTTCTTTCAAAGCTCATAGGCTGAGACTGGAATAATAATAAGATGATATTGGATTTTACATCCTGCCCTATACTCTGAATCTCAGAGACTCAGAGCGGTTTACAATCTCCTTTACCTTCCCCCCCACTCCTGCAACAGACACCATGTGAGGTGGGCGGGGCTGAGAGAGCTCTTACAGCAGCTGCCCTTTCAAGGACAACTCCTACAAGAGCTATGACTGACCCAAGGCCATTCCAGCAGGTGCAAGTCGAGGAGTGGCTCTACAAGAGCCAGTTTGGTGTAGTGGTTAAATGTGCGGACTCTTACCTGGGAGAACCGGGTTTGATTCCCCACTCCTCCACTTGCACCTGCTTGGAATGGCCTTGGGTCAGCCATAGCTCTGGCAGAGGTTGTCCTTGAAAGGGCAGCTGCTGTGAGAGTCCTCTCAGCCCCACCCACCTCACAGGGTGTCTGTTGTGGGGGAGGAAGATAATGGAGATTGTGAGCCGCTCTGAGACTCAAGTGGAGGGCGGAATATAAATCCAATGTCATCTTCTTCTTCTTCTACTCCTAACTGCATACAATTGCATAGTTAAAATCTTCAGAATTACTGCTGAGTATCATCATTGCCCAGGCATCTGACACTTAAACCATAATATCTCCATGAACATATGAAGCTGCCTTATACTGAATCAGACCCTTGGTCCATCAAAGTCAGTATTGTCTTCTCAGACTGGCAGCGGCTCTCCAGGGTCTCAAGCTGAGGTTTTTCACACCTATTTGCCTGGACCCTTTTTTTGGAGATGCCAGGGATTGAACCTGGGACCTTCTGCTTCCCAAGCAGATGCTCTACCACTGAGCCACCGTCCCTCCTCCATGATAGCATTGGTGTAGCTCTTCATTCTTCAAAGGAGATCACGTGCATTAAGCTTGGTATTCCCTGCAACAGCCCTGCATAGCAAGCCAGTATCATTGTCTCAGTATGGCAAGAGCAGAGTCGAGGCTGACAGAGGAAGGCTTGCCTGAGGGTTCCATTTTCAAAATGATATCCTGCTTGCTATTTTGTTAAAATTGTTTTTCGATTCCATTTAGGATCCCCCTGCGGAAATGTTTGTGAACACAAACATGGCAAGTCTTTCAGGTCTTTTGCCAGGAACTTACCTGCTGCACCACGATGCATACTCGTTTTCTGACGAGCAGTGTTCCCCCACGGATCACGTCGTGTGCGAGAAAGCCGCCATGGACGCGGTTCACTATGAATCGGAAGAGGACTTCCCGATCCTGTCTCTTGAGAGCAAGACAGAAAACGACCACCTTCGTCAGATCCCCATGGAAGATGAGTATTTGGACAGAATCCTCCTTGGCCGCAATTACCTGCCGCAACTGAGTCAGCCTGACAGCACGCCTGCATTGCTGTTCTCGGAGCCCCTGGAAGTGGGGGAGAATGATAGCTTAAGTCAGTGCTTTGCAGGAACTGAAAGCCTGGTCGAATTATCGGACTGCTGCTGCTCCGACCTTTCGTGTGGAGCAGGCCCTCCTCGTGCTTTCTCTGACAAAGGCACACTGCCTTCTGGCCATCCCTGTGGCTGTAACAATGCAGGGAATATCGAGAGCCTAGACACCCTGACAACACCTGTGGTGACAAACTGTTGTCCTGCCTGTGGCATAGCACCTGGAGAATCTCCCAGAAAATGTGGCAGCGCTGCAGATTCTTCTAAAAAGGGTGGACCTTCCCCACAATGCACTTGTGCCTTGGACTCTTCCTCCACGAATCAGAATGCTCCGACAAGCGATCCTAGTGCCGCAGGGGAGCCGCCTGACGAAACCGAGGCAAAGCATCAGAATGCAAAAAGAAACAACACTGGTTCCAACTGCGGTACTTCAGATCCTCCAGCTGCATCTGGTGAGTCTCCAAAAGCAGGGCCTTTTGCTGGTTGCATTGTGCTCTGCTTGTTAATGGTCTTTTTCAGACAACCTATGGAAAACGGATTGGTTTCATTTCCATCCCATCATCCTGTAAACCAGTACAGGGACTGGACTTCCACACAGAGCTTTTTTTCCCATAACTGAGCTGTCTCTGTAGCCCTGTGCCAATTCAAACCATCCCGCTTTCCATTTCCTGCCATTTTATGCCATGTGGATGATCTTTCTGAGGGGTTTTTTTTGGGGGGGGGGGCTTTTTATTGAGAACACTATGGTGCTGAAGCAAGAGAGCAGAATAGTACCACCATTGGGTTGCTTGGCTATTCAGCAGCATAGTGCTCCCAACGTTTTAAAAAAAGGAGAGAGTTTGCATGCCTGGTGAAAAATGGTGGGAAAATCCTGTCACTCCATAGCGTTTCAGATCTGGAAGAAGGATTTAGAACCAGGAGGAAAGCATTGTTAACCATGCCTCACCAATAGGATAGAAGCTGAATTGTCTGAACAGGTAAAAGCAGGACTTTTTTTGTAGCAGGAACTCCTTTGCATATTAGGCCAGACCCCCTGATATAGCCAATCCTCCAAAAGCTTACAGAGCTCTTTGTACAGGGCCTGCTGTAAACTCCAGGAGGACTGGCTACATGGGGGTGTGTGGCCTAATATGCAAAGGAGTTCCTGCTACAAAAAAAGCCCTGGGTACAAGTATTCTGGTAGCAACCAATTCTTGTCTGAAATGACAGAAAACATCCGTTACTGGCCAGTTCCTAAACTGGAGTACATAGGCTGGCTGAAAAAGACCAATGTCTCCAGGGATTGTTTTGTAGAAAAATAGGTGGTGGAGCTCATCCAGGGATTGTTATGCAGCTGCAACTACTATTCAATAGACAAGGAGATGGAACTCTTAGAAGGAGGAGGTGGAACTCTCAGAAAGGTTCCGGAGCGGTGCTCCTGTGAGCTCCCACTGAATCTGAGGCCCGAATGTCTCTGAGGCACCACTGGTTTATATGAAAGTTTGGTCATGGGCTCCATTTGTTTCCCTAGAGATGCCAACGAGAGGAATCTTTCCCCCTCTTTCTGTTTTAGTTTCATGTCAACACCATGTAGGCCAAGGTGATTTAACCACATGCTGATCTCTGAAACTGTCATTCTTGCCTTGTTCGTGGAAAAACAGAGGGGAAAGATGGCGCCCAGCAACCTCAGAGTCAGCCAAGAGGACAGAATGGAAGAGCAAAGGAAAGTTTCCATGGTCTTTTCCCCAAACAAAAAAGGACCCGATATTTCAAGCCACGAAACAGCTGCTGATAACTTTTTCCTCAGCCCTGATTCTTACTGGTGATGGGGACTGTTGGTGATGGACCCCAGCCAATCTGATAATTTTGACAGAACTGAAAAGCAATATTCTAATATTAGCAAGTCCCCACAAGGCCCAAATCCAATGGTTTCTTTTCTTTTTTTAACCCAAGTTTTCCTTAGTTTTTTTTGCAGCAAAAAATTTTTTTTTCCAATGGTGGACCTTTCAATATAGCGAGAATTGTGTATTCTGGAATCGCTTTAATGCTTGCCCGGGTTTATTTTATTTTATTTATTTTATCCAATTTATATCCCGCCCTTCCCACAAAGCAGGCTTGGGTTTGCTACAACCCTTGAAGACAGGCTTTAAATGGGCAGCTGGAATGTATGGCATATAATCCAGACCAGGGAAGTCGAACGAATTTGTTATGAGGACTGGCTCTGACATAAATCAGACCTTGTCGGGCCAGGCCATGTGTGTCACGTAGGCTTGCCAATCCCCAGGTCCCAGCGGGGGGTTTTCCGCTTTCCCAGGCTGCTTCCCGCCCCCAGTCAGCTGGCCGACGGAGGAAGCCCCGCCTCCAAAGCCACCATGTGACTATCCCCCTCCGGAGGCTCAAGTCTCCGATTGGAAAGACTTCCTCTTGGGATGGGGTGTCTGTGATACTTGGAAGAAGTTGGCTGCAACTCGTGAGTAGAGAGGCCAATCCCTCACTTCAGAGTCACCAGAAACGGCGGGGGGTGGGAGGGAAACGTCTGCTGAGCACTTCATTATTCCCTATGTGGAGATCGATTCTCATAGGGTATAATGGGGAATTGATCTGGAGGTTTCGGGGGCTCTGGGGGAGCTGCTTTTTGAGGTAGAGGCACCAAATTTTCAGTATAGTATCTAGTGCCTCTCCCCAAAGTACCCCCCAAGTTTCAAAATGATTGGACTGGGGGGTCCAATTCTATGAGCCCCAAAAGAAGGCTCCCCTATCCTTCATTATTTCCTATGGAAGGAAGACATTTAAAAAGGTGTGCTGTCCCTTTAAATGTGATGGCCAGAACTCCCTTGGAGTTCAATTATGCTTGTCACACCCTTGTTCCTGGCTCTGCCCCCAAAGTCCCAGATATTTCTTGAATTGGACTTGGCAACCCTAGTGTCATAAAATGTAAGGCCCCGTAGTGGAGATATAAAGTTTATAAAGGAGACTGTCACGACTCAGAGGGATCTTACCAAATTACTGCCATCACTCCGGGTTAAGGGTTCCCCTTGAGAAGGCCAAAGTACCCTCCCAAGCCCTTCAGGCCTCCCTTAGCTAGGCGTGAGGACGAGGCAGAGTAAACAACAACAAAAAGGTTTATTTCAGTGCAATATAAATTAACAAGGTGCATTAACCAGTAAAAGGGTGAAGGGAAAATAAACAAATGCCCTAATGCGTCTATCTTACAGTCCCTACGCTTACCAGCACTTACCCCCTTGGGTAAGGGTCTTTCCCCTGCTTTCAGCTCTCCAGGCTTCAGCCTGCTTCCAGGTAAGCCTTCCAGGAAAAGAACACCTATTTCCTGGGCTTGGCCTTTATATTCTCTTCCCAGGCCCCACGCCTCTCTGGGCCTGTTTCCCTCCAAAACCCTCGCTACCCAATCAGAGGGACAGAGGGGATCCTGGGAGATGTAGACTTTTCCCAGTAACTCCTAAGCAGGCTTTCCTGGGGCCTACAGGCCTCACTAGGCCCAGGATCATGACAGACACAAACACAAAGATTCTTTTTTAAAAGCTTTAAATAAAACATGCTTAAAAGATTCGCACTCTTTCAATATTTTATTTAACGGCCTCTGCTAACAGAAGGAAGCAAGAGAGAGGGAGGAGGAGAAGATGATGACTGCAGATTTATTGGGTTAAAATTTTTTTTTTAAATGCCTTGGAAGCACAGAAGCTTTATTCAGTATCCCTGATTCTCCATGTTTCCCATCAGGGCAGAGTGGTATATAAATTTGATAAAAAATAAAGCAAAAATGAATACCCTGCCCTTCTCTTTGAATCAGAGACTCAGAGCAGCTTACAATCTCCTATATCTTCTCCCTCCACAACAGACACCCTGTGAGGTGGGTGGGGCTGAGAGAGCTCTCCCAGAAGCTGCCCTTTCAAGAACAACTCTGCGAGAGCTATGACTAACCCAAGGCCATTCCAGCAGCTGTAAGTGGAGGCGTGGGGAGTGAAACCCGGTTCTCTCAAATAAGAGTCTGCACACTTCACCACTACACCAAACTGGCTCTCACAGACTTGCTTGCAGGCCTGATAGGAGCCCTCTGGGGGCCTGATTCAGCCCCTGGACTGCATGTTTGACACCCCTGGTCCAGTCTATAAAAGCCCTATGGCTACCACTTTGCAATCCTATTCAGAGTTACTCCAGTTGAAATTAGTGAGTTTAGACTGGACAATTCTGCATAGGATTGAACTGTGAGAAGCTAAGATTTTAGTTCCCCAAACTGTGGGTTGTCATCTTCTTCTTTTTCTTCTTTTTGTTGAAGAAGGGTAAGATTTTAGCTTTTACAAAGGCAGAGGAAATAATACCGAGACACCGCCAAAGAAGATCCACAGTTTTGGCTGTCGCCCTGTATTGGTCACATTATCTTCACGGTTCACCAGTTCAGAGCTGGAGGAAAGACAAGTCAAAATGAAGGTTTTTGAAGCTGGAACGTAAAGCCGGAGGGCACTCGCTCAGCTTGAAAAAAAAAGCTGAATACGTTTTAAAATGGGATCTCCCCCCCACCCTGTCCTTACACACAATGCTGTACAGATAAGGATTGGAAACTTGAGAATGGAACCCCTCTGGAGGGTGCCATCCCAAGCAAAAACTGTTCCATGTTTGCCCTGTTTGTTCATCTGTTAGCTAATCTGCAAGGCTACACGACCAAGCCAAAAGGAACAAGCCCAGGAACGTTTGTTTTCCCTGTGATTCTGGAAATGAGCTAGACCCCGTGTGGTTACACGCTGGTGCCAGTGGTTTCTCCCCACCCAGGGAAGAAACCTCCATCTTCTGGCCCTCTCCAACGCAATTAACTGTCTGCCTGGCCAAATATTTATTGGGTTAAATGTAAAAAAAAATGCCTTGGAAACTCACAGAAGCTTTACGCAGCATCCCTGATTCTCCATGTTTCCCATACTGTTCAAACCAATTACAAATATCTGACTCCAGTGATAGCAAGAGAAAGAAATTTCACTTACAAAAATAGAAGCACTTCTTACATGACATATTCATGTAGGGACATTGAACTTTTTGTGACTGAATTAACTTAAAAAAAAAGGTTAACTTGCTACAGCTCCAAGCTCAGGTAAGAGAGCAAAGAAGAGAAGTCCTAAGACGAAACAAAAGGCAAGCAACAGCTCGAAGAGGCTCAGCATCTAATGGATGCCAACACACCTGAGTGAATTCTCTTAACCCTCTTCCTCCCAGATGCATCCAGAGCTACAATACCCAACAATATTGTGGCAGCGGCGGAGAAATAAAGCACGGCAGACAAAGCTCTGTTTCTCCCTTGCCTCAGAAGCCACTTGCTGGGTTACCCTAAGTTGGCTACTGTGGTTTGTAACAGTGGTTAGAACTAACCACCGTTCTTCCAAAGCAGCTACTGTAGATTCCATCTGCTGAACCTGAGCACCCATAAATTCAGTTGACCCCCAAACTCGTTGAATTGAATTGTTGATTTACCTTATCATTAGCAAATAGTTGTTTCAGTCTGCTGTTTCAGCTCTTCAGACTGCTGTTTTAGCTGTTCGGATTGTTTTTTTCGGCTGAGCAGCTATTGTTTCCAGCCAGAAAATTACCGCTTCTTGTCCATCAGTGGCAGAGAGTTCAGCAGTTGTCACATTTTGAAATTATGAGCCCGTACATTGGAAGCAATCATAACAAAAGTAGAATACAAACTTAGAGCAATAGCCACAATATCAGACAAAACAGATCCAAATCAAAGCATGATGTGAAGACAAGACAAGAGAGGCACAGGATTACTTCTGATTACTCTGCCATCTTAACCGGAAGCGGGGGGGGGGTTGTGGGAAAAGCCCAGCAGGAACTCATTTGCATATTAGGCCACACCCCTGACATCACCATTGTTTTGTAGGGCTCTTTGGTAGAAAAAGCTCACTAAGAACTCTTTTGCATATTAGGCCACACCCCCAGATGCCAAGCCAGTCCGGAACTCAAAAAAAGCCCTGACTGGAAGCATTACATTTCAGCTAACCATGGTTACCATTAAGCATTCAAGAATGCTGCCATGTATATATGATTCATCTGGAGAAGCTGGGTGACATGAGACTGATAGCTCCCCTAATTCTTGGAGCCTTTAAGTATCGGTGTACACAGACCAAATGAATTCAGATGAGAAGGGAGGAGTATAGGCCAGGGGTGGCCAACAGTAGCTCTCCAGATGTTTTTTATCTACAACTCCCATCAGTCCCAGCCATTGGCCATGCTGGCTGGGGCTGATAGGAGTTGTAGGCAAAAAACATCTGGAGAGCTACCGTTAGCCACCCCTGCTAGGCCACTTTGGGTATCCTAAACATAACTGAGAGATTGGGCAGTATTAAATGTGCACCCAGTGCTTTCTTTGTAGAAAAAGTCCAGCTGAAACTCATTTGCATATTAGGCCACACCCCTGATGTCACCATTGTTTCATGCAGGGCTTTTTTGAAGAAAAGGCCCAACTGGAACTCATTTGCATTTTGGGCCACACCCCTGATGTCACCATTGTCTCACACATGGCTTTCTTGTAAAAAAAAACCAGCCCAGCTGGAACTCATTTGCATATTAGGCCACACCCTTGGGTGTCACCATTGTTTCACACAGGGCTTTCTTGTAGAAAAGGCCCAGCATGGACTTATTTGCATACTAGGCCACACCCCTGATGTCATCATTGTTTCACACGGCCTTTTTGCAGAGAAAGCCCAGACGGAACTCATTTGCATATTAAGCCACACCCCCGGGTGCCGAGCCAGCCAGAACTGCATTCCTGTGCATTCCTGCTTCCAAAAAGCCCTGTGTGCACCAAACTGCAATGGTGCACGTCACTGCTTGTCTTCATGTAGGTGAAGGCTGCCACAATTGACCTGTAGGAGCTGTGCAGTTAAGATCTTCACAGTCAGAGTTGTTCAACAGTGAAATCAGCAGGCAGGTGCTGAGCTCTAGGCTGAACCTCCACTGAGCAGAGGATTGGACTATTTGGCCTCTATGGCCCCTTCCAACTCTGTGATTCTATCTGAAGCGGACGTTTTCCAGGGTCATTGCAATCCTAAACAGAGTGAACGCTGTTCTAAGTGTATTGAAGGCTAGCCCATTTAGGTTGAGAAAAGTTAACTCATTCAGTATTAGCATTCCCAACTGAAGACTGAACGCATGTTGGGATGAGGCGAAGTATTCTGATTTTGCACTTCTTATTTATTTCTATTGCATTTGGATGGATTGGATGCTACCCTCTTTCTTTAAATTACAAGCACAGGGTGGTTGTTGTTATTTTTTAAACAGCACCCAGATTTATTCTGCATCTCTTTCTCTTTCACACCCTCCAGGAAATGTGACTGGAAATAGTAACTCTACATTCATCTCAAGCGGACAGGTCATGAATTTTAAAGGCGACATCATAGTTGTCTACGTTAGTCAGAACTCCCATGAGGGTTCGGCGTCTCCTGGGGTGACGGAGGACAACTTGGGCAGTCCGGTGCAAGAGGAAAACTTGAACCGCTGTGAGACATTTGCGGGCAATGTTCCCCAGTATAAGGAAAAAATTGCAGAGATGGATTCCTGCCACAGCACTGAAAGCGAAGGAGGAACTGGCAGCGTTGGAGAGTACAAGCGAACTTCGGGGCCGGTAGTTCAAGAAGAGAATCAAGACTGTCCAAACAGAAAACAGTTTGGTAATGAAGCCTCTCAACCTGTACAAGAGGTGGGGAGACCGGAACAGTTTCTAGAAAATGTATTGCACTGATAGAAATGTCTGCTTGCTGATTTCTAGCAATGGGATATGCAGGCCTCAGATTCAGCAGGAGCTCACAGGAGCACAGCTCCTGAACCTTTCTGAGGGTTCCCCCCCTCCTCCCCACCTCCCTTGTCCATAGAATAGTAGGTGCAGCTGAATAACAATCACTGGATTAGCAGAGTGGGCAGCCAGCCAGCCACCAGGGGCTTTGCCACACCCCCAGCAGCCCTCATTCACCCCTGGAGAAGCCTGCACCTCCCTTTATCCACTTATGTGATTTTGGGTGGTGGGTGGCTTGCTGGCCTTTTGACTGTGGGGGGTGTGTGGCCAAGGAGAGCCCCAGGTGAGCGAGGCCTGCTTGGGTTGGCTGGATCTCTCGCCAACCCAAGCAGGCCTCACTCACCCGGGGCTCTCCTTTCTTGCTTTTGGCTGGTAGGGGGTGGGGCAGCATATGCTAATGAGTTATGCTAATGAGATCCACCACCTATTTTCTACAAAATGACCCCCATATGGAGCGCTATCCTTGAATATATCCTGGAGACATTAGTCGGATTGCACTAAATAACCCCAAACTTACGTTCGCTCTTAAGGAATCAGATGGTGGCATGTGAAACTGCCTCATACTGAGTCAGACTACTGGAACATCAAACTCAGTTATCATCAGCTGCTCTCGGGGATCTCAGAGGAAAATCTTTCCTTCATGCCTACAACCAAAGATCTTTTAACTGGAAACACCAGGATTTGAATCTGGAACCTTCTGCCGCCATTGAGCTTTGTTCCTCACAGATCGCTGGGACTAACTAGCCAGAAGTGGGACCTCTGCTCTTCTGAGAGATTCTCTGAAGCCCTGCATGGAAGGACAAGGTATTATTGATGCTGGATGGTGCATCTCACAGCTGTCAAGGAACAAACTGAAATACTGGGAAACTTGGGCACAATATGTTGCTAGCGTTGAGCATGTGCCAAAATCAGGGTGCGAAGCTCCTAAGCATCTTGTCCAAATTGCTAAAGATTCCGAGCAACAAGCTTAACAAGATGCGGTATAAGAGGTACTGTGCAGGCTAAATTGGAGTTAGACCACATAAAAGAGATTTCATAACGCACCAAGATCTATTAGAGCCAATTTGGTGTAGTGGTTAAGTGTGCAGACTCTTATCTGGGAGAACCGGGTTTGATTCCCACTCCTCCACTTGCACCTGCTGGAATGGCCTTGGGTCAGCCATAGTTCTGGCAGAGTTGTCCTTCAAAGGGCAGCTGCTGTGAGAGCTCTCTCAGCCCCAGCCACCTCAGAGGGTGTCTGTTGTGGGGGGAAAAGATACAGAAGATTGTAAGCCGCTCTGAGTTTCTGATTCAGAGAGAAGGGCAGGGTATAAATCTGCAGTCTTCTTCTTTTGTTATAATGGTGGGTTTTGGGCTATGTACACATGTAACATGAAACCACACTTCTTACAGAGCCAGCTGTTTAATAGGGCAACCCCTGAATTACTCAAGTCAGCAAATTTTTTTCTGCCTGCCTGCTCAGTGCCCCAAGAGATGGAGGAGGCAATCCTCCTTCTTCCTCATCCCCTGGGCAGGTCTTTAGCCAGAAATTTTGGTTTAGGGGGCAATTTTTTTGTTAAGAAGGCAGATTAGCACTGTGGAGAACAGCCCATTATGTGTCTGTACAAAACTGCCATGCTTATACTTCTAAATAATAAAGACACGTGGAATATCACACAAAAATGTTTCAGGTTTATTACAAAGATATTTACATGTAGAACATATTGACTACTCCAACAAGTAAGAGACAACCCACATTTTCAAACTGTTCATCTCTGAAATTTAATAAGATGTGGTGTAAGAAGTACTATGCAGGCTAAGTTGGAGTTAGACGACATAAAAGAGATTTCATACTGCACCAAGAGTTATTAGGACAGAAAACCTAGTGACAGCTGTTCTTCACTCCACAAGTGTGTGTAACTGTAGACCCAGGTTCGAGTCCCTACTGGCAGTCTCAGCCTCACCTGCTTCCCAGGATGGTTGTTGTAACAGAGTAACCCGTTGTGTAACTTGAAATCTGCTTGACATCATACACTAAGTCTACATTAAGGATGTGCAGACAAGGAAAAATTGGTAAAATTTGGATTCAGGGGGGGAAATATTTGGAGGGCCCACTTTCCCTGAATATCAGATTCGGTCGCCAAATCTGATTCGGGAGATACTCGGCTGTTCCCCAATATACAGCTCCATTATACACTATGGGCCACTGAAGTCAATGGCAAAACGTAGGGTATAATGTATGGGGGTGGGGTTGAGAGAGAGGCACCAAATTTGCAGGGCATCTGCAGGATCCTCTCGCCATCTGCCTGGCACCCCGCCCCCCCACCAAATGACTGAAAGTTAACGTTGCCATCTTGCTTCTTAAAGCGTTCATCATTTCAAGGTGATAAACATCATAGTTTTATAGTTTTAACTTGTTTTATATTGTCCTGCATTAAATTGTTGTGAGCTGCCCTGAGCCCTGTGTAAGCAAGGAAGGGCAGTCAAAAAATCAACAACAACAACAATAGCTGAAGAGCATGGGACTTTACAGCTGAGAAAAGAGACGACTAAGGGGAGTCAGGTTTATAAAATGATGCATGGAGTGGATAGAGCTGACAAACAGAACTTTTCCTCCCTCTCCCAAAATGCCAGAACTTGAGGTATCCAATTAAGCTGATGAGCCATAGGTTCAAGACGGACAAAACATCGCCACATCTGTGACGTTGGCCTGATTCATGAGTGTGTGTGAACTCTCCTAGAATTATATGAATGTAGGACTCCCCTAGAATTGAGAACACTTTAGTTAATCTGGATTAATGGACACACCATTGGAACTGTGAATGTAGGATTCTCTTAGAACTGAGAACACTGTAGATAATCCAAATTAAAGGACACACGTTTGGAACGGAGAATGTAGGATTCTGCTAGAATTGTATGAATGCAGGCTTCCCCTAGAATTTAGAACACTTTAGTCCAGGAATGTCAAACTCATTTGTCATGAGGGCTGGATCTGACATAAATGAGACCTTGTTGGGCCAGGCCATGTATGTTTCTATTTAAGATTAGGTAGCAGAGATATAATCTTTATAAAGGACACAGACAAACACAATGAAATAATTTTAAAAAAACCCTTAAAATATGCTTAAAATATCAGCACTCATTGGTCTTAAGATGCTTTCTTTGTATCTCTCCCATGGGTTCCAGGGAACTGGGCAAAGGAAGCTCTGCCTCTTTCCTTCCTTCCCCAGGGGACCAGGAGGAGGAGGAGCCTTGGCCAACAGAAGGAAGAGAGGCTTGGCTCAGTAGCTCTGCTGTGTGATTGAGAGAGCTCCCCTTCCTCCCCAATGGAGAAGCCTCAGTCAATGGAGAAAATAGAGATTTTGCTCTGTAGCTCTTGTGTGATTGAGCAAGCCTAGTAAAACAAGCTGTGATGCAGAAGTGGAAAGGAAACAGACGACAGCCAGTTGCTTGGGGGCCTGATAGGAGCCCTCCGGGGGCCTGATTTAGCCCCCGGGCCCCATGTTTGACACCCCTGCTTTAGCCAATCTGAACTAATGGACATACCTTCAGAACTGAGAATGTAGGATTCCTCTAGAATTAATGTTTTCCTGTGCACAGGATCTCTTTTGTCTGTGAATGGGGCACGGGGGCGAGCAGGCACATTGCAATTAATGGGGGGGGGGGGTTTGTGCACAGAATTGTATAAAATGAATTTTCTAATGTTGACCTGCTGCTTATGGCTTGTGTTGGTAACTATGAGGACTGAGTTAGGGCATATTTGTTTCTTATTAACAGGTGGAATCAAAATAGAAATATAACATTTGTGAAATAATAATAATAATAATACAGAATGCTCATTTTGTTCCCCAGGAATCTTCCAGATAATGACAGCGACTCATTTCTTCATTGTGAGAAAAGCTATTAGAGCCAGAGAGGAATTTCCTGCGGAGTCTCGGTCAGTTGCTGGTACGGGGTGTGTAAACCCTTCCATTGCAAGCCATTCTCTCTCTTCAGGAGTCAGCAAACTCACAGAATTAGTCACGCTGCCCTCTCCTGGCCTTTTCCTTCTCAGCTGATCTGGCTGGCTCATAACCAGACCCTTCAACACACATGATGAAAGCTGGGTGCCTGCCTGCATTCCATTTGCTGCAAAGACCATACACAAACAGCACTAGCAAGGCTTCTGTACTAACAATGCATCGCGGCATTTTTTGTAGCAGGAACTCCTTTGCGTGTTAGGCCACGCACCCCTGATGTAGCCAATCCTCCAAGAGCTTACAGGGTTGTTAGTACAGGGCCTGCTGTAAGCTCCAGGAGGATTGGCTACATCAGGGGTGTGTGGCCTAATATGCAAAGGAGTTCCTGCTGCAAAAAAAAATTAAGTGAATGCTGTATTTTTTAACCCAAGAGGATCACAACTGCATAACTCTTGTGCTGATATCCCCAGGGCTGGCCCGCCCACTAGGCAAATTAGGCATTTGCCTAGGGAGCCAGCCCTCCCCAGACAAATGACTAGTTTGTCTCTTCCTCTACCCACCCACCCCTTCCCCTCCTCCGTAGCTTGCCCACCCCACCTCCTCCTCCCTGTGGCTTCTCCTCTTCGTCTGCCCGCCCCACCTCCTCCCCATCGCTTCTGCTCTTCGTCTGCCCGCCTGTCCCACCTCCTCTCCATTGATTCTCTTCCTCCTCCTGCCCGCCCTGCCTCCTCCCCGTAGATTCTCTTCATCTGCCCGCCCCACCTCCTCCAGTTGCTTCTCCTCTTCATCCACCATGCAGGCAGCAGGGCGCAGCGATTGGTGAATCTGTCTGGGGCGCCACACACCCTAGGTCCAGCCCTGGATATCCCAAACTTCTGAAGGAAACCTTCCCTTTATTCTGTGCAGCTAAGCCAATTTCCTGTAGTGCTGTCAGGTCTCCATCCAGAAGGCCCTCTTGTGTCTTCTGTAGCCCTCTTCTGACAGTTCTGCATCATCCTTAGTTCTCTTGCACCCCTTCTCTTTAAGTTTTCTAGTTGTCAGGGCTTTTTTTGTAGCAGGAACTCCTTTGCATATTAGGCCATGCGCCCTGATGTAACCAATCCTCCCAAGAACTTACAGGGCTCTTAGTACAGGGCCTACTGTAAACTCCGGGAGAATTGGCTACATCAGGGGTGTTTGGCCTAATATGCAAAGGAGGTCTTGCTACAACCCCCCCCCCCCCGCTAGTTGTGATATTAAAAAATAATGTTTCGCAAGGAGAGAAGTAAAAGGGTAGTTGCCTAGTTCAGTCAGGTGATAACAATCTCAACCAGAAACCTGTTTCTTACCATGTTTTGAAGAAGATATTGCAGGGGTGGCCAACGGTAGCTCTCCAGATGTTTTTTGCCTACAACTCCCATCAGCCCCAGCCAGCATGGCCAATGGCTGGGGCTGATGGGAATTGTAGGCAAAAACATCTGGAGAGCTACCGTTGGCCACACCTGAGATACTGTATTTATACCCCACCCTTCACTCTGAATGTCAGAGTCTCAGACCAGCTGAGACATACGTGTGCGGATTCTTATCTGGGAGAACCACGTTTGATTCCCCACTCCTCCATTTGCAGCTGCTGGAATGGCTTTGGGTTAGCCATAGCTCTAGCAGGAGTTGTCCTTGAAAGGGCAGCTTCTGGGAGAACTCTCTCAGCCCCATTTGCCTTACAGGGTGTCTGTTGTGGGGGAAGAAGATAAAGGAGATTGTAAGCCTCTCTGAATCTCTGATTCAGAGAGAAGGGCGGGGTATAAATCTACAGTCTTCTTCTTCTAGTCAGGAGGACAGGCTCTATTCAGCTACCTCTTGAATATCCTCCAGGCCCCCAGTAGGGGTCGGTCCCCAGAGGTTGACATGACTTCCAGGTGCAGAAACACAAAAATACAAAATACCCCCGAAGAAAGGCCCGTTATCACCCCATATCTGTTTCCAAGCACAATTCCAAGTGCTGGTTCTTAACCTTTGAAGTCCTTATGTCGTTTAGAACTATGGTTGCCAGATCCTTCTTGGCAACCCTTAAGAAGAAGAAGAAGAAGAAGATATTGGATTTATATCCCGCCCTCCACTCCGAAGAGTCTCAGAGCGGCTCACAATCTCCTTTACCTTCCTCCCCCACAACAGACACCCTGTGAGGTGGGTGGGGCTGGAGAGGGCTCTCACAGCAGCTGCCCTTTCAAGGACAACCTCTGCGAGAGCTATGACTGACCCAAGGCCATTCCAGCAGGTGCAAGTGGAGGAGTGGGGAATCAAACCTGGTTCTCCCAGATAAGAGTCCACACACTTAACCACTACACCAAACTGGCTCTCCTTACCAAACTGGCTCTCCTTACGGGGTGTGGAGGGGCAGGGTTTTCCTTCTCCACATTGAGAAACTCCTGGAGATTTGGGGATGGAGTATGGGGAGGTCAGGAACCTCAGGGGGGCACAGTGCCATAGACCCCACCCTCCCAAGCTTCCATTCTCTCCAGAGTGACCGATCTATGTAGTCTAGAGGTGAGCTGTAACTCCAGGAGATCCCCAGGGCCCACCTGGAGGCTGGCATCCCTACTTAGAACCATATTGTCCAGCTTGCCAGCTGAGACCTTCTGAAGCCCAGTTCTCGGTGCCGTTACCTTTAGCTATGAGGCAGGCAGTGATCAGACACAGGGCTTTCTCAGTGGCGGCACCTCACCAGAGCTTTCTTGTAGCAGGAACTCATTTGCATAATAGGCCACACCCCCGTGATGTAGCCAATACTCCAAGAGTTTATAGGGCTCTTCTTACAGGGCCTGCTGTAAATTCCAGGAGGATTGGCTATATCAGGGAGGTGTGGCCTAATATGCAAAGGAGTTCCTGCTACAAAAAAAGCCCTGTACCTCATCTTTAGAATACCCTTCCCAGTAGGACTCACCTGGTACCTACTTTACTCTCTTTTAGGCACCAGGCTAAAAAACAAACAAACAGGCTTTTAACTAAAGGGTTTTATCTTTCAAACATTTTATAGTATATTTCTGGCCCAAGGATAATTTTATCTGTATTTTTTAGGCTGTGTTGTGTATTTTATGTCCTGTCTTGTTTTAATAGTGCTGGCCTAGTTGTTAATGCATTTCAGCAGTTTATTTTAATTTATGTGGCCAAACTGTGGCTCTTTCACACTTATTGTGTGGCTCTTGAAGCCCCCACTGCCCCGTTGGCGAACTTGGAGAAGGCATTTCTCTCTTTAAATCACTTCTCCAAGCCAGGCCAGCTGGTGGCATTTAAAGTCACTTTCTTTCCACCTCTTCCTCCCACCTCCCTCTATTTTCCTTCCTCCCTCCCTCCCTGTCTTGTGGCTCTCAAACATTTGATGTTCATGTCTTGCGGTTCTGAAATATCTGATGTTTATTCTGTGTGGCTCTTACATGACGCAAGTTTGGCCACCCCTGGTATAGCCCGATCTCATCAGATCTCAGAAGCTAAGCAGGATCGGTACCTGAAAGGAAGATCAGCAAGGCAAATGCTGCAGAAGGCAAAGACAAACCACCTCTGCCTCTCTTTTGCCTTGAAAGCCCCTTGCAGGAGTCGTCGTGAGTCGAATGTAACTTGAGGGCACGCGCTAGCTGCCTCAAGCAGGTCTCTGAAGTGGTAGCCTATAAATCATCTCAATAAAGCAGAATAGCTTCATTGTAGGTTAACAGGGTGCTTCCCAAGGTGTGGGTCAGGACCAGTGTTCCCTCTAAGCTGAGTTAGCATGAGCTAGTTCCAGAAGTGGAATTCTAGCAGGAGCTCCTTTGCATATTAGGCCACACACCCCTGATGCAGCTAATCCTCCAAGAGCTTACAAAAAAGAACCTTGCAAGCTCTTGGAGGATTGGCTACATCAAGGGTGTGTGGCCTAATATTCAAAAGAGCTCCTGCTAGAATTCCACCCCTGGCTAGCTCACAGATTTTTAGCTTCCAACTCACACATTTTTGTCTTAGCTCAGGAAGGATGACCCCAGAGTGTACTAATTTATGCAGTAGCTCACAGTTTGAATGCCAGGAGCTCCCAAAGTAGAATTTTTGCTCTCAAGACTCCGCAGCTTTAGAGGGAACATTGGTCAGGACCCCAAAGTGTCTCTCCATGGGTCACAAATCCAGAAGGGAGGAAGCGGTAGATTAGGAACTAGGTGAACTGGGGAAAGACATGTTTGGAGGCTCCGTGGCAGAGGGGAGCTTGCCATATCACAATGTGTGGAATGATTACAGAATACAGCCTGTTCCTTGGTAACACCGCAACCAATTTCCCACTAACCTTTCCTCGCTCTCACTCTCCTCTTCTCAGCGGGGCTTCCGTCGGATTTCGCACAAGCTGCCCTGAGGCTGCAACTCACTCTTTCACGCAGCAAACAAGATCCTCTAAAAAACAGTTTCTGTTTGCCGCGCGAAAAAGGCAAAAGAGAGTTGCAGAGATTGTGAAATCCGACAGGAGCCCCGTGGAGAAGAGGAGCATGAGAGCGAGGTAAGACTAGTGGGAAATCGCTCTGCCTGTTTATTATAACTATGAAGCATGGAAAATAAAGCAGTCACTTACTAACTGAGGAGTGATTCTTGCACATTTCATTGCAAAGTAGGAAAGGAGAGTAGAATGGCTTTGCAAAGACATCCTGAACAGTTATGGTTGCCAGGTCCACCTGGGCTCCGGTGAAGGAGAGGGGGTAAGGTTGCCAGCTCCAGGTTGGGAAATTCCTGGAGATTTGGGGATGGAGCCTGGAGAGGACAAAGACCTCAGTGGGGGACAATGCCAGAGAGTCCACCCTCCAAAGCAGCCATTTTCTCCAAGGGAACTGATCTCTGAAGTCTGGAGATCAGCCAGGATTCCAGGAGATCCCCAGGTCCCACTTGGAGACTGGCATCCCTACAAAAACCATAGTGCAGTTTAGAAGCAGGTCCCGCCTCAGTAACTTTGAGAACCACTACTTTAACAAGGCCGTGTTAATTTTCTCACAGCTACTGGAAAAGGTATGAAGGCTCAAATATCAGCCATGATGATTGAAGACGTGATGTTTATTTTAATGACAGTTCTTAATGAAATGGGTAATAAAGGAAAGTTAAAAATTCAAAATAACTTGGCAAGAATAAAAAGATGCCTCCTGTTTAGAATGACAAAGGTAAGTAGACTATAGCCAGGGGTGGCCAATGGTAGCTCTCCAGATGTTTTTTTTGCCTACAACTCCCATCAGCCCCAGCCAGTATGGCCAATGGCTGGGGCTGATGGGAGTTGTAGGCAAAAACAACTGGAGAGCTACCGTTGGCCGCCCCTGGACTACACTATCCTTGATGTAAACACAGCCTGTCCTCCTCCGTTACTAGCCCTCATAGAGTTGCCAGGTCTGTGTTGAAAAATCCCTGGAGACTTTGGGGGTGGAGCCAGGAGAGGGCGGGGTTTGGGGAGGGGCCTCAGCAGGGGACAATACTACAGAGTCCACTCTTCAAAGCAGCCACTTTCTCCAGGGGAGCTGATCTCCACCGGCTGGAGATCAGTTGCAAAAGCGGGAGACCTCCAGGCTCCACCTGGAGGCTGGCAACCCTACTTCCAAGGAAAAAATTCAACAGGATCCTTAGAGCAAGCTGAGTTCCTAAAATCAGGATCAATTCCCACTTTCGACCACTTTTCCAACACACAACTTGGCTCCACAATTCAAAGACTCGGCCATAGAGCCGAGCATCCCTGAGTAGCTTTTATTTGGCTCAGCTGCAGTAGTTGAGCATCCCCTAACGGCCAGCCTGAGGAACTGCGGAATTCCTGGCAAAACCAGCTGCTTGCTCCGCAAAGGGAAAAATACAATCGAGAGAAGTCATTCCAGAAATATATACATAGACGCAAGCAAAAGGTTATAGTGACAAATAACTAATCTATTGACAAAAATATAAATACCAAATATAATAAAGAGAACAAGTCCCTTCATAAAGTTCAGCCCGAAGAGGGTCAGTTTCCTATTCCCGAAGAGGAATCAACACGCAGTGTTCCAGTAGACGCAGAAGCATTCAATCCTCATATGTGGAATAAAACTCTCATAGGAATTCCCTGGACAGGTCGTCGACTTCTACCACACCTGTTTCAAATCTTTATCTACGAGGGATATTCCACAATATTTGCAGTAATAAATATTACAGTTCTCAAACAAAATTCATTGTCTCCAAAAACATTCTCTCAATTATGGCTCACTATAACCTTTCGGTTGTGTCTACGTATATGCTCTACAAAGAGGCCAGTTTTGTGAAGGGAATAAAATGGCCAGCATAGGCTCCACTTACCCCTTTTGCCTTGGTGCATAGTGGGGCAGGTAGCCATTGCTCCTCAAGATGACAAATTGGGCACCTTTTCAGAGCAATCCTAAATCTGTTGACTTTAGAATCCTAGAATTGGAAGGGATCTCTAGGGTATAACCCTGTTAAGATCAGCACTTAGTTGCTGATGCTAAAAGTCCAGAATTCCGCTCAGGCTCACCAGATTTCACCAAGAGCGTTCCAGCTTTATCCAGACACATGCAGCCATTAAGCTATTTTTACTTTTATCACCTTCTGTCAAATACTACAGTCTTCTGCATAGGGTTGCCAGTTCCCAGGTGGGTGTAGGCAAGAGAAGCAATGCTTCCATGTAAAACGTCCATGTAAAACAATGCCATTAATAGCTACCAATAACAACCACTTAGAAAATTACCTTCAATTCTTTAATAGTACATAACAAAGCATACACTTTGTAAACATTTTGTAGAATAAGCATTAATTTTTAGGAAAATGAAATTGCAATGTTATTCTTAAAAAACACACACACAAAACCTTGAGTTTACGAATTATATTGCCTGGGAAGTGTAAATAATATGATCATGATTACCTGACAGCGTGGCACTTTTAGAATCTACTTTACTTCTTAATAAAGTAGATTCTAAAAGTGCCACGCTGTCAGGTAATCATGATAAACTATCAAATTGTTTTCTAGCCTTCCTCAGAGCAAAATCATCCAAAACTTCATCAAAATTTATTTGTCTAAGTTTGTCATTTTCAATGTACAGAATGCTCAGTGCAGACAACCTCTCTTGAGACATCGTGGCCCTTAATTCATTTTTAATTCTTCTGAGTCTTGAAAAACTCCTCTCTCCCGAGCAGTTAGTGACCATAAAGCTAAGAAATAGCCGCAAGATTGCTTCCACATTAGGAAAGGTCACCTGAATTTTTCCTTGTATATAATTAGATAAAGGTCTGTATGAGACAGAGAGTGCTCTTCTATAAGCCTATGGCTTTGTCTCACATACAGGTGAAAGTGCAAAAGTTCTTCAATAAGTTTCAGGTTAATATCTTCTGGGTATGCTTCCATCAACAGGTCAACACCTTGATGAATTTCTTGCTTAGATGCTATCAGATTAGCAAGAATGGGAAACAATTGGGTTTTTTAAATTTAAAACAGTTTAGTGATATCAAAATAAACAGGTACAGTATAATCATCAATCATATCTTCAGCGTCCTTACTTAAACACTCAAGCAGGACACATACATTAAGGTACACACGTACACAGTTACAAAACACAACCAAACCATACAACTTCATAACAGGCAGCATGAGCAAGAAAATAAGACACACTAATCACAGTTCAACCTCATTCGTTACATTAAATTAATAATATCAAAATATCTGCTGGGGATGTGCGACCTTGAAAGGTCCGAATTGGTAAAAGAATTTGGTAAGCAAAAAATTTTGATTGAAAAACATTAAAATGAGTATTCTTCCTGCAACTATGTCCGGTTTTTGACAAGAGATGGCAGAAGCAATGCGCTTTTTAAAAATTGAATTATTTTAACCGTTGCAGTTCAGAGATAGAAATTTCAATAGACACAGCCATTTAGAAGGAAAAAAAATAAGAATATCACAAATCATAACTCTCACACAGTAGAGAGTAACCTTATGTTAGCTGCCAAAAATATGCCTTCTAAGTAATGCATGACCTTCAAAGTTGTTGAAAAGTCCATGAAGGGCTTACCACGTAAGCCTTTTCTGTCAGCAAATAAATAAAAAATGCAAATGTAAAATTTAAGAAGCACCCCTAGATATGTTCCAAAATGCTGCCATAAATTCACACTGCCCATAACTTGTACAAGTAACAGCCAACTCCAATGGCTTAACATGAAAAGCCACCAACAATTTATGCTAACCCCAGGTAGGGAAAACAACAGTCAGTATTTGCAAATAGTTATGTATTTGAACAAACAAAAAAGTGGAGACTCCCTTCAAGAAGCTCCATTAAAAAAATTAACAACAAAGTGGAGCTATAAGAAAAACCGAAAGTCTCTGTTCCCCTTCCCCTCCCCTTACCGCCTAATACAATTAATACAGATGTTAGCATTATCAGCCCAGCTCTTAAACCTTTTATAGAAAAATAATATATATATATACAAAGTTTAAACCACAACCCCTCCTTACTCATTTAACTTACATATAAAAACTTTCTAAATATAAAGTATTTCATAAAGGAACTTTATCTTAATTAACAAGGTACAACTGCCAGCGTAAGTGTACATAAACTTTCCAATGGTGACCTGAATTACAAGCCGATATATTTCTACAAGGAAATTTTAGTGTCTACTGAGATTATCAGCATTGCCAAGTCTTTCATAAAATGAAATCCATCCACCCCCCACTTCAAAAATTTCAAAAGTATCCCAAAAGGTAAAGGGACAAACCACACATCCTAAATCACAATTTCCCAAATTTGTAAGACCAGTTAGCAAAATCACAAATCCTCTGACCCAGACTTCTATACCTATTATTTTAATTAGCATTTTAACACTATTTTAGCTTCAGACCAAACCGTGTATCCTCACCGTTCTTCCAAACCACACGCCCTCCAACACACATACATATCCACATGTTCAACAGGTCTTCCTTCAGCAGCTAACAACATAGTCATAATCACAAACACTTCTTCCCATGCATCCACACCTAAGTATTTAATAATCAACCTAAAATTTCATTATATTTCAGTACAAAACAGCACACTCACCCCACACTTCCCATTCACTCAACACTCAACAATCAGCAAACATCCAAAACCACATTAACTAACAAACATACCTCTATCATCCGACAACTAATTCATTTGACACACAATACTCCAACAAGACCATACATTTCTAACCTTAGCACACACCACACCCCCATACCATACTCACATTACCAGGAAAAAATTCATTTAACATTTTAACACATTAGACAAAGATGAAAATTAATTATTTATAAAAAGCATTAAAGATAAGTCTCCTGTTGCGCTCCAATTGGTGCAGAGCATTTTGCAGTCAGTCACAATCGCTCAGCGTAGGCAATGCAGCAGACAAATCTAGAACATGTATAACCAGACAGGTCAGCAGAAGATCTTTCACAGTTTTACATCAGCTTAACGTTCGAAAGCAAAGAGTCCAAATGTGACAAAGAAACAGTTTCAGCAGTTCAGCTGCTAGGGAATTCAGGACGAGTAGGACGATTCATGGGCACACGTCGTCATCTTGTGTCAGAAGACAGTGGATGTTCTTGGGAAGCAGCCTCTACCAGTTCATTAGGAACATGGAGTTTCAGATCTCCCAGCAAGCCAATTCTAGATTCCAGATCCCAAGCCATAAACGTTTGGTCCTGAATTGTAACTTGCAGTTTATAAAAAGCAATCCAGCGATACTGAATGTTTTCTTTGTTTAAAATCTCAATGATTGGCTTCATTACTTTACGCCTTTGCCAGGTTTCAGCAGACAAGCCTTGCAAGATTAGAACTTTGTGATCACCCAATTTGAATGAACTAGAAGCGCGGGCTTTTTGCAGAAGCTTAGCTTTAGTGGAAACCGACGAGAAGCGGACTAGAATGTCTCTAGGCATTGATGATTTCTGCCTACGCACGGGGCCAATTCTATAGGCCGCTTCCAATGTGCCCAATTCAGATTCAGAAAAGCCAAGCTCTTTAGATAGCCACATTAATAAGACCTTTCAAATCATTGGGGGAAGCTGAGTTCTCAGGGAGCCCATGAATTTTAACATTTCCCGCCTTTAACTGGTTTTCAAGTGCAATAATTTTGTCCGTAGCCCATTCCTCACGTTTGTAAAAATACTGTGCGTCATCTTGAGACATGCTCACCATATTGAAAGCAGAGTCAGCAGTCTCTGCCACCTTCTCAAGCGAAGCTTGAAAGTCCACCAATTGGGCAGAAAGTGGCTGAATCATAGTGGATATTTTATCAGTCATGTTATTCTGTAGATTTTTAAAAGCTGCCATTACCTCTGAGTGAAAATCTGCAAGTTCATCCGATGTGGTTTTCCCGCCTCCCAACACCATCTTATCTGCCAAGTTAGATGCTGCTCTTTGGGCCCTAGATCTGCTCTTTGGGCCCCTTGGGAAAATAGTCCTTCATGGAGCTCTTTGGGCTTCTTTTGGTTCGCGATTTTTGGCTGCCTGATGTTTCCATACTATTTAGATGAGTAAAAAAATTAAAAAAGACGCTGGGCGCTTTGGTTGACAGAATTATAGGAGGCAGACACGGAGCTTCGCTTTCAGGTGTCCATCTCCGAAGCCCACAACACCACGCCCCCCCCCCCCCGAAAACAATAGTGCAACATCACTGTACACAGTACTTCTTTTTAAATTGGCTTCAAGTGCATCTAATATAGGAACAAAGGATTTTATCCTAAACTTCTCTCTTGAAGAAAGTGCATCTAAGGCATCAGGTGCACTTCTGCCATTTCTTTGCTATTCCCTTACTCTTTGTCTCCTTGTTTTGTAGTTAACATTTAGCAAGGTGGCTTTTGCTTGTTTCTCAAGTTCATCAAAATCTTCTCTCATTTTCCTTAAAAAATCCAGAAGTGAACTGTACAAACTTGCACAAGAACTCAGTAACAGTTCTAATTTCTGAAGGGCTTTGCTGACCTTGTAAAAATGACCTAGCACATGGGTTCAAAAATGCAGCATAAGCCCAAATTCCAGTTCTTCCATTTTCTGCAAAAGATTGTTAGCTTGAAGCCTGATCTCCCTCTTTCGATTAATGTCAGAGTACAAATGACTGAGGGCATCAGTGATAGCACCAGGCCCGGCCCAAGGGTGCATGGCGCCCCAGGCAGCCTCAATCCCTGCCGCCTCCCCCGTGCTGCCCCACCTCCTCTGTGGCGCTTCCCCCTCCCTCCCAATTTTAACGCCTGGGGAACTGGTGACAAAGCGCCGGCTCCTGGGGCTCTTTCAAGATGCCCTCCTCCCCTGCCGATCAGCTAATCAGCAGGAAAAGCCACCCGGAGGCTGGTGCTGTCCGAACGTTCAGCGCTGGGGCGGGGGCAGCAGTGGGGGGAGAAACCAGCAAGCCACTGAAAAAGCAGATGCTGCCACTTCCTCCCCACTTCCCTCCTACACAACTCGCACCCCCCCCCCGAGTGCCATGATGCCTGCCTGTCCCCTCGCCTCCCCCCACACAATCAGAGCGTGCTGTTACAACTGCCCACAACCTCCTTTCCCTTCCCTTCCCTGTCCCTTCACCTCCCCCCCATCATAGCGCACCACGCCTGGGCAGTACTGGCCCCAATGCAGCATGCATCTTATATTTCGGAGAAGGCGCTGGAGGCGATGGAAGGGAGGGGGAGCCAAGCCTCCTCCAGCGCCTTCTCCGAAAGATAAGATGCATGCTTCTTCGGGGCTCGTACTGCCCAGGTGTGGTGCGCTATGATGGGAGGGGGGAGCGCGAAGGGACGAGGAAGGGAAGGGAAAGAAAGGCGGGGGGCAGAGGAGGCAAGCAAATTAGGTGATTGCCTGGGGCACTGGGAGGAGCCTCAGTCAATGGAGAAAATAGAGGTTTTACTCTGTAGCTCCTGTGCTATTGAGGAAGCCTTGAAAAGCAAGCTGTTTTGCAGAAGGAAGCAAGAGAGAGGGAGAAGGAAGCAAATGACAGCCAGTTGCTCAGAGGCCTGATAGGAGCCCTCCGGGGGCCTGAATCAGCCCCTGGGACACATGTTTGACACCCGTGTATAAGTTTATGTCCTGTCCCTTTAACTATTAATTAGTAGCACCTGTATAGGACTGGGATGAAAGCTTGTCCAGTGCTCAGCTAGGGTTACCAGACCCCTTAGCCAACAGCAGAAGATGGGGGGGGCACTTTTTTTTTACGGTTGCTAGATCGAGTTTGGGAAACTCCTGGAAATTTGGGGATGGAGCCTGGGGAGGACAGGGACCTCTGTGGAGTACAAGGCCACAGTCTACCCTCCCCCAGAGTAGCCATTTTCTTGAGGGGAACTTATCTCTGCCATCTGCAGATGAGGTGTAATTCCAGGGGATCCTCAGGTCACACCTGGAGGCTGGCATTCCTATTTTAAGGGTTCAATTGCATTTGCTTAAAGGAAAGCAATATCTAAGAGAGCATAGTCAGGACTGTAGCCTCCGCCGTTCTTTTCCTCCCTCACGTTGGCTGAGATCCAGACAGATTCCTGACTTCAAGCCAAGCTCCTGGAGGAACAGCTTTGAGTTTCACTTTCATTTCAGGAGAAATTCAGCTGGGAAGTTTCATTTCTCTCTCTCCCCACAGAGGTCTCCCTCCTCCCACCACTCTCTGCACAATTGTTAAAATGCCCTCCATGCGCTTTTCCTTTACCCATTCGGTTTCCCTTTTAGCTCCTTGTGTTGCTGATTATGATAATTACGGATATTCAGGCCTCAGATCCAGCAGGAACTCACAGGAGTATGGTAAAACTGCACTATTGCAGTCCGAGCTCTTTGCTCACGACCTGAGTTTGATTCCGGCAGAAGCTGGGTTCAGGTAGCTCCACCGTACAAAAGTGGAAACACAGTCTGTAGCAGAAAACAACAACCACTGTGTACAAAACCCACCATAAAATATATACAAAATAATTCTAAGGTCTATATTAATTTCAAATAATACCAAATACACAGTATATCAAAAAGTTTCACAAAAGGAAAGGATCCACAGTATATCAATGTCCAGAGAATGTCCAGTCCTTCTCTTTTCTTGTTTAATCCTGTGTGGTATCCAAATTCCTTATAAATCAGGCAGCTGGCTCAAGGTCATCTCAACCCTCCATCCTTCTGAGGTCAGTAAAATGAGTACCCAGCTTGCTGGGGGGAAAGCAGGCCTCGGATTCAGCAGGAGCTCACAGGAGCACAGCTCCTGAACCTTTCTGAGGGTTCCCCCTCCTCCTCCCCACCTTGTCCATTGAATAGGAGGTGCAGCTGCATAACAATCCCTGGATGAGCTCCATCTCCACCACCTATTTTTCTACAAAGCGACCCCTGGGATAAAGTGTTGATGACTGGAGAAGGCCACCTTGTAAAAAGTCTGCCATGAAAACGTTGTGATGCACAGGGGACTACCTTTTGTTGTTGTTCTGTCGCACGTCGAGTCCAACGCTTTGCAACCCCATGGACAAAGTCACGCCAGGCCCTCCTGTCTTCCACCGTCCTCCGAAGTCTGCTCATATTTGTGTTTGTTGTATCAGTAACGCTGTCCAGCCATCTCATCTTTTGCCATCCCCCTTCTTCTTTTGCCTTCTGTCTTTCCCAGCATCAGGATCTTCTCCAGTGAGTGCTCCCTTCTCATTTGATGGCCAAAGTGTTTGAGCCTCAGCTTCAGCATCTGACTTTCTAGGGAACAGTCTGGGTTGATTTCCCTTAGGACTGACTGATTTGATCTTCTTGCAGTCCAAGGGACTCTCAAGATTCTTCTGCAGCACCACAGCTCAAAAGCATCTATTCTTCTGTGCTCAGCCTTCCGTATGGTCCAGCTCTCACAGCCATACATTACTATTGGGAATACCATCGCTTTGACTATACGGACTTTTGTTGGCAGGGTGATGTCTCTACTTTTTATTACACTGCCAAGTTCGCCATAGCTGTCCTCCCAAGGAACAAATGTCTTTTAATTTCATGGCTACAGTCACCATCTGCAATGATCTTGGATCTGTCTGTCACTACTTCCATGTCTTCTCCTTCTATTTGCCAAGGTTATTGAGGGGTTCTACTTGTATTCCAATTGCGGTTACAGTGATTAGGTTAATTGTATTTTACTAGAGATATTATAGCTTTCTACCATCTTTTATACTGTTTTAGGTTTTGAGTATTTTATCTTGAAATGTAGTTTCTGATTTCGATGATTTATAATCCTACAACGATTAGCGATGTATATTTATTAAGTGTTTATGCCAATTGTTGTAATTTTGGCTTAAGACCTTTGGTCAAATGAGCGAATAAAAGGATTGGTATTGGCAATGTGTTGAGAGAACATCGATATCTCTGAACCGACTTTTTTTGGATGAGAAGCAGGTCCAACAGAAATGGAAATGTTGGGTACTCGGAAGGGAATTTGGACTTTGAGGTTCCATCCATTATTAGAATTTGGATTTTGGCTTCTGTGGACTCTAGGTTCTGCCATTTCCCTTGAACCTGTTCATTTTTATGAATATTGTAATGTATATTTTTCAGGCATTCCATGTTCTGTAAGTTGTGCTTGTACATGAATGAAAATGACTGATTATTAGTAATTGAAATTACTATGAAATGACTGATTATTAGTAATTGAAGTTTTATTTGGAATTAATACAGTTGTTTTTTGTATTCCATTGTAGTTACACTGTGTGACCACTTGTGATTGGTGTAGTGGTTAAGTGTATGGTTTTGTGGAAAACAGTTTTTCCACGGACAGGGAAGGGTGGGGCGATGGTTTCAGAATGATACAATTGTGCACTTTATTTCCATTAGTTTGGTGTGGTGGTTAAGTGTGTGGACTCTTACCTGGGAGAACTGGGTTTGATTCCCCACTCCTCCACTTGCAGCTGCTGGAATAGCCTTGGGTCAGCCATGGCTCTTGCAGAGTTGTCCTTGAAAGGGCAGCTTCTGGGAGAGCTCTCTCAGCCCCACCCAACTCACAGGGTGTCTGTTGCAGGGGAGGTAAAAGAGATTGTGACTGCTCTGAGACTGATATCTGGAGTGGAGGGTGGGATATAAATTCAGTGTCATTGTCTTATTATTATCACTACATTGTAATATATAATGAAATAATTATACAACTCAAGGCCCAGTTGCTAACAGGCCATGGACAGGTACCGGGCCACGGCCCGGAGGTTGGGGACCCCTGCCCTATGGGAATTGGTCTCCATAGGGAACAATGGAATGCACAGCAGACACCCCCCCCCTGATTTCTGATGACCCTGAGGAGGGGGGGAGAGCCCCCAAACCAGGGGATCCCCTGTCCCCAATTGGGGATTGGCAACCCTACTGTGTAACTGGGCTTGGCCATAGATGTCCTGGGTCAAGACTCCTAGTGGAAGGGAAGGAGGCAGAACAGAAGATAGGGGGGCAGATAAATGTAGGGTGGCTGGTGGGGGGGGGAGCAAAGAGAAGGAGGCAGGAAAAGGGAAGAGGGTACGGGGGCTTTCTGGGAAAGGAAAGAGGAAATAGTGGGAGGGGGGAAATCAGATGTCCCCCGCAAGCCCCTAGGCTGATATAATAATATTAACATCCGCAGGGGTTGTTTTGTAGAAAAACAGGTGGTGGAGCTCATTAGCATATGCTGCCACCCCCCAGCCAAAAACAACCTGATGCAAGAAAGGAGAGCCCCTGGTGAGTGAGGCCTGCATGGGCTGGCTAGAGATCCAGCCAGCCCAAGCAGGCCTCACTCGCCTGAGGCTCTTCTGGGCCGCACCCCCCAGTCAAAAGGCCAGCAAGCTACCTGCTGCCTAAAACCACATAAGAAGTGGAGAAAGGGTGGTGTGGGCTTCTCCAGGGGTTAATGAGGACTGCTCGGGGCGTGGCAAAGCCCCTGGTGGCTGGCTGGCCGCCGCTCTCCTAATCCAGGGATCGTCATGCAGCTGCACCTACTATTCAATGGACAGGGTAGGTGGGGAGGAAGAGGGGGAACCCTCAGAAAGGTGTGCTGTGCTCCTGTGAGCTCCTGCTGAATCTGAGGCCTGCTTTCCCCCCCAGCAAGCTGAGTACTCATTTTACCAACCTCGGAAGGATGGAGGGCTGAGACAACCTTGAGCCAGCTACCTGAACCCAGCTTCTGCCAGAATCAAAATCAGGTCATGAGCAAAGAGCTCGGACTGTGGAACTGCAGTTTTACCACTCTGCACCATGGGGCGCCTCTAAGTATATATTCCAAATCCTTTTATAGTTATCATTAGAGCAGCCTGCTCCTTTTACGTTTTACAGAAAGCAGTGCCGTCAGGAATTTTGTAACAGCATAAGCGGTTTCTGGATTAGTATCTGGACATGTTGTTGGCTCATATTGGTCATGTTGCACAATAAATTGCTTTTTCACGAGCTGACAATTCAAAGGCTTGCTAGGAATGAAATTTCTTTATCGACGGGCGTGTACTGCCTTTCATTTGGCATGCTGATGTTCAGTCCCCACGGCGGGCAGGCATGAACCTGTTTCTCCCTTGATGCTTATAGTTTATATAACTGGAATCCCATTCGTCCTCAAGCAGCAGATGTTGAGGAATGATTAAAGCCCAACAAACAGCCTAATTCCTAGATTTTTACCATTGTGGAGAGATGCAAGACTTTTGGGGGAGGAAAAGCCCAGCAGGAATTCATTTGCATGTTAGACCACACCCATGATGTCACCATTGGTTCACGCAGGGCGGGAACTAATTTGCATATTAGGCCACACCACCTAACGCCAAGCCAACCAGAACTGCATTTCCTGTGCGTTCCTGCTGGGAAAAAGCCCAGGAGAGATGTCATTTGAGGTTTGCAGCCTCAGTCACCAAAATGTCTTGAGGGGAGGGGGTCATCTCTTCCTAAAGAGGAGGCATTAGAGAACATCTGCATTAGAGAACATCTGGCATGAGAACACTTTAGGAAGAGAAATTATGATATATCGAAAACCTCTTATGATTACACCCGTTAACGTTTTATTTGTATACCAGATATTGATTTATTTACTTTAGGAAATGACGAGTTTCTTTGGAAAATGGGAAGGCCCACAGCTCTGAGACAGCAAACATGGTTTGCACGTCTCTTGGCTACAGCAAGCAGGACTGGCCTCCATCTGTGTATCCCCGTCCCCTATGCCCCTGGCTCCCCCCGGGAAGGCCAGAACCTCCTTTCCCCCACCTTCCATTTCCCCAGCCAAGTTCCACGGTAGCTAGAACCCGGGTCAGCTGGGGAAGTGGAAAGAGTGGACTAAGTGGGAAGGGGGGACAGGTAGCTCCAAGCCCTCCTCATCTTTGCTGTGGGCACCCAGGCTCTTATTTGTGGAGTGGCCCAACTTGCTCAATGTAAAAACCACATAGAACAAATGTCAGATGTTTGAGAGCTGCAAGGAAGGAAGTTTCCTGTGCAGTTCTGGTCGCCGCACCTCAAAAAGGATATTATAGCATTGGAGAAAGTCCAGAGAAGGGCAACTAGAATGATTAAAGGGCTGGAGCACTTTCCCTATGAAGAAAGGTTGAAACGCTTGGGACTCTTTAGCTTGGAGAAACGTCGACTGCGGGGTGACATGATAGAGGTTTACAAGATAATGCATGGGATGGAGAAAGTAGAGAAAGAAGTACTTTTCTCCCTTTCTCACAATACAAGAACTCGTGGGCATTCGATGAAATTGCTGAGCAGACAGGTTAAAACGGATAAAAGGAAGTACTTCTTCACCCAAAGGGTGATTAACATGTGGAATTCACTGCCACAGGAGGTGGTGGCGGCCACAAGTATAGCCACCTTCAAGAAGGGTTTAGATAAAAATATGGAGCACAGGTCCATCAGTGGCTATTAGCCACAGTGTATGTGTGTATATAAAATTTTTTGCCACTGTGTGACACAGAGTGTTGGACTTGATGGGCCGTTGGCCTGATCCAACATGGCTTCTCTTATGTTCTTATGAAAACACAATTAAAGATTTTTTTAAAACCCTAAAATAAAACACCCTTAAAGTATTAGCACTCTTGCAACATTGTGGTCAGTATCAAAGCAAGTTCTTCTCCCCCGCCCCCACTTCCTCCCCAAGAGAGGAGCCTCAGCCAGTGGAGAAAACAGACACAGAAAGAAGCAAGAGAGAGGTAGAAGGAAGCAGACTTGCTTGGGGGCCTCCGGAGGCTTGATCCAGCTGACGGGCTGCACGTTTGACACCCCTGCCCTAACCTGTCTGGCACCTAGACAAGGCTAACTTCTGGTGCATCCCCCCTGCTCCTAAAAAGTCATCGAATCACATGAGGGGTGCTCAATTTTGTGCCCCCAGAAGGCCAGCACCCTAGACAGTCACCTAGTTTGCCTAGTTTTTGAACAGAAACACAGTTCTGGCTGGCTTGAAATCAGAAGGTGTAGTCTAATATGCAAATGAATTCCTGCTGGGCTTTTTCTACAAAAAGCCCTATGTAAAACAATGGTGATGTCAGAGGGTATGGCCTAATATGCAAATTAGTTCCTGCTGAGCTTTTTCGACAAAAAAAAAAAGCCCTGCCCATTCCCATCCACCAATTACAGCAACTCACTGTGTTAATCCGCCTGGAGTCCAAGTGAAAAAGGCAGACTACAAATAACGTGAATATATATATATTTTGAGAGAGAGAAAAAACAACGAACGGCTGGACAATTTCTTTAAGTATTTTAGCCGTTTCTTCTTCTTCCTTTCCAGTTTAATCGCCTGTCAACAGCAGCGACGGAGGCTTTAGGACCCGGCGGGAAGCTTACCCCCTCCCCGAGGGGAGGGAGCCCTATGCTAAGCTCTTCGAACTAACCCCGGATCCGCCTTCTCATTGGCTAGTGCGGGGGGGGGGTGTACCACTTTTATCTCCCCCCTTCCGCCGCGTACCCTTTTAACCCCCCCCCTCGTTCTTATTTCGCCCCTTCCACGGAGGGGGGGAGGGGCCGCGCCTCCCGTCTTCCCGCTTTCGGGCCTCAGGCGTTGCTTCGGCGGCGGAGCTGAGGCGAATCGAGCGGCGGCCGCCATTTTGCCCGCCGTCGCCTGAGGCGTCTGGGCGGCTCCTCCTCCTCCCCCTCGGATCCTTTCCCCTCAAGCAGGGCGGAGGCGGAGATGAGAAGAAGCGGCGGCGGCGGCTCTTGACGCTCGGTCGGCGGCACCCAGCCCGCCCCGCGGCGCGCTCTCGCCCTTCCCCTCGTCCTGAGGAGGATGCTGAAGATGAAGCTGCCGGCGGCGGCGGAGGAGGGGGCGGCGGCGGCCGGGCCGAGGGAGCGCGGCGGCCTGTCGTGCGCGGGGCGGCGTGGCGGTGGCGGCTGCGCCGGGGCCCGCGAGGCGGTGTACGAGTGGTTCGGGCTGGCGCTGGGCTCGGCGGAGCGGCTGGAGTTCGCCGTGGGGCTGCTGGGCCTCCTGCACCCGCTCGAGCTGCGCTTCCTGGGCTCCTGCCTCGAGGAGCTCGCCCGCAAGGACTACCACTGCCTGCGCGACTCCGAGGCCAAGGCCAACGGCGCCGCCCCCGCCAGCGACCCCGCCGAGCCGCCCCCCGCGCCCGCCTCGCCCCCGCCCCCGCGGCCCTCCTCCGACTTCCTCGACCCGGCCGCCCGCTCCAAGCTCATCGTCTCCCTGGCGCTGCTGGGCTCCGAGAACCGCGAGGCCGCCGGCCGCCTCCACCGCCTCCTGCCCCGCGTGGACGCCGTCCTGCGAAGCTGCCGCCGGCCCGCCTCGCCTCCTCCTCCTTCTCCCGGCGCCGAAGAGGGCCTGGGGCTGGTGGCCCAGCAGGAGCTGCTGCTGCTCTTCACCATGGCCTCCCTCCACCCGGCCTTCCCCTTCCACCAGAGGGTCACCCTCCGGCAGCACCTCGAGAGGCTGCGGGGGGCGCTCGGGCGGGACGCCCAGGAGGGGGACGGGATCCCCTGCCACGGGGGACGGGTAAGCCTTGGCCGGCCTCAGTCTCGAAACATGGGCTGCCGGGAGACAGAGCGACAAGGCTATAGTTTCGTTTTTGTAGGAAACACATGCAGTTTGTTAAAAAATACAGACGTGGGGAAAAGGTAGAATTAAAACATATGCAAAATAAACGTGTATATGTTTTAGTATGCCAACAATATGTACGTATATTGTATATATTGTTGGCAGTATGATAGTAGATGATAGATACCCTGCCTTCCCCTTCCACCACAGGGTCACCCTCCGCCAGCACCCAGAGAGGCTGCGAGGGGCCCTTGGGCAGGACGTTGAGGGGAGGGATGGGATCCCCTGCCATGGGGGACGGGTAAGCCTGCCCAAGGGCGGGCTGGATCTGAAAACATTGGTTGCCAGGAGACATAGGGGGCCTGCCCACAACTACAAGGCTATCGTTTAATTTTTATACAAAATACATATAATTTCTAAAGAAATACAGACGCGGGGGAAAGGTAGAATTAAAACATGTGCAAAATAAACGTGTATATGTTTTAGTATGCCAACAATATGTACGTATATTGTATATATTGTTGGCAGTATACGGTAGATGATAGATACCCCGCCTTCCCCTTCCACCACAGGGTCACCCTCCGCCAGCACCCAGAGAGGCTGCGAGGGGCCCTTGGGCAGGACGTTGAGGGGAGGGATGGGATCCCCTGCCAAGGGGGACGGGTAAGCCTGCCCAAAGGCAGGCTGGATCTGAAAACATTGGTTGCCAGGAGACATAGGGGGCCTGCCCACAACTACAAGGCTATCGTTTAATTTTTATACAAAATACATATAATTTCTAAAGAAATACAGACGCGGGGGAAAGGTAGAATTAAAACATGTGCAAAATAAATGTATATATGTTTTAGTTTGCCAACAATATGTACGTATATTGTATATGTTATTGGCAGTATAGGGTAGATGATAGATGCCAGGCCTTCCCCTTCCACCACAGGGTCACCCTCCGACAGCACCCAGAGAGGCTGCGAGGGGCCCTTGGGCAGGATGCTGAGGGGAGGGACAGGATCCCCTGCCACGGGGGACAGGTAAGCCTTGGCCGGCCTAGGGACGGACTGAGTCTCGAAACATTGGTTGCCAGGAGACATAGGGGGCCCATCCACAACTACAAGGCTATCATTTAATTTTTATACGAAATGCATACAGTTTCTAAAGAAATACAAAAGTGGGGGGAAAGGTACAATTAAAAAATTTGCAAAATAAATGTATATATATTTTAGTATAGTATATTGCCAACAATATGTAGATATTGTTGGCAGTATAAGGTAGATACTAAATGATAGATACCTGGCCTTCCCCTTCCACCAGAGGGTCACCCTCTGACAGCACCTCAAAAGGAGGCCCACTTCATCAGGGCCCCACTTGCCACTGGGCAAACTGACACCCTGGCTAGTCCACCACTGCCTCCAGCCATGCTTTCTCCCACTCATTCATAGCCCAGCTCTGCCTCCCCGCCTCCTCTCTCCAGAGCCTGGCCTAGCGCCGCTTCATGTAATCCGCAGAGCTTTCCTGCTGCTGCCTGGGACGTCTTTCCACGTCCCCAAATGAGGGGCAGGTCAATCAAGATGGGCCTGTTTGTATCAAAAGAGCAAGGCTTACAAGACTTAAGTTTGTGGCAGGTGATGAGCTGCTGTGAGTCACTGCTGCTCACCCTGCCCCAAATTTTGTTAGTCTTTAAGATGCTGCTGGACACTTGCTCATGAGGGAGAAAAATCTTTGCCTTATGATGACATAGTAGTTGGATATTTGGATTAGGGGTAGACCATGGGAGGTTTTTCTGCATTTCCTTAAAATGGCGCTTCCATTACTTTAGCTGGTAGGCAGGGGAAGCCAGACTGTTACTTACATTAAATATAGAAAAGCATAAGAGTCCAGTAGCACCTTTAAGACTAATAGAATTTGTGTAGGGTATAAGTTTTAGCAGTGATTACAGACTAACAGTGATACAGACTTAACAGTGCTACCTGTCTTGATCTTTACATTAATTACAGTCTGTGTTTCTTGGAGAAACTTTAGATAAGATTGCATAGTGTAGGTGAATGCAATCAATGGGATGAGGCATTTAATAAGCAATACGATAAGACTGGGATTTCAGAAATTTGGCCAAAGCATAATTATTAAACATGACATTTTAAATGAGCAATTAAGTAAAAGTACAATGCACTAGCAGGATAAGACATAGAGCAACAAATAATACAAACAATATCGTGGTTAAGTTTGCAGATCTGTTCCTTTACTTGAAACGTCTCTTGAGCCATTCCTGTAATATTGTTTCTATAAAAATGATCTGAAAAATTCTGCTTGACATAATTTGCAGAATGCCAGAAACATAGGAGCCTTCATGGCCACCTCAAGTATTGCATTCCACAAGGTTGAGGCTGCTCCAGAGACTGTGCATCTGCAGGTAGTTGTTGGTCTTTCCCATTTGCAGTGTGGTTCCTGCAGATGGCCCTGCTCAGATGTGCAGTTGTGGTAAAGCATAGGAGAGGCAGGTATGTCATGCAGATCTGAGGGTCCAAGGCTTTACATGCAATGGCTCATACATTGAACTGAGTCTGCTTATGGTAGCTGTCAGGCAGCCAGTGGAGTAACTGCAGAATGGGTGTAGTATGCATGCTCCACCTAGCTCCTGTGCTGATGCTGCCTGAGCTGCAACATCGACTTCTTTGAGGGGAGACTTATCTAGAATGTGCTACAGCGGTCTAGTCATGAGGCTACTGTAGGATGGGTCCTCCTGGTGGCTAGAGTAGTCGAGGGTATTTTCTAGGCTAAACTAAGTTGGTAGAAAGCATTTTAACTTGCTTCCCTAGCAGTAATGCTGCATCTGGTTATAACCCCGTGGCTTTTAGCTGAGCCATATGCTGTTGCTTACCCTTCCCATATAATGGGGAACTTAGACGGCTCTGAGAATACATCCAACTAGTAGATGTCTGTCTAAGACAGGGGTGGCCAAACTGCAGCTCAGGAGCCACATGTGGCTCTCGAAGCCCCCACTGTCCCATTAGTCAACTTGGAAAAGACATTTCTCTTTAAATCACTTCTCCAAGTCAACTGGTGGCTTGGAGAATGCATTTAAAGGTGCTTTCTTTTCACCTCTCCCTCCTCCTCTCCTTCCTTCCTGTCTTGTGGCTCCCAAACATCTGACATTCATTCTGTGTGGCTCTTACGTTAAGCAGATTTGGCCACCCCAGTCTAAGATGTATGTATGCAGCTATCAAATCAGGTCACAATATTTAAAAGGTGGTGGTGAAATATGTTTTTGGAAATAGCCCCAAACTAGCAATTGTCACCCTATAGCAGGGGTCCTCAAACTTTTTAAATAGGGGGCCAGTTCACTGTCCCTCAGACTGTTGGAGGGCCGGACCGCCGTTACTGTACAAGGCCGCGGGCCGTCAGTTCTCCGTCTTCTGCATCTCTCTCCCTTCCCCACACCACACACCCCGGCCTGGGAACTCACCTCACCTCGGTATCACCTCACACTCTGTCTCCGCCGCCTCAGCCCAGTGCTGGAAGTGTGCGTTGCTAACGCGAGTTTAGGTCGAACGTCACTTCCGGTCTGATTTTGCCATAACCCGGCGGGCCGCATAAACGTCCTCAGCGGGCCGTAGTTTGAGGACCCCTGCCCTACAGCTTGAAGAGAGCAACATTTGCAATTGCCATCAACCAAAAGAGCCACACTTCCATCCCCAGCATGAGGCTTGCAGATTACCTGTTCCCATGGCTGCAGCTGTTTCAAGGTAGAAACCAGCTGCTAGCCATAGGCCTTTTCCACATTTCTGAAATATGGGGCAGGTGTCACATTGTGAAACAGTGCTATGAAGAGCCACAAATACCATACCAGAGCTATATGTAGCCCAAGCTACAGGAATTTACCATCACATATCTCATTCTGAATCTGGACCCTAGTGTGTTTGTGTTCTTTTTAATCAACCAATGGGAGATTTTTCTACCCTCAAAAAAACCCCTGGAAAGTCCTGCAAGTACTCTGCAAGTCCTTACTGGTTTCCTGCTTCTCGCAAGTTTCCTGTTCTTTCTGAGGCAACCTGCATTGCTTGAAGGCACACACCTGTTCATAACTTTAGGCAGCATTTTCAGTTTGTTTTTGTATGTAGGTGTAAACTAAAATTACATTGGCAACTTTAAAAGCTGTAATTAACTTGAAGCTTAAACTGAAACCACAATTGCACATCTTAATTGGTCAAAAAAAGACCTGATCAGAAAAGCTGTAATTAATTTGAAGCTTAAACTGAAACCAAAATTGCACATTTGATTGGTCAAAAAAAAAACCTGGTCAAATAGTGATCTAGAATAAGTATTTAAAGTAGATTTTGTTATAGTAATAATCCAAATACTTACGCAGATTAAAAAACAAATTACCTCTTACGGAAGTTAAATTTCCAAAAAAAGTTATAAATAACTTAATTTTGTTAAAAGTTGCGGTAATGCGAAATAAATGTGAACTATTCAGTAAACACTTTCTTTGCCTTTGTGGAACAAAAACCTGCCTATGGTAAGGTAACAAAATGTTACTCTTTAAAAAAAAAAGGAAATAAAGTAGCAACTTCGGAAAAAAAGTTGAAAATTTGTTTAAGGGAGTTATTGATAATGCCATTATAATAAAATAAAAAATGCAAATTGCTGCTATGTTGTGGCATACGTATTCTTGATTTCATGGAATATTTAACTGCTCGGTTGATGGGTATATTGTCAGCTCTAGTTGATGAAAAGTTAAAAACGTAAGCACACTGCTGGATCATACTGAGGGTTCATCTTCCCCAGCATCCTCCTTCCAACAGTGGCTAAACAAACTTCTGGATATCTTCAATGTAGGACAAGAAGAAAATTTGCCCCCCTTTGTGTTTTGTCCTCAGCAAATGGTGGCTCTGAATTCCAGTATTATGAGAAAGTGTTTTTCAAAAACTTGCCCTCTACACAGTTTGCTATCTCATTATCCTTTATCGTATCCCTCCTTTGTTGAAATACTTTTCCTCCAAACTGACCAGCTTCTGAGACCCATTTTATCCTAATAGTCTTTTTCTGTCTTCTACAAATATAAACTTTGTAGGAGTCTTTGAGACTACATTGAAAACTTTTTTTGAATTGGAGATTTGCTACTTGCTGTTACCAATTTTGTGTTTGAGAGCAGCGCATAATAAGAATTCAATGGCCTGGGGCTGCCTATTGGTGTACTGAGACCTGCTTCTTAGAGGACAAAATGATCCCTTTACTCCTAACTAATCTTGGGAGGTAGCTTTGAGAAAATGCCTTAACTGTAATACTCCTGCTCCATCTCAGCATATTTTTGTGGCTCTAATGTATAAGAGGATGCGTCTCTTGTACTTTCAAAGTGAATAAGAAAAGAATATCCACAAAAATTAATGCTAGAATATCCATGCAACCAAGTCTTCTAGCACTTTAAAGACTATATAATACAGCACTCCTCTCAAGTAGATTACACAGTATGTTTAGTTTTTAAATGGCTACCTTGTTCTGTCTCAGTGCCTCAGACACTGACAGGTGAAACATTTGAAGCTAAATGTTTTTTTGTTAGAATTGCTTGTCAAAAAAAATTTTGGATTTCTGTCTGATCTCTTTTGTGTTGCAGGTTGTGTGTATATGTCTATGTTCTCAAAATATGCAAAGAGAAATAGTGAAATGCAAATGGGGAGAAAGAAAATGGTGCTTACTGGTAGCTGTAAAACCTCCCTCCCCCCTTTTTTTCCTTTATTAACACTGCAGGGCTTTTAATACAGAGATGACTGTGACTGTATCATGGACTGCATCAAATTTTGGGATTTAGTAGGCTGTACAGTGTAGTAATGGCCCTGACTCAGATGGCCCTGGATAGCCTGATCTCAACAGCTTTCAAAAGCTAGGCAGGGTCAGCCCCAGTCAGTATTGGGATGGGTGATCGCCAGGGTCATGGGGTGAAGCCAGGCAGTGACAAATCACCTCTGAATGCCTCTTGCCTTTAGAACCCAACAGGGTCACCATAAATCAGCCATGAGTTGATGGCAAAAAAAAAATCTCCACAATGTAATTACATTATTTTACCTTAAGGCTGCTTCGTATCATACATGATCAGTTTCTGTCCCAAATAAGTTAGCTGTAAAAGGGAATTAGACATATTCATGGAACCTAGATCCATCAGTGGCTACTAGCCTTGGTGACAAAAGGCAACCTTTGTATGCAAAGCATTGAATGACTGTGCTGAGTGGCAATATCAGGGTCTTTCTGCTAGGTTCTTGGCCCTCCAGGGCAACTGGTTGGCCACAGTGTGAAACGGGTTGCTGGACTAGATAGACCACTGGCCTCTTTTGGCATTTGGTGTTACTGACTCCTTTCCTAGTTGTATAATTCCAGCAGCCTTTTATAGTCCTGCTGACTCTTCTTAGACTCATACCCATCACAGGAAATTCCTGAGGTATAGCTTGATGTTCAGAGTTCTCCTTTTAGAGAATGTGTTGGAGACACATAAAGGAAGACATTCTCACCTGAGCACATGAAATTGTCTCATACTGAAACAGACCTTTGATCCAGAAAGGTCAGTATCGTCTACTCATACTGGCAAGGTCGCTGCAGAGTCTCCAGTGGAGGGCTTTCTCATCACCTCCTACCTGGTTACTTTTAATTGGAGATGTTGGGGATTGAACCTGGGATGTTGGAGATGTTGAACAACCTTCTGTGTTCCAGGCAGATTCCTCCCTGTGGCATTCTTCGGGTCCTGCACATGTTAAGGAAAGGTAGAATGATGGAAAGGCAGGTAGCCTGCCTAGAGACAGTTGTATCAAGCAAATCAAGTGCGCAAAGAATTGTAGGTGCCGTTAACCGGCCATTCTAGATGTTTGACAGATGTTAAATTGACAGCATTTTATTGCTAGCTAATACATTTGTTCTTCAAGATGCGGGAAGACTGTTCTGAACTATTAGACCACTGGTCCTATTTAAAACTTGTTGAATGTATTTTTGGTAGCCGTGTAGAGATCCAGCTGCATTCTAAAGACTGAATTGTTCTAAATTGTACACAGATAAAGTTTTGTAGTGCTTGCCTTCTCATATGCACATTATTTAAAGTCTTTCCATTATCAGATTTTGATGTTTCTAAATAAACTTGTTTCTTGACTTTTCTGTCTTCACTTTAGAACTTTTGCCATAACTGCCTGACAAGTAATGAGAACAGTTTGTATGAACAAACAGCAGTGCTTCACGATAAACTTATGATGGCCTCCCACCGACCACAGCAAGAAGGTATGCTGACAGAAATCTCATACTTTGTCTTCCGCATTTTTTTACTTGTCCTGTTCACTAGCTGTAAGCACAGCTTCTTTTGCCACTTGCATACAAGGAGAATGGCACAGGGGGCCAGTTCAGCCATCGCTCATGGGGTGGGTTATAGGATATTGTGCTTCTTCCCCTCATCCCTTTGCTCCTGGACTGGGAATCCTGCTGATATTGGAAATTATGGCTAATCCCAGCTTCTGGTTTAACCAGGATATAAAAGATAAGCCTGTTTTATTTTAACATCAGTGCCAGTTTAATGCGCAGTTGTTACCACAGCTGGCAAGCTGTGGGATCTTCTTTGTGGTCTCTGTGCAGTCCCACACTTGGAGTTGGGCACCTGCACATGACCTCAATCTTATTTATTTATTTAATTTATATTATGACTGTTGAGAAAATTTCTCTTTCTATAGTTCATAAGCCCTTCCTATAACCACAATATCCCAAACAATATGGCGTTCCCATAGAACTAGTACGTGAGACCCAGTGGCAGATTTCATAAACAAGAAATAAACTTTCTTCTCAGAGAACAGCAGACTTATGCTATTAATAGGAAGGCAAGAACAGTTAGCAAACAAATTCAGATTATACTTCCAGTTAGCGCTATACAGTTAGGTAAACTCTTATACAATTAAGATCCAGTTAATAGCATTAAAATACTTCCAGGTTTGATAGTTAACAATTTCAGTAGTTAGGCTTACTCTAAGTTTCTTAATTAATCAGCAGCTAAAATCTAGACGCTCCTAAGCATTAATAATTCTCTAAATGTTCTAAACAGTATAAAGACATAAATTGTGAAGTAAGTGAACCAATTTTCAATTTTTCCTGCAACAATGCCCTTTCTCGAAACAGGCTCAGGGCGGATGACAACGTAGATAACAACAATTAAAACTTACAATTAAAATCAAAACAATATAAGATCGTACGTTAAAACAATAGGCAGGTTATACATCATAGATGGTGGTTTCAATTGGGCACATTCTACAATTCAATGTACTGGTGGTCTAAAAATCTTGGAAAAGATCTAGAGCTAGGTTCAGTAGATTATCGTAATTCTTGGATTTTTGGTAACATCACGGTGATGGTCACCAAGTAGACAGTAAAAATTGATGATGCGTATCTGTAGCGTCCATAGTACTTGGAATATGTGGGAATCTCTTGGTAACTGTAACAACCATGATTCAAGATAAAACAGTATTAGCACCAAATGTACATATTCATGTGGATTAGATTGAGAGTTGTTGAGTCATATGATATGCATTAGCGACTGTCTGTAACCTTCCCCGGCCTTCCTGTTTTACTCCCCTAAATACCCAGAAATTAATTTTTTCACAGAAATAACAAAAATCAATCTACTACATGTGTTACTAAATGTAAATATACTGAAGGAAATATGGCAAAAACGTCATAGGCTGGCCTTTTTGTCGCCATAGAACCAAGATAAGTGTACTCTGCAGAGTGGTGAAGAATGTAGTGCTCCAATACCATTAGACAAATTGTATCAAGTACTCACTAGAAGAGAGGCTACTGAATCTGTTTGAAGGGTGCCTTCTCATATGTCTCTTTTTGCAGTAGAATCTCAGCTGGTTCTGCTTTCATGGTAACTGCTGAGTACCCTTATCTTATTGCTCTAATGTAATTTGCATGCCATGTCCCTTTCTGGGTTTCATGATAGAAATGGATGTTCCATTTTCCTTAGAATGAATAATTAGATGCAAAGACGGTTGCATTTTGATAAATGTCGGTGGTTAAAAAGATACAAGAAAGTAATTCAAAACTGTGCATTGTCCTTTTAATGCAAATTCTCCGAAATGCTTCAAACTGTGACTAGGTCCTTAACATGAAGTTCAGAATTACCGGGTAATTCTGGCCTGCCACTGAGCTAAGGAGGTAGAATACAGATAATGCTGTTAAAGTTATAAACTGGAGAGCTTTGTGACCAATGTCTATGGTTCTCTGCCCATGGTACTTGCACAAGCTGATCAGAAGACAGAGGAATGTCTGCATTGCATGATGATACTGATTCAGTTTTAGGATGATACAACTTCTCAAGACCATCGTTATAATGAGACACTGATGTGTTGTAGCCAGAAATGTTGTTGAAGGCCTTAGGACCACAGTGTTCAGGCAGAATTAGGGATCCTTAACAGATGATAATTGTGGAAAGTGCTTACACGCTAAAGATGTGAAATTATATTTCTTTCAGCTGTGCATATTGAGAAGATAATGCTGAAGGGTGCACCAAGGAAAAGGGCTGACAAACATCTAGAATATACTTTCAAAGTGAGTGATCTCTCTGTGTTTACAAATATGTAGCGTTCAGAGTTATAATATGAGGTGTAAAGCAGCAGTATACAAAACAGGAACCTGTGGGGCTTTGTGGAGCAGGGAATAGCTTATATTTCTTCTTTCTCTCCCAACTATTAGTTGCATCTCTGCCTTCTCTCTGCCTTACCAGTAGCTGCAGCTTAGTTCTGCCCGGTATTGGCAGCTGCTACTGTGAAGTTCAGTATCCTCATAGGTTTCTACAACTATCCAAAATGCTACCTGAACTCTGAAGTGAGGTTACAACATCAGATTAGGGTTTTTCAAAATTATTATTCTATGTTTGCAGAACTTTAAATCATAGCTGTGGCTGGTCCCATTGTGTGGGTTTGCCTATCTTCTCATCTACCAGTCTATAGGGATGGTGGAATAGGGTTTGAGCTAAAGACCCCTTTGGCATACTCAGAGCCTTAATATTTATTTGCTTACCTCACTTTTCTTCCCAGTGGGGACCCAAGGTAGCTTATCCTCACAGCAACCCTGTGAAGTAGATTAGGCTGAGAGTGTGACTGGCCCAAAGTTACTTGATAAGGATTCATGGCAAAACGGGATTCAAACCTGGGTCTCCCAGATCTTGGTCTGACACTGTAGCTGCTGCATGCTATTTGTGTGGGAGGCTGATGCTTCTAGATGTTCCTTTGATGTATTTTGTAGGTCATGTCTGTTCTTCAGTTTTGAGATAATACACCTATATTTGTCTGAAGCTGACAAAGGGGATCTGCAAATGGTGGCCAGAAATTCTGGAAGCAGCTAAATTGTATAAGTTACCACAGAGGTAATGTTTTGAAGAAGCTACAGGCAATATAGGGAGCGAGAGTCTCTTCCTAAATGGCATAATGCTTCTTCTGTTAATACGCATTTGCAGACCCTACTGCTGACTGTTTGACTTTCTCATCTCAGTTCCACACAAGAAGACTGTTCTAAGGCTTGTGCCAGGCAACTTCAATGTTTTATGTCCTCATATGTTAGCTGGACTTGATAGCAACAGTGGCTTCTGGCAGCCTGAAATCCAGCTTCCTTACCCCCTGATCTACTGGGGCATACTGCTCACAACCAATGCTCCCTCTAAGTTGTGAGCAAAAAATCTACTTTGTGAGCTACTGGTATTAAAGTTGTGAGCTAATGCATAAATTAGTTTGCTCTGGAAACATTTTTTCTGAGCTAAGACAAAAATGTGTGAGCTGGAGGCTAAAAAAGAGCTAGCTCACACTAACTCAGCTTCGAGGGAACACTGCTTACAACCTCTTTTCTACCTGCTGTGCAACAAGACAGTTCACTGGGGAAGTACAAAATGCAAGAATGTGCATGACGGTAGCAATCCCTCTAACTTCAAGCAACAACTGAGGATTGAGGCTCTCTTACACATGGTACATGCCTTATAACAGTCGTCTTGTACGAAACTGAGATGAGAGAGTAACACAGACAGCATCACAGTTTGTAAATGTATACTAGTACATAGATAAAACCAGTTACAGTTAGATGCCTGATCCAGCAGTGTTGAACAGTACATACATATTTGTAGTAAGAGACTTTCCCCGTAACAAAACATCATGGAAACATGTGAACTTGAAATACAAAGTATTCTAACATTTTGAAATTCTGTGGAGGTATATTTGAAAACATTAGGGTATTTTGAACTTAAAGCTGATATTTTAACAAATTTCTTTCCGCTAATATTGTCTGCAGTCACCCAGAAATGAAATTGAATATTTCAAGTTGTCTATTGCAGTGTTCAGGGCAGTGGTTGAGAAATAATGATCAATATGGAAATGGGACACAGATTTGTGACTTTATGATTACCAAGCTTCTGATCACCAAAAACTTTGTGTGAGCGACTGTTATGATTTGCTGTTGTTGTGTCATTTTGAAGAGAGCCAGCATAGAGGTTTGGATGTTCAGTTAAGGCTAGGTCTAGATCCTTCTCCAGCCATTAAAGTCACTACACTCTTTGGACCAGTTGTACTCTCAGCCTGTCGTGCCACATAGGTTGTTTGGGAGGAATCAGTTGTCAGTGGGGGAACAATGTATGCCACCCTAAGTAAATTATTTTATTTATTTATTTATTTAGGATTTATATCCCGCCCTTCCCACAAGTGGCTCAGGGCGGCTTCCAACAATTAGTCGAACATAAAAATTGAACAATATTTAAATTTTAAAACACTTGGGTAAATTATTTAAAACACTTCTGTTCTACCTCTTCAGAGACTTGTTCAAGGCAGTTCACAAAACAAAATATAAAATCATTAAAATTAACAGGTGCGTAAAAGATTTGGCAGCCTAATTTGAGAGCCAGTTTGGTGTAGTGGTTAAGTGTGCGGACTCTTATCTGGGAGAAACGAGTTTGATTCCCCACTTCTCCACTTGCACCTGCTGGAATGCCCTTGGGTCAGCCATAGCTCTGGCAGAGGTTGTCCTTGAAAGGGCAGCTGCTGTGAGAGTCTTCTCAGCCCCACCCACCTCACAGGGTGTCTGTTGTGGGGGAGGAAGATAAAGGAGATTGTAAGCCGCTCTGAGATTCGGAGTGGAGGGCAGGATAGAAATCCAATATCATCTTCTAATTGATCCATATTAGTCCTTAAGCTAGATGCAGATTGTAAAACCAATTAAGATGATCAGCCACCTATGAAAGCCTGGGTAAAAACAGTTGTTTTGATTTGGTGGCAAAAAGAAAGGAGGGTTCAGGCCATGCAAGCCTCAAGGGGGAAGACTTTTAACTGGTGTGGTGTCCTGTTTCCTGTTACCACCCTCTTTACCTCTGCACGTGAGTCACAGAGAGCAGGCCTCGAAAGACTGGGCTGGATAGTGATAATGTGATAGATGCTAGTCCTACAAAAGACAAGGGTTGCATTATAACTGCTTTTCTTTTCATCAGGTAACCTGGTCTGATCATTCTATATCCTGTGTAACAAAAACACACCAAGAGCTACAGGAATTTCTTCTAAAAGTGAGTGTTTAAAGAAGATGCAGCGTGATCTTTAATCCTTAAAAAATAACCAGTGCTTGTAGAGAGAAAGTTAGGAAAGCAAAATCTCAGTATGAGCTGAGACTAGCAAGAGATGCTAAAAACAAGACAGAGGGTTTCTTTTCTTTTTTTCAAAGTAAGAAAAAGAGCAAGGACATGGTAGGCCCCTTGTGGGACAGGAAAGTGAAATTGCAACAGGTGATGAAGAGAGGGCAGAATTGTTCAATTCCTACTTTTCCTTAGTTTTCTCTTGGGAGGGAAAAGGTGCTCAGTATAGCAAAAATAGAACACACAATAAGGGAAGGGAGTTGCAGGCTAGGATTGGCATTGGGGTAGTACATAAAACACCTAGTTTCTTTAAATGAAACTAAGTCTTCAGGGCCAGATGAACTTGGCAACTTGCAGACCTAATTTCTGACCGTTAAGAGAGGTTCTTAAGTGGAACAGGCTTCCTTGGGAGGTGATGGACTCTCTTCCTTTGGAAGTTTTTAAACAGGCTAGATGGCCATCTGACAGCAATGCTGATTCTGAGAACTTAGGCAGAACTTAGGAGGGAGTTATGAATTTAGGGGGGAGGTATTTGTGAGTTTCCTGCAATTGTACAGGGGGCTGGACTAGATGACGCTGTAGAAAATGTAAAGGCAACAATCAAGATATAAATCAGAATATTTATGAAAATGGTCCTTGCATTATAGTTGAAATAGAATTTTAGACTGAAAAGGGGGTTTGGCTTCAGTAACATGTAAACATCTAAATATGTATCTTGAAAATTAACTGAATGTTATTTTGCTGTATCCTCGATGCCTCTGTCTTTTTCTGTGTTTTTAGGAGGTCTGTATTCATATACACAAGACCACTCTGAGATAAAATGTTTGTGAAGTGGGAAATCTAGAGGGTAGTTTCTCAATATGGTTTCAGATATGAAATCTCGCTATTTTCCAGATGGTTTGGTAGTGGGGTTTCAGTCCTGCTGCTCTCTGAAAGGTATAAACAACAAAAAAGAATTGGCTACAAAACAGGAAAACTGTGATAGCTTTGTCTTGCTAGAAAGGAGTTGTATTCGTCACGAAAACCTTGCAGTTAACCAGCACTTAAATATTAATTAACCTAATCCTGGTTTTAGTTGTAATTTAAGAGATCACTGGTTCTGTTGTGTGAGGTAGGGTTTTTGTTTGGATTTTTTATATAAGTCATCCATCTGTCTTGGTAGAGATCCAGGTGGTCCTGAACCAATTAGAATTTGAGGTATGGAGCCTTTCCTCCTTAGGGCTTTAAAAAAACTACTTTTAATGCAGATTAATTTTATTTCTCAGTAATTAACATTTCTTGCCTCTTCAGCTTCCAAAGGAACTCTCTTCTGAAGCATTTGACAAGACAATTTTAGGAGCACTAAATCAGGGGTTCCAGAAACACGAAGAAAGACGGCATGCAGATTTTGAACCTTTGATAAGGTAACAGAATGGAGTGAAGGCTATTTACCAGTATTTACTAAAATACTCAGTTTGGCTTGCTGTCAGTTATGTGTTTGCATGTAGTTAATATATTTACTTGAAAGCTGGCTGCTTAAAAAGGGAAGCATGAAATTTGCGTAGTTGTATTGGTCACTCTAAGTACATTGTGTATGATACATTTTTAAAGGTGGGCCGGAGAGCTGCATGAGATGGCAGTATCTAACAGTGGACGTTGTATTTGTACACCAGCTTTTGTATTCCCACTTTGGCATTTCTAGGACATGTGGGAAGATATGTAGGGGTGGGGAGGCATGTTTAATAAAGGCCTTTAGACTGAAATAACGCCATATGATTGCACTGTAAGCTTGTGTGAGTTATGCCTACCCTGCCTATCCGCTTTGTTCGTCCCTCTTCTGCCTGTTTATGTGTTGAATGTAATGTTTATATAGATAAACGGGTGGAATTCTAGCAGGAGCTCCTTTGCATATTAGGCCACACACCCCTGATGTAGCTAATCGTCCAAGAGCCACACACCCTATAGGTAAAAGATAGTACCTATCTAAGGTAAAAAGGTAGTCCCCCGTGCAAGCGCCAGTTGTTTCCAACTCTGGGGTGATGTCGCATCACGACGTTTTCATGGCAGACTTTTTACAGGGTGATTTGCCATTGCCTTCCCCAGTCATCTACACTTACCCTCCCAGCAAGCTGGGTACTCATTTTACCAACTTCAGAAGAATGGAAGGCTGAGTCAACCTTGAGCTGGCTACCTGAATCCAACTTCCACCAGGATCGAATTCAGGTCATGAGCAGAGGGCTCCACTCTGTGCCAAGAGCTTACAAAGCTCTTTTTTGTAAGCTCTTGGAGGATTGGCTACATCAGGGGTGCGTGGCCTAATATGCAAAGGAGTTCCTGCTAGAATTCCACCCCTATAGATAAAACTTAGCACTTGTAGACCTAAGCAGCTAGTCAGTTACCCGTATAAAATATGGGAAACAACTGCAGATTTTTGAGTTTTACTGTTATTTTTTACATACCATTCTACAAATGTTTAATTTAACCCATGACTTCCTGGTGATGGGGCAAGCACCCTCAATGACATATGCACTGCATCCAAATGGAAGTTCTCACTTGTGGTTATTGTCTAGTTATGTATTCCAGAGTAGACTGAAGCTCTCTACCATATGTACTTGGAGTTAAAAGCATGCTTCTGCTATGGCATAATGTGTGAAGTAACCCTTATTCTGGATCAAGTATTAATATTGTTCTCAAACCATAAAAATTAACTTACCACCCTTGAATACGGTGTGGATTTTGAGGGCTGGAGTCAGGTTAGCAATAGGTGTCCTGTACTTTGGGTCTGTGCAGGAACAGTTCATGCACTGAACTGTTTGGGGTGTTTGGTTTGCACTGACAGAGAGATTAGCAGAAGTAACAGAAAATAATACCTAATCTTAACCTTAATCGGACTTCTTTCACGTAAGCAAATTTCCTCTTTATTTTTAGGCGACTGTTTGCAACTACATCACAAGCTTTTCTACAGAATCAGAGTGTGAACAACTTCTTTCAATCTCTGTCATCAGAAACTTTGCACAGCCACAGTAAGACCTTTCAGAGTATTCTCCTGACTGGTATTACAGGTGTATATGCAGCTCCTGTTACACATTGTATCAGAAGCCTGATGCTCAATGCAGAAGCCAGAAATGTTGTCAGTTCACAGTAATAGCGGATAAATTGATAACATAACAGTAAAGTCAATTGATTTAAAAAGACTAAAACCCAGTGTAGATAAAAACAAGTTACAATATATCTTCAGTTGCAAGGGGTTTATGTTTTCTAATCACTAAACAACAAAATCTGGTCACAGCATGAGATACAAAGGCTCTGAGAATCTTCTAGGAGAAATTATATAAGATCTCTGGCCTAAATTTCGGATAAGACTGCAAAGGGTTAAATTTAGACAGAAGTGGTAATATAACATGAGTGCATTCTTCCTAGTACAGTTTACAATGTAAAAGTACATGAGTAGTGGATTCCACCATATTTAGATATACATGGGCATAAGCGTTCATACATGGGCACTTGCAGAAATTTGCCTTGCAGTACAGCAGAGGGGAGTGCCTCAAAACGGGCCCTAGAAAATGCTCATCTATAGAGTTTTTAGGTAATATCAGAAGTATGGAGCAGCTGTGAGATTGGGCCAGGATTTTAAACATCTAAAACTTATAAGGAGTAAGGCTTCCTCATTTTGTAATTCAATACCAGGAAGCCTTTGAGTGATAATAGTTCATGCTTTGTTCAGGCCTCTGTAAAAAAAAAAGGGGGGGGGGTCTTCAGGATTATTTTAGACCAATACTTTTGATTTTATTAAGAATTAGTTTGACCCAGAAGCCTTATGCATGAGTCAGGTTAGTTGACTTCAGATACACTAGACTTCCATGGGACTATCTGTTTAAATCCAAGTAATCCATCTTAGCAGTAAGGCAGTACGTGTTCTTATAAAATATTCTTTATGTATGAGCCTGAGGATAGTTATTAACACTTTGTACTGCAATTTTTTTTGTCTCAGTTTTACGGTAAATTTGAGTTCGAAACATGCATTGCATAGAAAATTGCAGTCTGCTAAGTGATTGGTCCTGGGACAACACAAGATGTGTTTTACTTTAAGGCTGATGTAGGCCTTTGGATCTGGTGGCCATGTCCAGTAAATGATATCATGTACTTTCTTAGCACAACTGACTGATCCTGTTGAGCTCATGCTTTTTTTACAGCTGACAAACCTGAATTCTGGGTCTCAAACGATGAATCATAATGCATGCATATCCTGCAGTTCTTTTTGGGGGGTGGAATCTGTTCAGTACCTGCTACTCCATTTGGGCTGGAAAACTCCTATTAAAAAGTCCCTGTGAGAACAACTGAAGGGAATTATAAGTAAACCTAACTTATTCAAAATTGTATTCTTTGAATATTAATTCAAAGTCCTCAGTGAATATACTGCTGACAGCTGATGCATTTAAATATGCTGATTTCATTCCTGTTCTCTTACAGTGAAAGGATGGGGAGATTTTAGGTGTTAGCTCAGAGGAAGGCAATTTAAGTCCAAATAAGCTCCAGTTAGAATCATAGAGTTGGGATCTCCAGGATCATCTAGTCTAGCCCCCTGCACAATGCTGGAAACTCTCAAAAGCCTCCCCCCCCCCCCCACTCCCCAGTGACACCAGCTCCATGCCCAGAATATAGCAAAAAACAAACCCAAAAACCTTCCAGGATCTCTGGCCAAACTGGCCTGGAGGAGAATTTCTGCCTGACCCCAAAGAGATGACCAGTATTCCCTGGGTGTATAAAAAAGGGCCATGAGAACAAAGCACTGATGCAACCCATCCTGCCCTCCCTCCCTCTCATGATCTGCCTAAGTTCACAGAATCAGCATTGCTGTCAGATGGCCATTTAGGCTCTGCTTAAAAACCTCCAAACGAGAGCCCACTGCCTCCCGAGTAAGCCTGTTCCACTGAGGAACTGCTCTGTCAGGATGTTCTTCCTAATGTTTAGCCAAAAAAGTCTTCTGATTTAATTTCAACCCGTTGGTTTTTGTCCAACCTTCTGGAGCCATAGAAAACAACTCAGCACCATCCTCTGTAGGACAGCTGTTCAGGTACTTGAAGATGGTGACCCTATCACCTCTCAGTTGTCTCTTCTCCAGGCTAAACATATCCAGTTCCTTCAACCTTTCCTCATAGGACTTGGTCTCCAGATGTGTTTCATCTTGTCTGTATCCTTAAATTGTGGTGCTCAGAACTGAACGCAGTGAGATCTAAGCAGAGCAAAGTGATACCTTTATGTCACATGATCTGGACACCACACTTCTTTTGATTTCTTTTGTATTAATAAATTGTTTAAGCCCAACACAGTGGAGAGGTGTATGTGTGTGTTAACTGTCTTTTACACAGTTTTTCTCATGACCTGCCACCAAAGGACTTGTTTTCACACCTATTGAACATATGAAGCTGCCTTATCCTGAATCAGACCCTTGGTCCATCAAAGTCAGTCTTGTCTTCTCACACTGGCAGTGGCTCTCCAGGGGCTCAAGCTGAGGTTTTTCACACCTATTTGCCTGGACCCTTTTTTTTCTTCGGAAATGCCAGGGATTGAACCTGGGACCTTCTGCTTCCCAAGCAGATGCTCTACCACTGAGCCACCGTCCCTCCCCTGCTCTCCAGGGTCTCAAGCTGAGGTTTTTCACACCTATTTGCCTGGTCCCTTTTTTGGAGATGCCAGGGATTGAACCTGGGACCTTCTGCTTCCCAAGCAGATGCTCTACCACTGAGCCACCATCCCTCCCTTTTCAGACTGTCAGGTAGGAATTCCCAGAAGCGAAACCCTTGAGACATCCAGTGCTCAGTGAATACTGTTTAGGGCCATCTGAGTATATGTTGCGCCTAATGAGAGAATCGTTTCTTATATAAGGAGGATGTGAGTTAACAATACAAAAATGTATACATGGTCTCAAACCACCAAATGTGGGCTAGAATGCAAAGCAATATGAAGAAACCCTGCAAGCTGCTATTTTAAAGAAATTTGGCAGCCCACCAAATGATGCATTATTAGATAATACTCCCCTGTGTTTAGGCCTGTGCTCAAAAGCTACTTGCTGAAACTTTCAATTTTCATAGCCCTTCATAAATCTCACTTTATTTCCCTAATGTAAGCTGCTGTGGTATTGAGTATTTGAAACTATTCAATGATTACTTTTCAGATAACCTTCAGTCTTCTTTAAAGACATCTAAGACACCAGAACACTTCAAGGAGGACAGTTCAGAGGCTTCGAGTCAGGAAGAAGGTAAAATCACACGTTAAAAGATTAAATGTATGGTTTCTTAGCATATGGAAGAGTAGGTGCTGTTGTGAAAGTCAAGGTTTAGGGCAAACAGTAATGTGGATTGAAGTATTAACTCTTCATGTATCATAGGGAAGTTAAAATAAGGCCACACGTGGCCCAGACAACTTGGGCCTTTTTTATTTATACATAGGTAGTATAGCAGCTGTGAGAATCAGAAGTTTGCAATTACTTGGTTACGGTTGAATGTGCACAGCTTTGCTGCACAAACAAAAAAGCAGGGTTTCAATCAATATGGGAGCAAACATGTTATGGGTGCGCTGTCATTTTACCTTGTAATACTAGAGGCTTTACAAGAAATGTCAAGGCAATTTGGCTTCGTTAACCAAATAAGCTCCAGTTAGAATCAAGAGTTGGAAGGGTCCTCCAGGGTCATCTAGTCCAACCCCTTGCACAATGCTGGAAACTCACAAAAACCTCCCCCCCCCCCCCACACACACACATCCAGTGATACCTGCTCCATGTCCAGAAGACATAGTGCTCTCTTCCAGGTCCCCCGACCAGGGCATCCAAACAACTTGCACTCAGTCAGCTAAAATAAGTGTAATAATAAACTTCAAATAATAAGAATCTAAGCAAGAATGTCATAGTGTTACTTGAAAGAGTACGCTGAAGGCCTTCACATTCCCCTGAAAAGCTGGGTTGAAGAAAAGTTCTTAGACTGTTGTGCTAAGTTGAAGGCAGCTTCATGCATGCTTTATAGATAATCAGTGATTGATGACAGTTATGGTGTGGAATAAAAGAATGCAATGCAAAGCTAATTAATCATAGTTTCCCACGGAATGCCATTTATTTATTATTTTGGCTTTCTGCAGAACTGTCAGTATGTTGAACAAATCCTAGTTAGTAAAAGACAGCTTCCTGGTTGGTTAAAAAGTTAATCTCATCAATACATTTTGGTTTTTAATTTTTCTTTTCCAGAAATAATACAGCACACAGTGGTCCATAAGAAACACAATGGGAAATGCCCTCTTGCCAAGTAGGTGTTGTTGTTGTTAAGAAAAATGTGTGGATTTATCAGTATTTTGATACATGTATTCATGATGGGTTCCTTTGATGGGTTTAGAATAGTTTACTCGATCTGTTAATCCAGAAGTCAGCATTTAGGCCCTTCTAAGACAGGGCGTGTAGAAAGTACAAAGAAATGACTGTAGAGAATATTTTTCCACAGCTTTGCAGGTAGAGTAACAAGAGTGCCCAATTTTTACCTAGGACGTATGCTCCATTATCCTCTGATGTCTTCAGCATGATTGCAGGGCTATCATTCATTATTGTCTATTTGCAGCAGCTCTCCACTGTTGCAGGCAGAAATCTTTCACATCATCTGATATGTGCTCCATGTGGCTGGAGATGTTGGGGATTGAACCTCTGGACCAGGGGCGGCCAAACTGTGGCTTGGGAGACACATGTGGCTCTTTCACACATATTTTGTGGCTCTCGACGCCCCCACTGGCTTGTAGAAGGCATTTGTCTCTTCAGATGCATTCTCCAAGCCAGCTAGTGGCTTGGAGAACGTATTTAAAGTTGCTTTCTTTCCGCCTCTCCCTTCCCCACCTATTTTCCTTCCTTCCTTCCTTTCTCTCAAACATCTGACATTCATGTCTTGTGGTTCTCAGACATCTGATGTTTATTCTGTGTGGCTCTTAACCCGTGCTCTGGACCCTTCTGCATGCAAAGCAGATGCTCCACCACTGAGCCACAAGCTCTCCCTCAGACCCACCTTAGGAAGTAATTTCTGCCTTATGTAACTTTCTGTACTTAACAATCAATTAGGAAAACCCAAATCTACCTTTGAATGGGTAAAAAAAGTTACATATGTCCTGTAACAGGCTCCCATGGACCACTCCCTGTTTATCCTGTGTCTGCAGATGAGTCAGAAACACAGTCTGTTTAGAAAAGTGTAATGAAAAATGTTTTTGCGGAAAGAAGATAGTGGTTTATGTATATTTTGGATTGAAAGCGTAACAGTAGTGAGAATGTTATGTATTCTTTCATAATAGTGCAATAAACACAAAATGCTGTGCCATGGATGGCTTCGATACAGCACATTCTGAACACAACGGCATGGCAGACTGGAGAAGGAAAAGCTGTGCTATGCAGCAGCATCCAGAGCACTGTACACTACTTGATCAGGTATTTTCATAATGTGGGCCTCCACAACTTGTTACTTAATAGATGTGCAACATCGTATGAATAGCTGTGGCACTACAATGAATTTAAGTAACCAATTCAAGTGATTTTAATTTTAACTTTTGCAGTGGAAACTTCTATCCGTTGGCTTCCCTGTTCACAAAGAAGAGATGACAAATGTAGTTTTGTACTTAGCCAGGTACATGGGGCTGCTTAATAGAGGAGCTGAGCAATGGCCATGGTCAGGGCTATTTTTGTAGCAGGAACTCCTTTGCATATTAGGCCACACCCCCGATGTGGCCAATCCCCCAAGAGTTTACAGGGCTCTTGGTACAGAGTCTACTGTAAGCTCCAGGAGGATTGGCTACATCAGGGGGGCATGGCCTAATATGCAAAGGAGTTCCTGCTACAAAAAAAGCCCTAGCCATGCTGCAGCAGACACATGGAGTGCCAGTATTTCCTATGGCCGTTTGGAATGTTGGCATGTGTTCAGTGTTTGTGTGTGGCTCTTTTTAACCTATATACTGCTGTTCCTCACCTGCTCCAGGGGAGGAGTCATGTGACCCAGCCACCATGGGTCACATGATGCTAGGCGCACTGCAGAGCGGCCTGTCTGCCTGTTCCTTGCTCGCTGCCCTAACTGGCACCCAGAGAATTAGAGACCACTGCCAGGCACACAGAGAGGGGAGCACCACCCCTGGCTCGCCTCCCTCTCTTGTGTCCTGCTCCACTGCCAGGTGGCTCCTCCATATCACGTGACTCCCTTCTGGGCCTCCCTCCCTCCTTGGACTGGAGAGTGCATTGGCTGGCTCATCTATTTGGATTACTTAAACTACTGGTAATCTAATTAGCTATCTAATTAAGTTCCCCAACCCCTGCCCTACCACCCAAAATTTTTTTGCTACTGTTGCCAAAGCCAGGAACACTGCATGGACTACTTCTATATTGCTTTTGTGCTGGATAGTATGAATTGTAACAGGCAAAATGATCTTGGAAGCCAAGGGCTACCAACAGCCCCCTCCCCCCCCACCACCCTTTTGGCTGTCTGTGACTTGAAGTTAAAGTATCCAACTTTTTTGTACTATAACTGTATTTACTGAAACTGATTAATTACCTTTGTGTAATGTTCGGAATGCTTTAGAATGTATGTTTTTGAAATTGTTGTCACCTGCTCTGAGCTTGTTTCAGGGAGAGCAGATTTTGAATAAATAAATAAAATAACTCTTACATTTTAAGCAACAGTAATCCTGTCAACTCTTTTTTTTAATGAGGCATGTATAAAAGTTACAGGAAACAATAACTGAGGTTATAGTACACTGAATCAATAAAATGCAAAAAATAGATTAATACAGATTTATAAAATACCAAATGTAAAATACTTTAACAGGATTAAGACAGGTTGCAGCTGGGCTCTGTCATTCGCATAATGATAAAAAAAACACTGATTTCGATACTACTTTTAAAGTATTGCATATTTCTATAATGGTTTGTTTCTATCTTTAATCTGTGTTCTTGTAAGCCACCTTGGGTTATTCAGGAGAAAGAGGCAGGTTTCAGGAGAAGAGGCAGTAAATAAGTATCCATTTCTGCTTCAGGAGGACAGTTTGTATTGTTCATCGTCTGTCTACTGTGCAGCCCTACTTTGGGACTGTGCACGCACAGGCCAGCTGCAGACATTTTATATTCTAGCTTTAGGCTCCAAGAATAGGTGCCCTGCCTCTGGGAATGGCACTTATGTGGGTTTTCCCACTGAATGCATCATGTGGCCCAGGGGCAGGGACCCCCATTATCTCATTCCGTTGTGGGGTTTTTTTGCTGCTGTGAGAATAGATCACTGTTTCTAGTATTCCATAGCTTGCTCTTGGTCACTGTTGCTCTGTTTAAGGCCTTTTTGCCTCGACATCTTAGATTTTCTATCTGACATGATGGTTGTTCACCTCTGGTTTTTTTAGCACTTGTAGTCCCTCTGACATGGCAACTAAAGCGCTCTTCAAGAAATGCTTGACCTGCAGCACCAAAATGCCCCATGCAGACGAGCATCACCTCTGTTTGACTTGCGCTGGTGAATCTCATAATGTCACAGCCTGTACAATCTGTCAGTGCTCCACACTGAAGGGCAAAGTCTGATAGAGCCTTGTGGTTGACAACAGCTCTTTGGGAGACGGCTCTCCTTGTCTCTGCCTGAGAAACTGTCAGTATAATCTGCACAATCCCTCTCGGTTCTGACCCTTGGTTCAAGCTCCGGGCCTCCTTTGATTCGGACAGTTCTGATGGCATTGACTTTGAGGTCCAGCTCCAATCTGGATAGTTATGCCTCTTGCACAGTGCCTGCTCTGAGACGGCCCAGTCAGTTTTGCCCTCTTCACAGGGCCACACGTAGGAGTAGGCCAGGTAGGGAGACGCCTAGGGTACTACCTGGTTTACAGGGGTGCCACCAGGCCATGCTCCTCCAAGCCCACCTTCCTTTTGGAGGAGAACGCACCCCACCTGGGTGCTCTTGCCTTGAAGACTGCAGCTGGCTGTGCACATGCAGTCCCTGCACAGAAGACATCTATGAACAACACTTACAGGTAAATGCAACCCTATTTTCTGAACAGGTTAACTTTCTCATGTATGTGTAACTAAGTGTCAGTATGGTTATTTTGGCCTAAGCAGAAAGCTCCTGATCTGCTATTTTGTTTTCTAGAACTCAGGAGAGAAAAGGAGTTTGCCTGCTATGAATAAGAAGAAAGGAAAGCCACAGTCAGAAAAGTAGGTTTTAACTTTCAAAGTATACTCAGTATCGCTTGGGCATTTAGCAGTAATGTAGCTGTTGAACATGTAAAATGAATTTCGATTTCTTTTAGTGTAAAAACTGATCTTGTTACATTTTTTAAAACCATGGATTTGATGCTCTTAGGTAGGATTTAGCCTACCATCCTCAGAGGATGTGTGGATTTTCACTGCCTCCCAGCTATGTTCCATTCTCCATCTTCAGGGTGCCAACCTGAGCCACATGTCTTTTTGTCCCTGTGGGTCCTGAACTTATAGAAATCATTCTTTCAGGAGTTGACTGCTGAAGGGAAGAGGATGTGGGGAAAATCTGAATTTGCCCGTGTTTTCTGCTGACCAGAAGCATGGAGGTGTGATCTGATGGGAAGCTCTTTTAAAGGCTTAGCTGTGCCTGACTGAAGGAACCTTTTCCTGGCTACCCTTAGATGAAGTCCTTGGATGCATGGGTTAACAGAGCCTCACATTTCTTAGTGGCTCTTTATGAAAGGTGTTACGTATCAGGACATTGTTGCTCTGTTTAAGGCCTTATTGCCTTGACGTCTTAGATTTTCTGTCTCACTTGATGGCTGTTCACCTCTGGTTTTTTTTAGCACTTGTAGTCCCTCTGACATGGCAACTAAAGCGCTCTTTAAGAAATGTTTGACCTGCAGCACCAAAATGCCCCATGCAGACGAGCATCACCTCTGTTTGACTTGCATTGGTGAATCTCATAATGTCACAGCCTGTAGAATCTGTCAGTGTTTTTGTCGGGGTTGTTTGGGCCTCTTCAGTCCCTGTAGTTTGGAGAGCTGATGAAGTGGGTGGAATTTCCTGTTCTGGTTGTTACTGAGGCAACAGACTAATCATGCTTAAGGCCTGCTGAGCTTCATTTTGCCACTTGCTCTAAGAGGACTGCCTGGATTCCAGGGTCAGAACTGATTCTCTGTTTATCTCAGCTCCCGTTGCTCTTGCCAATGCCTTTTTCTAAAGGCTGTCTCAGTGACGCAGCAGCCTTGGTTCCCCGACTTTGCTGCAGACTCTCAGTACTGATACTTAATCCCAAAGGGTTTTCAGCACAGGTGCCGTTTCAAGCAGAGGTGAGGCTTGCGATTGCCATTTCCATTGGGAACTCGGAACCAGCCAGCATGTATTATTTTTGAAGGCAAGCCTCTTATCTTGATTCTATGGTAGCCTTTGGAACCACCAACAGTGGTTTGGGTCTCATTGGTAACTTCTGTTTTCCCCTGTCCATGATAGGCCTGCATCTCTAAACCAAAGGCTTTTTTGGAGGCAGATTGTCCAAATTTGGTTTCATGTATTCCCACACTCCCTTCTTCCCACCAGGGGATGGCACTGACTCTTCCCTGTTCTCATTCTCACTGCTGCTTTTGGGAGACAGTTCTTATTTCAGTGTGTTTCAGACGGCCTCAAGTTATTCATATGCAACACCAGTTGTAGCAAAAGCCAGTGTGGTATAGTGTTGTAGGCTAGGATCTGGGAGTCTTAGAAGTTCAGCAGTTGTACTGTTGCTTATTAGTTATCTTCCTTATTCTGGGGGGGGTTTTTTTTTGTTTAAAGAAAAAATTTCATAGGCTAGCCATCAGTTTCCTTCAATTTCTTTTGGGAGGGACTGTGACTCATTGGTAGTGCATCTGCTTGGTAAGCAGAAGGTCCCAGGTTCAGTCCCCGGCATCTCCAACTAAAAAGGGTCCAGGCCAATAGGCATGAAAAACCTCAGCTTGAGACTTTGATGAACTGAGGGTCTGATTCAGTAGAAGGCAGTTTCATATATTCATATGTTGGGAGGGACAGTGGTTCAGTGGTAGAGCATCTGAAGGTCCCAGGTTCAATCCCTGGCATCTCCAACTAAAAAGGGTCCAGGCCAATAGGCATGAAAAACCTCAGCTTTAGACCCTGGAAAGCTGCTGCCAGTCTGAGTAGACAAGACTGACTTTGATGGACCGAGGGTCTGATTCAGTATAAGGCAGCTTCATATGTTCATATGCACATTTAACAAATGATATTAAATGGGGCTGAAACAGCCTTGGGGCCCCTCAATAACTCTCCCTTACCTAGGATTGAGCATTTAAGATAGCAGCAGCATTGTCTAATAATGCATAATGCCACAGATGTTCAGTATCCAGGAGACATAATTAAGAGGCACCCTCTGATCACTTCTTGGGTAGGTGGAGGTTCCTGTGGCTGATTAGGATGGATAAGCGACCCTCTGGAGGCTTCTTCTAATGCCAAAGGTTGCGTAAATGCCACTTGACTGAGATTGCTTCAGCAGCATTGCCAAAACCAGTCACACTTCTTCCTTCCCCATTCATAGTATCCTAAGGTAAAATAGGGTGTGTATTCTTTGTCAGTGAACAATCCTTCAGGTTGTTTTTGCTTCCTTTTGACTAGGAGCTTATGAGATGGAGCAGAGGCTCTCTTAGAAGAAGCATAATCCTGACCTGATATCGCACAGTAGACACAACACTTCCCTTAATTGAAAGGTTTTTCTGCAAATTGAAAGACGGGCTTCTGAATCTCCTTGTTTCTTTGCCATTATGGTAGTTCTGGTGGTTTTAACTTGGCTTTGCACAAATTTCTCCCCTTTGAGGTATTAACGGAAGGGTCTTCATCTGAACTCGCTATAAAAATATTTGCAAAGGAGGTGCTCCATAGCACATAGATGCTGACGTCTTAAGCAGTGCTCTAATTACAGTTGCGATTATAGTTTCTACAAGCAACGTCCATATACTGAAGTCCCCGGAACTTTCTCTTGTTGCCTTGGCATCTTGCTGCCTGGAATGTAACATACTAGCATCGTATTGCTGTGAGAGCTTACTACTAATCCCTTTGATGAATCCTTGTTTCCCTCTCAGAGATAAAGTAAAGAAAACAGACAGCAGGTTAACCATCAGAGCTAACTGTGTAAGAGTTGCAGAGAGTCACCACTTCCACCCAGGAACAGCAAAAGGTAGGAGATTTATTTGAAGAATCTTTTTAAATATAAAGGAACACTTCATAGCACGCTGTTTGATCTGTATAGTGAGTAAACATCTAGGTGCCATGTGTATTACATTTGCCTTTGGAATAGGTATGCAGGGTGTTGAAAACTATGATGGCTAGATCTTGCAGTATTCCCTTAATTATATAATAAAAGTCTACTTCCCATCATTAAAGTGCACATTGTTAATCTTCTGGAATAGACTACCTAATATATTTTGTGTCGGGGTCTCTGCAGTCCCGCCCATGGTCTCCTGCTTGCGCGTAGCCGACTCCAGGAACATTCTAAAGGTTTAGCCGGGAACCTGGCGATTGTCTCTTCCCCTCCTCCACCCCTGTTGTTCTTACTGGGCAACTTCTGAGATGGAGGATGGGCCCTTCCCTGCACAGTTCTCTCCTGCGATAGCAACAGTTTGGAGGGGCCTGTTACTAGTGAGTTCTTCGACCAGTTATTTTCCTCTCAATTTAAGTTGAGGTTTTCGTATTTCATCCAGATAGAGGGGGCAACATCCTTCATTTTTCTTGCATTGGTGTTTTCTTCTAGTTCTGAGTGCCTATGGTACAGGGGTTCTCGTTTAAAAAACAAACAAACCTGTTCCTTGGGAATAGAAGAAAACCTAATTTGATTTGTCTTTGAAGCATAAGGTAGGCCCTTGTCCATGTTATTAGAAATCCTGCATGCATAGCCAGACTTAGGGCATGGCTCTGGAAAAGGCCTCAGTAGCCAGGGCCCTGTTTGATTTGTGAAGCTTCCGGTCATGCCTACTGTCTAGAATTACGTGGTGGTGTCTCTGCCACATCCATACTTCTGCATGGACCACCAGATCCAAAGTACAGCCTGATTCTGTGGGATTAGTACCTAAGCAGTTGATCATAGGTCTTGCATCTGCGCAAGCTGAAGGAGGAAGCAAAAGATCTTGGTGCACTGATGCTTTCTGACAGCTTGTTTTTCCACTGGTTGTTGTGCAAGCAAGTCAGGCCTTGGTTCCTGATCAATCTCAGCTGTACCCTAGGAGTGACAGACTACCATTCTGGTAGCCATACTATTCAATCCCTCTTGAACTGTCCTTGTTAGGCTTGAATTCTTATTGCATCTCGCTCAGATACCCTCTCCAGGATGCCAAGGTGCATCAGATGTTCAGGCTGAAAGATCCTTTCAAAGCCATCTGTATTTCTCCATAGGTCCCCTCTCTTCATTGTGCCTGGTATCCTTAATGGGTAGGCACTTGTCCACTCATATATATGATTTGATTCTTTATCCCACCGCTTTTGGCTTATGTAGTTTTGGAATCATAAATGCCAGGAGTGTAATTAGGGGAACATACCACACATCATAACCCCACGTGGATATACAGGACAGGCAGCTGTGGAGGTATATCAAGATACCTGTGGGACAAGCGTTCATTTCACTCTTGGGTCTCTGCGTGGAGGAGTGATACTCACATTTATTCCTTCCTGTTTCTAACATGGATCTGACAAGAATTTAGGGAAATGGTCAACCTTTCCCTGGAGGTCCCTTGAATTCTTCATTTGTACACCTCTGTAACAGTATCTTCAGCAAAATTTGATGCTGTAGATCACTTCCTGACACAGTGGCTTCTCTTCCTGGTTTAATGACTTCAGCGTTGGCTTAAAGTATTTAAATCAGCAGCTGCTGGGTTAGAACAGCCAACTGCTTAAAACCACAATGGCCACCTGTGTGGTAGTAGCACAGTGATCGCTTGGGTTATAGTTCTCATGGAGCAATCTCAGCACCTTTTATCCCAGTGCCTCCAGATGAAGCGGCAGCTTCTGTTGTAATTGAGACTCCAGTTCAAAAGGATTGTGTGCGTCTCTAGGTGAGAAGGCTAAGAACAGATGAGAGAACGAAAAGCAGAGCGGAAAAAAGTTCTTTGTTGAAGGGGAGGAGATGCCTGCTGGTCCCATGAATATGGCCTGCATGCGGTTGTGCCTCTCTACTTTAGAATGTCATTGCTGATTTTTTCTCCTGATCTGTGGAATGGGAAAAAGCAAGTTTGGCACAGTCTAAATGTGCAAAAGGCATTGGCTTTCTGTTTAGTAGCGTTCGTCAATTCAGGAATGGGGATGTGTGGCTCCAAACAAATTGGTATTTTTCATATCTGGGTATCAGGGATCCAAAAGATAACAGTATTCCCAATTTCCTGGGTTCCAAAAAGCAGTAAGTATTCAGATCCAGGTGGGGGTTTTTTGGCGGGGGGGGGGGGGCGGATTCCAATTTTTTCAGCTCCATTGATCCCTATGCGGAATCTTTTTTGGGGGGGGTGGAGGGGCTGTTTTTAAAGTTACTGGCCCCAAAATCGCAACAGAGCTGCTGTTGCCTCTCCTTTTAATAACCCCCCAATTTCAAGTGAATTGGACCAAGATGTCCAATTCTGTGGGCCACTGCCTTCACCATCCTCCATTGATTTCTATAGGAAAAAAGTTTAACCAAAGAATTGCCCAAGCCAAACAATAGGAATGCCAGCATGGTGTAGAGCAGGGGTGGCCAAACAATGACTCAGGAGCCACACACGGCTTTTTCACTCATATGGTGCAGCTCCCAGAAGCTGAGGAGGAACGTAGTGCAGGCTTACTCTTGAATAAGTGTGCATAGCATTAGGACCTCAGTCAGCCTCTGAGTTAGGTAAGCGGCTGTTTCCACCTTATGTGAAGCAGGGAAGGAGGGGGAAATAGGTAGGCTTGCAAACTCTTTTCCTCAACCACAGAGGTCACCTGAAGTAGTGAAAGAGAGGGCGAGAGCCAAGGGGGTAAGGTGAGCATCTAGGGGAGGGAAGCTGCTGGCTGCCCCGCTGAGTCCAGTTGGGTGCACCACCCAGTCCAGTATTGAGAGTTTTAATAAAGATGTGTGTAGTATTTGTTTATGTCAAGCAAGTTTGGCAATCCCTGGTGTAGAGATTAAGAGCAGCGATTTATAACTTGAGAATCTACAGCTATGTCAGACCCAGGAATCTCTGCCAGCGTATTACCCGAGAATTGCCTGAGCCCAGCCTAACAGGAAAGCTGCTTGCAAACCCAGTAAGTGTAAAAATTAGAATTGAGCCTATGTACAACCTGAACATTTAAAGCAGTGTCAAGCCTGAGAAATCACCACAAAAGCAAACCTGATACTAAACAACTTGAGCAAAGACCACAAATTTGCAAGTCAACAAAAGCAATTTAAAAGTGCATAGTTGAAGATGGATCAGCTTGGGAAGCCAATACCAAGCCTGGGAAGACACAGACATGGGGGTGGGGGTGGTAAGGGGACAAAAACCAATCCTTGGAGCCTTCACAAGCTGACTCCCAGTACTTCCGGCTGATTCCAAATATTTCTGGGATTTTTCAGTACCCATTTACTGCTATCCTGGAGAATTCCAGATACCTTGAATATATAAAAAAATACTAGTAATGTATTTTTCAGATATATATTCCACTCAGATATACCCAAATGCACATCCGTATTCAGGAATGTTATTTTTTTTCCTGCACTGCTATTGTAACTCTTGCTATTCTGACCCCAAGAAGGATCTGTGAGGTCCCTTCATCCTCCCCAGAGATTTCTGCTGGCAGCTTCTGTTACAAGCTCGCCAAGCAACTGATTCATCTGGACTCAAGGGTCATTCTACCATTACAGCAGCCATAGCATCTCCATATGTAGGAAACAAATGCCACTTCGGCTGCCTCATCCATGCTTTCCACCTCAGCCAGTTATACCCTAAACACACAACATTTGACAGAGCAGTCTCTTGGGGAGGGATGGTGGCTCAGTGGTAGAGCATCTGCTTGGTAAGCAGAAGATCCCAGGTTCAGTCCCCGGCATCTCCAATTAAAAAGGGTCCAGGCAAATAGGTGTGAAAAACCCTGGAGAGCCGCTGCCAGTCTGAGTAGACAATACTGACTTTATCAAAGATTTTAGGTTTTCACGGCTGGTAACATCATTAGGGTTTGTAGAATCTTTCGGGCTCAAGTGCCGTGTTCTACTGGAGAAAGTTTTCCTACCAGACGTTTCGTTCTCAGCTGTGGAGAACATCCTCAGTGGCGTTGCAGCTGGAGCAGGCGCTCTGACCTTCTTGGCTGCTGTGCATTGTGCTGTGCACTTTCTCCAGTAGAACACGGTGCTTGGGCCCGAAAGATTCTACAAACCCTAATGAATACTGACTTTGATAGACCAAGGGTCTGATTCAGTATAAGGCAGCTTCATATATTCATATGTTCAGCAGTCCTTCATCACCAGTTAAAAAGGACACCTGCAGTCTCTTCCAGAGCTTTTCACCCTGTGTGAAACTGCAAATAGACTGAAGATTAACAAAGGTATTAAAATTTCATAAATATATCAAGTAGTGCAGTATTGTAAAAGGTGTGTTTTAGGATAAATCAATAAAAATAAACTTAAGCTTCTTAAGGACGTTATTGCATACGTTTCAGTTTTCCAAAACCTTCCATTTCCCCCGTGACTTTAAATTTTGAGAAATTTTACATTTTTATCTATGCCAGAGGGGCAGACAGCATTTGAACTGGTGTGAGTTGTGGCAGAGCTGGTGCTGCAGGGAGGTGGCCGATATCTGCCCTTTTCTCCCCATTGGCTGCATCTTCCCTTCTGTGCATTTAAGACTTTCCTTTTGAACCTTGGGAGTGGCATTTTAGTAGGCAGAAGGAGGAACTCTAGTGCAAATAGGGGGTTGGCCATTAAAAAAATTGTTTAGGTGAGCTCATTCTTTTTGTCTTGATGAAGAATCCAAACCATTATTTTATGACAGGAAGATTAGTTAATCAGAGTTGGAAATCCCACTAGACATCCTCTACTTTTTGTTTGTGCTTAAAGTAACCCTTTGAAACTCTGAGTATGCTAATGTATCATAATGTAAAGTGCTATAAGGGTTTTTAATTTTTACGATTTATATTTATGTGTGTGAATTGTGAAATACAGTCACATTAGACAGAACTGTTTGTAAAGCAGTACACTAAGATGCATCAGTATTGGGTGAAAGATTCAGAAAGACACAACTTTAATGCATACTGATCTTGTAGTGTTTGGCAATAACCTTGCTGATATCAAATTTCTTCTAGATTCAAATTTAGACATTACTATTGGACATGATACATGCGGAGAAACCTCTTCAGAGAGTTACAGTTCTCCTTCTAGTCCACGGCATGATGGAAGGGAAAGCTTTGAAAGTGAAGAAGAAAAAGACAGAGGTTGTATTTGTGGCGCATGTGTGTGTTTAAAATACTCTTGACGCTCACAGACGGTGATACACTAGAAGAATACTTTTAGTACTCTTCGCTTTTCATTTGGATTAATGTTCATGGTAAAACCTCAGGGGCAGACTTCCACACCTTTTACTGTGGTATCATTAGGTAGAATATGATAAGTTCAGAATTTGGAGCTTTTATGTACAGAATGAGTCTCATTCCGAGATCTACCATGTCTGTGTCGCTGTCAGTAGCTCCTCTCTCTAGCTGATTCATGACTGTCTTCATAAGAACTACGTATCTTCTAAAAAACCTGCATGCTGGCCCCTGACCTAGATAGCCCAGGTGAGCCCAGTCTCATCAGATCTCAGAAGCTAAGTAGGCTCAACTCTGGCCAGTACTTGAATAGGAGACTTCTTTGGAACACCAGCAGGGCAGGAGCAGGCTTTATTCAGCCACCTCTGAACAGTAGGGGTCAGTCACCAGAAGTCACTATGACTTCCAGCCCCCAAAATACCAGTATGCTGCATCTAGCCTTACAAAGCTTCTGTTGTTCTTCATGGTCTTTGTACATCACACTGATTGGGCGGACTCAAGTATGTCCAGATTCAAACTGGAAAAACTAAGCTTAAGGAGATTTGGGGGGGGGGGGGGTTGCACTGTCTCCACCTACCTGTAAACAAACTCAGAGAGTGGAGTCATCTTCTTGCACAGTACTTCTTCATTCACTGCACTGAAGACATGAAGAATTTCTGTCTGTACTCAAATGAGCTAGGCTGGGTTTTTTCCACTAATTAGAAGGAAGATAAGTGGGAAAACAAGTTTTCAGATAGTGGTTTCTCATTTTCCAATCTCCCCGCCCCCCTTTCCTGGATTGTGAGACCCACTCTTTTTCTGCTCCTGTTCATGGAACAGAAAACGACCTTTTAAGCATTGCATCTTCTGTGAGGACAAGTGGTCTATTAGAGACAATCATGCCAAGTATCTGATTTGGGAGAATAGGATCGGGTTGGTTCTTGTCATTGAAATTCATAATTCAATCTCATCATATTTGACTGTCCCAGCTTCACTTTCTCATTGACAATCCCTTGACACTGCTCAGCCTCAACCCCAGCATCATTTGCTTGCTTTGAAAGCCGCTGGTAAGTTGAGCCTTTGGCTTTGGAAATGGCTGTCCCTTCTTCATCAAGGAAGGATTCAGTTAGCTCCAAACACCCCTCTAAATGTAAACCTTCCCCTTCCTCTGACCCGAAGCAGGAGGGAGTAAGGACCATTAGAAGCTGACTTTCTCACCTTTACTGGTGTCCACATCAGCCCCCTTGCCCACGCCTCCACTTTCAGCCCAGGGTCTTCTGACCGCTGCAACTACTCTCAACCAATCTGTGCACTCTTCTGTTGTTTCCATATTGGAGAGGTCCCAGGCTGTCCTTCCCACACCAGCACCCTTCTTGGCTGTGGTGGAAGAGTATGTTGGCTCAGCTTCTGAGGGACTTGTTGAACGCACCTTCTGTTGACATGTTGCCTCTTCCCGGATGCACTGATGCCATTCCCAGAAGAGCCCGTTATGACTCTCCCCTTGGATTGTGGAACCAACCCTATTATGACTGATTGTCATCCCAAGAACCTTCACCGGGAGGCAGATGTCGCCTTCCCTACAACTTTAGGGGCTGCTTGCACTCATGGAGTCTTCACCATTCACTGAAGTACTGGTTGAGGTCCTCTCATTCTTGGGTTCACTGAGACAAGCGCGACATGCTGCCTAAACAGCACTGCCCTCGTTAGAACTGACTCTCAACTTGCTCAGAATACCTTCTGTCCTTGCCACTCCTGTTATGTCTCAAAACAGTATGCTGGTCCTTTGAGGAAACCTTTTGGGACTGACTGTAATTGTTTTGTGCCTTCTGTATACCAACCACCCTTGCGATCGGAATCAGTACCAAAATCTTGCTTGTTGAGGCTGAGCATCTCCTGCACTTCAGGACCAAGATGCGCCGCCTTGTCTCCCAGCACTGACTGTGAGATGGCTTGGGATCAATACATCCAAAAGCAGCCATCTCAAGACCAGGTATCCTTGCAATCTCATCCTTTTCCCCTGCCTGCAGACAGAAGACCTCTTCCTCTCCAACAGGCAGGGACAAACTTTTACTGTTCTGAAGCTTTGAGCCTCAAGATAACCAGCTACCTCATTTCTGTGTCATGCTGCTGATGTCAATGGGAAAAAGAAGACGCTATTACTTGGCCATTTCCAACAGAACCAACTTCTCTCAGCAACAAAACAGCAATTCAGCTCTGCTGGCTACTTTGCAGACTGTAGAGTCAAGTCACTGGCAAGTTCTGTCACTTTATGCAGCCATGCCTAGCTGAATTCTCCGTCACTAACAGTAGAAGCCCAAATCTGCATACAGGACTTCCCATTCAAAGGAGAAGGCCTTTTCTGCTCCAGAGTGGTGGGTGATGCCTTCAAGTATAGGAACTCAAGTCCACTGCACATCTGGACCCTGATCTCAGGGGCAGAGCTCTTATAATTGCCGATGTCAGAGACTTAACCTTCATCTCTTCCACTTGCAGTTCAGCTACATCTTTCTCCAGGGTGACCTTCTGTAAGTCACAGTTGGCATTGCAGCACTCCCAACATTGCAGTGCCTTCCCAGTGCTGCCCTTGACTATTTCCCTCACTCCCTTTAGACAATCCTGTACTTCACAACGGTCTTCCAATGTAGGAATGCATTGCAGATGTTGCCTGTGTTTGTAGCATTATTTGCATCTGTTATGCTGTAGAGCAGGGGTCCTCAAACTTTTTAAATAGGAGGCCAGTTCACTGTCCCTCAGACTGTTGGAGGGCCGGACTGCCGTTACTGTACAAGGCCGCGGGCCGTCAGTTCTCCGTCTTCTGCATCTCTCTCCCTTCCCCACACCACACACCCCGTCCTGGGAACTCACCTCACCTCGGTATCACCTCACCCTCTGTCTCCGCCGCCTCAGCCCAGTGCCGGAAGTGTGCATTGCTAACGCAAGTTTAGGTCGAACGTCACTTCCGGTCTGATTTTGCCATAACCCGGCGAGCCGCATAAACGTCCTCAGCGGGCCGCAGGTTGAGGACCCCTGCTGTAGAGTTTCAGGTCATGCCACCCACCTCATTTGTGATTCCACCCTTCCCTCTGTCCTGGAAGTCTCCTCTTTGCTTTCAAAGGTTGCTATCAGTCCTGCTTCAGCTTCTCAAAAGGGGATGAGAGTCTGTCATGCTGCCCAAGAGGCTGCCATCACCTACTCCTGATAGGTGAGCCGTTGCATCCTCAACATAAAGGTTTGGATAGTTTGCTTGGGTACCATTCTGCCCCTTGTGGCCAAAAAACATGTTTTTCCTCAGTGGATCTTAAGATATGTACTTCCATATTGGAATTGGCCCCCAGCATCATAGGTTCCTGCCTTCTTTGCAAGAGGTCCGTCCCACTGTGAGGCACTTCCATTTGTCTTGCTGGTGGCACAGCATATCTTTGCCAAGTGAATGGTGATGGTGATGACTCATCTTTTAATCATTCCTCAATTAGGAATAGCCATCAACACTTACATTGGTGATTAGTTAGTTGTCGAGAGATCCCAAAGACCTTTTCTGAGACACCTTCACGCTCTCCTTCGCCTCTTCTCCAACTGAGTCTAAAGCTGAGTGCTGTAAAATGCCCGACCCTCAATGACTTGATAAAACAAGTTTATAGGGATTGTCATCTTGTTTGATAACTTACTGGGGCCCCTCTTCTTTCAGACAGAGCCCTCATGGTTATCCATCTGGCACTCCGTTTCGTTCAACAGCCCTTCCGACCCACCCTGTGGATGTAATGCCTGCTGGGTTTCATGGTGCCTGCTACAGCATCAACTGGTTCAGTGGAGCCTTCAAGCCTATCCTTCATAGCCAATCTTGAATTCTGCATGTTCCTACCGTGGTCCTCATCTCACTGCAATGATGAGCATCATCCAAGCACTCAGGGAAAGCGTCCCCTTTACTTCAGGGAGTCTGGATATTCCTATAACCAAATGCTGTGTTATGAGGTTGGGACGTTCATTGTTGAGACTTTCCTTCAGTCATTCATGGATTGCCCAAGAAGCTACTCTCTGCATTAGCATCCTGGAACAGTTAGCAGTCCACAAATGAATCAATGTATTCTACTCCATCCTGTGCAACTGGAAGGCTCCACTACTAAAAAAAATTGGCTACCGTTCACCTTGCCTCTGGTGAGGAAGATCTTAACTGGCAGACTGGACAGTATGGGAGGAAGACAGTGTGATGTCATGGAATACAGGGTTCCTGTATGTTTCCCCCTCTATCTGTCAAGATCACATGGGATCTGACCAGTGGTATACTTATCACCCTCTTCTGGCCTCACCGTACTTCATTTCCATCCGTTCTTTGTCTAGCCAGAAGGATTTTTCTCAGCCTCCTATATCTCCCAGGATGGAGACCTGGTTCTACAGCTAGATATTATTGAGCTGAAGCTGACCCGTTGTGGAGGACCTGACCCACCGCTACACTACCTCTATCGTGTCCTTCTGAATTCCAGGAAACAATCCATAAAGATTTCTCTACCAGCTGAAAGCACTTCTGCTTGTACTTGTCCTCTCCAGGTCTGGATCTTGCATAGTGTACATATGCTAGAGTGTCTTCTATCCTTGCATGAATCGGGTCTCACTATCTCCTCGCTTTGTGTGCTCCTTGTACTAGTTCTCTGTACTGTTCTGCTCTCCCAGGCCTTTGTGTTCTTTGTTCTTGATCTACGACATTTTTCAAAGGTTTTCTGACACTTTGTCCTCCAGTTCCTAAGGTTCTTCTCCTGTGGAACCTTTAGTTCTGTCCAGTGTGCGAGTGAACTCTGTGAGCTGTCCCTCTGTACCTTCACTTGCACCCAGACAAGGTGATCCTACTCCCCGGTCCCACCTTTCTTCCAAAGACATTCAGCTCTTTTCACCTCAACCAACTCATAGTGCTACTGGCATTCTTCAAAAATCTATCCTTGGAAGGGGAAGGAAGGCATACCCTAGACATGTGCCAAACCCTCACCGCCTATCTAAGCACAGTGGCAACGTTTTGTATATATCCTCATCTCTTTGTATGCCATGGCGGCAAGAAAAAGGGACTTCACACACAAGCTAATAGATACCTTGGCGCATCTCCCTTTTCTACCAGGTGGCACGAGCAACTGTGATCAAACAGGTTGCTTTACTAGGGCTGTGTCTAGTTCTACAGTTTTTGTTCAGGGCATACCTTTTCAAGATGTCTGGAAGGCAGCAGCAGCCTGGTCACAGCCTTCAACCTTTGTACATCACTATTTAAACATTCAAGAGCCTGAAAGGACACGGCTTTTGCTCAAGCTGCACCAAGCACCTTGTTCCAATAAGACATGCCTGTTTCCATCTTCAGTGGGAACTAGTAGAAGTCACCTTGCTAGTCTTACCCAATCAGTGTGATGCACGAATCCATGAAGAAGAGCAGGTTGACTGATGTTCTTTGAGCGATGGCCATCTGTGCAGTCACACAACCCGTCCACCTTCCTTACAAGCGGGTGCTTCTTTTTTCTCTCATGCCATGTTTTTGGGAAGAAGAACTCTGTGGGAAGTTCAGCTCCACCCTCTCTGTGTGCGCACGTTGCCATCAGGTGCTCCCAGTGGGTGCAGCCAGTGCTGAAAACTCCCCGTTAATCTTAGCACTAGAAGTTTCTCTGGCGTCAGTCTGTGCATGCTCAGTTCCTGTCAACGTGACTGTACCCAGAACCTGCTCGAAGAACACAAGTTACAGATAAGCAACCTGTTCTTTTCTACACTTTTAAAAAAATCTTGAACCTGTATTCAGAGTGACTGTCTTTGCTAACCCTCTAGAGCAACAGGTAGCTAGCTTCTAGTTGCTTATAGTTTTGCCATCTACCTCATATAACCTTCCAGGTTTCACTGGCTTTTTTATTAATCTTGATTTGTTATCTGAATGTAGAGAAGAGTACTGAGAGGGGAAAGCAGGTGATATGAACACTTTGCTCAAAGCTGGTCCCCCCCCCCTCCTCCGAAGCTTGGATTGTTGTACAGATTCTGTCTGTTCTTGAATAGATGCAGCTTTTATGTCAAATATTTTGTATTTCAGTTTTAAATAATAGACTTTCAGCAGTAAATGGTTTTAGCTTTTTGCCTTCAGCAGTTAAAATTGGATTCTGTGTATTTGTGCATAACTCTTCTGTAGCTCACTCAGTGGACAGTTAATGCCTTAGATATTTCTGCCCAGAGCATTTTGAAAAGCACATTAATAGTGACAACAACTTGCTTTGTGTTGTCAGTTGTGGCACAGTAGTACTGCAAGTAGTAATACGTGAAAGTTTTATCAGTGCAGTTTCTGTGGTGTCTGTTCTGATGCTTTTTTAGTCTGGATATATGAATTGTGGAGAGTGCAGGGCTTACAGGAATCAGACATCCAGAATTTGTAAGCAGCTCTAGTTGACATGAATAACAATCTTTGACCAAAAGTTATCCGGCTAGCCTCAGCCAGGGCCTTTCTGCCCTGGCCCCAGCCCTCGTGGAACTCTCTGCCAAGTAACATTGTGCCCTGATTAAGTTTCACAGGCCACGCAAGGCAGAGAAGCCTTTGGTTGAGGGCAGTGATGGCTTTTACATCTGCCTGGCACCCGCCCCCCGCCCCCCAGACAGAAGGTTAACATTGCCATCTTCTTAAATTGTTTATTGTTCCTGGATGTTTAAATACTGTATTTTAATGGTTTTAACTTGTGTTCTGTTGTATATTGTATCATATTAGATTGCTGTGAACTGCCCTGAGCCCTGCATAAGTGGGGAAGGGCGGGGTTTAAAAAATCCCTAATTTAATAAATAATTTTTGTCACCGTTGTACTATATCCCAGGCGCTCTTACAGCAGTCTGAGGGGCTTAAACCTGGAAACTTCTGAAGCCGTGGTTGTTAACAGTTTAATGATTCCTTGTTTTCCCACACAGACACAGACAGCAATTCTGAAGACTCTGGCAACCAGAATGTGTTGAGATTTACCGCTTACGGCACTGGAGATGTCAGCAATTCACCTGCACATATTTCAGTGAGATCACAGAATGGAAATATGGTAGAAGATCCTCTGAGTTCACAGTTCCAACATATTTCCTTTATGCACTGCGTGACGCACAACGGTGCACAGAAACCTGAGGCAGCAATTCCGCCATGTATAGCTCCTGACGGGAAAACTTTGGGAATGGTTGCCGGCGGTCCTGTTCCCGTTTCCCCAATGAGGGAGCCTGCAAACTCCGCTGTCAGAATTGGCTCAGCTGGCGAATCCGAAAAACACGCCGCTTCCTCCCCTTTGCCAGCTGCGTTCCTTCCACCCGCAGTCCAGCCAACAATGCACAGAATGAAAATCTCTTCGCCACAGGCCTCGTCTGATGGTTGCCCCATGAGCAGTCTGCAGCAGCAAGCAGGGAATTTAAGCATCGGCTCACCTAACACTGCCTTTCTCCCAGTCCACAACCCAGGTAACTTTCCAGGACCTGCCGTTTCTACTACAGACCCAATGTCCAAGCCCGCATCCCACGCTGTGGGCCTAAATCAAGTGGTGCCTCATGTTGAGGGAAACGCAGGAGCGATCCCTCAGCCTTCCAGTCTAAAAGTAGTCGTTCCCGCAGCTGGCCTCTCGACAGGACTTCCACCCGCTCCTTTTACCATACCAGTGACTCTTCATACTTCCAGTGTGTTGCCCAATCAGAGCACAGCTGTGCTGAACACCATCGCCTCCACGCCGCCTCCATCCTCCGGACTGTGTGTGAGTCAGGTCCAGCCCACCGTTCCTCCAGCAGTGCCCACCCACACGCCAGGACCGGCCCCTAGCCCCATCCCTGCTCTAACACACAGCACTGCCCAGAGCGACAGTACCTCCTACATTAGCGCTGTCGGGAACACTAACGCTAACGGGGCTCTGCTATCTCCACAGCAGCCGGGGTCTGGGCTGTGTGGGTCTTGTGGCCGCAGATGCGGCTGTGGGACCAACGGCAACCTTCAAGTTAACAGTTACTTTTATCACAACCCACTTCACGGACAAGTCTACAGAGTTCCACCTTTCATCCCCCTGCCGTCGCTTTGCAATGGTAGCTACCTCAACCAGCCGCACCAGACTAACGGGACGCAGATCCCTTTTTACTTGCCTCGGGCGCCGTATGCAAACGGGCTGATGCACGACCCGGTCATGGGGAGCCAAACCAACTACGGTATGCAGCAGATGGCAGGATACGGGAGGTTCTATCCTGTGTATCCGGCTCCAAATGTAGTTGCCAATGCTAATGGATCAGGGCCCAAGAAGAACGGGAATGTGTCCTGTTATAATTGTGGTCTTAGTGGGCACTATGCACAGGACTGTAAACAGTCATCCATGGAGGCCAGTCAACCAGGTAATCATAACTCCCCACACAGTTGCTTCTGACTTCACTTCTCTTATTGTCCCCGCTGCCCCCGTCCTGCTCTCTGTGGTTTGTATGACTCTGTGTGATTGGCTGCGATACCCATTTTGTAGTTTGTGATAGGCCCAGATACTTTCATCATCCTAATGGAACAAAGGGAATTTTCACTGGCAACCCTGTGAGCTTGGCTGTAGCCTGTCTTAAGGGGAAACAAATCGGAACCAGCTTAGTATATTTCCCTGGCTGTTAGAAGTTGTGCTGCCAAAATGTGACTGCAGAACCCAAAGCTGTCAGAAACAAACCTTCTGGCTTTTAAACGGATCACTTAGACATTTCATATGTTGGCCATAAAATTGGCCATTTATACCTATGCATAACTAGATATTCAGTTGTCTTTCTCCTCTGTCTTGGTAGAGCAGAGATATTTGTTACAAAGGGTGTAGATGTGCATACACGTGAATAAGCTATTGAAGTTAAGGGGTGCCATCATTTGCAGTTTGCAGATGATGAAAATATATATATTTGCTTGTTTCAGGCATATTTGCATCCTGAGAAATTTGAGAGGAACATTTCAATTTGGTAGCCTTGAAATTCTGAAGCTGTCTGCTCTTAAGACCTCACAACTTCAGGTTTTTAGCATGTCATTGAAATGGGTGAAATTATTTCTGAATTTCAGGTCTAGTGTACTCTTATTTGCTTGTCGTTCATTGTGGAGAAATGTTCTTAGAAGGTTTTTTTTATTATTATTTTCAAACCAACTTATAGGTAGTCTGTACAAGCCTGCCTATAGATAGTAAAATAGCCTTTTGGGAGAGTATGTTCACTTTGCTGCTTTGTAGCTTTTTATAATTTTATTCTAAGTGTAAGCAGTGACTTAGTAAGTTCTTTTTCCCGTTCTAGGCACTTACAGATTGAGATATGCACCTCCCCCACCCCCTCCTAATGATACGTTGGATTCTGCTGACTGAAACCAAGTAAACATTGCCTACATACCAAAATGAAGGCTGGGAAATCTGGGGAATTCTTTGGAGTTGAGAGATTCCTTGTGTGTGTGTTTCGTTGTTGTTGTTTTTTTTAATATTCTTTTGCATTTTTCCCCCCCCATTGCTCATGAACTTCTGTTCTAATACGAAAGAAGAAAGCAGTTTTGCTCCTGGTCTGACTCGCATAAAGTGTGTTGCTATCTCAGCCAGTCGATCCGATGAGCATTTGAATGACTAGACTTTTGCACTGAAGACATAACACATGCAATGTTTACTTCATTTTGACCTCTGACTACACTGGTTGAACAGCCATATGGTTGAAAGGAGAAACTGGGTCATTCTTTCCCTCCCCCCCCCCATGCTGCTGAGTCTTCTCCCCCCTCCCCCTTGGCTGGGTCTGCCGTCTCCCTGGGACTGGGTGGGGGGGCGTTCAGCCATTTATGTAGATCCTGCCCACAACACTAGTAACTGATTTGCTCTGTCTGTGAACCCAATGGGGACGCTGGTTTCTTGTTAAACTGAAAACCCTCAACAGTGCATATGCATTCTCTGATAAATATATAGCTCTTACGTGCCTCAGTGAAAATACATAGGATGGGGAAGGCTTAAAACAATGTGGACTTTAAAACTAATTTCTGAAATAAGAAATAAGTTGAACAAGTTTCTTTAGTTTGTGTTTATTTTTTTCTGTTGATTCTATTTCAAAGTGGGGAGGGGGGTGAACGGTCTGAATGCCTTCTTAGTTTGTGTGTCTGCATTTGTGATGAAAGTTGGCAGTGAGTACCTTTTTTGTACTCTAGTTTGTCAGAACAAAAAAAAAATTACTTGATTTAAACTTTTCCCCTTTTGGCTATTGCGGTGTTGTATTTAGAATGTAAAATGGCTTGTTTCAATCTGGACAGAAACCTACCTGAATTCTGCAGATCCGAATTGGGTATTTCTATGCCAGAACCAGTCTACCAAATAGCAATGTCACTTTCTTATGACAATTTACCACTGTGTGATCACGGTATAATGTGAAAGACTCCAATGAGTGTGAAGATTGATCATGTTTGTGTCACGTCACCAAGTTTAACGCTGCTGTATTTTATTTCTAAAAGCCAATATATCCTAAATTGCTTCCAGGTAATATTTTTGGTTTCTTAAATGCACTGAATTTATCTGGAAGAAGACTTCTGACTGTTGAAATGAACGCTGAACTACCACAATTTGTGTATCCATAGGTATTAGCATTCCTCACAATTCATAGCAGAAATATAGATTTTACTTATTTGAGAAAATTAGATATACATGCAGCAAAACAAAACCCACTTTGGGTTCAGTCAACCAACTGTTAAAAGGAAAAAAAAAACTTGAAAACTTGATTTACTACATTTCTTCATAGATAGCATTTATATTTATAGCACCAATATATTTTGAAATTGTGGGAGTTAAAGGGGTAGATGAGAACTTTAATTTAAAAAAAATTAGCATAGGAAATTATTTTGGTTAAAATATTTTATTTGCTCTGGGTATCTTGGACCATATTAAAATAAAATAACTGCTTCTGAGTTTAGTGAGGGTGTGGAAACACTGGTGGACTCACATTCTGAATTATCTGCCAGTTTATGGGGCTTATTTTATGATTTAAGATACTGTACTGTAAATGGGAGGTACGTTGCCTTCTCTTTATTTGTATGTTTACCATATACTTTGATATTTGAAATGTTATGTACTGGAAAGGTCACTTATATTTCTAGAACAGATTGGATTTTATGCAGCATTTTTCCTTGAATTAACAGCAATAAAAAGGGGGAAAATCACGTTTGCAGATACTGTACTTAATTATTCATGACAGCAAAATTGCCCGTTTTCCCGGGTGAAGGCTGAAATATTATCAACTTTCCCAGCTCCAAAGATTCTAAGCAAAATAAGCTGCTATTGGATGGAACGATTCACAAGTTAGGTTGGGAAGAGCAAGAATAATTTCCTAACGGAGCTAATGTCTAGCTCAGGCTGGACTAGAAATGCCCAAAGAACATTAGCTGATAAGTATTAGAGATGATGCTGGGTAATTGAGCCTTATTACTGGGGGGGAGGTCTGTTCTCACATTGTTCCTGGCTACACAGAAGGCTTCCTCCCCCACTCTCAGTTCAAATGTTCACCTTAATCTGTGGTCTGCTCATTTTCACTTGTGTGATTTTCTAAAACAAAAACCTGGTTGACATATTCAGAACTCTGCTTCTTCGCCTTCATCAAAACAAGATGCGTTGGAGGGATCATGTCCTCATGGAGGGGTCTCATTTACTTGCAGGGCTTTGTTTTGTTTTATTTTAAAAGTAGTCCAATCTATTAAACATACAGTATGTGATATACATAAACGGTCAGAGACGGTATTATCAAATATCTAAATTAACAAAAGGGGGGTGGGGTAGGGAGGGGAAGTTTCATCATATAGTTACCATAAATACAACATAGGTGCAATCTTTGGGATCTCTCCATATTTTTGCAAGTATTCTAATATTGGGTACCAAATAGTAAAAAACAAACATCAGTTTCCAGTTCCACAGGCTTTTTGTTCATGTCAGTTAATTTAGCCATTATATATATTTTCCATAATTTTGAATGCCATAAACTTAAAAGAGGGAGCAGATTCTGATTTCCATTTCTGTGCTATCACCAGTTTGGCTGCATAAATTAAAAAGGTAATTCGTTTATTTATTTTCCTTAGATTTATAACCCACCCACTCTGCAAGTGAACTCAGGGCGGCTAACAGTCATGTTAAAAACAACAATTTCAGTTGCAATTTTAAAAAGCAATAAAACTTGAACAAATAACAACTTAAATATTTGGTGCTATACAAGAATTTTAACGTAGGCGGATCAGATTATATTGTGATTAATAGAGGCTATTTTAATTACAGGGCTTCGTTGAAACATGAGCAGACTGTGCCCCAGTCTCCTCTGTGGTAAATCAGAGAAGGTGTGTGACTTGAGGAGAGGGTTAAAACTTAATGTGCAAGAAGAAATGGCAGCAGAGTATAAATGACAGGAGAAATTGAGGGAGCAGAGCCCATGAAAGAAAAAAACATCAAAACAAATGAGGGACGGCGCACAGATCTACAAGGAGTTGCCACATGTGGGATGTTAGCCACACCATAAGTAACCCTTTGTTATGGTTACGGACCTTACTGAATTTAATAGAACATTTATTTATATCACTTTGGGGACCCAAAATGCATTATAGTCTTCTTTTTACCTTCACAGCAGCAGTGAGGTAGGTTAAACTGAGAGCATGTGACTGGCTCAATATCCAGCAAGCTTCCATGGAAGTGCGGAAATTTGAACCTAGGTCTCCCAGATCCTGGTCTGACACTCGAATTGCTGTGCCACACTCCCTGTGGGTGGAATGGGGAAGTGTTAATGGTTATGGAGCATCACTATACCTATCACGTGAGCCTTGGAATGTTAGTGGAAGAGCTTCCAGTGAAATACACCTGGCTGTGATTTTATGTATCTCAATGGTTTGACTGATGGAGCAGTCTCTCTTAATTTGGTGGTGCAAGCTAAGAACGATGATTAGAAGTGTTCCAGTCTGAGCTTGCCATGCACGTGTGTCCCGAGATAAACAACATGAGCAGCTGGTCGAGAAAGTCATTGTGCCTTGCGGAGAGAGACGTGTTCCTGAAGCTGCCAGCGTTTGCCTGCCCTGGAGGTAACTGGTTTGCTGTGGACAGAGGAATAGCCAGGTGAGTCCAGCATGAATTTAGGTCTTCTCAGAGGGCAAGGCCCATAAACGACATGGGCTCTCTGCCGGTTGCATATTTCGTGATACAATACAACAATGCTGAAGTCTGGGAAGATAAATCCCACCTAATGCCCAGGGGTCGTTTTGTATAAAACTAGATGGCGGAGCTCATTTGCATAACTCAGCATATGCTGCCCCCTCCCACCAGCCAAAAGCAACCTGATGCAAGAAAGAGCACCGGGCAAGCGATGCCTGCTTGAGCTGCCTAGAGATCCAGCCAGCCCAAACAGGTCTCGCTCTCCTGGGTGCCCCCCCAGTCAAAAGGCCAGCAAGCCACCCAAAATCATGGAAGTGGAGAAAGGGTGGCGCAGGCTTTTCCAGGGGTAAATGAGGGCTGCTGGGGGTCTGGCAAAGCCCCTGGTGGCTGGCTGGCTGGTTGCCTGCTTTCCTAATCCAGGGATTGTTAAGCAGCTGCCCCTGCTATTCAATGGACAAGGAAGAGGGGGAGCCCTCAGGTTCAGGAGCTGTGCTGCTGTGAGCTCCTGCTGAATCTGAGGCCTAATGAATTGGTAAAAGGCAAAGCTACGTACCGTAGACTATTTTCAAACCAACCAGGATGTGCTAGATCAGTCACCTAGCATGTCCTTTTATACAAAATTGTTACATTTTGTGCAAAACTTGTTCCTCACTAAGAGCCCCGTGGCGCAGAGTGGTAAAGCTGCAGTACTGCAGTCTGAGCTCCCTGCTCACAACCTGAGTTCGATCCCTGCGGAAGCGGGGTTCAGGTAGCCGGCTCCAGGTTGACTCAGCCTTCCATCCTTCCGAGGTCAGTAAAATGTACCCGGCTTGCTGGGGGGGAAAGTGTAAATGACTGGGGAAGGCAATGGCAAACCACCCCGTGAAAAGTCTGCCGTGAAAGCAACATCACCCCAGAGTTGGAAACAACTGGTGCTTGCACAGGGGACTACCTTTACCTGTTCTTCACTCCACCATCATTGGAGCAGTTGATTTACCTGGAGGAGCTGCTCCCCTTTCATTGCAATAAAAAACTGTCTGTTCTTCAGTTGATCCCAGGGTGGTGTTGTTTTTTTAAAGGAGGAACGCACAGGAACTCAGTGTCAGGGGGTGTGGCCTAATATGCAAATGAGCCCCTGTTGGGCCCGCCATATCCTTGCACTTTTTCTTAATCAAGAACATGAGAACCCTTTTTCTGTTTTTAGCATCTTTGGCCAGCCTAAGCTCATACTGAGTTTTAGCTTTCCTAACTTTTTCTCTTCAAGCACTGGTGATTTGTTTATATTCATCCTTGGTTATAAGGCCCTCCTTCCAATTCCTAAAGGAATCTTTTTTATCTCTCAAGTCTTTAGAGAGCTGTTTACGGAGCCACGTCGGCTTTAGGCTTCTTCCATTTTTTCTTCTCATAGGAATCATCTGTGATTGCGCTTTCAGTATTTCGCTTTTAAGAAACTCCCACCCCTCTTGAACCCCCTTCCTGACCAGGGGGTGTGGCCTAACATGCACATGAGTTCCTGCTGGGCATTTTCTACATAAAAAGCCCTGGCCGATCCTGACTCTCTGGGTATGTGTGTGTGAATTCAGCAACCATACACAAATCAGCCTTTGCAACAGGTACCATTCCCAAATCTCCAGGAGTTTCCCAACTCGGATCTGGCAACCCTACCTTTCCCAGGAGGGACCTATAAGATCACAGATCTCCAGCTACTTCCTGGAGGTTGACAACCCTAGAATGCAAAATGCTGCTTGCTTTCCCTCCCCGTCCCCTTCTGAGTTGTGGAGGCTGGGCCCGAGAATTTCAACCCAGAGTCTGGCCCCAATCAGACACGTGCTCCTTTCCAGGAAAATTATAAACAATTCTAAAACCCTGTTATGGCATCCTCAATGCTTGAAATGTCCCTTGCTGCTTGAAGAAGAAGATGATATTGGATTTATAAACAGGTAAAGGTAGTCCCCTGTGCAAGCACCAGTCGTTTCCAACTCTGGGGTGACGTTGCTTTCACAACGTTTTCACGGCAGACTTTTTTTTACGGGGTGGTTTGCCATTGCCTTCCCCAGTCATCTACACTTTCCCCCCAGCAAGCTGGGTACTCATTTTACTCACCTTGGAAGGATGGAAGGCTGAGTCAACCTTGAGCTGGCTACCTGAACCAGCTTTTGCTGGGATTGAACTCAGGTCGTAAGCTGAGTTTAGGACTGCAGTACTGCGGCTTTACCACTCTGCGCCACATCCCACCCTATACTCAGAGTCTCAGAGCGGTCACAATCTCCTTTACTTCCCCCTGCCCCACAATAGACACCTTGTGAGGTGGGTGGGGCTGAGAGAGCTCTCACAGCAGCTGCCCTTTCAAGGACAACTCCAAGAGCTATGCCTAACCCAAGACTATTCCAGCAGCTGCAAGTGGAGTGGGGAATCAAACCTGGTTCTCCCAGATAAGAGTCCATGCACTTAACCACTACACCAAACAAGGCAAGTTGAGATATATGATCCTGACCAGCCGCCCTAGTAGTGAAGACAAGCCCAATCTTGTCAGAGCCGGGAAGCTAAGCAGGGTAGCCCCAGTTAGTACCCGGGACTGCCAAGGAAGACTAGAGTAGCCAGGCGATGCCAAACCTGCCTTTCCTCTCTTGCCTTCAGAACCCCATGAGCTGGAACTTGGATCTGGAATCTCTATGAGTCAGTTAGGACTTAAGGACACCTTTGGCTTTCTAGTGGTTTCTCAAGCAGTTGCAGTTTAGTTGGCACTCTTTCTTTCCCCTTTGGCCAAGGTGAATCTGGGCCGCTGTGTATTTCCTGCAAAGTACTGAAGCTTTATAGGTACATCTTTATGGCTAGCAATTCAGTAGTTCATTGCAGGGGCGATTAAACCGTGGGACTGTTTGTCTGTTCTCGGGAGAGCTATTTAGAGGTGAGGTGTTGCATATTAACCCAGAAGCTCCAGATGCCATAAGTAAGGGGAGTTTCAGTTTGTCCCTGAGTTATAACAGGGATTTCTTTCCCTGCCTGAATGCTTAAGCTCTCCTGGGTGTGAAGCAAATGTTTTTCCTGTGCTCACCCACATCCTTTGTGTTGTGAAAGGAGTCTTCAGTCAGAGTCGGAATGGTTTTCCTGAATGGTGACTTCAGTAACCAGAACTAGGGTTGCCAGATCCAACTCAGGAAATATCTGGGGACTTTGGGGGTGGAGCCAGGAGACTTTTCCATGCTGAATAAATAATAAAAACACAACAGTGTATTTCCCCTGAATACAGTCTTCATTTCCTCCTCTTTTTTTTTGCCTTCAAAGGGTTTCCTAGCAGTTACACTTCTACTAGATGAAAGTGAACACACACACACACTCACAAAGCAGCCAAAATAAACAGTTTACAAGCCTACACTTGTGATCTCACTGGGGCAATTTACTTACGGGAGTTGCTGGATGTAGCAATCTGCTGTATTTCAACCAACTTCTTCAGACTAACACAGGAAAACAAAACTACTGAGCAGAGTAGTCTAGAGGGTGGAGTTTTCCTCCATTGCATAATCAGGTCCTAGTTAACTCTTTACTATCCCTTTTACTGTGCAAACAACTTCTGGAATGCAAAAGAAACGGAGAGAGTGGGCTCTCTCTTCCTCTTTCCCCCACTCACTGGGAAGAGCCACATGACTCTGCCTGTTCTCCCCACCCCCCATCAGCTTTAGTCTTGCTGAGATAGGCACATACACCCCTTCCAAAACACAAACAATTGGCAAGTTTCAAAGTGCAGAAATGGAAAGGCGCATCATTGCTGTTGGGGAAGGGCTGCGCACACTTAGGAGTATCCCATTGAACGTAATGTCATTTAATTCAGAGCTAATACCCATCTGCAGAGCTTGCATGTTTGCATCAGGGCAAACAGAAGTTCCACAGGCCATTTCATGTAGGGAAAATGGCTACATGCCTGTCCACACAAGAGCTCTAACCACAGGCCTTATTTGAACAGGATTCTGGACTCCCAAATGCCAGCTAGTTAAAATAAGAATGGTCAAGACCTTACTTTATGCATGGGACTCCCACAGATTGCGAGGTCCCTCTGGCCACGGGGAGGGGGATATTAGAGTTGCCAGATCTAGGCTAGGAAGCTCCTAGAGTTTTGGGTGTGGAGCATGGGGAGGACAGAGACCTCAGTGGAGTGCAGTGCCCTAGAGTTCACCCTCCAAAGCATCCATTTTCTCCAGGGAACTGGTTGACCGCTGTAGTCTGGAGGGGAGCTGTAATTCCAGAGGATCCCCAGGTCCCACCTGGAGGCTGGCTTTCTTTGTAGCTGGAACTCCTTTGCATAATAGGCCACACCCCCAAATGTAGCCAATCCTGCAAGAGCTTACAGGGCTGTTAGTACAGGGCCTACTGTAAACTCTTGGAGGATTGGCTATATCGGGGGGGGGGGGGTCAGGGTTCAAAGGAGCTCCTGCTACAAAAAGAGCCCTGAGTAAACCCCTTATTTGCAATGCCTTTTCTTCTATGTCCATTCAGGATCTTGCCCAGTGGTGGAATAATAGCAGAAGAATCCACTGTCGGGGAGGCCTCCTCGTAGGTCAGTTAAATCCAGGTGACCAGGCGAAATCTTTAATATTTTGCCATATTCTTAAAGTTCTTATTTTTAGTTTCTGTAATCAACGTAAAAAAAAAAATACCCACATTCTTGTTGACGGTCTTGATGCTTTTGCATCGGTGAGCCCAGGACACTGGAAGGGGGAACAGAGAAGTTCTGACTCCTGGAGTGGAAGCCTGGCCACATTTGTTTACGTGTTTATTAAACGTATTTCCTGTTTTCCTTCAACGGAAGAAGATAAAGCAGCCCAAAGGGATGAAAGCAGGTCTCCTGGAAGGAGCCTCCCTGTCTCCTGGTCCCTCCAGGGGGGCTTTCTCCTGCCCAAATCTGAATTAGATTTGGGCCAATCTGAATGGGGAGATAGAGAAGGGAAGAAAAGAAGTTGAAAACACTTTGTTGAACAAACACGATGCAAAACCACTTGTTTTTTTGTTTCTTCCTTTGAAACCCCTCCACCCTCACCCTCCAGTGGTGCCTCGGTCTTGGGTTTTTGCCAGACTCATCCCTGGACCATGGCTTTGTTTTCCCAGCAGAGAAGGGCAATATGTTCTGTGTATGTCCAGAGAGACTTTCCTGCCAGAAAAAGTCCCAGAAAATATTAGTGTCAGTATTAGAGTTGCCAACTACCTGGAAGAAGAAATTTTTGTAGCAGGAACTCCTTTGCACACAGGGTTCCCAATCCCCAGGCGGGCAAACCGGAAACTGCAGTGTACTGATTAGCAAGCACTATAAATAAACCACTGCGTTTTTATGTTGCAAATAAATGCTTAAACAATTTCTTTCATAATGATGCAATTATATCATTATCACAAACCAAAATTCATTAAATGTCCATAGAAAAATAAAAAAAGTTATTTCACACCACTCTTGTAAGAAAGTACCGTACTTTCAAAATCAGAATGTTGTTTCACACCACTCTTGTAAGGTAGTGCTTTCAACATCAGACTGTTGTTTCACACCACTCTTGTAAGGTAGTGCTTTCAAAATCGGAATGTTATTTCACACCACTCTTGTAAGGTAGTACTTTCAAAATCAGAATGTTGTTTTACACCACTCTTGTAAGGTAGCACTTTACAGTCCACTGTCTCAGTTCTCCTTTGCTTGAAAGACTCAGACAGCACCACTCTTGTATATGATTCCTCCTACGAGTAGCAGACCGAAGTCTGACAGGTGTGGCGGCTACACAGGTCCTAGGTTCAGTTCTGTGTCTGTTCACCTTCCACTGGCCACTTTTCTTTTCGCTTTGGAACCCGTGCTAAAGGCAGTTGCTCACACATTACAATACAATGTTACTTTGCCGCTTGCACGAATGGTTCTCCTTTGCAGCTGTCACTAATGGAAATTTCCTTGCCTTGTGCTGGTGGAAAATACCATCAATCTGCACCTGACTTACGGTGACCCTGTGGGGCTTTCCAAGCAAGAGACATTCAAAGGTGGTCTCCCACTGCCTGCCTCCACATCACAACCCTGGTATTCCTTGGAGGTCTCCCATTGGGGGCTTTTTTTGTAGCAAGAACTCCTTTGCATATAGGTTTGCCAATCCCCAGGTGGGGGCAGGGGGATCCCCCAGTTTGGAGGCTCTCCCCCTGCTTCAGGGTCATCAGAAAGCAGGGAGAGGAGGGAAATGTCTGCTGGGCGCTATGGAGACCGATTCCCATAGTAGGGTATAATGGAAAATTGATCCACTGGGGCTCCGAGGGGGGGGGGTCTGTTTTTTGAGGTAGAGGCACCAAATTTGCAGCATAGCATCCTGTGCCTCTCCCAAAAATACCCGCCAACTTTCAAAAAGATTGGACTAGGGGGTCCAATTCTATGAGCCCCGAAAGAAGGTGCCCCTATCCTTTATTATTTCCACTGGAGGGAAGGCATTTAAAAGGTGTGCAGTCCCTAAAAATGTGATGGCCAGAACTCCCTTTGGAGTTCAATTACGCTTGTCACAACCTTGCTCCTGGCTCCACCCCCAATGTCTTCTGGCTCCACCCCCAAAGTCCCCAGATATTTCTTGAATTGGACTTGGCAACCCTATTTGCATATTAGGCCATAGCCCCCTGATATAGCCAGTCCTCCAAGAGCTTACAGGGCTCTTTTTCCAGGGCCTACTGTAAGCTCCAGGAGGATTGGCTACATCAGAGTATGTGGCCTAATTTGCAAATGAGGTCCTGCAACATAAAAAGCCCTGCTCTCATCCAACCACTAACCAGGTCCAACCGTGCTTAGCTTCCGAGAGCTAATGAGATCAGGCTAGCCTGGGCGGTCCAGGAAGGGTGCTGCCCCTTTAGCAGAGGCTTAATATGTGGGAGCTTTTCGTGGTGGGAAGGGACATCAAATCGCCTGTCAAACAACAAGCCAGTCTTGACTTTGCAATTGATCCGATATGCGTGTGTAAAGATACCAACAAATGTAATACTAATTCACTGTTAAGTCTTGCCTCATCCCTTGTGCTTCAGAGGGACTGCTTTGTATTTCTATTTTTTTAATATCAGGAAGTGACGTACAGGGCTTTTTTTTTAAACAGGAACACAGTTTCAGTGGGGTTGGCGTCAGGGGTGTGGCCTAATATGCAAATGAATTCCTGCTGGGCTTTCTCTAACAAAAAACAACCCTGGTGACACATGTAGATTTTAGCTGTTACCTTATTTTGAAAGTTGGCGCAAAAAAAAAAAATTAAATGCTGGCGGCAAAGGACGGCAAAACTTCTAGTGAGGTAATTTTTTTATTAACAAACACAGCCTAAAAGCCCAAAAGATTGTTATGACGTGCCAGCCATAAAAGCTTCAAGCTAAAGATTTTTTTTTTTATGGCTGTAATTTTTTTTTGTTGTTGTGGGATTGGAGAAGGGACATGTGCGCTTTGTGCCACATCCACGGTCCCCAAATTTCCCTCTGTTCAAATTAAAGATGGAGATTTTTTAGAATTTGATCCAGGGCAGAAAAAGGTCTCTTCACAGAATGCAAAGGTGGTATTTTCAACTTCTTCCTTTGCTCTTAGCATTTTATTTTAGTCCTACTCTTTAGAAGAATGACACAAGTAGGTCTTAAGATATACCCTTGAAGCCCTAAATTGCCTCCCGCTGGAGTACCTGAATGTGTCCTTCTGTAATTGTCCCATGTATTCTATCATCACAGAAAACCCTGCAAGTAACCCCAAAGCTTGAGTCAAGGTGAAATGGAGCCTTCTCCACTGCTGGCACCATATTTCTAGGATACTTTTCCTAAGGAGTTCTGTCAGTCCAACTTACTTGGCTGGTATCTTTTTGTTCGCAGAGACATTCCTGGTATAGAACTGTTACATGAGAAGAGCCCTGCAGGATCAGACCAATAGTCTACTTAGTCCAGCCTCCTTTCTCACACAGTGGCCAACCAGTTCCTCTGGAGAGCCAACAACAGGGCCTAGAGGCCGAGGCCTTCCCTTGAAATTGCCTCCAGGCTCTGGAAATAAAGAGAATGAGTGCTTCTGAACGTGGGGGTTCCCCTCAGTCACCAGATTCTACATTTTAATCACTTTCTGTGTGAAGTAATATTTCCTTTTGTCTGTCCTGAACCCACTGCCCATCAGCTTTATTAGATGCCCTCGAGTTCTAGTATTTGGGGAGAAGGTTGTTTAACGAATTGGCTGTTTTTGCTTTGTTCTTAGCATGTCGTAAATGGATGTGGATAATCTACAGCAGGGGTCCCCAACCTCCACGTTGCAGACCGGTACTGGTCCGTGGCCTGCTTCAAACCAGGTCACACAGCCTTGCTGCCCTGCCCCCTCACGCAGCCTCGCTGGCCCACCCCCTGAGCAGCCTCGCCCCCGCCCTCCACGGCACCTCCTCCTCCCCCCATTTTCATCATTTTAAGGCGTGGGAAGGGGCGGTGAAGCGTCTCCCAGGCCAAACCCCCCCCCCCATCAGCGGGAGGGGGGGGTTGGCCTGGGAGGTGCTTCACCATGCCTTAAAATGGTGAAAATGGGGGGGAGGCGCCGCGGGGGAGTGGGGAGGCTGAATTTGGTGCCCCCACCATGCCGACCCTGGCCGGCCTTGGGGCTGGTCCCTGGGGCCAAAAAGAGTGGGGGCCACTGATCTACAGGTTTACCTCAGCAACTATTTTAGGGCCAAATTATGTGTCCTTTGTGGAAGAATCCAACTATTTGCTCTGCCTCTGTGTTTTATTAGTTAAAACGGCCATAAATGTTCCATCGCTTCCTGAAAGCCTGATCAGCAGAAATGTTAGAGATGAATTGCTGAAGTTGTATAATCATGAGATTGGCATAAAAGACATTTAAAACCTACTTCAGGCTCCTGCACAGAACAGTTTTACTTTCCCCCTAGGTATCAATAATAATAATTTTCAAAAGCATGACTCATCTGTCATTTTCAGGTTTGGGAATTCAAATGGTTCTAGTATGCTTGTGATAGAGCTCTCAGTCTGCTGAAGAAGTTTTTCTTTGTCATTATAAAAGAAGAAATGTATAAAGTTTAACAAAATCAAAAAAGGACCACAGGAGAGAAACTTTGGATGCAGTCTCCCGGGCATTTTTCCTTCCCTGCTTAAAAATGGAGATCAAGCTACAGGTATACCACAGCAACTATTTTAAGGCCAAATTCTATGTCCTTTGATCAAAATAGGGTTGCCAGATCCAACTCAGGAAATATCTGGGATACTTTGGGGGTGGAGCCATGAGCAAGGCTGTGACAAGCACGATTGAACTCCAAAGGGAGCTCTGGCCATCACATTTAAAGGGACCACATTCCTTTTAAATGCCTTCTTTCTGTAGGAAATATTAGACAATGGGGGCACCTTCTTTGTGGGCTCATAGAATTGGAACCCCTGGTCCAATCTTTTTGTAATTTGATGGGTATTTTGGGGAGATGAACTGGATGCTATGCTGCAAATTTGGTGTCTCTACCTCAAAAAGCAGCCCCTCCCAGAGCTCCAGATACTGACAGATCCATTCTCCATTATACCCTATGGGAATCGGTCTACAGAGGGAATAACGCTCAGCAGACAACCACCCCCACCTCCTGCTTTCTGATGATCCTGAAGCAGGGAGGGGGAGGGCCTCCAAACAGGGGCATCCCCTGCCCCCACCTGGGGATTGGCAGCCGTAATGGCAGAGTGGGGATTCGAACCTGGGTTTACCGGATCCTAGTCTGGCTACTACATCACTACACCAGGTTGGCTGATATAAAGGTCCAAGACAAATCTTTGCATCATCACAGCTGACTAATGTCCTTTGTGGCCCCCTTGAAAATAGCTGCAAAGACTGAGCTGGTAGTTGAATGTATAAGCCTATCCCATAGGAATGGCCACACTGACTCATATTCCACCCAGGGCAGAAAGTAAGCTGGCATTGGGCTGGTACAATAAGAAAGTGGCCAATCTAACACCTCCCTTCTACTGCTTCAGGTACCCCCAGTACCTCCAAATGGGGCCTGGAGATCTCTCAGAATTACAACTAGGAATGCCAGACAAGAATTGAAGCTCATATCCAGATACAGAGATCAGTTCCCTTGAAGAAAATGACTGTTTGGAGGTTGGACTCTTGCGGCACTGTGCTCTACCGAGGTCCCTGTCATTTCCCAGGCTCCACCCCCAAATCTCCAGGAGTTTCCTCAAATGGATCTAGCAACCCTACACCCATTCCACCACCACCACCACCCCAGTGGCCAGAGGGGACCTGACAACCCAAATTACAACAGATCTCCTGAGATCAATTGCTCTGGAGAAAATGGCGGCTTCGGAGGTTGGGCTGGGTGGCGTCACAAATTAGCCTCCACAAACCGTATCAACAATATTTACGTCTTGCTCTAAAAACCGCCGATACAGTAATTTTTACGTAAGACGCTGGAAAATTATATAGAAATTGAACTAGATGTATTTATTTAAAAAATTGTATCCTTGCTTTATCTCCTCACACTCAAGGCAGTGAGGGCGAAGGATATGGCGCTGAAAAGTGGAACGTTAATTAACACTAGTTAACATTAATTCCACTCCCATCCCACCCCTGTTTTCCCAGTCAGAAATGCCCAACTTCCCTTTTAAGTAGGGAATGAGGAGAAATAAAACATAAGTGAAAAGCCTGCAATGTTCTGTTACTGAAGCAGGAGGAAGGATTTGAAAGGCTCTGTGGGGGAAGGGGCAGGCCTCTTGTCTTGGAGGCACTCCCAGAGCTGTTGAATGGGGTCAAGAATCCATTTTAATTTCCCTTCCTTGCCCTCCTTCCTTAACCGGCTTCATGATGGACCAGAGTTCTTTCCTACTATCTGAACGAGATAGTTAAGTTTGTTATTGTCATACATTCTTATTTTGAACCAAAGCTCAGATATGCAGCTCTCTTTTGGTCATAGATTTACAAATCCTCCCTTGTGTTCTTGTTTTCCCTCACAGGTTGCGCAGGGCTTCCTGTGACCTTCATTTGTGAAACATACACCCTGCTTTTGCTGCCATCTGAAGGGCCAAGTTAGAAATGACACACAGTTGCCTGTAACGCTATACAGAAGGCTCTTTGGCAACAAGAAAAGAATTGCAGATTTATACCCCCACCCTTCTCTCTGAATCAGAGACTCAGAGCGGCTTACAATCTCCTATATCTTCTCCCCCCACAACAGACATCCTGTGAGGTGGGTGGTGGAACTGAGAGGGCTCTCACAGCAGCTGCCCTTTCAAGGACAACTCCTGTGATAGCTATGGCTAACCCAAGGCCATTCCAGCAGGTGCAAGTGGAGGAGTGGGGAATCAAGCCCAGTTCTCCCAGATAAGAGTCCACACACTTAACCACGACACCAAACTGGCTCTCTACAGAGATCCAGTGGGACTCAGAAAGTAGCAGGCCGGAGGAGAGTTTCTCTACCCTTCTTCTGCCTACCGTCCCCTCTTTGGAGGCTTCACCTTCCATATAAATGTTGCCTTTTAAACTCTGCAGGGGGGGGGGAACCCCAAACACTCAAAAGGGGTAGTTTGGAAGAGGGAAACAACAGATAGAAAAGAGGCCATAATGAGGGTTGCCAGGCCCTCCCTGGCCACCAGTGGGGGATGATGGGGTAGGGTTGTCAGATGCATGCTGGGAAACTCCTGGAGATTTGGGGATGGCACCTGAGAGGAAGATAGGGACATCAGTGGGGTACAATGCCAAAGAGTTCATGCTCCAAAGCATCTATTTTTTTCAGGGGAACTGATCTCTGTAGTTTGGAGATGAGCTCTAATTCCACATAGGCTTGCCAATCCCCCTGTCCCAGCGGGGGATCACCAGGTTTTGCAGGCTCCTTCCCGCCCCGAGTCACCTGGCCAGTGGAGGGAAGCCCTGCCCCCAAAGCCATCCTGTGCCTTTCCATCTCGGAAGGCTTAGAAGACTTGGGAAGGGCTTGCTTTATGAAAGGTGTGCATGCCTCCGTTTGTTTTGCAGCCAGCTCCCTCCGTTTGTTTGCAGCCCTTTCAGAACTCTTTGCACAGTAAAGTAGAGAGAACTTCTGGCTTCCCTGTGTTAGTCTGAAGAACTTGGTTGAGTATACAGCATTCAACAATTCCATGGTGAGTAAATTGCCCTAGTGAGACCACAAAGTGGGTGCTTCCAAACTGTATTTATTTTGGCTGGGGTGTGTGTGTTTGTGTGTGTGTGAGAGAGAGACAGAGAAAGAGAGAAAATGCAGCCAGCTGCTGGGGAATGAAGGAATTAAGACTGTATTCAGGGGAACTGCACTGCTACATTCCTCCCTGAATGGCTCCCACTGTGCACAATACATGTGAACAGGGCTTTTTTTTTTTTTTTTGTTAGCAAGAACCCACAGGAATGCAGTTCCGGCTGCCTTGGTGTCAGGAGGTGTGGCCTAATATGCACATGAGTTCCTGCTGGGCTTTTTCTTTTTAAAAAGCCCTGAATGTGAAGCTGCCATAGTCCACCTCAGATACGAAACAAATAACTGTGCACAATATTACACACCCGTTTCAATACAGAAATCTTTTTATTCCAAAACAGGTCACTGAATCAAGGTAATATAAGAGTCTAAAGTTCCAGCCATTAGTACACCACAACCACTGAGAGAATGATATCCCGACTCAGCAATTTACTACACTTTACAATACCTCTGTCTTCATCATAGGACGCGTCCGTGTACCAGTTCATAGGAAGTTCAATATAAAATAGATGCTGAAGTCGGCCCCACCATTCAGTCCAGGATGCGCTTGCTAGCTTCAATAAAGCCGCGTTTCGCTGAAGGCTTGATCACCGGACCAAATCTCTCATGTGAATTCTGTTGTGCTGCAACCTTGAATAAATATTTCTATAAGGACAAAACCATCACACCTCATCATGAAGAAATGCAGTTCAACATCTTTGTTTATATTGGACTTCCTATGAACAGGTACATGGACCTGTGTCCTATGATGAATACAGAGATATTGTAAAGCAGAGGTGGCCAAACAGTGACTCTGGAGCCACATGTGGCTCTTTCACACATATTGTGTGGCTCTTGGAGTCCCCACCACCCCATCAGCCAGCTTGGAGAAGGCATTTGTCTCTTCAAATCGCTTTGCCAAGCCAGGCCAGCAGCTGACTTGGAGAATACATTTAAAGTTAAAGTTGCTTTCTTTCCATCTCTCTCCTCCCCATCCATTTGCCTGTCTCCCTTCTTTCCTTGCGGCTCTCAAACATCTGACGTTCATGTCTTGCAGCTCTCAAACATCTGATGTTTATTCTATGTGGCTCTTATATTAAGCAAGTTTGGCCACCCCTGTTGTAAAGTGTAGTAAACTGCTGAGTCAGGATATCATTCTCTTGGCGATTCTGATGTCCTAACGGTTGGAACTTTCCGCTCTTATATTACCTTGATTCAGTGCCCTGTTTCAGAGTATAAAAGATTTCTATATTGAAGAGGTTGTGTATTATTTTGCACAATCGTTTGTTTTGGATTTGTCACTTTACAAACACACTCTTTGTTTGGGTTGCCAGGCCTGTATTGGAAAATACTTGGAGACTTTAAATGGTGTGGGAGACGGTGGGGCTTGGGGAGGGGAGGGGCCTCAGCGTGGTCAGTGCCCTAGAGTCCACCCTTCAAGGCAGCCATTTTCTCCAGGGGTGATAAACACAACTGGAGCCGGTGTATTCGATAAACAATATAAGGAACCACCGGAAACAATGTAATCTCCACGTAAACCATGTGTAAATATATTTAGTGCAAAATTTAAAAGAACAAAAAATACAGAATACTGAGTGTGCAAGATATGAACTGTCCCCACAAAGTCTTTCCGCAGCCTGATAAACGGCTTCTTCAAGTAGACACAGAGGTGGGTGAAAACTTTACAACTCAGCATTCAACTCCAAACGGTACGGAGAAAATAAGGAACTTTAGCTTTAAATGCGGTTCCTTATTTCCTCCGCACCGTTTGGAGTTGAACGTTGAGTTGTAAAGTTTTCACCCACCCCTGTGTCTACTTGAAGAAGCCGTTTATCAGGCTGCGGAAAGACTTTGTGGGGACAGTTCATATATTGCATACTCAGTGTTCTGTATTGTTTGTTCTTTTCAGTTTTGCACTAAATATATTTACACACGGTTTACGTGGAGATTACATTGCTTCCGGTGGTTTCCTTACGTTATTTTCTCCAGGGGAGCTGATCTCTGCCAGCTGGAGATCAGTTGTAAAAGTGGGAGATCCCTAGGCTTCACCTGGAGGCTGAATAGCATGTAGAGGAAGCCATGGAATAGGAACTCAACAAACAGAAAAGGCACAGGGCTGGAATTACTAGATAATTGGTGTAGTAAAATTCCTTATCACAAAATGTCCAGAAATTACAAAAAAAAAAAAAAGTCCACATTTTAGAAATAGTAAGTGGGTGGAGATGCAACAAAAAACCCCTGACGCGTTCTGATGACAGGGCCGCATGCTGGAGCCAGCCGTTTCACTAGTCCATTTCGTCGGATATTCAGATTGTGGTTGACTCTGCTTCAATACATTCAAAAATCATTCTTGCCATGAGTCTCTCAATGCTGGCTCCTATCAGACATCTATCGGAGTGATCTCCGGGCCACGCCTGGAGGCTGGCAACCCGAGTTGCATAGCCTGCTGCAGCGCTTTGGTCTATCACTGTCAATATTGTCTACTCGGTCTGGCAGCAGCTCTCTGGGGTCTCCAGTGAGAGTCTTTCATATTGCACACCCTTTAGCTGGAAATGCCAGGGGTTGAACCTGGAACCTTCTGTGTGCAAAGCAAACGCCCTGAGCCGCGGCCTCTTCCCTTTGGACAACAACACGAAGGAGGCCTGATTTAAATGTTAAGCAAGAAGGAAGCTGTCCCCAACATGCTTCTGGTGGTCAAAACTCTGCTCAGCTGATAAATGATCACATCCAGTTCCCGGGGAGGTCTGTGGACGTTGAGCTATGGACTTACTGTGCAAGGAAAAACAGCTCCTTAGAGAAATCAGGCTAGCTCAGGGAAACGAATGGTTTCATTTAAAATATTAGTGTTCGGACAGCTGTCGCAGTGGAGGCAAATTGATTTTGCTTGAAATCATTGGACTCCTCAGGTTAAACACAGAGGATACGGAATTGTTTCAATACTGTCTTAGCTTGAGAGCCAGTTTGGTGTAGTGGTTAAGTGTGTGGACTCTTATCTGGGAGAACTGGGTTTGATTCCCCACTCCTCCACTTGCAGCTGCTGGAATGGCCTTGGGTCGGTCATAGCTCTCACAGAGCTGTCCTTGAAAGGGCAGCTTCTGGGAGAGCTCTCTCAGCCCCACCTACTTCACCGGGTGTCTGTTGTGGGGAAAGAAGGTAAAGGAGATTGTGAGCTGCTTTGAGATGCTGGCTTTCGGACTTTGCCGAGGCCACCTGAGGCTCGGAAAACCTCGGCGAAGTGGGGGGGGGCTGTGTGGCATTGCGTACGTGCTGCCTTCCCGACTTTGCTGAGGGCTCTCAAGGCTCGGGATACCTTGCCAAGGGGGGGGGGGCATGGCAGCATGTGCGCTCAGAGCTGGGCTCTGAGCATGTGTGCTGCCTTCCAGACTTCGCCAAGGCCTCCCGAGGCTCGGGAGACCTTGGCGAAGTTGGGTGTGCGTGTGACATGATATCAGCGATGCTCTGGGGCTCTGGAAGGGCTGGGATTTTTTAGGTAGAAGCACCAAATTTTCAGCATAGCATCCGGTGCCTCTCCTCAAAAGACTCTCCAAGTTTCAAAAGGATTGTACTAGGGGGTCCAATTCTATGAGCCCCAGAAGAAGGCGCCCCTACCTTTCATTATTTCCAATGGAGGGAAGGCATTTAAAAGGCGTATTGCCTCTTTAAATGTAATGGCCAGAACTCCCTTTGGAGTTCAATTGTGCTTATCACAACCTTGTTCCACCCCCAAAGTCTCCTGGCTCCACCCCCAAAGTCCCCACATATTTCTTGAATTGGACCGAGCCACATTAGTCTGAAGCAATGGAACAAAGCTAGAGTCCAGGGGCTTCTTTAAGACCCACAAAGTTTAATTCTGGGTAGAAGCTTTTGTGCACATGTACACTTCTTCAGATACATGCTTATACCCCAAATTAAAGCTGGTTGGTCTTCAAGATGCCGCTGGACTCAAAACTTTACACTCCCAGGTTGTGTTTTATTTTTAAAAAACCCACTAGGCTGGAGGTGGTTGCTGTTTTCTGCAGGGAAAGTTGGGGTTTTGAACTTGAGAGTACAAAACTGATGTCGTCTTCATATCCTATCTCTTTTTTGCCTGTTTGCCACATCACAGCAGAAGAGAAACTTTAAACTCAGGCAAACCTCCTGAAGAAAGACGTTATCTGTTTGTTTTCTAAAGAACGCTATTGTGCTCATTTAAAAAGAATGAAAGAACAAAGTTGAGAAAGGAGCAATCCAGCCATAAAGATGCAACACCCTTGATAACTCAGCTGTTAGGGGAAAGATCACGCTAAATATCACCTTGGGTCACGCTAAAATGCACAACTGCCATCCCTGCGGATCATTTATTAACCAGTGGAGGAAACCTGATGTCCCATTACCACAGACAAGCGTCCTAAGTGAGTCGCAACTACTCACTGGAGGTAGTGTTGCCAATCCCCATGTGGGGGCAGGGGATCCCCCGGTTTGGAGGCCCTCCCCCTGCTTCAGGGTCCTCAGAAAGCGAGGGGGGGGATGTCTGCTGGACACTCCATTATGCCCTATGGAGACCAATTCCCATAGGGTATAATGGAGAATTGATCCGCTGGTATCTGGGGCTCTATGGGGGCTGTTTTTTGAGGCAGAGGCACCAAATTTGCAGCATAGCATCTGATGCCTCTCCTCCAAACACCCTCCAATTTTCGAAAGGATTGGACCAGGGGGTCCAATTTTTTGAGCCTCAAAAGAAGGAACCCCTATCCTTCATTATTTCCCATGGAGGGAAGGCATTTAAAAGGTGTGCCATCCCTTTAAATGTGATGGCCAGAACTCCCTTTGGAGTTAAATTACACTTGTCACAACCCCAAAGTCCTCAGATATTTCTTGAATTGAACTTGGCAACCCTAACTGGAGGACTCTGGAAGAGGGGGGAAGAGAGAGAGAGCAAGAGAAGATTTCACAAACAGACTGGAATTCACCTTTTCTTCCTCTCTCTTTTTTGAGTTCGGGAGAGTAGGCTTTTCTGTCGGAGATCTCTCCAACTCAGAAGTAGAGTTGCCAGGTCTGACTCAAGAAATATCTGGGGACTTTAGGGGTGGAGCCATTGGGGGTGGAGCCAGGAGCAAGGGTGTGACAAAACTCCAAAGGGATCTCTGGCCATCACATTTAAAGAAGAAGAAGATATTGGATTTATATCCCACCCTATACTCTGAATCTCAGAGTGGTCATGATCTCCTTTACCTTCCTCCTCCCACAACAGACAACCTGTGAGGTAGATGGGGCTGAGAGAGCTCTCACAGTAGCTGCCCTTTCAAGGACAACTCCTGAGATAGCTGTGGCTGACCCAAGGCCATTCCAGCAGCTGCAAGTGGAGGAGTGGGGAATCAAACCTGGTTCTCCCAGATAAGAGTCCGTGCACTTGACCACTACACCAAACTGGCTCTCTAAAGGGACCACATTCCTTTTAAATGCCTTCCCTCCACTTGGAATTATAAAGGATAGGGGCACCTTCTTTTGGGGCTCATAAAATTGGACCCCCTGGTCTAACCTTTTTGAAACTTGGGGATTTTTTAAGGAGAGGCACCAGATGCTATGCTGCAAATTTGGTGCCTCTACCTCAAACAACAGCCCGCCTCAGAGCCCCAGATACCCACAAATCAATTTTCCATCATACCCTATGGGAATCAGTCTCCATAGGGAATAATGGAGTGCCCAGCAGGCCTTTCCTTCCCTGCCCGCTTTCTGATGACCCTGAAGCAGGGGGAAGGCCTCCAAACCTGGGGATCTCCTGCCCCCAGCTGGGGATTGGCAACCCTACTCAGAAGTCCCCAGTGTGGTGGCCACCAACACTTTTTCTGGTACCCGCCTTGTCAAGCGTTTTTCCAAAGCAGACAGGGCCAGGTGAGGTGTTTGCCCAGCCAGCCTTCTGATTCAAACAATCGATGCTTTGGGCAGCAGCTGCCGTCACTATGTGAGTGAACGTTAGTTGCGGCAGCCATTGTGTGGCTGGCCCCTCCCACTTCCTGCGGCAGCCATTTTGTGTCTGTGCACACCACACTGTGTCAGAATTCCAAAGGTGCCGATTGGCTCAACAAGGTTGGGGAGGGGGACTAGGGTTGCCAGGTCCAACTCAGGAAATATCTGGGGACTTTGGGGGTGGAGCCAGGAGCAAGGTTGTGACAAACACAATTGAACTCCAAAGGGAGTTCTGGCCATCATATTTAAAGGGACCATGATCCTTTTAAATGCCTTCCCTTCATTGGAAATAATGGAGAATGGGGACTCCTTCTTTGGGTGCTCATAGAACTGGACTGCCTGGCCCAATCTTTTTGAAACTTTGGGGGATTTGGGGGAAGAGGCACCAGGTGATATGCTGAAAATCTGGTGCTTCTACCTCCATAATCTGGTGCTTCTACCTCCGGAGCCTCAAATACTCAGATTGATTCTCCATTATACCTTATGGTCTCCATAGGGTATAATGGAGCACCTAGCAGACATTCAAACACCCCCCAAAAAACTTTCTGCTAACCCTGAAGCAGAGGGAGGGTCTCCAAACCAGGGGATCCCCTGCCCCCAACTGGGAATTGGCAACCCTAAACTGGGGCCGCTGCTCTCTGTTTTTTTGGTTTTTGTATAGCAGCAAATATGTTGGTTACAGGCACTCTGGGAATTCCCTGATATTTACCATCACAAATGGCAAGGCCTCCATCAGTGAGCAGCCCAAGATAGGAATGTGATTTGCTGTACACATTGGAGGTTTCCCTGGTAATTCAATAGGCTTAGATAGAAAATGCCCAGAAGGAGCTTATTTGCATATTAGGCCACACCCCCTGACATCAAGCCATCCAGAACTGCGTTCTTGATTTTAAAAAAGCCCCAGCTGTTGTCTAGTTGCAGCTGACTTATGGCGACCCTGTTGGGGTTTCAAGGCAACAGACGTTCAGTAGTGGTTTGCCATTGCTTGCCTCTGTGTAGCAACCCTAGGCCAGGGGTGTCAAACAAACAGCCCAGGGGCTGAATCAGGCCCCCGGAGGGCTCCTATCAGGCCCCCAAGCAACTGGCTCTTGTCTGCTTCCTTCTCCCTCTCTCTTGCTTCCTTCTCCATCACATCTTGCTTTGCCAGACTTGCTCAATCGCACCACAGAGCTACTGAGCCAAGCCTCTCTTCCTTCTATTGGCTGAGGCTCCTCCCCCTTTTGGTCCCCTGGGAAGGGAGGGAAAGAGCCAGAGCTTCCTTTGCCCGGTTCCCTGGATCCCATGAAGATGCAAAGAAAGCACCTTTAAGACGAATGAGCACTAATGTTTTAATGTTTTAAGGGGGGGTTTTTTACAAAAAATTGTGTTTGTGTCCTTTATAAAGTTTATATCTGTGCTACTTGGCATTACATTTTATGACACATGTGGTCTGGCCCGACAAGGTCTCATTTATGTTGGATCCAGCCCTCATAACAAATGAGTTCAATGCCCCTGCCCGAGGCTTTCTTGGTGGTCTGCCATCCAAGGACTCACCAGAGCTGACCATGTTTAGCTCACAATATCTGATGAGACTGAGCTGACTTGGCCCATCCAGTTCCAGGCAGTTACTAAGGTTGCAATTCCAAGGTCCAGAAATTCTTGGAAATTTTGAGGGTAGTCTGGAGAGAAAGGGGTTTGGGGAGGGGAGGGACCCCAGTGGGGTACAAGGACATAGAGCCCACCTCCAAAGCAGCTGCTTTCTCCAGGGGAACTGATCTCTGTCGCTTGGAGATCACTTGAAATCCCGGAAGACCTCCAGTCACCACCTAGGAGGTGGGCAACTGTCAAGAAGTCAAGGTCCCAAGACATAAGTCTGGGCAGAATATGTATTGTAATTTCTTAACCCTGGTTTGTGAGTCTTCGTTTGGTTAGCATTATCCTCGGGGCTTTTTTTTTTTAGCAGGAAAGCACCGGAACATAATTCCGGCTGGCTTTGTGTCAGGAGGTATGGCCTAATATGCAAATGAGTTTGTGCTGGGCCTTTTCTACAAAAAACTCTTTGGAAAGCAATGAGGACATCATGGGGTGTGGCCTAATATTCAAATTAGTTCCTGCTGGGCTTTTTCTACAATAAAGGCCCTGGTTATCCCTATGTCCATGAGATTCCTGGGTTAAGAACGACCACCTGGCTAAATAGCAACATCTGGTGCTGTCCAAACTGCATTGACAGCTCTCCCATCTAGCTGGCTGGATTGACAGCTTAAATCAGGAAGAGCTCTAGATCCTGGGGGCTAAATTGCATGCCAGCTGCTATTGGCTAGTGGCTAATAGAGTGACAGCTAGCCAAAGATAAATAAACCAGGAGTCAACACCAATGTTCCCTCTAAGCCACAGAGTCTTGTGAGCAAAAATTCTACTTTGTGAGCTACTGGCACTCACGCTGTGAGCTACTGCATAAATTAGTGTGCCCAGGGGTGTGCCCTTCCTGAGCTAAGTTAGTGTGCCCTTCCTGAGTATGCCCTTCAGGGAATTCCCGTAAATTAGTGTGCCCTAAATTAGTGTGCCCTCCAGGAAATTCCCATAAATTAGTGTGCCCTTTCTGAGCTAAGACAAAACTGTGTGAGTTGAGGCTACGAATCTGTGAGTCAGCTCACGTTAACTCAACTTAGAGGGAACACTGGTCAGCCCAGTAAGACATCAGAGCACATCAGGAGAAGAGAAGGGCAGTGGACAGAGGCCATTGTTCCAGCGTACTCTAAGGACAAGGAGCCAAGTTTCTTCATTTGAAGGTCTGTGCAATTTGCCTCTGAACTCTTTACTTACTCCCACCAAGCTGTGCAGCTGTAAGGAGCAGCCTTTTGAGCAAGCAAGTTTTGTGCCTGGTGTAGCCCAGGTTTATTGTCTTGTGTGTTGTCTGTATTTTGTTTGTACACCTATTTCTGTTCTTTTAAACCCTAAGCCATTTTCTGTAAATAAATTTCTGTTTTATATTTTAATTGGAACCTCTCCTTTGGTCCTTAAGCACTGGAAGGAAGTATAGTTATCGGGCACCGATTATATCGCCAAACAAAAAGAACCCAATTATTCACTTTCTTACATACAACCCTGTTGTATTTACTTTTTGAGGGTTGGTCTGAGGGCAAATTAGGTAACCCTCCAGGACTGGGAAAGGTCCTGTCTCAATATCAGTAGCTGTTGGGGCTCGGTCGTGGCAGTGAGTAGTTTAGGGTTGCCAAGTCCAATTCAAGAAATACCTGGGGACTTTGGAGGTGGAGCCAGGAGACTTTGGGGGTGGAGCCAGGAGCAAGGGTGCGACAAGCATAATTGAACTCTGAAGGGAGTTCTGACCATCACACTTAAAGGAACTGCGCACCTTTTAAATGCCTTCCCTTCATTAGAAATAATGGATAGGGGCACCTTCTTTGGGGGCTCATAGAATTGGACCCCCTGGTCTGATCTTTTTGAAACTTAGAGGGTATTTTGGGGGGGAGGCACCAGATACTATGCCGAACATTTGGTGCCTCTATCTCAAAAATCAACCCCTCCAGAGCCCAAGATACTCATGGATCAATTCTCCATTATACCCTATATGAATTGGTCCAGCATAGATGATGATGATGATGATGATGATGATGATGATGATGATGATGATGATATTGGATTTATATCCCGCCCTCCACTCCGAAGAGTCTCAGAGCGGCTCACAATCTCCTTTCCCTTCCTCCCCCACAACAGACAGCTGCTGTGAGAGCCCTCTCCAGCCCCACATAATGACGGCAGCTGCTTGATATTTTCACAGCAACCCTGATGCATCAATGGCTCATTTCTGCCAGAATTGAACTCCCGTCATGAGCAGAGCTTGGATTACAGTATTGCAATTTACCACTCTGCATTGTGGGGCTCCTGTGTGTGTGTGTGTGTGTGTGTGTTTGCACCTCTGGTGACTGACCCCTGCTGGGAGCCTGAAGGATATTCAGGGAAATGCCCATCTCCTGGCTGGGTATTTCAAGGACAGTCTCCCATCCAGGTACTAACCACAGTAGACCTTGCTTAACTTCCAAGCTCTGACCGGATTGGGCATGCCTAGTGTTGTGTCGCGTTGCACCGAGGAGAGCACTGAGCTCAGCTCGGTGTGTGAAGCTTGCGGTGCGGCCAGGCAGAGGGCTGGCTGCTCAACAGGATCCCATCCTCGTCGCCAGTGCAATGCACTGGGTTCGGACACGAGTAACAGTCAACATACTTTATTAGCTAGTGCATCACCAAGATAACATGCTGGGGCTGGATCCCCAATTATATACATTACCTGGAACAACTCCCTTCCTGACCAGTTAAACTTCCCACCCCAGATCTTCATAGGCGGATTGCATTTCTCCCTTACGTCAGGCGACCCGCGGTTTCCCGCTTGTCATCTCAGCGCACGTAGTCCACTATGCTAGAAATTCAAGAACCGAAATGCAAGACACAACAACTGGGCTATCCAGGGCAAGGCCAAATAAATGGCTTCTTTCAGCGCCTTGTAATTTCCTTCTCACTGCTATAATATATGCTCCTAAATATCTTGTTCCCTTTGGAGAGCCAAACCAAATCAAGCTTCGAGGTCCCTGATAGAGCCAAAGATCTGTTCTCCCAGATCCAGCTGTTCCAAAGTTTTAACTGCATTCACATGTTGCAGAAGTCATATTGTTTTGAGTCTAGGAGCTGGTTACTGCGAATGGATCTGTCATAGGACTTTGTGGAATGCCCTCAGGGGAGCGAAAGCCTAGGACAAAAGGGAAGGAAATGTTTCTTAATGGTGGTAGTTATCTCCTAAATTGAAATGGCTAGGAAATGGCTCTGTCCAAGTGCTCAGCGGGACATGAAGGAGTAGCTATTTGTCTATGTGCAAAGAAGGAATGGTTTAAATTCAGATAGATTCAGTAGTAGGTGGCCGTGTTGGGGTGGCCAAACTTTTGCTTAACATAAGAGCCACAGAGAATAAACATCTGGTGTTTGAGAGCTGCAAGACATGAGCATCAGATGTTTGAGAGAAGGAAGGAAACAGATGGGGGAAAGGAGGAGGGAGGGAGAGGTGGAAAGAAAGCAACTTTAAGATTAAATGAATTCTCCAAGCCACTGGCTGGCTTGGCTTGGCAAGTGATTTAAAGAGACAAGTGTCTTTTCCAAGCTAGCCAAAGGGGCAGTGGAGGCTTTGAGAGCCACACAATGTGTGTGAAAGAGCCACATGTGGCTCCCAAGCCACAGTTTGGCCACCTCTGGAACAGAACAAAGTTTGAGTCCAGTGGCATCTTTAAGACCAACAGAGTTTAATTCTGGGTAAAAGCTTCCACATGCATGCAGAATTATACCCAGAATTAAACTTTGTTGGTCTTAAAGGTGCCGCTGGAGTCAAACTTTGTTCAGCTTAAACTCTGGGAAAAGCTCTCCTATTCTGCTTAAAACGTCGATTAAAACAATGCAAAGGCAGTTGTCATAATACAGCTTATAGCCTGACCTCCCCCTATCGCAACAGAGTCTGATGGATTGTGTGGGTATAAGCACATACATGGCATTCAAAGTTTTCTAAACAGAGTCCACCAGGCTTCCCCTCATTAGCTAACTTGATTCTCTCTGTTGATATTATCAGCTTGATTATCTTTGGAGAGTCTCTGAGCTCCTGCAAACACCTCATTGTTGGGCAGAGGTGGAATTCTAGCAGGAGCTCCTTTGCATGTTAGGCCACAACCCCTGATGTAGCCAATCCTCCTGGAGCTTACAAAAAAGAGCCCTGTAAGCTCTTGGAGGATTGGCTACATCAGGGGTATGCGACCTAATATGCAAAGGAGCTCCTGGTACCAAAAAAAGCCCCGGGGACCACCAAGGAATTCCAGAGGAGGAAACCACCTCTGCTCATCGCTTGCCTTGAAAACCCCTGGGAGACACCATAAGTCGGCTTCAACAGGGTGGCACTTTTGACCATCCTCGCCACCATTTTCTGATGTTCTCAAGCTAGTCAACTTCCATAAAATACTTGAAGTTAAATTTTCTGTGTGATTGTTCCAGTTCTTTTCTTGCTAGGGTTGCCAGTCTCCATTTGGGGATTATGCAACCAAGAAAAGTCACACGGAAATAGAGACTGGAGAAATAAAACACAAGGCCCCGTGTAGTATTCGCCTCTTTATATCACTTGCTGAAAATAAACCCTCCAATATACCAATGAGCTCCACTTCAAAAAATGTCCATTTTTTTCCCAATTAGCACCGGGCTATAAACGGATATGATTCAGTTTTTAATAGCCCATTAATAGTGGCTCCAAGGGGATTTAGTGGTTGCCTTGTGTAGTGTTGGAATGAGTAATTGGTTATGAGAAAGAGAAGGATTGCATTGCTGAAAGTTGGAAGTTTCATTGTATAAGAGTGGTAAGTTTTTCATGTAATGGATGTAACGTGTTTTTTTTCCAGGGAATGCTATGTGGCAATATTGTAAATGAACATTTATGTATATAAATTTATTTATTTATTTATCAGTTTACATCCTGCCCTCCCCACGAAAGTTTGTCAGTATAAAGCTGCAGCTGGAAAAAGCGTATTAGCAAAACAGGAAACTCGACTGGTTATGCCTGTCGCTGATGCTGAGCTGTTGCTATTGAGCCTTGGAGCCACTATTGATGGGATATTAAAGACTGAATCAGGCTGTATCCATTTATAGAGCCAAACTAGAGAGCTAGTTTGGTGTAGTGGTTAAGTGTGCGGACTGTTATCTGGGAGAACCGGGTTTGATTCCCCACTCCTCCACTTGCACCTGCTGGAATGGCCTTGGGTCAGCCATAGCTCTGGCAGAGGTTGTCCTTGAAAGGGCAGCTGCTGTGAGAGCCCTCTCCAGCCCCACCCACCTCACAGGGTGTCTGTTGTGGGGGAGGAAGGTAAAGGAGATTGTGAGCCGCTCTGAGACTCTTTGGAGTGGAGGGCGGGATATAAATCCAATTTCTTCTTCTTCTTCTATAGCCTGGTGCTAACTGGAAAAAAATGGACATTTTTTGAAGTGGAGCTCATTAGTATATTGGAGGATATATTTTCAGCAAATCATATAAAGAAGCAAATACTACATGCAGCCTTGTTTGGAGGCCTTTCCCCCCACCAGCAGGGGGTGGGGGTTGGGTTGCTAGATCCAGGTTGGGAAACTCCTGGAGATTTTGGGGTGGAGCCTGAGGAAGACAAAGACCTCAGTGGAGCACTGTGCCGTAGAGTCCCCCCTCCAAAGCATCCATTTTCTCCAGGGGAACTGACCTCTGTAATCTGTAGAGGAGCTGTAATTCCAGGAGATCTCCAGGTCCCACCTGGAGGCTGGCATCCTTAGGAGGTCTCCAAGCCCTACTTAGAAGCTGGCAATCCTAGAATGGGGAGAAGGTTTCTGTATTTGGGTGGAGGTGGGCAATGAAGACACTTAACATTTACTTAGTGCTTTTTTTGAGCAGGAACGCACAGGAATGCAGTTCCGGCTGGCTTGATGTCATGGGGTATGGCCTAATACGCAAATGAGCTCTTGCTGGGCTTTTTCTACAAAACAAGCTCCGCATTTAATGAAAGCAATGATGCAAATGTTCTTGTCTGCCTTGATTTCCGGACTCCAAGGAAACAACCCTGAGCGTGCTGCTGGCCGTATAACCTTAGCAGCTGCGGAGCCCCCTCCTCTCCTTTTTGAGAGCCCCAGGGCTTTATGGGTCACATCCTTGAGCAGGAGAAGTGTTCAAGTTGGACGAAGGAGAGAGATGCGGTCCATTTTAGGTTTCGGACCTGAGAGGATTGGACGGATTGCCTTTGAGTACACGATTCAAACTAAGGTTTTGTTGAAGCTACGTCTCCTGGGGTGCTCCCCCCCCCTCCAGTAACTTTATTTTCCATAATTCATCATTCTTCATGGTGGGGGGAGGCATCGCAGGTGGCCAGAATTCTTCATTGCATTGTCTCTGAAGAGGTCAGCCAAGTGTTCTCTTTTCTAATCTTGTTATGAAGAACTAGGGTTGCCAAGTCCAATTCAAGATATATCTAGGGACTTTGGGGGTGGCTCCAGGGGACTTTGGGGGTGGAGCCAGGAACAAGGTCGTGTCAAGCACAACTGAACTCCAAAGAGAGCTTGGCAACCACATTTAAAGGGACTTCTTGCGCACCTTTCAAATGCCTTTCCTCCATTGAAAATAATGAAGGACAGGGGCACTGTCTTTTGGGGCTCATAGAATTGGACCCCCTGGTCCAATCTTTTTGAAACTTGGAGGGTACTTTGGGGGAAGTCATCAGACTTTATGCTGAAAATTTGGTGTTTCTATCTCAAAAAATAGCTCCCCAGAGCCCCAGATACCCTTGGATCAATTTTCCATTATACCCTATAGGAATTGGTCTCCATGGGGAATAATGGAGTGCCCAGCAGACATCCCCTCCCCCCGCTTTCTGATGACCCTGAAGTAAGGGGAGGGCCTCCAAACCGGGGGATTTCCTGCCCCCCACCTGGGGACTGGCAACCCTATGAAGAACAATGCGGATTTGTTAGCAGTGTAACAAAGTAGGAGTCCAGTAGCGCCTTTAACACCTACCAAGTTTTATTCCGAATGTAAGCTTTCGTGTGCATGCAGGCTTCATCAGACAATGAAATGGGGTACAGTGAGCAGAATGGTTAAGAATACAAAGTGGTACAAAGTTGGGATCCAATGGTGAAATGAACAAATTGAAAGACCATTTGGTCTGGATAGCATTGGCATGGGAAACCAATCAAAGGTAATAAAAGCTGCCTGTTAATTGCTCTATTGCTGCAAGTTTGGGTTAAACAAAAGGACATGTTTTTCCTAGTGGCTAGCATTGTTTCAGTCCTATCACAATCGGGATGCACACAAAAAGATTGCCATTCAAAAAAGAAACCCAACAACTCTCACCTGCCATTCTGTAAAGATAAAGCTTGTCCTAGTTACTGAAGAGTTTCTTGTTTTTATTTTTAGTTCATGTCTCAGTGCAGTCAAACACATGTCTCTTGAGCTCAAGACCATGAGATACATATTGGATTGCTTAGCCGTGGTTCTCTCAGTAAACAGCAATTTTGCTTTCCTGCATTATTCTAAAATGTGCTTCTTGACCCTTCAAGAAAGAAACTGTTTTTTTCGCTTGCAAGTGAGAGAGAGCTGGCCTTTTGAATTATTTTTAGCACAAATAAAAATTAGTCAGTTGTCGTGTTGGCTCCAAATGGCGTCCTACAAGTAGCGTTTCTGTTTATTGAGGAGTCTGCTTTTTCCTCTAAATGCTCAAACAAGAATAATTTTATTTCTGTAAAATGTAGTCCCCTCCGAGCTGATAGATGTATGCGTGTTAAGTGATGTCAAACAACTTCTTATTTATGGCAACCCTATGGATTAATGACCTCCAAAATGCCCTCTCATTATAGGGTTGTCAAGTCCAACTCAAAAAATATCTGAGACCTTTAGGGGCGGAGACAGGAGACTTTGGGGGTGGAGCCAGGAGACATTGGGGATGGAGCCAGGAGCAAGGTTGTGACAAGCATAATTGAACTCCAAAGGGAGCTCTGGCCATGACATTTAAAGGGACCGCACACCTTTTAAATGTCTTCCCTCCATTGGATATAATGAAAGATAGGGGCACCTTCTTTTGGGGCTCATAGAATTGGACTCCCTGGTCCAATCTTTTTGAAACTTGGACAGTATTTTGAGGAGAGGCACTGGATGCTATGCTGCAAATTTGGTGCTTCTGCCTCAAAAAACAGCCCCCCCCAGCCCCAGATACGGCGGATCAATTCTCCATTATACCCTATGGCAATTGGTCTCCATAGCGAATAACAGAGTGCCCAGCGGACATTTCCCTTCCCCCTTGCTTTCTGATGACCCTGAAGAGAGGGGAGGGTCTCCAAACTGGGGGACCCCTGCCCCCACATGGGGATTGGCAACCCTATATCATTAACAGCCTTGCTCAGGTCCTGCGAACTGAGGGCCGTGGCTTCCTCAGTTGAGTCAATCCACCTTGTTTTGGCGCTTCCTCTTTTCCTACTGCCTTCAGCTTCCCCTAGCATTATTGTCTTTTCCAGTGACTCTCTGTGACTGGGACTGGTGTCTGAATTGCATATGATAGGCACTGATTGGCAGGGCCGGCCCGAGCCTTTCTGGCGCCCTAGGCAGGGCAGCACAGCTCCGCTCCTGCGCCTGCTGCCTACTCACGAGCAGCCCCGCGCATGCCGGCCCTAAGGAAAGATGAGTGGGAGATGGCGGTGGTGGGGGGGAGAGAAGGGCGAATGGGATTTGGCGGCGGGGCGAGTGGGTGGGGGTTGAGTGAGAGCTGGCAGCGGCAGGGCGAGGGGAAGGGTGAACGGGATTTGGCAGTGGCCGCAGGGCAAGGGGGATCTGGCGGTGGTGGCAGGGCAAGGTGGAAGGGCAAGCGGGAGGCGGGAGCTTGCAGCAGCAGGGCAAGTGCAGGGGGAGGCGAGCGGGAGGTGGGTGCTGGTGGCGGCAGGGCGAGGGGGTGGTGGTGGGAGCTGGCGGCTGCAGAGCGAAGGGGGGGAGTGCAAGAGGGATCTGGCGGTGGCTGTGGCAGGGTGAGCAGGGGGGCCGAGGGAGCTGGCGGCTGCGACAGGACGAGCTTGGGTGGGCACAGGCTGCAGCAGCGGGGGCGTGAGAGGCAAATTAGGTGCTTGTCTTGGGCACCGGGAGGGGGGGGAAGCCCAATTTGGGGGCCCCTCTCCCGGTGCCCTAGGCAACCACCTAGTTTGCCTAGTGGGTGAGCCAACTCTGCTGATTGGACAGTGCCAATAAGCTCATTACCACTAATCAACAGCTCCCCTAAACTGTGGAGTCTTGTGAGCAAAAATTCTACTTTGTGAGCTACTGGCATTAGTCATGAGCTGTTGCATAAATTAGTTTGCTCTGGGGCCATCTTTCCTGAGCAAAGACAAAAATGTGTGAGCTAACTCAGCTTAGAGGGAACACTGCTACTAATACAGGCTTTTCTTCTTCACGTTTCTCTGTGACATATTTTAATAGGTTGGTTTAAAAAAAAAACATTTGCAGATAAATGCTGTCTCGATGTACCTGAGAGACTAGGATCTGATGCCTGTATGCAGGGCTTTTTTTGTAGTGGGAACTCCTTTGCATATTAGGCCACACCTTCCTGATGTAGCCAATCGTCCAAAAGCTTACCAGGCTCTTCGTACAGGGCCTACTGTAAGCTCCAGGAGGATTGGCTGATATGCAAATTGGCTAATATTGCCTAATAAGCAAAGGAGTTCCTGCCTGTATGTATGAAGTTTGTAGAAACCTTTCCCAAGGATTGCCAAGGATAAAGGAAAAGAGCATTACCATTTTATTGAACACTTCAAGGCCAAATGATGTTATTCATGTAAAGGAAGTTCTTTTTCTGTTCCTTGGTTCCATCATCAGTCAAAAGAGAGACTGCAACCAAGATGTCAGAAGGAGAATGAGGCTGGGGAAGGCAGCCCATAAAGGAGATAGAGAAGAGTCTTGTGTAAGCATCTGTTGCTGGAGACTAAGATCAAGTTAATCCATGCCACTGTATGCCCCATTACTATATATGGCTTCCTCAGGAGGCGGCGGGCTCTCCTCCTTTGGAAATTTTTAAACAGAGGCTAGGGAAGGAAGGGTTGCATCGGTGCTTAGTTCACGGGGTCCTTTCTTACAGGCCCAGGGAAATGCTGGGGGTGTGGGGGGAGGTATTTGTGAATTTCCTGCATTGTGCAGGGGGTTGGACTAGATGACCCTGAAGTTCCCTTCTGACTCTATGATTCCAAGTCGGACAATGAAGAATGCTGACAGGAAGAAAGTTGATTCATTTGAAATGCGGCGTCGAGGAGGAGAGTTTTACGGATCCTGTGGGCAGCCAAAAAGACAAGTGGGTTCTAGAGCAAATCAAGTCTGAACTCTCCCTAGAAGCTAAAATTACTAAACAGAGACTATAATACTTTGGTCACATTATGTGAAGACAAAGACCGATTTCCCACCAACCTTACGCCACTCTCACGCTCCTCGGTGGGGCTTCCGTCGGATTGCACACTATCTGCCCCGGGGCTGCAACTAGCTTCGCCTTTTTCGTGCAGCAAACAGAAACTGGTTTTTAGAGGATCTTGTTTGCTGCGTGAAAGAGGCGGAGCGAGTTACAGCCCCAGGGGCAGCTTCTGTGAAATCCAACAGAAGCCCCACAGAGAAGAAGAGCATGAGAGCGGCATAAGGCTAGTGGGGAATGGGTAAAAGACTCACTGGAAAAGACAATGATGCTAGGAAATGTGGAAGACAACGGGGAAAGAGGAAGGCCCAACATGAGACGGATTCAATCTCCTACAGGGCAAGAACTAAACCTCTGTGGTCAGAGCCTAATGTTGTTTCCACTAAACAAAATTTGTATCGGCAAGCGTTCCTCTCTGCTGACACAATTTATAGTTTTTGGTAAGGAAAGAAGACACGGCTCAAAGGGCGCCAGCCGCACCAGATGTTTCAGTCCCCAAATCAGCTACTTTCTTCTCCCTCCTGCCAGGAGTCAATATTTTCAATGTTAGTAATTTTTCACTCAGTCACCTAGGGCCACTAATATCTTCCTCCTGATGAACGAGAATAATATCTTCCTTCACTGTGACTGTCTTGGATGGAGTCTCAGGATTTTGGGACTCTTGGGAACCATGGAATATTTGTGCCTCACAGCTGTAAGAGCTGCAACTGTAGCAGTATCCTTACATTTTATTGTTGCTGTTGTTCAGCCACACAGTTGAGTCCGATTCTTCGCAACCCCATGGACAAAGTCATGCCAGGCCCTCCTGTCTTCCAAAGTCTGCTCAAATTCATGTTGGTTATATAAGTAACGCTGTCCAGCCATCTCATCTTTTGCCGTCCCTTCCTTTTTTTGCCTTCGGTCTTTCCCAGCATCAGAGTCTTCTCCAGGGAGTGCTCCCTTCTCATTTGGTGGCCAAAGTATTTGAGCTTCAGCTTCAACATCTGACCTTTCAGGGAACAGTCTGGGTTGATTTCCCTTAGGACTAACTGATTTGATCTTCTTGCAGTCCAAGAGACTCTCAAGATTCTTCTCCAGCACTACAGCTCGAAAGCATCTATTCTTCTGTGCTTGGCCTTCCGTATGGTCCAGCTCTCACAGCCATACGTTACTACTGGGAATACCATTGCTTTGACTATACGGACTTTTGTTGGCAGGGTGATGTCTCCACTTTTTATTATATTGCCTAGGTTTGCCATAGCTGGCTTCCCAAGGAGCAAACGTCTTTTAATTTCATGGCTACAGTCACCTGCAAGCATTTTGTTATTCAGTCACACAGTTGAGTCCGACTCTTTGCAACCCCATGGACAAAGTCATGCCAGGCCCTCCTGTCTTCCAAAGTCTGCTCAAATTCATGTTGGTTATATCAGTAATGCTGTCCAGCCATCTCATCTTTTGCCGTCCCCTCCTTCTTTTGCCTTCTGTCTTTCCCAGCATCAGGAACTTCTCCAGGGAGTGCTCCCTTCGCATTTGGTGGCCAAAGTATTTGAGCTTCAGCTTCAGCATCTGACCTTCCAGGGAACAATCTGGGTTGATTTCCCTTAGGACTGAATGATTAGATCTTCTTGCAGTCCAAGGGACTCTCAAGATTCTTCTCCAGCACCACAGCTCAAAAGCATTTTATTAGATATATTTTAATATGTTAATCACCTTGAAGGCCCTGATGACAACAGAAAGGGGGGGTATAAATTTTGTAAATAAATAATAAGTAATTAAAGATCTGACAGAGCCCTCACCTTGCCCCCCACTAGGCCCAGCGCCCTGGGCAGGCAGGTAGGTGGAGGGAGGGTTGGGAGGGAGGGAGGGAGGGCTCATAGGTGGGGGGGCACCTGAGCCAGCCTCACCCTGCCCTCCTTGCCCAGAAAACTGCTCCAGTCTCTCAGGGGCTGTTGGTGGTTTAAGAGACGTGTCTGCCCAGCTCTTGAGGATCTGTCTGTGTCTGTTGATCTGTGCCTGCTCGTCTGTCTACCTTTCTGTCCATCTTGTTTGTCTATCATCTATCTGTGTCTCTCTGTCTGTCTAGCACCTACCTATCTATCTGTGTTGGAATGTTGGACTATCTCTGTCTATTTATCTGTCTGTCTATCTGTGTTGGGGGGGGGGTGATGGGAGTGCCTGGGCCCTGAAGTAAGGAAAGCAGACTCCCTTCCCACACCTATCTCTTACTTTCCATTCAGGCATTTCACTCTCTCTACCACTGGAATGGACTCTGGGCCTATTAAGTAATGGGGGCTCGTGCTCTGTGGCCTCCTTCACTCGCCATCCCTCCTGTGGGCTCGACAGGGACACAGCCTGGATGTGATGAAAATGCCCCCCTCTTTCGATCCAAGCAGCTGAGGGGATGGTATGTATATGGGGCAGGGCAGGGGTCATTTTGTAGAAAAATAGGTGGTGGAGCTCATTATCATACCCAATTAGCATATGCCACCCCCCCCACCAGCCAAAAGCAACCTGACACAAGAAAGGAGAGCCCCAGGCAAGCGAGGCCTGCTTGGGCTGGCTAGAGATCCAGCCAGCCCAAGCAGGTCTCACTCACCTGGGGCTCTCCTTGGCCACCCCCCCTCACAGTCAAAAGGCCAGTAAGCCACCCACCGCCCAAAATCACATAAGAAGTAGAGAAAGGGTGGTGTGGGCTTCTCCAGGGGTTAATGAGGGCTGTTGGGGGCGTGGCAATGCTCCAGCTATCTGGCTGCCTGCTCTCCTAATCCAGGAATTGTTATGCAGCTGCACCTGCTATTCAATGGACAAGGTGGGGAGAAAGGGGGGGAACCCTCAGAAAGGTTCAGGAGCTGTGCTCCTGCTGAATTCAAGGCCTGGGGAAGGGGCAGGCAAAAGCGAGGCTTTTCTTTTGGCTCCCTGTAGGAAAAGTATTGCCTTCCTGACCCCAACAACAGGAAAGAAGAGTTTCAGAGGGGGGGGGGGGAAGCAAATGGTGACAGGCTTAGACAAGTCCTAAAACACCCTGGAGATGAATGTTCCCTCTTCCCTTTGATTTCATGGGGGATTTTGTTGGTGGGGGGCAGCTGGCAGTTGCCCAGAGCCTCTTTCTAGAGCCCCTTGTATTCATTTGCACAAGGAGAGAGCCAGTTTGGTGTACTGGTGAAGTGTGCAGACTTTTATCTGGGAGAACTGGGTTTGATTCCCCACTCCTCCACTTGCACCTGCTGGAATGGCCTTGGGTCAGCCATAGCTCTGGCAGAGGATGTCCTTGAAAGGGCAGCTGCTGTGAGAGCCCTCTCCAGCCCCACCCACCTCACAGGGTGTCTGTTGTGGGGGAGGAAGGTAAAGGAGATTGTGAGCCGCTCTGAGACTCTTCGGAGTGGAGGGCGGGATATAAATCCAATATCATCATCATCATCATCATCTTCTTCTTTTGTAAATAAATAAATAATAGCTGATCTCCAGGCGACAGAGGCCAGTTCACTTGGAGAAAATGCCCATTTGGGAAGGTGGACTCTGTGACTTTATATAACCCATTGAGATCCCTCCCCTCCCCAAACCCCACCCTCTTTAGGCTCCACCCCCAAATCTCCAGGTATTCCTCAACTTGGAGCTGGCAACTGTATCCAGGGGTATGTAATACATGATGGAAAATTCGTGTGAGAGTTGGGCCACTGTTTCTGCTTGTAGGAGGGCGGGTTGAGCAGGCAAGCACAGGAACGCAATTCCAGCTGACTTGGAGTCAGAGGGTGTGGCCTAATATGTGAATAAGTTCCTGCTGGGGGTTTTCTACAAAAAGCCCTGTGTGAAACAATCATGATGGCAGGGGGTGTGACCTAAAATGCAAATGAGTTCCTACTGGACTTTTTCTACCAAAAAAGCCCTATCTGGTTGCCTGTCACCATGAAAACCAAAATGGTGACTGAACTCTTGCACAGTGAACATAAGAACATGAGAAGCCATATTGGATCAGGCCAGTGGCCCATCCAGTCCAACACTCTGTGCCACATAAGAACATAAGAGAAGCCATGTTGGATCAGGCCAGTGGCCCCTCCAATCCAACGCTCTGTGTCACATAAGAATATAAGAGAAGCCATGTTGGATCAGGCCAGTGGCCCATCCAGTCCAACACTCCGTGTCACATAAGAACATAAGAGAAGCCATGTTGGATCAGGCCAGTGGCCCATCCAGTCCAACACTCCGTGTCACATAAGAACATAAGAGGAGCCATGTTGGATCAGGCCAGTGGCCCATCCAGTCCAACACTCTGTGTCACACAGTGGCCAAAAAAAACGGAGGTTCACGAGTGGGGCTAAAATCCCTTCCACTTTGCCCCCCCCCCACCCAAGCACCAAGAATACAGAGCGTCACTGCCCCAATAATATGCTGTGGCTAATAGCCACTGATGGACCTCTGCTCCATATTTTTATCCAATCCCCTCTTGAAGCTGGCTATGCTTGTAGCCGCCACCAAGCCCTACGGTCTCGCTTGCTCTATTTTTAATGAGAGCTTGGATAGGGGAAGAAGGAAGGGGAATTATTTCCTGCAGCTCTGGTGCCCAGGTGGTGGCGGTGGTGGCTATTTTCAGCATCAGGTTCCTTGGGCAATGAGACGTCTCTGCCTCAGCAGCTTTGCAATCTTGTTCTCCCAAAGCCACTGGTGCTATATTTTTGACAGGATGGAGAAGGAGTGAGAAGCCACTGATGACTAAAGTTTATTGACAGTCCGTGGTGGAAACCTTCTGCACATCCTGATATGAACATATGAAGCTGCCTTATACTGAATCAGACCCTCGGTCCATCAAGGTCAATATTGTCTTCTCAGACTGGCAGCGGCTCTCCAGGGTCTCAAGCTGAAGTTTTTCACACCTATTTGCCTGTACCCTTTTTTGGAGATGCCGGGGATTGAACCTGGGACCTTCTGCTTCCCAAGCAGATGCTCTACCACTGAGCCACCATCCCTCAATTAGCAATTGATGGCAATTAGCATGTTACAATCAGAAGAGGTGAAGGAGGAGGAGATTGGATTTATACCCTGCCCTTCACTCAGCATTTCAGAGCGGTTTACAATCTCCTTCCTTTCCTCTTCCCACAACCTGTGAGGTAGGAGGGCTGAGAGAGCTCTTTTGAGGACTGCTCTTGAGAGAACAGCTCTGAGAGAACTGTGACTGACTCAAGGTCACCCAGCAGCTGCACGTGGAGGAGTGGGGCATCAAACCCAATTCTCCAGATTAGATTGAAGCAGAGTCAAGCGGCACCTTTAAGACCGACGAAGTTTTGTTCAGAATGTCAGCTTTCGTCTGATGGAGTGTGCTTCTAGCACACAAAAGCTTACATTCCAAATAAAATGTTGGTCTTAAAGGTGACTCCTGCCTCGTTCTACTACGAGGGTGGCCAAACATGTGGCTCTTGCACACGTATTGTGTGGCTCTTGAAGCCTCCCCTCAGCTGGCTTGGAGAAGGCGTTTCTCTCTTTAAATCACTTATCTAAGCCAAGCTAGTCAGCATTGGAGAATGCATTTAAAGTTGCGTTCTTTCCACCTCTTCTTCCCTCCCTTCCCCCATCTATTTACATCTCGTCCTCCCTCCCCCTGTTTATTTGCTTTCCTTCCTTACTTCTTTTCTTCTTCCATCTTGCAGCTCTCAAACACCTGACGTTCGTGTCTTGCAGCTTTCAAACATCTGATGTGTATTCTATGTGGCTCTTCCATTAAGCGAGTTTGGCCACCCCTGTTCTACTGCCTCAAACCAACACAGCTGCCCACCTGGATCTATCTCCAGATGAGAGTTTGACACTCTTTAACCACTACACCAGCTTGGTGGGACTGCAGGGGCCCCAACCTTCATTTCAGGAAATTTGCCAAACATTATAAATTTTTTTTTTTTTTTTTGCCCTTTATTTTTTATTTTAATTTTTATAAAATTAACAAAATTCACAAAATCTAGTCCATTTAAAACATACCAACACCATTAAATTATCATCCAGAATCCAGTTGCATAAAACAAATGTATACAGATTTTAAACTCAAAACATATTAACCCTTGGAATAATCAATATATCTAAAAAACATCAATTTAATCAGGATTGATATTTAACATACTGGATAATTATAAACTCAGGTAATCATACTATTCTGAAAGTAAAATGATTTCTTTTATGCCAATAAAGGATGATGATGATGATATTCTGAAAGTAAATTGAACAGGTGTAGAATCTTATACTTAAATCTAGCCCTTAGTCTTAACTGGAGACCAGCACTTAATATAAACCAATAAGAAGGATCCTACTATGAGATTTTTGCATTGTTTAATGTGTCATGTGAATACCTACACTTTGCTTCAGTTCTTTTTTCAGATTTCTCATTGGTTCCAGATTTCGGTAATTCAAATCCTACTGCACTGTTTATTGAATATGCCATCCCAGGGCTTTTTTTGAGCAAGAACACACAGGAATGCAGTTCTGCCAGCTTGGCATCAGGAGGTGTGCAAATGAGTTCCCACTGGGCTTTTTCTCCAATAAAGCCCTGTGCCATCCTATTGATTGCATTGATCTACTCTGTGTAATACACCTTGAGTCCCAGTGAGAAAGGCAGACAATAAATGATGTAAACAACATGCAACTTTGGGGGGGCTTGTGCAGGGTTCAGGCGGGCGGGGGGGTGTCATCCAGGCACCGATCAGATCCAGACATGCTTAGCCATTAGCTGAATAATTAGGAGAAGTTGGACCTCCCTTCTTCCACTCTGTTTTTAGGATTATGTGCGAAGCCGCTGTGCATGAATCGACAGAATGATAGGTGTTCTGAGGCAGTCCCAATCCTATATATGTTTATTATCCAGTATTAATCAGTCCTCCACAGCAACAGTATCACAGCCAAGATGTTACCCCTTCAATAACGCGCATCCTTCTCTTCACCCACCTGCCAAACATTATAAATGAGAGAGAGTCAAATCTTTTGAACTGTGACCTTGAGAATTAAGAAACGACTAGTCTCGAAGAAATGTGATCTAACTGGGGAAGTGAGGCTTGACTCACAACTAGAATAAAATTTCTGAGTCTTTTAAGGTGCCCCGGGGCCGTGGTTTTCATCTGCGGTTCAAATCCTTGTCAGTTCCCCTTAGCTTTGTATTGACAAAATTCTCTGTCACTGACAACACATAAGTAGTTTACATTTTCTAATGAACCAAATCTAAAAGAAATTGCAGGGAACTAGGAATAATAAGCCCTTATGAGTCATCTCTTTCTTTAAAGTAGGCTATATAAATATTGATCTTGCCTTGGCATGCCCTAGTTTCATTTGCACAGACGTTAATAAATATGCTTAAGTATTAAATCAATTTGGTTTTCCTACGCAGTAAACACCTATTTATAAATTAAACTTTTAGACCACCGTCCCCTGTACATAACAAGTCTCAGGGCAGTGAACAGCAATAGAACACATTCATAAATCAATAAACAGATACACACCCATTCCAGATTGACCCTAAAAGCTTCAAATTGCACCACTCACCACTGCCTTATGGGGGGGGGCAGAAAATGGGGGAGGGGTGCCAGACGAGGTGGAGACCATCACTGTCCTCAGCAAAAAGCCTGGCAGAACATCTCTGCGTTGTGAGCCCCGAGGAACTGCATAAAGCCTCTCAAGACATGGATGTTCTTCAGCAGAATCATAGAATCATGGAGTCGGAAGGGACCTCCAGGGTCATCTAGTCTAACCCTCTGCACAATGCAGGGAACTCACAAATACCTCCCTTTAAATTCACAGGATCCTCTTATGGCAGAAAGTTCCACCAGGTCAGAGCCGGGGCCAAAAAGACCCTGGTTCTGGTCGAGAACAGATGGATATATCTTTCAGGATGGGGATCACCAGTAGGTGTTTCTCCCCCCCTGCAGAGCATAGCACTCTTTGGTGGGGATATACCAGGGGGATACAGTTGTAGATACCACTTGGCAGTTTTGACAACTGGTTATGTAACAAGGACAGTGTTATTCTTAGCCACCCCATGTTGAAGGCAGGGGGGAGAGAATCATGTTTGCATTGGTGACAGACTGCCCCTTACAACAGGTTTCCTAGAGCTGGGAGGTGAAAGTGTTCACCGGAATGGGGAGCTTGAGTGACAGCTTCATATTGGCCAGCGCCAGCTGAGAACAAAATTATTAGCTGAGTGCTGTGGGTGTGGACTTTTTCTTTGTGGAGTCTTTTGGCCACTTTGGCCTCTGGGAAGTCAGATAGTCAGTCAGTTGGCTTCGGACTGAGGCGTTTGGAGTCAGTGAGTCTGGCAGAGTCAGTCAGACAGGTTAATCTTTGGAGTGAAGGGAAACGACTCTTTGCCTGAACTGTTTCTTATCAGTTCTGAGGAAGAATTCAGTATCTGAACTGAATGTCTCAGCCGTAGCTGAAGTCCGTTTGACACAGACACCAGGGCTGGGCTGGGCTGGGCAGGGTTCTCCCATCCTGGAGGTTCCCAACTCACTGGCCGCAACTGGGCCGGCGGGGGGTGGAACCTCCCCCGATGTCACCGGCACAATGACACCACTTGCGGGTGACGTCATTGTGCTGGCGATGTCGTGTGCTGGCCACTCTCGGCATTTCCGGGAAAACTCTATGGTTTCCCTAGGCGCCCTAGCAATTTGGGAGGGAAAACTGTATGGCACAATAGGTACCATAGAGTGTTCCCTCCCAAATTGCTAGAGCATCCAAGAAAACCACAGCATTTCCCTAGAAACGCCTAGAGGCCAGCACACAATGTCACCAGCATTATGATGTCACTTGTGGGCGACGTCACTGCGTTGTGCTGTTGCACACACACAAAAAGTCCCCCACCAGTGGATGCAGGGGATTTGGCAACCCTAAGCCAATCCTCCAAGAGCTTACAGGGCTCTTCTTCCAGGGCCTACTGTAAGCTCCAGGAGGATTGGCTACATCAGGTATATGTGGCCTAATATGCAAAAGAGTTCCTGCTACACAAAAAGCCCTGGTATTAAGCATATTTAAGTTGTGTTTCAATAGACTCTTCCCCTGGGAAGAGGAGTCTCTTTGAATGGATCTGGAGAAGTGTGCATGCTCCCGAAAGCTTATGCCAGGAAATAAACTTTATTGGCCTTCAAGGTGCCACTAGAATCAGACTTTGTTCTATTGCTTCAGACCAACCTGAATCTATAATGTCACAAAGATTGCTAACAGTAAAACTCAATGCAAAGAACACTTTCATAGCCCAGTACAGAATCGTCTTTTGAAAGGCACCCAGAAGGGTAAACAAGATGACAATAGACCTTTATTGCTTCCCTACACAGACTATAATGAATACAAAATCTAATCACATGAGTGCCAGATCCAATCAGTGTGGGTGTGACCCCCGGTGATAAATAAGCATAGCGAGATCAATAGTGTATATCAACACCAACAAAAGGGGATAATGGCTTTCTGCAATGAGCTTGCTATTTCCAGCAATAGATTTACTAATGAATTCAAATGTGCTAGATGGATTAATGTTGGAAGTTCAGGAACAAAGCCTTGAAACAAACCATCATATCATCTCTGTCCCTATCTACTTATCAATACTATCACGAAACATAACAGCATAGTATCAAAGGCTCATTCATCAGTGTATCTTCTAATTATATCATTGCCAGCAAAGACCTCCTTCCATTTACATAGGCCAAACAAGCCCAGAATCTCTACACAAGAGGATAAATGAATATTAATTGAAACGAATAACATTTTTTTGTTAAACGATAACGCTGGAAAAAAAAAGTAGGGTAGTCTTTAATGAACTTTAAAGTCTCCATAGCTAAGTGGGTAAAAAAAAAGTTTCAAAGAGTCCAATATAGAACCCTCAAACTGAAATATAATATATATAAGATGATATCATATATAATAGTATAATATATAATATAATGTTGTAGTATAGGGGTGTTGAACACCTGGCCCGCAGACCAGATCTGGCCCACCTGAGGCTTTGATCAGGCCCGCGGGGCTCTTTTCTCCCACCTCCTGCCTTACCCTTTGAAGCTCCCAGGCTCTTACAGTTTCCAGGCTCTTTGAAGCTCCCAGGCTGAGTCTCTTTCAGTTTCAGCCTGGGAGTTTCAAAGGCTCTTTGAAGCACCCTTCGAAGCTTGCAGGTTCCGTCCCTCTTCCTGCTTTTCTTTGCTGGCTGCTGCAAGGAAAACATGGAGTGGTTTTTTAAGATCCATTCCACATTTTCCTTGCAGCTTTGTCTGTATTCTGCTGTGGTTTCAAATGGAGTGGAGGTGGTTATATTTTCAGCTTTCCTGTAGTTAGCTGAAAGGCATGCTTCTTAGAGTTGTGTCCTTGCAAACAAGGGTCGATGCCTTCAGCCAGTTTATGTCTCCTGACTGGACCTAATCTAGTGAGTAATGTGGGCACCCACAGCCAAAGGAGGATATTATACTGGAAAGGCTTTGCCAATCTGAGTAGATTGTGGGGCGGTGAGAGTTTACAATGCCATTTCATTGTTTCCACAGTCAGAGCCTTGTGCTTTCTCTTGATGTTTTATTTAAAAAAATGCTTTTGCCAAATTCCACTAGTCCCCCACCTTTCCAACTTAAACTATTGGGAGAGTTTTAAGCATGTTTGTATTTTAAGTCTAGAAAATGTCTTTAACTGGGTTTGTCCGTGTCCATTATAAAGTTTACATCTCCACTATATGGCATTATATTTTATGACACTCATGTCTCGGCCCCACAAAGTCCCATTTATGTCAGATCTGGCCCTCCTAATAAAAGAGTTTGACACCCCTGCTGTAGTACATCTCCTAAAATCTTTTGACTTGTTTACCTCACGTATTTTTTTTTGTTCTTCCAGGGGTGTCGAACTCATTTGTTAGGAGGGCCGGATCTGACATAAATGGTACTTTGTGGGGCTGGGCCATGGACGTTGTAAAATTTAATGCCAGGTAGTGGGGATATAACGTTTATAAAGAACACAAGACAAACACAAAATAAAATAAAACACGCTTAAAACATTAGTGCTCTTGCAATATTTTGTTTATTGAACGGTCTCTGATAACTGACACTTCTTGTTCTGAGGAGCCTCAGCCAATAGAAGGAAGAGAGGTTTGACACAGTAGCGATTGAGAGAGCCTGGCAAAACAAGCTCTTCCTCCCCAAGGGAGGAGTCTCAGCCAATGGAGAAAATGGAGGCTTTGCTCTGTAGTTCCTGTGTAATTAAGCAAGCCTGGCAAAGCAAGCTGTGATGCAGAAGGAAGCAAGAGAGAGGGAGAAGGATGACTGCCAGTCGTTAGGGGGCCTCATAGGAACCCTCCAAGGGCCTGATCCAGCCCTTGGGCTGCATGTTTTACACCCCTGTTCTACAGTTTCTACACTATAGGTACACCTGCCTACTCAGAGGACCATCATGCATTTGATGAAGTGGGCTGTGGCCCATGAAAGCTTATGCCACAGTACATTTGTTATGTGCCACAGAACACTCAGTTGTGGTTGTTTTTCTGAAGCAAACTAGCACAGTTTGCGCCTGTATGGGTCATCCATCTTATCAAACTGAAGAAAGCTCCACTGCTGATTTGCCTTCTTGTACTTCCCACCTTTCTCCCCAAAGACGGAGAATGCACCGCTGGCCCAAGGTCACCCTTTCTTGGCAGTGTGGGGACTCCAGCCTCAGTCCAGTTCTGCATTCTGACCCCTAGACAAGCCATGGATAAATTAGGGCTGCCAATCCCCAGGTGGGGCGGGAAAAAAAGCATCCGCGAAAAACCAGCCTCAATATGAAAACCTTTATACAAATTACTTCCTACATAAGCAACAATACTTCAAATAAATATAAATACAAAATACCCCAAACCCAAAGTCCTTTAGTTCAATGTTTAGTTCAATTAGAATGGCATTCTAATCTGCAGTAAAAAGTTCGGCTGTGGCTTTGTGGGAATGATTATGCTCGATGCGCTTCCCTGTTGCGAAATTGCGCTGTGCTGCGTATGCGAAATAAGCGGTTTGCTGCTTTTCGTCCTTACACCTTCCTTGCGGAAAGGACTGTTGAAGCGTTGGAGTCCTCCTTCACGGCTAATCAAGGACTTCCACCACTAAGAAATTAACTTGGACATTGAACTAAAGGACTTTGGGTTCGGGGTGTTTTGTATTTATATTTATTTTGAAATATTGTTGCTTACGTAGGAAGTAATTTGTATAAAAGTTTTCATATCGAGGCTGGTTTTCCGTGGGTGCCTTTTTTTCCTGCTTCGCTTTTCCACATTACTCTTTGTGTTACTCAATCCCCAGGTGAGGGCAGAGGATCCCTCAGTTTGGAGGCCCTCCCCCCCCCTCCGCTTCAGGATCATCAGAAAGCGGTGGGGGGGGGGAAGAGGAGAGAAATGTCTGCTGGGGACTCCGTTCTTCCCTATGAAAATGAATTCCCAGAGGGTATAATGGAGAATTGATCTGTGGGTAACTGGGGCTCCGAGGGGGCTGTTTTTTGAAGTAGAGGCACAAAATTTGCAGCATAGCATCCGGTGACTCATCTCAAAACCCCCTCCCAAGTTTCAAAAAGTTTGGACTGGGGGATCCGATTCTATGAGCCTCCCATAGAGGGTGCCCCCATCTTTCATTATTTCCCATGGAGGTAAGGCATTTAAAAGGTGTGCGGTCCCTTTAAATGTGATGGCAAGAGCTCCCTTTGGAGTTCAGTTATGCTTGTCACAACCTTGCCTCTGGCTCCACCCACAGTATCTCCTGGCTCCACCCCAAAAGTCTCCTGGCTCCACCCCTAAAGCATCCAGATATTTCTTGAATTGGACTTGGCAACCCCTAGGATAAATGTTTCTCTAACACAGAGACCCCAAAACCTCTTAACAGCAAATGTTGATATAGTGGAAAGGAAACAAGATCAGGAAATGCTTAGTTTGCTTATGGTGCAATCCTGTGTTTGTTTACTCATAAGTCTCGGTTTATTCGATGGTCTTGGCTCCCAAGAGAGAGTGCATGGGATTGTAGCATGACTCACAAAACTAGTTAAATAGGTGGTACTTTTCCCACAGCGTTAAAGACTCCTGAGAGAAGATGTCCAAGCAATTTAAACTTTCTAATAATATGAGCATGGTGGGGTGAGCAACTGGAAGAATGTCTTCTGTTTTAGCTGGAGGGAGTGAATTGACATTTTCAATGGAAAAAAACCTTCTCAGAGAATAGCAGTAATGCCCATGAACTGAAGAAGATGATTCCTGGATGATGACTGAAAGCACTTTCAGATGAATATGTGATTCCAGCTTTCAAGGCAAGAGAGGTTCAGAGATGGTTTTTCATTGCCAGGCTCTGCACAGCACCCCTGGTATGCCTTGGTGGTCTCGCATTCAAATACAGACATAGGCCAACCCTGAGAGCCAGTTGGGTGTAGTGGTTAAGTGTGCGGACTCTTATCTGGGAGAACCGGGTTTGATTCCCCACTCCTTCACTTGCACCTGCTGGAATGGCCTTGGGTCAGCCATAGCTCTCGCAGAGTTGTCCTTGAAAGGGCAGCTGCTGTGAGAGCCCTCTAAGCCCCACCTACCTCACAGGGTGTCTGTTGTGGGGGAGGAAGGTAAAGGAGATTGTGAGCTGTTCTGAGACTCTGAGATTCAGAGTACAGGGCTGGGTATAAATCCAATATCATCTTCATCATCTTCCATCCTTCTTTCTTCTTCATCATCAACCAGTGTGGTGTAGTGGCTAAGTGCGTGGACTCTTATCTGGGAGAACCGGGTTTGATTCCCCACTCCTCCGCTTGCACCTGCTGGAATGGCCTTGGGTTAGCCATAGCTCTCGCTGAGGTTGTCCTTGAAAGGGCAGCTGCTGTGAGAGCCCTCTCAGCCACACCCACCTCACAGGGTGTGGGGGGAGAAGATATAGGAGATTGTAAGCCACTGTGAGACTCTGATTCAGAGAGAAGAGTGAGTCTTCTTCTTCCTCATCTTCTCCCACTGTTATCTTCTTCAGATACTGCTTTAGATGGTATAGTGTTATGCATACCTTGCTTCCCTGATGAATAAGAAGTTCCAGGATGAGACTTACAAAAGTCAGTTCACTTCGGAGGAGAGAGTGCTGGAGGCTTATGGCAACTTGGAGTATTTATTTCATTTACAACTGTGAAGGCACGGAGACATGGATTACGCAACTCACTGGTGCTTCAGCCAACTCGCAGCAAGATCCCGTCTGCTCTTTTCTCTCTCTGTGTACCTCTTCCAGCATCTCAAACTGCATTGCTTCCCTCACATGCACAGCTGTCCACTTTCTCCAGCCAGGAAATGCGGGGGTGGGGGAGGGAGGGAGTCAGCTCCTCTAGTTTCTGCTGGGCTCCTTGAGCGCAGCCGTTAAGACCCCTTGAGAGAATCTCTACAGTCATAAGAGACAGTATGATTTATTTTGTCTTGTGGAATACACCAGGCCATGGAACCCACAACCCAAGTTCCTTACACTAGAACAGATCATTTTTTTCTTGAAAGAAGGAAAGGACAGGGGTGGAATTCTAGCAGGAGCTCCTTTGCATATTAGGCCACACACCTCTGATGTAGCCAATCCTCCTGGAGCTTACAAGGCTCTTTTTTTGTAAACTCTTGGAGAGCTGGCTACATCAGGGGTGTGTGGCCTAATATGCAAAGGAGCTCCTGCTAGAATTCCACCCCTGGGAAAGACTGTACACTGGCTTCTTTAAGACCAACATAGTTTAATTCTGGGTATAAGCTTTTGTGTGCATGCTTACTTCTTTTTTTTTGTATTCTCTATTTTTTAAATTAAACTTTTAAAAATAATATGCAACAAGTGCAGTCAAATATTCACAAAATACTTAACCCTTTACATCCCCCCAGACAAAAACCTATAATAACACATCTGTACCATAATCCTACAGATCAGATTACAGCAGCTCACCAGAACCAAACTATAAATAAGAGGGCGTTTTCACACTGACCTTAATCGGCAGTGACGTCCCTCTTCACCGCGCAGGATCTGCGTGGATTTCGCACCAATTGCTGCGGAGCACCCGGAAAAGCTGCAAAGTCCCGCGGCTTTTGCGTCGCAAATGTAAACCGCCAAAAACCAGTTTACATTTGCGACGCAAAAGCCGTGGGACTTTGCGGCTTTTCCGGGTGCTCCGCAGCAATTGGTGCGAAATCCGTGCAGATCCTGCGCGGTGAAGAGGGACGTCGCTGCCGATTAAGGTCAGTGCGAAAACGCCCTGAGTCTCTCTCTCTCTCTCTCAACATAGGTTTATTTTACAGATACCTTGGGCCTCCAAAAAGACTGTGGGGCAGAGTGGTAAAGCTGTTGTACTGCAGTCCAAGCTCTCTACTCACAACCTGAGTTCAATCCCAGCGGAAGCTGGATTCAGGTAGCTGGCTCAAGGTCAACTCAGCCTTCCATCCTTCCGAGGTGGGTCAAATGAGTCCCCAGCTTGCTGGGGGGAAAGTATAGATGACTGGGGAAGGCAATGGCAAACCACCCTGTAAAAAGTCTGCCGTGAAGACGTCGTGATGTGACGTCACCCCAGAAGTCTGAGCTCTCCCAAGAAGCTGAAATGACTAAACCGAGGCTCTCGTACTTTGGTCACATTAGGAGGAAGACGAGACTCACAGGAAAAGACAATGGTGCTGAGGAACATTGAAGGCAGTGGGAAAAGAGGAAGACGTGGCCTTCATTAGAGAAGCCATGTTGGATCAGGCCAACGGCCCATCCAGTCCAACACTCTGTGTCACAGAAGAACATAAGAGAAGCCATGTTGGATCAGGCCAATGGCCCATCCAGTCCAACACTCTGTGTCACATAAGAACAGAAGAGAAGCCCTGTTGGATCAGGCCAATGGCCCCTCCAGTCCAACACTCTGTGTCACTTAAGAACATAAGAGAAGCCATGTTGGATCAGGCCAGTGGCCCATCCAGTCCAACACTCTGTGTCACAGAAGAACATAAGAGAAGCCATGTTGGATCAGGCCAATGGCCCATCCAGTCCAACACTCTGTGTCACATAAGAACAGAAGAGAAGCCCTGTTGGATCAGGCCAATGGCCCATCCAGTCCAACACTCTGTGTCACTTAAGAACATAAGAGAAGCCATGTTGGATCAGGCCAGTGGCCCATCCAGTCCAACACTCTGCGTCACATAAGAACATAAGAGAAGCCATGTTGGATCAGGCCAATGGCCCATCCAGACCAACACTCTGTGTCACATAAGAACATAAGAGAAGCCATGTTGGATCAGGCCAATGGCCCATCCAGACCAACACTCTGCGTCACATAAGAACATAAGAGAAGCCATATTGGATCAGGCCAATGGCCCATCCAGACCAACACTCTGTGTCACATAAGAACATAAGAGAAGCCATGTTGGATCAGGCCAATGGCCCATCCAGTCCAACACTCTGTGTCACATAAGAACATAAGAGAAGCCATGTTAGATCAGGCCAATGGCCCATCCAGTCCAACACTCTGTGTCACACAGTGGCAAAAAAAATTTCTGTATACACACACACACACACACACACTGTGGCTAATAGCCACCGATGGACCTCTGCTCCATATTTTTATCTAAACCCCTCTTGAAGGTGGCTATGCTTGTGGCCGCCGCCACCTTCTGTGGCAGTGAATTCCACATGTTAATCACCCTTTGGGTGAAGAAGTACTTTCTTTTATCCGTTTTAACCTGTCTGCTCAGCAATTTCATTAAATGCCCATGAGTTCTTGTATTGTGAGAAAGAGAGAAAAGTACTTCTTTCTCTAGTTTCTCCATCCTGTGCATTATCTTGTAAACCTCTATCATGTCACCCCGCAGTCGACGTTTCTCCAAGCTAAAGAGTCCCAAGCGTTTCAACCTTTCTTTATAGAGAAAGTGTTCCAGCCCTTTAATCATTCTAGTTGCCCTTTTCTGGACTTTTTCCAATGCTATAATATCCTTTTCGAGGTGCGGCGACCAGAACTGCACACAATACTCCAAATGAGACCGCACCATCGATTTATACAGGAGCATTATGATACTGGCTGATTTGTTTTCAATTCCCTTCCTAATAATTCCCAGCATGGCGTTGGCCTTTTTTATTGCAAACGCACACTGTCTTGACATTTTCAGTGAGTTATGTACCACGACCCCAAGATCTCTCTCTTGGTCATTCTCTGCCAGTTCAATTTGCAGGACCTGAGCAAGGCTACTATTGATAAGATTTTTGTAGAGGACGTTAATCCGTAGCAGGCCAGACTTGCTTAATGTCTGAGAGCCACAATACATGAACATCTGAAGTTTGAGAGCTGCAAGGAAGGATGGGAGGGAGGAAGGAAAATAGATGGGGGAGGGAGAGGTGGAAAGCAAACAACTTTAACTTAAAAATGCATTCTCCAAGCTGCCAACTGGCTTGGCTTGGAGAAGTTATTTAAAGAGACAAAGGCCTTCACCCAACTGGCTGATGGGGTGGCGGGGGCTTCAAGAGTCACACAGTAGATGTGAAAGAGCCACAGTTTGGACACCTCCCCCCCATCCATAAATCATAAATCAGAAGCGACTTGACAGCACACCTTTATTTATGTCAGGACCGGATAGGCCCCCTTGGTTTGTTTCTGAGAGGTAAATGCAAGCACCCCACACGTTAACTCTAGGCACAGGTTGTCATTGTGCCAAATATGTCGCTGTGGGAGGGGGGCTGTTTGAGGATGGGGCTTTCCCCACTGGCCAGCTGTCTGGTGGTGTATTGGAGCCCCCAAAATTGGAGGAAACCCTACCTCAGTTGTTAGATGGCCACTTGACAGCCATGATTGTGTGAATGTGGCAAATCATGAGAAGGAGGGCGGGAAGGGCTGCTTCAGTGCTTAGTTCTCATGGCCTTTTCTTACACGCCCAGGGAAATCCTGTTTGCCGATTTTCTTCAGGCTAGTTTGGATCCTGGAGGGTTTTAAAAATCTATATTATTTTTTGTCGTCTTCTGGACAAGGAGTAGGTGTCACTGTGTGTGTACGGGGAGAGGTATTTTTTTTCCCATTTAGTATTTAATTTTATTAATAATTTACATACGGAGAAGATTGTAACCAGAGAAGTAAATTAACACAAACTTTAATATAAACCAGTTACTTACACAGATCCAAATATATACCTACAGAGGTAGGACATGGGCAAATTCCCTTTTAAAAATTGCTTGGATTTACCGTTTATTAGACCTGTTAATATATCTAGTTCAGCTATGTCTAAAATTTTAACTAACAGTTCGTCTATTATAGTTATCTTACATAGTATGTTACATAGAGAATTCTAGCTGCAGTTATCACATGTATCACTAAGTGCCCGTTCTCTTTTCCAATGGCTTGCTGCACTATACTTAGTAAAAATAACTGAGGGGTAAAGGGAACTATCATAGAATCATAGAGTTGGAAGGGACCTCCAGGGTCCAACCTCTTGCACAATGCAGGAAACTCACAAATACCTCCCCCTAAATTCACAGGATCTTCATTGCTGTCAGATGGCCATCTAGCCTCTGTTTAAAAACCTCCAAGGAAAAAGAGACCACCACCTCCCGAGGAAGCCTGTTCCACTGAGGAACTGCTCTAACGGTCAGGAAGTTGAGCCAGAAACTCTTTAGATGATACAGATGTTTCCCTAGACAAATCACAGCTTTGGAGGCTGAACTTTATGCTCTTTTATCACGTTGAACTTCCTCCCCTCCCCAAGCCCCGCCCTTTCCAGGCTCTACCCCCAAATCTGCTGGCATTTCCCAACCCAGAGCTGGCAAACCTAATCACTTATTGAAAGATTTCCTGTGTGCCACTTCCTAATAAGAGATTCTCATGGACTGGTGTCCGGGCTGCAGAAACTTTATGGATGATTAATCATATCGGTCATAAAGAGCCAGTTTGGTGTAGTGGTGAAGTGCGCAGACTCTTATCTGGGAGAATCGGGTTTGATTCCCCACTCCTCCACTTGCACCTGCTGGAATGGCCTTGGGTTAGCCATAGCTCTGGCAGTGGTGGTCCTTGAAAGGGCAGCTGCTGTGAGAGCCCTCTCAGCACCATCCACCTCACAGGGTGTCTGTTGTGGGGGGAGAAGATACAGGAGATTGTAAGCCACTCTGAGTCTCTGATTCAGATAGAAGGGTGAGGTATAAATCTGCAATTCTTCTTCTTCATCAGTAATATCTGTATTTTTTCAGCTGCGCAAATGGGCTTTCTCTTGAATGCCCTGCTCTAAATTTGGATGTAGTTTGGTTCTTTCATTATAAGAGGTTGCTGACCTTTGCTTTTGATGATTACAGGACCTTTTTTTGTAGAAAAAGCCTAGCAGGAACTAATTTGCATATTAGGCCACACCCCTGACATCACCATTGTTTTGTGCAGGTTTTTTAATAGAAAATGCCCAGCAAGAACTAATTTGCATATTAGGCCACACCCCTGACATCACAATTGTTTCACACAGGGTTTTTTGTAGAAAAAGCCCAGCAGACTAATTTGCATATTAGGCCAAACCCCTGACATCACCATTGTTTCTCACAGGGCCTTTTTATAGAAAAAGCCCAGCAGGAACTCATTTGCATATTAGGCCACGCCCCTTGATGCCAAGGCAGCCAGAACTGCATTCCTGTGCATTCCTGCTAAAAAAAAGGCCCTGTTTGGTTAACTACCCCTTGAAGCTTGCAGCCCTAATCATGACAGTGTAAAAATGAAGGGGGTGGACTTTTTTGTGCACTCAGCGTCCGACATGAAAACCTTTCTGCTCTTGATAGTGGCTTCATCCACGTGTAAGAGCCTTCAGAACGGCAGCCAAGCCTTTGCATTAAATGTAATAGTAAGCTGGATTTTGCTAACAGAAAACATCTTCAGCACTGCTTATGTGAGGAAAAGTTCTTTTTCTGCCTCCTGTAAGAGGGATGTCTCTCGATAGCTGCCAACAGCTCTTGCTTTAGGACAGAACGTAGCATTTTCTAACGGGCACTTGGCAAAATGTTTCACTGCAGCCTCACGAAAAAACGCAATCGTCCGTAGGAGGGAGTGAACGCGGTTGCAGGCAGACGCTGCAGTTCTTAATCAATAAATGGGTAGCCAGATCCGTCTGGGAAAAGCTGAGAAGACGCTCTCTGTCCCTCTCCACTGCAACAGGCGTTTTGAACTCATTCATGGCCAGGGGCAGCCCTGGACTGTCTGGCACCCTAGGCAAGGCTAACTTTTGGCACACCCCCCCCTGCACTGATAGCGTCACGGGGGGCACCCAATTTTGCGCCCCCAGAAGGCCAGCGCCCTAGGCAATTGCCTAGTTTGCCTAGTGACAGGGCCAGCCCTGTTCATGGCTACTGTCTTAGATTGCTACTTTGACAGCAATTTTTCTCCAGGCCAGTTTGGCCAGCGATCCTGGAGGGTTTTTTTTACCATGTGCTGGGCATGGAGAAGGCATTGCTGGGGTTGTGTCAAGAATTTCCTGCATTGTTCAGGGGGCTGGGCTAGATGACTCTGGAGGTCCCATCCAACTCTGTGATTATAGGTCACTGGTTCTTCCCTCACCTTCCAGGATCTGACATCTAGCGTATATTGATAGATACAGATATATAGATATAATTATGTAGATACATACATGTATCTATAGGTATATATAGTATATAATATATATAGTATACAATAAAGGTATATTATATACTATAATGATACAGGGGTGTGTGTATATGTAGATATATGGCCTTTTTTGTAGGGAAAAACTAGCAGGAATTAATTTGCATATCAGGCCACACCCCATGACATCACCATTATTTCACACAGGGCTTTTTTTGTAGAAAAAGCTCAGCAGAAACTCATTTGTATATTAGGCCACACCCCCTGACGCCAAGCCAGCTGGAACTGCGTTCCTGCTCAAAAAAAGCCAGTATAAATCAGGGGTGGCCAAACTGTGGTTCAGGAGCCACATGTGTTTCGTTCACACATACTGTGTGGCTCTCCAAGCCCCCACTACCCCATAGGCCAGCATGCAGAAGGTATTTCTCTCTTTAAATCCCTTTGAGCCAAGCCAGTTGGTAGTTTGGAGAATGCATTCAAAGCGAAAGTTGCTTTCTCTCTGCCTTTCTTTCAACCCTCATGTGTTGCCTGTCTTCCTGCGTCGCAGCTCTCAAACATCTGATGTTCATGTTTTGTGGCTCTTAAACATCTGATGTTTATTCTGCATGGCTCTTGCGTTAAGCAAGTTTGGCCACCCCTGGTATGGATCTAGATCATGGGTGTTGGACTCATTTGCTATGAGAGCTGGATCTGACATAAATGAGACCTTGTTGGGCCGGGTTTGGCAAAGCCATGTCTGGCCAGGCCATGTGTGTACCTACTTAAGATTAGGTAGCAGAAATATAAACTTTATAAAGGATACAGATAAACACAAATATATATATTTTTAAAAAACTTAAAACATGCTTAAAACATTAGCACTCGTTGGTCTTAAAAGCGCTTTCTTTGTATTTCTCCCATGGAATCCAGGGAACTGGGCAAAGGAAACTATGGCTCTTTCCTTCCTTCCCCAGGGGACTGGTGTGGGGGAGAAGAGCCTCAGCCAATAGAAGGAAGAGAGACTGGGCTCAGTAGCTTTGCTGTGTGATTGAGAGAGACTGGAAAAACAAACTCTTCCTCTTCCCTCTTTCTCCCCAACAGAGGAGCCTCAGTCGATGGAGAAAATAGAGGTTTTGCTCTGTAGCTCCTGTGCAATTGAGCAAGCCTTGCAGAGCAAGCTGTTATACAGAAGAAAGTAAGAGAGAGGGAGAAGGAAGCAGATGACAGCTAGTTGCTTGGGGGCCTGATAGGACCCCTCTGAGGGCCTGATTTGGCTCCCGGACTGCATGTTTGACACCCCTGATCTAGATGTTCAGATATTTGCAACATGAGTTTCACCCTGATGGCGACTCAAAGAGGCTTACAATACTATCGTTCCTCCTCCAGTTTGGTGTAGTGTAGAGAGCTAGTTTGTTGTAGTGGTTAAATGTGCAGACTTTTACCTGGGAAAATGGGGTTTGATTCTCCACTCCTCCACATGCAACCGCTGGAGTGACCTTGGGTCAGTCAGAACTCTCTCAGAGCTGTTCCCTCAAGATCAGTTATGGGAGAGCTTTCTCAACCCCACCTACCTCACAGATCCTAGACTGACACTCTGACCACTACATGATAGCACTGGTGGTTTGTGACTTGATCATCCATTCCCGTCAGCTGACACTCAAGTGCCTTTCACATTCTCTTTTTGTGCAGCACCACGCCATTTTGACGTTTTCAAAAATTACAAAACAATGTTTTTCTGCAATCTTGAGTTGCTTGAGTATGCAGAAAGCCCTACCTTTAAGACCAGTTTTGGGTATAAGCTTTTGTGTGCCGGCACATCAGACTCAAATGGTGTTCTGTTGCTTCAAACCAGCATGGCTACCCACCCAAATCTATATAGGTAGAGAGAGTCATGGTAAAGCTGCAGTACTGCAGTCCAAGCTCTCTGCTCATGACCTGAGTTTGATCCCAGCAGAAGCTGGGTTCAGGTAGCTGGCTCAAGGTTGACTCAGCCTTCCATCCTTCCGAGGTCGGTAAAATGAGTACCCAGCTTGCTCGGGGGAAAGTGTAGATGACTGGGGAAGGCAATGGCAAACCACCCTGTAAAAAGTCTGCAGTGAAAACATTGCGACGTGACGTCACCCCAAAGTTGGAAATGACTGGTGCTTGTACAGGGGACTACCTTTTTAGAGAGAGTCATATGTAATGGTTGGTGACTTCCGCATCAATTCATCTGAAGCATGCATGCACACAAAAGCTGATACCCAGAGTTAAACTTTGTTGGTCTTCAAGGTGTCACTGGACATCGGTTTGCTGATTCAGATCAACACCGGAATCTATCCGCAGTCGAACAATTGGATTTGAGTCCAGGAGCACCTCATAGTTTCAGGGTATAAACTTCCAAGAGCTCCCTTTGTCAAACAACAGTAAAGCAGAAGTGGAGATCTGACTCCTTTTATCCTGGACAGAAGGTGGGAGGAGGAGTGTAAAGAACGCTTGTCCAGGAGGATGCAAAGGTACAGCGGACATAACAACCAGCCTGATTAGAGCAGAGGAACAATGCTCGGGAAACTCTCGTTGGGCCAGAAACTCTCGATGGTCTCTAAAATGTTCCTTGACTCAAATGTAGCTAGATTTATTTATTTATTTTATTTATTCCTTGGATTTATATCCCACCCTCTGCGTCGAAGCAAGCTCAGGGCGGGCAGCCATGTTGGTCTGAAGCAACGCAATTGGAGTCCTTGGAAGGTCAGATGCTGAAGCTCAAATACTTTGGCTACCAAATGAGAAGGGAGCACTCACTGGAGAAGCCCCTGATGCTGGGAAAGACAGAAGGCAAAAGAAGAAGGGGACGACAAAAGATGAGATGGCTGGACAGCGTTACTGATGTAACTAACAGGAATTTGAACAGACTTTGGAGGATGGTGGAATACAGGAGGGCCTGGCGTGACTTGGTCCATGGGGTTGCGAAGAGTCGGACTCGACTGCGCGACTGAACACCACCACCTTTAAGACCAACAAAGTTTGATTCAGGATGTAAGCCTTCAAGTGTTAAAAGCACACCTCGTCAGATAATAGTGGATTCCCAACTTTGTTCAAATGTAACTGTTACACAGAAAACAAGCATCCTTTCTGTCTCTTGCCAGGTCACAGTATAGGGTTGCCAGCTTCCAGGTGGGGCCTGGAGAGATCCCACTTTTACAACTAATCTCCAGCCGGCAGAGATCAACTCCCCTGGAGAAAATGGCTGCTTTGAAGGGTGGACTCTGTGGCATTGTACCAAGGCAAGACCTCTCCCCTCCCCAAACCCCGCCCTTCCTGGCTCCACCTCCAAAGTTTCCAGGTATTTTCTAGCACAGACCATCACAGCAGCACTTCCTTCCAAGCAGACAGTCTTGTCCTTTCTTCCCGAAGGGATTCCTGCTGGGACATGAAAGACATTGACACCATCCGATGCCCATTAACTTGTGCTCATTTTCAAATTCCTCCAACTTGTGTGAATGCAGGGGTTTTTTTTTTAGCAGGAATGCACAGAAACACAGTTGTGGCTGGCTTGGTGTCAGGGGGTGTGGCCTGATATGCAAATGAGTTCCTGCAGGGCCGTTTCTTCAAAAAGCCTTATGTGAAACAATGGTGACATCAGGGGGTGTGGCCTGATATGCAAATGAGTTCCTGCTGGGCTCTTTCTACCCCTAAACCCCGGCGTGAATGCCATGTTTTTTTGCCCAGGCGCAAGCAAGCAAACACGCCAGCATCAGAGTTCAGTTCCTCTGCAAAATGTAGGTCGGGCTGGTTGAATACCCTGTGCATATAAAAAGAGAGGCAAGGGCATGCACAGGAGACGGAAGGAAAGGGTCAAGAGCACGCTCCACCCCGGGCAGGCCCAGCAGCCGAGGCGTGGATATTTGCCCAGCTGCAAAAAAAAGCAGGAGGAAGCGGACACTCGTCTCTCTCTCTCCCGCCGCGTAGAAAGACGCCTTATGGGAGATGCAGTCTCCGTCCCTCCGCTCGCCAAGGCAGAGAAGGCCCGGGAACTACATTTCCCGACATCCTCTCCTCTTCTCCTTCTGGGGCGCCGCGCCAACCCTTACGTTCGGTGTTGATCCCCCTCAAGCCCCGCCCCCGCTGCCGGTGGCGTCACGCCCTCATGAATATTGAGAGCCCGCCGAGTGGCGTCGCTAGCAGACGGAAGCGGGGAGGGATCAAAGGACAGCCGAGGCCTGCTTCGATTAATATTCATAAGGCGCCTCGGCCAGGAGAGGCTGGCCCGGGTGGGAAGGAGGGGAAAGGGAGGAGGAGGAGAAGGAGGCTTCCTCATCCTCCCCCTCCAGTCCCTAATGGCGCTGGCCACCCTCACGGCCCGGCCAGGAGCTGCGCGGTGGCGGCGCCGCTGCTGCTGAGGGGGATGGAAGGCGGCGCCTGGAGCGGCGGAATGTTCGCGGCGGCCCCATAAACGCGCCCCTCCCCCCGTGGAACGCGGCGCGCCCGAAGGTTCGGCGGATGGAAGCTTCGCAGGCGGCGGCCGGGCCGGCCAAGGGGGAGCGGCCGGGCTCCTCCACGACGGCGGAGGCGAAGGGCGGCCCGCCAAGGCGCAGGAGGCGCGGGGCCCCGCTGGCGGCCAACGGCACCACGGCGGCCAACTCGCTCCTGTCGCGGCGGGGGCGGCTGAAGCGGAACCTCTCGGCCGCCTCCTCCTCCTCGGCCAACGCCGCCGCCACCCGCAGCCTGGACCGCAAGGCGCTGCTCCTGCTGCCCAAGCCCCCGCGGCAGCTGCAGCCGCTGCAGGCGCCCGAGCGGGACTGGGTGCGGCGGGACCTCCAGCGGGGCTGCCTGCATGTCTACTGCTACCAGCACCTCCAGCAGCAGCAGCAGCGGGGAGGCGGCTGCTCCCTGCGCCCCGTGCTCTGCACCCTGGAGACGGCCGCGGCCGAGGTGGCGGCCCGCCTGCTGCAGCTGGGCCACCGCGGAGGAGGCACTGCCGCCGTCCGGGTGTCCGGCAAGCCGCCCGGGGGGGAGAGCCGCCTGCAGCCCCCCGAGGAAGAAGCGGAAGGAGAGGGAGCCTCGCTCTCGCCCGCCCACCTGAGCCTCACCCCGGCCGGGCGGAGGGCGAGGAGCCGGCGGGGCGCCCCCTGCCCGCCGCCCGGGGGAGCCGCCCTGTCGCCCCCCGACGGCAGCCCCGCTCGGCCTTCCCCGCCCGGCGAGCTCTACCTGGCCGGGCCGCCGCTCTCGTGCCCCTCGCTGCTGCTGCTGGGCGGCTCCGACACCGAGAGCTTCAGCCCCAGCGCCGAGAGCGCCTCCGACCGCCTGGAGCCCTGCAGCGCCGGCGGCGGCTCCTCCTCCTCTTCGGCGGCGTCGTCTTCCTCCGAGGAGCTCGAAGAGGCCGAGCCGGCGGAGGCAGGAGCCGAGGGCAACGGGGGCGCTGGAGCGGGGCCGGGCAGGAGCCAGCTGGGCCAGGCGGCGGGCGGGGAGTCCCCCGGCAAGGGCCAGGCGGCCCCGGGGGGGAAAGAGCCCTGCTCTCCCGCGGCCCGCCAAGAAGAAGCCCCGCCGGCCCTCTACGTCCAGCTGCACGGCGAGACGGCCCGCCGCCTGGAGGCCCACGAGAAGCCCCTGCAGCTGCAGAACGACTACCTCGCGCACCTGGGCTTCCGCGACCCGTGGCGGGTGCAGGAGGAGGGCATGGACGCCGAGACCGGCTGCCTCATCCGCTTCTATGCAGGTGGGTGGCGGCGGCTTTTCTGCACGTGGGGACGGGGTGGGGGGGGATGCACCGAAGGCCGAGAGCAGGAATGCAAACGGCTGCACGGTGCAACTCCCATCCAGGGCTGGCCCTCCCGCTGGGTAAACTAGGCGATTGCCTAGGGCGCCGGCCTTCTGGGGGTGCCGAACGGGGTGCCCCCCACGTGACTCGGTGGCGATATCAGCGTAAGGGGGGGGGGCTGAAGTTGGCCTTGACTAGGCTGCCTCATCCTCTTCTATGCAAGTGGGTGGCAGCTTGTGGCACGTGGGGATGCCCCCCCCCCAGGCCGTGCCATGTGCCCTTCTTTCATGCTCCAGCGTACCAATGGAAATGGTTGCAAAGTGCAACTCCCATGGAGCGCTGGCCCTGCCTGCCACTGGGCAAACTAGGTGATTGTCTAGGGCGCTGGCCTTCTGGGGTTGCAAAACTGGTGCTCCCCTATGTGACTCGGTAATGAGATCAGTGCAGTGGGGGACAGCAGGTGCCAGACGTAGAGGGCCTTCGGGGAGGTGGCAACGGCTTCTTCTTCCCAGGCCGCGGAAGAGCAGGGCTCTTCTAGGATGTCAGACAGTCTAGGGCCTGCTCCCACTCTTACTGTGAGGTCTGGCTGAATGGGGGAGTTAGTGCAGAGAAGATCTGGGGGAGTGTATGCCCCACGGAGCTACAGTGGGGCCCGGGAGGGGCCAGGCCCGTCCTTTTAAACCGCCCCCCCTTTCCAACTGTATGCCCCCTCCATTGGAGGGCCCTCAATCTGTCCCCTTCGCTCACCACCACTTTGAACAAGCAGTAGCATCGCAGCTGGTCTTTTTGCTTTTCCCCCTCTCCCCTTCCCTTCCCTAACCCAGTGTGCAGAGCAAAGTGTGTGTGGGGTGGGGGAGGGAGAGCCAAGAGGTCTCTGTCTCTCTCTGAGAGAGGGGCACGTAAGAAAGGGGTGGAGAGGCAGAGCTGCTGTCACTGCGCAGGTGAAGTGGGGCTTACCTGTGGAACTCAAGGCAGCTTACAGTGCCGGGAGCCCAAGGCCGCCAAGCTGGGTGGGCTGTGGGCCCCACTAAACATGAAATCCTGGCTATGGCCCTACTTGTTGCGTGTGGGGATGGGGGCCCCGGAGGCCGTGCCCGTGTGCCCTTCTTCCACGCTCGGGGCGTAGGGCTGCAAGCGGTTGCACGGGGGTGGCCAAACTTGCTTAACCTAAGAGCCACATAGCATAAACGTCAGCTGCGTGAGAGCCGCAACAGATGAAGGCTGGGTGTTTGAGAGTCGCCAGACAGGAAGGAAATAGATGGGGGAAGGGAGGGAGAGGTGGGAAGAAAGGAACTTTAAAGGCGTGCTCCGATCCAGCCAACCGGGCGGTGGAGGCTTCAAGAGCCGCACAGTATGTGTGAAAGAGCCACATGTGCCTCCCGAGCTGCAGTTTGGCCACCCCCGCGGTTACATGATGCAACTTCCACCCTCTGGCTTACTGTGGGGTGGGGTCTGCCTGAATGGGGGAGTTAGGGCAGAGAAGCTCTGGTGTGTGTGTGTGTGCCTCAAGGAGACTTCTAGCTCCACTGTGGGAGGCGTTGAGGAGAGGCCTGTGTTTGGATCAAGGCCGTAGCCAGGATTTCATGTTTGGTGGGGTCTGCGGTAACATTTTTTTTGTTTGAGGGGGCAGTGGCCACCCGGTTTGGCCCTAAACACTTTCTCTGCTTCTCAATTAGAACGGCAGGCCCCTCCCCCCATTTGTCTAACTCGGTAAACCTTCCAGGGGGATCCGGCTGCAATTTGGCTTTTCCCTCCGCCGGATGAATCTGAAGCCCCTACAGCGGCAAGGCTGCCCTCGTTCAGAGTGGAACAAAACAGGAGTCAATTGCACCTTTAAGACCAACTTAGTTTTATTTAGAACGTAATCTTTCGTGTGCTCTCTAAGCACACTTCATCAGACGAGTGCCAGATTCCTCGTCTGATGAAGTGTGCTTAGAGAGCACACGAAAGCTTACATTCTGAAAAAAAACTAAGTTGGTCTTAAAGCTGCAACTTGACTCCTGTTTTGTTCTACTACTTCTGACCAACACGGCTGCCCGCCTGGATCTTGTTCAGAGTGGTGGTGAGCAAAGGGGGCAGATTGGAGGCCCTCCAATGGACGGGGCCGTACAGATGGGAGGGGGGTTGAATGGAGTGTCCTGGCCCCGTTGGGCCCCACCGTAGCTACAGGCCTGGTTCAGATCCTGCCACGCACAAGGTCTCTCTAACGCTTACGGGGTCCCCCTTTCCTAGAAAAGGCTGCGTTGGGCATGAGACATTTGCCAAGAGGATTGTTTTATGCATTCATCTTCCCCCTCCCTGCCCCTTTTGGCTATTGGGCAGGGAATATGGGCAGAGAAGTGTCTTTTTTGTAGAACTTAGGGGGAATGTTTTGGAATATACACATTTTGAAACCTGCTTGCGACTTGGATCTCGGCTGCACCTGAAGGTGCCTCTTTTGAGACTTCAGGGGTTTTTCCACGTACATGTGACTTTATTCAGTATGTCTGTATGGTATTTTTCCTTTAAAAGCTCAGTTTACATGCATCAAGTTCCCGTGTGCAATGGAATAAACTAAGGTTAAACCGCACCCCCCCCCCCAGCCCAAAGGCCCTTTTAAGTAACTCGAAGGACAATGGGTTTAGAGTCAGAATAGCTATGTTTTGTTTCTCCCCTGGAAAATGGTGCAGCAGGTGAGATCTGGGAGAGGCTGCCTTGTGACTTAAAAGTCACACCACAGAGGCACCATTGTTTTCTTCAGGTGATACTTGTTTATTGGGCCAGCTCTGTCGGAATGAGGGTAGGTGTAACTTGAAAGGTTTCAGATGTAAAAAGTGAACCTTGCAAATGTAAAAGAGGGAGCGTTCCCTGTTAAAAGACTCGCATAGATAACAGTTTGTGATCCTTTTCTTCTGCCAGAGCAGAAACTCTGGCGTGGTCAAGTAAGTCTCCAAAGTTGAAGTCGGTGGCTTTTTAGCCTTGCTTCCAAGATGTGTCAGTTGACCTTTTTTACATGACATAGTTGAGGAAAACTCAAAAATTGACATTTGTTTGCTATTTAACTTTGCTCCAAGGTGCAACAGTCGATCTTTTTTGCTGTCTGGTTGGTTACAAAAAAAAAAAAAAAATCTGCCCAAGGCTCTTGTATCCTATCAACAGGTTAATATTGTGGTTGTATATCCAAGAGTGTCTTTAATAGTAGTTCCTGGGCTATGTATTGAAACCTCTGCAAAAACATTTTCCAATATGCATCAGTCCATCAAGGTCAGTCCATCTTGTCTATTCAGGCTGGCGGTGGCTCTCCAGGGTTTCAAGCAGATGGTCTTTCACATCACCTAGTGTCATGAGCCTTGACAAGGAGGAGCTGGAAGGGTTAACAGACCTGGAAGAGTTGCCAGCCAGTTCCTCAGCTGAACAAACAGCAGCTGGCCCATCAATCACTCGCCAGGCACCAGTGTCAGCTGTTGACGATCAATCTCCTCCAAGCTCTCTTCTTCCCATCTCAAGAGTTCGAAGCAGGTTCTGGAAAGAACTTTCAGAGTGAAGACATGAAGCACACCGATGCTTCAGATCTCTCAGCCCTGAGTTCTAGCAGAGTTACTGCCACCCAGAGAGCAGGCTGATTGAGACTCCCATATAGCTCCCACCCAGGACCTGATAACCTTGTGGAAGCAACAAGTCTATTCTCTGGCTTGCATCCACACTCCTTCCTGATGCCTTATCCTGACCTGCTTGATTTCCTTGGCACCCTGACCTTTTGGCTTTTGGACATTGACTTCTGATTTCGGTTTGTGATTCTTCATTGGTGACTTGACTCTTGCTTGACTTCCTGGACTTTGACCTTGGACTGGCTTTGGACTCCTGCCTGCCTGCACCCTGAGAACGTAACACCTACTGCCTGGTTCATTTTAAGGGAAGACGCTGGGGATTGAAGCTGGGACCTTCTGTGTGCAAAGTGGGAGGCTCTTCTGTTGAGCCACAGCTTCCATGAAGCTGCCGTGACTGAAAGGAGAAAGGTGACAAAGGAACTCTTTAGTGTTGTAGCTTAAGGCTATGATTGTGTCTGCAGTTGTGTGGGCAGAACCTGTTGATAGCATCTTCTGCAACCCCAGGGGAGGGCCCTATTTCATTTACATTCTCAGTAGACCAGTTTAGGATGGTGCTTGTTGGGTGTATAGGTGCAGGCAGGGTTGGATTCTTCACGGAGAGGCAAACTTCTGAAGGCTGGATGGGACAGACCTGCATGCCAGCCTATCCAGAGTACTCTACAGTCCTTATTGCGCCGATGACAATGACCGTAGTTTTGCATGAGTGTCAGATGGATTTCCGTGAGTGTCAGATGGATTTCCTTGACTGCTCGCAAGTGTGCTGATAGGAAAGGTGAGTCATGTCCTCCATGACCTTTGCAACAAGAGGAGGAAGGCTTGGCTTTCTTTGGCATAACCAGGCCTCCCCTAGTTAAGTCTTGATCGATCTGGGGTTAAAACTGGAAACCTTGGGGTTGCTGCTTGTTATAAGGTGTGAAAGGCAAAACGTGCGCTTTTTTGAACAAGCGGAACGGTCTTTTTAACTGATCTGGAGCCGTGGGTATTCATGCACACATGCCCTTGAGTTTTTAAAAAATGGGGAACAGGAAGCCAAATACCGCGCATCAGTTATGTACTGGGGGGCTGACAACATGCTGTTGGGGTAGATCAGGGGTGGCCAGACTTGGTTAACGTAACAGCCACAGAATAAACATCAGATGTTCAAGAGCTGGAAGGAAGGCAGGTAAATAGATGAGGGAGAGAGGGAAAGAAAGGAACTTTAACATTAAATGCATTCTCCAAGCTGCCGGCAGGTTTGGCTTGGAGAAGTGATTTAAAGAGAGAGATGCCTTCTAGCCGGCCATTGGGGCGGTGGGGGCTTTGAGAGCCACACAACATGAACATATGAGGTTGAATCAGGCCCTCGATCCATCAAAGTCAGTCTTGTCTACACAGACTGGCAGCGGCTCTCCAGGGTCTCAAGCTGAGGTTTTTCACGCCTACTTGCCTGGACCCTTTTAAGTTGGGGATGCCGGGGATTGAACCTGGGACCTTCTGCTTACCAGGCAGATGCTCTACCACTGAGCCACTGTCCCTCCCCAATATGCGTGAAAGAGTGACATCCAAGCGGGCAGCATTTGTCCTGGATGGGCACCAGCTGTACAAGCTTGCTGTGAAGGGGGTACCAGTTTGTGGGTCGAGGTGACGTGAAGAGCAAGTAATAAAGGTAGTGTTAGGAAGCTGGGGATCTTCTTTTAAAAAAAAAAATGTGAGGAATAGCACTCAGAAAATTCTGTAGTTTTTTTTTTTTTAAACTTAAAGTTTATTATTTTATAATATCAGCAACGATAATAAACGTTACAAACATATATCATAGGTATGGAACTAAATACATATATATATATTACTTAGACAGAGAAAATTCTGTAGTTTTGAAGTCCCCAGTGATGGTTTCTATCTCAAATATTGCTGCATTTTTCTTGTAATCCATTGTGAGTACTGGGACATCCTTTGAAGAGCTACTGCGATTCCTTCGTGTAATGCGTGTGAAGTTCCATCAAGTCACAGCTGATGTAAGGCTTTCAAGGCAAGGGATGTTGAGAGGTGATTCACCATTGCCTGCTTCTGTGCAGCATCCCTGAAATTGCTTGGAAGTCTCCCATCCAAGTGCTAACTGGGAATGTCCCTGTTTGGCTTCTGAGATCTGATGCCAGATCTGAGCCGTCCAGGTCAGGGCGTGAATGTAATACCGTACTCAGGGCTCTTTTTCTAGTAGGAGCTCCTCTGCACATTAGGCCACGCCCTCCTGGTGCAGCCAGTCCTTCTGGAGCTTACAGTAGGCCCTGTACTAAGAGCCCTCTAAGCCAGGGGTGTCAAACATGCAGTTCGTGGGCCGAATCAGGCCCCTGGAGGGCTCCTATCAGGCCCCTGAGCAACTGGCTGTCATCTGCTCCCTTCTCCTTCTCTCTTGCTTCCTTCTGCATCACAGCTTGCTTTGCCAGGTTTGTTCAATTGTTCAGGAGCTACAGAGCAAAACCTCTATTTTCTCCATTGTCTGAGGTTCCTCCCTTGGGGGCGGGGGAGGCAGAGCTAGTTTTTCCAGGCTCCTTCAATCACACAGCAGAACTACTGAGCCAAGCCTCTCTTTGTTCTATTGACTTATGCTCCTCCCTCCTCCTCCAGTCCCTTGGGGAAGGAAGGAAAGAACCGTAGTTTTCCTCTGCCCAGTTCCCTGGATCCCATGGGAGAAATACAAAGAAAGCACCTTTAAGACCACAGAGTGCTAACATTTTAAACATGTTTTAAGTTTTTAAAATATATATGTATATTTAATTGTTTCTGTCTGTGTCCTTTATAAAGTTTATAGCTCTGCTACTTAATCTTAAATAGGTACACATGGCCCGGCCCAACCCAACATGGCCTGGCCCAATAAGGTCTCATTTATGTCAGATCCGGACCTCATAACAAATGAGTTTGACACCCCTGCTCTAAGCTCTTGGAGGATTGGCTACATCGGGGGGGCGTGGCCTGATATGCAGAGGAGCTCCTGCTAGAAAAAGAGCCCTGTGAGGTAGGTAATGAGGTTTCAAACCAGCCGAATGCAGGCAAGAAGCCACCGCATTTGAACAGTCCTCATCTCAACAGAGCTAAATTTCATAGCGTAAAGTTACAAGATTTCCTAACATTATTTCAGCATGATTATTGCTGCATATTGTGTCGCGGAAGAAGAAAGCCTGTAATTTTGGAATTCTAAAGTCCTCTACTTCTGTGTTCTGCTGGATTGACAAATAGGAGAAAGTGAAGATTCGTGTGGATTACCCTCAGCTGTACGTTCTAACTCAGGGGTAGCCAAACTTGCTTAACGTAAGAGCCGTGTAGAATAAACGCCAGATGTTTTAAGAGCCGCAAGACATGAATATGAGATGTTTGAGAACTACAAGGCAGGAAGGGAGGAAAATAGATGGAGGAGTAAGACGGGAGGGAAAGGTGGAAAGAAAGCAACTTTTAAATGCATTCTCCATGTCGTGGGTTGGCTTGGCGAAGTGATTTAAAGAGACAAATGCCTTCTCCAAGCTGGTCGATGGGGCAGACTCTCAAGAACATCACAATATGTGTGCAAGAGCCATGTGAGGTTCCCGAGCCACAATTTGGCCACCCTTGTTCTCATTTAAGTTTATGCATGCGCATAATATCCCTTGGTATAGTTGCAGAAGAGAACCCGAGGTGCTGGCAGGATTACGGGATGATACTGACTGGTTCTTTGCATCGCTGTTGTTATTAATTTTGGGCTGTATCAACAGAGGTATAGTGTCCAGATCACGTGATGCGATAGTATCACTTTACTCTGCTCTGATAAGACCTCACCTGGAGTATTGCGTTCAGGTTTGGGCACCACATTTTAAGAAGGATATAGACAAGCTGGAGCGGGTCCAGAGGACGGCGACGAAGATGGTGAGGGGTCTGGAGACCAAGCCCTCTGAAGAAAGGTTGAAGGAGCTGGGGATGTTTAGTCTAGAGAGGAGGCGGCTGAGAGGTGATATGATCACCATCTTCACGTACTTGAAGGGCTGTCATATAGAGGATGATGTGGAATTGTTTTCTGTGGCTCCAGAAGGTAGTACCAGAACCAACAGGTTGAAATTAAATTAAAAGAGTTTCCGGCTCAACATTAGGAAGAACTTCCTGACTGTTAGAGCGATTCCTCAGTGGAACAGCCTTCCTTGTGAGGTGGTGGGTTTCTCTTTCCTTGGAGGTTTTTAAACAGGCCAGATGGCCATCTGACAGCGATGAAGATCCTGTGAATTTGGGGTAGGTATTTGTGGGTTTCCTGCATTATGCAGGGGGTTGGACTAGATGACCCTGGAGATCCCTTCCAACTGTATGATTCTACTTTTCTTTTTGCCATTGAGTTACAGCCCACTGGGGCAACCCCGTAGGGTGTTCAGGGCAAGAGACGTTCAGGGGTGGTGTGACATTGCCTGCCTCCGTGTTGTGACCCTGGTATTCTTTGGTGGTCTCGCATCCAAAAACTAACCAAGGCTGACCCTGCTTAGTTTCCGAGGTTTGAAGAGGTTGGGCTCTCCTGGGCTACTGAGGTCAGGGCCTTGCTGTTATATGGCATGTTATTCACAGTAAAGGTAAAGGCAGTCCCCTGTGCAAGCACCAGTCGTTTCCGACTCTGGGGTGACGTCGCATCATGATGTTTTCGTGGCGGACATTTTTAAGGGGTGGTTTGCCATTGCCTTCCCCGGTCATCTACGCTGCGCCACGGGGCTGTTATATGTTATTCACATACGCACTCCAATTGTGCATATAATGATATCGCAGCAGTGGAAATTTTAGAAGCGCAAGTTCTTGTTTTGAGTATCATGGTAAGCTTGCACCTGCTACAAATTACATTGCCTCTTAACGATTATTGAAGCTTCAGAAATCCTGGTCTTCTCTGAATCCACTTGTGTGGTAGAGTCACTGCTAGCAGGGTTTCTTTGGCCCATTTCCACTGTACTTAAAATATCTGCTTCCCGCGGGTTTGCGCACACAGTATGTATATATTTTTACCCCTTGCTCATTTGCAGAGAGCTGTTTGCCTTTAGGTAGCTGCCAGACTGATTTTGAAGCTGTGGTTGGGGTTCACTTGCCAGTTTGATGTGGCAAGCCACTGGAACCAAGAGTGTTGTAAGGTTAGCGTAGACGAGATTTTGAGTTGTGTGCCTTTAAGAGAGCAAGTAAGCCCTGTTTGTGCCAAAAGGGATGAAGGCAAGCTGTTTTTGGAAGTAGTTTTCTCACGTGCGCCTAAGCCCAATGAGGATGCGTAAAAGGAGGTGAAGATTGAAAGGGATGGGATTAGCAGCAATCGTGAACACAGACTTAGAAGGCACACTTTACTGCATCGTTTTGTCTCGGTTTTGGGAGACTTCACTCTGAATTTTGTTGGACGGGAGATAACATTTTGGAGGACGTTGCTTCTTGCGCTGCTGGAGTAGTCATATGCGAATGCACGTAGTCATTTGTGAATGCACGCTTTCCGAAGTTGGAGGCTGAGTTGCAAACGTGTGAGAATGCATGTATTCTCTTGATAACCTTTCTTGTCGCTGCGTTGATTGGGCGATCTGTTTTTGTTCTTGTACCGTAGAGTTGTTGTTAGCGCTGTGGGAAGTCGAATTTCGTCTCACCTGTCAGTCTGTGCAACTTCTGTACAGATGATTTATAAGGCAGAAAAAAGCTCATCCGAGCTGTCCGCTGTGAAAGTTGTTTCTAGCTACGAGTTTATCGAATCGTTTACGTTGCATCGATTTTTAACACGCAGATTGTTCCGCCTGTTTCAGTTGTTCGGTTCTGTTTGGCTTTATAAGTAGGCAGTTCAGGTTTTCTTGCTTCCCCTTCCAAATCTGTATTTTTCCCAGTATGAATTAGGAATTCTGGAAACCTTATAATCAAGGGTATATTTGTCAAGGCAAGGCTACTGATGTGGCGCAGCCCCAGCCGTGTTGTGGTTTGCTGGCGTGCTGCGGCCGGCTGAAATTAGCGATGATGTAAATGCAAACATGTGTTCTAGCTGCTTCTCCTTTACTTGGTGGGTTTGGTTTCTGAACCGTCACTCTCTCTGTTAAACTTTGCGGGCAAAGAGATGTTAAAACAAATGAGCAGGGGTGGGGGGGGGGACAAGGGGGGAATTTAGTTGACCTGAAGGCTCACAGGCAGTTGTCCATAAGCAGTAGTCCTGTGACACCTTAAAGATGAATGCATCTTTATTCCACCATATAGTTTTATGGGCTGCAACCTACTTCAGATTTAGGCATTTATTTTATGCGGCGGAAGGTGCTGTCAAGTTAACAGCTGATATACGGCAACCTTGTCTAAGAGTTTTCAAGACAAGAGACTAAGAGAGGTGGTTGGCCATTGCTTGCTTCTGCATTGCAACCTTGGAATTCCGTGGGGGTCAGGCTGACCCTGCTTTGCTTCCAAGATCTGGCAGGTTGAGCTAGCCCAGGGGTGGCCAAACTGTGGCTTGGGAGCTGCGTGTGGCTCTTCCATACACATTTTGTGGCTCTTGAAGCCCCCACTGCACCATCAGCTGGCTTGGAGAAGGCATTTCTTTCTTTAGAGAGCCAGTTTGGTGCAGTGGTTAAGTGTGCGGACTCTTATCTGGGAGAACCGGGTTTGATTCCCCACTCTTCTGCTTGCAGCTGCTGGAATGGCCTTGGGTGTCCTTGAAAGGGCAGCTGCTGTGGGAGCCCTCTCAGCCCCACCCACTTCCCAGGGTGTCTGTTTTTGGGGGAGAAGATACAGGATATAGTCTCTGATTCAGGGAGAAGGCGGGGTATAAATCTGCAGTCGTCGTCTTTAATTAGTTTCTGCAAGTCAAGCCGGTTGGTGGCTTGGAGCATGCATTTAAAGTTAAAGTTGCTTTCTTTCCACTTTCCCCATCTTATCTGCCTTCCTTCCTCCCTCTAACATCTGATGTTCATGACTTGTGACTCTCAAACATCTGATATTTATTATACGTGGCTCTTACATTAAGCAAGCTTGGCCACTTCGGGGCTAGCCTGAGCCATCCAAGTGAGGGCTCCTTTTATGCGCCATTATGGAGGAAGAAGCAAAAGAACTGCAGCTGCTGCAAAATGCAGGAGGGACAGGGTAAAAGGTCAAATCGAGGGAAAAAACCCGAAGATGATTTACTAAGCTGTTCACTGGTTTAAAAAATTTATGTACACCCCACTCTCCTCCCTTTTGGGGACCCAAAACAGCATACATTACAGCAACCACAAAGGGGACCCAATAGATGTTGTTTACCTTGACTTCCAGAAATGCCCCTGTATAAATCGATGGTGCGGTCTCATTTGGAGTAGTGTGTGCAGTTCTGGTCGCCGCACCTCAAAAAGGATATTATAGCATTGGAGAAAATCCAGAAAAGGGCAACTAGAATGATTAAAGGGCTGGAACACTTTCCCTATGAAGAAAGGTTGAAACGCTTGGGACTCTTTAGCTTGGAGAAATGTTGACTGCGGGGTGACATGATAGAGGTTTACAAGATAATGCATGGGATGGCGAAAGTAGAGAAAGAAGTACTTTTCTCCCTTTCTCACAATACAAGAACTCGTGGGCATTCGATGAAATTGCTGAGCAGACAGGTTAAAACGGATAAAAGGAAGTACTTCTTCACCCAAAGGGTGATTAACATGTGGAATTCACTGCCACAGGAGGTGGTGGCGGCCACAAGCATGGCCACCTTCAAGAGGGGGTTAGATAAAAATATGGAGCAGAGGTCCATCAGTGGCTATTAGCCACAGTGTGTATATGTGTGTATGTGTGTGTGTGTATATACATATATATATAATTTTTTTTGGCCACTGTGTGACACAGAGTGTTGGACTGGATGGGCTATTGGCCTGATCTAACATGGCTTCTCTTATGTTCTTATGTTCTTTTGATAAAGTTCCTCATCGAAGGCTCCTTAGTAAGCTCGAGAGTCATGGAGTAAAAGGACAGGTCCTCTTGTGGATCAAAAACTGGCTAATTAATACGAAGCAGAGAGTGAGTATAAATGGGCAATCTTTGCAGTGGAAGACGGTAAGCAGTATGCCGCAGGGCTCAGTACCGGGTCGCATGCTCTCTAACTTGTTCATTAATGATTTGGAGATGGGAGTAAGCAGTTTGCAGATGACACTAAATTGTTCAGGGTGGTGAGAACCAGAGAGGATTGTGAGGCACTCCAAAGGGATCTGTTGAGGCTGCGTGAGTGGGCGTCAACGTGGCAGATGAGGTTCAGTGTGGCCAAGTGCAAAGTAATGCACATTGGGGCCAACAATCCCAGCTACAAATGAAAGTTGATGGGGTGTGAATTGGCAAAGACTGACCAAGGGAGAGATCTTGGGGTCGTGGTAGATAACTCACTGAAAATGTCAAGACAGTGTGTGATTGCAATAAAAAAGGCCAACGCCATGCTGGGAATTATTAGGAAGGGAATTGAAAACATATCAGCCACAGTATCATAATGCCCCAGTATAAATCGATGGTGTGGTCTCATTTGGAATGCTGTGTACAATTCTCATCACTGCACCTCAAAAAGGATATTATAGCATTGGAAAAAGTCCAGAAAAGGGCAACTAGAATGATGAAAGGTTTGGAACACTTTCCCTATGAAGACAGGTTAAAACGCTCAGAGCTCTTTAGCTTGGAGAAACGTGGACTGCAGGGTGACATGATAGAGGTTTACGAAATTATGCATGGGATGGAGAAAATAGAGAAAGAAGTACTTTTCTCCCTTTCTCACAATACAAGAACTCATGGGCATTCAATGAAATTGCTGAGCAGTCGGGTTAAAACGGATAAAAGGAAGTACTTTTTCACCCAAATGGTGATAAACATGTGGAATTCACTGCCACAGGAGGTGGTGGTGGCTACAAGCATAGCCAGCTTCAAGAGGGGATTGGATAAAAATATGGAGCAGAGGTCCATCAGTGGCTATTAGCCACAGCATTTTATTGGAACTGTCTGGGGCAGTGATGCTCTGTATTCTTGGTGCTTGGGTGGGGGCAAAGTGGAAGGGGTTCTAGCTCCACTTGTGAGCCTCCTGATGGCACTTGGGTTTTTTTTGGACACTGTGTGATACAGAGTGTTGGACTGGATGGGCCATTGGCCTGTTCCAACATGGCTTCTCTTACGTTCTTATGTTAACCACCTGTGAAGAAGGATAGGTTGAAGGTATGGAACTGGCTTGGGCGGACTGGGGATTTGAACCTGGACCACGCTGGTTCTCTGTGTCTCTCCTTTGGTAACTGTTGGGCTAAATCGGGGGTGACCAAACTTGCTTAACACAGGAGCCACATAGAATAAACACCAGATGTTTGAGAGCAGAAGGAAGGGAAATAGATAGGGGAGTGAGAGATGGAAATAAAGCTACTTTAAATGCATTCTTCAGACTGGTGGCACATTTGTCTTGGAGAAGTGATTTAAAGAGAGAAATGTCTTCTGCAGGCCAGTCAATGGGGTGTTGGGGGCTTTGCGAGCCACACAATATGTGTAAAAATAAAAAAGCCGCATGTGACTCCGGAGCTGCAGTTTGGCCACCCCTGGGCAAGATGCTTTTGCTTTGTCTTCCTTCATCCTGTCTTGTTAGAGTAGCTTGAGCAAGTTAAGGCAGGCAGCTGTTCAGTGTGGCCTGGCTACTTTTAAAATGGTGTGGGAGGTTGCTGGTGGTATCTGGTCGCTTTAAGGGTGTCTTTTGGTCTCTCTCTGAACAAAATACCAAAGCTGTCTGATATAGAACAGTCATCTTCAGCTTTTGCGGACCTGGGGTTCGTTTTCAGCATCTTTAACAGCATGGATCCCATGGAGACCTTCAGTCACCTAAAAGAAACAGTGAGACCCGGGGGGCTGTGCTTTGTGGGGGGATGACTCATGGGGTGGTGGTGGCAGCCAAGATGTGGGAGAGCATCTACAGAGAGGACTTTCTCCTTCCTGACTGTACTACTAATGTCCAAAGGGGCAGAAGAATCGCTTGGGACCCTTGCTCTCTAGGCCTGCAAGTTCTTCCCCAAAACATGCAAAAAAAGTAATTCTGTGTAGGAGGTTTTTGACCTGCCAGGGGTTGGGTTCTGTAACTCAGGGGTCCCCAACCCCTGGGCCGTGGACCGGTACTGGACTGTGAGCTGTTAGCAACCGGTCTGTGAGTTGTATAATTATTTCATTATATATTACAATATAATAATAATAAGACGACGACAACAACATTGGATTTATATCCTGCTCTCCACTCCAAATTTCAGAGTGTCAGATCGGCTCACAATCTCCTTTCCTTTCCTCTCCCACAACAGACACCCTGTGAGGTGGGTGGGGCTGAGAGAGCTCTCCCCAGAAGCTTCCCTTTCAAGAACAACTCTGTGAGACCTATGACTGACTGACCCAAGGTCATTCCAGCAGCTGCAAGTGGAGGAGTGGGAAATCAAACCCAGTTCTCCCAGATAAGAGTCCGCACTCTTAACCTCCATGCCAAACTAATAGAAATTAAGTGCACAATTGTATCATCCCCAAACCATTGTCCGCCTGCCCCCCCCCCCCCCCCCGGTCCCTGGAAAAATTGTCTTCCACAAAACTGGTCCCTGGTGCCAGAAAGGTTGTGGGTCACTGCTGTAACTCATCTGAGGGTCCTAAACAGGGCCGGTGCTAGGGGCTCTGCCACTCAAGGCAGCCCCCTGCGCCGCGACCCCCCCAGCTCCTTTACAACAGGAAATTGTCCACGCACAGCATGATGACATCACCAAAAGTGACATCATCAAGCAGGCCAGGGAATGAGGAGTGCGGTATGCAAGCCGCGGCCCTGCTGTGGCTTCTTGCATTGCAGGAAGCCTGATTGGGGGCGGGGAGAGCTACGACGCTCACGTACCACACTCCTCGCAAGGAGCGCGGTATGCAGGGCTCAGCTCATCGGGAGAGAGGGGGTGCCCATCGGTGCCCCCAGGCGAGGTGGTGCCCTAAGCAGCCACCTACCCCGCCTATTCCCACGCGCTGGCTCTGGTCCTAAACCAAGACTGAAGGCTAGGGATGCAGTATGAGATCTTGTATCCTGATCCCAGGTAGCATGGGCTTGTCAGGCCTTGGATGCTAAGCAGGGTGGGCTCTGGCTAGTATTTGGGTGGGAGACCTCCAAGGAGTACCAGGGTTGGTATGCAGAGGCAGGCCGAGGCAAACCATCTCCAAGTCTCTTGCCTTGAAAACCCCGTAGGGTCTCCATACGTGAGCTGCGACTTGATGGCACGGTCCATCACCGTATACTATTTATATCTGTCTGTGTTCATTCAGACGGTCTGGTTCCTCCTGTTTCTACTTCCCTTTGGCCACGTGCAAACATTTTAACTCCTAAGGTGCTGCTGTATGCTGTGGGGAAACTTGCTTTGAGATCCAAAGTGGCATTTGTAAAGTCAGGCCATCTTGGTCCAAGGTCCAGCGGCTTCGTTTCCTGAATGGAGAGGGTGGTCATGCCGCTGCAACGGGAGGAAGAGGCTGCTGCTTGTGGGCTCCTACCTGTCAAAAGTTTATTTTGTTGTTGTTCAGTCGCACAGTCGATTCCGACTCTTTGCGACCCCCTGGACCAAGTCACGCCAGGCCCTCCTGTCTTCCACCGTCCTCCAAAGTCTGCTCAAATTTGTGTTAGTTACATCTATTTATTGCTTTTTTATATATATATATTTTAAATCTTCGTGTCCTTCATAAAGTTTATATCTCTGCTGGCTGGCATTACATTTTATGACACGCTTGGCCCGGCCCAACAAAGTCTTATTTATATCCGATCCGGCCCTCGTAGCAAATGAGTTTGACACCCCTGTGCTACAGTTATCCATTAGGAATGGGCACTAACCAGGAAAGCCCTGAATCAGCCCAATTCCCAAACTGGTTTGGATCTAAAATGCTCCCCCGGAGGCTCCAAATTTGCAGGGTATCTCCCTCTACCTGCCCACCAAGTTTAGTGAGGCTTGGACTTCGAGGGTCTGGGTTACGGAACTCCAAACAAGGTGCCCCAGGAGAAGTGCTTTTCAGAGAGATATCAAGCCATGGGCTCAGGAGTGTATAGAACTGACCCCTGAGTGAACTAGGGCAGTCAACATGTGCCCCGTCCAGAAAGCCTTCCCTAGCTGGGCCAAAGACCTTCTCCCACCGCTGCAGGTGGTGGCATCTCCCTGGGTGTGGCGTCTCCTCTGCGAAGTGATGACTGGCTGGGTTATCATCACCAGCCCAAGCCTGATGCCTGTCCTGTACTTGGCCAGGCTTCGTCTTGAGGCTGTCTTAGAAAGAGCCATTGGCCGCTGGCCTGCATTCCTCTCTGCACTCCTGGTGCGCTTGGCCCTGCATTTATCATCCTGCTGCAGCTGGTGACGATGTGGTGGTGGGGCAATGTTGGACTGGAGGCATGCAACATGCGAGCTTTAAATAAAACATGCTTAAAACATTAGATTTTTTTAATAACTTAAAATATGCTTAAAAGATTTTTTTTATTTACAAATTAAATAAAATGATGACTGACACCTCTTGTTCTGAATTATTGCATCAAAATCTGGATACAATGTCTGTGCTGTAGCAGTCTTGAGTATGCTGTTCAGGCAATGTGTGTTCAGGATGCTGTTCGGGCATTGCAAACCTACTTTTGATTTATTGGCATTCATTACAAAAATCTCATGGTCAATGCTTTGAGCCTATGACCCAGGGGAAAACATGAAATGGCTGGGCACCAATGTTCCCTCTAAGCTGTGGAGTCTTGTGAGCAAAAATTCTACTTTGTGAGCTACTGGCGTTAAAGTTGTGAGCTATTGCAGAAATTAGTTTGCTCTGGGGCCATTTTTCCTGAGCTGAGACAAAAATGTGTGAGCTGGAGGCTAACAAATTGTGAGCTAACTCAGCTTAGAGGGAACACTGCGAACTCACACTAACTCAGCTTAGAGGGAACACTGCTGGGCACTGCGAGCTTTTGTACATAAATTGCTTCCTGTGCTGTTCAGCCAGTGGAGAAAACCGAGGCTTTGCTCTGTAGCTCTTGTGCGATTGAGCAAGCCTGGCAAAGCAAGCTGTGATGCAGAAGGAAGCAAGAAGAGACAGAAGGAAGCAGATGACAGTGAATTGCTCACGGGCCTGATAGGAGCCCTCTGGGGGCCTGATCCGTCCCTCGGGCAGCATGTTTGACACCCCTGCCAGTGTAGCACAAGTGACAAAGAAATTTTCTCCTTCCGGGTCATGGCTTTGAAACGAACCCGTACGGGTAAAAATGAATTCAATAGGAAGTGTGGGTAATGAGTTTGGGAAGCACACGGATGGGTAGCTGCTATCTCAGAGGCCTTTGTCTCAGTTTCTCACGAGTCTGATTTACTGTAGCTAAGCGGACTGAGTGTGGTTTACGTGGATGGGGCAGGTGGGTTATGGAGCCTGACAAGAATTTGTAGCTCAATTACAGGCATATTATTATAGCTGGGAGACGGCTTAGCCGAATCGCTGCTGAAACGATGAGAAGTGGCTTACAGTTGACTTCTCTGTTTGAACACCAATTAGGACCTCTCCCATTTCTGTGTGCAAAACAGTCTTGCGGTACATTAATTTCTCCCAACAGGCTTTTAAAACTCTCCAACGGATACTGGCATGCTCAGGGTGAACATGAGTTTAAAAAACAAGTGTATGGCTTCCTGTAGGAATAATAGGTGTATTATAATATGAGGTTTCAGAATGAGATGGGTATTCACCAGTGAGTGCTTCATCTGCAGTAAGGATCGTCGACCTGTGTATAACTCGTAATTTCAGTGGGTTTTGTGACGTTTTTGTTGGCATTGGAATGCTGACCAGATACCCAAGAGTGTGGCTGGGTATGATACGGAAGTCAAATTTACGTGTCATTTCCCTCCCCCCCCCCCAACCCTGCTTGCAGTCAGAGAAGAAGAAGAAGACCATAGATTTATGCCTTGCCCTTGTCTCTGAATCAGAGTGGCTCACAATCTCCTTTATTTCCTTCCCCCACAACAGACACCCTCTGAGGTGGGTGGGGCTGAGAGGGCTCTCACGCAGCTGCCCTTTCAAGGACAACTCCTGCGATAGCTGTGGCTGACCTGAGGCCATTCCAGCAGGTGCAAACAGAGGAGTGGAGAATCAAACCTGGTTCTCCCAGGTAAGAGTTTGCTCACTTAACCACTACAGCAAACTGGCTCAGGATGTCATACTTTGCTCTCCTACAAGCTCAGTTCAGTCCAGGAAGTCTTGAGCTTCATTATCAATTGCAATGCAGCAGTCTTTCTTTCTAATCTCCCTTTGAAATTCCTTTGTAAGAGCACTGCTGCTGTTCAGTCAGCAACTGAATGTTGTGGTTTCTAATGCCAGACTTATATCCATGTGTTCTTTGCATCCTCCTGGATGGAATTGAGACCTAGGCTTCCTATCTCTTTACCAACACTGGGAGCCAGTTTGGTATAGTGGTTAAGTGCGCGGACTCTTATCTGGGAGAACTGGGTTTGAGTCACCTGCTGGAATGGCCTTGGGTCAGTCATAGCTCTCTCAGAGTTGTCCTTGAAAGGGCGGCTTTTGTGAGAGCTCTCTCAGCCCCCCCCCCCACCTATCAGGGTGTCTGTTGTGGGGGAAGGAGATAAAGGAGATTGTAAGCCTCTCTGAGACTCAAAGTGGAGGGCAGGATATAAATCTAATATCTTCTTCTTCTATTGCCATTTGACATCTGAAATCATCTTTGTAAAGTTTATATCTCCAGTACCTTGTGTTACATTTTATGGCACGCATGCCCCGGCCCCAACAAAGTGGCATTTATGTCAGATTCATCCCTTGTAACAAATAAGTTTGACACTTCTGAGTTAAGGTTTTCTTCGTCCACTTTCGCTTTGCCTCAGCTGCGAGTCATTTCTGCTAAAAGCTGAAGGCCTTCTAGCTGATAATTTCTCTCCCTTTCATCATCCGACTCTGTTCCTTGAAATTTTGTAACAAATTCCTTCTTGGTGATGGTGGTATTGATATTCTTCAGAGCTCTCTGTGCAATTAAAATATCCATCTGTTCTACTTAGAACATTAGACGCTTCGTACAATCTGTCAGTGGCGTTACGGACGCATGAAAGCCCTCAGAATAGGCTGAAAGAATTCAAAGCTGTGATCCAAGCGTTCCTTCAGCTTTGTACTTAGTTTTGTTTTACTGAATGGCATTATTGTATTGGCTTAAAAAGGCAAAATGAGGGGGGGGGGGGAGACACTTATTTCTTCCCTGTTTCCCCTAAACAGGAAATATGAGTGAAGGTCTCGCAGCAACCGTTTACCTATGGTGTGCTCTCAAAGTTCTGTAGAAAGTAATTTTTAAAACTGTTTGGCCGACCCGTCCTGCTGGAACAAATTCTTATAGCCGCTCTGGTTCTGTGACCCAAAATGGAGAGAAGTAACTTTCTTTTTAATTGTGCCAAATTCCTCGTCTGATGAAGTGTGCTTAGAGCACGCGAAAGCTTACGTCCTGAATAAAGCTAGGTTGCTCTTAAAGGTGCCACTTGACTTCTGTTTTGTTCTACTACTTCAGACCAACACGGCTGACTACTTGGTTCTTTCTTCTTAATCGTTTCAGAAGCTTTTTTTCTGAGATCAGAATCTATTGTCCATGTATAACCTATACTCTGGGCTTTTTTTTGTAACAGGAACTCCTTTGCATGTTAGGCCACACACCCCTGATATAGCCAATCTCCAAGAGCTGACAGGGCTCTTAATACAAAAAAAAGGCCCTGCCTATGTTTGTTTATTTGTTTGACTTCTGTTCCGCTCTCCCCAATGGTTGTGGGGCTCAGAGTGGACTGCAACATAAATAAAGTTTAACAGATTAAAACTAAACATATACATCGGAATCAAATTAACCAGATGGCGTAAAAACCGTTCTACGATTCCACTGTGCAGGGGGAGGGGTGGGGGACAAAAAGCAGTATGGAAACAAAATTCCCTGATTCACCCATAGGCCTGGCTATACAGTTGCATTTCACAGGTCCTGCAGAATTGAGCTAAGTCCTGCAGGGCCCGGATCTTGCTTGGAAGTGTATTCCACGGCACCGGAGTGGGCAATCATGCCTGTCATGCGCAGTTCATTGGGTGCGCTAAAATTTCTGCATCAGAACCGGTTTTGATTCCCCACTCCTCCGCTTACAGCTGCTGGAATGGCCTTGGGTCAGCCATAGCTCTCGCAGAGGTTGCCCTTGAAAGGACAGCTTCTGGGAGTGTTCTCTCAGCCCCACCTACCCCACCATCCAATGCATTTCTCTTTTAGCTGTATTGACATACTCAAATTAGGGATATTGGCTGTTTATCTCATGACGTATGCTAAACCCATCTTCCACTATATTTTAATGTATTTTTCTTCTAATGGCAAACTATATGTATGTTGCATGTTAAAAGGTAAATTAGTTGGATGGGAGAAACTTCTGAGAAAGTAATGCCCTCTTTTTGACCCAGGCTTATATAATTGAGTGATTGACAGACGTTCTCACATTTTGACATACGACTGTTTTATTGCTTTCTCATGCTCATGCTACCCGGATCAAAGGTTTGCTCAATATGTTAATTTTACTATTCTGTCATTGGATCTTAAATTTGTACCATTTTGCATTCTAAACCACTGCCCACCAGCTTTATGTAGCTCTGCTCACTGTACCTGATTCCTCTGATGAAGTGTGCCTGGAGCACACAAAAGCTTGCATTCTGAATAATAGTTTGTTGGTCTTAAAGGTGCAGTTTGATTCCTACTTCATTCTACCTCACGGGGTGTCTGTTGCGGGGGAGGAAGGTAAAGGAGATTGTGAACCACTCTGAGATTTGGAGCGGAGGGCAGGGCATAAATCCAGCGTCGTTGTCTTCTATTGCAGAGGAAGCTCTAGTTTGAGTTGAGGCCAGGCAAATAGTTTTTGGCCCTGGAACTGTCAATGTGTTGTTACCTAAGGAGCACAATGCTTTCTGTGGGACATGCCAGGAGAGGCAGTCCTGAAGATACGTTGATCCCAGAGGGTTTTAAAAGTTAAAACCAACACCTTGAGTTTGATTCTGAATTCATTCTGGCACCGGTACAGCTGATGGAGCACCAGCTGGAGATGTGCTCTCATAAGGGTCCCAGTTTGGACTGCTGCATTCAGTCTCAAGAGTTAGCCCTATACAGGGGTAGAATTCTAGCAGGAGTTCCTTTGCATATTAGGCCACACCTCCCTGATGTAGCCAATCCTCCAAGAGCTTACAAAAAAGAGCCTTGTAAGCTCTTGGAAGATTTGCTACATCAGGGGTGTGTGGCCTCATATGCAAAGGAGCTCCTGCTAGAATTCCACCCCTGGCCCTATGAAGAGTGCGTTGGAGTAATCCAGCACGGAGTTCGGCCTCCCCTGTTATATATCACACTTTCTCTTCTTCTGAAGGGGTATTATAATCACTTGTCTGATATGGAATGAACAAGCTATGCAGACAATCAGTTGCTCCAGTGACCTCCATGGATAAAAGTTAAATTCAGTTGAAATAGCTGAGTGGGCAGCCACGCCTGTCATGCACAGTTCTTTGGGTGCGCTGAAATTTATGGATCAGTTTTTAATGTTTTTGTGCAAGTATATGAGTGTTTTCCTTAAACTGGGGGTACCCAATCTTTTTGACCCCGTGAGTGCCTTTGAAATCTAGGCACAGCCACACTATGGCTGACACAAAATGGCTGGTGCAGGAGGAGGAGCTAGCTGCAAAATGGTTGCTGCGGTTTACCTTCAATCACACAGTGAAGATCCTTTCTGATACCACTTGACGGGCACCATGAAAGGTTTTGGCAAGCACCATATTACCTGTGGGCACCATACTGAGGACCCCTGCCTTAAACAGTATAAGAAGGATATAGACAAAAAGGATATAGACCAAGGGTGGCCAAACTTGCTTAATGGAAAAGCCACATAGAGTAAACTGCAGATGTTTGAGAGTCGAGAGACACAAACTTCAGATGTTTGAGGGAGGGAAGGCAGGCAGGCAGGCAGGCAAATAGATGGGGGAGAGGTGGAAAGAAAGTAACTTTAAATGCATTTTCCAAGCTGCTGGCTGGCTTGGCTTGGAGAAGTGATTTAAAGAGAGAACTGCCTTCTCCAAGCTGGTCGATGGGGCAGACTCTCAAGAACTGCACAATATGTGTGCAAGAGCCACGTGAGGCTCCCGAGCCACAATTTGGCCACCCTTGTTCTCATTTAAGTTTATGCATGCACATAATATCCCTTGGTATAGTTGCAGAAGAGAACCCGAGGTGCTGGCAGGATTACGGGATGATACTGACTGCTGCTTTGCATCGCTGTTGTTATTAATTTTGGGCTGTATCAACAGAGGTATAGTGTCCAGATCACGTGATGCGATAGTATCGCTTTACTCTGCTCTGGTAAGACCTTACCTGGAGTATTGCGTTCAGGTTTGGGCACCACATTTTAAGAAGGATATAGGCAAGCTGGAACGGGTCCAGAGGATGGCGACAAAGATGGTGAGGGGTCTGGAGACCAAGCCCTCTGAAGAAAGGTTGAAGGAGCTGGGGATGTTTAGTCTAGAGAGGAGGCGGCTGAGAGGTGATATGATCACCATCTTCACGTACTTGAAGGGCTGTCATATAGAGGATGATGTGGAATTGTTTTCTGTGGCCCCGGAAGGTAGGACCAGAACCAGTGGGTTGAAATTAAATCAAAAGAGTTTCCGGCTCAACATTAGGAAGAACTTCCTGACCGTTAGAGCGATTCCTCAGTGGAACAGGCTTCCTCGGGAGGTGGTGAGGTCTCCTTCCTTGGAGGTTTGTAAACAGAGGCTGGATGGCCATCGGACAGCAATGAAGATCCTGTGAATTTAGGGGGAAGTATTTGTGAGTTTCCTGCATTGTGCAAGGAGTTGGACTAGATGACCCTGAAGGTCCCTTTCAACTCTTATGATTCTAAGAGAAGCGCGTGTTATTGTTGTTTTTGACATGCTGCAGGCATCACGATAAAAATACCTTCCATATAAAAGAAGCTTTGAATTTAGACAGCAGTGGACTAAGATTTGTTTTGGATTTTTGTTGCTAATTCTGTTCGTTACAGGGGTAGAAATACATTTGCTGAATTAGTTCACGGTCTTTATTTAGGGCACAGGGCAAAAATTTCCAGTCTGACTTTTCTGGCAAAGCAGCCTACGTCGCTTAGACTAGCTTGTTGTCAATTTGGGAGCTAAGCAGGATTGGATGGGAGACCACCAAGGGAGTCCAGGGTTGGCACGCAGTAGAAGGCAACAGCAAACAGCCTCTGCTCCTCTCTTGGCTTGAAAACCCCACAACAGGGTTGCTGTGAGTTGGTTGCATCTCGACAGCACACTTTATTTCGGCTTTTCTTGCAAAACCCACCTGGTGATGTAGCCTTGCTGCTTTCAGTAGAAATTCAGTTGGATTTGAATCGTTCAGAGTTATTTGTATCTACAGCACAACATATGAACATAAGAAGCCGCCTTCTACTGAATCAGACCCTCAGTCCATCAAAGTCAGTATTATCTACTCAGACTGGTAGTGGCTCTCTAGGGTTTCAAGCTGAGGTTTTTCACACCTGTCTGCCTGAACCTTTTTAGTTGGAGATGCTGGGGATTGAACCTGGGACCTTCTGCTTCCCAAGCTGATGCTCTACCGTTGAGCCACTGTCGCTCCCCTTATACTCAACCAATACTCCCTCTAAGCTGTGGAGTTTTGTCATCAAAAATTCTACTTTGTGAGCTACTGGCATTAAGATTGTGAGATACTGCATAAATTAGCTTGTTCTGGGGCCATTTTTCCTGAGCTAAGGCAAAAAATGTGTGAGCTGGAGACTAAAATGTAAGCTAGCTCACACTAATGGTTTAAAGGGAACACTAAGCACAACAGAACTTGCCACAACCACGACATATGGAAAGGCATGTGTGTGGTCTGAAACAGACAGGTGTTGGCCACGGTTCCCCAGTGTATCTGTCTCCTCCCCAGTGTCTTCACGTTTTGTACACTTGCTGCTGGATCCCTGACATAAAAGTAAAGGTGCAAGCACCAGCCGTTTCTGACTCTGGGGCGTCGTCGCTTCACGACGTTTTCACGGCAGACTTTTTTTACGGGACGGTTTGCCATTGCCTTCCACAGTCATCTACACTTCCCCCCCTTGCAAGCTGGGTGCTCATTTTACTGACCTTGGAAGGTTGGAAGGCTGAGTCAACCTTGAGCTGATTACCTGAACCCAGGTTCCGCTGGGATCGAACTCCAGTCGTGAGCAGAGAGCCCGGACTGCAGTACTGCGGCTTTACCACTCTGTGCCACGGGGCTCCTTGGATTCCTGACATAGCTATATCTTAACTCTTGCTATGAAGCCTGCTCTTGTCTGCCTCCACAAATGACTTATCCTGTTTGGCATGTAGAGAGGAATATCCGTTTGCTAAGGTCTGGTATAACATCTGTAGAGTAGCAATTTTGCTCCTCTACAATGCAACAGCTATCACTTTAACCCACTGTGTTATGTAGCAACGCTTGTGAGGAGGAAGTGACTCACAATAACGTGTTCATTCTGGAAATGACAAGCGGATGTTGGGTAGGTGGTAATAAGTACTCCAACTGCAGTTTATGCTAAAGGGTCGGTCGGTTGTCCCATTCTTTTAGCCTGTAGCCGCAATTGGCAGTATGCTTGGACCCCCCCCCCCACATTTTGGGGGTCAATGGGTGCATGGCTGAATTTGAACCCAGATTCAAGACCTACGGGGTCTCCATAAGTCAGCTGTGACTTGACAGCAAAAACAAATCTATAAATGGGATGCTAACTAGTGGTAAAGCTGTAGTTCTGCAGTCCTAAGCCCTGCTCACGACCTGAGTTTGATCCCAGCGGAAGCTGGGTTCAGGTAGGCGGCTCGAGGTTGACTCAGCCTTCCATCCTTCCGAGGTCGATAAAATGAGTGCCCAGCTTGCTGGTGGGAAAGTGTAGATGACTGGGGAAGGCAATGGCAAACCACCCTGTAAAAGTCTGCCGTGGAAACGTGAAAGCAACGTCACCCCAGAGTCGGAAACGACTGGTGCTTGCACAGAGGACTACCTTTACCTTTTAAACTTTTAAATGAGTGAAATGGCTTTTATAACATCTTGGATGATAGAGTTGGATTGGTGAGAAAAAATGAAGGTCATGTGCTCATATAATCTGTAGGTTTTAGGTGCAAGAGAGTTAACAACTCCCTTAGTTCTTTTCAAAACGGTAAACCTGCATTTGTGGCATACAACGTCTGACTTCAGATGGGGTTCAGGCAACTCAGTAGGCCATGATTGAGGGCATTCTTACTACATATAAAACTGAGGTTTGGGGTTAGGCTGGAGCAGTCCCTTTGATGTCTTCTGTTTGGGAGACTGACTCTCCAAGGAGTTCTAAATTTGACATCATGGAATCATTTCTTAGGAGCAGACCTGTCCATTTTAACGTCCCTCTTGGAAATGCATGAATGTAAGTGAAGTCAACTGTATGAAAGCCAGTTTGGTGTAGTGGTGAAGTGTGTGGACTCTTATCTGGGAGAAACGGGTTTGATTCCCCACTTGCAGCTGCTGGAATGGCCTTGGGCCAGCCATAGCTCTCATAGACCATCTTCCCCTGTAGTGGTTAAGTGTGCAGACTCTTATCTGGGAGAACCAGGTTTGATTCCCCACTCCTTCACTTGCAGCTGCTGGAATGGCCTTGGGTCAGCCATAGCTCTCCCAGGAGTTGCTGTAAGAGCTCTCTCAGCCCCACCCACCTCACAGGGTGTCAGTTGTGGGGGGAAAAGGAGATTGTAAGCCGCTCTGAGACTAATTCAGAGAGAAGGGCAAGTTATAAATCTGTGGTCTTCTTCGTAGTCTTAGTCTTCGTCGTCTCCCCCTCCCCCTCCCTCTTCTGTGTTTATAAAAGAAGGAAATCCAATGGTGGAGATGTGAAATGTTTTGTTAACATGTCTTCAGATGTCAGTGAAAGCTGTTGAGTAGGGTATCTTTCTGGACCCCATACTAGAAAGTAGTCCATTCTCAATTTAACTGTTTTCTGTGTTTCAGACAAGTAATACAAAACAAAACCACTCGTGGCTCTTGCCTTGATTGTGTTCATTGTTAATACTGGAAACAGGCCTTATCTAATTACGAGGATGCGCGATGTTTAGTAAGTAATATTAACGTTGCAACGTGACATGCATATAAATTGGCATTCTTACTGTGCATGCTTGGCTTCTAAGACGATCACTTAATTGTGACTTTCTCACCACTTAACCTTGTCTTTTAAAAGCTCTTCGTGATGCAATTAAGAAATGTACATATCAACCAATGCTGCATCATTCAGAAGTTATTTTGGTTCTTTGCACAACAGAAGAAATGGTGCTACAGTTTGCGGATTGCTGAAGAGGCTGCTTCATCTGCTGAAAGTCTCTTGCATAAAATTGGCTGCTTCTTTCAGGGGTGCCTTGACTGTAAATGTTGGTTTCTTGCTAAGCTGGATGCCATATTATGTGTGTCAGTAAATGTTCATTTATTGCCCAAGTGTTTCCTTTAGGTTTCCTCTGTCGGTAGATTGTCTGGCTGGCTATACAACAAACACATCCCTTTCTGGAATGCGGCAGTAAAGCAATTCAGGTGGCACTGTGTGTTCAGGGAGGTTGTCTGGCTTTTCACGGAAAACCACTGTGGAAATAAAACAGGAACCGAAGGATTGCCGCACATCTATTTTAGTGGCATGCTGTACTTGGGCAGATTGCAAGAGATGTTGGACTGAACATCTTGCACTGTTCTGGAGTGTGCATATTGTGATTTTTCATAAAAGGCCTTGCTCTCTCAAAAGGGAGGGGGAAGTGGATGTAATTTAAAAGAAGGAAAGGTTTGCAAATAGCGTGTAGGTTTATAATCCAAGTAGAAAGAGGAAAGCTTATATCTCTGAAATGCCCTATGGATATTAAGCAGCTCTATTCAAGTCAGGGGTGGAATTCTAGCAGGAGCTCCTTTGCATACTAGGCCACACACCCCTGATGTAGCCAATCCTCCAAGAGCTTACAAAAAAGAACCTTGTAAACTCTTGGAGGATTGGCTACATCAGGGATGTGTGGCCTAATATGCAGAGGAGCTCCTGCTAGAATTCCATTCCTGACTAATGTTAAATTATATTAGTAAACAGGCAAAGGAGGAACCAGCACAATTGCTGACTTGTGATAGCCCAGGGGTGGCCAAACTATAGCTCAGGAGCCACATGTGGCTCTTTCACACATATTGTGTGGCTCTTGAAGCCCCCACCGCCCCATCAGCTGGCTTGGAGAAGGCATTTCTCTCTTTAGAGTGCCAGTTTGGTGTAGTGGTTAAGTGTGTGGACTCTTGCCTGGGAGAACCGGGTTTGATTCCCCACTCCTCCACTTGCAGCTGCTGGAATGGCCTTGGGTCAGCCATAGCCCTGGCAGAGGTTGTCCTTGAAAGGGCAGCTTCTGTGAGAGTCCTCTCAGCCCCACCCACCTCACAGGGTGTTTGTTGTGGGGGAGGAAGATAAAGGAGATTGTGAGCCACTCTGAGTGGAGGGCGGAATATAAATCCAATGTCGTCGTCTTAGTTTAGTCAGCTTGGAATTTGGCTTTTTGGAAATCAATTCGTAATGGTTTTATGAAATTTTTGCACATGGATGAATAGTATGGTTGGTCTCAAAAGTGAATGAAGAGGTTTTTTTCCCCTTGTAATTTGTAGATACCTGTTTGAGTGTGGTGTTCACAGGTGGCTCTTAATATAGGGGAGGAAAAGTTCATTTAAAACAAATTATTGAAATTCATCCTGCGGCTTACTGAGCACAATGAAGAAAATGTATAAGCCAGAGATTTTATACGGATAGTCTGATGTGGATGGAATGCATTCCATGTACTTATCCTGAGGGTTTTGAGCGACTGATGTCTAAGACCTGCGGTGAAGCAAGGATGCATCTGGTACTTATAGTGGATTAGTGTTCATCTTCAGCCTTAGTCCAATTTAGAAATGAGAGATTATCATGATGTGTGTGTGTTTGTGTGTGTGTGTATTGGAGTTGTTTTTTTTGCTTCTGGTCTGGTGTTCCGTAGCAGCAGGAGCAAATTCCACACCAAAGGCCTTCATGACTGTTTGGGCCGCTCTTTGCTAAATAAATGTCTACCAGAAGGTCTGAGTTTCCATAGCAAATCCCAACACAAATGTGACTGAGATAAAGACTGCTTGTTTAAAAAAAAAAACAGAGTGAAGTACAAATTTCTTTTCCGTCTGCAAGCCCCTGGGTAGTGACTTAATGAGAGCCAGTTTGGTGTAGTGAGAGCCAGTTTGGTGTAGTGGTTAAGTGTGCGGACTCTTATCTGGGAGAACTGGATTTGATTCCCCACTCCTCCACTTGCACCTGCTGGAATGGCCTTGGGTCAGCCATAGCTCTGGCAGAGGTTGTCCTTGAAAGGGCAGCTGCTGTGAGAGTCCTTTCAGCCCCACCCACCTCACAGGGTGTCTGTTGTGGGAGAGGAAGATAAAGGAGATTGTGAGCCGCTCTGAGACTCTTGAGTGGAGGGCGGAATATAAATCCAATGTTGTCTTTGTCTTAACTTGTGTCATCGAGGTCGCTTCCATGACTTCTCATTCTTCTCCCACTTAAAGCTGTAAAATTTCCAGAAATTTGGAACAAAGGTGAGTCTAATGGTACCTTTAAGACCACCGATGTTTTATTCAGGGTAAGCTTTTGTATGCAAGCACACTTTGTCAGACGGTGAAATGGCATACAGTGAACAGTGCAAACATAGCCAGCTTCAAGATGGGATTGGATAAACATCTGGAGCAGAGGTCCATCAGTGGCAATTAGCCACAGCCTATTGTTGGAACTCTCTGTCTGGGGCAGTGATGCTCTGTATTCTTGGTGCTTGGGGGAGGCAACAGTGTGAGGGCTTCTAGTGTCTTGGACCCACTGGTGGACTTCCTGATGGCACCTGGTTTTTTTGGCCACTGTGTGACACAGAGTGGTGGACTGGATGGTCCATTGGCCTGATCCAACATGGCTTCTCTTATGTTCTTAATCAGCCTCAGACCACAAAACATAATTGAGCCTGGAGCCTACAAGTGGCAGTTATGAAGAGACTACCAGTTTAAGCCATGGGCACTCTCTTTGGACTCCCAAAGAGTGTTATTAGTTTTGATTTAAAGTAGCTAAAAAATGAAGGTAGCAGCAGCTGGGCTTTCAACTGCTCTATGCTTTGCTGAAATTTAAGAAAGAGCAGGGGTGGAATTCTAGCAGGAGCTCCTTTGCATATTGGGCCACACACCCCTGATGCAGCCAATCCTCCAAGAACTTACAAAAAAGAGCCTTGTAAGCTCTTGGAGGATTGGCTGCATCAGGGATGTGTGGCCTAATATGCAAAGGAGTTCCTGCTAGAATCCCACCCCTGAGAAAGAGGCAAATATAACATTAATATTGAAGGAAGGACAGTTTGATTAAAAAAATAAATTAGAGACTGGTAACACTGCTGAATAATGGTTATAAGGTGTTCACAACTATTCTTGTAGAAAGATTTAAGATTATATTACAAGAATTTATCCTCTAACTGTTGGTCTTCCTGATTAATGTTAGAACGGTTTTGAACGTTTTGGAATACCTGGAGAAATACAATGAAAAACAAATGGCTTTTTTTTTTAGATACAGAAATCATTTGACAATCTGAACTGGAATTTCCTTGTTAAGATATTATTTATTTATTTAGACTATTTATATCCCACCCTATCCCAGAAAGGGCTCAGGGTAGATGGCAATGCTATACAAACAATATGAATAACCAGCAGGAACTCATTTGCATAAGCAGGAACTCATTTGCATATTAGGCCACACCCTCTGACACTACCATTGTTTCACACAGGGCTTTTTTGTAGGAAAAGCCCAACTTATTTGCATATTAGGTCACACCTCTGACACCAAGCCAGCTGGAACTGTGTTCCTTTGCGTTCCTGCTCAAAAAAAGCCTCAAAAACATATCACAGCAATAAAACAATACAACAATCATAAACAATTGTAGGTGGTGACTCAGTTGGGCACATGCTATATAGATTAAGAATTTGGCACAGTAAAGAGGAGGTTTAATAAGAAATGAATTTTGGAGATAGCTTTATGAAATGGGTGAAGTAAGTGTATACTTTGCAGGCAGCTCAGATAATTGTAAATAGAGATTTACCCAAACCATGTGAGATAAAAAAAAGGAACTCTTTAGCTCAGGGGTGTCAAACATGCGGCTTGGGGGCTGAATCAGGCCCCCGGAGGGCTCCTATCAGGCCCCTGAGCAACTGGCTGTCATCTGCTTTCTTCTCCCTCTCTCATGCCTCCTTCTGCATCACAGCTTGCTTTGTAAAGCTTGCTCGATCGCACAGGAGCTACAGAGCAAAACCTCGATTTTCTCCATTGGTTGAGGCTCCTCCCCCTCCTGGTCCCGTGGGGAGGGAGGGAAAGAGCCAGAGCTTCTTTTGCCCAGTACCCTGGATCCCACGGAAGACATACAAAGAAAGCACCTTTAAGACCAACAAGGGCTAATGTTTTAAATGTTTTATTTTAAGTTTAAAAAAAAAACTTTCAGTCATGTTTGTCTGTGTCCTTTAAGAAGTTTACATTCTCTGCTACCTAATCTTAAATAGGTACACACATGGCCCGACCCAACATGGCCCGACACGGTCTCATTTATGTCAGATCCGGCCCTCATAACAAATGAGTTTGACGCTCCTTCTTCAGCATCTACCACTTTCCTCCTAGGAGCATGTGATAACCTTTTTGTCCAATCCAGCCTCCAGGGAGCCTTATTCTCCTGGAAATCCATGAGCAAGGATTGGGGTTTTTTTTGTTTTGCAATGTTGTCAAGTTGGCACTTGGGTATGAGACTGAGGCAGCCCTTGAGCCGTGGCCTCTATCCAAAAGCATCTGAGAGTCTCTGTCAGTGCTGCCAGAAGATGAGCTCTGTGTTTATAATAAATTCTTAAGATGGAAATCTTTGCATTAATTATGTTATTTAATATTCTAACTACTTTGAAAGCCTAATAAACCATTTAATGACAAAAGCGTGACTTAAGATGTTTTTAAAGGCAATTAAAACACGTTTCTGGAGGATAGATTTATCAGCGATCAGCAACCACGATAGCTCAGTGGAATCTCAGTGTTCGGGTAATAACTCTGGATTAGATGATGTATTTATTTTATTTTCATTTATAGTCCCAAGTTTCTAGCTGGGGCTCACAGTGTTTTAGGAGTATGGTTGACCGAATAGTTCTGTCAGTGAGCCAGTTGCAAACTATAACAGGGGTGGCCATAGTCGCTTAACCTAAGAGCCACACAGAATAAATGTCAGACGTTAAAGAGCCACAAGGCATGAATGTCAGATGTTTGAGAGCCGCAAGGCAGGCAGGAAGGGTGAGTAAGAAAGGTGGAAAGAAAGCAAATAGATGGGGGAGGGAAGGAGAAGTGGAAAGAAAGAAACTCTAACTTTAAATGCATTCTCCAAACTGCCGGCTAGCTTGGCTTGGAAAAGCGATTTACAGAGACAAATGACTTCTCCAAGCTGGCCAACGGGGCGGTGGGGCTTTAAGAGCCTCACAATACATGTGAAAGAGCCACATGTGGCTCCCAAGCCACAGTTTGGCAACCCCTCAACTATAATAACATTTGAATCTAGCAGCAAAGACTCCTAATAAAACCAGAATGATGCAGTGGTGCTGAAATTGAGGAACTAGAAGAGAAACGCACATGATCTGCCAAGAACTAGAAGAGAAAGATCGCAGTCGCTGTTTGAGAGCCTCCTGTGATTGATACAAGAGTAAATGTGCTGAAGCCAGTGGGGCTATTCTCATGGAATTCTGCATTTAAAGATGCTTGCACTTTCCCCATGTATTGAAGGAAAGGGGGCGAAGTAAAGGAGCCTGAGAGTCCAGGCCTCTCTTTGGTGCTGCTGTGACACGAATGTGCTGTATTTGTTTAGCGCTCACATAAGCAGGACCTTTTTTTGTAGCAGGAACGCCTTTGCATCTTAGGCCACACCCCCTGGTTTAGCCAATCGTCCTGGAGCTTACAGTAGGCCCTCTGCTAAGAGTCCTGGAAACTCCTGGAGGATTGGCTATATCAGTGGGGCGTGGCCTAATATGCAAAGAAGTTCCTGCTACAAAAAAAGCCCTGCACATAAGAACATTAAAACAACAACAAAACCTCAGAGGGAGATTGCAAATGCTCAGTGAAAAGGGGCAGGGAAAGAAAACGGCATTGTAGGAAGCACTACTGGGCATTTCACACAGTGCACCACACTGATTCAGAAGTGCAAGGAGGGGGTTGAAAGCAAAAGAGACCAGTTTACATCCAAAACGGCTCAGGCAGGCTTTCTTTCTCAAATGGGACACAAGCGGGTTTGTCTGAACAGGTAAATGAATTTCACAAGCAGCTGGTTACTAAAACGGGTCTGTCTGAAATGACTGAAAAATTCCCATCAGTAACCAGTCACTAAAATGGAATAGACAGGCTGTCTGAACAGGGCCTACATGACCCTGCTGGAACTTGTATGTTGCATAAAGAGTTATGCCCAGGGATTTTTTTTGTAGCAGGAACTCCTTTGCATATTAGGCCACACACCCCTGATATAGCTAATCCTCCAAGAGCTTACAGTAAACCCTGTAAGAAGAGCCCTGAAAGTTCTTGGAGGATTGGTTACATCAGGGGAGTGTAGCTTAATATGCAAAGGAGTTCCTGCTACAAAAAAAGCGCTGGTTATGCCAGCATGTGCTGTATTAGGATCACAAGTATTTCCAATAATTCTTGTCCAGTTGTTCTTCTTCTACGCGGGCCTTGAAAGAGGGCAAAGAAATTTTATAATTTTGCCCCTCTTTGTGGTCCTAATTGTGAATGTCATGGGGTTTAATCTGGAGGAGTTGTCTTCAGAGGCTGTGAGCTTTTTCCTCTTGCTGTGGTTGCTGCTGGAAAGGTCCATGATGGGACTGACATTTTGCTAAGTTTATGCAGTGCTTCCCCGGTACACAGCTTGGGTTCCCCCCACTCCATCATAGTTCTGCATATCTCCCACCCAAAAACTTTGGCAGTGGTATGGAGAGGAACTTCCCTGCAGGAGACCCGTGGAAGGCTGCTCCATGTAGAGCGATCCGCCTCAACAAAGAGTAGAAGATGATATTGGATTTATATCCCGTCCTCCATTCTGAATCTCAGAGTCGCAGAGTGGTTCACCATCTCCTTTATCTTCCTCCCCCAAAACAGACACCCTGTGAGGTGGGGGGGGGCTGAGAGGACTCTCACAGCAGTTGCCCTTTCAAGGACAACTCCTATGAGAGCTATGGCCAACCCAAGGCCATTCCAGCAGCTGCAAGTGGAGGAGTGGGGAATCAAACCCGGTTCACCCAGATAAAAGTCCGCACACTTAGCCACTATGCCAAACTGGCATTTCGGTGACCATCTCCTAGCAGCTGTATTTTGAGAAGCTCTCTGACAACGGGTAATTGCTGTTCTGATTCCCTGTCTGTGTGAGTTAGAGCAGGGGTGTCAAACACCTTTGTTATGAGGGCCGGCTCTGACATAAATGAGACCTTGTTGGGCTGGGCCATGTCGGGTTGGGCCGAGCCATGTCGGACCGGGCCATGTGTGTTCCTGTTTAAGATCAGGTAGCAGAGATATCAACTTTTTAAAAGAACACAGACAATCATGAAGATTTTTTTAAAAACTATCTTAAAATAAAACATGCTTAAAACATTAGCACTTGTTGGTCTTAAAGGTGCTTTCTTTGTATTTCTCCCACGGGATCCAGGGAACTGGGCAAAAGAAGCTCTGGGTCTCTCCTTTCTTCTTCAGGGGACCAGGACATTTTGCTAAGTTTATGCAGTGCTTTCTCGGTACACAGCTTGGGTTCCCCCCCACTCCACCAACCAATAGAGAAAATGGAGGTTTTGCTCTGTAGCTCCTGTGCGATTGAGCAAGCCTTGCAAAGCAAGCTGTTTTGCAGAAGGAAGCAAGAGAGAGGGAGAAGAAAGCAGATGACAGCCAGTTGCTCGGGGGCCTGATTCGGTCCCTACAAGTAGCCACAAACCTATCTTGACTTCAGAAAAAAGTTTGCAAAATTGTGACAATGTTTGACACCCCCGAGTTAGAGAGTGTGTGTGACCGATTCATGGGCAGTGTTGTTTAAATTGTTGTCTGTCAGTTGTAAGCAGGGGGAAGTTCTGACCTCACCCGCTGCCCGTTGATTCATTTAAAACTGAATTCATGTGGGTATGCCTTTAAAGCCTGTTTTGGCAGCTGTGAGCAGTCGGATCACTTTGGAAACAGGAAACTTAGGTTCTTGCTATTTCTCTTTGCCTGTATGTGTGGGTTTAAGCGTGCAACTTGCGCACGATGAGGCCTGCAATCCATATATGGTCTATCTCTGATTTGCAGAGTATACTAAGAAGTGTGTCTCTCTTGTATGGCTGTGTATCAGTTTAGCCACAGGAACTGAGGACAGCATATATATATATATGGTGGCGACTTGTCTGTAAAGATAGTGGGGGAGAGCTACCTTTGCAAGGGTAAATGTCGGCAGCATAGCCACAAGCTTATCTTGACTTCATAAAAAAAAAGTTTGCAAAATTGTGACGATGTCGTCTCGCGGAAAAAAGGGAAGAGTGTCGGGAGAAGTCACTGGGCCTGCTTGTTTAGGACAGACACTTGGAAAAGACGCAACCCCCCCCCCTCCCATTTATATGCTGCATAATTATATTTTCAAATAAAAGGCTGCATCCATTAAATAGTCCAGCCTTTGTGAAGCCTCTGAATTGCTTTTAATTTAGCGGCTGCACAGAAGCTGAATTCGGGGCATTCATGGGCCGGTACTATCTCCTTGGCTAGCAGCCAGGCCTATTCATGCCGTTCTGAGGGCAGGAAGTTCCCACATTCATTCAGGAGTGGACAAGGAATGGTGGGGAGAGGGGCTAAGCTACGAGCAAGTGAAGGCCTTCTTTTTTTTTTTTTTTAAAGTGAGTGTGGGTGGGGGAGAGACCGTTTTAAGAATAGGGGTTTTTTTTTAGTGATTCCTCAGAGCCTGAATAGGTTTGGACGCCACAATTCAAGTAGGCACGTTGAGGGCGCGTTTCGAAAGTTCTGTGGAGAAGTGAAACTTCAGAGGAGAGAGCCTTATGAATAAAGCTGGAGAACCTGACTTTTCTTTTTCGCCTGAGGAGAAGCAAAACGGTCACTATCTGATCCAGAAGGCTTTCCCCCACCCCCTCAGATCGGAACACTGTGTAATCCCTCAGGGGACACGCTCGCACACTCTGTACATGCAGGGAGCTTCAGGAGGTAGAAATTAGAATTAGAATCAGGTTGAGCCCAGCCCTGAACAGGGGCATGGAGGTAGATCAAGATATGTCGCTGTGCTAGTCTGTCTTGTAGTCGTGGAAAAGAGCAAGAAGTCCAGTAGCACCTTAAAGATTTAACAAAATTTGTTGCAGGCCTACCTTGTGTGTTAAGTGCCATTAATGGCCTCCAAAATGTCCTATCGCCAGGGCTTTTCCAGTAGGGGAAAAACCCAGCAGGAACTCATTTGCATATTAGGCCACCCCTGATGTCATCATTGTTTCACACAGGGCTTTTTGGGTAGAAAAGGCCTGGCAGGAGCTTATTTGCATATTAGGCCACACCCCTGATGCCATCATTGTTTCACACAGGGCTTTTTGGGTAGAACAAGCCTGGCAGGAGCTTATTTGCATATTAGGCCACACCCCTGATGCCATCATTGTTTCACACAGGGCTTTTTGGGTAGAACAAGCCTGGCAGGAGCTTATTTGCATATTAGGCCACACCCCTGATGCCATCATTGTTTCACACAGGGCTTTTTGGGTAGAACAAGCCTGGCAGGAGCTTATTTGCATATTAGGCCACACCCCTGATGCCATCATTGTTTCACACAGTGCTTTTTGGGTAGAAAAAGCCTGGCAGGAGCTTATTTGCATATTAGGCCACACCCTGATTCCAAGCCAGCTGGAACTGTGTTCCTGTGCGTTCCTGCTTAAAGGAGAAAGCCCTGCTTATCACTAACCGCCTTGCTCAGGTCTTGCAAACTGAGGGCCATGGCTTTCTTTATAGACTCAATCCATTTGTGTTTTCTTGTGTTTGTGGTGGTCTAGTGCTCACTTCTTCAGGTATTCAGGTGGCCCTATACTCTGCTTCTGGACGATAGCCAAGTCATCTCCTCAGTGCGAATGCTCAGAGACGGTGCCTTCGCAAACGCCTCCTTCCCACGAGGAGCAGTGTTCTGAAAGCAGCGCTATGTAGAATATATTTAAATGCTTGTAGAATGCATTTAAAGTTGCTTTCTTTCCACCTCTCCCCATCTATTTTCCTCCCCCTCCCTCCCTCCTTCCTCTTGCGGCTCTTGAACATCTGACGTTCATGTCTTGCGGCTCTCAAGCATCTGCCATTTGTTCTATGTGGCTCTTACGTTAAGCAAGTTTGGCCACCCCTGGGCTAGGGGCATGGCCCACACGCTCTTGCCTGCTTTCCTTCTCCTGGTAAGTCAACTTACAGAAGGGTCAACTTGCGCTGGGCTCTCGTGTATGTTTTTAACCTTCTCTTGCTTCTGAGAGTTGGGATTTTTTTGTACAATGCGGTTCTCTTGAATCAAAGTATTGGCAGGCCAAGTCAGATGCAAGTCTCTGGATTCTCTCTCTAGCTTCTTAGTAGATAGATCCAGGTGGGCAGCCGTGTTGGTATGAAGCAGTAGAACAAAGTAGGAGTCAAGTGGCACCTTTAAGACCAACAAAGTTTTATTGAGAATGTAAGCTTTCGTGTGCTGGAAGTACACTTCCATCCTTTTGTCTGATGGTGTGCTTCTAGCACACGAAAGCTTTACAGTCTCACTCGACTCAGTGCCACTTGACTCCTAATTTGTTCTATTGCTTCTTAGTAGTAGCAGCACTCTCTCATAATGTCAGCATTTGGTTTGTAACGAGTTGTCATTTTTAGAGTTATCAGCTCCGTGTTGGGAAACACCAGGAGATTTTGGGAGTGGAACCAATGGAGAGCGGGGTTTAGAGAGGGCAGGGACTTCGATGGGGTATAATGCCACAGAGTCCACCTTCCAAAGTGACCACTTTTTCAAGATGTTCAAGAGCTGCAAGAGGAGGGAGAGGAGGAAAATAGATGGGGAGAGGTGGAAAGAAAGCAACCTAGAGATCAGTTGTAACCCCAGGAGATCTCCAACCACCATGAGAAGGTTTTACAACCCTAGTCAATACTTGTACCTTCTCCATGAGTCTTCAGTCCAATGCATTTTTAAAAATCTGCTTGTGACAAACTGTATGATGCAATAAAAGAAAAGTTGTACAAATTAACTTATTTTTGCATGATTTTCCTAGGCACTTAGTCCCCATTCCTTAAATTCAAAAAGTTGTACTCAACTCCTCTGTCAGTCTCTACCCCCCCCCCCAAAAAAAGATGCACTGAGGTATTTTATACACATCTTCAGATCATAATGGCTACAGACTTTTAATCTCTCCTCCCCAGAATACAAACTGAGATTCAAAGGAAGCTGGATAGGTGCCCAGTACTTAATATATATATGCCCTTAATAAAGGCTTGCTTTTTAATGGGGTGATCAAATCACTGTCTGCTAGTTTGAATGGCTATAGCTACAAAATTTTCTAGTTGAAGGATTTAATCCTGGCAGAAGCTGGGTTCAGGTAGCTGGCTCAAGGTTGACTCAGCCTTCCATCCTTCCGAGGTCGGTAAAATGAGGACCCAGCTTGCTGGGGGATGGGACAGGGAAGTGTAGATGACTGGAGAGGGCAAAAAGTCACGATGTGATGTCACCCCAGAGTCAGAAATGACTGGTGCTTGCACAGGGGACTACCTTTACCTTTTTAGCTACAAAATTTTCTAATTGAAGGATTTAATTTTAAACAAGGAGGATTGTATAAGTAATCTTCAGTATCTCTTCCCTTAAAACTGGATATATAGATGGTGAATTAATTCGCCATTGATGTCCCTGAGCTATATGTATGAGGGGAAGGAAAAACAAACTAGAGCTGTTTGGAGATGTGGGGACAAGGGGAAGGTAACAGTTTAAGGCTGTGATTCCATAGACAGAATTCTGCTTTTAGAAGAGCACCTGCCTGTAATCTCTGCCTAAGCAACAAATTGCTTATGAATTGCAGAAAATAGATAAAGTGGAAGTAGGGGGGAAATGTATCTGTGAATGAGACATCGAAGAGGAAATGTAGCTAGCTGTTGCAAACTGAGAATTGTGATTTGAATTCCTCAGTGGTTTGAATTCTGCCAGAATGTTTCTCTGAAGGTGGTAGCACATTGCTGATGCAGGATGTAGGACCCAACTCGGTGTAGTAAAGTTACTCTTTTACTCATTCCTACGGCAGCTGTAATACCACATGTAAAAGATCCCTATTAGCTTTCTCTCAACTCTGCACAGACTGAGAGACTAAAAGCGCCGCCCTCGGTATTAGAAAGGATTTGGAAGGGTGTAGCTGTTCTTAGGGTAGTGCAACATGTGTCTTTGTGGTATGTTCAAATGAACAGCTGAGGTAGTGAAGGCAAGACGAAATGGAGCAGAGGTCCGCCAGTGGTTATTAGCCACAAAGTACAGATGAAGCACTCTGGGACAGCGATGCTCTGTATTCCTTATGCTTGGGGAGCGACAGCGGGAGGCAATGTTCCCTCTAAGAGAGCCAGTTTGGTGTAATGGCTAAGAGTGTGGACTCTTATCCGGGAGAATTGGGTTTGATTCCCCACTCCTCCACTCGCAGCTGCTGGAATGGCCTTGGGTCAGCCATAGCTTTCATAGGAGTTGTCCTTGAAAAGGCAGCTGCTGTAAAAGCTCTCTCAGCCCCACCTACCTCACAGGGTGTCTGTGGTGTGTGTATGTGGGGGGGAAAGGTAGAGGAGAGTGTGACCGTTCTGAGACTCTGAGATTCAGAGTACAGGGCGGGATATAAATCCAATATCATCATCATCATCTTCTAAACTGTGGAATCTTGTGAGGAAAAACTCTAGTTTGTGAGCTACTGGCATTAAAGTTGTGAGCTACTGCATAAATTAGTTTGCTCTGGGGCCATTTTCCCTGAGCTGAGACAAAAATGTGTGAGCTGGAGGCTAAACAATTGTGAGCTAGCTCACACTAACTCAGCTTAGAGGGAATGCTGGTGGGAGGGCTTCTGGAGTTCTGGCCTCACTGGTGGTTCTCCTGATGGCACCTGGGTTTTGGCCATTGCGTGATACAGTGTGTTGGCCTGGATGAGTGATTGACCAGATCCAACATGGCTTCTCTTATGTTCTCACATAAGGAGCTGGAGGTGTGCTTCTTGTTTTAAATGAAAGCTGGTAATTCAGAAAACCTGATATACACACTGATTTATTTATTTACATTATTTATAGTCTGCCTTTCTCTGCTGGACATTCTTCCCCATTCCACAGCAGGCCATTTTAATTGGTTTCCCCACTGGCTCTAGGATAGCGATACAATAATACATCAAATCTGCAACTCAAGGCAGATTTGATGTATTATTGTATCACTATCCTAGAGCCAGTGGGGAAACCAATTAAAATGGCCTACTGTGGAATGGGGAAGAATGTCCAGCACATGGATAAGGTTATGGAAAATGGTTGCTACTGGGCAGGAAAATCCAAATTTTACCATCCAGCCAACAGTCATTCAGCTTGGGCTGTGGTCTTTCCCCACATTTGGAGCAACCTGGGGTTGAGAAGAATTGGAGGGAAAACCAGGGACACCCCCCACCCTGAGGTGTGTGAAAACCTGTTTCCAAAATCATTGACCTTTGAATTAAGGTTAAAATGCTTGGGGCTCTTTAGCTTGGAGAAACATCGACTGCGGGGTGACATGATAGAGGTTTACAAGTTTACGCATGGGATGGAGAAGGTAGAGAAAGAAGTACTTTTCTCCCTTTCTCACAGAGAACTTGTGGACATTCAATGAAATTGCCGAGCAGTCAGGTTAGAATGGATAAAAAGAAGTACTTCTTCACCCAAAGGGTGATTCACACATGGAAGTCACTGCCACAGGAGATGGTGGCGGCTGCAAGCATAGACAGCTTCAAGAGGGGATTGGATAAGCATATGGAGCAGAGGTCCATCAGTGGCTATTAGCCACAGCTTATCGTTGGAACTCTGTCTGGGGCAGTGATGCTTTGTATTCTTGGTGTTTGGGAGGGATAATAGTGTGAAGGCTTCTAGTGTCCTGGCCCCACTGATGAACCTCCTGATGGCACCTGGGTTTTTTGGCCACTGTGTGACACTGGATGGGCCAATTGGCCTGATCCTATATGGCTTCTCTGTTATGTTCTTATGTTCTCTTAACTTGGGGCAGATAAACCAGCATGGAAACGGACTTGGAAACAATAAGTGTTTAGCTTGACTGGGCTTCTGGTGCTTACCTTTCCTCCTCACTTGAGACCATTGTTTGTGTTTTCAAATATGTATCTTGAGGGGCAGTTTGCCCTCCTTGAAATGTTGTTGTGGATGACTGGCCATAATTTCCCACTTACACATATGTAAGTCCTGTCCCATGCCCCCTCCCATAGAAAGCTAATTCTTGCGAACAGCAATTTTGCATGAAGGCTATGATATAATGTTTTATGTGGTTTAATAACAGAGATTCTTTCTAACCCAAATAATTTTGTGTGTGTTTTTAAAAAAGTCTGGGGGTTATTAAAAAAAAAAGCCACAGCTAAACATATCAGCTGTTTCACAACTCACCAGGGGATTTAAGGAGGACCCAGAGAGGGGAAATGTAGATTCGAGGAGAGATTACAAATGTAATAAACCTTGTTGCCGGGCAGCCCAGGAAATTAGATCTGGCGTTCCTTGAAAACAAGAATAAATTGGGAGTTTGGTTTTCTTTTTTTAGAAATAATGCAGGAAAGCAGAAGTTGAATACTCTTCTAAAGTTCCCACTTCCTGATTCTTACAGGAAAGTTCCCACTTCCTGATTCTTGTAGGAAAATTGCCGAACAATTCATCAAGCATCTAGGAAAAACCTTGTGCAAGGGATAAATATGCCTAGTGTCCAGTGTTCCCTCTAAGCGGAGTTAGTGTGCGTGAGCGCACAGATTTTTAGCCTCCAGCTCTCACATTTTGTCTTAGCTCAGGAAAATTGACCACATGAGCACACTAATTTATGCAGCAGCTCACAACTTTAATGCCAGTAGCTCACAAAGTAGAATTTTTGCTCACAAGACTGTAGCTTAGAGGGAACATTGCTAGTGTACCAAGTTTTTATTTTTTAAAATGGCATTCAGGTGGTATTAGCGGTGTATTCTCCTCCCCTTCCCCAGCCTCCCAGAGAGGGTCCTGCTCAGAGTATGCCTAGAGGAAAAGAGGTCTACAGCCATTGTCAAGGCCTTGTGGAGTGAGCTATCAGAGATGCAGATGACCAAACTTTGTTTTGTTCCCCACCCCCCACCCCCCAAACTTGGCACGCATTTTTTTTTTTCATATTGAGGTATGGCCAAAGCTGTTGGATATGCTACACTTGAGATATTTTATGTGCCTTGGAATTTGGGTCCCTTCCAGCCCTTAATATCTTTAACGTAGGCTTAGATATCATCATGAAATTGCATCAAGAATTAATGCCTTGCTCTTTGTACTAAGGGGGAGGTCAGGTTGTGTGATGACGTGTCGCTTCTCCCCTTGCACAAGGGACTACCTTTACCTTTATTAGTCTGTGCTGTGCATTCTACAATTCTTCTCAAAACCTGACGAGTCAAAAAGCTGGCCCTTCCCAGGAGATCATTTAAAAAGGTAAAGGTAGTCCCCCTGTGCAAACACCAGTCGTTTCCGACTCTGGGGTGACGTCGCATCACAACGTTTTCACAGCAGACTTTTTAACGGGGTGGTTTGCCATTGCCTTCCCCAGTCATCTACACTTTCCCCCCAGCAAGCTAGGTACTCATTTTACCAACCTCGGAAGAAAGGAAGGAAGGCTGAGTCAACCTTGAGCCGACTACCCGAACCCAGCTTCCACCAGGGATCGAACTCAGGTCATGAGCAGAGAGCTTGGACTGCAGTTCTGCAGCTTTAGCACTCTGTGCCACGGGGCTCCTTAGGAGATCATTTAGTAGAGGCTAAATGATGAATGGATGAACCTCTTTTGATGGAGCAGAGGTCCATCAGTATGAACCTCTTTTCTCTAGCACGGTTAGGTACTTTAAGTGTGCAGGGTGCTCAGTATGTTCCCAGTCTTGGTAGGGTATAGAATTCTGCAGTCTGAATGGGGTGATGGTTACGATTAAACATCTTAATAAGATATTATTTAGAAGATCATGCACACTTGATGACAATAACGAGGCTAGATTGCATAGGATACTTACATTTGATCAAAAGCCCCCCCCTCTTTGTTTGAAGTAGGATTACATCTTGCTGGCTTTCCTTTAATGTCTTGTATCACACCAGGATGGTTTTGTAGAAGTCTCTGTCTCTCTCTCTCGGCTTGGCTTTGCGAACGAAGATTTAAGAAGGGTGCAATAGTCCACGGCTGCTGCAGGCTCGCTGGTGGCTGACAAGACCAACGCAGGACAGGCAGGTCCGGCCACAGTGGCTGCAGGGAAAAGTCTGATTTAGGATTGGTGCTGTAGCAGTGCGATTCTTCCTCAATCTCCTTTTGTCCTCAAGACCAGCTATGCGTGCGTTCTCAAAGGAAGAGACAGCCTGGTGGATGGTGTGTCTCCATGCTTTGCGATCTGAGGCTAGGTCAGACCACTGGTGATGGTTGATGCGACAGGTGCCAAGGGATTTCTTCAAGGAGTCCTTGTACCTCTTCTTTGGTGCCCCTCTATTTCGATGGCTGGTGGAGAGTTCGCCATACAGGGCAATCTTGGGAAGGCGGTGGTTTTCCATCCTAGAAATATGCCCTGCCCAGCGCAGCTGCGTCTTCAGCAGCAGTGCCTCGATGCTGGTAACCTCCGCCCGCTTGAGGACTTCAGTGTTGGTCACAAAGTCACTCCAGTGGATGTTGAGGATGGTGTGAAGGCAGCGCTGATGAAAGTGCTCGCGGAGTCGCAGGTGATGACGGTATAAAACCCACGATTCGGAGCCGTAGATGAGGGTTGTCATCACAACTGCTTTGTAAACATTGATCTTTGTGCCTTTTTTCAGATGCTTGTTGCTCAGATGCTTGTAGAAGTAATGTTTTGTTATAATCATTTGTTTGATTTGTAAAATCCTTAGCCTGCTCTGCGCATGTTGCAGGTTAACAGATGCAAAATACAGAGCATAAAACTGTATGGGTGTTCATGCCTGAGCAAATAATAAAACCTCTGGCGGCTGTTTGGAAATTGGATTACATTAATGTGACATAATGCTGAGGTATGAGAGCTGGAAGGGTGGAGTATATGAACTGTTATGGACAAGCAAAATGAAAAAGCAGCTCTCTTGGTAGAAATCTTTGCTCTTCTCCGTGGTCATCATTGGTCAAGTGGACCTATACAACTTCAGTGATGTGGGCTTTCCATGACAATTTTGGCCACTTTTTTCCATGGCAGTTCTTTGGCCATTGTGTGACGCAGAGTGTTGGACTGGATGGGCCACTGGTCTGATCCAACATGGCTTCTCTTATGTTCTTTTGGAGGCTGGGGGGTTTTTTTGGCCACTGTGTGACACAGAGTGTTGGATGGGCCATTGGTCTGATCCAACATGGCTTCCCATGTTCTTAATTTGAATTGGAAAATTTCCAGAAAATATTCAGATTTAAATATTTTAAAGATGTTAGCTGTTCATGGAGCCACCTTGGTTTCTTTAGGCTCCTCCCATTTTTTCCTTCTCATACGGATTGTTTGTGATTGTGCCTTTAATATTTCACCTTTAAGGAATTCCCACCCCTCTTGAACTCTGCTAAAAATGAAAAGCCAAATAAATTCCTGACTCATCTTGCTAAACACTTTTCAGAAAGTGGAGAGGGAAACAAGGAGATCTGCTGTCTTGGACTTGATTCTCACCAACAGGGAAGAACTGGTTGATGAGGTGAAAGTACTGGGCATCCTGGGTAGTAGTGAAGCGGGCATGTAATTTGGGAATTTACATCTTGAGGAAGGGAAAAGCTGTATGTAGTCAGACATACAGGTTGGACCAGGAAAGCAAATTATGACAAACTTAACAGTTATGCTGGGTAGAATCCCGTGATCAGAAATACTTAAGGAGAAGGGAGTTCAGGAGGGGTGGGAATTCCTTAAAAGTGAAATATTGAAGGCACAATCACAAATGATCCCTATGAGAAGGGAAAATGGGAGGAGCCTGGTTTCCTTGGAGGTCTCCCATCAGAACATAAGAGAAGCCATGTTGGATCAGGCCATTGGCCCTGCCAGTCCAACATTCTGTGTCACATAAGAACATAAGGGAAGCCATGTTGGATCAGGCCAATGGCCCATCCAGTCCAACACTCTGTGTCACATAAGAACATAAGGGAAGCTATGTTGGATCAGGCCAATGGCCCATCCAGTCCAACATTCTGTGTCACATAAGAACATAAGGGAAGCCATGTTGGATCAGGCCAGTGGCCCATCCAGTCCAACACTATGTGTCACATAAGAACATAAGGGAAGCCATATTGGATCAGGCCAATGGCCCATCCAGTCCAACACTCTGTGTCGCATAAGAACATAAGGGTAGCCATGTTGGATAAGGTCAATGGCCCATCCAGTCCAACACTCTGTGTCACATAAGAACATAAGGGAAGCCATATTGGATCAGGCCACTGGCCCATCCAGTCCAACACTCTGTGTCACATAAGAACATAAGGGAAGCCATGCTGGATCAGGCCAATGGCCCATCCAGTCCAACACTCTGTGTCACATAAGAACATAAGGGAAGCCATGTTGGATCAGGCCACTGGCCCATCCAGTCCAACACTCTCTGTCACATAAGAACATAAGGGAAGCCATGTTGGATCAGGCCAATGGCCCATCCAGTCCAACATTCTGTGTCACACAATGGCCAAACCAAACAAACAAAACCAGGTGCCATCAGGAGGTCCATCAGAGGGGCCAGGACCAGGAGAGTGGGACCAGGACATCGGAAGTCCTCACTCTGTTGCCCCTCCCACGCAGCAAGAATACAGAGCATTACTTGCCCCAGTCAGAGTTCCAACAATACTATTGAAATACCATTGAAATACTAGCTGGGTCCAATCCTGCTTAGTCTCCCAAGAGCTGACGAGATTGGCTGACCTAGTATTTAAGAGCTCAGTTTGGTGTAGTGGTTAATTGTGCAGACCCTTATCTGGGAGAACCGGATAAGATTCCCCACTCCTCCACTTGCAGCTGCTGGAATGGTCTTGGGTCAGCCATAACTCTTGCAGGAGTTGTCCTTGAAATGGCAGCTGCTGTGAGACCCCTCTCAGTCCCATCCACCTCATAAGGTGTCTGTTGTGGGGGGAGAAGATATAGGAGATTGTAAGCTGCTCTGATTCAGAGAGAAGGGCGGGGTATAAATTTGCAGTCTTCTTCTTCTCCTCTCCTGTCTAAACCACGATTGGAAATGCTAACTCTATATCCAGCAATTCCCAGATGCTGAGTTGGGACCCAGATGTGAGTTGCAACCTTCTCGCAGCTGGTCACCCGGCCAGGAAGGTGACTTAGGAGAAAGTGGCTCTAGTATGCATGATCATACATTTTCAGTTGTGTCTGCATAATGGCTAAGAAATTTACACAGGATCGCTTCATAATGCTGTTAAACAGTGAGTGTTAATTGCTTTTGGGACTCTCTCATAGGCATGTGGGCGCATAAACTGTCACACATGTATATCTTAAAACAGAGTATGTTACACCAAACAAGTTCATAAATATAAACCATGAAAATTATGAACTTGTTTGGTGTAACTCAAGGAAACTCCCTGCATTTGTGGGGGCGGGGTGGGGAGAAGTAGCATGAAGTTACTTGGCATGTGGTTTCCACTTCAAAAAGTGCACAAACCACTGCCCTGGTCTGTTTATAGCATGAAAAGCATATTTAGTCAGGTTAAGATTCAGCTGTGCTTAAGCAGCACGGAAGAACAGGAAAAGGATGCAATGGTCTCCAATTCCATCATGCCCTTTAACTCCGCATCAGCAAAACATGCTAAGGCATATTTTTAAAATGCCTGTGAAAAGGTTTTCATAGAGACACACACACGCACTATTTTCAACTGCAGAAACTGCCACCCATTTGTGTCATCATAGTTTGAAATCTCAGAAACATACTCTGTTTTAAGATATACATGTGTGACAGTTTATGCGCCCACATGTCTATGAGAGAGTCCCCAAAGCAATTAACACTCACTGTTTAACGATGCTTTTTTTTAACTTGCCACCTCAACTTTCACTTGCTTAAAATGTAGACCTCTGTGTGGTTGCAAAGACGAGCAACCCTCGACCCCTCTGCAGTGCATCATGTTTATTTAATACGCAGGCTTGCTGCTTGCCTGCCTTATAGGATGGATTTAGCAGAATGTGGCCATATCTGTTGTTTTCTTTTAGAAAAATGGGGATGAGAAAAAAACAAGAAGCAACCAACTTGCTGCTACCTACCATTTTGTGACTCTTCCCCCCCCCCCCCCCGGCCACGGCAGGGGATGGGGGGATAGGGTTCCCAGGCTGGGAAACTCCTGGAGATTTAGGGATGGAGCTTGGGGACAATATTATCATAGAGTGCACTCTCCAAAGCCTCCATGTTCTTGAGGGGAATGGATTGATCTCTGTAGTCTGGAGATGAGTTGTAATTCTGGGGGATCCCCACATCCCACCTGGAGGCTGCCGTCTGTACCCCCACAGGCAGCTTTTTGCAGTAGTGCCCACTATACTGTCTCAAGCCAGGGGTGTCAAACTCATTTGTTAGGGCCAGATCTGACATAAATGAGACCTTGTTGGGCTGGGCCATGTGTGTACCTATTTAAGATTAGGTAGCAGAGATATAAACTTTATAAAGGACACAAACACAAAGATTTGTTAAAAAAAACCCTTAAACATTAGCACTCGTTGGTCTTAAAGGTGCTTTCTTTGTATCTCTCCAATGGGATCCAGGGAGGTGGGCAAAGGAAGGTCTGTCTCTTTCCTTCCTTCCCCAGGGGACCAGGAGGGTGAGGAACCTCATCCAATAGAAGGAAGAGAGGCTTGACTCTAGCTCTGCTGTGCGATTGAGAGAGCCTGGCAAAGCAAGTTCTGCCTCCCCCCCCCCAAGGGAGAAGCCTCAGCCAATGGAGAAAATAGAAGTTTTGCTCTGTAGCTCCTGTGCGATTGAGCAAGCTGTTTTGCAGAAGGAAGCAAGAGAGAGGGAGAAGGAAGCAGATGACAGCCAGTTGCTAGGGAGCCTGATATGAGCCCTGGGGGGGGGGCTGATTCGGCCCCTGTGCCACATGATTGACACCCCTGGTCTCAAGCATTTAGCATTACTGTTCAGAATAATGCAAAAATGGGAAGGGAGGGGGATTAGTCCCATTACCACTGGATCCCACTGCCCTTTGCTACAGAGCAGATAAAATAAATAAATTCTCTTTGTATGACTGAAATGTGCCAGGTATTTTATTTATTTTTGTCAGTTTCTAGTTGCCCTATCCTGCCAGCGGGCTCAGGGTGGATTAAAACAGACTTAAGCAATAACAATAAGCAATAAAAGTTAGAAATAAATTTAAACAGTTCAAACAATAAAATTACTCAATTTTAGGAGGAAGACAAACCAATCAGGCCATAGGGAGAACCGAGCAAAATAAAACAGGAGTCCAGCCCTGCTTGAAAAAACTAACAAAATCCATCCCATCACAAGCGTGCATGAGTTAGGGCTCCATCAAATACATGTGTATACACGTGCATCCATTAGGTCAGGAGTGGCTAAACTTACTTGATGTATTTATTTATTTATTTTATTGGATTTATATCCCACCCTCCCCGCTGAAGCAATGTAAGAGCCACACAGAATAAACATCAGATGTTTAAGAGCTGCAAGACATGAATGTTAGATGCTTGAGAGCTGCAAGGAAGAAAAGGAAGGCAGGCAGGCAAATAAATGTATGGGGGAGAGAGAGGTTGAAAGAAAGCAACTTTAACTTTAAATGCATTCTCCAAGCTGCCAGCTGGCTTGGGTTGGAGAAGTGATTTAAAGAGGCGGATGCCTTCTCCAAGCCGGCCAATGGGGTGGTGGGGGCTTCAAGAGCCACACAATATGTGTCAAAGGGCCACATGTGGCTCCTGAGCCACAGTTTGGCCACCCCTGCATTAGGCCAATACAATTAGATTCACATAAAGGCTGTTTGCAAAGAAAGGCTGGTTTAAGCCATGAACACATGAAGCTGCCTTCTGCTGAATCAGGCCCCTGGTCCATCAAGACCACTATTGTCTGCTCAGACTGGCATTGGCTTTCCGGGCCTCTTTTACATCGTCTACTAAAGGTAAAGGTAGTCCCCTGTTAAAGCACCAGTCGTTTCCGACTCTGGGGTGACGTTGCTTTCACAACGTTTTCACGTCAGGCTTTTTACGGGGTGGTTTGCCATTGCCTTCCCCAGTCATCTACGCTTCCCCCCCCCCCCCCAGCAAGCTGGGTACTCGTTTTACCAACCCCAGAAGGATGGAAGACTGAGTCAACCTGGAGCCGGCTACCTGAATCCAGCTCCCCCCGAAATTGAACTCAGGTCATGAGCAGAGTTTGGGGCTGCAGTACTGCAGCTTTACTACTCTGCACCACGGGGCTCTTACACCATCTACTACTTGATCGTTTTAACTGGAGATGCCAGGGATTGAACCTGGGACCTTCTGCAGGCCAAGCAGATGCTCTGCCCCTGAGCCACATCCCCCTCACCTTTGTGTCGAAATAACAAGCAGCTCCAGAACTCACAAACCAGCCTCTTTATAAGCATCTCCTCCCCCACCCAATTTGCACTACCGCAGCACCCATTTAGAGTTTTCTTTCTCCAGCAATTCAAAATACTAGAAAATGTATATTTACATGGTGAAGATTCAGAAGCTGGGACAGCCATCCTTTCCTTTCCTTTCCTTTCCTTTCCTTTCCTTTCCTTTCCTTTCCTTTCCTTTCCTTTCCTTTCCTTTCCTTTCCTTTCCTTTCCTTTCCTTTCCTTTCCTTTCCTTTCCTTTCCTTTCCCCCCCAATAATTTTTTATTGGTCGTTTTGTGATGTAGCAATACAAACGTGTATTATTTAACAGTATTAGCAAATAAATACTTTCCCATGTCACTGTTGTCAGACTTATTTTTACAAGTAAATAACTGCATACATTTACCGTAAATGAAGAGCTTCTATAACAGTAGGTGTCTCAGATCTTTCGTGTAGGAATTCTAAAACTGGAAACCAGACAGTCACTATATCAGAATGGTAGTTAGAGTCCCTTAATGGTTTTGATTTGTCGTTAAGTTTTTCTAGGATATATAAATTCCAGAGTTTATTGTACCAGGTTTTTAAGGATGGAGTTTTGTCAATTTTCCATGTACTTGCTATTGTTGATCTAGCTGCATATAGTAATACGGTAATTATTTCTTGTACAACTTTGGGAGCTTTGTTCTATGGTCTGATCCTTGAGCCCGCTTTGGCAGGGAAGGGCGGGATATAAGAATAAATTTATTATTATTATTATTATTATTATTATTATTATTATTATTATTATTATTATTATTATTTATTAAATTCAGTACCAAAGCTTCTGGTGTCATAGAAATATTTTGTTGAGTTAGAGTTTGAATGTCACTTAATTCCGCTTTCCAGAAGGGTTGGATTATTGGGCATTCAAGCCAGCAATGAACATAGAAGCCAGTTTGGAGCCATCTCTTCATTTCTCGATACTGCTTTTTAGCAGCAGCAGGAAGGAGAAAGGGGGATGCAACCTCACCCCTTCGTCTCGCTTCTCTGACACCCAGCCTACGGCATCACTTCGCATACATTCAGCATGTTGTTAAGCAGAGCCAGCTTTCCCCCTTAGAGACGATCACTCGCGGGATTGTCATCCGCTGCAGAAATGGATCTGCTTTAGCCGCCGCTGCCGTCTCGATTCAGGAGGGTGGCACGGAGCCCGGAGACAAATTGGTTTGTTGAGCTCGCTGCAGCATCCACCTGTGCTCTAATTCTACATACTTGAGCCCAGTCTTCTTCGAAAGGCGTAGCTCTGTTTAGGATGGCACTGGGAATCTCCTTGCATTACATTACATTAACTCTGTTTAGGATGGCACTGAGGGGGGGGGGGCTGTGGCTCAGTGCCTCTGCTTGGCATGCAGAAGGTCCCAGGTTCAATCCCTGCCATTCATACTCTTAACTCAACAAAATATTTCTAAAGACATTCTCCTTAAAAAAGCCATGCCATGCGCTGAGGGAGGAAATAGAAAATATCTACGTCAGGGAGGACGTCGCCGACACCAGAGGTTACTACCTACGCTGGAGAACAGGCACTAGGTGCTGGCGATATCTTTCTAGCGACACGTGTAGCCTGTCCTTAACAGATCTCAAAGGCTGTGCACGGTTGGAGACCGCCAATGAAGTACTGGAGTAGCTACGCAGAGGCAGGCCATGGCAAACTGCCCTCTGTTCACCTCTTGTCTTGAAAGAACTAGTGTCAGACGTATGGCCCAGAACTGGCTCATCTAGGGCTCTTATCTGGCCCACGAGCAACCGATTACCTTTAATGCCAGGTGACAAAGGATGGACGTTATGTCCCTGTATAGTGCCCCAGTGCTAATTTGTAATGGGTGGCGGAAGTGGGAGGGTGGGTTTCAGGGGAACAGTGTTAAGACTGTTACTGTTTGTATTTTGAGTAAAAAAAATAATAATTGGGTTTGCCTGTGTCCTTTGTGAAGTGTATATATGTGGTCCTCTGGCAGCTGGTTCCACCATTGGGGTGCCTTTATAGAGAAGGCCTGCCCTCTAGTTGTTTTTAATTTGGCTTCCTTTGGCCCAGGGATTTCCAGAAGGTTTTGTGAGCTAGATTGCAGGTACAAGGACTCCTTGAAGAAATCCCTTGGTACCTGTCGCATCAACCATCACCAGTGGTCTGACCTAGCCTCAGATCGCAAAGCATGGAGGCACACCATCCACCAGGCTGTCTCTTCCTTTGAGAACGCACGCATAACTGGTCTTGAGGACAAAAGGAGATTGAGGAAGAATCGCACTGCTACAGCACCAACCCCAAATCAGACTTTTCCCTGCAGCCACTGTGGCCGGACCTGCCTGTCCCACATTGGTCTTGTCAGCCACCAGCGAGCCTGCAGCAGACGTGGACTACTGCACCTTTCTTAAATCTTCGTTCGCGAAGTCAAGCCGAGAGAGAGAGAGAGAGATATGTGGTACTGGCATTATATTTTATGGCACACATGCCCGGCCCAACAAAGTGACATTTATTTATTTAGGTAGATTTTATATTCCGCCCTTTCCCATGATGGGCTCTGGGCGGATTACAGACATAATAAAAGCAGTTAAAACCTAACAATAAAAGAGTAATAACAAACAAAACAAGTACAGCTAGGTAAAATGTAACACAGGCTGATGCCAGATCCGTCCCTCTTGCGTTTGACACCTCTGCACAGGTAAAGGTAAAGATAGCCCCCTGTGCAAGCACCAGTCGTTTTCAATTCTGGGGTGACGTTGCTTTCACAGCGTTTTCACGGCAGGCTTTTTCACGGGGTGGTTTGCCATTGCCTTCCTCAGTCGTAAATCATCGGCAACGCAGTTGCTGTTGTTGTTGTTATTATTAACAACAACAACCAGATGAAGTGTTTGTATACATGAAGAGCAGGTGTGCAATTCTAGCAGGAGCTCCTTTGCATATTAGGTCACCCACCCCTGATGTAGCCAATCCTCCAAGAGTTTACAAGGTTCTTTTCTGTAAGCTCTTGGAGGATTGGCTACATCAGGGGTGTGTGACCTAATATGCAAAGGAGAGCTCTTGTTAGAATTCCACCCCTGAGAATGGGTGTTCCTTGCCCCTCATCGGCAAACACTAACTGTTCTTAGGTAAGACGAGGAGACTGGAAGCAGACTCTCTACAGAAGCTTCAAAATTGCCCTGAGTCAACACACATAATGAAGTTTCCAAATACAAAATCCACAGACCCCCCCCCACACACACACACCAGCATTACATGAGCATGTAAAAAAAAACCCACCCAAGACCGCCAATGAAAACCTACTTTGAGCGACACAAGCAAAGAGCTAAGCCTTGTAATCAAAAAGACACGGCCAGCTGTTTTGAACAACCGGGGGGGGGGGCAGATGGACACAAAGGGAAAGTAGTAAGCGAATTGACCATTCTGTGAGGCCGTAGTCAAGACCATCGCTCCATTTTGCCTCCCCCACCTCTGTACTTCCTACAAATTCACTTTAATAATAATAATAAATTTTTATTTATACCCCACCTTCCCCGCCGAGGCAGGCTCAGGGCGGCTTACAAGACATGTTATAGACCATGTTATAAAAATAAAAACAAGATAATACAATTAAATAACATGGTATAGACCATGTTATAACAATAAAACAAGATAATACAGTTAAATACAATTCATAAATTAAGCATTAAATAAATAATCTAAGAACAGTGTAACTTAATGGTGCTACAGTCTCAGTTTAAACAAGATGGCTTGATGTTACTACTAGGTTCTATCTTAGAAGGCTAGTTGGAAGAGGGCGGTTTTGCAAGCCCTACGGAACTGATTGAGATCCCGTATGGCCCGCACCTCCTCCGGCAGCTGGTTCCACCATAGGGGTGCCTTTATAGAGAAGGCCTGCTCTCTAGTTGTTTTTAATTTGGCTTCCTTTGGCCCAGGGATTTCCAGAAGGTTTTGTGAACTAGATTGCAGCGCTCTCTGGGGAACATATGGAGAGAGGCCACAGTGTATTGCATAAGCTTGCATCCCCGGAATACTATAAGAACTCCTGTTGGTAAAGCCAGCATCTCCTCAAGACTGGAAACCCACTGTCATCAGTCAAAATTCACACTGCCCACGCTGCAAAGGTTGATACAGGCCTACCTCTGAAAACCACTCTACACATCAAGACCTTGTGACTCAAAATGAGCACAGTTCGCTAACAGAGGTATAAAAGAAGGCACTGTTAAGAACCAGGCAGGCCACAATCCATGGGTCATGGGCTGCATTTGGTTGGGGAGCAGCGCCAGTGTATGGTGCCCCAGGCAGGCATCCTGCTTACCACCCCCACCACCGCTGCCCTCCCTTTCTTCGCAGCGCTGTCTGGCAGTTCTGCACTCCATCGCCGCTGCATGCCACACTGCACCGCACCGAGGCTGGTCCTTACTGTCTTCGATGTGGCTGGCACGGCTTCTACTTTGAACAGCCCACAACGTGAGAGGAGACGTTGCTCCCCCTCCTTCCCGCAACTGGAAGTGAGGGGGAGCAAAGTCTCCTATCGTGTCATGGGCTGTTCAAAGAAGTCGAAGCTGTGCCAGCCGCATTGAAGCCAGTAAGGACCAGCCTCGGTGGGGGGTGGTGATGAAGCGTGGTGCTGCCATGGAGCGCCGCGAAGGGGAGGAGGGCGGCGGTGAGCTGGCGGTGGCAGGGAGGGAGGCAAACTAGGCGTTTGTCATGGGCACCGGGGGGGGGGGAACCCAATTTGGCGCCCCCTTCCTCTCAGCACCCTAGGCAACCGCCTAATTTGCCTAGTGGGCGAGCTGGCCCTGTTGGGGAGTCACAAGTTGTGCAGTGATGCTGGGCAAGAAATGTTCTATATTTTTCCGTAGCAGTTCTTTCCCCCCCCTCAGATAGTTAACTATTCTTTTATCTGTAGTAAGGACTTGGTGCTGTGAATCAATCGTGTTAGATAGTTGTGTCAATGGAAGTCTAGTGTCCAGATCTGTTGCCCCAGAAGGTCAAACTAGAACCAGTGGGTTGAAATGAAATCAAGAGTTTCTGGCTAAACATTAGGAAGAACTTCCTGACAGATCGGTTCCTCCGAGGAAAAGGCTTCTTTGGGAGGTGGTGGGCCCTCCTTCTTTGGAGGCTGTTCAAAAAGAGGCTCGATGGCCATCTGACAGCAGTGCTGATTCTGCGAACTTGGGCAGATCATGGAAAGGAGAGCAGGAAGGGTTGCATCAGTGCTTAGTTCTTGTGGCCCCTTCTTACACACCCAGGTGCTGATCACCACGTTGGGGTCAGGCAGAAATTTTTCTCCAGGCCAATTTTGTCAGGGATTCTGGAGGGGTTTTTTTTTTTTGCCATCTTCTGGGCATGGAATGCGGTCACTGTGTGTGTTTGGGTGGGGTAGGTATTTGTGAGTTTCCTGCATTGTGCAGGGGGTTGGACTAGATGACCCTGGAGGTCCCTTCCAACTCTAAGCTTCTACGAATGATTCATATTTTAATTTGAAGCACTGTGGTTTGGTACAGGAGTTTATTTCCCTGTTACCCAGAGAGATCATATTGGTCCTCTCTACATATCAAGGCCTTGTGACTCAAAGTGACCACATGGTTTGTTAACAGAGGTATAAAAAACAGGGCGGCACTGTTAAGAACCAAGCAGGCCACAATATGCAAAGCTGTGAGTTTGAATCTAGCTATAACAAGTAGTAATATTCTCCTTTAGTCGGTTGATGGCATGAGGGGGAAGGAAGGGCTGGTTACTGCGGGATTTTCAGTGGACATGTGTACATCCTGACTTGACAATTGGGAATTCTAATGCCTATTTGGAAAGGAAAGATCCCCTGTGCAAGCACCAGTCGTTTTCGACTCTGGGGTGACGCTGCTTTCACAGTGTTTTCACGGCAGACCTTTGTACGGGGTGGTTTGCCATTGCCTTCCCCAGTCATCTACACTCCCCCCCCCCCCCAGCAAGCTGGGTACTCATTTTACCAACCTCGGAAGGATGGAAGCCTGAGTCAACCTCAAGCCAGCTTCCGATTCCAGCTTCTGCTGGAATCGAACTCAGGTCATGAGCAGAGGGTTCCAACTGCAGTACTGCAGCTTTACCACTCTGCACCATGGGGCTCTTAATGCTTATTTAGTCTGACTTAATAAGCAACTAAGATCTAAATGAAAAATAAGATGTAGAAAGAAGGCTGCTGAGATGTTGGCTGTCAACCCATTTGCTTCTAACTCTATTATGAACTAGGCTTGCTCTATTTATTCCCATTTAAAAGGTTTTAGAATGTGCTGAGATTAAACTGTTCCTCCAAACCAACTGGGTTTATTCTCTCAAGGCAAGCACCAGGGGAGATATTGTCCTCCCCTCATGTGTTGACATCTTTTTGTGTTACTCTATTTTTAAGCCGTGTGATCCAGGTTTGTGGAACGTGACTTGAAGTAGTTAGGCAGAAGCAGAAAAAGCAAGAGGGGTACACGGTGGAACAGCGACGGAACAAAATAAGATTTGTTTGTACGGCGAAGTGCTGCGGTTCTCACCAAGGGCTGCTTTTAGTTTAGGCAATCTTAACATTTCAGGATTTTTCAGTCATTTAAGTTTTTGTTTTGTCTTTTAGTTCAGGCAATCTGGCATTTAGGATTTTTCACTAAAAGGGGTGCCAAGAACCTGAAATGGAGAAAACCTCTGGGTGTTCTGTCCCTGGAAGCCCTCGTGGGATCAAAGACCTTGAGAATATGATTATGATTGAAAGAATTCCTTTTGTGTGCTCCACGAAGAAATGTCCGTTATCCACATTAGCCACTTCTCCATGTTCAAAGCAGCTTACGATGGAATAATTAAAACACTAAAATCAAATAAAGGTGGTTTTGGGTTTTTTTTTAGGGATTTAGCAACAAGCCACGAAATAAAAATAATGCAGACAATAGAAAAGTGGCTTTCAAGTGGACTGCACTCTTAAGTGTGGCAAATAGTATCAGATAATTTTTGTTACCTAAAGAGGTCCCTCTCCCCCACTCCATGAGAGCCATGGCGCATTGAAACTTCTTATTCAGCTAGGATTTCTGCAAATATCTTCATCTGGGATGAAGTGGGGTGGTGGCTACAAGCATAGACAGCTTCAAGAGGGGGTTAGATAAAAATATGGAGCAGAGGTCCATCAGTGGCTATTAGCCACAGTGTGTGTGTGTGTATATATAATTTTTTTGGCCACTGTGTGACACAGAGTGTTGGACTGGATGGGCCATTGGCCTGATCCAACATGGCTTCTCTTATGGGACCTAAAAGCTAACAGACTAGGTACCAGATAGCTGGAGCATCAATGCTGGAAAAGCTCTGTCTCTAGAGAGCCAGTTTGGTGTAGTGGTTAAGTGTGCAGACTCTTATCTGGGAGAACCGGGTTGGATCCCCCACTCATCCACTTACAGCTCTTGGAATGGCCTTGGGTTAGCCATAGCTCTCACAGGAGTTGTCCTTGAAAGGGTAGCTTCTGTGAGAGCCCTCTCAGCCCCATCCACCTCACAGAGTGTATGTGGGAGGGGGGAGAGAAGATATAGGAGATTGTAAGCTGCTCTGAGTCTCTGATTCAGAGAGAAGGGTGGGGTGTAAATCTGCAGTCTTCTTCAGTCTTCCTGTTGTAGGTGGTCCCCCATCCACCTTGTGTCAGAAGGTTGGATTGCATGAAATAGGGCCTGAGATGCGAATCTTTATTGGCCGGCTTTTGATATAGCAGGAAGTTATCCTTTGAGAAAGGACCCTGGTCCCAGACAATGGAGGCAGGGCTTTTTTTGTAGCACAAACTCCTTTGCATATTAGGCCACACACCCCTGATGTAGCCAATCCTCCTGGAGCTTACAGTAGGCCCTATATTAACAGCCCTGTAAGCTCTTGGAGGATTGGCTGCATCAGGAAGGTGTGGCCTAATATGCAAAGGAGTTCCTGCTACAAAAAAGCCCTGAGGCCACACACCCCTGATGTAGCCAATCCTCCTGGAGCTTATAGTAGGCCCTGTACTAAGAACCTTGTAAGCGCTTGGAGGATTGGCTGCATCGGGGAGGTGTGGCCTAATATGCAAAGGAGTTCCTGTTACAGAAAAAGCCCTGGATACAACCTTTAATGGTTTTTGCCATCCCAAACAGGAAATGTAGATTTACCAACCATTTTATCCAAGGCAGCTTTGATACTTTGCTTCTTCCTCCAGTACCCGCTATATTGGGATGGTCCCAATCACTTTGTTTTGCCTGGCTTACTTCCAGCAAAGTGTTTGCATTGGGATGGTGGTGGGGGTTGGGGGTTTGTTTGGCTCTGAAGAGTCTTGTCTTTGAAGGGGCTTAGGTATGAAAAGACTGTGTTCCGTCCTATTCCAAAAACTCTTTCAACCGTTCCAGAGGCATCTGTTAATAGTTTCTCACATCACTTCAAATCACAGGGCTACGGAGGATATTCTTAGTGGGGGTTTTCCTTTCCTTTATAGTGTCTCCGCTTTTTAAAGAAAAACGGTACGGTGTGGATATAGACAGATGGCTCAGGGTTGCAGTTGGGATGTTGAAGAAATGCACTTTCATTTTGTATATTTGAAGTTAGGCTTCAAGCATGATGGTTTGCGGTTGACAGGAATTTCGGGGTAGAGTTCTTTTCCATCCTCCATACTGTTTCTCCCCACTCCCACCCCAGTATCTGAAAGAAGTACCGGTATGTATGCATGTACGTGTACACACACACATTTGTGCTTTCAGTGGCTTAGTTTGTTTTCATTTTCAGCGGACAACTTTCCTTTCTGTCGAGGGTGATTCTTAGAGCGCCATTTGCCCCTATCTGCTTGTTCTCCTGCTGAACTAAGTACCTGTTCCCAGGTGCGCAAATTGTAATTCTTGTAATTCAAGGGGCTCGAAATAGAGGGGCTGTTATGTGGCATTTGTGGACTTTTGCTCAAATTCCTGAAAGATGAGAACTTCACTTTAAAAAAAATGCTTTCCTTCATGCTTGAGCAAGGTACAGCAGTGGATCAGGGAGAAGGAAACTGGGCGGGGGATGTGGACACATCGCATGCTTGTACCCTGCTCATCTAGCTGTGTAGAAGCCATGGGGGAATAATACTCACTTTGGGGTGCCTTAGGCTGTTGTTGCCTCTACTCTGACTTAGCAAATAGGATGAGGGCTCTGATGGTTACTGCTTGTTTCTTGGAAGAGTATCTGGAGGCTGCCTAGAGAGCCAGTTTCCTGTAGTGCAGGGGTGGCCAACGGTAGCACGGCTGGGGCTGATGGGAGTTGTAGGCCAAAAACAACTGGAGGGCTACCGTAGGCCACTCCTGGTGTAGAGGTTAAACGCGTGGACTCTTATCTGGGAGAACTGGGTTCCAGCAGCCGCTGGAATGGCCTTTGGTCAGCCATAGCTCTTGCAGAGTTGTCCTTGAAAGGGCAGCCTCTGGGAGAACTCTCTCAGCCCCACCCACCTCACAGGGTGTTTGTTGTGGGGGAGGCAGATAAAGGAGATTGTGAGCCACTCTGAGATTCGGAGTGAAGGGCGGGATATAAACCCAATATAATTGCCATCATGCTGCATTTCTTTCCAGCATGAAAAAGCTCCCCCCCCCCCGCCCTTCCTGGTGTTCTCTGTATAGCTAGGACAGAGACACAAGTGCAAGCCTCTTGCACACAGGCTTTTAGCCCCCTGGCTCTCAGCCTGTGTTTTCAGTTGAGCCAGACAGTGAGATTGGGGCCAGCCCAAGATGTCGTTTTCTGGAATTCTGACACAAGAATTCCGGCACAAAATGGTCGCTGCCCAAGATGGAGTCAGCCACAAATATGGCTGCCCCAGCTTACCTCCAGTAACACAGTGAAGATCCTTGCGCTATGGGGGCAGCTGCTGTCCAAGCAGTGTTTTTAAAAATCTGCACAACCAATTAAATTCCCAGGGGCCAGTCGGAAACCCCACCCGTCCCTGCCTACTTTCTAAAAATACTTTTTGGCAGGTACCACGAAAAGTATCACTGGATGCCATGGCAGCTATAGATGCCATGTTGGGGACCCCTGATTGACATGTGTTTTTCTGTTGTAAGGTGCTTTGCCTCTCCATGGGAAGAAAATCAGGGCATATTTATGTATTTATTTATATTTATTTTATTCGATCTTTAGCCTGCCCTTCTCATAGAACAGGCTCAGGGCAGGTTGCATCATAAAAAGACGATCAACAGTTAAAACCAATTAAATATATATAAGATCTAAAATTACAGAGTAAACAGTGGAGACTAAAGTGACCAATTCTGCCTCACAAACACAGCCTATTGTCCAGGTCCAGTAGGTCCGACAGCACTGGGATAGAATGAAAGGGGGGGGGGGAGGCCAATTGCAAGTGACGTCCGCTGCCTCAACTGAAAGCCTGGCAAAAGTGATCTGTTGAACAGACCCTGCAGAATAGAAGTAGATCCCACAGGGCCTGGATCTCCAGGGGGAGCGCATTCCATTTGGCCTGGCCCTCATCAAGGCCAGTCAGACGTCTCTAGGGCCAGGTAAAGACCTACGCTGATAATAAAGACCTATGGGGCTCATACAGGGAGAGGCGATTGTAAAGACTTACGGGGCACATACAGGGAGAGGCAATCGTAAAGATCTACAAGGCTTATACAGGGAGAGGCGATCGTAAAATCCTACGGGGCTTATACAGGGAGAGGCGATCGTAAAGACTTACGGGGCTCATACAGGGAGAGGCGATCGTAAAGACTTACGGGGCTCATACAGGGAGAGGCGATCGTAAAGACTTACGGGGCTCATACAGGGAGAGGCGATCGTAAAGACTTACGGGGCTCATACAGGGAGAGGCGATCGTAAAGACTTACGGGGCTCATACAGGGAGAGGCGATCGTAAAGACTTACGGGGCTCATACAGGGAGAGGCGATCGTAAAGACTTACGGGGCTCATACAGGGAGAGGCGATCGTAAAGACTTATGGGGCTCATACAGGGAGAGGCGATCGTAAAGACTTATGGGGCTCATACAGGGAGAGGCGATCGTAAAGACCTACGGAGCTCATACAGGAAGAGGTGGTCCCGGAGGTATGCTGGCCGGCCCATGACTGTATAGGGCTTGAATAAATAAAAGGGGTGATGAACTCCATCCCTAGACTGGTGGCCAGTCCAGCTCACCTGGACTGCTTCTCCATTACCAGGTTGGTAAATGATAGAATAGCTGATTTTGCTCTTCAGGGACCCCTCTCCCTGTATGCCCATCAGATGAACCATATGAAGCAGCCTTATAGTGAATTTGATCCAACGACCCCACTACAGTATCTCGTATGTCTCAGGGGAGGGCTTTTTTTTGTAGCAGGAACTCCTTTGCATAATAGCCCACACCCTCTGATGTAGCCTGTCCTCCTAGAGTTTACAGTAGGCCCTTTACGAAGAGCCCTGTAAGCTCTTTTAGGATTGGCTACATCAGGGGGTGTGTGGCCTAATATGCAAAGGAGCTCCTGCTACAAAAAAAACCCCCTGTTTCAGGAAACCTTTTTGTTATCTGAGACCCTTTTATAAATGGCAGGTCCTCTCAATCGTTTTGAGGGTACAAATGCCAAGTAGAAAGATAATTCAGCAGTCATTCATTTTAATGTCATGTAAATTGTACCTCTCCTATTTAATTATAATAAGGAATAGACCCCTAGCTGGTTACATTTCGCAAGTTACCCCTGAGTGTTTAAGAAATTGGCCACCATTGGCTGAAACGGGGTCGTATAAGCATACTTGCTTGAACTTCTCTTGATGAAACTAGGCCATGGCCTTGCTTATTTATAGCAAAATCCCTGCCTGCGTTTGGGGTTTTTTTTATTTTTTTTTTGCTCTGAATGGGGGGTATGTCTTTCCACCTCTCCTTTTCTGGACCCTTTCTAGCCCTCCCCCTCAAGCCATCCGAATTTTTGTCAGCACCGCTTGCTGTGCTGTTGGGATAAATGCTGCATTGTAATACTGATCACAACAAGCAGCTATTGTGCTGCGCTCTTCAGAATGAATGTCGTCTATGTTCTCTCACTCGCAGGGGTAAGAAGCCTCCTTGAGAAGAGCGAGCCATTTTCTGTCTCGCTTGCTTTTCTTCCCATCGCTGCTTTCATCTTAATTTTTCGCCCTCTCACGGAGACAGCTATCTTCGAGGCTTCCAATAATAACATGTGTGTTTTCCCCTTGTTGTGTGACGTGGAAATAAAACCTCCTAGTAAACAACTCTGAGATTATGATGCAGTGCAGACAAGGAGTCTACTCTTTTTTTGTGGGGGGGGGGGACTGTTTATGTTTTTCTTTTGAAGGATTCTGTTTCATCAGGAGCGTTGCTCAGACATTTATACTTGCACATTTCCACCCAAACACTTTGTGAAAGCTGTAGTCTGCACCTTTTCACTAATATGCCCATACACCTTTTCGTTTGGAACAAAACGCAAGTGACTTTAGCAACTGTGGGATGTAAGAGCACTCGCTTATAGGCTTGCCGCCAGTTATATTGTTAAGTTTAATTTTTAATAATTGTAATAACTCTTTAAATTATATTTGCTGTAGTTATTAAAATTAAATAACTTAATATTGATTTTAATAACTGGGGTTGTTTTTAATAACATCAAGTGACTTGCCACGAGGCCTGCTGTACCAACGAGGGGGGGGGGCTGAGTCAGAAATCAAAATAAATAAATAAGCACATACTCCAGTTGACACGTGCGATGCTCCAGTGTAATCCGATCATCTCATTGTTCAGGAATGGCCACATCGGTGTCCATCTTCTCATGCGTTCTGTTTGTGTGCTTGCATCGAAACTGCCCTGTTTTGACTTGCGCATCTGACGTGCTCTGTGATTTTGTTACAAATGCGATTCGTTCCTGTTTGTCATTTGTACTCCAGATTGCCTTACCTCCACTTTTGATATGAATTTTTTTTTGGGTGGGGGGGTGCTTTTTCATAAGGTGCATTTTTATGCCATACTGTGGAATTGTGAGCTTTGGGGTGAAGAAGAAGAAGATATTGGATTTATATCCCGCCCTCCACTCCGAAGAGTATCAGAGCGGCTCACAATCTCCTTTACCTTCCTCCCCCACAACAGACACCCTGTGAGGTGGGTGGGGCTGGTGAGGGCTCCCACAGCAGCTGCCCTTTCAAGGACAACCTCTGTCAGAGCTATAGCTGACCCAAGGCCATCTCAGCAGCTGCAAGTGGAGGAGTGGGGAATCAAACCCGGTTCTCCCAGATAAGAGTCCACACACTTAACCACTACACCAAACTGGCGTGACAGTTCTAGTATTGTAACCACTTCTGTCATTTTGTTCATTGTCCGGCATCCTGAACCGTATATCAGTTCTGGGTTTATCATTATCTCTTGGCTGTTCTAAGCACCAAATAGGTGAATATAGGGCCTTTTTTGAGCAGGAACATACAGGAACACAGGTCATTGACTTGGTGCCAGGGGCATGTGGCCAAATGTGCAAATGAGTTCCTGATGGGTTTTTTCTACAAACAAAGCCCTGCATGAAACTATGGTTACGTCAGGGGGTGTGGCACATTAGTTCCTGCTGGGCTTTTCCTACAAAACAGAAAAACCCACAGAGTAGAGATGTCTCTAAGACGATAAAAATAACTGGTCTTACATCATTGCGTACATATTAAATTGTGGTATGTTATTGATTAGTCCATGGTTGGCTGTGTCCAGGGGTGGAATTCTAGCAGGAGCTCCTTTGCCTATTAGGCCACACACCCCTGATGTAGCCAGTCCTCCAAGAGCTTACACAAAAGAGCCTCGTAAGCTCTTGGAGGATTGGCTACATCAGGGGTGTGTGGCCTCATAGGCAATGGAGCTCCTGCTAGAATCCCACCCTGGCTGTGTCCATTCCTTGAGTTAAATTAGTTACAACCTTGTGGAAGATGGAAATAGGAGAAAGTTCTTCTCACATCCTGGCAGGAAAATACAGGTGAGCAGCTTACCAACTGGATATGTGCATCCCATGGGCATAGCACCACTTCATTACTTAGCAAGACATGGATGCCACGGTTTCCATGGCAGCTCCCTAGTCACTGGGGCAACATACGAATCTTCAGTTTGTGGGGGGCAAGCCACGCAGTTCCCAGATGAGGCAGTATTTCAGTAGCTCTGCTAGCCTAAGGAGAATTGTTGGAGAGATCAGGGAACAACCTCTTTCATGCAGCGGGCAGAGGGGGGCGGGGAAGGCTGGACTGCTGAAATCTGCTGTGGTTTTTCAACCTTTTGTTTTCCTGCTGTGGTCTTCAGGTAAGAATAAAAAAGGAAAGGTAAGAAAGCCCTCTTGTGTTGAGCTGTAAAGGCTTAGATTTAAGTCCCCATTGTAGAAAGGAGCCCAGAGATAAAACTGGAAAGGGTAGTTGGGATCCTTGAAGGCATTGACCCGACTATCTAGTGAGCCATAAAATAGATAAGAAGTGACACAGGTCATCAGGGTTACAGAAAGCAAATGGGAAAATAATTCTAGGCTGCGCTCCATCTGTAATAGGGACACGCATGGAGCCCAGGATGCTCGAAGTATTCGAGTGCCTGCTAAAATCACGCAGCGTACACTGTAAGACAAAACGTTATGTATAGCCGGGAGGTGCATTTCTCTCCTCCCCCTTCATTTTGGTCCACTTCGCAAAGCATGCCATTGTAGCATTTGTCTAGGAAAATGGAGCAGTTGTGGTCAGCGGCTGAGAAATAAAGCAAGAGGGTGGAAATGCCCCCTGGCCTACTGGTGGGAGTTAGAAGGTGGCTGTGGGTGGAAGGAAAACGTGTGAAGGGCTCCATGGGGAGACCCCAGGCTAGACTCCCTGGCATCTCCGTCTGAGAGGATTTCTGGGTGACCAATAGTCCCTCTAAGCCAGGGGTGTCACTCATTTGTCATGAGGGCCATATCTGACATAAATGAGGCCTTATCAGGCTGGGCCATGTGTATACTTATTTAAGATTAGGTAGCAGAGATACAAACACGCACAAAGATTTTTTTTAAAAAAAAACCTTAAAACATTAGCACTCAGTCTTAAAAGTGCTTTCTTTGTATCTCTCCCATGCAGTCCAGGGAACTGGGCAAAGGAAGCTCTGGCTCTTTGCTTCCCTCCCCAGGGGACCAGGAGAGGGAGGAGCTTCAACCAATAGAAGGAAGAGAGGCTCAGCTCAGTAGCTCTGCTGTGCAATTGAGAGATGCTGGCAAAGCAAGCTGTCCCTCCCCCCCCCTTCCTCCCCAAGGGAGGAGCCTTGGCCAATGGAGAAAATAGAGGCTTTGCTCTGTAGCTCTTGTGCGCTTGAGAAAGCCTGACAAAGCAAGCTGTGATGCAGAAGGAAGCAAGAGAGAGGGAGAAGGAAACAGACAAGAGCCAGTTGCTCGGGGGCCTGATAGGAGCCCTCCGAGGGCCTGATTTACCCCCCGGGCCACATGTTTGGCACCCCTGCTCTAAGCTGTGGAGTCTCATGAGCAAAAATTGCTCTTTGTTAGCTTTAGAATTGTGAGCTACTGCATGAATTAGTTTGCACTGGGGCCATTTTTCCAAAGCTGAGACCAAAATGTGTGAGCTGCTGGCTAAAAAACTGTGAACTAACTCACACTAACTCAACTTAGAGGGAACGCCGGTGGTGATATCTGTAGATCTTGACTGGCCACAATGTGCCCTGTGTATTTTAACACAACAAAGCACATAGCCATCCCTGTCAACGTGCTGCGATGTTTAGAGAGCCCAGGAGATGGCAAAAAACAAACAAAAAAGACCCCCCCCCCCAAAAAAAAACCCCTTTAAAACAACCCCTCCGGGATTCCTGGCAAAACTGGCCTGGAGAAAAATCACTGCCTGACCCCAAAGTGGCAAACAGCTATATTTAAACCCTGATCTTCAAGTGGGGAAGGAGGCTATTGCTGGAAAACAACAGTGTCATGGTTTGAACAATTTGCAGATGGCATATGCATGAATTTTAATTTAATTTCGTTGGACCTAAGTGGATGGGTTAAGTGCTTCCTACGTGTCAAGTGCATTTATACCCAGCCAGACTTACTGTAGCCTGCCCTGTCTGGCGTTATTGAACCGGCAGCTGCTCCCCAGGGATCTGTTCTGGGCTGGTGGGTTGAGATGATTGTTTCAGAGGTCAGAATCTGGAAGTCTCCTTTACTTTAATGCCTCATAGTTTTTATCAGTAATCTCTAATAGAGAATTTCTTTTAACAAAGAAACCAGTTTGGTGTAGTGGTTAAGTGTGCAGACTCTTATCTGGGAGAACCGGGTTTGATTCCCAACTCCTCCACTTGCAGCTGCTGGATTGACCTTGGGTCAGCCATAGCTCTCCCAGAGTTGTCCTTGAAAGGGCAGCTGCTGTGAGAGCTCTCTCAGCCCCACCTACCTCACGGGGTGTCTATTGTGGGGGAGGGAGAAAAAGGAGATTGTGAGCCGCTTTGAGACGCTGAGATTCAGGGTGGAGGGTGGAATATAAATTCAATGTTGTCATCGTCTTAAAAAAAAAAAGTCTTTTAAAATGATCTTGGTTTTATATGGAATAAGAGCCCCGTGGCACAGGGTGGTAAGTTGCAGTACTGCAGTGCAAGCTCTGCCAATGACCTGAGTTCGATCGTGGCGGAAGCTGGATTCAGGTAGCCGGCTCGAGATTGACTCAGCTTTCCATCCTTCCGAGGTCGGTAAAATGAGTACCCTGCTTGCTGGGGGGAAAGTGTAGATGACTGGGGAAGGCAATGGCAAACCACCCCGTAAAAAGTCTGCCAAGAAAGAGTCCTGACGTGACGTCACCCTATGGATCAGTAATGACCCAGTGCTTGCACAGCGGACTATCTTTAGTTTTTTATGGGGCTGCTGTTCTACAATTTTAAAAGAGCAGTTTTTGACTAGCAATATTATAGTCCAGGGGTTGCCAAATTTGCTTAATATAAGCGCCACATAGAATAAATGTCAGATGTTTGAGAGCTGCAAGACATAAACGTTTGAGAGCCGCAAGGAAGGAAGGCAAATAGATGCGGTGGGACACAGGGAGAGGCAGAAAGAAAGCAACTTTAACTTTAAATGCATTGGCTGGCTTGACTTGGAGAAGTGATTTAAAGAGACAGATGCCTTCTCCAAGTTGGCCAGCAGGGTTTTGGGGACTTGGAGAGCCACACAATATGTGTGTGAAAGAGCCACGTGTGGCTCCTGAGCCACAGTTTGGCCACTCTGTTCTAGCCCTTCTTTATAGTAAATGTGTTACGTAGCCAAGGAAGGAAGACCAGCCTGTAGTTTTGATGGTGCCTAGTGCGGCTTTCAAGATGGCTGGGACCTTTTTCCTTCAGTGCGGTCATATCTTCAGGAGTGTTTGAAGGATGGGCCGTACAGTAAATATTTTTTTTTAAAAAGACAGGGCTTTTTTTGTAGCATATTAGGCCACACCTCTCTGATGTAGCCAGTCCTCCCAAGAGCTTACAGGGCTGTTAGAACAGGGGCTACTGTAAGCTCCAGGAGGATTGGCTACATCAGGGAGGTGTGGCCTAATATGCAAAGGAGGTCCTGCTACAAAAAAAGCCCTGAAAATAGATAAAGAAGACTGCTCCTGGATTAGATATCTTGCAGCTGACTATCTTGAAACTGGCTACATCTGCATTTCTGCGTACAAGAGTGATTTATTTAGGATTGCAAGTCTGAATTGTGAGTTTTGGCCCTTAAATTAGTGCATGCAAGCTGCAGAAATGTGTATTGCAAGGTTGCCAAGGTGCAGAATGTTGTGCACAACCTGATCACAGTACATGCTGCCTTGGAGATCTCTTGCCTTGAATGACTTGACTTGTTCAGTGTAGAGCAGGGGTAGCCAAACTGTGGCTCTGGAGCCACGTGTGACTCTTTCACACGTATCGTACGGCTCTCGAAGCCACCACCACCCTGTCGGCTAGCTTGGAGAAGGCATTTCTCTCTTTAAAGCACTTCGCCAGCAGCTTGGATAATGCGTTTAAAGTTAAAGTTGCTTTCTTCCCACCTCTCCCTGTCTCCAACCTCATCTACTTGCCTTCCTTCCTTCCTTCCTTCCTTCCTTCCTTCCTTGCGGCTCTCAAAAATCTGACGTTTCAAGCATAGAAGACACAGGTATTTGTGCCCTGTTGGAAACGGTAACTTTTCTGTCAAAAGAATACAATTTTGCATGAGGATTGTACTGCTACTTCCTAAGGCACAGTTCAGACTTCCTGGGAAATCTTTTTTGGCAACGATGTTGTGGTTTCTGAAGATGTAACTGTAGAATGTAGTTCCATAATTCCCATTTAATCGACAGTGCTGAAAACAGACTCCCTTGCTGTGTAGGCAGTACCAGTTCCCTTCCTCTTCCAAATTTCACTCAAAAGAAGCTCGAAAGTGGCCTTCTTTTTCAGCTGTTAATCCAAACTTAAAACTGACCCTGACTTTTTAGAATGACACTGTTGTCACTTTTGGGTCTCTGTTTCTCTCTGTCTCTCTCCCCCCACCTTACACATACACACATTCACACACACAATAACACATATGAACATATGAAGCTGCCTTATACTGAATCAGACCTTTGGTCCATCAAAGTCAGTATTGTCTTCTCAGACTGGCAGCGGCTCTCCAGGGTCTCAAGCTGAGGTTTTTCACGCCTATTTGCCTGGACCCTTTTTAGTTGGAGATGCTGGGGATTGAACCTGGGACCTTCTGCTTCCCAAGCAGATGCTCTACCACTGAGCCACCGTCCCTCCCCTGCTCTCCAGGGTCTCAAGCTGAGGTTTTTCACACCTATTTGCCTGGACCCTTTTTTGGAGATGCCGGGGATTGAACCTGGGACCTTCTGCTTCCCAAGCAGATGCTCTACCACTGAGCCACCGTCCCTCCCCACTTTCAGTGCACTTTGCAACTGGATTTTATTGTATGAAATGGCAAAATCCACTTGCAAACAGTCATTGAAGGGGATTGAAACTGCAGTATTTTAGCATGTGTGAAAGCACCCTGCAAGAACGGCGGCTTCAGTTGCACTTAGAAGATTCTCACTTGCAAAATGTGTGTTAAGCCTTCATGTATCTTGTGGACCAAAATAGCAATACGTTTACCTCTGCCCTATTTATTAAGGAAGCCTTGCTCTCGTGTCTTATATTGACATGGATCTCAGAGTGCAACATGAATTGTAGTAACCTCGGAGGGCTCCAGCAATCAAAACCGAAAGTACTTTTCCTGCCAAACTGATTGGTCTTGATCTTGTTTGCTTTACTTATTTATTTTTGATACTCAGCTTGCTCCATCTTACTATAATAGGGAATATTTTAAAGTGTTGGAAAATCAAAAAGATGCACCCTTCGTTCTGGCAATTCTTTCATTGATGGGCTTGTAAATAACATCAGATGGAATTTGCTTGTCTTGAAGTTTTCCTATGTCGCAGGAATTGGTTAAAAGGAATCGGCCCAACTCTGTGATTGTATGATTCCGTGAAAAGCTACACAGACCAGCACGGATGTCCTATCCTTAAAACATCTTGAGCTGATCAAATCTAGCTCTTATATTTTCATCAGTAGTCATTTCAGGCACTGCTGTTCAGTTTTGTGTATCAGAGAATCCTCAGCGCCATCCTATGAATGGTTATGTAAGATGTAATATTTTATTGACAAGCTTGTGTTCTTCGGTTTGAGGGTATTTGCTACAGGCCCTCCAAATAGCGCGGCCGTTGTGAGAGCAAAAGGCCGCTCACTGTTTCACAGAGAAGGCTCCTTTTCAGAGGTGAAGGTGGGACAGGGTTTTTTTTTGGGGGGGGGGGACTGCGTGGTAGTGGTGAAGTGCCTCCTGAGCTCTTTAAAGGTGCCCCCCCTGGGAAAAATGCAGCAGCAGCAGTGAGCAACCTTCTTCACCGCCCCTTCCTGGGCCTTAAAATTGTGAAAATGGAGGGGGGAGGAGGTGTGCAGGGGGGAGGCCAAATTTTCTGCCCCCACCCACCACGGCCCCGGGGCCGCGGTGGGTGGGCCAGCCCTGGGGCTGGTCTCTGGTGCCAAAAAGGTTGGAGGCCACTGTTGTAGACCAAAAAGACTTGTATTGCAGTCATTCGTTGAAGCCATTTCAAGAATTGGCCACCTGTTCTGTTGAAACAAAGGGTGAGAGAAGTAGGAAGAAGCACCATTCTCAAGAGCCTAGAAGAGGTCAAAAAGAGCCACAAAGGACTTGCTCTTACTTAAGGTTTCCTAAGAGCTTGAAAAGGAGCCCCGTGGCACAGAGTGGTAAAGCTGCAGCACTGCAGTCCAAGCTCTGCTCACAACCTGAGTTCGGTCCTGGTGGAAGCTGGGTTCAGGTCAGGGCCAGATTTAGGGGGGAGCAGAGGGGGCGCTGTAAAAAGACAGAGAAAACCTCTTAATGAACATTTAGTCTCCATGAGAGAGCCAGTTTGGTGTAGTGGTTACGTGCGCGGACTCTTATCTGGGAGAACCGGGTTTGATTCCTCATTCCTCCATTTGCAGCTGCTGGAATGGCCTTGGGTCAGCCATAGCTCTCACAGAGGTTGTCCTTGAAAGGGCAGCTGCTGTGAGAGCCCTCTCAGCCCCACCCACCTCACAGGGTGTCTGTTGTGGGGGGAGAAGATATAGGAGATTGTAAACTGCTCTGAGACTCTGATTCAGAGAGAAGGGCGGGGTCTAAATCTGCAATTCTTCTTCTTCTGTGGGTTGTTTCGCCATTTCTGAAACTGTGTCTCTGAAAATTTTTTAACCTTCCATGCAGGGGTTACCGTCTGAGTCAGGTTTTGTTCTTGTCATTAACCAGTGTGATGCTTGATATTTGAAATGCTTTGAAACTTTTGTACTTACACCATTTTGGTAATATATATATTACCAAAATGGTGTAAGTACAAGCCTATTGTGTGTGTGTGTATATATATATACACACACACACACACAATAGGCTTGAAGAACTTTAGTTAAGATTTTTGCCTGTAATTGCTGTCCGCTGTCCGTTTGGCACTATCTCTAGTCACGGTCTCCTCGTGAGGTGTTTATGTGCTGAATGGAGCAGCAGGATGGCCAGATGAGTTTGTTCCATGCCTCCAAAACTTGTTTGTAACCATGGTGTACCCCACCTTTTGCTTGCCTTGCCTCTTAACCCCAGCTCTCTTGGGCTTTTGCTGAACGTCATGACCTTGACCCCAATGAGGCTTCCTCTCTTTCTGTCATGTGACTTGCATGTGCTTGCAACTCAATGTGGATCCCAGGTTTATACAAACTGCATTGATCGCTGCCCTGTTATAAGGTGTCTCAACTACAGGTACTGAAACTGGAGCCAGTTTGGTGTAGTGGTTAAGTGTGCGGACTCTTCTGGGGGAGCCGGGTTTGATTCCCCACTCCTCCACCTGCACCTGCTGGAATGGCCTTGGGTCAGCCATAGCTCAGGCAGAGGTTGTCCTTGAAGGGGCAGCTGCTGTGAGAGCCCTCTCAGCCCCACCCATCTCACAGGGTGTCTATTGTAGGGGAGGAAGATAAAGGAGATTGTGAGCCACTCTGAGATTCGGAGTGGAGGGCAGGATATAAATGCAATATCATCATCTTCTTCTTGGCATAAATATTTAGGATATTACCAACCATTCAGATAAGATATACTTTTTTTCTGTCTTAAACAGGACTTTTTTTGTAGCAGGAACTCCTTTGCATATTAGGCCACACACCCCTGATGTAGCCAGTCCTCCAAGAGTTTACAGGGCCTACTGTAATCTCTTGGAGGAATGGCTACATCAGGGGTATGTGGCCAGAGGTGGAGAGCCAGTTTGGTGTGTAGTGGTTAAGTGTGCGGACTCTTATCTAGGAGAACCGGGTTTGATTCCCCACTCCTCCACTTGCAGCTGCTGGAATGGCCTTAGGTCAGCCATAGCTATTGCAGGAGTTGTTCTTGAAAGGGCAGCTGCCGTGAGAGCCCTCTCAGCCCCATCCACCTCACAGGATGTCAGTTGTGGGGGGAGAAGTTATAGGAGATTGTAAGCTGCTCTGAGTCTCTGATTCAGAGAAAAGGGCGAGGTATAAATCTGCATTCTTCTTCTTCTTAATATCCAAAGGAGTTCCTACTACAAAAAGAGCCCCAGTCTTAAGTAAAACCAAGAACCCAGACCTTTGCTACTGAAATGCAGGATATTTGGTACCCTGCACGTATACAGAAGAAGAAAAAAGTTTGGCAACAACAACAAAAACCCTACAGAGAGAAATCCCATACATTTCTCTATTGCCCCATTTCATCTTGAGAGAAAATACTATAATGTGGAAGAATTGCATAGGAAACATTTTGGATTACTCCCTTGGGTGCAGTATAAATGCTCTGCTCGGTTGTAAATTGATTATGTTTTAATGGTTATAACCAATTAGGAAATATCTGACTTGCCAAATAGGAAACACTAATTATTCTTTGTTCTCCCAGTCATTTAAATGGTTCTCTTCTATTTTTTTAAAAAAGCTAAGCATGTTCCTTATGGGTGAATCCATCGCGAAGTCTTGGAAGATCTAGTTACTTGACCGTTTCAGGGCACCTGAGTGTTTTTGCCATCCACTGGATTTTGTGTTTTTACAGCTCCTGGCTTTCCGTATGGGCAGAGCATTTAAAACGCGCCTGACAAAACGTGGGAAAACGTTGATAATTGGTAGCTTTCCCCTTTCTCTCTGATTAAAGATTTGCTAACTGATATTTTCATTAATCACTAAATTATTGTCTCAATGATAGCTAGAGCCTGGGACCCGCTCCCCAGTGGCACGCAGCAGCGCATTCTCCCAATAAACAATTAATTACAGCACAGCCTTCTGCCAGCGGTGATGTAATCAGTGCCGTACAAAGAGCCTTTAATGTTAACTGTGGCGAGATGGAATTTGGAAGGGAGACTTTGGCACAAGGTTTTAAAAGAAGATTTTGAATAGGGGAGGTGGATGGAAAGTTCTCCCTTCCCTCCCTGCTTCTGTTTCCTTTGGCTGGCTCGGTTCTACCATGGGGCAAATACTTCTCTCCCATTAAATATCTATCGTAGTATACGGTTAAGTCAGGACTTCTCCCTCTGACTCTCGTTCCCATTACATTCATAGGGATTGCGTAATCTCCTAATTTAGGGACCTCCAGACTTTTTTCTAATGATACTTCTGCTCTCCTACGATGCGTGCAAGTCTAGCTGTTGGTTTTCCCTGAGCTGCTGTGCCTGTCCCGCCCAGCCACTGTTTGCAGAGATTCCGTCCTGTCGCAGGGGTGGCTAAAATGTGGCTCAGGAGCCACATATGGCTGTTTTAGACATATAGCGTGACTCTTGCAGCCCCCACCGCCCCAGTGGTTGGCTTGGAAAAGACATTTGTTTGGTGTAGTGGTTAAGTGTGTGGACTCTTATCTGGGAGAACTGGGTTGGATCCCCCGCTCCTCCACTTGCAGCTGCTGGAATGGCCTTGGGTTAGCCATAGCTATTGCAGGAGTTGTCCTTGAAAGGGCAGCTGCTGTGAGAGCCCTCTCAGCCCAACCCACCTCCCAGGGTGTCTGCTGTGGGGAGAGAAGATATAGGAGATTGTAAGCTGCTCTGAGTTTCTGATTCAGAGAGAAGGGCGGGGTATAAATCTGCAGTCGTTGCCGTCTTCTTCTTCCTCTTCGTCCTCCTCCTCCCCCCAAACCAGCCAGAGGCTTGGAGAAACTTTGAGCTTTAAAGTTGCTTTCTTTCAACGCCTCCCTCCCTCCCTCCCTCCCTCCCTCCCTTCCTTCCTTCCTTCCTTCCTTCCTTCCTTCCTTCCTTCCTTCCTTCCTTCCTTCCTTCCTTCCTTCCTTCCTTCCTTCCTCCCTCCCTCCCTCCCTCCCTCCCTCCCTCCCTCCCCTCCCCTCCCCTCCCCTCCCCTTCCCTTCCCTTCCCTTCCCTTCCTTCCTTCTTTGCGGCTCTCAAACATCTGATGTTTATTCTATGTGGCTTTTAGCATTAAGCAAGTTTGGCCACCCCTCGTCTGTCTTATCACGGCCTGCTACATCCAGATATGGTTGTGTCAGCACTGCAGTGGTCTCACTTTTGGTTGCAGTTGGTAGAAGACATTAAGGCAAGTAGGATTTGAGTTGGTAATCTCATGACCTTGCAGTTTTGGGCAGCTTTTGCTGCACCTAACCTTGGGTTCTGAGGTCCCACTGACCTTAGAAATGTATGGGAATTCCTAGTTGCTGTGTTCATAGCAACCGGTGCTGTTAAAGTTATGGGGAAGGGTGAGGGTTTTTGATTTAGAGGAATTACGTCCTTCAAACCCCATCCATTGGCCCCTGGCACCAAAGGGCTGCTGAAAGCATTATGCGGAGGGAGGATTTGGGCTCTTAGAATATATTTCCAGAAAGCGCTTTCTTCTGTTAATATTTAAGTGGGAGGTATCTTCTACTCTATGAGCCCAGTGGCGCAGAGTGGAAAGCCACAGTACTGCAGTCGCTCTCTGCTCATGACCCGAGTTTGATCCTGGCGGAAACTGGGTTCAGGTAGCCGGCTCAAGGTTGATTCATCCTTTCATCCTTCTGAGGTAAAAAAAATGAGTGCCCAGCTTGCTGGGGGGAAGTGTAGATGACTGGGGAAGGCAATGGTAAAAGCACCCCATAAAAAGACTGCCATGAAAACGTTGTGATGCGACGTCACCCCAGTGTCGGAAATGACTGGTGCTTGCACAGGGGACTACCTTTATCTTTATCCTCTACTTCAGGGGTGTCAAACTTGCAGTCCGAGGGCCAAATCAGGCCCCCAGAGGGCTCCTATCAGGACCCCGAGCAACTGGCTGCACAGAAGCTACGGAGCAAAACCTCTCTTTTCTCCATTGGCTGAGGGAGGAAGGTGGTGGGGGCAGAGCTTGTTTTTCCAGGCTCTCTCAATCGCACAGCAGAGCTACTGAGCCAAGCCTCTCTCCCTTCTATTGGTTGAGGCTCCTTCCCCCAAGTCCCCTGGGGAAGGAAGGAAAGAGCCAGAGCGTCCTTTGCCCGGTTCCCTAGATCCCATGGGAGAGATACAAAGAAAGCAACTTTAAGACCAACGAGTGTTAACGTTTTACGTATGTTTTAAGGTTTTTTAAAAATATATTTAATTGTGTTTGTGTCCTTTATAAAGTTTATATCTCTGCTACCTAATCTTAAATAGGTACACACATGGCCAGGTCCGACATGGCCCCGCCCAACAAGGTTTCATTTATGTGAAATCCATAACAAATGAGTTTGACACCCTTGCTCTACTTTGCTCTCCTCTCTGTTCTGGATGGCTGGGCTAGTAAACCAGCAGGAGTATGGCAAAGACAAGGAAAACAAGAGAGCTGTATGAAAACATGTTGTTTGCGTATGCGTCGGTTTCATTTGCTTTTAGGATATGAACGAAAGTTTCTGCGCCGGACCGTATTTGTTTGTTCTAGCATTAGTTGGGAAAAAGTAACTGGAAGAAAATTTTACAGCCAGAAGTGTTACTTGTGGGAAAGTGATCCATGTAT